>NW_023425346.1:34415971-36815971 GCF_014108415.1 Molossus molossus
TGGCCCCTGACTTCACCAGCTGCTCGGCCTGCCCTGTCCCGTGGCTGCGTCCACCACAGGGGGCCCGACAGTGAGGCTTGGCTCCCCGTTGGCTGGCTGTGCTGCTGCTGCTTAGCTTCTCCAGAGCCAGCAACGCCCTTTCCTTTTTCTTCAGTTTGTTGAATTTCTTCTGCAGAGCCTCCTCCTCCTTGCGCAGTCCCGGGGGGTCACCAGCGTGGGAGCTCCTGAGGGGGCATCCATCAGCATTCAATAGGTAAAGATGATAGATGTAACAAGTGCATTAATATTCTCTCCCTCCTGAAATCACACTAAAATGATACTAAGTGGGTATATAGTAGTCTCCCGTTATCCACAGTTGTTGGTTTTTTTAATCCTCACCCAAGGACATTTTTTCTTTTTTTCGTTCAGATAGAGTGGGAGGGGGAGAGAGAGAGAAACGTCGACGTGAAAGGGACACGTTGAGTGGTTGCCACCCGCACGACCCAACCAGGGCCGGGGACAAACTGCAACCGAGGTCCGTGGCCTTAGGGGGAACCCAACCTGGGTCTCTCTGGACCGCGTGGCCGACGCTCTAACCCTGAGCCAAACCAGCCAGGGCTACACAGTTTTGCTTTCTGTGTTTTCTGTTACCCATGGTAAATGGTGGTCCAAAAATATAAAATGGAAAATTCCAGAAGTGAACAATTTATAAGTTTTAAATCATGCGCTGTTTTGAGTAGCATGATGAAATCTCGCCATTCTGCTCAGTCCCGCCTGAGACATGAATCATCCCTCTGTCCAGTGTACCCACGCTATGTACCCTATCTGCCCTTCAGTCACTTAGCCATCTCAGTGATCAGATTGAGTGTCATGGTATTCAGTGTTTGTGTTCAGTTTCCCTTATTTTATTTATGAATGTCCCCAAAGCCATTCACATAACTTCTATTAATGTATGTTGTCATAACTGTTCTATCTTATTTGTTATTATTGTTAATCTCTTACTGTGCCTAATTTATAAATTAAATTTTATTATAGTTATGTATGTATAAGAAAAAATAGAGTAGGCATAGGGTTTGGTACCATCCATGGCTTCAGGTTATGGAACATATCCCCTACAGATAAAAGGGGACTACTATATTTTAAAAGATCTTTATGTAGCCTGGCTGGTGTTGCTCAGTGGGTTAATTGTCATCCCATGGACCAGGAGATCGCTGGTTTGATTCTCAGTCAGGGCACATGCCCAGGTTGAGAGCTTGATCCCCAGTGGGGGGCTTGCAGGAGGCAGCCAGTCGTTATCTCTCTCTCATCAATGTTTCTCTCTCTCCCTCTCCCTTCCTTTTTCTGAAATCAATGAAAACATATTTTCTAAAATAAATAAGTAAAAATATGTATCTAATATGAAGATTTTGGAAGCTAGAAAGCAGATGTGAGAGAGGCAACTTCCTTAGCAGAACAAGAAAACTAGGTCCTATCCTACCAGTGAGGGAATTTGAGAAGTAACTATTACAAGGTAGAGAAAAAGGAGGAGAGCTCAGGAATTGATAGTGCCATGTACTTCTAGAAGTAGTAAACATGGGAGAATTGGTTGAAAGAGCGTTGAGGAATCATTGTGCTGCCCAGATCCATGCTGAAACTCTGATCAGCTTGGCCACTGGTCTTCTCCTTCCCCTATAAAAGACTGAAGGGGCCCTGGACGATTTGGCTCAGCGGTTAGAGCATTGGCCCGCAGACCAATGAGTTTCAGGTTCGACTCTGGTGAAGGGCACGTACCTTAGTTGGGATTCGTCCCGGCTCTGGTTGGGGTCGTGTGGGAGGCAGCCACTCGATGTGTCCCTTTCATGTCGATGCCTCTCTCTCTCTCTTTCTCTCTCTCTCTCCCTCTCACTCTATCTGAACAATATAAAAATAAAAAATAATACAAAGAAAAGACTGAAGGGTTTTCTCCTTTGAAGGGGCAAAAGAGAAGCTCTCTGGACAGGACAAAATCACGTACAATAGGGAGTGGAGGTGGTGTAATAGAAACGGGGATTAAGTGGATATTTACATAATGAATGATGAGGACCTCGCCTTCTCCTCACACACAGCTCCTGGTATGGCAGCCAGGCTGCACCGTACAAGCAAATCATTGGAAGATTCTTATCTAAGGTATAGGACCAGTTTCAGAGCGCAAACCTTAAGACACTGGCACTGAGAGTTTCCCAACAACACAGCCCGGTCAGATCAACCTAGAATGGAGATCACGGCCATCAAGACTCACCCATGCACTCTAGACTTCTATTCATTTTTTACTTCTGTTAAAAATGAGCAAATACTCAAGGGTTACCAGAAATTGAGAAAGCATCTGACACGAAAAACAGTGATGAAACCCAATGAACTGAAAGAACTTGGTGAAAACAGACTAAGCAGGGAGAAGAAAACTTCAAAATCCAATGTAACCAAGATCCCCATACGGCCAAAAGAAGCTATAACAGCCATGAAATAGAAATACCTACTTTCAAAATGGTTTATCCCTGGAGAAGAAAAGTCATCCTGGAAATTAGCAAAACAAGCAAACAAACAAAAAACCTGATAGCGGAAGTGAAAAATCTCAGTTGAAGTGTTGGAAGATAAAGTCAGGTGAATATCTCAGAAAGTAAACAAAAAAGACACAGAAGTGTAAAAGACAGGAGACAAGATCAGAAAAACTATAGCGTAAGATAAGAAGTTCCAATATTTGAAATGAATGCTTGAAAGGGAGAACTTGAAAAACACAGAGAAGAAAATCAATGGCAAAATAATCAAGAAAAATTCCCAATACTCCAAGAACTTTCAGATTCTAAGAAACCAAATTCCAACACAACGGTGGAAAAAGTCTTTCAAAAAGACACAACTTTGTGAAGTTTCACAACACCAGGAACAAAAAGAGGATTTAACGCGATTCCGGCGTTGGGGAAACAGAAATTCAGGAATCAAAGTATCATCAGACTTTTCAACAGCAACACTGGGAGCTGGAATCTATGAAGTGATGCCTTTCAAGTACGGAGGAAATTTTAAAATTCTAACTGAGGATTCTAAAAATTATCAATCAAGGGTATCAGCCAGAATCCTGGCAGGAAAGAGAACAGTACACTCCAAGAGGGTAATGGGAGAGGTTTAATAAAGGAATTGGCTGGAAAGGTTTGGGTGCAGCATCATTACCACCGAGGCACAAAGGAAGAAATGAGTTACCAGTGCCCAGAAGGGAGCTGCAGGCAGAGTGTGCAAGACAAACGCTGTATCCTTTCCTGGAGCTGGTAGGAAGGAGGCCAAGGAAACATTTTCCCCAACCCCCCTCTTCCTGCCTCCCTCCAGTCTTCTGCCCGTGCTTTCCATTGGCCAGACGCTCTGAAGGCCAGATGGCAAGCGACTCCATCGATGTTGTCTATAAACCTCTGCCTTACAGGAAATTGAGTACGGTCATAAAGTTATAGACTAAATTTATTAAAAGGTATAAAGCCTTTAGAAAAATGCCCACCGCCTTTGCAACATTCAGTCCATCTTAGTTATTGTTGTTGTTGGTTTTATCATTGTTGTCATTAAGAGGGAACTATAAAAATTCACATGAAATCAAACACTGACAAACTTTCTAATCGTTAAATCCCTTCCCTCTTTCCTTAATAAGATTCTTCAACACAAACATATAAAATGTATTGTAAAATTTCATTAGTGCAAGAAACAACTTTCCACTGACTACCAGGGACTTTTTAAATTTTCTCCAGATTTATTAGTGACACATCACTTGGAATAACTTTTTATTGGACTTACTGGTAGTGATGTGTAAGTCAGAAGTACTGTTGTGACTGGGTGGAGATAACTGTGAAGAACTAATTCAGCACTACAATTTTCCAAGGAAACATTATGGCCTTAATAGTACCTTCCCATGAAATAACTTAAACAGATCACCACAGTGCAGTGCTTTGCAAAATAAAGATCCTAGACCCCAGAAGTGCTGATTAGGACAGAGTAAGAGGTTGGGATGGGTGGGTCACATATAATAACATAATAGAATCGAATCAATCTCAAAATATGATTAATTCAAAACACAAATAGCCATTACTATACAAAACACATAGCTCAAAGTTTCATCTCAAAAGTAATCAATGCGATGTAAATTTCAATGATAACGAGATGCCAATTTCAGTCAAACAAATTAGCAAAGCTTTAAAAATGTATGCTAGCCAGTGTTTGTTGGAGTGGAGGAAAATGGTACACACACTGAAGATGGAGTGCACATTAGTGTAATTCTTTCTAGAGGGCAAGCTGGTATTACATACGAAAAATCCTTAAACATTCATACCCATCACAATCTAGTGCAGGAGACAGATATGTGAAAAGATATCACACTGTGTGTAGGACAGATGTCTCCCACGCGCTACGGGAACACAGAGACGGAAATAATTCCAGTGATTAATTCCTTAAGAGAAGCAAAGATCATTTCACAACAAAGATGGCATCTGGATAGATTATGGAGAAGTAATAAAAGTTCACCTCACAGAGAGAAAAATTTCAGGAGTGGTCAAACTTCTCGCGAATTTACACATCACTGCACAAAAGCAGGGAGGCATGGAAAGGTAAGACACCTTCATCAGTAGTGAGGCTTCCGATGTGGCTGGAAAGGTGGGAGATGGTGCCTGAAGACAAAATGTCATTATTTGAAAACCCATGGATGATGAAGAAAAGAAAAGCATCTGGTTTTAGTTATATGAACATTGCTGTTAAAGTCACAATGTAAAGAGAAGTTAAGCAATTTCCCACCTGCAACATCCCTTCCCCACAACCACCAACAATCCGAATCTGGCAAAAAAGACGATCAAACAACAAAGCTGACATAAACACAAATATTTAGGAAGCTGAAGTGAGATTCATTCCATACAAAAGGCAACCAGGTTAGCAAGGAATGAAAGGATGGACATGAGATGGTCAGTGGCAAGAAGCCTGAAACTTAAAATTGTATTAAGTTTTTAAGAATAAAATAATTATTTTTATTTTATAACAATAATATTGACTATTTTGAGAAAACTTTCTCTTTTTTTTTTAATCCTCACCTGAGGACATTTTTTCCATTTTTTGTTCAGATATAGTGGGAGGGAGAGCGAGTAAGAGAGAGAGAGAGAGAAATATGGATGTGAAAGGGACACATCGAGTGGTCGCCACCCGCATGACCCAACCAGGACCGAGAACAAACTGCAACCAAGGCACATGCCCTCAGCAGGAACCGAACTCAGGTCTCTCTGGACTGCAGGTTGAAGCTCTAACTGCTGAGCCAATCCAGCCAAGGCAAAAATTTCCTTTTTTTTTTTAATTTTTCTTTATTGATTTTTAGAGAGTGTAAGGGAAAAGGAAGAGGGAGAGAGAGATAGAAACATCGATGAGAGAGAACATTGACTGGCCACTTCCCACATGCCCCAATTCTGGGACCAGGCCCACAACCCGGGCATGTGCCCTGAGCAGGAATTGAACCCGCGACTTCTTGGTGCATGGGTCAATGCTCAACCACTGAGCAACACTGGCCGGACGAGAAAACTTCCATTTTAATGAAAAAGCAATGTTTGCCACTTTTACAAATGAACTTCTATAACCATTCATCCATAAGCACACCAGAAAAGGTAACACAAATCAGGAGAATTTAGAATAGGTTTAAATATAATAATAATAACCAGCAAGAACGAACTGCAGCAGGTAGCAGTTGGTAGTAACTGTTGTTAACTCGGAGAAAGAGAGCAGCAGATGTCTGTCTGCCTGCATTCTGAGTTTCCTTTCTTATTCTTTCCTGGTTGAGAGTAATATTCTGTCTCCTCCCTCAAAAGTCTCTTCTTCTACCTCCCGCTCTCTTCTCATTTGGGAAATCCCTGACAAAGAAGGGTTTGGGCCAGCAGTCAAGAGTATAGTGCCCTTAAGGACAACCCTGCCCCTCACATTTTCCCTGAGCACCGAGAGGGACAAAAACTAAGAAAGGAAATTCCCCTTGGAGAATCCTAAATGCATTACTATCTCCTGGCATGTCTTTCTTCCCTTTATTTTCTCAAGAATCCAAGCAACCTGTGGGGGGTAAGAGAGAGAGGGGTGGGGAGAAGGGGGAGGAGAAGGAGGAGAGTGGGAGGAGGGAGGGATGGAGAAAAAACTTGAAGATTTTCAATTGCCAATTGGTTTGCAATTCTGCTGCCATCTCTACCCCGCTCTTCCAGTGAGGGGGAAAGATATATGAATTATGACAACTTCAATGGAAGGCCTTTTAAAATGTTGATTCATGTTTTATTCTAATTTGCAAATGAAATATTCAGGGACTAATTGTCATGCACCAAACTAATTTTCCAAAATTAAGAATGTTAGTTGCATTGTGATACTCCAATGAAATCCTCAATGAGAACTTTGAAAAAATGTGCTGTTAAGCACCAAAAGAATGAGCATTTACTGACTGCCTGTTGTATATCTGGTACTGGCAGCCCCTCTTATAGCTCACTTAAATCTCAGGAACCCTGCGAAGAATGTACAGGGTGGGGGCAAAAGTAGGTTTAGTTATTTGTATGGAAAATAATACAATAATTACTAAATAATAATACAAGAATAAACTCTGTTTCATGTACTTACAACTGTAAACCTACTTTTGCCCCACCCGATAGTTACCCACTTCTACAGACAAGTGAGCTGAAATTCAGTGAGATTATAACAAGCTTGGGCCCAGCCGTTGTGGCTCAGTGACTGAGCGTCAACCCATGCACCAAGAGGTCGCCGGTTCATTTCCCAGTCCGAGCATATGCTCAGGTTGTGAGCCCGATCCCCAGTGGGGGGCGTGCAGGAGGCAGCCAATCGATGTTCTCTCTCATGTCGATGTTTCTCTCTCTCTCTTCCTCCCTCTCTCCCTCCCGCTCTATCTGAAGATAAATGCAAAGGTGTCCTCGGGTGAGGATAAAATAAAAAAAAGAAAGAAAGTCTGAGAGAAATTCATTCTACCTGGGGAGGATAAGGAAAGGTTTCATAAGAAATGGGAGCAAAATTTGTAATAATAAATAGATTTTTTCCTGGTGAAAGCTGGAGAAACATAGATGCATGTGGTATGCTTGGAAATGGCAAGTTGCCATACCCAGCGGAAAAAGTCAAAGGTTGTCTGGAAAGCAATGTGCAGGCCTCCAGTACTGAAGTGGATTCAATGGCACAGCAAAAATAAAACAAGGAAACATGTCCTTGTGATACTTGAAATCCCTTTTATGATCAAAAGGTAGAGTCATGAGTGCTGACATTCCTGACCTTCATTTCCTCCTCCCAAGCCAAAAAGAGATCAAAGGCTTACAGTTCTGGGAGCTCTTGATCCGAGGGATTTCACTTTCTTACAGAGATTACCAAACTTTAGACATGATTCCATGATAACTATGAGGTGCACTGGAAAGAACCCTCCCTTACAACACTGTGTCCTTGACCTTGTGCAAAGGTAACCTTGGACAAATCTGAGTCATCATTTCAGAGCTAGAAATACAAGTGACCGATAAACATATGAGAATATAGTCAACCTCATTGTTTTAAGATCTACCTAAATAAATGTGTAAACTACGGGTCTATCAGTTAGGTCTCAAGTTTTCTCATACTTTTCATATTTCTAACCTTTTGTATTAGGCCTTGAGATAATTCTTCTTTTCTGTTCCCCAGCTTAGTCAATCTTTAGTTGCGTGCATTCTGCCATTCAGCTCATCTATTTAAACTTTTTGTTTCAATAACTGTTTTTTGTTTTGTTTTTTGCCATCATTGTTCATTGTTCTCTTTCATAATATTCTGTTCTTGTTTCATGTTTACAATCTAGTTTCATCTCTTGCACTATAAATATAGCCTCCTCAGATGTTAGTTGTTAGTTGAGTTTGGTACTTCACTTTTATGGTTGTGACTTTTCCTTTAATAGTTGGTGACATTTGTTTTTCATTTCATCTGTGTCTTCTTCGAGATCCCATGTTTTCCTCTCTGAGAATTCTGCTTCTGTTCAACAGAATCTGCACCAGCTGTCGCTGGGAAGAGAGAGAATCTGGTGCCTAATGTGACTTTACAATAGTTTTTCTTTTAGAAATACCAGTTCTCCTTCCCTTCTGAGGGTAAAAAGTCTCCCAAGGTATTGTCCCGCTTCTGGCCCAAGTGCTCACCCTCCATATGGGAGGGAAGAGCTCTGCTGTCTCCCTCCTGCCAGGACAGGGCTGGCCGGGTGACCATTCTGGGTGTTTCCCCAATCACACTGATGATTGCTGGAGGCATCCCATCTTTTCCCACCGCTAGTGCATTCAGAGCAGTCCTGGAATCCCTCCCCGCTTCGGAAAAGTACTTTCCTGCTTATGTGTTCTCCTCTATTTGACTAACCACATCTGTTTCTCTTTGGAATTTTTCAAAATTTCTGCTTGATGCTAGCATTTTTCCTGGTTCTTAGTCATTTTATGGATATGTTCTTTTTGCATTTTTTCTTTTTTTTTTTTTATCCTTACCTGAGGACATTTTTCCATTTTTTTTGTTCAGATAGAGTGGGAGGGAAAGAGAGGAAGAGAGAGAGAAACATCGATGTGAAAGGGACACATCAAGTCGCTGCCAGCCACACGACCAACCAGGGCTGGGGACATACTGCAGCCGAGATACATGCCCTTAGCAGGAACTGAACCCGGGTCTCTCGGGACCGCAGGCCGATGCTCTAACCACTGAGCCAAACCGGCCAGGGCTGCATTTTTTCTTTTATGGCAGCTGTGGAATTTCTATATAGGAGAGATTTAAGGGCTACAACTGTTTCGAAGGAGAGGACTTTTAAATCTAATGGTATGCATTGGATGCTGTTAAAGCATGGGTAAAGAAATAAGTATTTTAAAAATATTCGTATATATGCTTGATTATATTTATTTTTACTTATTGATTCAGAAGCAATAGCATCTGATGGCAAAGTATACTAAATACATGGTAATACACACATACTCTCACACACTTTGCCACTGGAATAAAAAGTATCTTTCTTTAAAATATGCATCCCTTAAATCTCTCAAATAAATGCTTCTAACTGGTCCAATGTGTCACAGAAGTTCATGAACAAGAAGGAAGTCTTGAAACGAATCTGCAAATTTGAATCAGTTAAGGAAAGAAATGTGTTGTAGACAGTTTTTTGTCTTTTTAATTCTCACCTGAAGATATTTTTCCATTGCTTTTTCAGATAGAGTGGAAGGTAGAGAGAGAGAAACATCAATGTAAGAGAGACACATCAATTGGTTGCCTCCCACACGACCCTTACCAGGGCCGGAGATCAAACCCGCAACCCAGATACATGCCCTTGACTGGGAATCGAACCTGAGATCCTTCAGTTCACTGGCCAATGCTCCAACCGCTGAGCCAAACCAGCCAGGGCTAGTAGATAGTTTATTGGCCCTTAAGAAGTGCCCTCTAATTTCCAGGGTAAAATTCAAACTCCTTGAGTAAGACGTGGCTGGTGTTCGCTCTGGCCCATCTCCAGCTACTTCTCCATGTCCTGCTGTGCTCCAGTTCTCCAGTTCTGCTGAAGAACTCGCTATTCTCACAGGAGTCAGTTGTTTCGGTTCCTGAACCTCCCTGTGTGTGTGTTTCCCTTTGCCTGGAACTTTTTGGCCCTGGAAAGTTTACCTCATCCAAATACTCATGCTGTTTAAAGATAATTCTTTGTTTAAAGGATCCAATTGCTCATGCGTTTATTGTGATTAGCTACCATGTTTCATCCCATTATACACAATATTGTCTTCCTTTTCAAGGATGCCACAGCATGATTTATGTGCCCGCCTCCCCTTGATCCCAAGGCCATCAGTATCTTACAGCCTCAGCTGTGCAGTGACAGGGCATTCGATAGGTACAAAGGCTTTCAGAAAACACCCACTGCCCCTCTCCAGGGGAAAACATGTTCTTTATTAATGATATGTGAACAGGAATCAGCAGGCTTGGGCCTTAGCCCAGATTCTTATAAATATGACCTTGACAAGCTAAGACAGTTTATTTCTCTGGGCCTCTGTTTCCACATTGAGAGTGTACCCTCTACACAAGGGTGTTAGAAAGAGGCCCCTGAGCACTCTCCCAGGTTTCAAATTGGTAACAGATCACATAAACTGTTTTTTTAATTTCTAAATTAATTTTAATTACTCAGTGACAACATTGTCATTTAAATACCCGAATAATACTCATCAAAAGATGTTCCCCTTGAATCTTGGAATTCTTCCTTCTCATTCTTTACACTGCTGCAAACCATCATTTATTTAATAATTCCTTTGTTGACTGACATCACAGTTGCTTCTAATTTGTCTTATTATACACAGTGTTCAAGTGAACCTCCTGGTAAGAAGTTGTCTATTTTCTGATGTATCTTTTCTTTACTTAGAGCACAAAGTTTGTGTTCTGGGCTTTGTACCCAACACAAATCAGCTAAGAAGAATTAAAATAAAGGTCTCCAGCTTATGTAGATAAAAGTCCCCTGAGGACCGAGGCCTCAAGCGAGATTTACCTTAAAAGAAGAAAAAGAGAAAAGATAAAAAGTTCATCTGTTATGTGAAAAAACCAGGGAGCAGTTAAGAAAAAAGGAAGAGCAATATATCAAAGAGGTTGAAATGAACCAACAACGTGAAACCATTCTTAGAAAGCTGGAGATGGAATTGAAGATTGTCCAAGAGAGAATTCAAATGAGTTCCAAGAAGCGCAGGATTGACGTGCAGTGTCCGTAAAAAGTGCTGAGGAGATGCAAGATCCCATGCAAAAGCTTGAGATGAAAAATCCCTGCCCTGGCCAGTTTGGCTCAGTGGTTAAAGCATCAGTCCACAGACCAATGACTCTCAGGTTCGATTCCCATCAAGGGCATGTACCTCGGCTGCGGTTCATTCCTGGCCCTGGTTAGGCTATGCAGTAGGCAACCAGTCGATGTGTCCCTCTCACGTCAATGTTTCTCTCTCTCACCCTCCCTCCCATTCTATCTGAAGATAAATAGAAAAAAGAAAAAAAAAAGGAAAAGAAATCCCAAGTTAAAAGATATAATTAAAGAGCAAGCACAAAGAATTGAAGTGATTCGGACAATCCAGTCAGAGACCAATTTGTCTCTGGATAAAAAGGAACTGTTAAAGAAATACATTGAGTTGAAAAACCAGTCTTTGGTCAATAGTGAATTAGAAAAAAAGAAAACCAGACTTAAGGAACTCTTAAAAATCAAAGAAAGGAAGTGAATACGAAAATGAAGAGCTTAGTTTCCCAGGAGATTTAAAACTGAATCAAATTCAGATGGATATTTTAAAACATAAGGACTGAGGAGAGCTAGTGGAAGTCAGCACCGAGCTTCTGAAACAGAACAACAGATACTCAGCTCTCTTCATACGAAGCCAGTCCTGGAGACACTCAACAGAAATTCTACTCCAAGAGAAAATTCGGTGATTTCTACCTCACTAATCAAGTTAAATAGATTTGTAACTCTAAAAAAAAAAAAAAAAAAAAAAATCCCTTGACATGGGAACTTGAGAATAGTTGCAAAGCGTTTTCACTTAACTGCCATAAGCAATCAAACAACTACAACCTAGAGCAAAGTGAGTGTTGGCTGTGGGCAGTGGGCCCTCAGAAAAGGATGTCGGAGCTGACATCCTTTGAGGTGCTGTCTCGATCCTTATATAGCACTGTGGCAGGAAGGAAACTGGAAGCTTCTCTCTTCTCCTAGTAGGGAGGTTGCTGAGAAAAGTCAGTGACCACCTGGACCTGAAGCATTGACAATGGTGAGAGAGAGGCCCTGGACTAGTGGAGGACAGCACCGCAGAACAAAATGGCAAACAAGAAAAATAAGAAAACCAATCTTATTGAAAGTGTGAAAGAAGCCAGTGAAGAGTGGTGAACTGACTTCAAATGCAACAGAAACACTGTGGACGCAACACTACTAAACACCAGTGTGAGGCTGAGGGCTTTCATAGTTAACTCGTCCTATGATCCTCACAAGTACTCTACAAGGGATGTTTTTATTTATTTTAATTTTTATTACTACTGTTGACACTATTGCAGATGTCCTCATTTCCTCCTCTCCACCCAACCCCTGCCCCCTTCCCTCTGGCCATCACCAAACTGTTGTCTGTGTCCAAGGGTTATGCATATATGTTCTTTGGCTAATCTCAAAGAGATGTTTTTACATATCCCCATTGGACATTCTTGGCACTATTGATACAGAGGTAAATCAAGAGGTAAGGTCCCTGCTTTCATGGTTCTGTATTCTAGTAGATGACAAATAAAAGAAACCAGCCCTGGCCATTTTTGCTCAGTGGTTAGAGTGTTGGCCCTCAGACCAAAGGATTGAGGGTTTGATTCCTGGTCAAGGGCACGAACCTGGGTTTCAAGTTCAATCCCCAGCCCTGATTGGGTTGTGAAGGAGGCAACCAATCAATGTCTCTCTCTCTCTCTCCCTCCCCCCTTCCATTCTATCTAAATATCAATGGAAAAATATCCTCAGGTGAGAATTAACAACAACAACAAAAAGAAAGCAATGGGAAGCTACTTTATTTTTTTCATTTAAAAAATTTAATGTTGCCCAGCCAGTGTGGCTCAGTGGTTGAGCATCGACCCATGCACCAAGAGGTCAACAGTTCCATTCCTGGTCAGGCACATGCCCAGGTTGTGGGCCCGATCCCCAGTGGGGGGCATGAAGGAGGAGGCCAATCAATGTTCTCTCTCATCACATTGATGTTTCTAGTTCTCTCTCCCTCTCCCTTCCTCTCTCTCTAAAATCAATAAAGAAAAAATAAATTTTAAAAAATTATAATGTTGACCTTACTGAAGGTATTTTCCTTTCTCCCCTTTTGTCCACCTCCACCCACCCCCACACCCCCTCCCTTGGCCTTCACCAAACTATTATCCATGTGATGGGAGGCTACTTCAGATTGGGCAACAAAGGCCTCACTGACAGGGTAGTAATTAAGTTGAGTTATGAGTACCAGAAAGAAAATAAAGATCATTCTAGAAAAAAGAAACCATGATTGCAAAATCCTCACTATGGAAATGAGCTTGACATGTTCAAGTCAGAGCAGCATGGGTGAGGTTGGAGATATGGGCAAGAACCAGAGAATGGTCCGTTTTAGAAACCAGGATAAAAAGACTGATGTTATTTTTAGTGCCACAGGAAATTTTGGGATTTTAGCAGGGAAGTTCCAACTTCTGATTTACATGTCTAAGAGACCACTACTATGCAGAGAATGACTTGTAGGAAGGAAGAGTAGAAGGAGGGAACCAGGAGGCTATTGTAAGAGTCCAAGGGAGAGATTATGGTGTCATGAACTAAATTGGAACTAAGTTGGAAGGACAAGACAGAAAGAGGCAGATACTCTGTAGTCCCCCCTTACTCACAGGGGATACATTCCAAGTGAATGTCTGAAACCACAGATAGTACTGAACTCTATATATACTATTTTTTTCCTACATACATGCCTATAATAGTTTATAAATTAGACACAATAAGAGATTAACAACAATAACTAAGATAGAACAATTATTGCAATATACTGTAATAAAAGTTATATGAATGTGATAGCTCTTTTGTAATTGATCTGATCTGATCATCAAGATAACTACAAAGTGACTAAGGAGCAGGTAGCATATATGGTGTGCATACACTGGACAAAAGAATGATTCATGTGCCGGGCAGGATGGAGAGGAACAATGTGAGATTTCATTACCCTACTCAGAATGGTTTGCAACTTAAAACGTATGGGTTGTTTATTTCTAGAATTTTGCATTTAATATTTTTGTAGCATATTGACTGCAGGTAACTGAAACCTCAGAAAGTGAAATGGAGGATGGGAGGTGCTACTGTAATGCAATATAATGGTATTAGTTAGGGTAACAAGTAAGTCCCAATCTCAGTGGCTTAACAGAGCAGAATTTTATTTTGCATTCCTGACTCTCTCTACCTGGTCACATGAATAATGGGACTCCTTCTACCCTTTAACTCTACTATACTGTAGGGTCACAAAAGTCTTCTTCATTCAGTCATCAGATGGCAAATAGGTGACCACATGTAGGAGATTTTCCCTCCATGCTAGGGGGAAGAGAGTTCTGGAGCATCAGCAACCAAATGCTCATCTCTGAGATGACATGTATAATTTCTGCATACATTTCATTGGCCAGAAATAATCACATGATCCCACAAAACCATAGAGGGCCAGGGAGTGCAATGCTAATGTGCTACCAGAAGGTAGAGAACCAGAAATGCGTGGTGGGCAATACTAATGACTGTCATAGCATATACCATGGAAAGTTCAACGTTAGTTTCAGATCTCTTTCTGACACATGTTTTCCCATAAACTTGAAAGCACATTATTCTATTCAGTGTCACATTCACTTTTTGATATAAGATAAATGTTTCACTTCTCCATATATTTGCCATTGTTCTATATAGGTTCCATTCTGCTTACTGGCCCTATAAAAGTTTATAGCATTCTACTTCAAGATTCTTAAGTATTTATTGAATGAATGCATGGCATGTCACATATTTCATTTCTTTAAAGTTATTCTATGTTATACATTAGAATTTCTTTCCAATTGTATTAAATCATGCTCAAGGAGAATGAGTTTTATTTTTTATTGCCCTTTATTCTCAGCCTAGTTCCTATGGAGATCTCAGGCTGGGAGGGGCATTCCTGTTTTGTACTTTTATGGCTTTATTGCAATACTCTGAAAGATTTCCTCTACTGACCTGTTTGTAATTCCCTGAGCTCCACCCTTTTCTTTCCTTCTCCTCTTGCATTTTCTTTCTCTTTCCAACATTGCAAAATACAATCAATAAATGATATAATTTATGTTTTAGGTTTCATACTGTGTGCCTAAGAATTGCATTTTCCCACAATGTCTTGCTATTGGAATTCAGTCTCTAAGTATAATGTGATCTCTTAGAACTTTTTTTTTTTATTATTCATTTTAAAGAGAGAGGAAGGAAGAGAGAGAAAAACATCGATGAGAACATCAATTGGCCGCCTCCTGCATGCCCCACAATGGGGATTTGGCCCACAATCTGAGCATGTGTCCTGACTGGGAATCGAACTGGTGACCTCTTGGTGCATGGGTCGATGCTCAACCACTGAGCCACTCCGGACGGGCTTTTTTGGCTTTATTTTAATCCTCACTCGAGGACATTTTTGCATTTATCTTCAGATAGAGCAGGAGGGAGAGAGGGATGAAGAGAGAGAGAGAGAGAAAGAAACATTGATGTGAGAGAGAAACATTGACTGGTCGCCACCCACACAACCCCAACAGGGCCTGGGACAAACTGCAACTGAGGTATGTGCCCTTAGCAGGAACCGAACCCAGGTCTCTTTGGACCGCAGGCTGACACTCTAACTGCTGAGCCAAACCAGCCAGGGCAGAACTTGTTTTTCTTCCCTTTCTTCCTTTCTTTTTTTTTCTTGGACCTCGCTCAGAAGGACTTGGGCCCTCCTCTCTTCCTTTCTTACATCTGCCCACATCCACCTGGCATTTCTCCATACACTTTCCAGGGACTGAGCATGTAAGTCAGGTGAAAAAGGACAGAAACCCATCCCATCGCTCTCATATGTGTAATATAAAACAAAAAGTAACAAAAGAACAAAGCAAAATGAAAACAAGCTCATGGATACCAATGACAGAATGGTGACTACCAGACGCGGGTAAGAGAAATTGGGTAAAGGGGGTCAGGTGTATGGTAGCAGATGGAAACTAGATTTTTGGTGGTGAGCATGCAATAGAGTATACAGATATCAAATCATAAAGTTGTACATCTGAAATTTATATGTGATTAACCAATGTGACCACAATAAAAACTAATTAAATTTTTTAAAAAAGAATTTGAGCCCTGGCCAGTTTGGTTCAGCGGTTAGAGTGTTGGCCTGCGGTCCAGAGAGACCCAGGTTTGGTTCCCGCTAAGGGCATGTAGTTCGGTAGCAGTTTGTCCCCGGCCCTGGTTGGGTCGTGCGGAAGGCAGCCACTCGATGTGTCCCTTTCACGTCGATGTTTCTCTCTCTCTTCCTCTCTCTCCCTCCCACTCTATCTGAACAAAAAATTTTAAAAAAAAAATGTCCTCAGGTGAGGATTTAAAAAAAAAAATTTTGAAATGCCTTCTCCTCTTATCTTCTGACAGATCTTCGGAATTCTACTTCAGAGTCTCCGTTTTTTAAGAGAGTGTAATATTGAGGTCACTAAGCCACTGTGCCAGCTTAGGAGAGCTTCAGCTTGTTCGGTGCAGTCTCGGACCAAACAAGGTAGGGAGTTCTCCCACCATGTGTCTAGGTATCTAGTGGATGCTTAGGCTTATGGACACTGGAATAGTGTGGGAAACCAACCAAAAGGGGAGCTGCCTTCTAAAACAAAACCAAAAAAAAAACAGTCTTGCTGGGTTTTCAGCCAGTCACTGGCATGTGCAAAATAAGTCACTGCACACCCTGCTTAACAGATCAAGAGATTGTTCTGCAGGGGGGCAGGGGGGGCATTCATCCAGGTCGGCGGACCACGTCAGTGTTAGGGTCTTCTGAACCCTTGAAAGGAACTTTTACCCAGTGTATCCTCTCTCTGCTCCTCAGACACATCTTGGTTGTGTGTACCGGAACTTGGGCAGAGGTGCCTACCTACCTTGGCAACTTGCAAGGTAGACTCATAGGCAATTCCCTGTGCTATTCCTCTCTTCTGTCCCTCTTACTCTCCCCCTGGTTCTCACCCACACCCACTGTCTCTTTTCCATGTAAAAACCTCATTCTTCTTTCTTCCACAATAGAAATGAGCACCCCCTTGTGGACAAACAAGGGGACACATACTAAACCTGAATAGCTCAGAGGAGGCCAGCATGGCAGGCCCTAGTACCAGGGGTGGGGACCATCCAACCCTCCGGCCATATATGCTCCACAATATCAATACCAGCTGACATCACATGCCTCACCAAATTAGCCTGACCAAATATAGTAGGCTAATTTTTTTAAACAACTAATTTATTTTTGTTACAGATGCTTCTCCTTTTTCCCCCCGGACACCCTCCTCCCTATCCCGCCCTCCACGTTCACCCCGCAAGCATTGTTGTCTATGTCCATTGGTTAGTAGGCTAATTTTTAAGCTGATAATTTTGTATGACCCTAGAATGATGTTATGAATATCCAAACAGCCCTTGGCAGAAAAAAGATCCCCCACCCCGTGAGATTCAGAGACTAAAAGTAACCATATAAGATAGTTTGAACATAAATATTCCTAAGCAAAAGTGGGACATGAAGGGTATTCATGTCCTGGGCCTGTGGCTTCCTTGACAAAGGGTGGTCGTTACCTTAAGTAAGTCTGCCCGTTGCCTTTTTGCATCTAGGATAATAGACCTTTGAATTGTCAGTCATTGCCTTTTCCAGGCCCCTCAGTGCACAACCACACTGCAGAGCATGAGACCACAGCCCCTCATGGGTATCTTGCTCTCCCGCATACCATCTCCATGTGCTGTAAATGTTATTAACTATCCCATGCCCACCGGTATAAAAGAAATATGTGTCTCTCTGTTTTACCTTTTATTCAATCCCAGAGATTTCCCCACTTTCCTTTCTCCTGCCACCTTAACCAGTGGATTTCATGGAACCCTCCTTATGTCTCCACCGTTGATTCTAATGCATAAAATAAGCTGCAAAGCTGCCGTTTTTTGGAGCATTTTCTCAATTCATTGAGATTTTGCTTCCTGGAAATTGTCATCTGTTTGGTTCAAATAAACTCATGAAAATTCTCTACAGGTGTGGACATTTCTTAAGTCATAACCCTCAAAGCCAGAGCCCACATCATTAGCCGCTGTTTTCTGTTTGCTGGATGATAGGGAGGACAGGGTTTCCAAACATGGTGCAGAGGCAAGAGGAAATATTTGTCCTCTGCATGGGGAGCTGGGGAAGGGGAAAAGAAATCCTCCACCCTGAATTGGGTAAATCCATCAAAACAAGCATTAAGTTTTCTGGTTAAAACAAGTTGAACATTCACAGCCTGTGATACCTGGAGCTTCATTAAAATGCAAATGAACAAAGAAGGGTATCTGTTGTTAGTTATTTGACCTGAGTAAAGATTACTCCAAACCTTTCCGAAGAGTAATTTTTGATAAATGAGAACTAGGAAAATTGGGTACTTTGAAGAGACACAGAAAGGGCAAGACCAGAGCTTGCGACCAAGAAAAGAATGGGGAAAGCTGTGAGGGTTTTGCTGTCGCCCTGCACAAGTAAAGTTATATTTACTTCCTAAACCGCAACTTAAAATACTCTTGTAATTCTACTTTCCAGAGCAATAATATAGCAGTTTGTTCCTTCCAACTATCTATTCATCCTAGTCTTGCTGACCATGCCTGTCTTCTCCATGGCCACACCCACCTGGTCTAGACTACATTTCTCCTGCACCAGACTTAAACTTTCCAATCCTATCAGTGAACTGGGATACACTTCTCTCAGCTCTCATTTGCTGTGAGCCCCAAGTAGAGATTCTGAACCATAATAACTTGATGCATACCTCAGTGAGCATCCAACAGATTCTGTACCCTCAGCCTGTATCCATCCCCACAACTGCATTTTCAGAGAGATGAGACCAGGGTAAGCCTTCGATGTTCAATGCAGTGATACCTAAGGGGTTCAAGGCTAACTTCAGACCAGAGTATTTCCAGAAAGTTGGTTTTTTTCAAAGGATTTTAATATCACTGGAGAAACTGAGAAAGTATGAGAAAAATGAACATAATGAGAGCAAATTGGAAGCAGTTCGGCAGCAAAAGTAGAGACACCAAATAGCAAAGAATGACCTTCAAGAAAGAGAAGCAGAAGCCACCAAAAATTGGCTGTTGATCAATAGGAAATGACAGTTACATCAGAGCAGTAAGGATATCATCAGACATGTTACCAAAGGACCCTACACAAAAAGGGAACAAAATCTGAGACATTTTAAGGTATGGTGACTTTACTATGATAATTAGTACCTACTATTTTGATTATCTTCAAAGTGAGAGTGGTTTGGGGAGGGTATGACCATATTTTTATTAACTTTAGGACTATCTACCCAATCACCTTTTCCTCAAAACTGCAAGGATTTGTGGCCTGGGGAAATTTGTGTTAAAATAGCTGCTGGAATGCCCTAAGACTCTGAAACTGAATTACTTTTCTGAGAGCAGGTGTATTTACCTGCTAATAAACCAAAGACTACAACAGACCCTACACCAGAAGAAAAGCAGACAGAGGGTATGGGAATGCTACATCACTGGAGATGGTCTAGGATTTGCCAAATTGCGCACACTTTTTGTTTTAAATCTTCTATACAAGCTTGGCAATGTTTAGGGGAAACTGGAGTAACATTACCAGGGTCAAGTTCAAGATTAGTGTTCTATCCCCAACCTCATACTCCATAATTGACTTACTACAAATAAGAGATTCAGGGTTTTTCTTTAAATTCCTACTTAATTTTTTTTTTGTTGTTTTTTTAATTATTGCCGAATCTGCAAAAAGTTACACAAACGTCCTAATAGAAAAGTGTCTGTGACAGACAAAATTAATAAACCCCTTCCCGAGAAAGTGAAATTTTAAATGTAGATGATCACTATATCTTTATTGTAGTTGCCAATGCAAATGAGTCAGAGGGCTTGCTTCAGACACTGAGTTAATTGTGAAACTACCGCGGGAAATGCCATTGGAGAATACTTGCTGACCTCACAGTTGTAAAAACCATTTAAAAGATGTGGAAACCAGATGTTTCAGTCACATTTCAGCCTCTGCTCTGAGAATTTATCCCGTGGAGCCCCGAACAGGCTGTTACTTCTCTACAACTGAGATATGATCATCCTAATTTACTTATTCCTCTTGCTGTGGGAAGAGGCTCACGGATGGGGATACAGGAATGGAATTTTTCATAACTCCATTTGGCTTGGTAAGAAACTGCACTCATTGAGCTTTTTGTTGAGAAAGTCACTTCTTTGAATTCATGGAGACGTGAATCAAAGCAGATTTTTCTGTTCTATTCAAGCCTAATGTTCTCAAATATAATGCTTAGGAAGGATAGCTTTAGGAATGCCTATACCATTTTTCAAATAGTGTTCCTGCCTTCCAAAATGTAAAAATAGCTTTTTATAGAGTAAATTGTTCAGTAGGAAATAGAGGTTAATATTTATATTCCATATGAGAATATATTTAAAAATTTTCAAAGCAGATGTGGTGGTATAGTGGGGAATGTTTCTTTAACAAAAACATGAATATATTATTTTGTTTTTATTTCAATGCATTTTCACTTAGATTTTATAGCAGGTAATCATAACAGGTACGTTGGAATATACAATAACTTCATAATCATTGCTTCGTGTACTCTGACCTGTAGTGTATATCTTGCTTTTTCTAACCATCTTTTGACTAGTTTAGCAAAACCAGCTTGTACAGTAATAAAGAAAAAAGAGAGAGAGAGACAGAGAGAGAAAAGCTTGTATTTCTGAATGCATTCTTGCCACTTTGGTTCCTTTTGTTTGAGCTATCCATGTACTTCTCTGTCCTTTTTGTTAGACAAGGAGTTTCTTTTGTTGTTTTGTTTTGTGAATATAAACAGTAGACGAAAAAAAGCCAAATACTGAAAACCCAAAATACCCTTTATAGTATTCTAAACAATGCATTCATTCACATGATACAAGTTAATATTGCTTTATGTTCATTATTGTGTTTGATACTGAAAATACTTTGAATTCTCCAGAAGAAAATTGAGGGATTCTTGTATAAAATAAAGAGAAAGAAAAAGTAACCTACATCCTGGTTTTATGCTTGCTAAGCAGCACACAGTTGTAGAATATTTCAGCATGTTTCTCCCTGGTAATAGTAACTGCAGTCATGAGGATTTCATTAAAAAGCTTCATTTGCAATGCCGGCTCTTTTTCCAGCTTGAGCCAGTGAACTAGTTTCATGCTGAACAGTGAGATCCATTTGGCCGGGATGGGGTCTGGGATTTACCAAAGGAATGAACAAGTCTCTGTTTATTTTCACTGCACACAATCAGACTTAGGAAATAGACACATATTTGTTAGCCATGAGAAAGATTGTCATGAAGCTAGTAAGAATTAAACCCATGTGGAAAAACTTCGAAATACTGTAAAACTCTCTAATGATCAAGTAATTTGGAACTGTTGTTGAGTTTTTTTTAAAAACAATTTTGTATGTTACAAAAATATAAACCTGAACAATAGAAGTTCTGTCCCAGAGGTAGGGAGGAGCAGACCCGAATGTTTGTTAATAGTATACTGCAAATTTGAGGCTTGGGGTAATTGCGCATTGCTCCAATCTGGGACAAATTGTTGAAAGTCAGCCTAGCACAAATTGTTTACAGTTGGTTAGGTCCATATAGTATGAGAAGCTATTTAAGGAGGAAAGAGAGTTGGATAAGAAGGCAGGAATCAGCTAGCAACTATCAAGAACAGCGGGCTTTAAACCCTTGGTCTCAGCTTCACACTGGTAAAATTATGAGGTTGAAATAAAGGACCCCTAAGGTTGACTTTTAACTCTGATATCATAAGTTGAACCATCGTAAATTGGGACTGTGTACTTGCATTGCTCACTAGTGTCCAAGTTGCTTGGAAACAGGACTTGACCACCGACACCTAGCCATGTAGCTCAGGGTATATGCTCAAAACCACCAGACTGGAAACTGGTGAAAGTGTATGAGGCTTTAGCATATGAAGGACAGTGGACAGTAGGTGACTTTCAAAGGGGGAAATGACTTTTATGTTCCTTGTGTTCTCGATCTATAAGTATCCGATTGACTAAGGTCTTCAGTAATGGGCTTTTATCAGATAATGTATAAGAGGATCCCCTGGCATCCAGAGAAACAGGGAAAATGCCAAGCAGCATCTCCTATTAAACTGTGGCAGTGTCAACTTCAATTTGGGGAGGAGAGCAAGGAACAATATTTTTAATACTGTTGGCTTCATATCACTGCATGCCAAAATATATGTGTTCTCACTGGAAATGGTCTTGGTGGTGGATTGCACAGGTCAGCAGACAAGGACTGAACCATAATCTGACAATCTACATAAAACTATTAGAGCTATGGTATGATTATTGTCCTGGGAATCTTTTCACATTGTTTCCATGGCAAAATGTACTCCAGACTCAAAACAATCCATTTAAGTAGTGATCTACTGGGAGAAAACTTTAACACTACCAAAAATATGTTGGGAACAAATGTTGGGAACTAAAAAAGGACAAAACAGATAAAGAACTTAGGAACCAGTAGGTTTTTCTCTGCTGTGTTTGAATCTAGTTTTCTTTTCTTTAATGCAATATTTGTTTGCTTTGGATTTCTTAAACTTTCCCTTAGTGTTTTATTTGTTTACTAAATTCTCATTTATATTGCATTAGTCATTTCCTTCAAATGGATATTTTCTCCATCTTTGTGAGCCTACATAATGGCTCAATTTTCATGGTTTCTTTTGCGTTTACCTCCTTTTTTCTCCTATTACCTTTTCAAGTTTTTATATGACTTAAAGCCAAAAAAAGTCAATCACCCTTGGTAATGTAGGTACTTGATCACCTTTGGTAGTGTTGAAATACAATATTGTATTAAAACCCTTTCAGGCTGTCAGTTCAGAAACATAATTTAGCCTCGAGTTTCTGTTTCTGCCCCCAGATTCCCCTCATTCATATTTTTTCCCCCAAAGTTTTCTCATAATGAAAGTTTAGCAACCCAAGGCAGCGGACCCAGGGAACTCTTTGGCAGGAACGATGGCTGATGTAATCTTCAAAATCTCCCTTGTTCCACAACAATATAAGTAGTGCACTGACGACATTTTGTGATTTCACAGAACAAGCAGCCGGTGTCTATCACAGAGAGGCTCGATCTGGCAGATACAAGCTCACCTACGCAGAAGCAAAGGCGGTGTGTGAATATGAGGGAGGCCGCCTCGCCACCTACAAGCAGCTGGAGGCAGCCAGAAAAATTGGTAACTGATTTGACAATGACTTTCCTTCTTGTTCACCCTTGGGAAAAAATATTTCACCTTTTCTATAACCCATTAATAAGACTTCTCTATTCACCGCTGCTAATGGTTCTCTTAGCCTCTATGGCTTCTCTTCCCTCTGGCTTCTCCCATCTTCTCTGCTCAGGGCTAGCCAGTGGAAAGTTCCTAGCACGAGCAACTTATTTCAGGTCACAGCCCATTGTGTATTAATTCATAAAAATCAAAAGAAAATAACGTTATCTCGAAATCATTGAAATTTCTCATAAATTTAAAGCCATCGCTATTCATTTTTAATGTTGTTCTATCTCTTCTTGACTTCTAAGTATGGGTTTCCTCAGCCGCTAAGTGATGTTACTATGTTGAGTCTTACAAGGAAATTTACTTGGTAGAAGAAATACTGAATTTAGTGACTTAAGTTTTCCTCATTTTTTCCCTTTCCATTTTTTTTATATTAAGTGGGAAAATGCATTGTATTTCAGGATCAAAAGCTATAAGGAAAAGGAGGATAAGCAAGTTATAAGATGGCAGGGAAAAGGAACTGGAAAGGTGATGTTGGGAGAGTAATTAACAAGTGCTTTTTGTTTCTTTATTTTTTAAGAAATGACCCTGGCCAGTTTAGCCTACCGGTTAGCGGAACTGCAGACCAATGAGTCACGGGGTCCATTCCGGTCAACGGCATGTACCTCGGTTGCACTTCGTCCCTGGCCCTGGTCAGGGTCATGTGGGAGGCAACCAGTCGATGTGTCTCTCTCATATCAATGTTTCTCTCTCTCCCCCTCTGTCCGCCCCACCCTATCTGAACAAAAAGGGGAAAATGTCCTTGTGTGAGGATTAAAAAAAAATGTTTTAATTTTACTGTTTCTTTTGGGCTTTCAGGAGAATTCAAAAGGCCACCGCCACTTAGAACTCTTCTCTATTGAAGAAACCCCTTTGCTGATAGGAAAATACCTGGCTAAGCTTATGCTATTATTATACATTACCCAAGGCAAATACATGCGTGTTTTCCAAAATGCTCCAAAGTCTCCCCAGATAACTGCTCAGTCTGTTCCCACAGGACTGAGTGTGACAGTAATTGGAATGATGGATATAAAAGCCAGAACCATTACTAGCCATCCTGGACTTTAAGTAAAATTGTTTTTGGATGGCATTGGCAAATATTTAAACAGTCTCTGAAATTGAGCAAGACAAACAGGGCTGAGGCTTTGCTTGACATTTATGAGCACTTTTACCCCTCTTCAAATTTTAAAAAATATTACCAATATCTTAATTGATCCTGAACTAGACATTAATTAAACTAGCATGTGAAAAACATATTTTTCAGGATCGATGGTAATTTCAGAAATGATCTCTTTGCACTAGATTGGTCATTGGTAAAAAGATGCGAGCTCTGAATGTGGATTGTTTTCATATCGGTGGTATTATGATTTCTAGTTTATTTGCATCTTTTGTTAAAGTAAGATGTCATTTTCTAGTAAAAGTCAGATGTTATATTTTATGTGTTCCAACTGCATAAGAAAATGGCTTTTCTCCTTTCACATGAACTGAATTTGGGCGGCTAGGAAACTGTCAGTGTTGGAAGGGGCGATCTTTGTAAAGCTGACCTTCTCCCAGCTGAGGGTATTTACCAATTAAGTGTAAAACCCTTTCGTTTTCTTGCAGGATTTCATATCTGTGCTGCTGGGTGGATGGCCAAGGGCAGAGTCGGATACCCCATTGTGAAGCCAGGGCCCAACTGTGGATTTGGAAAAATTGGTATTATTGATTACGGAGTCCGTCTTAATAGGAGTGAAAGATGGGATGCCTATTGCTACAACCCAAATGGTTTGTTAAAAATAATAATTTTATACTTTTCAAAAACAGTTACATGTTACTAAGAGATTGTTACAACAAAATAGCTTTTTTCTTCCAGAGAGAAATCAATTTAGTAGTGATAATTATTAACAACTATCATTCACAGCATGATTATGCTGTGTCACTGATTTATGTTCTTCAATCTACACTGTCACTCAATAGGCACCACCCTCCAAGGAGCTATTGTTATACCCATTTTAAAAATCAGGAACTGAGAATTTAAGAGATTAAGTAACTTACCCAAAATGAGACAGTCAATAATTAGTAGGCAGGCAGCATTGTGAATTTAAGTCTTTTCTGTGCTATAGAACCTCCTGACCACAAAGGGGTAAAAAAAGCGGGTTATAAACTTATCACATTTAATTAACTAAAACAATAAAATGATACTACTGAAAAAATTACTAAAAGGTTTGAGCCACCCTGGCCAGTTTGGCTCAGTGGTTAGAGTGTCGGCCCTCAGTCCAGAGAGACCTGGGTTCGGTTCCCGCTAAGGGCATGTACCTCGGTTGCAGTTTGTCCACGGCCCTGGTTGGGTTGTGTGGGGGGCGACCATTCGATGTGTCCCTTTCATGTCGATGTTTCTCTTCCTCTCTCTCTCCCTCCCACTCTATCTGAACAAAAAAATTTTTTAAATGTCCTTAGGTGAGCATTAAAAAAAAATTTTAAAAGGTCTGAACTAGCAAGAGATCTCACATCCACAACGCAAGGCCAATGTAGAGCAAAACAACTTTATTGTAAGCACCTGGGGGTGGGTGGGCTTAGTCTAAAAAGGGAATCAGCCCAGAACAGTTGGGGTGGAGGTTACATGCTCTGCTTCTAGCTTCCGGCAGTTCCTGCTGCAGTACTTGCATGGCCCATTGTCCACTTGGCAGTTGGACTGGTCTGGTATCTCATCCTGCATCTATGCTGGGTGAATCATTGTCCTGCGGATAATCCAACAATCCCTACTCAACAGAAGGCTGAGCAAAGGTCATGCAAGGAATGCATTTTTCACAGTTTCCACCTTTTGCAAGTTTTTGCCTTTGCCCTTTATTACATTATTAACCCCTTCAATTACAACTAAACTACAGAACAACTATCCTTCAGAACCACCTGAAATCGAGCTGAATGGCAGTCCTACAACTACGAAATTAAAGAAGCCACATCAAGACTGGTAGGAGGGGTGGAGGCTCGGATGGGTGGCCCCACACCCACGTGTGGCAGATAAAAATCAGGAGGGAAGGTCCTCCCTGAGGAGCAAGAGGTCCCTGTCCCACATCAGGCATCCAGCTCAGGGTTCCAGTGCCAGGAAGAGAAGTCCCCATAACTTCTGCTGTAAAAACCAGTGGGAATTGAGGCTGAGGGAGGCTGAGGCTTCTGGAGCCCCAGGTAGTTCCTCTTACAGGGTCTGCCCACAGACTCACTCAGACCCACTCCCTCTGAGCTCCAGCACAGAAGGAGGCAGCTTGAAAGACACCAGAGACATATGGGGAGGAGCTGAGTTGTTTGGCATCGGGGAAAGTGCTGGAGAGGGAGCTTTCTCCTGGACAGATGTGCTGGCAGAGGCCTTCGTTCTTTTGGTGAGCGCTTCCCCCATGAGTCCAGCAGACTGGCGCCATATCTGGTTCTCCAGCAACCTGGCTCACACTGTTTGCCCCACCCTGGTGATTCCCTGAGGCCCTGCCCCACCCAACTTTTGGGCCCACCCAAGCTGTTTCTGGTGGCTTTACCATAGGATTGGCCTGTCTTGGCTCTTGCTTCAGATTTTCCTAAATTCTCTCAAACAAGCAGCATCTGGCCTCAGTGAGCCCTCTACCTCTTGCTAAGTGGCCCCAGACCTGGCACTAGAAGCAGCCAGCTTTGGTTCACAGCTTGGCTTTGCGTGGGCACCTCCAAGCCCAGCACAAGAAGCATCCATCAAAAAAAATGAAAAAAACAAATTAAAAAATAAAAAGAAGGAAAAAATAAAAAGAAGCACCCATCAACAGATGGCTTTGTAGCTTACATCTGGTGGCCCTGGGTAGAACACAGGCAGTGGCTGACCTTGCCCCAGAGCATAATAAAGGACCAGTCAGAAATGAAGGATGCACTAACTTAAATAAAGAATAATTTACAGGGAATCAATAATAGAGTAGGTGAAGCAAAGAAGCAAACCATCGATTTGGAATATAAGGAAGCAAAGAACACCCAATCAGAATAGCACACACACACACACACACACAAAAGAATCCAAAGAAATGAGGATAGTATAAGGAGCCTGTGGGACAACTTCAAGCAGACCAACATTCTCATCATGGTCATGAAGAGGTTGTTTTCTTGTAACAGGTTATGTGACACAACTTAAATCTATAAAATGAAAAATGACTTGAAAACAACAAATATCTTGACCAAATCCTCAAATAGGATTAAGGTGTTAGCCTTGGCCAGTTTGACTCAGCAGCAGAGCATCAGCCCTCGGACCAAAGAGTCTGGAGTTCAGTTCTGGTCAATACCTCCGTTGTGGTTCTCCCTGGGCCCTGGTTGGGGTTGTGCGGAAGGCAGCCAATTGATGTCTCTCTCACATCGATGTTTCTCTCTCTCTCCCTCTCTCTCTCTCCCTCCCCCCCTCCCTCCCTTCCACTCTATCTGAAAACAAATGGAAAAATATCCTCAGATGAGGATTAAACAAACAAAAAAAGATTCAGGTGTTAATTTAAAACCAGTAAAAAGAATATAGAAAGATTACAAATGATTCCTTTTAAGTGGATTAGAGTGACCTTCAAGGTCTCTTGTAATCCTGAAATTCTATAATAATTTCCCAAACAGAATTTACTGGACTCATTATTCTAAATAGTCAAGTCCCTGAAGACACAGTAGTGACACCGCAGGACAAAAACATCCCTGCTATCTTGATGGGGCTGTTGGTAACATAAATATATGTAGTTGTCAAAACGTATGGAAGTGTACAAATAAGATTAGTGCATTCTATGCTTAAAAGATAAAAAAAAAAAAAAGCAAAAAAAGCAAAAAATGTAACCGGGAGCAAAGAAGCAAACGATCGATTTGCTTCCAATTTTTATGGCTTTTTAAAATTTTTAATTCATAAATGTCTGTTTATTTTAGAGAATTGAGCAACTATTGATGAAAAATATTCTTCAGATGCAAGAAGATATTATATACTATACTGTATATTAATCCAGTTATTTACTTTTTCATAAATAATAAACAAATAGGTGAACACTAAGATGTAAATTTTAAAGTAGGAATATTTTTTTTCTAATGCTTTCTTTATTTTTTTATTTCAGCAAAAGAATGTGGTGGTGTCTTTACAGATCCAAAGAGAATTTTTAAATCTCCAGGCTTTCCAAATGAGTATGACGATAACCAAATCTGCTACTGGCACATTAGACTTAAGTACGGTCAGCGTATTCAACTGAGTTTTTTGGACTTTGACCTGGAAGATGACCCAGCTTGCTTGGCTGACTATGTTGAAGTATATGACAGTTATGATGATATCCATGGCTTTGTGGGAAGGTATGTGTCATTTACTCATACAGGAAGTTAAAAGAACATTCGTTATTGTGCTTTTTGTTTCTTTAATTTTTCCCCAACTGTCCCTACAATATTGATTTTCCAGTGTTTCTACACTCCTTCAACACCATATCCTTTTTAACAAAGATTTTTCCTTTTTAAAAAAAAATTTTTGTTGCAATTTTTATTAATTTATTTTTGTTACATGTGTTTCTCCTTTTTCCCCCCTAGACACCTTCTTCCCGATTCCACTTTGTCTATGTCCGTTGGTTATGCATACATGCATATAAGTTCTGTGGTTTATCTCCTCCAGCCCCCCACCCCCCTCCTCTGAGATTATCAGTCTGAACTGTACTCCTTTCTATGTCTCTGGGTCTATTTTGTTCATCAGCTTACTTTGTTCATTATTATTATTCCACAAATAAGTGAGATCATGTGGTATTTGTCTTTCTCTGATTGGCTTATTTCACTTAGCATTATAGTCTCCAGTTCCCTCCATGTTGTCTCAAAGGATTAGAGATCTTTCTTTCTTTTTTAATCCTCACCACAGGACATTTTTCCATATTTTGTTCAGATAGAGTGGGAGGGGGAGAGAGAGAGAGAAACATTGACATGAAAGGGACATATTGAGTGGTTGTCACTCACATGACCCAACCAGGGCCGGGGACAAACTGCAACTGAGGTACATGCCCTTAGCAGGAACCGAACCCAGGTCTCTCTGGACCGCAGGCCGACGCTCTAACCGCTGAGCCAAACCGGTCAGGGTGAGATCTTTCTTTCTTACAACTGCATAGTATTCCACTGTGTATATGTACCTCAGTTTTTTTTGTTTTTGTTTTTTTTGGTATGTGCCACTAGCGGGAACTGAACCTGGGACTCTTTAGTCTGCAGGCCGACGCTCCAACCACTGAGCCAAACCGGCCAGGGCATGTACCTCAGTTTTTTTATCCACTCATCTATTGATGGACACTTGGGCTGTTTCCAGATCTTAGCTATTGTAAATAGTGCTGCTACAAACATGGGGGTACATATATTCTTCCTGATTGGTGTTTCAGGCTTCTTAGGGTATAGTCCTAGAAGTGGGATCACTGGGTCAAATGGCAGTTCCATTTTTAAGTTTTTGAGGAAACACCATATTGTTTTCCATAGTGGCTGCACCAGTCTGCATTCCCACCAGCAATGTATTAGAGTCCCCTTTTCTCCACACCCTCGCCAACACTTGTTTGATTATTTGTTGATGGCAGCCATTCTGGCAGGTGTGAGATGATATCGCATAGTTGTTTTTATTTGCATCTCTCTGATGATTAGTGACGAGCATTTTTTCATATGTCTCTTGGTCATTTATATGGCCTTTTTGGAGAGGTGTCTATTTAGGTCCCTTTTTTTTTCTTAAGTCTTCACCCAAGTATATTTTTCCATTTTTGTTCAGCTGGAGTGGCAGGGAGAGAAAGGGAGAGAGAGGGAGAAACATCGACGTGGGAGGAACACATCGACTGGTTGCCTCCTGCATGGCCTCAATCAGTGCTGGGACGAACCACAACTGAGGTACATGCCCTTGACCAGAATCAAACTGGGGACTCATTTGTCTGAGGGCCAATGCTCTAACCCCTAAGCCAAACCAGCCAGGGCCTCTGCCTATTTTTCAATCAAGTTCCTTGTCTTTCTTTTGCTGAATTGTATGAGTACTCTATATATTTTGGAAATTAAATCCTTATCTGATGTATCGTTGGCAATTATGCTCTCCCACAGAGTGGGTTCCCTTTCCATTTTGATGCTTGTTTCTTTTGCTGTGCAGAAAGTTTTTAGTTTGATGTAGTCCCATGTATTAATTTTTTCCTTTAACAAAGTTTTTCTTAGCATGTTAAGACATAGTCAGCTGATACTTATTATTAAAATATTGATAGCTACCTTTTCATTATTGTTAAGTTGTAGTAATTAGTAGTTAAATAGTCTATTTATAAAGACCTCAAGATTTACTAACAACAGGAGGAAGAAAGATGTGAGATGGGAAATTCTGAGTGGTTTTTAAGTGTCCTAATTTCTGTCGACCTCTAAAAATAATTATAAGTTCAGTAATTGGTGCCTTTCTTCTGTGTACAAAGCATTGTGCAAAGTATAAGGTAAATAAGCAAAGCATAGTCCCTGCTTTCGTACAATTTATTTAAGCCTACAATGGGTAGCTTCTTAAAAATACTTTCTTTGTTCTACAAAACAAGTGTTCCTTTCCTCAATATTTTTCCTTGATTTTCAACGTGCTAAGACATAATATTTTTGTGTTCTCGCCATAAATCTTTAATATTAAATTTTGAGAACCTTACAAAATATTGCAATTAGGTGTTTTATATAGTCAGGTCACCATTTAATAATGTGTATTTTAGACACTCCATTATTTTCAATAGGCTATCAATTATCAATTGTCCATTGTTCATGACAGTAATTTAGTAAAAGAATATGGTATTGGAGATAGTTAAAAATGACAGACTCAATAGTTTTTATGTTGACTTTGAAATGTGTAATTAAACACAAAGAAAAACAAAGGCATTTCTTATATAAATGAACAACAATTTGGGAAGGGAAAGTGTTTTTTGTTTTGCTTTGTTTTGTTCTTTGGCTGAGACTACTGCTATAGAAAAAAATATAAGTTGTTTTTAAAGTAGTTTGCAGAAGACATGAAGTGGGTTGGAGGAATTAAGAACAAAATATTTTTTGACAGAATGTACCTCCTATCTTGGGAATCAGGATGATGTTTTTATTCTAAGCCTAGTTTCAGAAATCAGTTACAGCCCTAGATTAAAAACATGTATTCTTCTTAAAGGCTATAAATGTATATTGTGTAATTTACCTTTATAATAGACTCTGCCCCCCCCCAAATAAATTACATTTTTAGAAACTGATAAAACCCTAACTTTTATATAATGTGCAAGGAAGTTCCTTTCAAGACATGAGTCATATAAAAAATCAAACCCTCTTATATCTATGAGATCCAACATAATTTTTCCAGCTTTAAATCTGTCTGCTCTAGAATTCAAAATATAATACCACCAAATATATACCCATTGTCCTTCAACTGTGAAGAAAACTTTATGAGATTAATCAGAAACAAATTTTTAATTTTTCCAAAAAGATTCAAATGGTCTACTACACAAATAGTTTTGTAGGTCCACATGTTACTGCGAGGCCGGGAGATGTTGGTTCCTGTCTTCTTGAAGGAAGGATTTTAATCAAGAGACAAAGTGTAGAAAAGCAAGCAAGAATTTACTGACCGCAGCAAAAATATACTTAGGACAGTGAAACACGGAAGGGCATAGAAGAAGCAACAGGAGAGCCTGGGCTGCTGCCTTGGCTCACTGGGTTAGCCTGGGGAAGCTGCTGCTGCCCATTGCTCCCCTGGTTGCAAGCCTCATGGGGTCCCTTGGAATTTAGGAGATGCATGTCTGTGTCATGAGAAGGGAAGGGATGGGGAGAGGCAAGGGCACACTGGGACCTTCATTTTCAGAGGTTTTGATGTCTGGGCATTTAGGGGAGGACTTAGGGGAGAGTCAATATATATTCATCAGGTTTATGCTTATGTACCAAAATGAGATTTATTCTCTTTTTCTGTCCTTGGTGCAGTTGGCAAATGGCACTAATTGGAGTAGGATGATTTAAGCTATTTACCCTCTGGTTGGGGAGGAGAAGTGCAAGCCATTTACTCTTTTTTTTTTTATCATCCTCACCCAAGGACACTTTTCCATTTTTTGTTCAGGTAGAGTGGGAGGGAGAGAGGAACAGAGAGAGAGAGAGCAAAACATTGATGTGAAAGGGACACATCGAGTGGCTGCCACCCACATGATCCAACCAGGGCCAGGGACGAACTGCAACTGAGGTACATGCCCTTAGCGGGAACCGAACCCGGGTCTCTCCGGACCGCAGGCTGATGCTCTAACCGCTGAGCCAAACCGGCCAGGGCCAAGCCATTTACTCTTAAATGCCCTTGGTTTAGAGAAGATAGGATTTACTAGGTGGCTGCAAACTGCTCTTTAACTGTCTGTCTTGGTCTCCCTGTTCCCCTTGTCCTGGAATTTTCCTAGCTCCTTACTGTTCTATTATACATAAAAGGTCTGAGCCGTGGGAGATCACATCCACAATGCAAAGCCAATGTAGAACAAAATGATTTTATTGCATGCACCTGGGTACAGGTGGGCTGAACCTGAAAAAGGGGTCAGCCTCTAATAACAGTTGGGGTGTAGGTTATACATTCTGCTTCTAGCTTCTGGCAGTTCCTGCTGAGTCCTCTGCATGGCCCATTGTCCATTTGCAGTTGGACTGGTCTGATATCTTGTCCTGCATCTGCTGAGTGATTCATTGTCTTGCGAATAATCCAATAATCCAATAATCTGATAATCTGTGCTCAACAGAAGGCTGAGCAAAGGTCATGCAAGCAATGTGTTTTTCAGTTTCCACCTTCTGCAAGCTTTTACCTTTACCCTTTGAAACATTACTACCTCTTTAAACACACAGAGTAGAAATGCCACATGTCCTTTCTTAAGTATCTCATTAACAGTTTGAGAAGATTATTTCTCCCTTACAAATTCTAATTTAAAAATATACAAAAAAAAAGACAAAAAAAACAATAACCCGGTGATGTGGCTCAGTGGTTGAGCATCGACCCATGCACCAAGAGGTCGCCAGATCAATTCCCAGTCAGGACACATGCCCAGGTTGTGGGCCTGATCCCCAGGGGGTGCATGCAGGAGGCGGCCAATCAATGTTCTCTCTCATTGATGTTTCTATATCTCTCTCCCTCTCCCTTCCTCTCTAAAAAAAATCAATAAAGAAAAAAATAAAATAAAACGCTCTGGCCGGTTTTGCTCAGTGGTTGGAGCGTTGGCCTGCGGACCAGAGAGTCCCAGGATTGATTCCAACTAGGGGCATGTACCAAAAAAAAAAAAGTAATAAAATAATAAAACATCATAAAATAATAGGAAAATGAGCCATTACTTAGGGGAAGTAAAGCACTTTAGTTATCAGTAAGAGCTACCTGCAATATAATATAGCTATATAATGTTCATTCATGTGACCTCTTTTTTTTTTATGAATTTTTATTTATTTTTTTGTTACAGATATTTTACCTTTTTACCCCATTGGCACCCCCGACCCCACCCCACCCCCACCCTGTCCCCGGCTTAGTTGTCCATGTCCATTGGTCATGCATACATGCATTAAGTTCTGTGGTTTATCTCTTCCCACCCCCTCACCCCCCATCCCCTCTTCTGAGGGATGTCAGTCTGTGCCCTACTTCCATGTGTCTGGGTCTACTGTATTCCTCAGACTGTTATGTTCATTATATTCCGTATATAAGTGAGATCATGTGGTATTTGTCTTTTTCTGCTTGGCTTCTTGTGTGACCTCTTTTTTTAAATTCCCTTTCAGATACTGTGGAGATGAGCTTCCAGAAGACATCACTAGTACAGGTAATAGCTCTAAATTAAGGAGCAAACTATGCTGTTTTCTCACAGTGTCACTGAAAGTGAAGGACCCAGTAGTCATTACTATTACTTTTTAAAGTTGAGAGAACTGTGGATAGATGTAGCTTACTGGCTTATAAAGTGCAAAGTATTTTTTTTCCCCCAAGAAAGATTTATGCCAACTCCTTGCACTGAAAATGTGTAGAATCTTGTTATTTGCAGGAAAGGCAATCTGAGATAGTCTTGACTCTGCACATCCATAAACAATGCTGTGGCTTATGATTTCCATAAAATGTAGTAAAAGGCCAAATTTTTTCATTAATAAAGAATTGAAGTAATTTATAAAGTTGTTAAAAATACTTTTTGTCACTGAAAAAAATTTTATATCTTTTATTGCATTTTTATGTTCGTATAGCATTTCCCAAAGAGAGTTACAGAGAACAGAGCACTGTGAAATGTTTTTAATAGGTGTTAGGTGAGAAAGGGCTCAAAGGTCAGGTACATTTGGGTAACATTGGGTTAAATAATGTTAAACAGGCTTCTTTATTTGAAGATGTCAGAGACTTTTTAATATGTTAATTATGCATAATAAATTTCAAAAGGCTAGCTATGGTAGGCAATGTTTTCTAAGTCTTTTCCTCTTGCAAATTATTTTGTGTGATTTTGTTCCACGAAATGTACTCAAGAAATGTCCTTGGAGTAGCATAACTTTATCTTATTAAGCAATACCACTGCTATTAACCCAAACTGCTACTTTCTGGCTAAGAAACTTTCTTTTCTTAGATGTCATTTTTGTTTTTCATTACCAGCATCAGTATTTGGCATTTTACATGCTCGATTTTCCCTCCAAGTCATAAAATTGTCACAATGCTTATGCAACTAAAAACAACAGTCCTTAAACTCAGATACTATTAGCTACGCTATTCCCACACCCTAGCCCTGCAGTGCCCACAGCTATTTATTCTTCATTATTACAAGAGATGGAACTACTTGTTCAATTCTTGATTAATTCATCACCCTGTTACAATCTGCCTAAGAACGCAAACTAGTGAACGTTTTGTTTATCTCTATTCTTTTCTTGGTTTTTATATTAACCAAAAGTTAAAAGAAGACATTTTATGAGCTATAGGAGGTAGTTGGGAGATGAGGATTCTATTTTTTTTTAAAAAAACAGAGATGGGAGTCAAAAAGAAGCCCTGAAACTTGCTGTTTTTGTCAGCTAAACTGAAGGAAATTAACATCTTTGTTTTTCTGTATCCTCCTCCCCCCCAGGAAATGTCATGACCTTAAAGTTTCTGAGTGATGCTTCAGTGACTGCAGGAGGTTTCCAAATCAAATATGTTGCAGTGGATCCTCTATCGAAATCCAATCAAGGGAAAAATACAAGTACTACTTCTACTGGAAATAAAAACTTTTTAGCTGGAAGATTTAGCCATCTATAAAACAAAAACAGGACATTTACTATTTATGTTTGTATCTTTTGAACCCCCTGGATCTCGCTTTTATATTATTTTTATTATTATTATTAACATTTATTTATTACTTTTCTAAATGTAAATGCAATATCTGATAATTTTGAGAAAATTGGAAAATACAGAAAACTTTAAATGAGAAAATAAGATCTCTCAAAATCCCACTGCCTGAAAATAACAGGTGTAAACATTTACATATTTTTCTTTGTCATTTTTTTGATTTGTGGTATCTGTATATATGTTTCTATATGAATTTGTATTTGAAATTTTGGAATTCCACTTTGTATCATGATACCTTGTGTTTTTAAACCTTGACCTGTATGGATCAAGCATTTTCCCATAACATTGAGTACTATGCAAAAACATGATTTTGAACAGCAGTAAAATGTTATGTGGTGTGCTTGCTCTGTATTTTATTTAAGCCTGTCTCTGTTGTGGGCATTCTGAGTTGTTTTCATAAACATTGCTTCAATAAACATCCTTGAACATATACATTTGTACAGCTCTCTAATTATTTGGGGTAGGTCCTAGAAGTGGAATTACTGGGTCAGAGATTAATTAAAATAGAATTTCCTTGTTTGATAAGCAAAAATGACACAACATTGTGGTTTGACTTTGCAGTATGATTGATGGTTAGTTTATATATATTTTTTGTCCAGTTTTATTTCTTTGGTGAATTATTTTTCTGTCTTTTATTTTTCTGTCTTTCATCCATGTTATTAACCTGTATCATCTTTTCTCTTACCAAATCATCATATATTGGGTGTATAATTTTATGTCTGTTATTCATGTTGTAATTTAATATTTTTGAAGTTTGATTTTTATATTCTCTCTTTTTTTTAAGTTTTTTTTTTTTTTTTCCCCTCACCAGAGGACATTTTTCTATTTTTTGTTCAGCTAGAGTGGGAGAGAGAGAGAGAGACAGAGAGAGAGACATCGATGTGAAAGAGACACATCGAGTGGCTGCCACCCACACGACCCAACCAAGGCCGGGGACAAACTGCAGTCGAGGTACGTGCCCTTAGCGGAACCGAACCCGGGTCTCTCTGGACCGCAGGCCGACTCTCTAACCGCTGAGCCAAACCGGCCAGGGCTCTTTTTTTTTAAGTTTTAAATAGACTTTATTGTTACAAAGTGGGTGCTACCGAGCAGGGCCTTAAAAACCAAAATAGGTGGTCCCAGGATATCACAATGAAGAAATCAAGAGGTCAGGATTGCAGAAGAGGTCACTGTAATTGAAGGACACAATCCAGGGGAGGCTGGCCAGGAATGCAGCAGATGTGATTAGGGCAGGTGGGGGTGGTCAGGTCACAGGGTGAGGGAGGGGACAGCCCCATTCACTCCCCCTTCTTGTAGCTCTCCAGGTGAGATAAGACCCAGCCTGCAGGCGGGAAGATAGACAGGAAGCAGCAGGTGAGCCCAATAGCGATGTCCATGGTGCCGAGTCGGGGCTTGGAACGGACCTGGGCACGCGGCACCAAGAGCGGCCGGCGGGCCAGGCCCCACAGCAGGTGCGGCGCCTGCGCAGACAGGACCGACTGCGGACAGCTGCCAGTCGGAGCCCAAGGTCGGGAAGTCAGAATCTGATTTTTATATTCTTAAAGGACTAAGTTAAATTAAATTTTACTTGCTATCATACTTATTGCTGCGGTTTCTCTATGTTTGGGATAAATAGTCCCTTTCCAAAATGTCAAATGAACTCCAAAAGAGTTAAGAGGCTTTGCTAGAAAATAAATGACAAAGATTTGTTCAAGGATCTTAAAGTGTGCAAATTGGAAACACAGCTAAGCAAAACCTGGGTGTCTTTCGAAGGAGAAAGGAAAGCTGAGGGTTGGTTCTTAGAGTAAAAAGTGCATTTTTGAGAAGAGTCAGTCCTCCGCTCTTAGTGTCAGGATCGGCCCAAGATAGTGTAGCCATTTACGAAACCCGACAAGCTCGGGGGAGGCCTGCGGGGCTAGTCCTACAAACTCAGAGTCTGAAAGCAACCATCTAAGATGGTCTGAACATAAAAATTCCTAACTAAAAGCAAGTCATGACAGGTAGTCACATTCTAGACCTGTAACTTCCTTGAAACATTTCAATCTTTACCGTAAGTAAGCCTGTCTGTTGTCATTTTGCATCTAAGATAACATACCCTTGGAATGTCAGAGTCATCCCTTTTCCAGAACCCTCAGGGTACACCTACTGCTCCCGAGTGGAGACCACAACCCCTCTGTTATCTTGTTCTCCCACATACCTTCTCCATGTGCTGGAAAGGATCATGTCCTATACTCACCAATGTAAAAGTATGTGTTTCTCCATCTTACTCTCTATCCAATCTCAGAGATTTCCTGGCCTTGCTTTCTCCCACCCTGTTAATCTACCACCAATGGATTTCATGTTACCTTGTTTATGTCTCCTTCTTTGTTTCTAACATATAAAATAAGCTGCAAATCTGCTACTCTCCAAAGCATTTTCTCAATTGAGATTTTGCTTCCTGGCAATTGTTGTCAGTTCGGTTCTCAAATAAACTCATAAAATCATCTACAGGTCTAGCCCTGGCCAGTTTGGCTCAGCGGTTGAGTGTGGGCCTGAGGACCAGAAAGTCCAGGGTTCGTTTCCCGCTAGGGGCATGTACCACAAAAAGAAAAAGAAAAAATCCTCTACAGGTCTGGATGTTCCTTATACAGATGTCCAGAGGTCTGGATGATGGGACAATCTCTTCCTGAGGTCATTTAGATGGTCATCAGAAAGTCTCATGTATGTCCAGGCATTAACGCACAATGACCTGATATGTACCCAGGTACTGATGCAGGACTGGAAAATTCAGAAGTTTAAGTTCCCAGACTAGTTAAAGCAAGAATAGAATTGTTTCCTCATGCTTCAGCCTATTTTATTTTAATAATTTAGCAGCTTGATTACAGTGACTTCATTTTATATCTTCACTCTATTCTTCAAAGTTTAGATATTTATTTATTTATATTTTATTCTTTTTGTTTTATAGCTTTGCTATTTTGGAAGTAAAAAGTCATAGTTGCTACACTGTACATAGGGGGGAGTAGTCACTATCCAATTAAATGTAACAAAAATTTATGTGTCGGGCACTATTTTCGACACTTGGAAAACACCCAAGAACCACATAAACAAAAATTCTTAGGCTTGAGGAGCTTATGTTCTGGTGGGGGAGAGATTAATAATTAATAAACATGATAAATTAGTAAACTACATGTTAGAAATAGAGTAGTCCTTATTAAATTACTAGTGGAACAGTGTAGTTTATAGTTGTTTTTTTTTTTTTAAGGCTAAGAGCTAAACCCTGGAAGAGGAAGATCAACAGAGCAGATTGAGAAGGAGCAAAGGTGGATTAAGGAGAGAGTTGGAGTCAACAAAGTTGGGGTTCTGCCAAGTGAGTGTGACAAAAGAGGACAAGGCAGTAAGAGGATGCACCTAAGAAGGGAATGTGATGATAACCCCTGGGATTTAATTTGATAAGGAGGGAAAAGAGATCAAGAAAATAAGAGACGGTGAAAAAAGTGGTAGACTCAATGAAGTGAAGTTCCTCAAGGGCTCAGAGGGTTGTAGAATCAGGGTTTGAGGGATAGGAAGGAGCACTCAAAGAATGAGATTTTAAACATAACCTTTCGTGGTAGCCAGACTAGTGCCCCTGTCCCAACATGTCTATGTACTAATCCCCAGAATTGATGAATACCTTACCTTATGTGGCAAAAGGGATTTTGCACATGTAAGTGAACAATCTTAAAATGGGGTGTTATGTCCTGGCCAGTTTGGCTCAGCAGTTAGAGTGTCAGCCCAAAGACTGAAGGGTCTCAGGTTCCACTTCTGGTCAAGGGCACATACTTGTGTTGCAGGTTTGATCCCTGGCCCCAGTCAGGGTTGTGCGGGAGGCAACCAATCAATGTCTCTCTCTCACATGGATGCTTCTCTTTCTCTCTTCCTCATTCTTCCCTCTCTCTAAAATCAATTTAAAAATTAAAAATTTTATATATGTACAATATACAAATATATATTTAATATATACGAATTATATATATTTTTATAAAATATCTATACAATAAATTTATATATCTAAGACATATATATCAGTTACAGTTGAGACACTGAGTTGTTAGAGATTTTTAACTTAAGCAATTCTGTTAAACCAAGGTAAGTAAAATTTGTTTCTCCTCAGTCCTGTCACAATTACTTTATATATTTAAATTTATTGTCTTTTATTTTTCACTACAAAATAATTTATTACAACACACAGCTCCAGCACAAGCCTCCTACATGTACAAGCACACACTGACGACCCTCAGCAGGGGGCCCTTTTCTTTCCCCTGGCCTTGCAGATCTGCTGTTAAATCTTCCAAATTAAACTAGTTGGGCCCTGGCCGGTTTGGCTCAGCGGTTAGAGCATCAGCCTGCAGTCCAGAGAGACCCAGGTTCATTTCCCGCTAAGGGCACGCATTTCGGTTGCAGTTTGTCCCTGGCCCTGGTTGGATCGTGTGGGTGGCAACCACTTGATGTGTCCCTTTCACATCGATGTTTCTCTCTCTCTCTCCCTCCAACTCTATCTGAACAAAAAGTGGAAAAATGTCCTCGACTCTATCTAAAAAAAAATAATAATAAAATAAATTAAACTAGTTGGTACAGATCTGTAGTCCAGGACAATTAGTCTCTCTGAGTACTGGATTCTATCGCAAAATTTGTCTCCCTAAAGATTAGCAAATTCTTTAATTATAGCCCTTAATTGGCTCTAAACCACCTGGCACCACACGTAGTTATTACATATTATTGACTATATTCCCTATGCTATACTTTACATCCCCATGACTGTTCTGTAACTACCAATTTATACTTCTTAATCCCTTCATTTATTTAATCAGCCCCCCAAAACCCTCTCCCATTTGGCAACAATCAATTTGTTCTCTGTATCTATGAGTCTATTTCTGTTTTGTTTGCTCATTTATCTTGTTCTTTAGATTCCATTTTTTTTTAAACAAATTTATTTATTTATTTATTTATTTTTGTACGCACCCCTGGTGGGAACCGAACCCGGGACTCTCTGGTCCACAGGCCGGTGCTCCAACCGCTGAGCCAAACTGGCCAGGGCTAGATTCCATATTAAGTGAACTCATGGTATTTGTCTTTCTCTTTCTTATTTCACTTAGCATAATACCCTCTAGGTCCATCCTTATTGTCACAAATGGTTAAGATTTCTTTATTTTTTATGGCCAAGTAATATTCCATTATATATATGTACCACAGCTTTTTACAGTTGTCCATTGATGGGCACTTAGGTGGTTTCTATATCATGGCTACTGTAAATAGTACTGCAATGAAAATAAGGGTGTGTATATCTTTTTGAATTTGTGCTTTGGATTTCTTCAGGTTTCTATCTGAAGTAAGTCTTGTAGACAGCATGTGTGTGGGTCTTGTTTTCTTATCCACTCAGCTACCCTATGTCTTTGTTCTTGTTGTTAATCCTCACCCGAGGATATTTTTCCATTAATTTTTAGATAGAGTGGAAGTGAGGGAGTGGGGAAAGAGAGAGAAAGAAACATCAATGTGAGAGAGATACATTAATTGGTTGCCTCTTGTATGACCCTGGCTGGGGCTGGAGATCAAACCTGCAACCCAGGTACGTGCCCTTGACCATGAATCAAACCTGTGACCCTTTGATTTGAGGGCCGATGCTCTAATCACTGAGCCAAACTGGCCAGTGCAGCTCTCCTATGTCTTTTGATTGGAACATTTAATCCACTTACATTTATTTATTTACTTTCTGTATTGATTTTAAAGGGAGAGGGAGAGAGAGATAGAAACATCGATGAGAGAGAATATCAGTTGGCCACCTCCTGCATGGCCCCCACTGGGGATTTGGTCCACAACCTGGGCATGTGCCCTGACCAGGAATCGAACTGGCGACCTCTTGGTGCATGCGTTGATGCTCAGTTGCTGAGCCACACCGCCCAGGCTAATCTACTTACGTTTAAAGTAATTGTTGATAGTTACTGCCATTTTATTATTCTTTTTTTTTTTTTCCTTCTTCTGGTTTTTGTTTTTTTTTTTAATATGTATATTGATTTTTTTAGAGCGAGAGGAAGGGAGAGGGAGATAAAAACATCAATGTGAGAGAGAAACATCAATCAGCTGCCTCCTGCATTCCCCCCACCATGGACTGAGCCCACAACCTGAGTATGTGCCCTGACCAGGAATCAAACCAGGAGCTCTCAGCCCATGGAATGATGCTCAATCCACTGAGTCACACTGGCCAGTCTTCTTCTTCTTAAAGAATTCCCTTTAACATTTCTTGTAATACAGGTTTGGTGGTGATGAACTCTTTTAGCCTTGCTAGGTAAAACTAGTCTTGATTGTAGGTCCTTGCTTTTCATCATTTTGAATATTTCATGCCAATCCTTTCTGGCCTGCAACATTTCTGTTGAGAAATCAGCTGACAGCCTTATGAGAGCTCCTTTGCAGGTAACTAAATGACTTTCTTGTTGTTTTTAGGATTCCTACTTTGTCTTTAACCTTTGGCATTTTAATCATGATGTGTCTTGGTGTGGGCCTTTCTGGGTTCACTTCGTGATTCTCCACACTTGCTGGACTTGTATGGCTATTTCCTTCAACAGGTTAGGATAGTTACGATAGTCATTATTTCTTCAAGTAGGTTCTCAATCCCTTGCTCTCTCTCTTGTCCTTTTGGTATCACTGTGATGTAAATGTTGTTAGGCTTTATGTTGTCTCAGAGGTCCCTTAAACTAGTCCTAATTTTTTTCTTTTTGTTTTGATTGTTTTCCGCTACGTTGTCTTCCAACTTGCTGACTGGATCCTCTGTTTTATCCGATCTGCTGTTGATTCCTTCCACCATATTCTTAATTTCTGATATTGTATTTTTCATTTCTGACTGGTTCTTTTTTATGATTTCTGTGTCCTTTTTTTTTAATTTTATTTTTTTATCCTTACCCAAGGATATTTTTGCATTTATCTTCAGATAGGGCAGGAGAGAGAGAAGGAGGAGGAAGAGAGAGAGAGAAACATCAATGTGAAAGAGACACATCGACTGGCTGCCACCCACACGACCCCAACTGGGGCCAGGGGCAAATTGCAACTGAGGTATGTGCCCTTAGCGGGAACTGAACCCAGGACTCTCTGGTCCACAGGCCAACGCTCTAACCGCTGAGCCAGATCGGCTAGGACTGATTTCTGTGTCCTTTTTATGCTTACTATCTCTTTGTTGAAGTTCTTAGTTCCTTTAGCATCATTATAATGAGTATTTTGAACTCTGTATCTGATAGATTGCTTGCCTCTATTATGTCTAGTTATTTTTCTGGAGTTTCTTTTTTTGTTGTTCTTTGTTCTTTGTTCATTCACTTGGTACATGTTTCTTTGCCTCTCTTTGTTTGTTTCTATGTATTAGATGGATTTTCTCTGTCTCCCAGTCTTGGCAGAGTGGTCATGGGTAGTAGTAGTAGGTGTCATGTGAAGCCTAGGGGCGCAGCCTTCCTGGTCACCTGAGCTGGGTGCTCTAGGAGTGCCCTAATGTGGGCTGTGTACACCATCCTGTTGTAGCTGAGCCTTGATTGCTGTTGGCACAACATTTGGTGCGGTTGACCTGAGGCTGGCTATGAGGATAGGCCATGACCACAACATATGAGTTGCTGTGTGGGAACCGACCCCACATACCCCAATGAGGTCTGGTGCCTGCCAAGGCCACCGTTTGGGTGTGCCACTTGTGGAGCTAATTGGGTGGTATTCTATTGTGGTCTGAAACCAGCCACCAAGTTTATTGGTTCTAGGGGAAAGAACTAAGCCTAATGATCTTGTACAAAGATTTACTTGGCTATACATCCTAGGATCAAACAATAAATGATAAGTGCGGTGATGAGAATACAATAAAAATAGAGCTCAGGTGGCTCTTGAAACTGATGCATCTGGCAGCCGACCTAAGTAACAAACAAAGTTTAGACACAAGGGACCCAAAATTACACCTGTTTGTCTAAATGTTACCTGGAATGCTGCAAAGAAAGAGTATTCAAAATGATCTTGCTGCCCTAACCTGTTTGGCTCAGCGGTTAGAGCTTTGGCCAGCGGTCTGGAGAGACCCGGGTTCGATTCTCGCTAAGGGCACATATCTCAGTTGCAGTTTGTCCCTGGCCCTGGTTGGGTCGTGTGGGTGGCAACCACTCAATGTATCCCTTTCACATCAATGTTTCTCTTCCTCTCTCTCCCTCCCACTCTATCTGAACAAAATATCGAAAAATGTCCTCAGGTGAGGATAAAAAACAAAACAAAACAAAATGATCTTGCTGAGATCTTCAGAATTACCAAAGGATAATGCAACTACCAATCAACATCTGAAATAAAAAGACAAAGCTTAATTTACTTCTTAGAAATGGAGAGTTTTGCTGGTCAGGTATAGTCTTAGAAAAGCAGACTGCTGGACTCAGGGTCTTTGGGAAACGTGGAATTCAGGATGGGTGGGCTTTCAGAGGAATAAATGGTTTGGTGTGATCCCTAAAAGCTTGGTTACTCAAGTGACTGTTGTTGACTGGTTGATACTATGAGGCATCTATTTCTTTTTGGAGTGAGTTTATCCCTGATCAGTTGATTTTAACAAATGAGAGGGGGATGGATGCTAATTGGTCGACTTTCAAGAGTAGTTTCACTGAGGTAAGTTGTAGTTATCAACTGAATGTGTTTAAAATCATTTCTGGTTGTGACTTTGTTCTTTGTCTACAGAACAAGCAATCTTTTTCTAAATTTGGGAGAATTTATCTTACTCCGATTTTTTTTTTTTTTTTTTTTTATCCTCACCCGAGGACATTTTTCCATCTTTTGTTCAGGTAGAGTGGGAAGGAGAGAGAAGAACAGAGAGAGAGAGAAACATCGATGTGAAAGGAACACATCGAGCGGCTGCCACCCGCACAACCGACCAGGGCTGGGGACAAACTGCAATCGAGGCACGTGCCCTTAGCGGGAACCGAACCCGGGTCTCTAAGGACCGCAGGCCGACGCTCTAACCGCTGAGCCAAACCGGCCAGGGCCTTACTCTGATTTTTTAATATAACCATAGGAGTTATCAAATGTAGAATATTTACAGTCTTTGTTCAAATTTCCCTATTGCCTTATTTTTTTTAAATTAATTAATTTTTATTTTTTATTTTTGTGGTATGTGCCCCTAGCGCGAACCGAACCTGGGACTCTCTGGTCTGCAGGCCGATGCTCAACTGCTGAGCCAAACTGGCCAGGGCAAATTTCCCTATTCCTTTAAAACAAAATTTATTATTTATTTATTTTTATCCTCACCTGAGGACATTCTTTGCATTTATCTTCAGAGAGAGTGGGAGGGAGAGAGGAAGGAAGAGAGAGAGAGAAACATTGATGTGGGAGAGATACATTGACTGGTTGCCAGCCACACCACCCCAACCAGAGCCAGGGACAAACTGCAAGCAAGGTACGTGCCATTAGCAGAAACCAAACCCGGGACTTTCTGGTCTGAGGGCCGATGCTCTAACTGCTGAGGTAAACCAGCCAGGGCCAAAATTTATTATTTACAAAATTTATTGATGCAGGATCATACATTGTATTTAGCTGTTATGTATCTTGAATCTTCTTTATTTTGAAACCGTTTATCGCTTTCCTTTATTTCTCAAGACATCGCCATTTGAAGACTATAGGCCAATTTTTGTTTGACTTTTGTCTTTTGGTTTTGTTTTGTTTTTATAAAACATTCTTCAATGTGTTTTTTTCTGATTTCTTCCCTCATGGATACGTTCAGGTTCTGAATTTTTGGCTAGCATACCATAGAAGTGAGGTTGTTTTCTCAGTGAATCACGTTGCAGAATTTTCACAGGTGTCCCGCTGTAAAGTTATCTTTCTTGTTTGATAAGTATCTTATCAAACATTCTTTGAGACTGTGTTCCCCATCAGACTTTTGTTCAGTGGTTTTTGCACCTACTGATTTAGCACTTATTGATTTCCTGAGCCAGTTGTTATTATCATGGTTGCAAAATGGTGATTTCCTAACTCTATGATTCTATGTCCCTTTATTCATTTATATTTCTATGCAGTGATTTCTAACCAACTGATTCACCAGGCCAGGGCTGCCCATCACTTTTTAAGCACTTGTTTATTTTCTGGAACAAAAAGATATTCCAGGTTTTTCTTATACTTTCTCAGCCCCAGTGCTAGAATTAGCCATTTCTCTTAGGAAGTCTGGTTCCTTTCACTAAAGCTTTTTTTCCCCATTAAATATATTTTGAATACCACTACAAGTTATTACATAGATAGCTGCATACTATTATTCGGTATAGATGTTCTAATCTTTTTATTTTATTTTTAACAATTCTATAGTGAACAAAAGTCTTGTCAAAATAATATAAATGGAGCCACTTTAGAATGGAGCCGCCAGAGGAATTGCCCTGCACATCTTATGTCTCAAACCTTTGGAATGTTAAAACAGGGCAAAATAACCTTTGGACTGGACCTACGGCAACACTGTGTCCCAAAGAACTGTTTGCAAAATAACAAGAAAGCAGTTATTATGACGACTGGACAGATGACTGCCAGACTGAAAATTAAAAATAGCTTTCAGAATTAGTGTCACCATTGTTATTTGCACCAATTGAAATGCCTTCCTTCTATTGATGTAACTGTCCCCCTTCCTTTTCTCATAAAGACCCTTTGCCTCTGTTTCCTAATGGAACATTATATGGGCTTCTGCCTGAATTAATGATTCCCAAATGTCTATTCTTATTGATCTCAAATAAATGCTTATTTATTTGCCTATCACCCAGAAAGCCCTTTTTATTTTTAAGTTAACAGCCTCCATATTTTACTTTGCATGTGAATGACTATATTTGTAGAATAATCATCTACAAGGGGAATTATTGCATCAAAGACTTTGAGAATTTTAATTTTGATAAACACTGCAAATTGTCCTTCCTAGAGGCTGTACTGATTTATATTCCCACCAATATCATATAAAAGCAGACAACTAAGCCTACAACTTTAGGTCAAAATTCTGTTTTATCAATAGTACATTTAGAAGATTTAAAATTTTCAATTATACTAGTTTACTAGAATAGGCAGTTTAAATTTTTTTTTTTCTTAACCCAATGATCAAGAAAAATAAGGCATTTAATCCTGCCCATGAGTAGGCCTAGTGATGAATTCAAATTGGACTAATTTTCTAAATTTGTGATTACATTCTTTTTCCACAAAGGCCTGAAACATAACAATGAGTCACTTTCCCTTTGGCTCCTCAAGGCTGTCAGTTTAAATTATTTTTCTAGCACTTGAGCTTTTAAAAGATTTGGTTTTCTTTCCATATGTTTTGAAATATAGACAAAGGATTTCTGCTATACATAAGTGGGTTCTTTCAAAAACAGATATTTGTATTCCAATTATGAATAAAATTAATAAAGAGCTATCCTTTATCCCTGGTCTGTGTGGCTCAATGATTAGAGCATTGGCCCAAGCACAGAAGGGTCATGGGTTCCATCCCCAGTCAAGGGCATGTACCTGGGTTTCAGGTTCGATCCCTGGCCCTGGTCTGGGAGGGCAGGAGGCAACCAATCTATGTGTCTCTCTCACATCAATATCTCTCTCTCCTCCCCCCACCTTTCCTCCTTTCCACTTTTCAATGGAAAAAAAATATCCTCCGGTGAGGATTAACAACAACAACAACAACAACAACAATAAAAATGGAGAGAGCTCTCCTTTAATGTTGAAGAAGATTTTACTTTGAGCATAGTAGGAATCTCAAACCATAGTTGGAACCAAGAAGAATCACTTGGGGCGCATACTAAAATTTCAGATTGCTGGCTTGCCCTGGAACTTCTGGTTAAGTAGGTCTGACAAGTATGGCCAGATCATTGCATATAAAGAAGCTCCCTTGTGATTCTGATACAATGATCCTGGAACCAAACTTTGAGATATATAATATTAAATTATTGCTGATTAGCTTTAATCTCATATTTTTAATGTGGGCTGGGAAACCTGTTACAATGAAAGTGGTATTTTTAAAAACATTCATGGTTTTATATGTAATGTGCTGTTTTACTTGAGCTTGAGAAACCAGTGTTTCTATGGCTGGTATTTTCTGAATATTTTAAAACATGTTTTTCTTTATTGATTTTAGACAGAGAGGAAGGGAGAGGGAGAGAGAGAGAAAGAAATATCGATGACAGAGAACATCGATTGGCTGCCTCTGCATGCCTCCACTGGGGATTGGCCCACAACCTGGGCATGTGCCCTGACCAGGAATCCAACCAGCGACCTCTTGGTGCATGGGTCGACGCCCAACCACTGAGCCACACCGTCTGGGCTATTTTCTGAATATTTATGTCATGTACCCATTCACTGTTTAAGCAATTTCCATATACTGAGTTATACATACTTTACAAGCTTATGAGGTAAAGGCAATTATTCCCATTTTATAGAAAAGGAGACTGAGGCACAAGAGGTTGAGTAACTTGCCAGAGTCGCACAGCTAAAACGTTTGTCAGGATTCAAACCTATGTTGTCTCTGTCTTTTTTTTTTTTTTTTATCCTCACCCGAGGACATTTTTCGATATTTTGTTCAGATAGAGGGAGAGGGAGAGAGAGAGAGAGAAAAACATCGACGCGAAAGTGACACATCGAGTGGTTGCCACCCACACGACCCAACCAGGGCCGGGGACAAACTGCAACCGAGGTACGTGCCCTTAGCGGGAACCGAACCCGGGTCTCTCTGGACCGCAGGCCGATGTTCTAACCGCTGAGCCAAACCGGCCAGGCTGTCTCTGTCTTTTTATTTGAACTTGAAGGGATTCCATTTTCTCATCTAAAAATGAATTGGTCTGACTCTGGCCAGTATGGCTCAGCTGGTTGGGTATCCTTCTGTGCACCAGGAGGTTGCTGGTTTGATTCCCGTCAGGGCACATGCCTGGGTTTGGGGCTTGGTCCCTGATGGAGTGTGTGTGGGAGGCACCTATTCATGTTTCGGTCTCACATCAACATTCTCTCCTTCTCCCTCTCCTTTCCTCTCTCTCTAAAAATCAATAAACTATTCTTTAAAATAAATAAATAAATAAATATAAAAACGAGTTGGTTTGGTTATTAATGGTAGGAGCTCTCTGCACTGCTCAGTGGGAAGAATGAAACTATTTGTCCAGATAACACTTTTGGTCTGTTAAAGAATTAAAGTACCTCGCGGTTAATACAATTTGATAACATTGTGGAGTGGGTCTGAATGTAAAGGTAGCAGATTTCATGTTAGTCATGTTAGTCATGAAATCTGGTATATCACTAGCTGTGTATATGGACTAGTAATGGGATGAAATAACCTTAAAAACTTTTTTTTTAAGAAAAAACAAACAAACAAACCCCCCCCCTTTTTTAATCTTTAATTGTTGAATAGTCCATCATGGGTTCTTTCAGCAATACTGAATTAAAAAGCTAAAAAGACCTCAAAGCATGGTTCTCTTTAAATAAACCCAGTAAGCTCTTCAAGGAGACGGGGGAACAGCCTCCCCAGCAGATGCAGAGAAGCAGATCTTTGTGAAGACCCTCGCTGGCAAGACCCTCACCCTTGAGGTTGAGCTCAGTGACACCACTGAGAATGTCAAAGCTAAAATCCAAGACAAGGAGGGCATCCCGCCTGACCAGCAGCATCTGATGTTTTTCGGGCAAACAGCTAGAGGACGGCCGCACTCTCTCAGACTACAATATTCAGACAGAGTCCACCATGCACTTGGTGCTTCAGCTGAGGGATGGCATCATCAAACCCTCCCTCCTCCAGCTCGCCCAGAAGTACAACTGCAATGAGATGATCAGACGCAAGTGTTACTCCTGCCTGCACTCCCGTGCTCAACTGCAGCAAGAAGTGTGGCCATACCGACAACCTTAGCCCCAAGAAGAAGGTTAAGTAAGACTCCTCCACTACCTCCTAAGGCCCACAGGGCAGCCTTCTGCCTGAACCCTGTGACTCTGGGGCCTCAATAAAGTTTCTAATTTGTTGACTGGAGCAGTAAAATAAATAAATAAATAAATAAATAAATAAATAAATAAACAAACAAACAAACCACATCAAAGTTATAACTAAACTACAGAACAATCATCATTCAAAACCACCTGAAATCAAGCTGAATGGAAGTCCTACAACTATGAAATTAAATCAGCAGCTACATCCAGACTGGTAGGAGGGGCGGCAGTGCGAGGGGTGGCGACCGCGAGGCTGAGGCTGCGGCGGCAAGATGGGCTGGTCCCACACCCAAGTGTGGCGGATAAAAATCAGGAGGCTCCCGCGGCTGGGAAGGTCCTTCCTGAGGACTGAGGGGTCCCCATCCCACACCAGGTGCCCCGCGCAGGGTTCCAGTGCCAGGAAGAGAATCCCCATAACTTCTGGCTGGAAAAACCAGCGGGAACTGAGGCTCAGGGAGGCTGACGCGGCTGGAGCCCCAGGCAGCTCCTTAAAGGGCCCGCGCACGGACTTATCGGACTCTCTCCCTCTGAGCTTGGAGGGGAGGCAGCTCGAGGGGCACCAGAGACACACAGGGAAGAACTGAGCTGTTAGGCACTGGAGCAAGGGCTGGAGAGGGTGCTTTCTCCGGGACAAACGTGCTGTAAGAGGCCTTTGTTCCTTTGGTGAGCCCTTCCCGGGGGCGGCAGACAGAAGCCATATCTGGGACTCCAGCAACCTGGCTCACACTGGTAGCCCCGCCCTGCTGACTCCCTGAGTCCCCGCCCCACACAACCGAGGTACGTGCCCTTAGCGGGAACCGAACCCGGGTCTCTCCGGACCGCAGGCCAATGCTCTAACCGCTGAGCCAAACTAGCCAGGGCCAAAGAGAGAATCTTAAAAGCAGCAAGAGAAAGGCAGCTAGTTACCTACAAGGGAATTCCCATTAGGCTGTCAGCTGATTTCTCAAAAGAAACTTTGCAGGCCAGAAGGGAGTCGCAAGAAATATTCAGAGTGATGAAAACCAAGAACCTACAACCAAAATTACTCTATCCTGCAAAGTTGTCATTTAGAATTGATGGACATATAAAAACTTTCCCAGACAAGAAAAAGTTAAAGGAGTTCATCACTACCAAACTGTTATTATATAAAATGATGAAGGGTCTTTTTGAAGAAAAAGGTAAAATGTATGAACAAACAAAATGGCAATGAATACATATCTATCAACAATGGAATCTACAAACAAAATGAACAGGTAGAACAGAAACATTCTCATAGATACAGAGAACATTTTGTTGGTTGCCAGTTGGGAGGGGGGTTGAGGGAATGGGTGAAAAAGGTGAAGAGATTAAGAAGCACAAATTCATTGCTAGACTGACAAACCTCAAAGGGAAAGGGGTTGGGGGGGGGGGGAAATAAAGCAAAGAACTTATATGCATAACCAATGGACACAGACAATAGTGTGGGAAAAGGTGGGAGGGGGGCGGGAGTGGGGAGGAGGGGGTCAATGGGGGAAAAATGTGGAACATCTGTAATACATTTTACATCCAACAATAAAGATTTGAAGAAAAAAAAAAAAGAAAAAAAAATAAATCCAGTAAAATAGTTATCATGTTGGGTAATGTTACAAATGTCCCTCAGAAAAAAAAAAAAGCCCTGGCCGGTTTGGCTCAGCAGTTAGAGCATCGGCCTGCGGTCCCGAGAGACCCGCGTTGGGTTCCCGCTAAGGGCATGTACCTCAGTTGCAGTTTGTCCCCGGCCCTGGTTGGGTTGTGTGGGTGGCAACCACTCGATGTGTCCCTTTCACGCCGATGTTTCTCTCTCTCTCTCTCCCTCCCACTCTATCTGAACAAAATATCAAAAAAAAAAAAAAAAAAAAGTCCCTCAGAACCCGTATACTCCACGATTTCTAAATGACAAACATTAGACTAATTCATATATTTAAGATATATATTTTTTCAATTGATATAATTTATTTATTTATTCATATAATAAAAACCTCTTATTTTTATTTTTTATTGATTTGAGAGAGAGAGATCGATTTATTGTTCCACTTATTTATGCATTCATTGGTTGATTCTTGTATGTGCCCTGAGCAGGAATCAAACCTACAACCTTGGCATGTCTGGAAGATGCTCTAACAAATTGAGCTACCCAGCAGGGCCAATAAACACTTTTTAAATACCTTGTGTCAGGATTTGTGCTAGGTACTGCGTAATCATGATTACCATTTACTGAACTTCAATGTTGGTGCATTTCTTCTCATTTTACTGATGAAGACATGGTGAAGTTAAGCATTTTTCTGGAAGATAAGTTGCACACTGGCAGCAGTATTTGACTCCTCATCTATCTAACTCAAAAGCTGGTAATTTGGATTACAGATGGATACTTCATTTTACTGAATGAATTACTATGGGAGTCCTTTAAGTAATGAGCTTCCATTGGACTCTTTATTTCAATTTTCTCACAATGTAAAAGAGTAAATCTACCATGAAAACTATACTGCCATAGGGCTTTATGCAGAGTAGAGCTCATTAAATGTTGGTAAATAAATGTAACTTAAATAGATTAGTTTTGGAGTTACACATGACCGCATTCAAGTTCTCTAGTGTTATTTATTTTTTCAATTTTTATTAATTTATTTTTGTTACAGATGTTTCTCCTTACCCTCCCCAGACATCCTCCTCCCCATCCCACCCTCCCAAGCCCCAGCATTGTTGTCTATATCCATTGGTTATGCATACATGCACATCAGTTTTTTGGTTTATCTCATCCATCCTCCCTACCCCCTCCTCTGAGGTTTGTCAGTCTGAACTGTTCTCCTTTCTATGTTTCTGGTTCTATTTTGTTCATCAGCTTATTTTGTTCATTATATTCCACAAATAAGTGAGAACATGTGGTATTTGTCTTTCTCTGATTGGCTTATTTTGCTTAGCATAATACTCTCGAGGTCCCTCCATGTTATCTCAAAGGATAAGAGATCTTTCTTTCTTACAGCTGCATAGTACTCCATTGTATATATGTACCACAGCTTTTTTATCCATTCGTCTATTGATTGACACTTGGGCTGTTTCCAGATCTTAGCTATTGTAAATAGTGCTGCTATGAACACAGGGCTACATACAACCTTTCTGATTGGTGTTTCAGGCTTCTTAGGGTATATTCCTAGAAGTGGAATCACTGGGTCAAATGGCAGATCAATTTTTAATTTTTTGAGGAAACACCATATTGTTTTCCATAAAGTTCTCTACTCTTTAAGCTTCACATGCTTTTTTTGTAAATCTGGGAAAAGTACTTTTTCATCTTAAGCCACTGTAAGGAATAAAGGAGATAATGTATATAAAGCATCTGATACTCAATAAAAAGTAGTCTAAAAAAACAAAGTTATAATACTAAAATGATATGTTTAGGTCATAAATTGGGATTCAAGGTAGATACGGGGAGGAGCGATCCAAGAATCATTAGGTAGGAAGAATCATTAGGACCGCTCAGGACAATAGGACAAAACAGTCATTTACAGGTCAAAGATTACAGACTTGATATTTGCTGTGTGGTTAAAGACAAGAATGGGGAAGTTAGAAGTCTTGGGTTGAGCGTGTAAAGGTTTTACTTCCCAAGAAGGTGTTCTGAGGAGAAAAAGAAATGTAAGATTTGAAAGGCAAAGAAGATAGAAAGTGTGTATTAGTTGAACAACTAGATGAAAAGATAAATGAATTAATACTTGAACAAATTAATTCAAAATCTTCTTGACTGCCAGATACTATAAATGTATTGCCCAGTACAAGCAGATCACAGAGGTGGCTCCAGAATCTTTATAAAAGTGGTTTGGGAGTAGCAATCTGGTTGCAAGGGTGAGTGGAGAAGGGTCTGGGTGGGGAAAGGGATTTGTCCTGACTGTAAAATCTCTTAGCATTTTAGATCAGATTTAGAAAATACCAAAGAACAGGGAGGGGCATTGATTGAGACTGTGGCTGGAACTAATTCCCTTTAGGCTAATCTTCAACTCAGTCACAGTAGAGGTGTGTAGCCAAACAATAGTAAATTAATGAGACACTCGTTTTAATAGATTTATGTACAAAAATCGACCTCAGATGGAGGTGGAAGAATTTATTCTTCATGGGGGAACAGTAGAGGGAAGGATTTCATAAAAAGGCGTGATTTTAGTTGACTTCTTTCTTTCTTTCTTTTTTTTTTTTTTATTCTCACCTGAGGACATTTTTCCATTTTTTGTTCAGGTAGAGTGGGAGGGAGAGAGAGGAAGAGAGAGAGAGAGAAACATCGACGTGAAAGGGACACATTGAGCGGCTGCCACCCACACGACCAACCAGGGCCGGGGACAAACTGCAACCGAGGAACAGGCCCTTAGCGGGAACCGAACCTGGATCTCTCAGAACCGCAGGCTGACACTCTAAATACTGAGCCAAACCAGCCAGGGCTAGTTAACTTATTTCTCACACTTGAAAAACTGAATTCATGTTCTAAACAACAACAAAAAAGGAACAACATAGACCTTCAAAGACACAGAGAAGTTAGAGGTCTTGATAGGCTGTTCAGAACCTGGCTTTAGTGGAGGTAAGGCAGGAAATAAGGGTAACTACCAGGTTTCCTCATTCCACATACACCTAAAGTGCTGCAGCTGCACCCAGGGAACCTCCATAGCTTGGCTCACAAGAACATGTATGCCTCCCTCCCTCTCTTCCTTCATTCTTTCGTTTAAGAAACCTGTTATGTATCAAGTGCTTGGTTTGGTAGTAGACATGTTGCTAGGTGCCGATTAACACAAAAAGCAAAGCAGCCCAGAACTCGAGCTGATAGTTGTACTGTGTGTGGGTAAGCAGAGGCTCAGGGCAGATGTCTGGAACCAGTGAGGCCAGAGCACAATGACCTGTTGCAGCTGGGCCTGGTCTTAAAGTGAATACAACTCTGGCCTGGTAGCTCAGGTCGTTAGAGTGTGGGTTCCATACACCAAAGTTGTGGGTTCAATCCCTGGTCAGGGCACATATGAGAATCAATCAATGAATGCATAAATAAGTGGAACAACAGATTGGTACTCTCTCTCACTGTCATTCTCTCTCCTTCTTCCTTTCTCTCTCTAAAATGAATAAATAAATAAATATAATGTGAATAAATCCTGTGTGCTGTGGAGAGTGCTCAGAGGCCTATGAAGAGAACAGCAACATATTAACAGTAAGAACTGACTTTCATTAAGGGTTTACTGCAGTTTCTTCCAGGTGTAAAATCCCAGCCACGACCCCACCTTGAACACCTGGGGGGTCTAAAAGAATGCAGATCCTCGGGAGCTACCTAAATCTACTGAATCACAATATCTAAGGGAAGGGCGGGGACCAGAAATCAGAAGTGTAATCAAGAGTATCTTCAGGTCATTGTTATGTACACTTAAAACTTGAGAACCACTCGCCTCTTACCTTTTCTTATTTCACTTTTACCTGAAGTAGGTTCTGTTATTACCCGTTTTATGTAGCAGGAAATTGAGACGCAGGAAGGCTATGAACTTGCTAAGGTCACACTGAACTAGGGTTGGAATCTAGACCAATCCAGATGCAGCTTCGTCTTCATTATTTTTTATTTTTGGTACAGATGTTACTCCTTTTCACCCACAGACACCCTCCTCCCTATCCCCCCCCCCCCCCCAGCATTGTTGTCTATGTTCATTGGTTAAGCAAACATGCATGCGAGTTCCTTGGTTTATCTTATCCCTCCTCCCTCCTCTGAAGTTTGTCAGTCTGAACCGGGCTCCTTTCTGTGTCTCTGGGTTTATTTTTATTTTGTTCATCAGCTGTTTTCTGCTCATTCCAGTCCACAAATAAGTGAGATAGTGTGGTATCTGTTTTTCTCCGACTGGCTTATTTCACTTAGCATAAGACTCTCCAGGTCCCTCCACATCCTCTCAAAGGAAAAGAGATCAGCGTCGTCTGAAACATTGCAGTACAGTTACCTCCTCTTGCTAAATGATTTCTCGCGAATACTTCAGCAAGCATTAAACTGGGAGTTTGAAAACAGTCTGAAGGCATCAAACTTGGTCCGGTGAGCCGGGAAGTTCACTAATGTTTCCAACCTCACGACCCTCGCCGGTTAAATTTATACCAAAACACCTGCGCCCGCAAGGCGTGACCTCACGGCAGGGCGGGGCACCAGGCGGGGCAGCGCGGCCATCGACGACCTCGGCGCGCCGCGCCTGTCGGATCAGCTCGGGCTCTCCCGCCAGGCCTGCCCACTCCCGCGCGCTGCTGGGCCCGCCCCCGCCGCCATCTTGGTCTGGGCCGGAGCGGGCTGCACGCGTGAGTCAACAGCCCAAGCCGGCAGGTCGAGGCCTGCCCGCGTCCGAGTGGTGCGGAGCAGCGGCCGGCCGGACGCAGTGCCGATCTCCACACGTGGGGGTAGATGTCGGGGTCACAGTGCTAGGCCACGGGGAACCCTCGGTCGGGCGCCACCGCCGCCCCCTCGTGGTGAGACGCCGCGTACGCCCGGCTTCTCCCGCCCCACGCGGGTCTCCTCCCCCTGTTGAAAGCCGCCCGGGAAAGTGGTGGCGGGAGCGGGCCTGGGCCGGAGCAGTGTGGGCGTGGATGCGGCTCGCGGGGTGCAGGAGGGGGTTAGGGTGGAGGGTTCGTGCGCCCGGGGCCCGGGGTGTGGGCGAGGCCGGTGGGACTGTGAGACCCGGGCGGGCGCGCGGCTCTGGGGCCCGGGCTCACGCCGGGCGGGCGAGGGGCTGTTTCCAGCGGTCACTGGATCTCCTCCGCTTCCTGTCGGTGCCTCAGGGTGGCCAGCATGACGGCCGCGGGCCAGAGCCCCCTCGCGCCGCTCCTGGAGACCCTGGAAGACCGCTCCGCCTCCTGTGGAGAGCAGACCGACGCGTACCTGGCCCTGACGAGGTGAGGCCGGCGGGAGCGGGGAGGGCGCGCTCGGCGGTTCCCGGGAGGGCGTCCTCGGGCGGGGCGCGGGGCGCGGGCAGCCCGGCCGCGGCGAGACGCCGGGGGCCCGTGCCGGGGGGAGGGGGCGGGCGGCGCGGCGGTCCGGCTGCTGCTGCGCTGCCCGCCCGGGGTGCGCTCGCCCCGCCGAGGCCCGCCGCCCGCGTCTTGCAATCGAAGAATTTCAAAAAGTTTGGTTGGAAGTGGGCACCCTGGGGAAGAGGTTTGCAGTGTAAGTCGCATGTGTGTTGGGACAGTGTGGGAACCCCAAATTGGTCTTTTAATGGAGAGCAGTAACCCGAGTTTTATTTTCATTGCAAATGCTGCGCAGTATTTCCCCCTGCAAACCACAGAGTTTTCTGTGATTACTGGGACTCGTCGAGGACAGTAACTGCGATGAAACCATAAAGACTCAGTAAACTTGGGACGGGGGGTCGATAGGTTTCTGCGTCCCCGCTTCACAGAAGGAAACCGTCGAAACTTGTCCACCGGGGGTGCAGAAGTGATTCTGAGGGTGGCTCTGGCTTCAGATGCGCGTTTCATTCTGTACTTAGCATCGGAAGTACTGGGTGAAGTTGGCTTGCCAGAGTGCTGACTCGCTTTAAGAAGACTGCGGTGTTTTAGGGAGTGATTCCACTTTTTTGTGTCTTTGCATAAACTTTTTATTTCTGCTTTTAAGTCGTATTACTGGAGAAGATGGAAAAGAAGTCATTATAGAAATTGAGAAAAAACTTTCTCGACTGTTTGAAGTTTTAAAGGTATGTGTCTGTTTATTAGTTTTCTATTTGTTGAACGAAAGTTTTACCAGTTTACTCATAAAAACTTTGAGTTTAAAGAAAATAAAAGCAGATTACAGAACTCTCATTTACCTTATAATTTTCTCACTTAATGTAACTCCATGTCACTGTGAGGTTACTCTTTAGTCTTCACATTGCAGAAGAGATGGGTTTAATTTGCCTAAAGTTGTCCAAGACCATTTGTATCCAAAACCTATACTCTTAATTTAAAAGCAGTGGTTAGAGATTATTTATCTTTTGTAGGAATGTACTCCTAAATAATGATTATATAATTTTGTTTTTGGTCTTTTTATCCTTACACACCCTTCCTTTCAGCTACTCTTGCCTGGTTAAAAACTATTATTAAGGTTATTTTATTTATATTGCTTGTTAATAGGAAGGTGATATAGTTTACCCTCAAACTGAATACCTATGTTCTTGTCCTCACTTAGGACACTCACTGGCTTTGTGACCTTATTAACACTTAACTTTGAATTTTCTTTTTTTTTAGAATTAAGTTGAACTCAAGCTCCAAAGTCTCTCTGAGTTCTTATTTTTAGGATCCTGGTTTTTGTGCATTTATTTATTTAGTTCATACTTTTTATTGTCGTTAATCCTCCCTGAGGATGTTTTTCCTTTTTATTTTGAGAGTGGAAGAGAGGGACGGAGGGAGAGAGAAAGAAGCAAACAAACACCCATGTGAGAGAGAGACACACAAGAATTAGTTGCCTCCTTCACGACTCCAACCTGGGCGGTGGAATGTAAGTGCCCTTGACCAGAATTGAACCCACGACCCATCAGTTCTCAGGCTGACATTCTAATCACTGAGCCAAACCATCCAGGGTATGTTTTTATGCTTATTTTATTTTATTTTACTTATCTTTTAAGTGGAGTCAAGCAAGCTACCAGATGCAGAGTTTATTTTATTTATTTATTTTTCTTTATTGATTTTAGAGAGAGGAAGTGAAAGGGAGAGAGAGAGAAACATCTATGAGAGAGAACATCGATTGGCTGCCTCCTGCATGCCCCCTCTGGGCATATGCCCTGACTGGGAATTGAACCAGAGACCTTTTGGTGCATAGGTTGATGCTCAACCGCTGAGCCACACCGGTGACTGGGCTGTTTTTGTGCTTTTAAATAGGAGTATTCTATCAAGATATTCATTGTACATTTTAGCGTAATTTCTGTTGAGACATAAGAGGTTCTGTCTACCTCTTAAGTTTCCTGTTACAGTGATCAGTGCTTTTTCATGTAAGTAGGAACTTACTTTATTTGTTTTTTTTTGGAACTTACTTTATTGTGTAGTAATTAGTTCAAGACATTAATCATCTGGCTTTTAGTTACAAACCCTATTTATAAACCCTATAGCTTAACTGAAAATGCTTGCAGTTGAGTTCCTGACCCTACACATTGTCAAGTACTAAATATATGAAGATGCATGTTTTTATCACATCAAATACAGTCTTGTGCAGCTTATTTATTATCCTATTTATTTATTGTCATGTTTCACATTCAGCAGTATAACCATGCTCTGCATAATGATGTTTTGGTCAACAGCTTGGACCAACCAAATATATAACAGTAGCCCCATAGATTATAATGGAAAATTCCTATCCCCTAGTGACATTATAGCCCTCAATACTATTGTGTTTGTGGTGATGCTGGTGGAAAAATCTGTACCGCCAGTGGTATTAACATTATGCACAGTATGTAATATTTGATCATTACAATAAGTGATTATGTTATTGGTTTATGTATTTATTATATTAAACTTTTTCATCATTATTTTAGCGTACAATCTTTGTAGTTAATTAAAAAAAAGCTGTAAAACAGTATGCTGTTACTCTGGCAGCACCCTCATACATCTTGCACTTACCATGTCTCTTTTTTTATTTTTTTATTTTTTTTATTTTTTTATCCTCACCCGAGGACATTTTTTGTTCAGGTAGAGTGGGAGAGAGAGAGAGAGAGAGAGAGAGAGAAACATCGATGCGAAAGGGACACATCGAGTGGCTGCCACCCGCACAACCGACCAGGGCCTGGGATAAACTGCAACCAAAGGTACATGCCCTTAGCGGGAACCGAACCCGGGTCTCTCGGGACCGCAGGCTGATGCTCTAACCGCTGAGCCAAACTGGCCAGGGCACCATGTCTCTTGATTGCATCGTTTTCTCTTGTGCTTGATTTAAATTCATGTTTTGTATAGGTTTTTAGCCTAGGAGCAACAGGCAATATAGTATAGTGTGTAGTAGGATATGCCATCTAGGTTTGCGTAAGTGTGCTCTGTTAAGTTCATACAATGACAAAATTGCCTAATGATGCATTTCTCAGAATATAACCTCTGTCTTTAAGCTGCAAAAGACTGTATTTGATGTGATAAAAACATGCATCTTCATATATTTAGTACTTGACAAGGTTTAAGGTCAGGAACTCAATTGCATGCATTTGAGTCAAGTTGCACAGTTTGTAAATAGGATTTGTAAACTAAAATACCTGATGAATAATTACAGTTGACTCTTGAACAACTCAGGTTGGAGGCAAGAACGCCCTCCTCCTCCTTGCAGTAAAAAACCCATGTATAACCTTTGACTCCACTAAAACTTAACTATGTTTAGAAACATCTGGGTGAGTAGAGTGCTGATAGGATAATCAACAGAAGCTTGTGCCTGAATTACTAAGCACTAAAAGGATGTTTGAATTCCTTCAGGACAGGTATATTAGGTGAAATGTGTTACTGTTTAGAATTCTGCTAGTATTGTTTCTATGAACCCACAACATTATTGAAGATAAGACACACCAACCTGGCCAGTTTCCCAGTGGTTAGAGCATTGGCTTATAGACCAAAGGGTCACAGATTTCAATTCTTGGTCAAGGGCACATGCCAGGTTTGAGCCCATCTCTGGCCCTGTTGGGGTCATGTGGGAGGCAACCAATCAGTGTGTCTTTCACATTGTTTCCCTCCTGCCCTCTCTCCCTCTTCCTCTCTCTCTCTCTATTCTACTCTATATCTAAAAATTAATGTAAAGATATCCTTGGGTGAGGATTGACAACAAAAAAAGATGCCACTTTTAAGGAACCCTTTCAGGCAATATGTATTTAATAAAAGTTGATTACAGATATATGCTAGTTATTATTTAGGAGATGTAATAGCTCTCAAAGTGTGTAAGACTCTATTTATAGTTGTCTGAATAAATTTCTTTAATATCCTTTATGCCTTAAGGTTTGGTTTTTGTGTTGTTTTGTTTAATTATAAAAGAGATGCCCCAGGTAAGTGCCTGTTCATATATTTACTGCTAGCATTTATTTTTTTCTACTCAAGAGTAACAAAAAGCAGAAGACTCCTTGGATATCTGATCCGAGAAATGGGGGATTTGAGTATAAATCAGTTTGGAATAGTAAAGGTACCAAGAAAGACAAAAAGTTTCAAGTAACATAGGGTTGGGGGATTTATTTGACAAGTTTGGGATTTTATAGCTTTTACATACATAATATGGGTTGAGCTTTGAATTCCAGATGGGCATAGATTCACTGTGAAGTAGGGATTTTATTTTTTTTAAAGGATTGAGATAATGTTTAAAGCTATCACTCTAGATACTCAGTAAATGCTACATTCTAAACCTTTCCTGCTGTCTTAGAGGTGTCACTCCACACTAATGCTAGGATGTCAGCTTTGTGTTTGAGTCTTTGGCTTACCCTTTGTGGAAGGGCTTGCTTCTATTATTGGTTTCCTGTCTAGTGTCTTTATCATCTACCATTTTCTTGACTTTTTCTTTGCTTTCAGATGTGTGGAGATATTCTTTATCTTTTAAGAAAAATGTTCTTTTCTTTGGTTATTTCTTATTGATTTTAGAGAGAGAAACATTGATTTGTTCCACTTATTTATGTATTCATTGGTTGCTTAGTATCAGGGCAACACTTGAACCAACTGAGCTTTGTGGCCAGGGCCAAGAAAAATGTTCTTTATTTAGCCCTGGCTGGTTTGGCTCAGCGGTTGGAGCATCGGCCTGTGGACCAGAGAGTCCCAGGTTCTGTTCCCGCTAGGGGCATGTACCAAAAAAAATGTTCTTTATTTAATTGATCTTTATCTAGTGTCCCTTGCCAAGCTGTATACATGACTCCTGATCTTATTTCATGTACTTTCAAAGATTTATTGATTGATTTAATTAAAATGTAATTTTTGCTTTTTAATCAAGTTTTGCTCTCTAAACATTGATTCACAATTATACTCATTTGTAACAAGTATGATTTTTTTTTTTCTTTTTGTAGACTCACATTTCCAGTCAAAACTCAGAGCTCAGTTGCGCTGCTCTACAGGCCTTGGGGTTTTGCTTATATAATCTCAAAATTACCTCAGGATTATCAGGTAGTTAAATTTATTATGAATTAATATTTTTAAGAGTTTATAAGTATATATACTTTGATATTGTGAAAACCTCTGTTAGATTCAAAACAGTTTTTATTTAAATATTTTATTTATTTTTTTATCCTCACCCGAGGACATTTTTCCATTTTTTGTTCAGATAGAGCGGGAGGTAGGGAGAGAGAGAAACATCAACGTGAAAGGGACACATCGAATGGTTGCCACTCGCATGACCCAACCAGGGCTGGGGACAAACTGCAACCGAGGTACGCGCCCTTAGCGGGAACTGAACCCAGGTCTCTCTGGACCACAGGCCAGGGCTGTTTTTTTGTTTTTGGTAGAGAGGAGGAAGAGGGAGAGAGAGAAACATCGATTGGTTGCCTCCTGTACATACCTCAACTAGGGATCAAGCCAGCAGTCTGGGAATGTGCCCTGACCAGGACTTGAACTGGCGACCTTTCAGTGTATAAGATGCTGCTCAACCAACTGAGCCACATAGGTCAGGGCTCATAACATAGTTCAGATGTTTAGATAATCATTGGAAAGTTTCTTTTTCTTAGACACAGCTCTTTGATAATTGTAAAATTTGTTCTAAAAGAAAATAAACCTTTTTTTTAATCCTCACTCGAGGACATTTTATTTTTTTTTATTTATTTATTTTTATCCTCACCCGAGGACATTTTTCGATATTTTGTTCAGGTAGAGTGGGAGGGAGGGAGGGGGGAGGAGAGAGAGAGAGAGAAACATCGACATGAAAGGGACACATGGAGTGGTCGCCACCCACACGACGCAACCAGGGCCGGGGACAAACCGCAACCGAGGTACGTGCCCCTAGCGGGAACAGAACCCAGGTCTCTCCAGATCATAGGCCGACGCTCTAACCGATGAGCCAAACCAGCCAGGGTGACATTTTATTTTTTATTTTTTCATTTATTTTTATACAGAGAGGGATAGAGAGAAACATTGAAGTGAGAGAGACACATTGACTGGTTGCCTCCCACATGACCCTGACCAGGGCCCAGGATGAACCACAACTGAGGTACATGCCCTTGACTGGAAATAAACCCACGACTCTTTGGTCTGAGGGCTGACTCTACCGCTTGAGCCAAACTTGCCAGGGCTAAGCTTGTTTATAAATAGTCGCTATGAACACTGAACTTTTTCCTTTGTAAAACTCTTACTTGCTTTAGAAGTTAATACTTTAGATGTCATTTATTTTGTATAAAGCATATACATTAAGGAATATGCTGAATTGAAAAGTTTTTACATAGTGGTAAGTGAGATGATTTAAAATTAATAGTAATGAAAACATAAGACTTATCTGATGCTTTGTAAGTTTTCAGCTAATCTTAATTGTTGCTCTAAAGTTAGTTTGACATGGTAAAGGATACCTAGGAGATGATCTTTAGAGAAGGGAAATTAGGAATTAGGGAATAAAGATGTCAGAAAATTGTTGCCATCTTTCTTCTGAGAGAAAAGTTTCTGTTCTTTTTTATGTACAGGGTGGGGCCAAAGTAGGTTTACAATTGTATGGAAAATAACACACTAATTAGTAAATAATAATATAAGAATAAATTGTTTCACATACTCATAACTGTAAGCCTACTTTTGCCCCACCCTGTATAGAAATGTTAGCAATCTAAAGTAGGAGTTGTTGCCCTGGCCGGTTTGGCTCAGTGGTTAGAGCGTCGGCCTGTGGTCCAGAGAGACCCTGGTTCAGTTTCAGCTAAGGGCATGTACTTCGGTTGCAGTTTGTCCCCGGCCCTGGTTGGGTTGTGCGGGTGGCAGCCACTTGATGTGTCCCTTTCACGTCGATGTTTCTCTCTCTCTTTCTTCCTCTCTTTCCCTCCCGCTCTGTCTGAACAAAAAATGGAAAAATGTCCTCGGGTGAGGATAAAAAAAATTAAATAAATGAGGTGGGAGTTGTTCATTTTGAGGCAGAGGATGTAGGGTTCAGAACATCTTGCCAAAAATTATCTTGTATGGTCAACCCTGCTAATGATCCCTATAAAATTATTTTAATTGCAAAAAATATCTGATTTATAGTCTACTGTTTTCTCTAAATATACCATCCCATCTTACCATTTTGTGTTTTGCGAAGAAGTTTGATATCAGCATTGGTTCTCTGGTCCTTCTCTTTGGATATGCATTTAATTTTTTTCTGTTTTCACATTTGACATTTTTAAAGGATGTAAACTTTTCATATAATTAAAGCTGCTTGTTTTTCAGAGAAAAGTATTGAAGAACTGCTTTCAAAATTGAATGATATTATTAAGAGTTCAGACAAAAATGTACGTACTAGGGCACTTTGGGTGATATCCAAGCAGACGTTTCCCACTGAAGTTATTGGCAAAGTAGTGAGTATAATTTTCTATGTCTTCTTAACTACATGTCATTTAAAAAATTCAGGCTTACTTAATTTGTATTTAATTTGTTCTCTCTTTTAGGTATCCAGTATAATTGATTCATTAGAAATAGTATTTAGTAGAGGAGATATGCATTCTGCCGTTGTTGATTATGAAGCATTAAATGTCATCATAAGGTATGAATTTAGATGCTCTGCAAATTGTAAAAATAGTTTCAGGAAATTTAGAATTTATCAAGGAGTGGGCTTTGGGACTTGAATTTGAGTTAGACATTAAACAAAGGAAATATCTTCTAGACTAAAAGTCTTAAGAAAAAAGTAAAAGGAAGAAGTAGGAAGTAGATGTACTTAAGTTAGTAGGTTTCTTTGTTTATTTTTACTGAGATAGTCTTAAAAATAGTCTTGGTTAGGCTGCTGCTGCTAACACAATTCTGGGCTTAAAAATTATTGCTGTTAAAGCTTTTGCAAGAGTTTAAAAAATAACTTTGACTCCCGAGTTATAGTGAGTATTTAGGATGTCATTAACAGTGCCTAGCTGGACATAGCAGAACAAGAAAATCCCCTACTTTCTTGCTTCCCATCTCTGCAGTTCTCTGGCTGAAGAACATTAAATTTAATTGTGTAAAAATAATTGGTATTTAAAAAAAATTTAAAAGACAAACTATGTTGTCCTTTTTTAAAAAAATGTCTAAGAATAATACAGCCCTGGCCAGTTTGGCTCAGCAGTTAGAGCGTCAGCCTGAGGACCAAAGAGTCCTGGGTTCGATTCCGGCCAAGGGCATGTACCTTGGTTGTGGTTCATCCCCGACCCAGGTTGGAGTTGTGCGGATGGCAACCAATTGATGGGTCTCTCTCCCACTCTCTCTTTGAAGATAAATTTAAAAATATCCTCGGATGAGGATTAAAAAAAGAGAATATAGAAACCTAAAAATTAGCCAGTAAAAATTAGATCTTTTGTGTGTATACATATATGTACATACTCCAAAACAAATGGACCATACTATATATATATTTTGTGTGTGTGTGTGTGTGTGTGTGTATGCTGCTTATTTTCCCAGTAGTTTAGATGTAAAAGGGTGAGGTCGAACTAATTTTCTCATTGATTGCTCTGTTACAGACTACTTGAGCAAGCCCCAGTTCAAATGGGAAAAGAGTCAATTAGGTGGGCAAAATTGGTCATACCTTTAGTTGCTCATTCGGCCCAAAAGGTACATATGCGGGGAGCGACTGCTCTGGAAATGGGAATGCCGTTGTTGCTTCAGAAACAACAAGAAATAGCATCTATCACAGAGCAGCTTATGACTACAGTAAGTATTACTTTCTGTAAGGATTTTTTGAATACTGCATTGTAAGGTTCTGCACCAAGCTTAGGTCTCATTGGTATAATTGTACTGTGATCTAGGAAATTCCTCTCTGAATTAAAACAAAGAATTGCTTAAGTTAGTGTGGGCATACTGCTCCTGCACTACAGTAAGGAAGGAAGCTGTCCATTCAGTGTCACTATGATCCAGGCATTTTACTCCATCCCCAGTGGATGGTGATTGAAAGGGATTACATTTTTGAAAAAGGAAATAAAATTAACTAATTTAGTGCACTTTTTGTGGTTGTAGCATAATCCCAGTGGTTATAAATTCAGTGCACATAAGTGCATTAACTGTATAATTTCCTAAAGTTATTTGCCCTAAGCTTTAGGTTTTCTAACCTTTGTTTTTGTAACAAATATTTATTGAGCACCTATTATATTTTGAGTGTTTTATTTATTTTTTTTATCCTCACCTGAGGACATTTTTTTTTTGCATTTATCTTCAGATAGAGCATGAGGGAGAGAGGGAGGAAGAGAGAGAGAAAACATCGATGTGAGAGAGATACATTGAGTAGTTGCCACCCACATGACCCCAACCAGGGCCGGGGACAAACTGCAACCGAGGTACGTGCCCCTAGGGGGAACTGAACCCGGGCCTCTCTGGTCCGCGGGCCAACGTTTTAACCGCTGAGCCAAACCAGCCAGGGCTGTTGGGTATTTTAGACACCGAATATATCATTGAACAAAAGGAACTTGTGGGATTTATTTTCTAGTTGTAGAGATAACAAAATATATAGTAGATTAAGTGAAGAACATTATGGATAACAGCAGGGACTAGATGGGGAGAGTCATTAGAGAGGAAGGGTGAAGTGGTCAGGGAAGGAAAAAGAATGGGTATTTGAACAGTGATTTGAAGGTAATACAGGAGATAGCTCTTTGGAGGAACCACGAGAGCAAAAGGCCCTGCTCTGATGGTTGTGTTCAGCAGACACTGAGCAGTATAATAGCATGAGGTTGAGAAGTAGGAGATGATTTCATAGAAACCGCTAAATCACATAGGACCTTGGGGGTCATTGTAAGACTGAGTTCTATTGAAAACCATATTTGAAGGTTTTGTGTTTAAGAGTGGTATATGACCCTGGCCGGTTTGGCTCAGCGGTTAGAGCGTCGGCCTGTGGTCCCGAGAGACCCGTGTTCGGTTCCCGCTAAGGGCATGTACCTCGGTTGCAGTTTGTCCCCAGCCCTGGTAGGTCGTGCGGGTGGCAGCCACTCGATGCGTCCCTTTCACATCGATGTTTCTCTCTCTCTTCCTCTCTCCCCCTCCCACTCTACCTGAACAAAAAATAGAAAAATGTCCTCAGGTGAGGATTAAAAAAAAAAAAAAAAAGAGTGGTATATGTACTGACTTGGATTTTAAAGGGATCACTGCTTATGTTGAGAATAGAGTCTAAAGGGGATTGAATAGGAGCAGGGAAACTAGTTAGATATACTGCAGTAATCAAGACAGTCAGGGAAGCTTCCAGATTCTAAATCCTGGAGTTTTGTTTGGTCCTTTTTTAAAAGTTACTTTATGGTCATGTTTGGAGTCTAATGAAATACCTTTCTTGCCTTTGCAAATTTTCTTATTCTGATCAGTTTATTAATTTTTAAGAACATATATAGCCCTGGCCGGTTTGGCTCAGCGGTTAGAGCGTCAGCCTGCGGTCCTGAGAGACCCGGGTTCGGTTCCCGCTAAGGGCGCGTACCTCGGTTGCAGTTTGTCCCCGGCCCTGGTCAATTGTGCGGGTAGCAGCCACTCAGTGTGTTCCTTTCACATCGATGTTTCTCTCTCTCTCTCTCTGTTCCTCTCTCTCCCTTCCACTCTACCTGAACAAAAAATGGAAAAATGTCCTCGGGTGAGGATAAAAAAAAAGAAAGAACATATATAACATAAAATGTTTGGAGTCTAATGAAATACCTTTCTTGTCTTTGCAAATTTTCTTATTCTGATAAATTTATTAATTTTTAAGAACATATATAACATTTGAACTCTTAATGATATGCATGCAGAAGTCTTTAGGGGAAAGAATGTTGGTACAAAAAATTTAACTGGATTAATGGATGTAAGATTGTAATAAAAAAGGCATAGTAAAATGTTAATTACTTATATTTGGACATTTATTATAAAACTCTGCTATGTGTATGAAAGTTTTTCTGATAAAATGTTGGGTAAGGTTATTTGGCTGAAACAATCGGCCAATTTGATACTGTATATTTTTTTCTTTTCCAATAGTCGTTTTGGTAAATATCTTTGCTTTTGTTTGTAGAAATTACTCTCAGAACTCCAGAAGCTATTTATGAGCAAAAATGAGACTTACGTTTTAAAATTATGGCCTTTGTTTGTCAAACTTCTTGGGAAGGTAAGTCCACATCTAAAGAATAGTTCAGTTTTACATGCCACTTTTGTTTCTTTATTTACTTAGAATAGTTGATCCTCATTTTTCATACCATATGCAAATTAACCTAAAATTTATTTGTAAAGTACTTGTGCTGTATAATTTCCTAAACTCATTACCAGTATGTATAACAGACATGCAGAGTGGCAAAATAATTTAAGTACCCTAATATGTTTGTTCCCAGCTGACTTTGAATTAGGTTATGCTCTGTAATTTTGTTTGAGCTCTGTCCTTTAACCAGATGTCCTTTTTATGATCCATTGAGTGCCACATTTTGTGCTTATATTCGATGATTGTGTCTTTTAATGGTCCCGAGGTGTAGTGTTGAAGGACTTTCTATGTTTCCTAAGTACAGGAAGACTGGTTTGCCTTATGGAGAAAATGTGAGCGTTAGATAAGCTCTGTTCAAACATGATTTATAACACTGTTGCCAGAAGTTCAGTGTTAGTGAATTTATGATACACAGTTGTGTACTGCCTAGTGATGTTTAGGTCAGCTACAAATTGCATATATGATGGTGGTCCTAAAAGATTATAATGGAGCTGAGCATTCCTGTTGCCTATTGATATCACATGTTTGTGGTGATGCTGCTTTAAACAAACCTACTGTGCTGCCAGTCTCATAAAAGTATATCACATACAATTATGTATGGTATATAATATTTGATGATGGTAATACATGACTTACTGGTTAATGTATTTACTATCCTATTTATCATTATTTTAGAGTATACTCTACTAACAAAAGGTTTGCTGTAAAATAATATACCATGTTACCCTGGCAGCAGCCTCATAATCTTGGGCTTACCTCATCTCTTGATTTTGATTTTCTCTTGTACTTGATTTAATCTCATATGCTTTGTGCAGTAGCATGCTGTGTGTATAGCCAAGAAATTGACTATATCATATAGCCTAGGTGTGTCATAGGCTATATATAATACCATCTGGGTTTGTGTACACTATGATATCCTCATGACAGAATTGCCCGATACATTTCTCAGAACATATCCCTGTTGTTAAGCAGTGCCTGATTGTATAGTAAGTAAGGTGTCTTTTAAAAAATAAACATAAAACAAGATTGTGCATTGATTGATTGACACAAGTGTTACCAGAGACTCATAGGAACCTAACTGCATTTTTCCTAAGAGTGATGGCTCAGTATTCGTTAATACAGTGTTCAGGATGAAATAATAAAATGTACCTATGGTGAATAATGAGAATTGACTATGTTCTATCTATAAACCAGGATTTCTTGAGAGGAGGGGGGTGTTTTTTTTATTGTGGTAAGTGAATATAATACTTGTAACTGTCTTAAGTGTACATTTCAGTGGCATTATATACATTCACAGGTTGTTTAAAAATCACCACTGTTGCCCTGGCCGGTTTGGTTCAGCGGTTAGAGCATCGGCCTGCGGTCCGGAGAGACCCGGGTTCAGTTCCCGCTAAGGGCATGTACTACGGTTGCAGTTTGTCCCCGGCCCTGGTTGGTCGTGCGGTGGCAGTCACTCGATGTGTCCTTTCACGTCGATGTTTCTCTCTCTCTGTCTCTTCCTCTCTCTCCCTCCCACTCTAGCTGTACAAAAAATGGAAAAATGTCCTCGGGTGAGGATAAAAAAAAAAAAAAAAAATCACCACTGTTTATATCCAAAACTTCTTTATTATCCCCAACAAAGGCTCTATACATGTCAATCAATTATTCCCTCTGTTCCTTTCCTTCCAGACCCTGGTAACTTCTACTTTCTGTTTCTATGGATTTACTAATTCTAGGTACTCAATATAAGTGCAGTTATATACTCTTTGCCCTTCTGTGTATTATTTCACTAAGCATAATTTTTTCAAGGTCAAGCCATGTTGTAGCATGTATTAAAATTTTATTCTTCTTCAGGCTGAATAATGTTTTGTGTATATACTTCATTTTGTTTATCCATTCGTTGATGAATATTGACTTTTTTTACCTTTTGGCAATTGTGATTAATGCTGCCATGGATATTGGTGTAGAGATACCTGTTGGGTTCTCTGCTTTCAGTTCTTTGGGCTATATACATAAAAGTGGAATTGCTACGTCATATGGTAGTTCTGAGTTTAACTTTTAGAGAAACCTCCAAACTCTACAGTGACTACACCATTGTATACTCCTACCAGTAATACATGAGGGAGGGTTCAGATTTCTCTGCATCTTTGTCAAAACTTGTTATTTTCCCTGCTTTTTTATAATAGTCATTCCAGGAAATGTTTTTGTTTTTGTAAGACTGTTATATATATTTTTTAAAAATTGTTTTAGAGAGAGAGGAAGGGAGAGATAGAAACATGGATGTGAGAAACATCGATCGGCTGCCTCCTGTACACACCCTACTGGGAATTGAGCCTTGCCTATGAATTGAACCCAGGACCTCTCAGTTCATGGGAGGACACTCAATCCACTGAACCACACCAGCTAGGCTTATTTTTTCTTTAATGTTGATTCTATTATTTTTATTATTTTTTTTTTTTAGTCCTCACTCGAGGACATTTTTTGATAATTTGTTCAGATAGAGTGGGAGGGAGAGAGAGAGAGAGAAATATCGACGTGAAAGGGACACATCGAGTGGTTGCCACCCACACGACCCAACCAGGGCCGGGGACAAACTGCAACCGAGGTACATGCCCTTAGCGGGAACTGAACCCGGGTCTCTCCGGACCGCAGGCCGATGCTCTAACTGCTGAGCCAAACTGGCCAGGGCGATTCTGTTATTTTTATATAGACATTCTCTTTTTGGCATTATGTTGGTAAAAATTGGTATTTATCTTACCTTCCTAGTTTTCTCTAATGTTTTAGAAATGCTTTGTATGATGTATTATCTTCTTCATGGAGTTTTATACTTTGTGATTTTGAATTTTAAATGTGCACACAGCGTTCAGTACTTTTATTTTTTATTTTTTCCTTTATTGATTTTAGAGAGAGGAAGTGAAAGGGAGAGAGAGATAGAAATATCAGTGAGAGAACATTGATTGGCCGCCTCCTGCATGCCTCCCTCTGGGGATCAGGCCTACAACCTGGGCATGTGTTCTGGCTGGGAATCTAACTGGCGACCTCTTGGTGCGTGAATCGATGCTCAACCACTGCGCCACACCGGCTGGACCAGAATTTGGTACTTTAAAATTTTAAATTCCTGCCCAGCTGGTGTGGCTCATGGATTGAATGTCAACTCATGAATCAAGAGGTCCCTGGTTCGATTCCCTGTCAGGGCACATGCCTGGGTTTCTGGATTAATCTCCTGTAGGGGCCTGCATAGGAGGCAGCTGACTGATGTTTCTCATCAATATTTCTATCTCCTTTTTTTCTTTCTCTCTAAAATTAATATGCTTGAGACTTATACATAGCTGAAACTGAATGAATTAGACCAGTGAATGAATGATACTACTAGTGCTTTATTTATTGTTTCAGGCAGGTTAATAACTTTTTAATGATTTTTCCTTTTTAGACCTTACATCGAAGTGGGAGTTTCATTAATTCTCTGTTACAGTTGGAAGAACTGGGATTCCGTAGTGGAGCACCTGTAATTAAAAAAATAGCTTTTATTGCTTGGAAGAGTTTAATAGATAATTTTGCATTAAATCCAGGTATGTAATATTTTTAAATTTTGAATATTTGTGTTCAAAAAGTGAACAAAGTGACAAATAATTATTTGTGGTCTCTTAGTACATGCCAACACTTAGTTGAGCACTTTACCCATCTCATTTAATCATCATAATAGACCCGGAATACTAAGTTTTGTTAATGTTTTGGTAAGATTAAGTAATTTATCAAAGGTCGCATGGCCAATAGATGGTAGGAAATAATTGTGGTTGTTAATGAAGAAATGTATCAATGACTGATGAACTTTAAGCTTTCAAGACCTTTAGAACTCTACCTGGTAGTAGGTTAACATTAACATATATAAGTAATTCCTTTTGATTTACTTTAACCTTAACATCCTATTAGCCAATGAAAGTGTTTGGTATATATATGAGAAAAAATATTTAGCTCAAAAGTGGGTCAGTATTAATGCCTACTTAACTGGGTAATTAATTTTAGGTATAATCAATACTGTATGTTTCTCATATCTAGTAAGTAATGTTGATTTCATCCTGTATTTTTTTCTGCCAAAGACCATTAATCCTTTTCTCTTAATGTGTTTTATAAGGTGATTATTTGCATTAACTCTAATTACTTTTATTGAAAATATTGGTAAAACTGCATTGCCAGGTAGCAGTTTTAATTGGAAATGTCACTTTTTGTTGTTGCTTCTGTGAACTATCGGCATTAGATAATGTTCAGCACTAAATCTGTTGGAATTCTAGATTGAATGTTGCAGCATACAATAGGAGGGGCTTAACGAAGATAAAGTAAGTCCAGAGCTAGAGAGTCTGTGACTGGTATTATGGATCTAGGAAGTTATTAAAGAACCAGATGCTTGACTTTCTAGTCTGTCATCTTCAGTATGCCTAAGTTGCAGACTACAAGAAGGAGGGAAGGCAGAGAGCAGAAATGAACTGCTTATCTGAGCTGGCTGTCTATGTTAAGCATTTTAGAAATTCTGCATACATTACCACTTAAATTACATTGGGTAGAATGGCTAAACAGGAGACTAGATAAGTCAACATTGGGCACCTATCACTCATAAGTAAAAGCAGGTCTTGTAACTAAAAAGGAAAATGGATTATTACATGGCAGTTAGCAGTCTCTGCTCTAGGGGTTTTATTGTGGAGCACCTCTTATAAGTAGTTAAAGGATTAGAGGATTTGTTCTCGAAATGGTCTAACTTTATTTTTTTTACAGAAAGGTTAATTGAAAGCTAAATGGCAAAGTGGTTGTAAAAAACATTGACGAATGTCATCCCACCACATACATGGCTTGACAGATTATTTCAAAAAATTTTTTAAGTCTCTGATAAATTACTTGAGCACATACTTTTTAATATATTCTCAGTCACATTGCATATTATATACTTCTGATATAATTATTTTGCTCAAAGAATTGGATTTAATTTTTATGCTGAATTTTAATCACCTGGTTATTAATGTAGACTTACTTAGGTTTCTAAAATCTAATGGCAACAACAGTTATAATGCTTGATAAAATGCTTGATAGGGCTTGATAATACTAGCAAAATGTTAAAGTAACCATGTTTGACAAAATGGAAAAAAATAATACCTCTATTTTTCACCTGTAAAATGGGGATAATGAGAATACTAAAACAGCTTGGACAGCTTCTCCAAGTTTTAGAATATTGGGCTAGACAGTTTGTTGTGGAGGACCACTCTGTATTGTAGGAAGTTTAGCATATCTGAATGAAACTCACTATATGCCATTAGCATTCTCCATACCCTTGTCTCTCAAGTTGTAACAATCAAAAAAAAAATATTTTAGACATTGCCAAATGTTCCTGGATGGAAAATTACCCCTGGCACACAGTATTTAATAAATACTCCTTTTTTGTTGTTGCCGTCTTAAGTGTTAGAGTTTAGGTGTACTGGACCTTGTGAGGTGAAAATTTTGGGTGAAACAGAAATAGCTGTTCATTAAAAAAAAATTTGTTTTTAAATTTATTCTCTGGCTATGGTTAAAAAAAAAAGACTATTGCATACTTGTTCTTAAAATTTAATCTTTTAGTCTTAAATGTTTTTTACCTGGGTGCTTATTTCATTTTTTAAAGAAATACTATGTAGTGCGAAAAGACTGAAGTTATTAATGCAGCCTTTGAGTTCCATCCATGTGAGAACAGAAGCTCTAGCGCTAACAAAACTAGAAGTCTGGTGGTATTTACTAATGAGACTTGGACCTCATCTTCCTGCTAATTTTGAACAGGTAATGTTCTAAGTGTTAACTGTAATACATTGTGTTTTTTTTTATTAATGTGTTCTTAAATATAATTTTTCAGTGTTAATTTTTGCTATGTGCTTGCAGACCACAATATATAAGATCTCTTTTCTTTACACAGACTTGAGTTCATTTCCCTTAAAGGATATTTTCTAGTTTCTGAAATGGAGGCTTTAAAGCCCTTTTAGTCAGCAAACACTCAAATATCCATTTTTAGAGATGTGAAGATTTTTTTAAGTAAGAATTTTATTTTTTTTATTGTTGAGAGTATTACAGATGGCCCCCTTTATACCCCAGATATATGAAGATTTTTATTTCTAAAAATTTTTGTTTTTCCTTTAGTGATTGTAGAGAGAGTAGTGAAAGGGAGGGAGAAACATCGATGAGAGAGCACAGTTGGCTGCCTCTTACATGCCCCCCACTGGGGATCAGGTCCACAACCTGGGCATGTGTCCTGACTGGGAATTGATCTGGTGACCTTTTGGTGTGTGGGTCGATGCTCAACAACTGAGCCACACTAGCTGGATGATATGAAGATTTTGTTTTTGTTTTTTTAATCCCCATCCGAGGACATTTTTCCATTTTTGTTCAGATTGAGTGGGAGGGAGAGATAGAGAGAGAAACATCGATGTAAAAGGGACACATCAAGTGGCTGCCTCCCGCACAACCCAACCAGGGCTGGGGACAAACTGCAACTGAGGTATGTGCCCTTAGCGGGGACCGAACCCGGGTCTCTCTGGACTGCAGGCCGACACTCTAACCGCTGAGCCAAACTGACCAGGGCATATATGAAGATTTTTTAAAAGGAATTTCATAGGGCTTAGAATATAATGAATATAGACTCGGTATTACTAAAATAGAAATATGTAAAGTGCTATACTGCGCAGATAACAAAATGAGATTAATTCTTACTTTTTGTATCTCCCTTTTCTAGGCTATATAACGATAACCAATCATTTAAATCCCATCATAGCTTTTTAATATTTTTACAAGTGACTTTACAGATTCCTTTAGATTTTGATATCCTGGGCATATAGACACAGGATTAATCTTACCTGTTCTTTGTTTTTGCAGTTAATCCTATGCTTGGTTTCTGAATTTTTTATAGTAAAGTAAAAGGTGTGATAACTTTATCTTTTTTGTTTCTTTATTGCTTATCTTGGATTTTTGAGGACATTTTAATTTTGGATCTATAGTCCTTATTTTCTAGTCTGTGTAAATACCTGATAAGCAGTGAGAGTATTCTTGGAAAGGGAGACTTTAAATATACTTGAATTTTTTAGCAAGTTAAAAATAATTTTTAGTTTTTAATATATTAAGTCTTCTAAACTTGGTAGAAGATGAACTAATTAAAATTGGATATTGATAGTAATATGTAATTGGGATTATAATTTTTCCAAATCTACCATTGTGAAGGTCCTATTAGACTAACCTTACCCGGTTGTCCCACACATTCATTGGCATAATTTATTCTCACTGGTTAGATTTGACTGATACTGGAATGGTCTTAGAAATAAGCTTGAAGTTATCTTAATTCATATATGTTTAGCATGTGTTTTTAAAGCTTAAAACGAGCCTGTCTGCCAGTAGCATTCAAACTCAGGTAGATGTTATTTGCCAAAATTATTTGTGTATAATTTGAATTGAGAACCAACATTTATAGATAGTATGCATTTAGGGGAAACACAATTTATTTATTTTTTAAACATTTGTTTTTATTGATTTCAGAGAGAGGAAGGGAGAGGGAGAGATTAAAAACATCAATGAGACCGGCCAGTGTGGCTCATTGGGTTGACCGTCCTCCCATGAACTGAGAGGTCCGTGTTTGATTTTCTAGCAGGGCACTGTGGGCTCGATCCCCAGTAGGGGGCATGCAGGAGGCAGCCGGTAGATGTTTCTCACATCCATGTTTCTCTCGCCCTTCCTCTTTCTCTAAAAAAGTCAACCAAAACATATTTTAAAAAGTTTATGTATATGCCCTGGCCGGTTTTGTTCAGTGGTTAGAACATTGGCCTGCGGACTAGAGAGACCGGGGTTCAGCTCTCGCTGGGGGCACGTACCTGGCTTGCATTTGTCCCTAGCCTCGGTTGGGGTTGTGTGGGTGACAACCATTCGATGTCTCTCACATTGATGTTTCTCTCTTTTCCTCCCTCTCTCTCCTCCCTCTCTCCCTCCTGCTTTATCTGAAGATAAATGCACCTCACGTGAGGATTAAAAAAAAAAAAGAGAGAGAAACATCAGTCACCTGCCTCCTGTTCACCCCCTACTGGGGATTTAAGTCCGAAACCTGGGCATAGGCCCTGACCGAGAATCGAACTTGGTCACCTGGTGCATGGGATGACGCTCAACCAACTGAGCCACGCTGGCCAGGCAGGCAAATAAAATTTAATACAAATTTTCACTTTTCCAAATTTCAGATTTTAGCCTGTGCATTGAAACAGCCCATAAAACTCAACATATTAAGTGAGAGGGAGAGAGATAGAAACATCAGTGAGAGAGAACATCGATTGGCTGCCTCCTGCATGCCCCCACCTAGCCAGGCTGGTGTGGCTCACTGGTTGAGCATCAACCCATACACCAAGAGGTCTTTGGCTCAATTCCCGGTCAGGGCACATGCCCAGGTTGTGGGTTCGATCCCCAGTGGGGGACATGAAGGAGGTGGCCTGTCTTTGTTCTCTCATTGATGTTTCTATCACTCTCCTTTTCTCTGTCTCTCTAATATCAATAAAGAAAAAAAAACTGTATTACGCTGGGCTTTTTTAAAAATAGGAATATTATTCAGTTTATACATGTCTCCTTTTTAAACAAGTTATTATTCCCCCAATAGGTTTGCGTGCCTCTAATTCAAAGCACAATAAGCATTGATGCTAATGCTTCACCTCAGGGCAGTTCATCTCGCCTATCTACTTCTCCAGGTTTAAATTCTTTGACTCCTCAACACAAAGGTAAGACATACTTTTAAAAAATCTGTTTTAAAAAATGCATTGCTCGAAGGCGTTGTTCAATGTTATTAGCATAAAAGGAAGAATTCATAATTTTGACCCCCCCTATCACAAAATCCATTACATATTCTTGATTGCTTGTTTTCTGTATGTGTTCATGTGTACTGCTGTAATTGCATTGTTGTAGTTGGAAAAGATCGACCTTTTTCTGTGTCATGTGAGGTGCATTTCAGAACTTGAACCAGAATCTTACAGATACTATTAAAAACAACAGGTCTTAACAGATACAAGAAATGTGGCTTGGCACATACACCATTGAGTGAAAATTATTTGCTATCATTATTTTTTGTTGGCTGTTCAGAACCAAATTTGTGTATTTAAGTTTAAGGAATGCCTTCATAGTAATAATTCAGGGTCTTGATTAAGGCCTGAGAATACATTCATTTAAATGATGTGTAACAAGTCTAGTTCTTAACCTAATAAGATTATTCAGTTGGAACTCTGTGGGTTTTAAACAAAAAATTTAAACTCTTATTTGAGAAACACTCTATTTGGAAGTACATTTCTTTGAAAGGAAGTAAACAATATATTCATTTGTGTAGGTAATTTAAGTTTACACAAACTCTTTTCTTTGTTTTAAAGGTGCTTCCCCATATGGATCCTCGGTAACCACCCGCATGAACCTCAGTTCGAATTTTGGTGTTATGGCCACAATCCCCTCTATTCAACTTTTAGGACTCGAAATGTTACTTCATTTTTTGTTGGGTCCAGAAGTTTTGAGTTTTGCTAAGCAAAACAAACTTGTACTGAGCTTAGGTATTTGTTTTAAAAATAATTTCTGTTAAAAACAGTTTAGAATACAGTGTGTTGGGGTTATTTGATTGGTACTGGAATGGTTTTAGGAATGAGCCTGAAGTTGTCTTAGTTTGTGTCTTTATATTTCTCATTTGAGGATATTTTTCCATTGATTTTTTTTTTTTTTCCCTCAGAGTGAAAGGGAGGGAGGGAAAGAGAGAGAGAGAAAGAAACATCAATGTGAGACAGACACATTGATTGGTTACCTCCTGCACGACCCTGGCCAGGGCCAGGAATTGAACCCCAACCAAAGTATGTGCCCTTGACTGGAAATGGAACCCGTACTCTTTGGTCCTTGGGCCGATAATCTAACCACTGAGCCAAACCAGCCAGGGCAGCATGTGTCTTCCAAAAAGCTTAAAATGAGTCTGTCTACCATTAGCATTAAACCTCAGGTAGATGTTATTTGTAATAATTGCTTTTATATAATTTGGAATTCAGAGGTGGAATTTATAGATAGCATACGTTTAGGGCAAGTACAGTTTAATAGAAATATTTTGTAATTATGAAATAAGTATAAGTTTTTAAAATACAAAACATGTCAGATCACCTAAAATTTTATATTGAGAAGTTTATTTCATAAAACTTTGGTTTTACACAGTTGTCTCTTTTTTTATTCTAGAGCCTCTCGAATATCCGTTAATCAGCAACTCTTCTTTTTTTTCCAAATATGCAAATACACTTATCACTGCTGTTCATGATAGTTTTGTTGCAGTTGGAAAAGATGCTTCTGGTAAGTATTTAAGAGAAGTTTTTTTAAATTATTTCAAAAGCAAATAAAATAGCAAATATTTATATACTGCCACCTATTGGCTAGATTGTGCTGTAAGATAATTCATTTAATTCTCACAGTAATCTTTTGTGTTAGTCATTTTTGCAGATGAGAAAATTCCATTGTTCTGATGAGTAAATAACCTGTGCAAAGTCATATATAAGTGGTAGAGCTGTGATTCAAACCCAGGCTCTGTTGTACCAGCATCTGCACCTAAACTTTTCTGTTCAATAGCCTATCAGATGATAGGCTATTTTATCCTCACCCAAGGACATTTTTTTGTTCAGATAGAGTGGGAGGGAGAGAGTGGAAGAGAGAGAGAAAAACATAGACGTGAAAGGGACACATCAAGTGGTTGCCACCCACATGACCCAACCAGAGCCGGGGACAAACTGCAACCGAGATATGTGCCCTTAACGGGAACTGAACCCAGGTCTCTCTGGACCACAGGCTGACACTCTAACCGCTGAGCCAAACCGGCCAGGGCGAGAAGAAATTTTATAAATAAAATAGTTTGCTATTAAACTGGCTTGTGAAGTTTTTTCTAAGTGGTTTTTCAGTAACCTGATCTTTGTTTATTCTCTCTTTTTTTTTAAATTCTCACCCAAGGATCTTTTTAAATTAAACTTCAGATAGAACTGGAGGAAGAGAGAGAGAAACATTGATGTGAGAGAGATACATCGATTGATTGCCACCCAAACAACCCCAGCTAGGATTGGGGATGAACCGCAAGCGAGGACGTGCCCTTGGCTGGAATCGAATCCGGGACTCTGGTCCGCGGGTAACACTCTTATCGCTGAGCCATACTGTCCAGGATTATTTCTTGTCTGAAGTTTAAGATGTTCAGTACAGAAAATACTGGAGAAGGAAAATAGAGAAAGGAAAGAATTAACCATAGTTACATGACCTAGTATTAGTATGGTACTGTCCTTTTCTTGTTTTTAACAAAAGTAAGGTGAAAGTGTTTTATAAGTGTTTGAATATTATAAGGAGGATTATATTGTAAATTTATTATTGGCCAATTTCTTTAATATAAGGATGAAAGGGGATGCTATTATAATCATATCTATTTTATTCTAAAGTATTTGACATTTTATTTGGACAGATGCAGTTGTCAGTGCTATTTGGAAGGAGCTAATTAATTTGGTGAAGTCAGTTATTGAATCAGGTAAATATACTGATCAAATGATTTTTATAGCACTCAGCGAATTATTTGGCTTTTATAGATAAAATTTATTTTTAAATAATTTTTTGAAGTACAGTTTTCAGAGTTTACTTTTTAACAAAGCACTTTTTAAAAACGTGTTTTTTAAAAATCCTCGCTTGATATTTTTCTGTTGATTTTCAGGTAGAGTGGGAGAGAGAGATAAGGGCGAGGAAAGAGAGAGAGAGACATTGATGTGAGAGAGACCCATTGATTGGTTGCTTCCCGCACAGCGCTGACGGGATCAAACTGCAATTGAGGTACAGGCCCTTGACCGGAATACAATTTGTGAGTCTTTGGTCCTTGGGCTGATGCTCTAACCACTAGGCAATACTGGCCAGGACTAAAACATCTGTTTACTGATTCTAGAGAGAGGGAAAGAGAAGCATGATTAGAAAGAAAGATCATTTGGCTTCCTTCTGCATGGCTCCTACTGGGGACTGAACTCTAAATCTGGGGATGTACCCTGACTGGGAATCAGTGCATGGAACAACCCACAACCAATTGAGTGTGCTAGCTAGGGCACAAAGCATTTTTTTTATTTAGGAAAAGATTAATTTTTATAGCTCTTTTAAATGTATATTTTTACACCTAAAATATTTGTATGTTTAGAACCACATCCCTCCTTTTGCTTTTTGATAGGCAACAAAAAAGAGAGACCAGGTTCTGAGGTTTTGACTCTCTTATTAAAATCTTTGGAAACCATAGTGAAATCGGAAGTATTTCCTGTGTCGAAAACACTGGTAAGTAAAATAATCTATATGCTGGAAATTTTTTAAAATATGTTTTCATTGATTATTTTAGAGAGGGAGGAAGGGAGAGAAAGATGGAAACATTGATGTGAGAGAGAAACATTGGTTGGCTGCCTCCTGTACGCCCCCACAACTGGGGATCAAGCCCACAACTCAGGCACATACCCTGACTGGGAATTGAACTGGGACCTCTCAGTCCATGGGACAATGCTCAATCTTCTGAGCCACACCGGCCAGGCTATATGCTGGAATTTAAAAACAACACTCTAAAATTGAATTTTATATTGAAGATAATTGCAGAGATCAAGATTTTGGAAAATAAATCAAGTATTAGTCAGGATTTGACCCTGTAATAAACACTATTCTACCAACTTAAGAGTCATTTGAAACCAGAGTAAAGTAAGTGGCTATAAAAGCAACTATAAAAATCTTCCATTGTGATAAGGAAAAGGATAAGCTACATAGAGAAAATGGGATGAAGGGTATGAAACTTGAACTGAAGAAACTGGAATGAATACTGATTTTATGACAAGATTGCTAAAGTCTACTAATTATTACTTTGTAAAAAACTGTGGTCATAGTCTTGTGGAGATTTTGTGTTTTAAATGAACTTTTTTTTCTTTTTAATTCTTAACGGAGGGTATGTTTTTCATTGATTTCAAAGAAAGAAACATTGATTGGTTGCCTTCCTCGCTTATCCTGGCATGGAATCCACAACCTGAGTAACCTTTCACTATATGGGAGCACACTCCAACCAATTGAGCCACACCAGCCAGGGCATTAAATGAACTCTCTTGAACCAACATAATAGCATTCATATTACTATCTCTTTTATCCTATATAGTAGAGAAGAAAACAGCCAATTAGATATACTTTTTATAGTAGTACATCTTCCCATATAAGCTGCAGATGGAGCAAACTATATACCCTTACATAAATTCTGAGGCTGTTTCCTTTATTTGTTGTGACAGTATCTACTGTGGAGCATAGTAATTAATAGCAAGGGCTCTAGAGCTGGCTAGGTTGAATCTCAGCCTGTTTATTAGCTGAGTGAAGTAGGGCAGTCGAGCTACTCCTTTTGCCTTTTTGTAAAGAGAGAATGCAGTGTTCTAACTGAATGGGTTGATATACGCAGAGCACTGCAGGCCAGGAACAAAATAAATGAGTTCACAAATGCTATTTATTAGTAGTTGTAGTATCTGCTTCAAATGAGTATGTGTAAAGCATATTTTCACAAACAACTCTTTTTGTTATGTCACTTTAGTTATGTACTTCAGGTTAATGTTTTGGGACAACCGTTTGCTGGGATCTGTCACATTTGAGAGATGTGTCTTAGATTTAGCTTTTAATTCTTTTTTAAAAATTATTATTATTATTATTATTATTATTTTATCCTCTCCCAATGACATTTTTCCATATATTTTTTTTTTTGTTCAGATAGAGTGGGAGGGAGAGAGAGGAAGAGAGAGAGAGAGAGAGAGAGAGAGAGAGAGAAACATCGACATGAAAGTGACACATCGAGTGGTTGCCACCCGCACGACCGACCAGGGCCGGGGGACAAACTGCAACCGAGGTACGTGCCCTTAGCTAGCGGGAACTGAACCTGGGTCTCTCTGGACCGCAGGCCGACGCTCTAACCGCTGAGCCAAACCGGCCAGGGCTAATTAACTGTTAGAAATACTTGTTTCTGGTACTAAGGAGCACATACTTTTTTGAAGAATTTCTTTTGTAGCATAGAAAGATTGAAATAGCCTGAAGAGCCATTAATAGAAAAATGTTTGCATAAATTATGCATGTTTATATAGTAGTTAAGTATGTGTCTACATATATTGATGAGAAAACTCTATAAATCTAGTCAGATGGTCAGTTTCCTAGCATCTCTCTAATGGTATAAAAGGATGTGACAGCCTCACCTAGGAAGATATGTTCCTTGTTATACCTACATATGTGGACATTTAGATGGTTTAGAAAAATAAACTCTAAACTTGCAATCATTATCCCTGGAAATAAAAGGACTTGTTCATTTTAGTTTTTGTATTTCTGTGTTTGAACTTTTTAAACTAATACAAATGTATTTGCATTAATACATAAAAGCAACCCTTTGAAGTTTTTCAACCAATGACAATGTATTTTATGAAAGTATCATAACAGATTGTTAAATTAAAAATAGAGATAATACTATGTAGGTTTTTTTTTACCATGTGAAGAGTATATTTTATGGATAACTTAACGATAAAATCTTTTGTCTTTTGTAGGTCCTCATGGAAATTACAATTAAAGGACTTCCTCAGAAAGTATTAGGTTCACCAGCATATCAGGTTGCTAATATGGATATCCTTAATGCAAGTATCTTAAATGTAATTATGTGATTAAAATTAGCCAAAAAGAAAAATTTCATGATTTCCTTTTCTTAAAATAGAAACTTAGACTTAAAATTTTGAGAGATTGGACTTAGATTTGCTGATTATGTTAAAGAAATTGATAGACAAAGTAATAAATTAGTGCAAAGAATGAAATATGGCCCTATTAATGTAACTATTTTCTAGGATTAAAAAAGGATTTCAGAAGGAAACTTTTCTATTTGCCTGTACTTAATAATAGTGTTGGTTACTGCTACAAGTTTTGGACGTTTAGGCTAAATTGTGAAATGAACGTAATATCTGCAGAATGCAGGTAGTGTTGGTCCAGCAAGTTTTAAGTTAACAATTCTTTTTATATCTGAAATCTCTCACCATTTCTTAGTGTAGATGGAACATCTATGATTAAAATACAAAGAGCTTGTTAACTTTGGGTACTTTATTCAAATATATTTATCTTTTTTTGTCACATCCTAAGTAATCTCATAAGTTATATTCCTTAACCTTAAAAGCATTATGTTTCACATAATTAATTGTAGAAAACTGTAACAAGAAGATTGTACTCTTTATAACAAAAAGATTGACTTGCAATCTCCCATCTTTCTTCAGGGAACTCCTGCTTTGTTCTTAATTCAGTTAATTTTCAACAATAATCTCTTAGGATATGGTGTACAAGATGAAAGGTAATTTAAACTGAAAATATTCTTTATCTTGCGACAGGTTGCTGAGAGTCTGAGTTAACATAATATATCATAAATTTTGTAAAAAAATCAAAACTGAGATTGGGACTTTATTTCTTGTCAGTTATTTTTAGAATTTTGTTGCAGTGTAATCTATTTTGGCAAAAGTAAAAGTTAATTTATGGTTCATAATTTTTTCTTCAGGTTTTTTCTTAATCTGGAAACACTTGTAAGTTGTGTTCTTTCTGGTCCAACTTCACCACTAGCCTTCAGTGAGTCTGTTTTAAATGTTATTGATCAAAATGCAAAACAGTTGGAAAACAAGGAGCATCTCTGGAGAATGTGGAGTATTATAGTCATTCCATTAACTGAATTGATTAATCAGGTATGATATAGGTCTGCTACATATTTATGTTTCCCTTAAAATTTACAGAAATTTTTGTTGTTAGAGCATATGGGGAAATGAATAGAAGTTTGTGTTAGAAGGTATTAAATATTTTTTCCTGTGGGATAGGTTATTTCTACTCTTTAAGTCAGTTGATTCTTTTTTTGTTGCATTTGTTCAAGAATGTGTAATTTAACAGTTTAACGGGGACTAATGAGGTCTGTTTTCTCCAATAGAGGTTATAAGGCCAGAAGACTCACATGATACAAATTTTCATATTAAAAAAAATTTTTTTGTTAATCCTCATCTGAGGATATTTATTTTATTGATTAAAAATTTTTTTTTAAATCCTCACCCAGGGATATTTTTCTGTATGTCTTCAGATAGAGTGGGAGGGAGGGAGGAAGGGAGAGAGACATCGATTGCTTGCCCCCTGCACGACCCCAGTTGGGTTTGGTGATGGAACCTCCAACCCAGGTATGTGCTCTTGATCTGGAATTGAACCTGCAACCCTTTGGTCCATTGGCCAAAGCTCTAACCGCTGAGCCAAACCAGTAGAGCCAAAATTTCATATTTATATCTTAGGTTCTTTCAGTATTTGTATTATGGGGAATAATAGCTGTTATCTTGACTAGAATGTATATTAGCATTCCAATGATCGATGTTGGCGTAGCCATATAATAGCATCTAAATCAATAAGTTGATTAACCCTTATATTTAAATATGTGGCAACATTGGCAGGGTATGGAGCTCAAGTTCTGTCACCATTTGTGGTTTGTCAGCTACTTCATCAATCTTTAATTGGAATTAATCTAGTTCTTCAGGAAATATTTCACCATAACTCTCAAATGAATTGATGACTCCAAAGAACTTACTGATATTGTAATAGCCTTTGTTTTGGTGACTCAAGCCAGCACATCATTAAACATACTCTCCTGAAAGAAAATATGTTTACAATTTTAAATAATTTTGAAGGACAGTAAGGCCCTGTGTTTTAAGTCGTTGCCTGAATGTGCTGCCTTCAGTGTATAGTAAAAGATTTTACAGTCATCCCTGGGATTCTTTTTAGGACTTGAAACACAGTGCATTGTTTTCCAGAGCCATAACAAATTTTGCCACAAACTCCTGGCTTGAAATAATAGGAATTTATTCTCTTAAAGCCCTGAAGGCCAGAAATTAAAAATCAAGGTGTTGCCAGGGTTTGTTTCTCTGGATCTCTGAAGGAGAATCTGTTCCATCCCTCTCTTTTAGCTTCCCGTCGTCGCTGGCAATTCTTGTTCCTTGGCTTGTATATTTACTCCAGTCTCAGCCTTCATCTTCTCATGCCATTCTTCCTTTTATCTTCTCTGTCCAAATTCCGCTTTTCTGACAAGGAGACCAAGATTTAAAAAAAAAATTTGATTATATCTGCAAAGACCCTGTTTCCAAATCAGGTTACATTTGGTAACAGGTGTCAGGAGTTTACCATCTCTTGAACACCTCAACACTGGGGGACACAATTCTGTTCACTATACATAGTAAGATGTTAATAATTATTACACTAGCCGGTGTGACTCACTGGTTGAGTGTTGACCCATGCATGAAGAGGTCACTGGTTCGATTCCATGTCAGGGCACATGCTCAGGTTGTGGGCCCAATCCCCAATGGGGGACATGCAGGAGGTGACCAGTTGATGTTCTCTCTCGTCCATGTTTCTGTCTCTCTAAGATCAACAAAGAAAAGGTATTTTTAAAAATTATTGTTACACTAGAATTAGATGATTATATATCTAACTTTATAATTTTTGTTTGTTTGTTTCAGACCAATGAAGTGAATCAAGGTGATGCCTTGGAACATAATTTTAGTGCCATCTATGGTGCATTGACTTTACCAATAAATCACATTTTTTCAGTACAGAAATTTCCAATGGTAAGGCAATGTCAAACTTTTACTTAAAGAGTTTGCATTTTTCTGCACACATAATTTCATCATTTATATGAACTTGTACAGTAATTTTTTATAAAATAAGACTTTCTTATGACAATATAGGGGGAAGGAAGAGAGAAGTTCCTTTTAACACTTCACAACTGTTGGTATTGTGGCATTATTACAATTCTTTCATTAGAACTTTGTTGGGACAGAGCAAACTTATTACCCTTTGCTAGTTTCTTCTGTAACACTTTACTGTTAGTGTTTTTTAAAATGTTAAAGATGTATTCTATTCAGTTTTGACATGTAAATAATATACTTAAATTTTTTGTTTTTTACTGTTATTGTTAGGCCACCATGAAGACCTTACTTAGAACTTGGTCGGAATTATATAGAGCATTTGCCCGTTGTGCTGCTTTGGTGGCAACTGCAGAAGAGAATTTGTGCTGTGAGGAGCTTTCTTCCAAGATAATGGCCAGTTTGGAAGGTGAAGACTGTTTGGTGAGTTTATCCTGATAAATAAAAAAAAAATTTTTTTAAGGATTATTTTCAAGTTACTAGAGATAACATTTGTGAACTATCATTTACTAATGCTTTTTGTTTATAAAGGACACAGATAATACATAAAACAAGTAACAGCTTTGAGAAAAAATTTTTGTGTTTGGACTCTAAGGTTCATATTTCAGGACCATTAACAGCGATTTAATTTTACTACTCTGTTGTGTACCTATTTGTGCCATTCTAGATGATCAGTACATGGACCTTGCTGTCCTGGACCTTACTTTCTCGTGTGTTGGAGCGTTGACGTCAATCCTTTGGAAGTTTGTAGAATGTCTTAGGTTCCTTTTCACTCCTTGTCCTTACTTAATAAAAAGGACAACTACTGTCAGCAGTTTGGTATCATTCCAGAATAGACTTCTTTCTTTTATTTACACATACGTAATTTACATAGTTAAACTCACATGTACATGAATGCAGTATTATTACCAGTTGTATTTATTGTTTTTGAAGCATGCTTTTCATCTGAAAAGATGGATTTCTGTCTCTTGATAGTGGTTACCACTGGTGAGAAGAGTAGAGGTTCTACCAAGAGCTAAAAATCTATCCTTTCAGGTTTTTAAGTATATTTATAATGTCCTCTTTTTTTTTTTAATCCTCACCTGAGGATATTTTTTCATTTATCTTCAGAGTGGGAAGGAGGGGGAGGGAGAGAGAGAGAGAGACAGACAGACAGACAGACATTCATACAAGAGAGACACATTGATTGGTGGTTGCCTCCAGTACAACCCAGACCAGGGCCAGGGCCAAACTGCAACCGAGGTACATGCCCTTGGCCGGAATCAAACCCCATGACTCTTTGGTCTGCAGGTCAACGCTCTAACTGCTGAGCCAAACCGGCCAGAGCAATAATACCCTCTTTTTAAAAAATGTTGTCAGAATTCTGATTATTGTGTTTTGATATGATAGAATTTGGTAGAGTGATTTAAAATGTGAAGTCGAACTTGTCACTTTTTAAAAATACTTCTGTAATTTTCGGTTGCATTTGCAGTAAAAATATGAGCTACTTCCAACTGCCCCTGAGGCTTGTGCTTTCAAGGGATCTTATTTAATTAGCTTATTAATTTCTATCATAGTACCTTGTTATTTGCTTTTTGGCACGTATCTCAAAATCACTTGTATACTTTATTGTATTACTTTACTCTCTATGAGGTTAGGGACATTTGTCTTATTGATGTGTATCCCTGGTTTTTATCTAGCACATAAACAATGATTTTGTTGAATGCTTTTTTATAACTGTTAGGGAGCAAGTTGACCTTCAGTTTTTACCTTTTAAATATTGTCTTGCTTAGGCTTAATCTTTGTTCTCTTCTAGAAGATATTTAGAATTTGTAAAGTTTTATAAAATACCCTGAGAAGATTTTGTTTGGCCTTTCATTATATTGAACTCATGGATTAATTTGTAAAATAATTGACACCTTTATAATGTTGAATCTTCATCCAGGAATATTTGAGTTCATGTATTTAGTTCTTCTAAAGTTAACCTAATTAACATGCTTAATTTTTGGTAGTTGTAAAGCTATTTTTCAGTTATCAGAAGTGGTGCCCACAATCCCAATACTCCTTTCCCCCAGTACTTGGTTGCTGCTAGAGTACAGTCATGCACCACCTAATTTTTTGGTCAACAGTGGACCACTTATACGACGGTGGTATACCATATAGCCCAGGTGGTAATACAATGTATCATGTACATTTGTGTAAATTCACTCTGATATTTGCACAGTGATGGAATCACCTAATGATGCTTTTCTCGGAATTTATCCTCATTATTAAACGGTGCCTGACTATATATAAAAGCTGTCACTATTGTACATTTTCTTATATTGAACCAATCTGTGTCCTTGGGATACCTTTCTTGGTCACAGTGAAATTCTTTAAAAACATTGAAGATTAGTGCTTTAAAATTTTCCTGAAATTGGAGTTCTTTAATTGTCCAGTTTTTGTATTGTGGGGGTGTGAGGTACAAAGCTCTTGGATGATATAGAAAGTTGTAACTTGTGCTGATTTACCAATTGAAATGGTGTAAGAAGGCCATATCTATAGTTATATTGTTCTTTTTGTTCTTAAGTCTTTTTCTTGTTTTTTTTTGTGTTTGTTTGGATTTGATAGTCAAAGGCTTACTTGTTTTTAAAAATAGATCTTAAGAAAAACCAGCAGGTAGTTATATTTTAATCATCACTACATTTTAAAAATCACTGTGACAAACTCATTTTTTTAAAAATTTTTTTATTTATTGATTTGACAGCGGGAAGGGGGTGCCTAGGCAGTTTGGCTCTAGCATCGGCCTCCGGTCCCAAGAGACCTGGGTTCGATTCCCGCTAAGGGCATGTATCCCGGTTGCAAGTTTGTCCCTGGCCCTGGTTTGGTCGTGTGGGCAACCACTCGATGTGTCCCTTTCACGTTGATGTTTCTCTCTCCCTCTTCCTCTCTCTCCCTCCCACTCTATCTGAACAAAGAATGGGAAAATGTCCTCCAGGGAGGATAAAAAAAAGAAAGAAAAGAAGGGAAAGGGGGAGAGAGAAAGGGGGAAAGTCAATATGCTGTTCCACTTATTTATGCATTCATTAGTTGATTCTTGTATATGCCCTGACTGGAGGTCAAACCCACAACCTTGACTTACCAGGAAGATGCTTTAACATATTGTGCTACCAGGTCAGGCTACTCTGAAATATTCTACCATATCAAAATAAATTAGAAATATACCAGTATTTTAATAAAGAGTATTATAAATGCATTTAAAAATCTGAAAAGATGGATTTCTGATTTTAAAATTTGAATGATTTTGTTTCCATTTTCTGGGTTTTTCTAGCTTAAGTCCAAAAGCTTGACTGTTTTCATTTTTTACAATATAGGCATCCATGATTTATTACTATTAGTAATCAGAGTAGTAATTTTGATGTGTTTTTTTAGAAGTTATTTAGAACAGTTCTTTCTTTTTTAAAAAAAAAATGTTTCTATTGATTTTTTTTTTTAGAGAGAGGGAGGGGGCAGAGAGAGAAACATTGATGTGAGATATGTACATTGATTGGCTGCCTCCTGCATGCCGCGCTCCCCCCCCCGCTGGGGATTGAGCCCAAAACCCGGGCTTGTGCCCTAACTGAGAATTGGACCTCTCAGTCCATGGGATGATGCTCAATCAATTGAGCTACGCTGGCCAGGCCTACATTATAACTCTTTGTTGTAGTTTTATAATTGTCTATTTGTAACAGATTGTGATTGAAGTGCCTTCCTGAATATAAATTTGATGTATTTAAATGTTATATATCTTTTTTATTTTTTTTCTTTATTGATTTTAGAGAGCAAGAGAGAGAGAGACAGAGACATCGATGAGAGAGAACATCGATTGGCCACCTCCTGCATGCCTCCCACTGGGGATCGGGCCCACAACCTGGGCATGTGCCCTGACCAGGAATCAAACTGGTGGCCTTTTGGTGCATGGGTCAACACTCAACCACTGAGCCACACCAGCCGTGCTAAATGTTATATATCTTGAAGCTATATTCTCATACATAAAGATTTCTGTCTTCATAGTAATGAGTTTCTCTTTTTTAATTTTTCAGTTATAGTTTACATGCAGTGTATTAGTTTCAGGTATATAGATAGCATAGTGATTAGACATTTATATAACTTATGAAGTGATCACATTAATAAGTCTCTAGTATCCATTTGACATACATAATTATTACAGTATTACTGACTATATTCCCTATGCTGTATTTTACACCCCCAGGACTATTCTGTAACTACCTATTTGTGTTTCTTAATCACTTCCCCTTTTCACCCATTTTCTCAACCTCCCTCCCATCTAGCAACCATAAAATTGTTCTCTGTATCTTTGAGTTTGTTTCTGTTTTGTTTATTTTGTTATTTTGATTCTAAATATAAGTGAACTCACGGTATTTGTTTTCCTCTGTCTGACTGACTTCCTTTAGCATAATATCCTCTAAGAGGGTATTGTGGATCTAGAGTCTAGATCCATCCATGTCGTAATGACAAGATTCCATTTTTTAAGGCTGAGTAATAGTTTACTGTACATATGTACCACTTTACTCATCTATGGATGAACACTTAGGTTGCTTTCATATCTTGGCTATTGTAAATAATGCTGCAATGAGTTCCTCTTTTCTTGAATTTTATCAATTTGTAATACTTTTTTGAGAAATTGTGCCATATTTTAAAAAATAACAATGTGAAAAGAACTTATTAAGCAATATAAAGAAAATTGCATTCAACAGTGAAACTGATCAACTCACTATAGTGAAATACTTGTGTAGCCACCAAAGTCTGTTCATACAACATTGTCAGTACCTGCTATGCATTTTGAGTCAGAGTGTCCTCGTCTCTCCAGGATGAATTACTGCCCTGCCTTTTTTGATAATTATTTGTGTTTTTCTTTATATTTTTACTGTATACACACACACACACAGGATACATTTGTTTAGAGTTGCCACTTTTTTGGAGTATTATATAAATAAGTCATACTGTATGTATGCTCTTAGGGCTCAATGCTAGAAGGTTCATTCATGTTGTGTTTAGCTGAGTTCATTCACTTTCCTTGTTACATATTATTCCATTGTATGGATTTAGGATTTTCTTTGTGTTTATTTATCAATTAACCTTTCTGTGTCTTATATAGCATATAAATAAAGATGGGATCTGTGTTTTAATAAGTATATTTAAGCATCGTATGAATAGAAATAGAGTATGTTCTTAATATGTTACATATTTTTGTTTTGTTTTCCTCTATCATTGTAATCAGGCTTTATACTTTACAATTTTTATATTTTATTTATATCCTATTTCTTTTAGATACTACTCTTAAATCTGTCAGATTTGAAGACTTAACATATATAACATTTTAGTCCAACAAGTGAAGATATCCCACAAATTTTTGTATTTGCCACCTCCCAGGTTTTGTTAAAAGTCTAAATTTTAGTTATATAGGCTATCATAAAGTTTGGGAAATAAATACTATTTTATAAAATGAAGATGTTTGGTGGTTTGTCCTTGTTTCTTATATTTGTTTTTTCCTCCTTGCCTGTCTTCACTGTATTTTATAAATTCTTTAAGAAAAAAGGACAGCTCTGGCCAATGTGGCTCAGTTGGTTGAGCATTGTCCCATGCACAGAGAGGTTCATGTCCTAGTCAGGGCACATATCCGGGTATCAGGCTTGATCCCCAAAAGGGGACATGTAGGAGACAGTCGATTGATGTTTTTCTTTCTCACCAGTGTTTCTACCTCTCCCTCCCTCTCTAAAATAAATAAAACATATTTTAACAAAAAGCAAAAATAACTAATTGTCTGCAAACTTATATGTATCAATTATCAGTTAAAATTTTTAGGTTCCAGAAAATTTATATCACAGAATTTTGAAGTAAAGTTAATTAGTTACTGCTAATAAATAGTTTGATACTAATTTTTTTTTTTCCTGTAAAGTTTTTGGATTTTTTTTCTTCGTAATTGAGACACTTCACCAGGGTGTGTCTTGGGGCATCTCCTTACATTATTGTTTTAAATACTTGCTAGACATTTCAATCTAAACAGTTGTGTCTTCATCTCAGGAAATTGTCTTGCATTAGCAGCACCCTGTAGTCCATTTTTGAGTACCATTTTACATGATTTTTAGACCTTTTGGATTTATCTCATGTCCCTTTTATTTCTCTACATGTGTTTGTTTTTTGCTTTCTTATTCTCTCCCAAGGACACCCTTATAGAGAGGAAGGGGGAGAGTGGGGGAGGGGGTTGTGGAGGAGAAACATTAATGTGAGAGACAAATATCCATCATTTGTCTTCTATCCATTCCTGGCCGGGGATTGATTTGGCAACCTTTTGGTGCACAGGATGACGCACAACCGAGACACACTGGCCGGGCTGTATTTTGCTTTCAATACTGCTTTCTGGTAGCTTGTTATTTCTGTGTACATTCCTTAGCATTTACATTTTTGAGATATTTTATAATGTTTTTGTTTTTACATTTAATGTTGTAAGTGGATATGGTTTCCTCTTACTTTTGGGGATATTAATTTCCTCTGTTTCTATTATTAACTCTTCCTTATGAATTAGTTCTGTTTTAGATCCCCTGTTTCCTGGCTTTGATAGCAAGTTATAGTTATAGGTATCCTTTACCTTGTCATTGTGAGCAAGGAAGAAATACCTTTTCTCTATGAGTGTGTAGATTGTCATCTGGACTGACCTTCCACGTGGTTTTCGCAGGTTAATTGGGGCACTGCCTTCCCCCTTCAGTTCCTTACAAACATTCTGGGAGGCTGTCTTTGGGGTCAGACGTGAATTAGTGCAGTGAAGTGGACAAGTTGAAGAAGAAAGGACAACTTTTTCATAGATCTTTAATTTCATTTGTCTTTTAATTAACCATTTGTTTTTTAATAACCATCAGATATTTTTCACAGAACCCTCAATGTGTCTTTCGTTACTCAGGCTCTGCTAGGAATGCTATTTTTGAGGTGTTTTCTGACTTATGGTGCTGGGATTTCCTTCTCTTTTTAGTCTTTCCCTGAAACATATCCCCACATTCCTACCTGACCTCCCCTTTAAATAAATTTCCAGAGAAATCTTTGATGCTTCTATATTGGGACGGAGGAGGAGGACGGAGGAAAGGGTATGGGAAGACTAGCAGCCTTTTGATTTTTTTTGTTTTCTTTGGGTTTAGTGAAGACTTGTAATTTTCAAGAGGAATTTGATAAAAAACTAATTACAAACCTAGCTCTTGCATTCTCAATTCATTGGTCTGTATGCTGAGTTTTATGTGCATCTTTAAGCTGAATTATTTTCTCTATATGTTGAGAAACAAAAGTTTAGTCTTTGGCACACAGCAGTTAACTGAGAAGTATTCATTACCATAATATACTTAATGTAGCTTATACAGTATAAGCTATTACTTCAGTATTATTATGTATTATGTATGGGAGTACATCTTATATATTTATTGTTGATGCTTACTATTTTTGAAAATTGCTGGTAATTGAAAGGTTTTAATATAACCCTTATAAATATTTTTTTTCTAGAATTTGTTGTTCTTGGATAGGATCATTCATATTATTACTGTAGTGGTTGATTGCATCGACTTCTCACCATATAATATTAAAATTCAGTCCAGAGTTAAATGTAAGTATTTTCTTTACCTTTGTTTATTTACCAAATAGTTTATAAACATGGCTGTCTAAACTGTTGTCATGGCAAATTTAACGATTTTTTCCACCTCATTTTGTCTGCTTTTTACATTGTATAAAACCATGTTAGTTACTGTGCTAGGAACACTTTAGGTGTGCACTCATTCTCTCTCTCTCTCTCTCTCTCTCTGTCTTTCTCTGTATTCCTTTTTATAACTCAGAAACAAATATCCTGTTTAGACATTGCCTAATCAAGTAATTTTATTTCAGTTGGTGCAAGGGATTATCTGGACAAGAGACTTTGATATTTTAAAAAATGTTCTTGGTATTTTCATTTGAAATAATCATTGAGTTGACATTAAATTGAATAGAAAAGGATAACAGTGATTAATTGGTTATGATTTACAGAAAATTTAAAATGATTATAAAAATTTAACTTAGTTTTTATTATTTTAGTTAAAATTGAACACTTAATATGGTAAGTGGGATGATTTTTAAAACTACATGTCCTGGTTAAATCTAAATTATATTATAATAAATACTGAACTATTTTAGCCTAATTGATTTCTTTGAGATTAAATGTTCCACAAGTGAGTATATATATTTATACTATATAGAAAATAACCTTCCAGCAATTGTTTAAAGATAATCACTTTTTTTTTATTTTTATCCTCACCCGAGGACATTTCCATTCTTTTGTTCAGATAGAGTGGGAGGGAGGGAGAGGAAGAGAGAGAGAGAGAGAGACATCAGCGTGAAAGGGACACATCGAGTGGTTGCCACCCACACAACCCAACCAGGGTCGGGGACAAACTGCAACCGAGGTACATGCCCTTAGCGGGAACTGAACCAGGGTCTCTCAGGACCACTGCTGAGCAAAACCAGCCAGGGCGATAATTACTTTTCTTGAATAAAGATTAGGAACACACTTAATTTTCCTTTAATAAAATCAATTATTGATGAATTAGTATAAATATTTCTAGAACACAGAATATTTTTAGGATTTTTGGTGTTTCAGTTTTTACTAAACAGCAAAAGAGAGAAACTTGTTAAGTGCATAACATATATTAGGTCAGCATCCCAGCCCGAGTACTTACAATTTTTTATCTCAGCACGCTCCTTGGGCTGAGCTGGAACAAATCTGATTACCTCATTTTTCAGAAAAATAAAATTATCTTTAAATACCATAACTAAAAAGATTGGATAACAAATATCAGGCATTATTTTGCAAACTGCTGAAGTTTGATTAAGTGCCATGATGATCCCTGTGTTGTGACACAATTTTATCTGTTTTGTTAGTTCTGAAAAATTAGGATTAAATCCACAATTGCAAATTTGTCTTTTCTACTTCTTGTCTTGGAAGTTCTTGCTATTTAAATTTATGGAAACAGTGTGATTTATAAAATTTGTCAGCAGAAGATGTGGTGGGGAGGAAAAAATGTAGAAATAGTTGAAAGAAAATGTTTAATTATACACTGTAACCTTATATCCTTTACTTAGACAACTTAATTAACAGCGGATTGCATTTTTCTTACCATTTTCACCTCCCTCCTCCGCCATGTATACATTTTACTCATTCTTTTTTCCTGAACTATTTCAAAGTAGTTACAGGCAAGTCTTCAGTGTGAAACAATTCCCGAGTCTTGTTCTTCATGACCTTGAAAAGTGAAAAAGCCCAGGCTTCTTTACCTTTTCAGAATTCCTCAATCTGGGCTTGACAGTATTTCCTCAAGATTAGATTCAGGTTTTGTTCATTTCTGTACAGGTACTACAGAAGTAAGGCTATGTTTTTTTCCCAGTGCATTATGTCAGCAGGCACACGATGGCAGTTTTTCCCATTACTGGTGATGTTAACATTTACTGTTTTTTAAGATGGTATCTGCCAGGTTTTTTATTGTAAAGTAAATTAGTAAATACTTATAATTAAGAAATTAATGCTTTGTGACAGATAATTTTGAGATATGTGAATATCCTGTTCCTCAGCAAACTTACAGCCATGAGTTTGTTCTTCATTGATGCTTTTTAGCTTAAAACACTATGGTGATTCCCAAAGCAAGAGTTATATTCCCAAGGAATATGGTTCCTTTCAGCTGAGAATGGTGTTTAGAAACTATAAGATCTGTTCATTGCTACTAAGGTATCACTCACTGCTTCTGGATCCTCTCAGCTGACAGAGGTGGAAGAAGTAGGTGTATTTGTTAACTACACAGTTGTTTGTTCCTCTAGATGTACTTTGTTACCATCGAGTATCACATGGTTTATGTGAGTCTTACCCTTTCCTGTATGTACCTGCCTTCTTTATTAATGAGAAACCCGGTCCTTGTTACTTTCTATATATTTACTGTTTAATCATAATCTTGTGTGTAACCAGTCTTCTGACCATGGGCTATCCACTCAGCCTTAATCAACATCCTGGCCAAGAATTTTTGGGTAGCCTATCTAATTTATGTTCATGTCTGAGAAACTGCTGTTTCTAGTGAGGAATATTGACTCCCTTTTAGTAGTAGCAACACTTGTTTTTCACTTCATCATATTGTATTTTTAATTAACAAGCAGTGAATTAGAGTTTTCTCTTAAATCTGACATATCTTGTGTTAAAAGAATGAAGAGAAACTAAGGTAATTTTGGAATGGGTACAATTTTCTTGACCAGACAAATGCAAGTTTATCCCTGTAGGTAGATATTTTAAGAGAGATGGAGTTCAAGAAGGGTACAAAGAAAATTTGGACAGTGCTTTTAAGATACATATATTTTTCCTTTAAATCTAGACTGGCTTTCTTTCTTTATTTCTTTTAAGAACTTGGATCTCTTGTTCAGTGTTATTTCTGGATTCAGTGTGAGACAGTAGGCAATAATTTCTAAGGGAAATTTTGTTTCTTATTTTTTAAACTGACATTTAAAATTTAATTTTGTAATCCATCATGTAATTTACTACTTTCTTACAAATTATCGAAATTCCGAGACTATAAAATAAAAATTTGAAATACTTCCTTAAAGTTTCATTTTTTTCCTTTTATCTCTAATTTTGTTTTCAAGATAATGTTCTGTGATACTTATCTATTAATGCTATGTATATCATTTTAAGATTTGTGGGTATGACTGCGGAAGCAAGTATATTAGATGTATCTGTTATTTAAATGTTAGATATAAAGACACAGTGACACTTTTCCAAGTACTTGAATTTTTAATAAATTCAATTTTATCTTAGCAGTGAAGAGACCTTCAGATTGGTCCAAAAAGAAGAAGGAGCCTCTAGGAAAATTGGCTTCTTTATTTAAACTTATTGTGAGAGTCATCTATTCTTTCCACACTTTGAGCCTCAAGGAAGCATATTCTGATACTCTCCTCGCTGTTGGGAACTCAATCACCAGCATTCTTTCCAATGTACTTGGACATATTTCTTTGCCTTCTATGATCCGAAAAATATTTGCAACTTTAACAAGACCTGTGGCATTATTCTACGAAAACTCAAAGTAAGCATTTGGGCTTAATAGTTTTGAAGTATAGGTAGATAATTTAGATGTAGGTAGCAAAGTTTTGTTGTTTTTCTATCAGCTTTGTTACTGATAGCATCTTTTTACAATTTCATGGAGAAGATAATAAATATATTAAATCATGCTTTTTGGTTAAAAGATAGTTGAAATAATGCATAAATATAAGGTAGGAATTGGTAGTCCAACCCCCTTTTCAATTTAGTACATATCTTTTTAGATTTGTTAATACAAACAAGCATACCTATTAAATGTATGATATATATGAAAATATATTTGATGTGCTACTTTTCAATTAAATATGTGGTATGCACTAACTATATTGTATGTATCTAGCTTGCACCATATGCCTAAAAATCTTACTCTTTTTAATGTATATGTAGGGTTTCATGAAACTTACCCATATTCCTGTTGGTGGTCATGTTTTTTTCCAAACTTTTTCCTCTTTAACTTAATAGTATTATAATTGAATGTATTTGTACATAAATCATTGTCTGCATTTGCCTCTATATGCAGAACAAGGTCATAGAACTGAAATTATTGGTTCAAAGGGATATACACATTTAAATTTTTGATTAGCTCCCAAAGTTTGTATTCATTTATAATCAATTGAAACAGGTAATGCCTTAAAAAAAACCTGAAAAATTGCAGGTAACATACTTTTTAAAAGCAGTTGCAAAGATTTGTTAGTGTCCTTTGTAACAAGCTTGTATGGTTCAATCATAATATAATCTATATTGTATAAATTAAATTCACAGAGTTTTAGGAACAGATTTTATAAAGTACAAAATAGAACTTTGTATCTATTAACTATGGAAATCTGTTTTATAGTTGTTAAGCTTCATCAGAAATAATTTATTCTTTTTTAAAAAGGTACAGAAACAAATAACTGATATTAATACTTTGAGGTTTATTCCAGATCTTTTTTCTGTCATTCATTTTTTTTTAAAAGGTCTGTGTCATACTCTATGTTTGATCACTTGATTTTTTTTTTTAAGTCTTGGGGCACCTTTTTATATCACTGTACATGCATGTCTCATTTTTATGGCTGTGTTACCATACTTGTAGGTTGAACTTTATAAAATATAAATGGTATTGCTTTTTTTTTTTTATCTTCACAGGCTTGATGAAGTCCCTAAAGTGTATAGTTGTATGAATAACAAGGTAAAAATAAACCTGCTATTATGAGAAAATTGTCTTTCTTAAATACAATTCTGATTTTTTTAAAGGGGTTGTTATACTTCAACTTTAATGAACATTTAATAACATGATATAGAAACAAAGGATAGTTTATTTATTGTATTTGTTAAAAATACGTTATTTTCACAGAGTTTGCAGAAGAGGAACTTGGGCCTGTCAGAATTAATTCAGGCTCTCTGGACATCATTCCCTGTTCTGACATTCATATTCTTTATACCAGTGCCCTTCAAACTTTCTCTTGCACCAGAATTACCTGGAGGGCTTGTTGAAAAAACTCTAGGCTCTAGCTCTGGAGTTATGTAGAGCGTCAGCTTTGCATTTCTGATAAGTTCCCAGGTGATGCTGCTGCTGGTGGAGAATCACAGTTCTAGAAGCCTGATCTGTACCCTCTGGACCACCACTTCTTGGTGTTGGTGCACAGCCAAGTTTTTATTTTTTTCAAAGGGTAGTTTTTTTGTTTGTTTTTTCTTTTTATTGATTTGAGAGAGAGAGCAAGGGAGAGGGCGAGAGAGAGAAACATCGATGAGAGAGAACATCGATTGGCCACCTCCTGCGTGCCCCCACTGGGGATCAGGCCCACAACCTGGGCATGTGCCCTGACTGGGAATAGAACCGGCGAGCTCTTGGTGCATGGGTTGACGCTCAACCACTGAGCCACACCAGCTGGGCCTATGTTGTCTCTTTATATGAGGATAATTGGTTTCAATTGTTCTATATGTAAAACTATATAAACCCTATAAATACTCTAATTGATGTGAAAACAATATTTTTCTGTTAAGGAAAAATAAACTTGAAATGTTACAATGTTAATAAAGTAAACTCATGATAATTTGTCAGCTTATGAAGAGTCTATATTTAAGGTGATGAATGGGAGCTTTTAAAAACCATTTGAATTTTTAAAATTTCAGCAACTTTATTTAGGTTTCAATACAAGAAGCCAGAAGTTGTTTTAAAAACCATTTTTAATCCCACTGTTCAGTAGTTAAGTATTATTTTAGGAATTGCATTTTTCCATATAGAAAAGCACACATGTCCATGTGTACCTACGGGGTTGTTACCCAGTGTGCACATGCAGCTGGAATACATTTTACCCAACACCAGGCCCCTGGGGCTAGGCCCCCATCTCGCCGTTCATGTAGCACCCTGGCCGGCTTATGAAACGTTCCATGCAGAACAGCCTCAGTTTCCCTGTGTCTCTATTTCCAAAGCCAGGCCAGGTCCCCTTGCCCTTCCCTAACCTACACCTCACTCAGTCTGGCTTGCTGCCCGCCTCCCCCCCCCCCCCCCCCCCCCAACCTCCGGAACTTGAGACATGCAACCCAGGCCAGGCGTCCAGATGCTATGCCTGCCTACAGTCAGCCGCTGGGCAGGAAGCCCCACCTAGACCTCACCAAACCCTGTGATATCTCACTCATTCTGCATTTTCTTTGCCCTAACAGCTCTGCAGCCCTAGAATGTTTTCAAAAGCTATTTGAATTTTAATAATGGAAATAATCATATGTTCTGTGCATGTTTTAATGTAGTATGATTTGTGCTTTCATTTTTTTTCTGCTTTGAAAGTGACATTGAAGTGTTGTCCTAATAAACTTTTTCTTTTTCCTAGTTAGAAAAGCTACTAGGAGAAATCATTTCTTGTCTACACTCCAGCTACACTGGAACTTACGACAGTGAACTTCTTGAACAGATCTCTCCATTACTATGCATAATATTTTTGCACAAGAATAAACAGATTCGAAAACAGAGTGCTCAGTTCTGGAATGCCACATTTGCTAAAGTGACAATGTTGATTTATCCTGAAGAGTTAAAGTATGCTAACCACAAAACATTTTCTATAGTTACTCTATTGGGATCATATAAGTTCATTTTTTGGTTTTAAGATAAATTTTCCTTATGAGGAATTATTGCAGAGGATTTTTTAGTTGAATATTATTATGTAGAGTACATGGTAATTGTTAAATATTGTATGATCCTTTGGTTTTTAGTGTAGTGATCTCTTGGCTTTAGGAACATAAAAAGCAATTTGAATTTATCCTTAATAAAAGAAACACAAAGGGCAGGAAATTGTTACTAAATTTAGGTGATGTGCACATGGGTACCGAATGTAATAGTCTACCTTTGCTTGAAATTTTCCACAACGAAAATTTGATGTTTTTTAAAAAGGAAATTTGGAAACTGAAGAATTGAGCTAAAAATTTAAATATTGCCAGTAATATGTCTCAGTTTTATATATGTAGAGTAAGAAATAGTCTTTAAGCTGGATATATTTTGCCACTAAAATTATAATGAAAGTATTCTTTTAATGTCAATATTCACCAGTACTACTTTATTCAAGGTATGTATATTTATGTACTTTTTTAAAGACCAATACTAAGACAAGCCAAACAAAAATTTCTGCTTCTGTTACCTGGTTTGGAAAATGTTGAAATTATGGAGGAATCCAGTGGACCATACTCTGATGCAGTAAGTTTGTTTATTGGGTTTCATTGTAATTTTTAAAAGGACAAAGACTTAAAATGTTTAATTGAAGCGATAAGCAAGTACAACCTGACCAGAAATGCTTTATAATACAGGATTTTTTCCACAAAATCAGTTGTCTGGCTTGAAATGCTTTTATAAATTAAAGGGCAGTATGTTTCACCATAGATTCTTTTTTTTTAAATCCTCACCCGAGGACATTTTTGCATTTTTCTTAAGATAGAGGGGAGAAGAGAGGGACACATCAGTGTGAGAGAGAGAGACATCAAATGGTTGCCACCCATAATACCCCAACCGGGGTGGGAACAAACTGCAACCGAGGTACATGCCTTTAGCGGGAACCAAACCTGGGACTCTGGTCCGCAGACCAGCGCTCTAACTGCTGAGCCAAACCAGCCAGGGCTCGCCGTAGATTCTTATATAAATAATCTCTGGTGCTTGTTTATTAATGATCTCTTTTGAATTACTACTCATGTGTCCTGTTTTGCAAAGGCTGTAAATGATTAAAACACATGGTTAAATGTTCCATTTTAGATAAACTAGGAATAATATTTATCCATGTCTAAGCAAGAGCTACCCTTTATTTTTTCATTTCTTTTCATTGACTCATTTCTTCTGTCAGAAAAACAACACCTTTGCTATTATATCACCCAGTTGGACCAAAGTTACTTTGGCTAATGATACTTGATTACTATCTGAAGGTTAAGGACTAAAGGCATGGATACTCTATACTCCATGAGGTAGAACATCCTTAGACAACTTTTTTCTTTAATACTAATATAGTCTAACTTTATTTTGTTTGGAACCTGTAAAAGAAAATAGGTGGTGTAGCTTGCCAAGTACTGTATTTAGTTGTAGTTTTTGGCCAAAATTAAAATGATTGTCTAAACTGTTGAGTCTTGTTCATTGTAATTTGGCCTGAAAATTGGGCAGAATATAATAGTCAGTTTTTTCTATCATAACATGCTTTATTGTTTAATGTTTAAAGTTTTATGATTTTGGTTTTTCTTTTAGAACTGTTTCCAGTAATCGGAGTATTTGAATCTAGTAATTTGATTTATTTTTGTAGTATTTATGTGGTATATCTTATTTTTAGAATTCATAGACTTAAGTGGTGCAGACAGCTGTTGTATATGTTGGAGATACCAAATCTATTTCTTACTGAAATAGTGCCTTTTTTAAAAATATATTTTTTTCTTTATTGGTTTTAGAGAGAGAGGTAGGGATTGTGAGAGGTAGAAACATCGATGAGAGAGAACATCGATTGGCGACCTCCTGTATGCCCCCTACTCAGTTCCAGGGTCACAGCCTGGGCATGTGCCCTGACTGGGAATTGAACCGGCGACCTCTTGGTACATGGGTCGATGCTCAGTTGCTGAGCCACACCAGCTGGATGTCAGTGTCTTTCTTTTCATTGTCACAATTTTACTAGGGTTGAATAATCAAAAGAAATTTGAAATGAGTATTCAATACACTGGAAATTTTAAAATGTGAAAAGGAGAAACAAAACAGAACAGTTGTACTTAATAAAATTGTTTTATTTGTCACAAAACAGACAGAAAATTCACAATTAAATATGAAGATAAGTGGCATGGAAAGAAAATCAAATGGAAAAAGAGATTCTTTTTTGGCACAACCAAAGGATACAAAAGAAAATAGGAAATCACCAGTGAAAGTATGTTTTTCAAAGTTCATTTCATTGAACTTTTAAAATTTAAGTATATGGTAGCTTGAAAACACAACTTCTGATTGGAACAAAAAGCTGTTAAAGACTAAAAGATGGGATTACAGGAGAATATGAGTTTCATCTAGGAAGACTGTATTTAGGATGGCATGGCAACCTAGAAGCTTTGGAAGATGATTCCTTCTTAGTGAAGTGAGATCTGCATAATACTTAGTATTTATTAAGTAGCAGCCTTCTGGAAATGGAATGAAACTAGATATGAATAGCTATAACAGAGTATAAGAAGAAAATATTTTAGAACTTCTGTTATTGAATAAAATGCCTAGGCAAGAAAACTATTTTAACCTCAAATCTAAAACTAAATGTCTTGCTAGTTGCCATTTAACTGATTGATGTTATTGGTATGTAGGGCATATTGTTTTTGGCAACTGAAACTAGTTTATACTTCATCTTGAGAGCCACAGAGATATATTCTTCTCCTGTCAAAGAAATTGATTTCTGTGTGTTGGCCTGTAAAACATATTTTCCCATGCTTTGCTGGAAGCACACACTTCGCTATTTCATAGAGAGGTATAAAAAGTTTTATTGAAAAAAAAAAAAAGTTTTATTTTTGAGCATTAGAGGTACAATAAAGGGGAGTATTGTACTAATTGTTTTTAACCAAGAATATTGTATGAGTTTGAACTTAAAACTTCCTATTCATTATTAAAAAGCTTAGAGTGTTGCAAGAGAGATTTATTGAAGTACTGGAAAAATAATTTGGCAACTCAAATGTACATTTACCTTTTCAAAATTTCTAGTTGAAACTAGAATCTTCATCCTCCAAAATAAAGAGTGAAATGCCTTTGGAAGAAGAAAAGTCTACTGAATTTGTGTTTATACCTCCAGAAGGAAAAGAAGCAAAGGAAAGGATACTAACTGAACACCAGAAAGAAGTACTCAAAACAAAGAGGTTTGTAGTTCTTTTTCTTTAGTTGGGTATTTTGTAGCCACACTTAGATTTCAGGTACCAAACTATAACTTTGTCTTTAGAACTAAGATAATGTATATACTAGGCTATATTTTAATACTGAAAAGATATGCTATACATCACTACATTTCATAGTGCATAAGGCTCACTAGTAACACACATGTTTGTAAACTGAATTCCTTTATTGAGGTAATGTGAGAGGAGAAGGTAAAGAAGATGGTTTTAAGGACAATAAGCATCTAAACCTTGATTTTATATTGTTTTAAAAAGAGAGCTAGATGTAGAATTTACTTTTAAATTGTAGGAATATCGGAATTTGAACTTATAAAATCTTTTTCAGGTGTGATATTCCTGCCATGTACAATAATCTGGATGTTTCACAAGATGCATTATATTCTCAATGTAGTCAGGAAGAGTCTGTGTAAGTATGGAAGCTGCTGCAGTAACCAGTTTTTATTTTATTTTTTAATCCTCCCCCGAGGACATTTTCCCATTTTTTTATTCAGATAGAGCGGGAGGGAGAAAGGGGAAGAGAGAGAGAAACATCGATGTGAAAGGGACACATTGCATGGCTGCCACCCGCACAACCCAACCAGAGCCGGGGACAAACTGCAACCAAAGTACATGCACTTAGCAGGAACCGAACCCAGGTCTCTCTGGACTGCAGGCTGACGCTCTAACTGCTGAGCCATACTGGCCAGGGCAGTAACCAGTTTTTAATGTTTTAATTAAAAACTACTCTAATTTATATTTATTTATTTCAGGGAAGTTCCTAGATTAGCTGAAAAATCAAAGGAAGATTCCAAGATGATACTTAAGGTATACATAATTTAGAGATTTTCAAATCATTCTTCGTCCATTATGGAGTCTCTTGTATTCATTTTAAGATTTGCTATTTAATCTCTTAACTCTCACTAGCAGATGTTTGCAGAATTGTAGTCATTTGTGGGTGTGTGGCTGTGTTTGAGTATCTGGCTTTATTGAATATTTACAATTAGAAATAAATTAATGGGCATCTACCACCTATTTTGAGTATTTGCAAAATATTGAAAGTCATTGATTGCCTTTTTAAAAAATATATTTTCATTGATTTTTGGAAAGGAAGGGAGAGACAGAAACATCAGTGTAAGAGAAAAACATGGACTGGCTCTCTCCGGCAGGCCCCCTACTAGAGATCGGGCCTGCAACCTGGGCATGTGTCTTGATGGGGAATTGAACCGGGACCTCTCAGTCCATGAGCAGTCCACTAAGCCACACCAGCCCATTGATTGCCTTTTGAATTTTAAAGGTATTAGACTAAAATTTCCCCAGAAAACCAGACTTGTTTGCTGGTTAATCTATATATATGTACATTTCTGTGCAGGAGGAACACATGAAGAGTGACATTGACATTACGCAAGATGTTACGGAAAAATGTGGTATGGAAGAACATCTTGAAAAGACTTCCCTTTCAAACAATGAGTGTGTTTCTATTGAGGAAAGCAATCCAGGAATACCGAGCAGTAACAATAAAGCCAGGAAAAAAACTTTAATTTCATCAAAGAAAATGTCAGCTGAATGTGCATCTAGTGCAGAAAACACTTTTGGTGTTAGTAGTAGCTTGCTTTCTAATGTCACTAGTTCTGGAACGCCCCCACAGCCTACAAGTCGAAGGCAAACCTTTATTACTTTGGAAAAGTTTGATGGTTCAGAAAATAGACCCTTTAGTCCATCCCCCTTGAATAATATGTCATCAGCTGTTACAGTGAAAAATTGCCAGGAAGGTGTGACTAAAACAGATATTCCTTCAAAAGCAAAGAAAAGAGAAGTAGCACTTTCAAAATCTGACTCTGAAAAAATAGTGCATGGAAATAAGCGGTCAGGCTTAAGGTCTAGTAAAACTGAACAAACAGGAAATAAAAGGTCTAAGCTCTTAATGAGATCTGATCAGGAGAAAAATACGCAAGAATCTGTTGATGGCATGGTAGCCTTAGAAAACAACCCAGCTGGTTTCCTTAATCAAACAGAATGTGTATTAGATAATCAGGCTCATCTCTCTGAATCTGCAGTGGAATTTGAAGATACAATGCCTAAACCAACAACAGAAAATGCTTTATTAGAAAACAGTACTGTAGAGGAGAAAACCTTAGGAAGCAATTTGGAATCCAAAGAAAATACACCCCCAGCCATAATACCAGCAGATCAAATGGTAAATGAGGATAGTCACGTTCAGATAACTCCAAATCAGAAAACCCTTAGACGATCTTTAAGGCGACGTTCAGAAACAGCAGAGCCTCCCACTGATAGCCAAGATAAAGAAAATAGTCATCAAAAAAAGGAAAGACGTAAGGAAGAAGAAAAGACTCTTCAGAAGAGTCCATTACATGTAAAAGATGATGTGTTACCTAAGCAAAAACTGATTTCTGAACAAACTGTACAGGAAAATTTAATTGAGAAAGATACTTTACATGAGAAAACTTTTGGGGAAACCAGCACTAATGCTGAAATTGACAAAAATAGAAGAAAGCCAGACCTTGAGAATATTAAATCTGAGGGAGATGCTGCCCAGGATATTGCAGATAAGTCCTCTGAGAAACCAGTAAGGGGACGAACACGGTATCAAACAAGAAGAGCATCCCAGGGTTTACTTTCCAGCATTGAAAACTCAGAATCTGATAGTTCTGAGGCAAAGGAAGAAGGTTCTAGAAAGAAGAGATCTGGAAAATGGAAAAGCAAAAACAGTGACAGTGTTGACATTGAAGACCAAGAAGAGAAAATGGAAAAACAGGAATGTGTAAAAATCGAAAATCAGACACATGATTATAAAGAAAATTCAGAAGTAGACATAAATTTAAAATCTCAGATTTGTGAAAAAAAAGATGAAAGTAATACTGTAGCTCTTAAAGATTCTGTAGTATCTTCAGATTTATTGCAAGTTTGTGATATATCAAATACTTCTGAGGGAAAAAGTAACAAATGTGCAGAATATTCTTTTTCAAATTCTTCTGTTTCAGAATTAAATTTAAGGACTAGAAATTCCAATAAGAGATTACATAAGCGAGAATCCATAGAAAATAACAGTGTGGAAGAATGGTCAAAAATAGGGACATCAAACATTTCTTTGTCTTCTGAAAAAACTTTACCAACACCTGAATGCCGGCACAAAAGAAGTAGGAGAGTAAGGAGATCTAAAGGTTGTGATTGCTGTGGAGAAAAATCACAACCTCAAGAAAACTCACTTGGGCTAACGAATACAGAAAATTACAATGTAAAAAGTGAAACAAAGAAAACAGATGTGCAAGCACCTGTAACTATGTCAGAAACTTCTAAAACTAATCTTTACTCAGAGATTAAACTTCCAGATGAACATCACAGTGAGAATTTTCATTTGGGTCTCAAGGAAGAGAATGATACTATTGATTCATTAATTGTACCTGAACCAGAGTCAAAAGAAAGTAATATTCAAGATTCTCTTCCTTCTGAAATAGTAAAATTTAAAGAACAAATGTGTGATATGGATTTTAAGGAAGCAATATCTATTGAAAGCCTAGAGCCATCCAATAAAAAATGTAAAACTGTTGGCCCATGTTTAGGGGATTCCAAAGATACTTTACTGGAATGTTCTACTTTGGAGACCAAAGAAGAAAAGCCAGAGGCTATACTAAAAATGGAAATTAGTACAGAGAACATTGTTAATGCTGAAGCAGATGTGTGTAAAGTAAAAGGAGAATTCAATCCAGAAGAAGTAGAAGCTATGGAATTGCATGTGGAATGTGATAAATCTGAAGGTAACTTCTCTGAACAAGAGAGTGCTCAAACTGGTATTTTTAAGGAAGAGGCAACAGTGGAAAACAGTACAAGAAGTGATGAATCTGAAGCAGATGTGGCTGAAGTACTAAATGCTGAAGAGGCAACAACTAAGGAATTTAATTTAGCTATTGGTCATCCTGATAATACCACACCTGTAAAAGTAAGAGCTCAAATGGAGGTTTCTGAACAAATAGCAGTTGGGGGACTAGATGGAGGAAATGATGAATCTGATCCATCTGAAGAAATGAATGCTGAGATGGAAAATTGTGAGGAAAGAGTGATTGGTGAGGTGAATGCTGAAACTGACCATGTCAGTGAAACAGAGGATGAGGACTTGACTACCAAAGCATCAAAGCCTGTAGAAGTGGAAACAAAAAGATTGAATATAGAAACTGACAATGTTGTTCCTAACACACTTGAGATGAACACTGAAGGAAAGGTTAACTCTAATAAAACTGAAACAAACATTGTACTTAAAATAGAAGAAACAAAATCAAATGACAATCAAATGAAAGAGGAAAATGATGAAATTTTACAGGAAGTTCATTCTTCAGAGAAAGTGAAGGAAACACCACAATCTCTGACATCTGAAAGAGCTATCTCTGAACTGGTAACAGAAGAAAATAATACATCTCCTGAAAAAACAAGCGAATTTGATCCTTTATTTTTGTCAGTAACTGACAGTCCTAGTGGCATGCAGGGACGCTGTTTCTGGTCTCCTTTGGCTTCTCCATCCAGCAGCATTTTAAAGAGGGGACTGAAAAGACCTCAAGAAGATGAAATTTCATCGCCTGTTCACAAGGTAGGGGTTTGAGACTGAATATTAATGGCCCATGTTTAATTGGAATAGTTTTGCAACATGGTGACACCTGGTGAATGACAGAATAATAAGACTTACGTGACCACTTGTTTTTAATATTTACCGTGGTAGCTAGTGAAAAGAGCAGGTAGAAGGAAAGGCGTTGAGAAAAGGAGACTGAAGATCTTAGATATTCCATTATTTCAGGACAATATAAAGATATACAACTGTGAACATTATTTTTTTCAAAATTGATGAGGACTTCTCATGATTATTTTTTAATTGATATATATATATATATTTATTTTTTTTTTTTTTAGAGAGAGAGAGACAAGGAGATAGAAACATTGATGTAAAACATCGGTTCGCTGCCTCCTGCATGCCCCCTACTAGGGATCGAGACCATAACCTGGGCATATGCCCTGACCAGGAGTTGAATTGGGATCTCTCAATCCACTGAGCCATCCTGGCCTGGCTCTCATGATTATTTTTTTCTGCTCATACCATAATAGAGAAACAGATTTAGATAAAGCAGCCTTAGTTAACATGTCGTGTACTAGAACATTATACCTTCTGTTTCAGTATTTAAGTGTCTATATAAATTCTTATTTCTAGACATTGTCTAACTTAAGTGCCATTATCAATTTACAGATGTGATTTTATAATAATTTTTTTTTTTTATCCTCACTCGAGGATATTTTTCCATTTTTTGTACAGATAGAGTAGGAGGGAGAGAGAGGAAGGAGAGAGAGAGAGAAATGTCGATGTGAAGGGACACATCGAGTGGCTGCCACCCGCACGACCAACCAGGGCCGGGGACAAACTGCAACCGAAGTACGTGCCCTTAGCGGGAACCGAACCCGGGTCTCTCCAGACCGCAGGCCGACGCTCTAACCGCTGAGCCAAACTGGCCAGGGCTATAATAATTTTTTCATCTTTACTAAACTATAAGTCCTTTAGTTATAAACATGGATTATCTATTATATCTGCTTTACCTCCTGGCCCTATAAATTGCACATAATTTGTAAATGAATAAATTCAAAAAGGGAAGTTACATGTGCTTATATAGATTAACTTGTCCTCTGTTTAGCAAAGTAGGTGCTCTGAAAAGGCATGATGTGGACGTTTCTTAATTTTGAAATTGAGCCTACTAATTTTTTTTTAGGGTGACTAAGTCATTTTTCAATTACAGATGATACAATGTTATATTAGTTTCAGGTACACACTCCAGTGATTAGACATAACTTACTAAGTGATCATCCTGATAAATCTCATACCCAACTGGTACCATATATAGTTATTAGAATATTATTGACTCTATATTCCCTATGATGTATCAGGCTGTAGTTCTTAATCCCTTCACCTTTTTCACTCATCCACCCAATTCCCCTCCCATCTGGTAGTCCTCAGAATGTCTGTATATATGAGTCAGTTCTGCTTGTTAGTTTATTTTGAATTTTAGATTCAATTTTAGATATATATGCATTTATTGCCATTGTTTATATTTTTGGTCTTTTTATTTCTTTTTAAAGAAGATCCTTTAACATTTCATGGTTTGGTGCTGAGGAATTCCTTTAGCTTTTTCTTGTCCGAGAAGCTTTTTTTTTTTAAATATATTTTTATTGATTTTTTTTAAATAAAGAGGAAGGGAGAGGGGGAAAGAGAGAGAGAAACACCAATGAGAGAAACATCGATCAGCTGCCTCCTGCACACCCCATACTGAGTATCGAGATTGCAACCTAGGCATGTGCCCTGAATCGAACTGGTGACCTCTTGGTGCATGGGACGATGCTCAATCCACTGAGCTCCTTATATATGTCCTTCAGTTCTAAATGATAGCTTTGCTGGGTAGAGTAGCCTTGGTTGTAGGTCCTTGCTGTTTTGAATATTCCTTGCCAGTGCCTTCTAACTATCAAAGTTTCTGTTGAGAAATCAGCTGACAGTCTTATGGGAGGTCCCTTGTAGGAAATTGCTTTTAAGATTCTCTCTTTCTGACCTTTTGCATTTTGATGATGTGAGAGTGAAACATGGATCAGCTGCCTCCCGTGTGTCCCCTATTGGGCATGTGCCTTGACCAGGAATCGAACCAGCAACCTTTTGTTGCATGGGACAACACCCAACCAACTGGCCCACACTGGCCAGGGCAATGCCTTTTTTTTTTTTAAGAGTATCTTAATATCTTAAGTTTAATTAAATAGGCCATAGAAGTTCTTGAAAAGTGTATGAAGATGCAGTGCTTTGAGATTTATGTCTTTCTTTAGTTTGTTTGTTTATTATTTCCTTTGCCTTCTCTAAGTTGGGAATTGAACTGGTGACCTCTTGGTGCATGGGACGATGTTCAATCTACTGAGCCACACCAGCTGGGCTGGGAAGCCCACCAGCCTTCCTATCAATTTTATGAACCTACCCTGCATTTTTTTTTTTTAAATTCATACTACAAATTTTTTTAAAAATTTCCTTTTTATCCATCCCTCTTTGGCAACTATCAGCTTTTTCTTTGTAACTTATGTTTGTTTTGTTATTTTAGGTTTCACATACAAGCAGAATCATCTGATATTTGTCTTTCTCTGTCTGACTTCACTTAGCATAATACCCTCAAGGTTTATCCATGTTGTTGGCAAGTGGCAAGATTTCATTCTTTTCTGTTGACTAATAACTTGTTTTTATGTATATATCACATCTTTACCCATTCATTCATTGATGGCCCACCTAGGTATTGGCTGTTGCAAATAACACTACATTGAACATAGGAGGGTGCATACATCTTTTCAAATTAAGTGTTTTTGTTTCCTTCAGATAAATACTCAGATGTGGAGTTGTTGGGTATTCGGCAGCTGCAGTTTTAGTTTTTTGTGGACTCTACTGTTACCCATAGTGGCTGCACTAGTTTATAATTCCACCAACAGGGTTATGAGAGTTCCCTTTTCTCCACATATCTTCTCCTCTCCCCCTCCACAAGCAGGAATTATTTGTCAGTTTGGGGGGGGGGGTGGTCATCCTAACAGATGTGAGGTGGTATGTCATTGTGGTTTTGACTTGCATTTCCCTGGTAATTAGTGATGTTGAGTGTCTTGTTTGTCTGCTGGCCTCCTATAGTCCTCTAGATAAATGTGTACTCAGCCCCCCCCCCCCCATCTTAATTGGATTATGTTGGTGTTGGGTTGTGTGAGTTCTTCAGGTATTTTGTATATAGACCCCCTTATCAGATGTATCATTTGCAAATATCTTCTCCCATTCAGTAGGTTTTCTTTTTATTTTGTTGGTTTTCTTCAATATGCAGTAACTTTTTAGTTTAATTTATTCCTATTTGATTAGTTTTGCTTTTGTTGCTCTTGCCCGCAGTGATATAAGCAAAAAGATATTGCTAAGACTGATGTCAAAGAGTTTACTGCCTTTGGTTTCTTCTAGGAGTATTTGGTCTCTGGTCTTACATTTAAGTCTCTAATTTTGAGTTTATTTTTGTAAGTGATGTAAGAAAGTGGTCCAATTTCTTCTCTTTTTCTTTTTGCATTTACCTGGCCAGTTTTCCCTATGCCACTTATTTAAGAGACTTATCTTGCCCTGGCTGATTTGGCTCAGCGGTTAGTCTGTAAGCCTGCAGGGAAAGGGTCACAAGTACGATTCCCGTCAGGGGCACGTATCTGGGTTGCAGGTTTGATCTCCGGCCCTGGTTGGGGTTGTGCGGGAGGCAACCGGTTGATGAGTTTGTTTCTCGCTCTCTCCCCCCACTCCTTTCTCCCTCGCTCTCTTCCACTCTGTCAAGAATCAGTGGAAACAAGATTCTCTAGTGAGGATTAACAAGAAAATGAAAAATTAAAAAATAAATTGACATTGAATTCCTTCCCATGGGGAAGAAAAAAGAGGAGAGACTGTCTTCATCCCACGTATGTCCTTACCTCCTTTGGCGAATTGACCGTATAAGTGAGGATTGATTTCTGCGTCTTCAGTATGCTATGGATTGTTAATACAAATTGGTCATGTTTTGTTTGATAGTACCTCATATTTCATTTTTATTCAGGCAACAGTACAACATAGTGTAGTTTTCTATAGCAGATATGTACAGAATCTTCCTATTTTTAGAATTGAAACTAGGGAATATTTATATACATATTTAACTATGTAAATGCTCTGTTGCTTGTTTTTATCAAATAGCTGAATGGGTGAACATATTGTGAGAGTTTAGAAGAGACTAAAATGACTTCAAGTTGGTGCTGAGAAACAGAAATTGCCACCCAAATGCTGTGAGTCTGGTACCCTCAGAGTTTAGAACAGAGTTAAGTAAGATACACCAAGGAAGAACTACAGTTACGTGCATTTGGTTTCTAGTGAAATAATGTAAGCTGCTAAACACACATTCTATTTTTAGGAGACTTTATAATGAGAATATGGTTTTATCTTTAAAAACTTTAATTTTGTTAAATAAAAACATGACCTATGTTTTTAGGTTCGCCGCGTCTCCTTTGCAGATCCAATATATCAAGCAGGATTGGCAGATGACATTGATAGGCGATGTTCTCTTGTTAGGGCCCATTCTTCAAGTAATTCTCCCATAGTAAAAAGTGTTAAAACTTCACCTACTGCACAATCTAAGGTAAGCTGTAGGCTTTAAAATACACATATATGTATGTAGACACAGAATTGTGTTGCATAGTTTGTCTTGAAGTTGAGAAACAAAACTTGTTTGGTTGCATATATTATTCTTTTGTCTGCTACTTGTTAAGCAAACATGACAAGGTGATAAGAGACAATGATGATTCTGCCAGTAACTGATTATGTAGTTTATTACGTTTTGGATTTTTTGAAAATAATAAGAAATTGCTGTAGTCTTAAGTTGTGAAAATAAATTTCTAAAATTATAGTTACCTAGGGTTCTGAGTTTGTTTGTTTTTCTCTCCTTTCTTCTATCTAGCATAATACCACTTCAAGCAAAGGATTTCTGTTCCCAGGATCACGTAGCCCTAAATTTAAGAGCTCAAAGAAGTGTTTAGTAAGAAGTACTTTAGTTTTCATGCAACTTTTTTTCATGTTTAGTGAGGTGATCTCTATTTAACGGCTTTTGAAATTTATTTTAAGATTACAGAAATGACTAAAGAATCCATACCATGCCCAACAGAAAGTATTTACCCAGCTTTGGTGAACTGTATGGCACCAGTTGACATAATCTTACCTCAGATTACATCAAACATGTGGTAAGTGGTTATTTAGAATGTTGGCTTATTCTTAAAGTTGCCACTTATTTAAGAAGACTATTTAAATGATCTTGGTTCTCATATTTAGCATTGATTTTTTTTTTTTTTTAATGCACCTTTATACATACATATTTTAGAAATAAATAAAAATTCAGCTGGGAAGATGGGCCATATAGCACAATAAGAGAAGCATTTATCATGAATGCTAAGATAATTGTGTGCTCATTTTCCAGATGCTGTGCTGAACTCTTTGTCTACATTACCATATTTAATCATAATTATGAACCCTATAAGAGCAGTAGTATTATTCGCACTTTAAAAGATGAGCTTTACAAAAGTTAATCCACAGTCATAATGTTAGTGAAGCACGAGGCACACGTTATGCTTAGTCTGATTTCAGTGTTATTTAAACCAGGCGTACACAGCAGATTAAAAATTTTTGTTTTAAATGATATGTACATGCACCTCTCCTCCCAGTAGGTTAGGTGGGCCTATTAAATTTAGTTATAGTTGAACTTAAATTAGAAAATTACCCTGGATAGGCCCTCATAAGTAGAAAAAATATAAACCTATATAATAACATTCTACCTTTTTCTTATTGTCTACTCAGGGCAAGAGGACTGGGACAACTCATTAGAGCCAAGAATATAAGAACGATTGGTGATTTGAGTACTCTCACTGCATCAGAAATAAAAACTCTTCCTATTCGTTCTCCAAAAGTGTCCAATGTAAAAAAGGCTCTCAGAGTATATCATGAGCAACAGGTAAAAACTTAGATGTCAGTTGTAAATCATGTATAAACATACTGATGTTTCAGTCAACAACAGACTGCACCTACATCGGTGGTTTCACAAGACAATATTGCAACTGAAAATTCCTATCATAGTGAAATGCATTTTACACATGTTTGTGGTGATGCTGTGTGGACAAGCCCACTGCGCTGCCAGTCATAAAAATGTAGCACATGTGATTATGTACAGCACATAATACTTGCTAATGAATGACTATGTTACTGGTTTATGTATTTACTGCACTAAACTTTGCGTTATTTTAGAGTGTACTCTTTTTACTAAAGCAAAAGAAAGTTTGCTGTGAAACAGTCTGCCATGTTGCCCCATCAGCAGCCTCCTAACTTCCACATTTGCTGCATCTCTTTTTTTTTAAATCCCCATCCGAGGATATTTTTCTATTTATCTTCAGATAGAGTTGGGAGGGAGGGGGGGAGAGAGAGAGAGAAACATTGATGTGAGAGGGACACATCGACTGGTTGCCTCCTACATAACCCTGACCAGGGCCCGGGACAAACCGCGACTGAGGTATGTGCCCTTGACTGGAATCAAACCTGAGATTCTTTGGTCCGCGGGCCAGCACTCTAATCGCTGAGCCAACCCGGCCAGGGCACTGCATCTCTTGATTGCATCAAATCACTTATCCTTGATTTGATCTCATTTATATGCAGTGTCATGCTGTACACTCTAGCCTAGAGGCAATAGACTGTACCCTATTGTCTACTTGTGTAACAGGTTATCCCATCTAGGTTTGTGTGAGCGCACTCTGATGTTCTCACAACGACAAAATTGCCTAATACATTTCTCAGAATGTATCTCTGTCATTAAGTAGTGCGTACATCTAGCAATATGATTATACAAGTTGATATAAGCCCATTTCATAGTGCCTTTTCTTCCCTTCCCTCGCAGCCAGGAGTAACATGAAAGATAACTTTATAATTCCACAGAGAAATTTTCCTCATTAATTTTGAACTCTTGTGCAATGTACCTCTTGATTCTTTGACTTCTGTTCTCCTACCACCTTTCTTTCATTTATATGAAACTGGCTGCAGTTGGTTTCATGGCTGCTGTTCTTAAAACCTTGATGTAAAAATTTGAACATTTACAAAAATCTTGCAGATTTGTAGTTAATAGTATTTTGATTTTGATATCCAACACAATTGTGGACTTTTTTTACTTGTTCTTTTTGTGACCTTTTTTCACATAAACATTTTGGGTCACGGATGTTTTCAGAGTTTCTGAAGAAAGCCAAGATTATTCTCCCCTATAAAAAATATATTTTGTGTATTATTTCAGAAAACCAGCATTCTAGATTAGAATTTTTGAGACTTCAGTTTGCCAACTACTTGAAAGTCCTAGAATTAATACTTATTTACTTATAATTTATAAAAACATGTTTTCAGCCCTGGCCGGTTTGGCTCAGAGGTTAGAGCTTTGGCCTGCGGTCCAGAGAGACCCAGGTTCGGTTCCCGCTAAGGGCATGTACCTCGATTGCACTTTGTCCTGGCCCTGGTTGGGTCGTGAGGTTGGCAGCCACTTGATGTGTCCCTTTTACGTCGATGTTTTTCTCTCTGTCTCTGTCTCTCTCTCTCTCCCCCTCCCCCTCCCTTTCTCCCTCCCTCGCACTATCTGAACAAAATATGGAAAAAATGTCCTCGGGTGAGGATTAAAAAAAACACATGTTTTTAAAAATTATATTAGTAATTTTTAGTCTCATAGATCAAGAATTTAGTTTCTGAAGTATTTTCTGTGGTCCATGGGCCCTGGGAATTACCTCTGAAAATTGTATAATTTTTTAATAGCTGCTTTATTGAGACACCCACATACCATAGATTTCATTGCTCTCCACCCCCCACCCTCACTCCCACAGAAGTAAGTGCTTTTTAAAAATATATATATTCACAAAGTTACACAACCACCACCACGGTCTAATTTTAGAACATTTTTATCATTACAGAAAAAAAACTTATAGCTGTTAGCAGTCACTCCTCATTTCTACCCCCTGGACAACCAACCACTAATCTTTTTACTCTATAGATTTGTCTATAATGGACATTTCATAAATGTGAGGTCGTATAAATCTGGTTATGTAACTGGCTTTCATGGAACATAATGTTTTCAAAGCTTACATGTAGTGTGTGTGTGTGTGTGTGTGTGTGTGTGTGTGGTTAGAACCTAGTTTCTTAGCAATATTAGCTAAGCTAATAATCACATGACGGACTATCAGATTCAATTCTGGTGTTGGTACTGTTGTTAGTGCTATTAAGAGTAACTTTCAATTTGTTGGTTTTGTTTTTACTGACCTGAATGTAAAATCAAGGTGAAGTCTCGTGGACTAGAAGAGATTCCAGTTTTTGAAATGCCTGAAAAAACAATAAATGGAACAGAAAATAAAACTCTCTCTGCTGATGAAGAAAGACTTGCCTCAGGTATATTTTAGCAAAGTGAAACAATTTTATTTATAAGATCAGTTGACTTTTTTGAATTACTTTATTACTTTAGTTTTAAGTTGACCATGCTTATGAATTACATAAATTTTCCTTTTTGTGTGCAAATCGCCAAATACATGAAAAAATAATTGTTTTTATATCACGTATGTTTAGTTGCTTTTCTCTAATTGTCAGTTCTACTTCATGAAGTTCTCAAATAAGGATATGAACCAAATATTGTGTTCTAGTGATGCTTGTAATAAAAATGTAGTAGTCTGGCAATTTCTTTAACGGCACAGAATAAGCTATGTTAGCTTTTCCTGCTGCCTGTTCTCTTGAGGAACAGGAGTAATACCTCAGCCTGCACTTTTAATTTCAAACCTAGGCCTTAAACTTTATATTGACTTGAAAGGCAGTATGTACAATTTAAGTTATATCTGAAATAGATCTAACTGTGCTTCTCTCTCTCTTTAGGTTTAGTTGATCCTGTTACTTTAGAAACTCCATTATCTAAAAATCTTGTGGCACAGGTCAGTGCACTTGCTCTTCAGCTGGATTCAGAGGACCTCCACAATTATTCAGGAAGCCAGCTATTTGAAATGCATGAGAAACTTGGTAGCATGGCAAACTGTATAATAAAAAATCTGCAGTCACGTTGGAGGTCACCAGCCCATGATAATTCTGTTTAGTATTTTAAGACAAAATTGAAATTTTAAAAAATATCAGTTCATTGATTCAAAAATTAAGTTCTAAAATATAGCACAATTTCAGACTAAATGTTTGCAAAGTTGGTAACATTTCAGAATTAGAAGGACAATGATTTATGTAAGTTCAAGTTTGTAAGTTCTTTATGTAAGATCATTTTTTTTCGTATTACATTTTTCTTGGTTGTTGTGCATAGTTTTTCAAAAAATTTAAATGTCTTACTGAAATGTGAAAGCAAAATCTAGAAACAAGCAGACATTTATTCCACTTACACTCATGCATATTCTAATGAAACATTTTCTGTAAAATATCTTTCTCAAGGTAAAATTGAACATTTTTATGTGAGTTTTTTGCTGAACTGATAAAATGTGTTTATACTTTTTTTTTTAATTTATATTTGTTGTGCCTGAGGTTTAAGAAATTTGTTCTTGGTATAACACCTTTTGTGCGATGTAAAAGAATTAGAATGTTTTTCACAGATGTCAACTTCAGACAACGTTTAAGAAAAAAAACGAAAGTTTCAGCATTTGGGTTAAAGTATTAAAGCAGAATTTACTAAGATACACGCCACTCGTTTATTTGCATTAGCAAATATTTGTGGAGGAGCATTTGCCTGTGAACATTGACTCTTAGGAGACACATAGTATTCATTTTAAAATACACGACTATTTGTACATTATGTATAGATTATAATGTTTTTAATTTATAAATTTCAACTTTTATTAATTGCGTGAGTTTTTCTGCAGCTTCTTGTGAATACCTTTGTTCAATAGAAACATATTTTGTATATATCACTACTGAGACGTCAGTATGGACAATATAAATGCTTCTTGGACTTGCTGCAGATGTTTGTAGGATTCTGTATTTACAAATGAAACAGCAAATAGTTTTGTACTTAGTTAATAGTCTTAGTTAAAACATAAGCTTATTTTCTAAAGAAACCAGAATGAGTCAAGTTATAGAAATGAGAAAGTGTTACATGACAGTTGTGCTCTTCATATCTATACTTTTTTTTCCTTTTGGTTTGGAAGAGGGTATCAGCCACTAAAAAGCATGCCTCATCATATTTCTTTTTAATAGGAGAGTTAGAGTATTTTCATTACAACTTGGACTAAAGAAATCTTGAGTTTATCTGCTCTTTTCACCTGCACCTAAAGCAAACTTGGAAGAAATTTAAAACCGTTCTTTTGAAATATGTATATTTTGCCTACTTTTTAAAAATAGGGTATATGTAATTAAAACATTCATAAATTTTACTGACTAGTATTAGTGCCTGACTTCCCATATTTGTTTTAATAATGAGAATATCTCATTTGTTCTCTGAATAGAGTAAGTGATCTCAGTTTCACACTTTATTCAGAACTAACCCCTACTTGAAAAGGCATACGTTCTTCAAGTTACAGAAAGTTCAATCCTTGTGTCTAATTAGGTTCTATATTCAGAAGGGGACCACCAGAGAGCCACAGTAAAAGTTAGTATCTTTTGTAATCATAAATCTATTATCATTACAGATATGGGGTCAAAGTTTGAAATGTATATCCCAAGGATGGTTTTTAAAGAAATTCTGGGACCATTGAACTGAGGATTGTAGTTTGCAGAGATAACTAATGAAATGTAAGAATACTTTTGTATTGTCTGTTATTTCCCAGGTAATATTTGACAGTAAAGAGGCATATACATTTTTAGTGGACAGGTGTGTATGTGTGTTTGGAGGAGTCAAAATTATCTCATTGTCTGACTATTTTAATGTTTGTGTGAACTAAACTTACTTGTTGGTGGAATGAAGTTCTTGGGAAGGTGAACAGTATAGCAGAAAATGGGACCAAAATGATTACCATTTACTTAAATCACTGAATTTGATATAAGCACAGTATTAATTTTAAAACATTGTGATTCGACACAGATATGTTTTTAAATATTTGAGGCAAAAACTAGTTTGCTAAATTTTTATTGTTGATATAGTTATAAGTGTATCTTTGAGGAATCTTATTTTCAACATTCTTGCCTTAAAATTTTCTAAAGATATTTTTTCTGAATTATTTCCTGAATAAGTAAAATGCATTAATGTTTCTTGATTAGCTCCATTTTGTTGCTTCACCATTTAAGGGAAATTAGCTTTTTCAGATATTTTCTAATGATTAATAAAACAATAACACTCAAATGTAATTTCTTATTTTGCATTTATTAAAAGAATCTAGTTCATGCAGAAGCATAGTATAGTCTTTTATGTTCCAAAATAGATTTCATAGTGGATTTAAATTTCCAGTATTTGAGTGAGCTCATTAAAGCTCTCTGCTGTTAAAACAAGTTTGGAAGCTGTTGTTGGATGGTAGGCGGATTTTGCTCTAATTCCATACAGTAAAGGATGAGTCAGGTTTAGTAATAATGCTGTTGGATAATACGGTAAAAAATAAGACTTAAATCTGAACACTGAGAGTATGGTAGTTCGTGGATTATTTTTTCTGCACAGCTTGACTGTAGTTAGGGATTCTGTTACATGTTTAATAATCATAAGGCTGCTAAGAAAGTCAGATTATATATTGCCTATAATAAAGATGGCAGAGCAAGAAACTAAATTAGGGGAAAATGAGAGGTATGTGTGTAAAGTGTTTTGTTTTTTTTTTTAATTGTAAAAGGAATGAGAAAAATGAAAAAATGAGTGCTGTTTGAAAAGCTGGCTTAGTTGATGTTGAACAGGAGTTGAGAAGAACAGGTCTTGTTTATGTCTTCCAACTTTGACTTGATAATCCAGTAAGAAAGCCTAGGTTCCGTACCATATTCTTCATTATCAATTTTTAGGGAGATCAATTGTTAACATTATTAGGATAGGAGGGAGAAGCTATTCGCTCATGAGTACAACCCTTGTCCGATTTATTTTCAGGCCTTTAGAAAGGTCTTCTACTTTGTATACAAAGAATGGAGGTTTTGACTTTTAACACGTTTCTCAAACTTGCATCTATTTGTGAAAATGCAGATTATATTCAGTAGATCTGGTGGGTCAAGATCAGTAGTTTCTAAGCGCTTCCACATGACCCCTACGAAAGAGTGATGTGTGGACGCGCTTGTGGCGGGTTGAAGAGGCTTCGCGCTCTGAGTCCGGTTTGGATAGGCCAAGCAGATCTACACCCGCAGAGTTTTGTCAAAAGCCTTATTAAGCAGTTTGGACAGTGAGTCTTATGAGGATAGGTGGATTATATTCTGATTTTTTTAAATAGAAAGGTAAATTAAAATATTTGTGATGGCATTCAGTCTCTAAATAAATCTTGCCTTCCAAGTTATGGAACTTCATTAATTGATATATAAACATTGAAAACAGACCACCCCTAAGATCAACATGGCAGTGAAGTCAGCAATGCTAGAATAAGTCACGTGTGACAGTCTGCTTTGTCATTGTATTGGAGATCCCCCATGGCTTTGCTATTACGTTGCATGGTTGAAAACATCTATTTGTGAAATGGGGTTTGAAAGATGGAATTGCATAATTCCTTTCCTAACATGAGTTTTTCTTGGCATTCTGTTAAGACCTTGCATTTCCCTCATATATTTAAATACTCTTTTTTGTAAGAGCTCCCTCATCCAAAGCACTTAAGAAATTGTAGCCAGAAGTTAAGTGATGTATTTTTAAAATTGTTTTATCAAAATTTATTGACTACTTAATCTGTAAAATAAACCTGGGCTTTATTGTTTCTAATGTCCTGTTAATGTTTATCACATGCCAGGCTTTGTATAGTATTGCTTTTTGAAAATACCCATCAAAATCTGAGTCATTTGGATTTGAAGATGTATAGATATTTAATGGAACAGTAGTCTAAAAAAATTATGAGTTCTTAGAATAGAATGCTAAATTTTACAATGTGGTCTTACATTTTTTCCTTTATATACCAAGCCTTTCACCAAAGAACAGTTAAAACCAAACATGGACTGCATACTTCCCTGAAATATGCTATTAGAATAGACGATAATCTTTCTTTACCTGAGAGTATAAAATCGAAGGCAGTATTTTAAATTGATGTCACAGGGAAGGAAAATCCAACCTAGCTTTTGTCCATATCGCAGAGGAAACATTATTTTTAGGCCCCAGTGTACTGATTTATAATTGTGGGTGTCACTAAGCTTATTAGACAGCAAGCTTATATACTTAGAGAGATTGATGCACTAGTGATAAAGTTTTCAACAAAAGGCAGCATTATTTCTTAAATGGATAAAATGCTTATAACCAGGAAGTTCACCTTCAAAATAGTGTCATGGAACTGAAAATAAAATGTAGTGTAGCAGTTTGTTACTTAATAACAAGGATCTAAATAATTTTATTTTTGTAGAATGGCAACTTTGTGATAGAAAAATGGAATTAAGAACAGTTTTGAAGAAAAAAGATGGCGGTTTTACCTAGTATGTTTTTAAATCAGAATTAAACTAAAGCTGGACACCTGTTTTTTTACAAGTCCTATGAGTGAATAACGATTTTTACATATTCTAAAATGGTTGGAAAAAAAATATTTTGTAACATGAAAATGTATGAAGTTAACATTTCACTGTCTGTAAATAAGGTTTTATTGGAATACAGCTATGTTTTTACATATGTGGTGGCCTTCCTGCTATGATAGCACAGTTGAGTAGTCTGGCCTGTGTTACCTAACATTTACTGTCTGACCCTTATAGAGTTTGCCGATTTCTCTTTAAAAAAGATAGTTTTGTTCACACATGGCATGTAGTCAGTTTGGTTATTTGCTTCTACCTGGTGGAAAGGGGATTTAACTTCCTTAATTTCTTAATTCTGTTGCTGTTATTTAGGTGTTAACTTTTAAAATGGGTTCCCTCGATTCCATTTATGTCTTACTGTTGCTCAAATACACGTGTTCTAGGAGATACTAGTGCTTTTCAGGAACACTTTTTCTTTTCCTTAAACTTACAATATAGTTAATGTGTTTACTGTGGGTAGTAAGGAACCTTGCTGTGTCGGGGGAAGGTATCTGGCACTAATTGGTTGAGCCACAGTTTGCTTTCTGTGTTGGTGAGCAATCAGATTGCTTTTGATCTAAACACTACCTCCTATGGAAAGACTTGATTAATACGCACTTAGAGAAAGACAAGAGAAGCCAAATCAGACATTTATTAGCCCTGCAATATTTTTGTTCTCATGACTTCATAAACTTTCTAAGAGAGCTTAGTTTTGCATTCAGAAAGTATTTATATTTGATAAGTCAAACGACTTCAGTTGAAGTTTCACAGAAGTACTTGTTCATTCCTCAGTTAACTGCACTAGTAGATCGGGAAAAAGGGTGCAGTCGGTTTTCTCTGTGTAATGTTCTACACAGTGTTGGCAGTAGGTAGACCTACACTAATGGTGTATTTTCAGGTTCGTTGTGACTGGGTTGAGGGAGGGAAATGCTTATGATTCACAATAAAACTTCTCAAGGTCTATTGAGAGTTGATTGTTATCACTTGGCAATTGAAACTGGACGTTGAAACATTTTTAAAAAATGCACTTTAATCCAAAATAAAACTATAAAAACTAACCATTCTGGTACTTGTTTGTTTGGTGTTGGGTTTTTGTTTTTGTTTTTTTATTTTACTGAGACCTGAAATGAGTAAGGCTAGCATAATCCAAATACCAACTTAAAGTGAACATTGTATCCCTCTACAAACACATTGACCATTTATTCTTGCTTCCTTTTATGGCCTGATTTTAACTGTAGGTTTTCTGTTTGATTCAGTTTTATGGCTTCCACACACTTTATTTATTTATTTATTTATTTATTTATTTACCTTAAATCCTCAACCAAGGATGCTTTCCTTTATCTTCAGATAGAGTGGGAGGGGAAGAGAGAGAAATATGGACATGAAAGAGACATCAATTGGTTGCCTCCTGCACCACCCCGACCAGGGCCAGGACTGAACGGAAACCAAGGTAAGTGCCCTTGACAGGAATAGAACCCATGACTCTGGTCTGCGGGTGGACACTAACCACTGAGCAAGCAGGTCAGAGTAACTTCCACACACTTTTAAATCCATATTTTTAAATTTAAAAAAATAGACTTGGTGAATTTGAACATACCATATTAGTTTATTATGGCTGGTATAACAGCCACAAACTGAGTGGCTTAAACAGCAGATTTGTGTCTGTCCTGGAGGCTAGAACTCTGAGATGAGGTATTTAAGGCGGCTTCTGCTGGTTTGCTGGCACTTTTTGGCTTTCCTGGTATTTAAAAGTATCCCAAGCTTTGCTTTCATCTCCACATGGTGGGGTGTGGGTGTGGGTGTGGGTGTGTCTGTCCAAATTTCTCTTTTACAAAGGCACCAGTTTTACTGAACCTAGGGCGCCCACCCGTAGGAACTCATCTTAACTAATTTAAACTTACGCAGTTACCCTGTTGACAAGTCTACATTCCAAGGCATTGTGGGTTGGGACTTCAACATATGAATTTGGTGGGGGTGGACCTCTTGATGTCATGAGTATCGAGTCACCGAGGTTCTGTGCAGCCTTTAGGTGCTATGAGTCTGGTTGTCGAGATATATTCAAAGGACAGTGCTTATGCACTGAAAAAATGAGACCCAAGCAGATGGCCAGAAAGTTGAAGGAACAGGAAAATTTGAACACTAGATATTGTCAGTGTTTTCAGGTGTGTCAATTGTGATTTAATTTTAAGAAGCTGTGATTACTGGGAATCACTTGAAGGTAATGGGAGGAAAGCATTGATTGGTGTGAGATTAACCCTGAGTTGATAACTTGAGGCTAGGAGGTGGGTATAGTAGCATTTTCAAATTTTTTATATGTTGAAAAATTTTAACTGAAGCTTTTAAAAAACTCCTAAAGCCTGGCTGGTGTTGCTCAGTGGTTGAGCGTCGACCCATGCACCAACTGGTCGCTGGTTCGATTCTTGCTCAGGGCACATGCCCAGGTTGTGGGCCTGATGGGAGTGGGGGGATGGGCATGCAGGAGGCAGCCAATCGATGTTCTCTCACTGATATTTCTATCTCTTGAAAACCAATAAAAATAAACTAAGATTAGGAGATAAATGTGTCTATTTTTTTTTCTTTGTATAGCAACTATAAATTGTGCTTTGGCAGCCTTATGAAGTGACTAGGAAATTTAAAAACTAACACATTTATTGTAACTAGAATAGCATATGCTTTGGTTGTTCCCCAAGTTTAGGGGAAAACATTTCTAGTGCACAATGGGGTTGTTGCCCAGCTTATCCTGGATTTTCAGTGCAGTTGAAGGCGAGATTGAAGACAGGAGAGAGCTTTCTCCCACGTTAGGATGCTTAGGCATGCTCTGCCCTTTTCTTGGGTCTGTAAGTTTCCTAAGGACACCAACTCTGTTGTTCATCTCTGGAACCCCAGCATCACACACAGTGCCTAGCATACAGGTGTCACGGATCTTTTGCAACTGTGGGCACTCTTCGCTCGTGTACTCCCTGAGTCTCAGACACACGTTAAGAATCCTGTGGGCATGATGCCCACGAGCTGGCCCACCGTCGGAACGTAGTGGGTGCGGGTTCTGCGCGCTGAGCCACGCTGCGGAGGCCTAGCGGTGTCCGTGCGCCCCTCAGCGTCCGCGGACATGGGGGCCTGAGCAGGGGTTGCTGTCGAGTGCGGCGGCGCCAGGGGGCGCACAGCAGAGCCAAGCCGCTGAGCGCTTGCACACTCGCGAGGAGAGCCACGTGGCCGGGCCGAGGCCGGTGAGGCGGCCGGTGAGGCGGGCGATGAGCAGTGCCTGGAACCAGCAGCCCTCCCGGCCGAGGCCAGTGAAACACCACGTGCCCGGGTACTGCAGCTTGTCTTGGCCCACGCGTGCCAGCCGCGCCAGTGTCAAGGAGAAGATGGGCACGCTTGCAACGCACCCCTGAGGCCTGATTGCTGCCCAGTCTACGCGATGGGCGCCCCAGGCCCGTGCACGAGGTCGCCTAGCCCTCCAGGCTCAGCTTGAGGGGCTCGTTCGGGTTCAAGTCAGGTGCCAGGGATGGAGTTGGGGCAAAGAGGAAGACTAGATGAGGCTGGTCCAGGACACAGCGTCCACCGTTGTTCTGGGACCAGCCGATGGTCACTTCACAGAACATCGGGGCCCACATGACCCCAAAGCAACTCCAGTGGCCCTGGCTGCCCTGTTCCTGACTCCTCCTCTGCCTCTCACCATCCAGCTCTGCTCTCTGCCGGCTCTGGTCACTGTGGTTCCTCTGGCTCTAGCCCTCCTGTCTGTCACAGCCTCTGGGCCTCAGGGACCTGCTCCCATTTACACCGAGGCCAGTTCCTGGTTGCAACCCCATTTGATACTGACCCATTCCTGATCCTAGGGCTCCACATGACGCCACTGCCCATCTCTGACCGACATCTCTGTGCCCAGGGTCCCATTTCTGTCCCCATGGCCACATCCCTGTTCCCACAGACCTCTGTCTGACCCCATGGCCACATCTCTGTCACCATGGTTGCATTTCTGTCCCCCACAGCCATATTTATGTCCCCCACCTTCCCATTTCTGGGCTCCATTGCTGTCTCGCCCAGATCCTCCCCCGACCACAGCTGCCTCAGCCTGGGTGCCCCAGGGTTCCACTGCTGCCAGCTCCACGTGCTGCCCCGGAGGCTTCCAGGCTGGCTCAGGACCACACATCCCTGGATACCCAGGTGGCAAGAGCTGAGAGGGTAGAACTACCCGCTGGAACACTGGGAAGGGAAATGGACCGATGGTAAGAGTGACAGGGACGGACAGATGGGGCTGAGGGTCAAGAAACAGGAGAGACAGGCACAGGGAGCCGTGACTTATCCTTCCCTACCCTCCAGCCCCACCTGAGATCTTCCAGTCCCAGCCTTCTTACCTGGCAGTGCCTGGGACACTGGGTCCCCATCGCCTACCTCTCAGCCCCCGCAGCCCACTGCACTGCCCACTGTGCCGAGCTCTCCGGGACCCTCCTTCCTTCCCTTTCTCCAGGGAGACCCCTCAGTGCTTTGCCTCCTCAGGCTGCCTACTCAGGCCTACAGGGGCTGCTCCACCAGCGCCAGCCTACAGGGGGCCTGGGGTGGCAGAGACCAACTCTCCGTGCTCCTGTGATGGGTGGGGGTCACTCTTAGCCCCCGTTTCCCCTGTGAGGAAGAGGTGGGGATCTCCTAAGGAGTTTTCCTGCCCAACCCACAATCTCCTCCACTTGATGCGGCAGGAACATCCCCCTCCCTTACCAGGCCAGGCCTCTGGCCTTCCTCATTAATAAAGCAGAATTAAAAAAAAAAAAAAAAAAGTCTGAGTGTTGCTGGTTATGTTGGCTCTCAGTTCTTGAGTACTTCAAAGAAAGTATTTAGAGTCGTGTTACCTCAAAAAGTTAAAAATTGAACTACTGTTTGACCCAGTGATCCTACTTCTAGGAATATACCCTAAGAAGTCTGAAACACCAATCATGTTCACAGAAGCACTATTTACAGTCGCTAAGATCTGGAATCAATCCAAGTGTCCATCAATAGATGAGTGGATAAGAAAGCTGTGGTACATGTACACAATGGAATACTATGCAGCTGTAAGAAAGATCTATCCTTTGAGATGACATTTAGGGACCTGGAGAATATTATCCTAAGCAAAACAAGCCAAGCAGAGAAAGACAAATATCACGTGATCTCACTTATTTGTGGAATATAATGAACAAAACAAACTGATGAACAAAATAAACCTGGAGACACAGAAGTAGGGTACAGACTGACAAACCTCAGAAGAGGGGGTGGGGGGCAGAAGAGATAAACCACAGAACCTTTATGCATGTACGCATAACCAATGGATATACACAACAAAGCTGGGGACAGGGCGGGGGTGAGGGGGTGGGAGGAGGGTGTCAATGGGGGAAACAGGAGAAACATCTGTAACAAAATAAGTTAATAAAAATAATTTTTTAAAAGAACTATTCAGAGTCAAGAACTGTAGTGCAAGAGGAAGTTTACTTAGCATGCAAAGTGAAAGTACCCTCGAAGAGAAATTTTGAGCTGGCTTCTCAGAGATCTGCCTTGGCCTTTCAGAGAGAAAGTCACAGAGGCAGAGGAAGTGAGCCAGCTGGGCTGCATAGACTCAGGAAACAAGTTACAAAGGCAAAAGAAGGGCCCTTGGAGAAATGGTCAGGGAGTTAGTCCAGGACAAGCTGCTGTTGCCGCTGCCTGCTCCCCTGGTTGCAAATCTTGTGGGGACACTTAGAGCTTAGAAAAAGGAAAGTAAAGATACACACCCGAAGAAAGAAGGTACAGGTGTGCTCTAGAGAGAGAGTATGCCCTGGGTCCTTTGTCTTAAGTGTTTTTTATCTGTTTTCTTTTTTTTCCTTTATTGATTTTAGAGAGAGAGGAAGAGAGAGATAGAAACGTCAATGAGAGAGAACATCGATTGGCTGCCTCCTGCATGGCCCCCACTGGAGTTTTGCCCCACAACCTGGGCATGTGTCCTGACTGGGAATCAAACTGGCGACCTCTTGGTGCATGGGTCGACGTTCAACCACTGAGCCACACCAGCCAGGCATTATCTATTTTCTAAAGTCAGGAATTTTAGGGGAGATCTCCAGGAAGGACCTCAATGGAATATTCATCAGCTTTCTAGGTGTGTCCTTTGATATGCTGATTCATCAAAATGAGAGTATAGCTCTGGCCAGTGTGGCTCAGTTGGTTGGAGCATCATCCAGTGTACTGAAAGTTTGAGGGTTTGAGTCCCAGTCAGGGCACATATCTAGATTACGGGTTCAGTGCCCAGTCTGGTGCATATAGGAAGGCAACCAATCAATGTTTCTCTCTCACATGGATCTCTCTTTTTCTCCCTTACCCTCTCTATATTTTGTTTAAAAAATGAGAGTATGGCCCTGCTAGTGTGACTCAGTGGTTAAGCATCGACCCATGCATAAAGAGGTCGCTGGCTCGATTCCTGGTCAAGGCACATGCCCAGGTTGTGAGCCCGATCCCCAGTGGGGGACATGAAGGAGGCGGCCAATTGATGTTCTTTCTCTCACTGATGTTTCTATGGCTCTCCCTCTCTCTCTAACATCAATAAAGAAAAAATATTTTTTTTTTAAGAAGAGAGAGTATAAGGTCAGGGTCATGGTCTCTACTGATTAGTAGGTGCTATGGTAGGGGGCTCATTGGTCACTGCATCTGGTCCTGATGTCAGCCATGGCATCTTTTAGTCTGATTTTATTGCTTTTCTGGGCCTGTAGCTGAAGCATAATGAGACCTAGATGTTACTTCTGGTTTGACCACAGCTCTGTGTCCATGGTCAACAGATCTGAGGCTTTGTTCCTAAAGTTATTTGATGCTGATCAGATCCTTATTTTCCTGAAGGCTTAGTGCTTAAGGGAGTGGTCATGCAAGGGAGGAGGAGACAGGTGAATCAGTGTACTGGGTAAGGCCAATTTGATCAAGCTATCTGTCTTCATTTCCCCATTCCATATCCAAGGAATGGTCCTGGCTTCTTACTATCCTGCCTCATGAAGACAGCAGTATTACTACAGCTCTAAAGTAACATGGACTGCCCTGCCCAGTTTGGCTCAGTGGTTGAGCGTCGGTCTATGGACCAGAGAGTCCTGGGTTTGGTTTCCGCTAGGGGCACGTACCACAAAGAAAAAATAAATACATAAAGTAACATGGACAGATTGTTTATTTTTTAGAAAGGATACTCTGCAAACGTAAGCATTAAACCGTCATTGGTTGGCACTCCAACTTTCTCCCGTTTAATGCCTTTGCCACCTACTGCCAGCCCACTGGATACAGAAGACAAAGAACCACTGAGGTTAGGCTTAGGTCCCAGACTGTTTCTAAAACTTTGTAAGCTGAGCCCTAGGGAAGCTTGCTGAACACAAGTATGGATAGAGTTTTGAGAAAGTCTACGCTTGTGCATTTTTAACAGTATATTTTTCTTTTTTTATCCTCACCCGAGGACATTTTTGCATTTATCTTCAGACAGAGCGGGAAGGAGAGAGGGAGGAAGAGAGAGAGAAACACCAATGTGAGAGAGACACATCGACTGCTTGCCACCCACACGACCCCAACCAGGGCCAGGAACAAATTGCAACCGAGGTACGTGCCCTTAGCGGGAACCGAACCCAGGACTCTCTGTCCCGTGGGCTGACGCTCTAACCGCTGAGCAAAACCAGCCAGGGCAACAGTATATTTTTCTTAAAGTTTCATTTTTTTTTTTTAGTAAAGTCTAGTGTAAGGCATTTGTTTTTATTTATGCCTCATAAAACTATTAAAAATAAATAAGGCTTATTCCATCAGTGGCATTTGTTGCAGAATTATAGATTTTATTAGTTATTAGCTTACACCAGTTTATATTGACTGTCAGCTTATAACTTCAGAACTAGATTAGAAATAAAAGCATCAGCATTCAGTAAGCAAGGAAAAGGTGAATATCTCTGCCATTTTTCCTTTAACATGTACATGTTCAGAATCCTTGTTTTAGAAAAGAAATGTTAAACGTTTTCATAATGGAGAAAGACCTGGGTTGATACAGCAATAATAGAACATTGCATAAATCTTTTAAATGTTTATTTTGAAATTTAAATTATTTCAAAACCCAAAAGAAAATTTGATAGTGGCTATTTAAAAAGATAATGAGCCTATGAGTTTAATGTTGTCTCTTCTTTTATATGCAAGCCCAGAAGATAATAAGGAAGTAAACCAGTTCAATAAACCAGATCAGTCATGCTAACTTTCTTTTAAACTGGAGAATTATTGGAGTTCATATATGAGCAAATTAAAGGATGGTACAACCATAAATCATACTGACACAGAAAAACCATTAGGCAGCTTGAGAACTTGGGTAATAGTGGAGAGTCTAAACTGAAATACTGACTGCAGGATTTCGGTTCTGTAGACGGGTATGAAGCTTTGAAACGCCTACATGGCTTCAACATAGTTGGCTGGGAGCATGCCGGTCCTTCCAGTCCTCTGCACAGTGCCATACATCCAGCCTTCATCTATAGCTTGAACATTTACTATGGCATCTCCATCTTTGAAGGACACCTCATCAGCATCAGCAGCCATATAGTCGTACATGGCACGGAAGATTTTCTGTTCATGAGAATGGGAAAAGGGGGAGAATATATTATATTTGCAACAATTAACCCAAGCACTCAAGTTTAAGGTCTCTATGACTTACTCCATAAATTTAGGTTGCCCAAAAGAGAATGTACAACTACCACCAAGAAAGTAAAAAGGCAACTCACAAACTAGAAGAAAATTTTTGCAAAACATATATCTGATAAAGGATTACTATCTAGAATATATAAAGAACTTCTACAATTCGATAAAAAAAAATAAACCTGGGGAGCAAAGGATCTGAATTCTCCAAAAGAAGGATACGAAGAGCCAATAAGCACATGAAAAGATGCACAACATCACTAACTATCAGAGAATTGATAATTTTGCAGTTCAAAACGCAATGAGATACCACTTCACAAACCAGAACAGTGATAATCAAAAAGACAGGCAATAAAAGGTATTGGGGAAGATGTGGAAAAATTGGAACCTTTATAAACTGCTGATGGGAATGTGCTGCCATTTTGGAAAACAGTTTTGGGAGTTGTTCTCATGTTAAACATAGAGTCCTCATGTGACCCAGCAATTCCGCTCCTAGGTATATACCCAAGAGGAATGAAAACATATGTCCATATAATAACTTATACACACTTATTCATTCATTGAAGCATTTTTTCATAATAGCCAAGAAGGGAAAACAACTAAAATGTCCACCAAGATCAATGAACAAAAAAGTGGAATTTCCATACAATGGAATATTATTTGGTAATAAAAAAGAATGAAGTACTGATACATGATATAACATGAATGAACCTCAAAACATAAAGTAAAAGAATCCAGTCACAAAAGACCACATATTGTGTGATTTCATGTATATGAAATATCAAGATGTATATAGAGGGAAATTAATAGAGACAGAAGGTACATTAGTGGATGCCTAGCACTCAGGATGGGGGTGGCTGCTGATGGACACAAAGGTATTTTTTAGGGTGATGAAAATTTTCTAAAATTACATTATGGTCATGTTGAACAACTCCGTAAATGAACTAAAATCATTGGAATTATACATTTCAAATGATGAACTTCATAGTATATTAATAATGTATTCATAAAACCATGGCTATGTATCTGTGAAAAAAGAATGTAATTTTATATATGGCCTTTTTTCCCCTTTGGAGGAGGTCAGTCTTGTGTTTTGGAAAAGGATTTGAAAAAACGTAACCATATTGCAGGTATCTCTCACTTTGGGAATTTGGAAGCATACTAGTAGTATGCTGATTTATGATTATTTTATTTTAAGGTCCATTTTTGGACTTTATCTTTAAAAAAAAAATTTTTTTTAATCACCATTTATTCTCCCTGTATCCTCTTTCACCTCTACCCACCACTCTCCCTGGACTTTATATTCTTTATATTTCTTTATTGATTTTAGAGAAAGAGGAAGGGAGAGGGAGAAAGGGATAGAAACATCAATGAGAGAGAACATCAACTGGCCGCCTCCTGCATGCCCCTCACTGGGGATCTGGCCCACAGCCTGGGCATGTGCCCTGACTGGGAATTGAACCTGTGACCTCTTGGTGCATGGGTCAACGCTCAACCACTGAACCACACCAGCCAGGCTAGACTTTATCGTTTTAAAAAAAAATCTATCCTTGCCCTGGCCAGTTTTGCTAAATGGTTAGAGCGATGGCCCAGGGACCAAAGAGTTGCGGGTTTGATTCTGGTCAAGGGCATGTACCTTGGTTGTGGTTCGGTCGCTGGCCCTCGTTGGGGTAATGCAGGGGGCAACAAATCGATGGATCTCTCTCACATCGATGTTTCTCTCTCTCTCTCACCCCCCTCCCACTCTACCTGAGAGTAAATGGAAAAATATCCTCGGGTGAGAATTAAAAAAAAATCTATCTACATGCTATATCCATATTTAATTATAATAGCTTTGAATATGTTTTGCTCTAACATGGCTAAGTCCTGTCATTTTCAAAATTGACCTGGTTATTCTTGTATCTTTACACTTTCAAATAAATTTAAGGATTAACATACAAAATTTTTAAAAAATGCTACTGGGATTTTGATTGGAATTGCTCTGAATTTATGGATTGATTTTAGGAGATTTGACAACTTTATAAGATTCTCTTCTTGAAATATAATGGGTTTCAATACTTACTTAGATGTTCCGTCTTTTAGTTAAGATTGTTTTCTTCATACAAATATTCATTTGAATCCTAAACAATTAAGTGTTTGTGATACTACAAATGAGATGCAGGGTCTTGTGAACATGATTTGACTTAACTCTTCAATATATATTAACAGGAGAGGTCTAAGATATGACATGTTTATATGTGTGACATGTTTACACAGATACCTACTTTTGAAGAATGATTCCAAGCAGCAAATGGTTTAGTTTAAGAGAGTGGGTGGGACCAAAGAACCCTAACTAATCATTTACTTTAGTTTTTTCTTTCATTTTCTTTTAAATCATTGAATAACGCTTTTTAATGTTTTAGTTTTGTAATGAAGTTTTTCTAATATTGCTGTTAATCTGGTATGTGTAGTAAAAAGCATGATATAGCCCAGCTGGTGTGGCTCAGTGGATTGAGGGTCATTCCATGGACTGAGAGGTCCTGGTTTGATTTCAGGTCAGGTTGCAGGCTCGATCCCCAGTAGGGGGCGTGCAGGAGGCAGCCGATAGATGTATCTCTCGCATGGATGTTTGTATATCTCTCTCTCCCTTCTCCTCTCTCTCTCTCTAAAAAAAAAACAAAACAAAACAAAAAAAAAACCATGATATAAAACCAAAGGTTTGGTTAAAAAAATCAGAATACATTTAATTATTTTTGCACATATCAAAAACTAAGAATGATTTGAGGAAGTTCTTTATCATTACTTACTCCAGCAGTAGATGGGTGAGACGGGATAGAGGAGACAGTTGTCTGTTGGGTGGCAACTGAGGACGATCGCTGCTGCGGGAGCTCTGTGGTTTTCGCATGTTTGTAAGCTGCAAGGAAGGACAATAGTTTATAGGAAGACACCAGCCAAACATCATCAAATCCGTGTTCGGCAGCTGAGCAGGGCTGTCTTTCCCCCTAATTTAAAAAGAATGATTTCCAGCCCTGGCCGGTTTGGCTCAGCGGTTAGAGCGTCCGCCTGCGGTCCGGAGAGACCCGGGTTCGGTTCCCGCTAAGGGCACGTACTTTGGTTGCAGTTTGTCCCCGGCCCTGGTTGGTCGTGCGGGTGGCAGCCACTTGATGTGTCCCTTTCACATCGATGTTTCCCTCTCTCTCTCTTCCTCTCTCTCCCTCCCACTCTGTACAAAAAATGGAAAAATGTCATCTATCTATCTATCTATCATCTATCTTTAAATTATTTTCTTTTGCTTAAAGTATCTCTTATAGTAACTGCCCAAGAGCTGGCCGGCCATGCTGTCAGAGTCAGCGCCATCTGTTTGTACCTGTTGAGGTTGCAGAGAAGAAGATGCCACCATTGCTGTAGGTGGACAGGTGGTGGTCGGCGCCTTCTGAGTGCTCAGACTTCTCCTCGCCGCCACTGACGCTCAGTGCGCTGGCCGATCGCGACTGCTCCCGGCTCCGGCGCTGAGCTTGGGCTGGGACGGGACATTTCAGGGGAGCAGAGGTGAAACTTTGATGGCAGGGATCCCTGACAGTAACTGAATCTCCTTTGCTTTTTGTTTGTCTGTCACCAAGCACGGTCTTAAGTAGATGTCTATGGACGAAACCCTCAACACGCTTAAGCTATAAGGTGCCATTCTCATTTTCCAGAAGAGAGTTTAAGTAAATTGCAGAAGGGCAGGTAGTAAAGTGTTGCAGCCAGGCTACCAATCAGTCGCCGAGTCTGTCCTGGAGACTACTCTTCCCTCCAACCAGCCCATTTTCCTGGCTCACAAAAATGAACAGATCGTAATATTCACATTCAGATGCCACCTTTGACTTCTCCAGAAGGTCCTCCCTAATTTCCAAATCAATTTAGACGCCCTTCTCTGTGTCCCCACGATCTGTGTGCAGACAGTTAACACTGCACTGTCAGGGTGTACACACTGACGGACTCGTCTCCCTTCATCAGTAGACCTGAGCACGGGCCCTACATATGATTCTACTTTTCAACATGAATAGAAGACATAAAGGCACGCACGTGGCCTGTTTGGTTGAATGACTCATCTTCCTTGATGTAAGAGAGCGCAGAAAGTTGCTTAAGATCAAATCCATTCTCTCTTCCCTTTGCCTATGTATTTTTTTCATTATTTCTTTAATAGAAAGATCTACTACCCTTTTTTTTTTTTCTTTAGGGAAAAATAATAGTAACGAGGCCTGAAGGAGACTTCCATTGAGGCAGTGGAACTTGTCTAGAAAATTAGTGTGGCCCGTTACTCAAGGTGTGTTTATGTTAAATGGGCAACTCAGGAAATTGAAAGCCCTCGAGGTAAGAACTTCAGAAGTCATTATTTACTCTAGCCTGTTAAAGGGTGACATTTTTGTCATAATCCTTTTGTGGCCGAACATACCATTAATCATGTGTAAGCTTCGGGATTGAATGTTGTCTTCTGCTGGGTCATAGTCAAAAACTGAGCCAGGATTAGTACGCCAGACACGTAAACCTGAAAGAGAGATTAAGGATCAGAGCAGATGTTCTTGGAGTCTCAAAAACTTGGAAATCCAGGTGCGAACTTAATCACAGGAGGATTGACTAACACTGATTTAGCTTAGGTTCTAGTCACGTCTTCTCCTCAGAGGAGATCCAAGTATAAGGTAGAAGAGAGGTCAGGTTTGCAAACTGAAATAACAGAGGTTTTTCTTTCACACCTGATGAAGACACAGATTGAGGTCCTTTATCCTTTGCCTTGCTAGAGATAATCCACTTTTGTGCTTCTACTCCCTTACCTTCAGGTCCATTCCCCCCCAGGGCTCAATCACCTGTAATAATCTCCTGATCCTGGTCGTTTCGTTTTTGTTCCATTTCTACCACTTTCCTCTGAATCCCTCGGTAGTTGATGTCACTGAAGTCCTGTGTGTTCTTCTTTACTCGTTCAGTGACAGGGTCGGTCACCACTGGTGTGAAGCAGCCCTTGTGTTTCTCAAAGTCTTCATGATATTTCACCTGAAAAGTCGTGAATTCGCTTTGTGAAAACATCGTGGTGTGGTCACTTCTGTTTCCCGTGTTCCCACAGGCTGGCCCACCCATCCCGAGGAGGTCCGGACTCACTGTTGAGATGTGGCGTTGGGTCTCCCTCACCCGTCTCATCTCTGGGGTGTCCAAGACATAGGCAGCTTTGCCTTGTATCTGTTTCCGGAAGCTATCGGAATAAAGAACCTGAAGGAGGAGAAACCATGAATGAGCTCAGGCCATGGTACGCACTCATTCTGAAGCCTCTAAACCTTTCCAACAGGCAGAGCTGCAAGGGGTGGGGAGGAAGCTGGAGCCCACTGAGAGGACCCAGCGAGGCCCACGACTAACCACTAACGGTGGACTAACGGTGGGACAGGTCAGCAAGAGGATGGGTAGGCGGAGCTTGCCTCCGGACAGAAAGGATCTGTTTTGACTTTGAAATGTAACTTTCCTTTTCAAACGAGAAGAGGAACAGTACATTTTGAAAGGACAAGGAAGAAAGTGGTCTCTTGAATTTGCTAGGGATTGGAGCACCAGCACCAGCATAGTGCATGGTATTTGGTGCTAAACGTGATACTGGTATTTGAAAGGCACTATCCTTTAAAGCAAGTGATCACTTTTTTTTTGTAGGTTTATGTCCAGATTTTATAAACCAATGTGCAAATACAGAACTCAAAGTCCCCCAGACATGAAAAACCCAAAACATCAAAACCAGAGAAGGCATCCATTTCAGAGTATTTTACCTAGAGCACCTTAAAAATAAAGGAAAGCTGAAGACTAAGGGTGTTAGGAAGTCAATCTGTTACAGTTGGTTACGTAAACTACCCCAGTGGAAAGTAAAAGGGGTGAACAAACATTGGCAATTAACTTGTTATGTCTTAGTATGATGGTTTGGAATTTAAAAGCACAGATGTGTTAATTTTAGTGTAAATTTTCAGTGGAATAAGAAAGTGCACATTTTTATGGTGTTAAAATGTTATTTTCCAATGTTGCATTTCCCTCTCTTTTTTTTTTCATTTTAGTGTGTTTTCAGTTGAATGAGAAAGGCGCGTTTTTATGATGTTAAAATGTTATTGTCCAAGTTACTGCATTCCTTTTTTTTTTTTTTTTTGTAATCCTAGGTAATACCGAGCTAATGTTTTCTTGGTTGCGCTTAGCTCTCTCCATCTCTGGAGTAACAGGTGTCGGAGTTGCTTTTCTCATATTTTCTTTGTACAATACCTAGAGGAGTCAAGAGAGCATCCAGACATCAGAGAGCAGAAAAACCATTTATGAAAACCATCATCTAGCTGGTGTTACGGCTCAATTATATCACACTCGATGAGAAACACCTCAGGAAGATTAAGCCATTAAAATGTTATTGTATAAAGCAAAGGATGAAGTTTGGGCTGGAGGGGGTTGGTTTGTTGTTTTTAAGTGGGGTAAAGAAGAATTTTAATAGATAAACAAAAGTTTGGGGGAAACGGTGAGATGAATTAGTGGTGTTTGTTAAAAGTGTAACAATTTCTTTTTTCCGCTCTGAAATACCGAGCTAAAGTTCTCTTGATTGCGTTTGACTCTTTCCATCTCAGGAGTAAAGGGGGTGGGGGTGGCTTTCCCCAGGCTGTCTTTGTATAACACCTGTGAGATACAAAGTGGACCTGAACGTCACTAGGAGGCAATTTTCAGGCGATTACATATAACGCGACATGGGGGAGAAAGTCCCATGTTTAATCTATTGTTATTAGTGAGAATAGCTCTCAAGAAGAAAGCTTAAAAACGGTTAATGGCAACACTAAATGTCGTATGTCATTTAGAGGAGGTCCTAAAAAACCAGCATTTTGCTTATTTTTAACCTGGGATGGAGTTAGGAGCAGGCCAAACTGCAGGGGTTACTTTGCAAAAAATAGAAGCACTTTCTCAAGACAATACCGAGCTAATGTTCTCTTGATTGCGTTTGACTCTCTGCATCTCTGGAGTGACAGGGGTTGGGGTGGCTTTCCCCATATTTTCTTTGTACAAAACCTACACCAGTCCAATGGATCCAAAAAGCCAAAAAGAAGGGGAAAAAAAGAATGACAGTTACCAAAAGATTAAATGGAACAGATAACTCGTTAGGAGGCGCGGGGTCAGACCATTTGGGCAGTGCGGTTAGACAGAAAGGAATGTGCTTCCGAAGGAGGTTGGCGTAGTTACAGTGACACACATCTCCAGGGCAGGACCTGTGCTGACCTCCTCGCTGCTGGCACGACAGAACTGCAGCGCCCCGAGGAGCCAGGGGCCTCCTGCCCCTTCCCTGGCCATGACTTCGAGCACCTGACAGAGCACCGAAACCGCTGAGGGGCCTGGGCTTGAACACTACTGAGCAGCAGGGCAGTCCAGCCTCTTAACGTCCTAGAGGCACCTCGGCAAAACGTGGGCCCTCAACCAGCAAAGGGTGTCCCCCCTCTTGATTCCCTGCTGTCGTCTGGGTTGTGCCTCTTACTCTAGTGACCACGCTATCAAACCTCTCGGGAAGGGGAAATGTTTTCAGCAGTTAGGTCACTATCGTGGTTAAATCAATAAAACACATAATAACCCATCATGACAAATCCTCCACTGCAATGTCTCCCCTTAGCATCATTCTTGGGGACACAGGAGGTTTGGGAAATGCCATGCTGGAGGAAGGCTTCGGCTACACTGGTGGTTCTCAAAGTGGGGTCCCTGGGGCAGCAAGGGCAGCAGCATCTGAGAACTTGCTAGAAATGCATATTTTCTGGCCCCACACTGGAGTTACAGAATGAGCAGCCCTGCAGTCTGGTGTAACGAACCCCCACGCCGAGGTTTTAGAAGCGCTGCGCTCAGTGGAGACACCCGCGGTCGGTGCTCAGGCGGAGGCCACAAGGTCCTTCATTACTAAAGCCGTCCCGACACAAACCCCAGCCCTGGTCATTTATCAACGTACACAGTGTCACACAGCACAGGCGTACAGGAAATGGCTTACCAAGTTAGCAGTTAAAGACCACGAAAAAGACAAAGGCACCAAGATCGGTCAAACAGAAAAACAGTTGGTGACACTTTCCTTAAGTTAATTGATAACCATTTGCCAAAGCCACTCCTGAGTCTTAGTTTATGTCATTATTTCTGAGGGAGAGGATCGAGGTTATTTCCCCCAAGGTCTCTTTGCACAAATCTGACAGGGTGGATGAGAACCTAGTCACAGGCGCAGAAACACAAAAACCCCACTGCTCCAATGTCCCAGCGAGAGCCCTTTCACAACTACTGTGCCACCAAATCCCACAAGTACGGAAAACAGAGACCTTGGGGGTAGCGGATAGAGAGTAAGTTTGGGGGAGAGATGAGCAAAAAAAAAAAAAAAAAATTTATTGGGAAGTCCTTTACTTCCTGATATTAGAATTTTAACTACAGATTAAAGCAATCTTGTTATTACGAGGTTAAGGCCAAGTGTAGCCCTATAGGAAAACAGGATAAATGTGATAAAGAAATTCACAACATTTAAGTTGTCTTTAAAAAGTAGGATTGCTATGCACTATTTTAAATCACTAAAAAGTAGTAGTTCTTTCTTTTCTTGCTGAAGTACCGTGCTAATATTTCCTTGATTGCGTTTGACCCTCTCCATCTCTGCCGTGACAGGTAAAGGGGCCCCTTGTCCGTGTTTTCTTTGTATAACACTTGTGTAATCACAAAGCATCCAGAAAACAACCGTAAGGAACATTTCGTTTGTTGTGAGATTTTAAGGGTGAGTTTGACTTCCTAGTCACCGAATTGCACAGTAGTCTAAGAAGCCAGGAGTTATGCATGGACAGGATGCCACTAAGTACTTTAATGGCAGCTATTCTTGGGAGAGGGAGACACTTGCTGGGGCGCCCAGGACCTCAGCCGCAGGGGGTAAGGATGTCGGAGTTAACCACCTCACATTTCATTTCTAGGAGCACGGTACCTCCTAAACAGTTACTAGGGGATTTAAGATGGTTAGAATCTGGCTTTGTGGTTATCCAAGCAAACAAAAAGATAAGGTGGTTAAAAAAACATATTTTAAAATACCAGATGGAATAGAAATCACACTGAACTGAATTTACAAACGTAGAATGCATAGAAATGCGAAAGTCGCACGTCCTCTTGCTAAGGGAGGGATATTAGAAACAAAGGAAGGGAACTGGCTTTCCAAAAATAGTAAATGTTTAGTATCAATTTAATTATGCGGTTAAATGGCGTCTTCTTTTCCCTTTCTGTCCAAAATACCGAGCTAAGGTTTTCTTGATTGTGTTTGACTCTCTGCATCTCAGGAGTGATGGAGATTGGGATTCCTGTCCCCAGGTTTTCCTTGTATAGCACCTGTGTAATGAGAAAGCAACCAGAACAAAAACGCAATCAACCACTCCCCCCTCCGGGAGCAGCTGGGAGCAGGAGGGCAAAGAGGAAGAGAGTTAGAGGAAGGGAAACTCCACAAGCTTCTAGATCCAAACTGCAGGAGCCTAGAAACGTCCTTAAAAGCAAGGGAATGCAGGAAAGACCAGTGAAAACCAGGCACTAGGAAAAGAACGTTTTGTAATTTGTGCTGTTTGAACTAATCTCTGCAGCGCCGAGCAACGGAAAAGCACCAGGCACGGGAGCCATGAGCCCTGCCCAGCTTGTTACAGGAGGGGAATGTCAAGGGCGAGACACGGAGAGAGACCAGGGAAGTTATTGTCGATTTGGAAACATTATTAATAAACCACATAAGGATATTTGGGTTTTATAAACATTGCACATATGAAGATACGTACGCATACATCTTCTTTATTAACTTTCAAAAGAAGTTCAAGTATTTAATTTTTAGTTTCGGTGAACGTATTAGGAAGAATTAATCACTTCTAAGGCAATTGGAGAGTAAGGTTAGAATAGGAAATGAGGCCAACAGTCTGATTGTTGCAGAATAAATTTTTGTAAGCTTATGTTCAGATCAAATTCGCCAAAGCAGGATAAACGTGGGTGCTTAGACATTGAGAATGTTATGCTTTCAAAGCCTGGAATGTAATACTGAACACTTTTTTTTTTTAAGTCAAGTAATTATATTAATGTTTAACCAAGTTGGGGGAACTAATTCATGGGAAATGGTAGCAGTAAGTTGCAAACAAGACGCGTCAAAGTTTTTATTGGGATAAGTTGATTAGATTTTCTAAATATAGCCATTAATCTTTTAAAATTGTTTTTTAAACAGTAGTTAAGGGATTTTTTTTTTTCTTCTTTTAAATACCGAACTAAAGTTTTCTTGATTGTGTTTGACTCTCTCCATCTCTGGAGTGATGGGAATCGGGATCCCTCTCCCGAGGTTCTCTTTGTACGACACCTGTATGACACAAGAAAGCATCCGGAAAAGACAAGAGCAGTCAACACGGCCCTTTCCTCGCTCTCGGGGGAGCCTGGAATGAGACTGTGACATCAAACAGGAAACTTCACCAAGTCAGCCTGTCTTTTAAGCACGGATCTGGGTGAGAACAGGCACCGCGATCCTTGGATAAAATGCCATTGTAGACTCAATTTTTAGTCTAACCCCTAGGTTAAATGTTTCCTGTATCAGGAAATAAGAAAAAAATTAAAAATGCTAATTTCATAAGAGCACTAAACTTTTTAGTGTACAATGAAAAGATTGTTTTAAAATTGGATTGGTAAGTATTTATTTTCCCTACACAGAACATCTGTTTTACAGAAGAACAGATATTTAAAACCCCAGGCCAAATCTATGCAATATGGCAAAACTGGTCTTTGCTGAGTGAATTCAAACTGCAGAGGTGGTCAAGTCTACAAGTCAAAGTTTTAACACATAGCACTGTTTATAGGCCACAGTGTCGTAAAGGCTCCCTGCACCACTGGACAATTTGCCCAAATGCAACTTGTGTAATAATTAACACAAATGGTTACTTTAAAAAAGAAAATTGGCCCTGGCCAGTTTGGCTTAGCGGTTGGAGCATCGGCCTGCGGACCAGAATGTCCTGGGTTTGGTTCCCACTAGGGGCACGTACCAAAAAAAAAAAAAAATTGTCCAGGATCATCAGGGTCATCAAGATCTTAAACAGATATCAATAATAATATACTTACTGTAATATAGAAGAAAATAATTTAGAAAAATTAATGCAAACCTTTGCAAAAGAAGGAATAATAGTAATAATAAACCCACAAGGAAAACAGTGACTGTAACATTCCAAAAGTAATATTAATTTACATTGAAAATTTAAACAAAATTAAAAGAGTGTTAGTGAATAGTAATTAGAAACAAAGGAAAACAAACAAAAATCCAGTGGGACTTATCAGGGTGATTACTTTGTAAGTTATATAAAAATCTAATCACTATGTTGTACACCTGAAACAAATATACCATTGTATCTCAACTGTAATTGAAAAAATTTTTTAAATATTACTTAAAAAAGACAGTGGGACCAAAGAAAGTTACTGATCTAATTATGAGAAAGAATCAAACTTCAAGAAAACATTTAAACTGATCATTAAAACACATTTTGAATCAAACCTTCTTCCATTCTGCCCCCCCCAAAATTCAACTAAATTTTCCTAATAACATTTGATTAAATTTGATTCAGATTTCTAGAGCCGAATCTAAGATCCTTATATACAATTCACAAACCTTTTGCGGATTATGGAGGTTTTCAGCAATAATAATATAAGAGAAAATAACATTAACTATAACTTATGATGTGATTTGTGGGTTAAAAACAAATCAGAGAGTTTGGCCCTGGCCGGTTTGGCTCAGCGGTTGGAGCGTCAGCCTGCGGTCCACAGAGACCCAGGTTCGGTTCCCGCTAAGGGCATGTACCTTGGCTGCAGTTTGTCCCCGGCCCTGGTTGGGTCGTGTGGGTGGCGGCCACTCGATGTGTCCCTTTCACATCGATGTTTCTCTCTCTTCCTCTCTCTCCTTCCCACTCTATCTGAGTAAAAAATGGAAAAATGTCCTCGAGTGAGAATAAAAAAAAAAAAAAAAAAATCAGAGAGTTTGGATTTCTATTCCCGGAATGGCTTGTTCAGGGCAAGTATTGAGATGAGATTGCTTTGTGTCCTGAGACCGAGCCCCTTTCCTCCTCAGCACTGCTGTGTCTCTAGGTAGGATCTATGTCCAGGCAGCCCCTGTTCCCAGGCAGCAGCCACCATTTCCACAGGGAGCCTCAATCCTGTGTCTTTTCCTGCACTGCTGACCCAGGAACATTTAATAAAAAGATTTCCAAGAAAATAATAACTACTCTGTTTGGGTTTTGTTTTTTGTTTTTTTTACATCAATTAACTTCAAAAGTCCCAGTAGTCACACAAAAAGTGAAAAGAGAAGGAACCGATTAAAAGTTTTAAGGGACCCTTACAGAAAGTATAAAACGTTAGAACCAAATGGTGGTTAAAGGTCTGGAAGACAGAAGGATTCAGTTGATGAGGTTTAGAAAAAGAATTTGTTAAATTGAGAATTTTAAAGAGACTCATAATAAGAAGTTTGGGTTTGTAGAGAGTTATTATTATTATTTTTTAATACGGAGTTAAAGGGGTTTCTGTCAAATACCGAGCTAAAGTTTTCTTGATTGCGTTTGACTCTCTCCATCTCAGGAGTGACAGGTATGGGGGTCCCCTGGTTCAAATTCTCTTTGTACAAAATCTGTGTGCACAAAACCAACAATCAAATCAGCTTGGACCCATCTTTTAGGTAGACATAACCTTTCAAATAGTCTCTAAAAGTATTTTTTTTTCATAAGTATGTAAAATAGGCCTAAATAACTTTAAGAAATAGAAATATAGGCCACCTTTGGACATTTAGTCAAACGTATGACGTCTGTCTTCAAGTAGTAGTACTACAGACGCAGCTGCCAGGGTGCAGGCAGGAGGCACTCACTTACAGGCCTTCTTCCAAAGACAGAAGGATTAGGCCTCGTCAAATGGCATTCAAGCCAACTGAATTTTATATCTATAATGAGCTGTTGGTAACTCTAAATTAGGGAATGAGAGAGAGAGAGGTGTTTGGAAAATAAAATAAATATTAACAAATATTAAAAACTAACTAGGTAGTAGCTTTCAATGACCCTGAAACTATTCCAAAAGAAAGCTCAGTTGTATCTTGCATGGGATACACAAACAGCTAAGTCAAGGAAAGTTGTATCTGAGTTACTAAAAGTTGCTATGTTGTCTTTTGAATGAAAATGTCTAAGGATCACATTTTTAAAGAAAAGCTGCAAACACAAAAAAAATACACCAGAGCCAGAATAATTAATTCTAATTAACATTGACCCTTTAAAGGGGTGTTAGATTTTACTTTTGACATATGTCACACCGGTTAGAAACACCTATTGTTATTCAAGGAGGATCTGAGGAAGGAAACACTGAGTAGTACAGGAATTTGAGGAATGTGATCAATACTATGTTTTAGGGAACACCAGTTAAAATTTCACACCAGAACTAAAGTAAATACTAAATTAGGTTTAGATTAAAAACTGAGGTAATATTTGGTATCATTATTTTTATATAAATTTAGTAATTTTATAGGAAGAAAAATCAAATGTTTGTAATGTGTTAAAATATTATTTTAAGTAAGAATTAAGGGATTTAATTTTTGTCCCCTAAGAAGTACCGAGCTAACGTTCTCTTGATTGCGTTTGACTCTCTCCATCTCTGGAGTGATAGGTGTTGGGGTTCCTGTCCCCAAATTTTCTTTGTACAAAACCTGTGAGATACAAGAAAGTACCCAGAAGACATTCAAAAGGAGCACAGAGATTAAGGAAGGGAGAAATTTAAAGACGGGGGCTTGTGAGAGGGGAGTTTTTTAGTGAATAATATTTAGTAAGGATAGCGCTTTTTCTGTCACAATTTTAATGAACTCTACAATGCTAATTCTGAGAATGAAAAAGTACAGTGGAAAGCACTGAGTTTAAGACATGAGTACAATGAGGAGGAGTCTTGTGTTAATTATACTTATAGTATTTCACATCTACGTACTCACACCTGTCAGTTGCTGGACGTGTTAAGGGACCATCGGAAAAGTAAGTTACTTTGTGTAAGTCCAGATGGTTTTAGTCAGGTAATAACACACACAGACACAAGTACACACAGAATTGTTGTTAAGATGTTACTTTAAAAAAAAAAAAAAAGGATGATGGGTTATTCTGGTAATTTTTTAATGGGAAATAGAGTTTCTTAGTTGATGTATTCATAAATACCGAGCTAAAGTTCTCTTGATTGCGTTTGACTCTCTCAATCTCTGGCGTGACGGAGGTTGGAATGCCTGTTCCCAGGTTCTCTTTGTACATGACCTGCAGGAGAGAATTGGAATACCCGAGAAGGTAAAATGACTGCAAATCCTTTGCATTACAGCCACATGTGTGCTATTTGGTGGAAACTCATAAGAACAATCTCACTTTCAATATGGCATCAAGGAGTAAGGAGAAGAAATTCCACAAATATTTATGTTCTCTCTTCAAAAGCAATGATTTTACTACCTTGAAAACTGTGTACTAAATTGTGCATTTTCTAGTCAGCACTTAGTAGATTCCTAAAATGCACTAAATAGTAATAAATTGAGCAACGAGAAAAGTCTGTCCATTTTGTAACATTTTGTATTCAGACCTTTAATACAAAGTCCACAAGAAATCTATTTTACTTAATAAGTAGGTTGTTTGGTTTAAAATTTTTCTAATTGTATGATACGCTATCTCTTCAGGGTTATTGAGACTTTTCTGTTTGCTCTGTATTCTCTACTGAAAATTCCTAGTTGGCCCCTAGTCTGCAGGTACCCTGAATGTAAGGAGATTAAGCAGTTTCCTGTTTCAGGAAGAGCACCTTCCCCCGGAATTTGCACTGGTGATTGCTCTATCATGTTTTGCGAAGGCAGGTAAATCCCTGTTTGTTAGGGGGTAGTATCAGAGGACTGGACATTTTCATGAAGAGCGAGGAACTTCCTGAACCTCTAGCTTCCTTTCCTCTGAATGTTAAGACTTTTCAGCCTAAAGAAATGAATGAACTCTTACTTAAGTGCATGGGTTCTATGGTGTACTAGCACCTGGGTGGGAGAACACGAAAAATCTAAGGGTTTGTGTCACAGATGAATTCCTAAAATCCAACTGAATTCCTAAAATTGAACCTTTGTTTTGCTAAGAAACTTTTAGGGATCATTAAAAGTCTACCATCTTGGTACAAAGTTGTGTTTCTTTACCTAGCAAGACAACAAAAGTGATCATGGACAAAATAAAACAAGAGAAAGACAGGAACTTGCAATGAAAAGTGACAAAGCTATGGGCTAGTTTTCTTGGATTAGTGGACACAAAACTCTAACTGAAGCTTGAATTACCAGGAAGCCAGAGTGTAAGCAGGGAGTGAAAAGGGGATGATGTCTAAATAATCTGAATGGCATGCAAGAGAAATATCAGGTGTCTTCTAAAGAAAATTAAAAGAGAGTGCAGTCCTCCAGGGACCAGAAGAATCTCTAAGAATAAGGTCTTTGCCTTCTGTTGGCCATAAACTATTTCCCAAACTTCACACAGTCTCTTGCTGGTAGCAATTGCTTAGAATCTGCTATTGATGAGAAAGAGTGTGTGTGTGTGTGTGTGTGTGTGTGTGTGTACATGCACCTGAAATTCCTGTTAGAGAACAGGCTTAACACATAATATACCCCTGTTGGCAGATGACTGCTAGCACCTTAAACACACACAACATTGGCAAGGAGAGAGCAGAGGATACAAGACAAGAAATCTTGAAAGGGAGGGGAGAAGGCTGCAGAGACTTATAAGTCTACCTATGGTCTTCTGGATGGTGGAGAATGTCCTGAGATATACACACATGCACACACCCATATATATGAATTATTTTATATTGCTTTTGTGTTTATATGTATGTTTATATGTATGGCTAACTAATGAGATCATCCAATAACCTTATTACTACTATTGGCACATTTCACTTTAAAAAATGCAGGTGTGACCATGCTCCTTGACCATGCGTAGACAGAGGTGTCTTATCTACTTTCACAAATGGAAGTTCTCCTCTCAGGGCTGAGGGAGGGTTCACACCAGCCCCAAAGCACGGGAAGCCCTTGGTAGAAGGCAGAAGGGGGGAGATGGAGCGAGACAGCAACCGGACGGGGCTGGGTGCGCACACGCATGCCGAGCAAGCATCTGGGCCACTACCGAGCTAATGTGCTTCTGCGTCTCCTTGACACGTTTCACTTCCGGCAGGTCAGGGATCGGGGTCCCTTGTCCAATTGCTTCCTTATATTTCACCTGCAGAGATAAAGGGGGAACATGTGCAGGGTGTTTGATTAGTAATTCTGTAATTTAAACATCACAATTAAATAGTACAAGCTCTACACTTAGTTTGAATGGGGCCATATTCTGACACTGGGTCAGAGGAGACAGTGTCAAGGACGAGGACCCTGGGCTGCCCTCTTGTCTCTTTAGGGGCGGGGTAGGGGTGGGGCCCCATATTTCTACTGTAGTCCCTTCTCTTTCCTGTGTATTCCGGTGTTTCTATACCCAGCAGTGTATTTATCGAGGACTGATCCTTTCACATATATATGCAGGAAGGTTAATCTTTTGACCTTAATTTACTCTATTTTCTGACAAGTGACAAAGAGTCTCTCCTTAACCAAACTTTAGTCAGACCTCCTCCAAGTCTTCTTTCCAAGTAGGCCTCAACTTTTGGACTATCACCCAATTTTAGCAAAAATCCTGATAATTCAGTTTAGCCAGAATCTCCCACCCTTGCTACCTGTTCACCCTTCCTATCTGCCCCAATTCCTCACCCACCATCCCACAGGTGCCGCCTGGTCACCCTGGCCTGCCTCCAGCAGGAGTCCTGTCCGGGGGCTTAGCCACCAGCCTCCTTACCCCGGATGTTTTCTCCGAGTCCTGTCCATCCACTGCCCCTCCCCCTGCACCCCCCATACATTCCCACTTCTCCTCATTGTATTCAAAATGGAGTCCAGTTCTAGATCGAGATCTCTTCCCCTTACACTGCAGTAGTCCTGAATAAATTCTGATTTTTACCACCTTAACCACCGTCCAGCTCTGGTTTGCTCCGACACAGGTCTCTCCGTCTCCCATATCTAACCTCCCCTCAGGAAACGCCGCAGTGATGCACCCGTGTCAGCAACGTAAGCTGCTTTTGGTGACAAAGGTCTCAGTGCAGCTCAGACACCGGTCAGTTATCACAAGGAGGCAGAGAACACTGCGCGAGTCCACGGAGGCATCCTTACCGAGCTGATGTGGTCCTGCGTTTGCTTCACCCTCATCATCTCGGGTGTCTTTCCAATCGCGGTTCCTGGAGACAGGTCCTCTTTATATAAAACCTGGACATCAGAGTCACGACAGTGTTACCCAGAAGGAGGGAACGCCCAGCAATTCCTAGAGAAAGTCTAGGAAACATGGCTTCTGTGCAAACAAAAGGCACTAGAGAACGTTCTGGTGCCCGAGCACCTGACAGCTTCCACGTCAGCAATCCAACAAACAGCAAGGGGTCGCTTTCCAGATTTTTGAGATTTCTTTTAAGATTATCATACCATACTAAAAAAGAATGAGAAAAACTAGAAAATGTTGATTTTAAAAAACCCATGCTCATCTGAAATAGAAAATTCCATGAAAGAAATGTAGTCAGTCGGTCATTTTGGGGAGGAATAGTAAAAGAAATCACAAGGCCAAACGGAGACCCATCTTTCAGGAGCAAGACAACGCGTCTTGCTGTGGGATTAAAAAAATGTAAAGACAGAAGAGTTATTTTGTTAGCAGATTTAAATTGTTATGCAAATGGACTCTGCAATGATGATTCTACAGCAAACTATGGGGAATTTTACCAAATAACCGCTAGTGTTACCTGGGAGGTTAGACATTAATGGACTGAATAAACGTGAGGCGAGCATATTTTTAAAGAGTATAGAATGATTAGGTTAGCACTGAGTGGAATGTGAAGAGTAATATACCGAGCTGAAATTCTTCTGATTTTCTTTCACACGCAGTATTTCTGGTGTGTCTTGAACAACTGTAATTTTCCCTTTACTGTTTTTAAGGTCACACTGGTACTGGAGCTATGAAGAAAGAGTAAACATTTTGTTAAGATTTCAACATTGCTTTATATGTTTTTAATTGTCCAATATTGTGTAAAGGAAGTTAAAATCCTGTATTTAAAAATTTGTCTATGTGCCTGGCCAGTGTGGCTTAGCAGATTGAGCATTGTCGCATGGACTGAGAGGTCCCGATTCGATTCCTGGTCAGGGCACATGCCCAGGTTGCATGCTTGACCCCCAGTAGGGGGCGTGCAGGAGGCAGCCAATTGATGTATCGCTCTCACACTGATGTTTCTCTCTCTCTCTCCCTTCCTCTCTCTGAAAAAAAAAACAGTGAAAACATAAAAAAAGTTGTCTATGGCCCTGACAGTTTTGGCTCAGTGATTAGTGTTGACCCTTGGACCTAAGGGTTGCAAGTTTGATTCCCAGTCAAGGGCACATACCTGGGTTGCAGGTTTGATCCCTGGCTGGGGTGGTGAGGAAGGCAACTGATTGATGTGTCTCTCTCACATTGATGTTTCTCTCTCTCTCTCTCTCTCTCTCTCTCTCTCTCTCTCTCTCTCTCCCTCCCTCCCTCCCTCCCTCCCTCCTTCCCACTCTCTAAAAATCAATGGAAAAATATCCTTGAGTGAGAATTAGCAAAAAATAAAATAAAATAAACAAATGTTTGTGCCACAATAATCATGGTCTGATAGTCAAAGGGAATTCTTTAATAAGAATTCTGTGGAAAAACTAATTTTTTTAAAAGCCTAAAACTTGTAACATGTCAAATTAGTTTTGTTTTTTTCCCCAATGTGTACCTTACCTAGAATCAACTGTGAAAAAGACAGATGTTGCCACTAATAAAAAATGGTGATAGTTCACATTCGTGACAGAAGTCACAAAGAAAGCAACAGATGGGTCTTTCATGCTTTGACCGGGTTGAAGTATGAGGTGAGTCTGGAGAAGAATGGCACACACATTTCCCGGGCAGAGGATGGGGGCCGTGGGGGGCTGCTCCATGGCCCCATTGCAGGGGGGATGCCCAAGTGTGTGCCCGGAGGCAGCCTCCTTGCCCTGCCACATCCCAGGCACCAGTGGGCGGGGTCATAGATTCAACAAAAACTTACGAGGCTGAAGTTCTTCTGGTTCTCCCGAACTCTTTGCATCTCTGGGGTATCCAAAACGGTTTCATAGTAGGACATGCCCTTCTCTGCATCTTCCTTGTACTTTTTCTGGGAACAGATTCCAAAAATCAGGATGGTGAACACCACAGGGAGATGACCCGGTGGAACCTAAAACAGCCCTTTCTGCTCAGCAGAGGAAGTCTTCTGCACTTTGTTGGCTGTTCAGGAGTCAGGTCTGGATAAAGCAGAGCTCTCGCAGTGAGTGCACCATGCTCTCTCTTTCCTGGAGGACCAAGCCTGGTATTTAATGGGACCCAGCTCCTGGCAGAGCTGGCGGAGGAAGGTGCTTGTTGGCTGGTCCACACGAGGGAAGAGACAGCCAGCGTGGAGACAGGGATGCCCACGGTGAACTGGATGGAGCCAGACTATTCAACAGGCAGGTGGAAAAGCAGGGGGCTAGAAGCCATCAACAAGGCCTCCTGAAAACCAGCCTTGGTTGGTGACAAGGACATTTTTGCTGAGCCATGAGCAGGTGGTCAGGCTGCTGGCTACAGGACAGAAGAGGCAGGCAGGACCAGCGGGGGCTTCCAGAACACCCGTCGGACACTGCAGAAACTGGCCTGGGGCCACCACCACGACCGACTGACCAGCCAACTGACTGGCCAAGGACTCTCAGAGCCAAGCATCGCTTTTCTTGGGCTGTCCTGCCCTCGCTCAGCCTTTGGTGGGAGAGACTGCCCACAGGGGCTGGTCTGCCCCAGACATCTCCGCTGTCCGCCTCCAGGACTAAACTAATCATCTCCAGTCTTAAAAAAGGAGATCACTTTCTCTGCCTTAGAGCCTGATTTCCCCTTCATTGCTTGTCACTCAGCCCTTCACTTTCCTCTGTCTCTTATTTAGCTCTGCTTTCTGCCACTTTTCAGGCAAGTGTGGGTGTGCGGGGCTGAGGGCTGGGGAAGAGGCCAGGTGCTTTTGTCATGGGGATAAGACTATTCCCTCTATGCGTATCTTTAGCTACCTAAATCGTATCACACGGTGGGGCATATGTACATTTACGGTTGTGAACACGTAAAACAGTTTATTCTTGTATTATTATTTATTAATCACTGTATTGTTTTCCACACAAACAACTGTAAACCTACTTTTGCCCCCATTCTGTAGACAAATTACATTTACAAGTGTTGACAATTTTAATCTCCTCAAGAACAACAAACGAGACGCAGTTTCAGCCAATAAGAGGTTTTGGCTTGGATTTTGTTCATGTAAGAAGCCAGTTAGAACAGATGTTTTTGGAAGGAAAGGGAAGTTCACTGGGAACAGATGTTTCCTGCAGGAGAAAGTCACTGGAATGACTCTTCTTAGTTATGCAAATGGAAGGCAGAGAGTTCTCATTGTCTTGGGTAAGAGAAAGAACCAGACTTCCTTTTCTTTAGCAAAAGCGGTTTTAACTGGTTTGCAGAGCTAGCGCTAGTTCCTAAGAGGAGTGGTCAGTTTGCACAGAATATTTAGAAGCATTCTGAGAGGAGGGAGTCCCAGACCTCCTGGCATAAAAGAGTATCAGAATATTATCCTGAATTTGTGGGTCAGCTCACACTACTTGCATTAACCCCCAAGTATGAAATTTATAAGTTATAAAATACATACTCCCCAGTGGAAACTGAGAAGTAGTTTTGTGGAAAGCATAGACACCATTCCAATACCCAGAGGGAAATTCTGATCTGAACTGGGAAGGACGTAACCAGCCTGGCCATATTTTAGGCGTTGGGGAACTAGCCCTGGAGAGGCCTGGGAAGGCACACAGGAGCAGATTAAGTGAACTAATCCCTCCCTGGAAAGGTCCACTGGCTGAGGTTTTCCTTAAAAATTAACAAGATCAGAAGGCTGAGGTTATTTGGCTGGTGAGCCTCCCACAGCACCAAGGATTTTGGCTTCACTGGCTCCCCCAATAAACACAACGTGGTAGTTTGGGATCCATATAATTTTGCTAATCAAATTCCCCACCTCTCACCTCCAAAATAAGAGGTTCAATTCTCCCAATTTGAATATATTTGCTTCCTAATTAAGCTATACTGGTGATAACTATATTTTGTCTCACTTTATGATTTAAAATTATATGTTGCTAATAAAGTCTTTAAATCATGATTCTTCCAACCTACTGTCATTAAGTTATCATCTGTGGGGATTAAAAACAAACAAATAAATAAACAAAACAGATTTCCAGGGCCTACATCAGATTTACTAGCTTCAAAATTCAAGGGTGGAACCGGTAAAACCTACATTCCCAGGTGTTTATAAAGCATAGCCATGTCAGATAACTACTGTTTTAGAACTCATTGGTCAGAAGACAGCAAAATTTCTAATTTGGAACTACTCAAATAAATTGCAGACTCCTGCTAATATGGAAGATGTAAACAAATGGAGGACATCCTACATTTCTTCTTCTCTCTATTTGTTGGACAATGGAGAGTTACTCCTTATGGGAGGAATCAGGGTTAGATTGTGAGGTTAGCATTGATGACATAATCTCAATCTTGTTAAAGAAATCATTGATAATCCAAATGTGGACTGTCTACTTTATTTCTTCCAGATTTGAAGACAAATTTTACATCTACATTACAAGAGATTTTGGATGTTAAAATATTGATTCATTAAAGATGGATTCTATGTAAGAGTTCTTCAGTAGTTTAAGATTATCTCATATAATTTGTTGTAATTCTGATGCAAAAATCTAAACTTTGACTCAAACTTGCATTGCAGATAAATCCTTTCTCTTTTATTGGGCAAAATTGTGACTTGAAAGAATGTCCTTATGAATTAATGGAAAGATGTTGTTCTTCATGATTGGGGTCAATGAGTGGCATCCTGGTGAAAGTCCTTACCTGGCTTGAAAGGTTCTTAACTTGCTGGGCATGAATGATCTCTGGAGTATCAACCACAGAAGTAAAATTGGCTTTTTCCATTTCTGCTGATTGTTTGTACTTAATCTGCAAAAGAACACCCAACAATTGGGTAAATGTTTACAATGTGCACAACACTTGTTGGTTTAATTTGATTAATAGGTGATCGATATTTCTTTTCCAAAAAAATTTATTCATTTCCCAATCAACAGACATTTTTCCTATTATGTTTATAGCTCTATACTAAAGAGTGAAATTCAGAAAGAATGAGTTCTAGCTGTTGAAAGGCTATGTTAGTTGGGCATGGAAACAGAAGAGGGGGAAGGAAGGGAAGAGGGAGAGGTAACAGGAAATAAGAGAGATAATCAGCTGATAGTAAGGCATGGATTGTTTACATAAATAAGAGCAGGGGGCAGGACAAGTAAGCCAAGGACCCATACCAACCACTATGAGACAATGTGGGATACTTAAAAACTGTGATTTAAATTTAGGCCTTGAAAGGAGGGAAAGAAAGAACTCCCAAAATATTCTAAGCAAGGAATTCTTGATGCCCAAGGAGGAGTGTATTGACTAAGAAACAAGGCCAGGACATCAGAGAGCCTACACTGTCTCCAAGCAGCTATTTGGTTCCCCAACTTCTGCCCTTTGCTCTGAATATCTCCTGTGGCTACAGACTCAGGAAGGCAGATGGAAGCAGGCCTGGCAAAGGTCCCTGATCCTTTTATTAGAATGGATTCACCAGGCGGATGTTGAAGAATGACATTACATGCACTTGACTGTCATTGACCAACAAGTAAGATAACGGAAGGACAATGTGTGTCCTTGCGATCACAGCTCCTTTTCTGAAAGACTGACATGAAATAGTGACACTTACCTGACTGGCAATGTCAGTAGCATTCTTGGCCCTCATAAAGTCAGGCGTTTCATTGGCCATAGCGGTCAGGCCTTTTCCTTTGACTTCCAGCTCCAGGTCTCTCTTATATTCTTTCTATAGTAGCATTAAAAAATAAAAAAGTTACCTTACTCCCACAATTAGGTATTAAATGTGCACAGTGAATACAAATCCACATAACATACCACTTTAATTGCTAGTGTTCATCCTTCCCTCTGGTAAGAGGCAGTGGTGACCACCGAAATCTACTTTAAGGCCTCCTTTTGAACACTTTTGCATCCTCTATTTAGAAAATTAGAGTATAAAGCAAACTTTAAATCTGGTTTGGTAGCAACCAGGATTAAACTTTGGTGCACAGCACTCCCATGTGGTGTTTTTATTTAAAGGAGCACACCAAATGGATCAAGGTCAAATCAAATAATATTAGATAAAGAGGTTATGATAGCAATGGTCACTACAGACAAAGATTATTATAATATCAACTCATTAGAAATCAAGATATATTTTATTAAATGGAAATAATCATGTTGGTTATGGAATTTGAAATTTAAAAACTCTCTTCTCATCTCTTTGGATGTGTGTGTGTGTGTGTTTGTGTGACTTGGCTGGGAAGGAGAACATGCTCTGTAAATTATGTGCATGCAATTGGCTGTGGACCCACCTCGTTGAGGATTTGAGTGGCGTTCTTTGCTCTTATCATGTCGGGAGTATCTTCCATTTCACTGAGACCCTTCCCACGGATGCTTTCCTCTAGATCTCGCCTGTACTCTTTCTGTATCACAAATTAAAAGCAGCAATGATGACCAGAAATCCTGGATAGTTCCTCTCAGGTAAAGAGTCAAAAACCCAACAGATAAAAAACCTTTCCAATTCCAAACAATTGCAGTTTAGTAATAGAGATATCAATAAAAGCAGGGTATGAGCTTCATCAGTGAGTATTAAATATTCAATTCAAAAAGTAGAAATTAACAGAATGTAAGGTAAGCACATTTTATTAGGTATTCAACGAAAAAACTAGAAGAATTAACATGGGTCATAGACTAGGTGACCAAATGTGAACCCAACTTGAAACCCGCAAAGTTAGGTGGTGGTAAAAACAGTAGGAGGAACATATTGGTGAGTGGCATTAGTGCAGTTATTTGTATCAAGAGGGAAAGACAAGACTAACTGGGCAGTACCTCGCTGGCTATTTTGGTTGCATATTTGACATGTAACAAAGCGGGCGTGACCTCCAGGCCAGTCAGGTTTCTGCCTTTGATGGACTCATCATACTCTTTCCTATATTCTTTCTAATATGAGTAGGAAGGAAAGACAAGTTAAGAAAAAAATATTTATTAGTCTTTATGTCTCAATCTTAAGACAAAACAGTACATTTTCTTTCTATGTTGGCCTCTTAACTTGATCATCGTTCTGCTGATGGTCACATATTTGAAACATGTCTGGAAATACTTTGTTTTGGAAACATTTTGTCCAGAGCAAATGCAGAGGTTGAAAAGCTGGCCTGGGCCCTGCAGTCCACTGGTGACTGGGGCTGGCCCTCCACGCCAGCAGAAGGGGACCCACACATCCTCTGCCATCTCTGCTGATGACGTTGTTCTTAAGGCAACAAAAGATTTTACTTCTGAATTAGAAGTAAGTGACTCAAGGGAAAACAATAAAACAACCCAGAGGAAGAGAGCCTGAGGGCTCCAAATACAAGCTTGGTTTTTTTCATAATCACGATCTATTATTTTAACCACTAAATAGATTATGTGGACAGAATTATTTTTAGATGCCTCAGCTAACATTTCTAAAATAGGAATTATGGCACCTTGACTTTCACTGTTTTGATAAACACCTTGATCACTAGTCTCCTTTTGTGTGGCTTGGAGCTCCCTATCAAGAGAAGAGCAATCCAAAAACTGATGGTAAGTCTATGCAGAGGGAATGTTTCATTCATGAAAAAAAAATTATATTCAATAATTTCTTTCAGTGTTAGGAATAGTTTACTATGTTCTAATTCTATACAAGTGATAGTTTAAAAAACATATGGTAAATTTTACCACTCAGAACATTTTTGATAACTGGACCATAGGATTTTAGTGGTCACATATTAAAGCATCCCCTCATCTACCACTGTTGGATAACAGAAGGCTGAATACATTTGTAGGCAGAGCATGTTTTCGTCAGGTTGATGGTGTGTTTGTTGTGTGGTGTGTTTTTGTAGGACTCACCCCGCTTTGCATCTGCTGAGACTCTTTGGCGGTGATGTATGTTGGTGTTTCAAAGTCCAACATGGGCTTTCCTCGTTCCTTTTCATACTTTTCTTTGTATTTCACCTAGTGATGAAAAGCCTTATTAGATATCTCTCCTCAGATCAACTTGTAGACAGATAGCAGTTTAAGGATAGTAATTTTCGATTGATAGATTATGTCCAATGGGTTGGTATCTGCGCCACTCAAGACAGATTCAGAAGCTGTTTATTGCTGCCTGGGGGAAACATGCTGCAAGGCACAATCAGGACGTTTGTTCAGTTCATCGAGACGGGAGATCACTGCAGAAGGGTCAGCAGAGTGAAACACTGAGGCGAGGCCGCTCATGGGGACGATCCCCCATAGATGAGGTTGGCCAAGATTGGAACTGTGTAGATGTGAACCATGGTGTTAGTCAACATTTCTGATTTGAAAAAATATCCAGCTTTTCTTTCATAAGAACTGTTATCAGACAACTGGGGTCTTGATTTGATAGATAATACATGCACCTTGACAGGTTAATAATTCTATCTGGGTCATAAATGGTCACGTGTGTAATGCAACCAACATAATTGGTATAAAAATAAAAACTAGCTTACATGTTGACTGACTTACTAATAAATATGACATTCTCTAGGTCCCCCTCCCCCAACACTATTTTACCAATATAATCTCCTTATCTTCAGGGGATAAAAGGGCAGAGGCCCTTGCTCATGCTGCCTCTTAGTGGCAACGCTCAATATCTGCTCTTTTTATTGTAGCAACACATAGAGGCCCAGTGGCACGTGCTGCTTCATAGATGACATGGGGACATTTCCAGTAATGTAGCCCTCTTGGTTAATGCCTAACAGGGGACCTTAATAATGCTGAATTTGTAATATAGGAGGTCATGTGACTGCAAGCTCCTTCTCTGAGTTCTTTCCTTCACTGTTTTACAATTTTTAAAATACCCAGAGAATACTTCATTGGTAGATCTGATCATATCACTTCCTTGCTTAAAATCTTCCTAAGCCTCCCTATCATCCATTGTTTCCTAACCTGTGATGCAGGCTCATGGGGGCACACCGGGGTTATTGTGAGGGGTGGTCTCCCTTATAGCACAATCTTAGGCATCCAGTACCAGTCAGTAACCTGACTCCACACATTACATGTACATGCATTGTTTCTTCAGTGCATGCTGATGCTGTTATCACTTATAACATAAAAGTGTGTTTCAAAATGTTACTGAATTCAAAGCCCCTTATATCTTTGGACATTTTTTTTCAAGCAATAGTTATTAAAACTGGAACTACTACCCTAGAGGAAATCCACAAAAGTTTCTGACGCTAGATGAATGAGCATCAGGGAAAAGGTCAGTCTTGAACTTACGATACTCTGTAACTCTGTCGCTTCCTTTAGGTGGAGCTGCTCCAGGTTGTCGGGTATCGTGTGGTAGTGGCCCTTACTCTTCTCGTACTTTTTCTTGTACTGGTACTGAGGGGAAGGGGGCAGAAAGGCACATTGGTGTGAAGGCTGCTTAGCATCCTGAATGTCCCCTTTAGATCAGACATTCACACAGCAGCAGCAGCAAGGCCAGATCAAAATGAACGAACACTAGTTAGGGGTTAAGAAAAAGTTTTAAAAGATGAAGATCCATGCTCAGCATTGTCAGTTAATACAGGATGTAAGCACTTAGGCTATATGGCCCATTCAAATTAGATTTTTTTGTTATTGTTGTTAATCCTCATCTGAGGATATTTTCCCATTGATTCCTAGATAGATAGATAGATAGATAGATAGATAGATAAACATCGATGCAAGAGACACATTGATTGGTTGCCTCCTGCATGACTCCAGCTGGGGCTGGGGATTGAACTTGCAACCCAGGTATGTGCCCTTGACCAGAATCAAACCCTTCAGTCCCCAGGCCGACGTTCTAATGGCTGAACCAAACCGGCCAGGGCCAAATTAGGTTTTAGAGTGAAAAGTTAAAAGTAAAAGAGGTCCTTTAAAGGAGGGAAGGGATTGGTTAATTGAAAAAAAATTTTTTAAATATTCTAAGTAGAAAAACATTTTTTTATATTCCGAGAGGTGCTACAGTCGTGAGAAGCTGTAGGTCAGTGTTGTAATTTGGAAGCATGCACTCAAACAAGAGAAGAGCTTTCTAATGGGCCTCGCGTCTGGGTGGCAGGGAAGGGGACTGGGTGAGCCCAGAGAAGGCATCGAACTGCTAGTGGATGGAACAAGCTGTTTCTGGAGCAAGTGTTGGCGCTTACGGAACTGGCGAGCTGGCTTGTGTTCAGGACGTGATTCATTATCAGAGACTCCTTCATGTCAGTCACAGGTTTGTGAAGTTTCTTCAGGTCAGCCTTATATTTAACCTGTATGTTAGGAGGAATAAAGGATGTTACGTACATGGGAAATGGTAACCAGTACAAGTGGAAACCATAGTAAGACTCATCCCGAAACAAACGCTGCAAAGGGTAACAAAAAGATATTCCTTATTCATGTGGCCAAAAGGTGGAAACAACACAATTCATCAACGGGTGAATGAATAAACAAAAGGTTTATCCATACAATGGAATACTATTTAGCCATAAAAAAAGAATGCAATTCTGATTCACACTACAACATGGATGAACCTGGAAAAAATTATGTGAGGTGAAATCAGCCAGACAAAAAAGACAAATATTGTATGATTCCTCTTATATGAATCTCTAATAGGCAAATTCATAGGAACACAAAGTAGATTAGAGATTACCAGTGGGGAAAAGGGAAAGTTATTTGCTTAATATAGAGTTTCTATTTGGGGAGATAAAAAAGTCTTGGAAGTCATGGTAGTAGCTGGACATGAGTGTAACTAATGCCTGGAAAAATAGTTAAAATGACAAATTTCACGTTATATATTTTATCACAATTTTAAAAACATACCTCACTTGCGAGATTATTAGCATCTTTCATGACTTTGTAGAGCTGGCTGTCTTTTGGATTGTATTTCGGTGTCTTGCCCTTCTCTTTGTCGAAATTTTCTCGGTATTTAACCTAACAGCAAATGCAAAAATTCAAATTACTCCTGAACATAAATTAATTTGAGAACTGAGGAATGAAGGAGATATAAATGCAAAAGAATATGTGTTATAAAGTGATCATATAATTTGCTAACCAAACTAGGACACTTTTAATAGTGAAAGGGGTACTATTAGTAATTAGGTTGGGACAACAGTTGATCAAGAATAAGATCCAGTGATATATAACTTGCTTTGCTCACTTTCAGATTATCCAGAGGTATGAAAGATAATCACCTCTTTTTAATGCAAAACAAAAATAAGTGGAATTGCATTAAGCTAAATTCAGAGAAATGATCTGATGTCACTGATTTGGAGTACCTGGGCCCTCCTAACTAGAAAAACGGAAAGTATTTGAGGTCTATTGCAAGGAATTCCAAGAGAGGTTGTCAGTGGTCAAGAAGGATGAGATGTCAGGAATCTGTTAAATTAGGAGAATGTATTGTTATTTTAAAATAGTACTTTGGCTACATCATTTTAGTTTTTTAAACTTGGCAAAAAATGACATATCTTCTGAGTAATAACAAAGTTTGGGGGTTAATGGCTTCTACGTCATTGCAGACTGGAAGAAAGAAGTGAGCTACCTTAGAATAATGAAAAAGTTGGATAAAATATTCTTTTAGGATATATAAAAGTAAGACCATGCAAAGGACTAAATTACTTCAATTAAAAAAAAATAAGCATAATGCCTGGCACTAACAGTTGCTTAGTAAATGTGATTTGATTGAGTAAAAGGAAGAACAGTCATTATGCCTAAAGTCATTAGTCAAAACAGCTAAACAAGATGGTTCAGTCATAAGAAAATTCAACAGAAAAAAATGAAACTGACAGAAACATTTCCTTACTAAAAAATAGACTAATGCCTTTGTCAAGATTATTGTAGGATTAAGTGCACAGGTAGAACTCCCCGAGTTATTCACTCTTAAGAAGCATGAAAAATGAGCTATCTCTAGATGTTAGCCAGCTAAAAGGGCAACATTGGACTCTCTAGCAAATCTAGAATTTCTGCTATTGGTAATGAAAGACTCGCTCATTCACTTAGCACACCAGGACCCAGTCACCCAGATATTTCACTCTGCAGACATTTAAAACCAGCACCCCCCATGCTTCATCACATTACTTCACTTCCCCACAACTTTACATATTCAGAAGGACAGCACAAAATGAGACCACTCAAATGCTAAGAACAATGAAACCTGCCACTGCAGAGAAAATGCATCCACAAGTCTGACACTCAGTTCTGAATAAACCTACAGTGGAAATGCATAGGAACACATAAGCATGCACAATCAGTACCATGTGATGCAGGCACACAGAGACAGACACACGACGAAAGAGGAGAAACACAACATAGAAAGAAAAGGGAATGCAAGTAAATGCGCAATGGCTCCTCTCTGGAAAAAAAATGCAACCTTAAAATAAAAAAACGAAGAGAGTCAGAGGTGGTGAGCCGGTGTCTGGACCAAAAGGAAACTTTTCCTAAGGGATATAGAAACCCATAAGACTAGGGTTAATCCCCAGAGCTGTGAAACACAAAAAAGTAAAGTAAACCAGACTGAGAAAGAAATGTTGCAAATGCCCATCGTAGATGAGAATAAAATTCACTTTTTTTTATAGAAGTACCTTAGATTCCTCTTTCTATCTTTTAAGAAATAACTTGTTTCTGAAGAAATATTTACTTGACAAGCAGCAGATCCATTGGTCTCACTTCGATATCTTTTTCTTCTGTTAATTTCAAGTAAACTTAAATTTTCAACTTTTTAATTAAAAAAAAAAAAAAATCTCGGCCTCCCTTTCCTACACAAAGGCCCCCAGGCGAATGCAGCCTATAGAAGTGAGTTCAGCACAAAAAGGCCTTCCTGTTTGACTAGATCTTCTTGAGAAGCACTTACTACATTTTGAAAGATAGAGACCGACATCAAATTTAGGACTCCGGGAATTCTTGGACTAGACAGTGAGTATAGTCTAGGACCAGGCAGTGAGTAGTAAAACTACATATATGTGCATTATGGAATGCTAATGCCTTCTTTTTCTTGTTGATCATGGAAGCCTAAGAGGTGACCATGCAACGCCATGTATCAGCAAGTGCAACACAATTATAATTGTTTATAATTCCACCAGGCTCAGTTACTGGTTTATATGGATGCAGTATAGGTCTCAAATCAATTATTCTTTCAATGTTTAATTAAAGGTCTAACATCCAACTGTTCAGCTCCTTATCAAGGAATTAGTACTTCTAAAGACTGAAGAACAGGCCCAAGAATTATAAAATTCCTTGCTACTGAGACTGTAAAACAAAGGGTGAAAGAACTGTGAGTTCATAGTCTGCCAGAACGGAGAGACTGTATTAAGTGCCAGTCTCAGATGTATGAAACATCAGCAATGGCCATCAGCAGAGGTTTTCTTTATGTGGTTGAAGATGAGATTCTTCATTTGTTTTCATTTCATCTTTTACATTGATTTTTGTCAGCAACCCAAAGTACACGGTGAGGCCATGTCCAAGGTCATATCATTACAAGTTAGACTAGTCTATCTTCCTAGTCTAAGTGGTATGTTCCAGGGGGAATGCTTCATGCAAGAAAAGATGGGTGTGTGCAAAAGTATAGTCTTTGACAAATTTCCACAGCATTCTCCACATTCCAACACAAACTCAACAGAAAAGAGTGCAACTTGGTCAGTCCCCTGACCAAGGCTAGGAAACTCGACAAGAAAAAGAGAAAGACAGAGATCTCGGCTTGATGGTGCCAGTCTTACATCACTGATGAGTGCATTAACTTTCTTAAGATGCCTCATCATAGGGGTGTCATAAGATGCAGCGCCGTGCCCGTGTCCTCTCCTTTGGCCTTTGAGGTATTCTGCCTAGGGTGCCAGCGAGACAGCAAAGTCAGAATGCAGAGGGCCCAAGTACAGGTGAAGCCCTGTTGGGCCAGGGTCACACCATGAAGCTGTAAATCCCAAGGCAAGCCTTTCACAGGAAGTAAACCCAAGAGGTGAGCTCATAAAAGGATATGGTTAGGTCTTATTCTCCACATCATAGCATTCACTTAGAATTAGAAATATGAGCCTCTTGATTTTTAAAAACAGCAAAGTCTTCAATATTTCAACATCATTGTCATTTCTTTGTTTTTAACTTGATAATGATATGACCTTGGAAAATTTAAAAACATTAAAAAATTTTACATTAAAAAGTTCTTGTTATATTTCATTACTTTTAGAGCTTGCACTGTTGTTTATTTTGTTGGTGATTTCATATCTTAGTCTCAAATGCTTGTACAATTCCATTAACTTATAATAAAATCATTGCATAGGAGTTTTACATTAAAAAACTTTAAAAGGTCATATTTGCTTGTCATCATCCATCTGCACCTTTTGCCTCTTCATAATTATGACTTGTTTTGTCACTTGATATCACTACTTCATATCTCCCAAAAGATTGGAGCCCCATATATGCTATTGCTGAAAGTCATACACACAACAACCGAATGTACCCCAAACCTATTTCTTTAAACAGATACTTGCGAGAACAAACAATGAAGAAGAAGGTAGGACCTCCAAATTGGAGAAGAAATAAGATATTCTGAGCTAAAGTCTGAAAATCTGTCATAATTCAAGAGTATTCTAGATCATTGGTCTAACAAGGAAAATTAGGTAATGGGGCAACCATATTTGGGAAACACATATTTGAGTCTATCTTCTCAATAATATGAAATATGCTAGAATGAAGCATTCCTGCACAGCATCCTGTGTATACCTTGATTAAAAATTTATCACCTTTACTGTACTTAATTTATCCATGGATATATAGTCTGAGGACATCTACTCATCCCTAGTCCCTAGCCCAGGCATTTAATATACGGACGTTGAAATAAAGAATAAAGGTACTGTATCTAGTTGGATTCTAGAAGTTAGAATTCTATGACACTTGCATGTTAACAAGATCCCACAGGTGAGTTAAGTATGGATCAAACCCTTGGGATGTAGTGCTCAGTGCCCAGAGAGAGGTTCCAAAAGGAGCTCACGAGCTGATGTTTTTGTCACATGAAGATAGCTAAACGCTCAAACACCTAGACACATACCCATAAATGGAAAAGTGGAGAAAAAGAAAGGCCTAGAGACGTTAGCTGGAAACAAGAAAGAAGGTCCTTGGCACACTTTTTCTGGTACAACATTTCAAAGCTTTGCAGTGCTATTAAAGACCCAGCGTTCTTTGGTGGCTAATATTGCACTTTCCTCCAAGGAATCACTTCTTCCTGCAGGGTTTGTTAAATCTCCTCACACGACAGCTGCTCTTGCCCATTTGCATTACCTGGCTGCTCAGCTTGGCTGCCTTCTTGGCCATTTCAATGTCCGGGCGACCGAGCATGCTTAACCCGTGGCTGCCCTCCTTCCGGTGCTTGGCTCTGTACTCCACCTGGATCAAAGGAAACCCAAATGGGCAATACATTCTAGGTGGTGGTGCCACGGACTCCTTGTTGGCAGTGATCACTGGGACCGGGTACATTTTAACCACATCTTTACCTCACTGGCCTGCTTGGCTGCCTGCGTGGCCTTCTTGATGTCGGGCCGATCGGCCACTGTGGTGTAATGCAGGTTTTCTTTGGCATCTTTTCTGTAGGCGACCTTTATATGGGAAAAAAACAATGTTTACTCTTTTGAGAGATATGCTTTCTTTCCGAAGTCCTCATTAAGTATAAGGAACCTTTTTATTTTTAATTTACTTATTTATTTTTATCCTCTCCCGAGGACATTTTTCCATTTTTTTATTCAGATAGAGCGGGAGGGAGAGAGAAGAAGAGAGAGAGAGAAACATTGACATGAAAGGGACACATCGGGTGGCCGCCACCCGCACGACCCAACCAGGGCCGGGGACAAACTGCAACTGAGTTACGCGCACTTAGTGGGAACCAAACCCGGTTCTCTCTGGACCGCAGGCCGACACTCTAACCACTGAGCCAAACCGGCCAGGGCAGAACCTTTATATTAAAGCCCAACTAATACCACTACCATATTTATTAAACTAGAAGATACAGAAATTAGGGCGACCAGAACCCGCGTATACCAATTTGAAATCCCGAGAGAGTTGAAAAGAGAAACTTACGTCACTCTGCTTCTTGGCCACCTCCATAGCGTGCTTGACGTCTGGGGGCTCCAGCATGATGGAGTAGTTGGACTTCCCTTTCTCCTTGACAAACTTCTTTTTGTAATTTGTCTAAAAAGAGCCAGACTTACGTATGTGAGCAGGGGTAGCTCAGAACAGAGTGGATTTACTTCTAGAACTTTGAGAAGATCTCCAGGAACACCCAGGGCTCCCCCTTTCGGATTAGTCTGGAATTCAGGGGTCTGGTCCCTATTCTAGTTCTTCCCTGTCCTTTCTGTCCCGTCACCCAACATTGGAACCGCACACCCATTTTTGGAGAAATGACCACAGGGAATTTAAGCTCTTTCATGCACCATTTCTACCTTTTAAAAATATATGGAACCATATAGGGCTCATAAAATATGCTACCATGATGATTAAAGTATTAATGATTAGGACATACATGCTGGGCAGAGGTTACCGAGCTACAAAGAGGTGATTTTACTTCTCTAAAGTTGTTCAGCCGTTTAATGGTAGGGGAGGCCAATCTTCATCTAGGGTCTTTTCTCCCCTTATGAATAGTAGGTTAGTAACATATTGTTAGATAACATGTCCCGGGGCAAACCCCACATCTGCCACAGTTGCCAACATTGGAAAGCTAATAAATAGGAGTTGTCCTTGAAACCAGAGTTCAAAATTCACAGACCGGTACTGAGGGCGAGAGTGAAATGAGATAAAGGGAAATGTCTGTAAGCAAAACGGCCACTTCCAGTCTTGCTGGATTCAAGGTAAAGCGGCACTGGGGCTGCTCAGTGTCCCGGGGCCGGTCACTTACATCGCTGACATGCTTGGTCACTTCCTTGACTCGAATGGTGTTCGGCGTCTCCGGCAGGGTCGTGTAGGAGCCCTGGGCCAAGTGCTTCTTCACGTAGTCCTTATACTTGTTCTGAGGGAATCCGTAGACAGTGTCAGACTGTCTGGCTGGGCAGTAGCCCGAGATGAAAACAGACTAGGTGGGCAGCGGGAGGGTTACCTCGGACACCAGGTTGCTGACAGTCTTGGCCAGGAGGATCTGGGGCGTGTCGGGCACAGCACGGCAGCTTCCTCTTTCCTTGACGTGCTTCTCCTTGTATTTCAGCTGCAGGGGTGAGAAAAACATCTTTATCTCCTCTGGGTCTCCTGCATGTCTTTATTAAGCTCCCGAGTCACTGCATAGAGCTAGGAGAACAGTACTGTTGACACAGTGGGAATAATAAACTCAATAAAAGATGTGATGTTTGGAAATCTTGGGAAATACGCAGTAATGGGTTTCTTGATCTCTTGCTAGTTGAGGTTTTAATAACAATCAGATGGGCCTCGCGATGAGTCTTTACACATAGAGCCTAGTTCAAAGCACTTACAAGTATGTCACTTGACCCTCCCCCAAGGCCCAGGAGGCACCCTTAGCCCTCCTTTCCAGGCGAGGACACTGCCGCCTGGGGGAATAGGATCCCACACACAGGAATTAGTTTCCTCATAGAACCCGGCCAGGCCTTCAGAGTCCCAGTTCTTGCTGTCAGTTATCTCGTGGTACAAGAACGGTCAAGAACGGTCGCCTGGGTTAATAACTTCCTGCTGTTGCTGCCCTGCTCTGCCATGTCATGTTCAGGCCCCACACCCCAGCAGCAGCCCTGGGCCTTTGCTGGGTGTCCCCGGGGACTGTGCTGCAGAAAGGCCCTGAGCGAGGTTAGGCACCTGGAAGGGACGGGTACTCACGTCACTTTCTATTAAGGAATTCCTCAGGGCCAGCACCATGTCTTTGTCATCAGTGACAGAAAGCTTGCAACCTTTGAGGAACTCTCGGTCCAGCTTATACTCAAACTGTCACAGAAGAAAAGCAGAGGAAGATGGGACAGGGTGACAGGCACAGGAGAAAGCCAGTGTTTGATTAAATTCGTCAGGAGTCCTCCTGTTAAAGAGGGCTTGCTACCCGGAGGGGCAGGGGCTTCCTGGCCCCTCACTTCGCGCTGAGCTCCTCCTTTCCACCCCCAGGCCCAGCCCCTCCCCACCCCGGCCTCACTCAGGACTCAGAACCATGTGTCTGGGCCCCGCCATGGGAGACCAGGCTCTGTGGCCAGGTCCGCTTCCTGAGCTTGCCCCCCACTCCCACACCCCTCCTGTCCTTGGACAAGGAGCTAGGGTTAGCACCCACGGCAGTGGTTATTATGACTAATGACTCATTCTCTGTCTCATGCACGTCTCTTCTATCTCACATCATGTCTCTTCTATCTCACATCGCTCTGTTGCAGGGACGACTTGGCGGCCTGCAGGAAGTCCGGTCGGTCAGGGATCCACTTCCAGTGGGCTTTGTTGGCTTCATACAGCCTCTTGTAGTCCAGCTGTTTTAACCAAGAGGAAAACAACTTGTGTCAGTCAGGGGGCTGAGTTCCTAACCCACGCATGGAGCGGCTCCTCTTGCATTTTATCAAAAAAATTTTTTTTCTTTTATTGATTTTAGAGAGAGAGGAAGAGAGAGGGAGGGAGAAAGAGAGAAACATCGATGAGAGAGAACATCGATTGGCCGCCTCCTGCATGCCCCCTACTGGGGATCAGGCCCACAACTTGGGCATGTGCCCTGACTGGGAATTGAACCTGTGACCTCTTGGTGCATGGGTCAATGCTCAACCACTGAGCCACACTGGCTGGGCAAATTATGGTTCTTTATGCAAGAGAGAGCCCCAGTGAAAATTTCTCTACAATTTTTGCAACTAGTCAGCCACTCAAGAAGTCATCTTGTGGGACCCTTTGGTCTCAAAATAGAGGCTAAAAACTTTAAAGACCTCTGCGTGAATTGACTCTACCATCTTCTTGTTCTGCCAGTGTAGCTTAATCATCTTCAGAGTACTTGAGAACTCTTAATTTCTGATTAAATTCAGGCTTAATTAAAAAACACACACACACACACACATTAAACATATAGTAAATTCTTTTGTGCCAGGCACTTTTTAAGTGCTTTATAGAATTAACTTATTTAATTTTTGTAACAACTGCATGAAGTTGACAGCTGAAGAACTGCCTAGAGGTTAAGTCACCTGCCCAAGGAGAGACAACTAGTAAGAGGTGGGATTTAAACTCAGGCAATCGGGGTTGAGGGTGCCTGTGCACTTGCCAGACTTTCATCTGAGCTCGAAAACTGGCTGCCTCGAGCCGTATCCGAGGCACAGACATGTCTGAAGTTTAATATGAGAGTCCAGGGAAGAGCTTTTTCTATCAGGCACATTTCTTTGCTCACTCTTTCCTTCTCTCCCTTTTTTGTCAAGTATTAATTTGCACACAAAATATGCATGCATCTATGTATACTATTTGATGAGTTTTCCCCCATATTATTGTGAAATTTTTCAGTCAGACAACAGAATTGCTAGAATCTTATAGAAAATACCCACTGCCTGCATTCTACAATGTACATTTTATGGAATTTGCCTTCCCCCCATCCATGCTGCTACCCACCCCTCAATCCATCCTCAGGACATCTGTAAGTCACTTGCCAGCCCCTTCAGGCATTTCAGTTTGCTGGCCCTGATAAACATGTTCTCTCTGGCACTAGTGGGCACTCGTTGGGCTACAATGGTTTCATTTTATAACCATTATATATTTTTTAAAAAGCTAATATCATCTAAATGCACAAAAATGTTTCTGTGGTTGAGGCTTTAAGATGCCCCACTACAAGGAAATGAGTCAGTACAGGGAGATCTGAGCAGAAGAAAGGTTAAGGCCAACTCCTAACATCACCAAGTGACTAAAATTTTTTCCTTGGCCCTGGCTGGTTTGGCTCAGCAGTTAGAGCGTCAGCCTGCAGGCCACAGTGTCACAGGTTTGATTCCTGGTCAAGAGCAGGTACCTGGGTTGTAGGTTTGCTCAGTTATGCGGGAGGCAGCCGGTTGATGTTTCTCCCTCCCTCCCTCCCTTCCACTGTCTCTAAAAATCAATGGGAAAGTATCCTCAGATGAGGATAACTTCTTTTTCCCATAAAGAAGCCGGCTCTAGGGTTTAGGGCAGGAGGAGAATACAGAGGGTAGAGGGAATGAAAGATGCTGAAACACTTTCCAAAATTCATTTCAGAATTAAGTCTCCTGTTTCTCAGCACCGAGTGCGAAAGCTGAGTGGGTATAACGACTGTGGCATGGGTTGGCCACCTTGCTCTTCCCCGTGGGCCTCGGTGGGAACCAAAGGCAGCATGTAGATTCCAGCGTCATTCCCCATGCTCCCGGGGCCTAACTCTTGGTCTGGACTCATTAGAGCTCAGTGACCGGAAGGGATGTACAAGAATCATGTGTCCTGTAGAACCTGATGGATCCCCGGTTAGGCTGGGGGAAGTGTCCAGAACTCACATTGGTGTTGACTTTGTACGCATCCTTGGCTGCTTTGATATGAACAGCGTCCGGCTTAATGGTGCAGTTGGACTTATTTCTTTGGTAAACTTCTTTGTATTTCAGCTGTGGGAGGTGGCACAATGACAAGGTTAACTTTTTATAGTAGCCTACTAAGCATTTCAAAAAGCAAAAAGAAAGAAGTGAAAACCATGACTACAGCACACACTGGTCCTTAAGAGAGAACAGAGCTGTGTGTGGAAAGAATGCGGCCAAGCAGACATGCCTGTTTCAGATCGTAAAACCAGCTCCCAGGACACACCGAGTGTGTGCACTAGGTCACCATAGCACGCATGCCCCCTGAGGTTATGCTGAAAGGGCTAGCTGCACAGTACCCCATATGTGTTCCCTTTTCCAAATCAGAACATTCCAAGTTCAGAACATCTTGAAAACTGCTGCTGCTGGAAGAGAAGCTTCCCCACCCAGAGGCAGTGAGTGTCGCCCGCCTTCTGTGCCCCACCACCCCAGCTGTTATCGCCTCATGCGGACATTATTTGCTTATCTGTCTATTCTTTTCATGAAACTGGACCCCTCCAGGGCAAAGATGGTGTGTCACTCATCCTCTGGTCCTAGTGTCAGGCACATAGAACGGATGAACCGATGGATGGACGCAGTCATCACTATCATCATCGCTAGGGCCACATCTGGCAAGTTTGGGCATATGTGGGCTTGGATGGGAGGGATAGTGTCAGACAAAGCCTAGGCTCTGAGGGCGCAGTGGGTAGTGTCTCCATTCTGGGTCTAGAAGTTCTAACTTCACCCAATGTTGTTCCTTGTAAATTTCAGGGCCTGGGAGCCTCACCTGGGTTTTCCCACTAAATGTTGCTGAAGGATCCCAGGTTTTAAGTTAGTTAAATCTGAGGTGAACATGTTCTAAGAAAGCCCAGTTGTGTTACTAAGTTTGCTTGATCACAATCTTCTGTACTTCACCATATACATGATAAATCAGCATTTTTTTTTGGGGGGGGGGGAAGGCCTGGAAAGCCATACTTTTCATCAATATCTCAGGTTCTTGTTATAATCAGAACACACGGGAGAATGGACCTAGAAATGCTTCATCTTTCTACAGTGAAAGGGGCTCCACTAAAGGATCACCCTTACGACGTGTGTGAGTACCTGACGTTCATGCTTGATATACTAAAACTTATGTTAACAAGAAAACAATATTTTTAAGGTGTCTTATGCATTTCTGCCTTCATAAACGGCGCACAGAATGTATTTAGCATTTTTTTCATGGCACGTCAGGGTCCACGCTGTGAACACATTCGCGCGTCTATCCGAGACTCCTGAGTGCCAGCTATGGCCAAGCCTTCGGGGTGAGGAGGAGTTCACCACAGAGTTGCCATTGAGTATGGCTAGGAGGTAGGCATTGAGTTCCTCATTTTTTTTTTTTTTAAACTAACAATCATGATTGTTTTCAACCATAGAATCTAGATATATATCTGGAAATTTAAAAATTTATGAATACAGTTTTTCCTCAAATTCAGGGAGTTCAGGGAATGTAATGGCTCCCTTGTTCCTTTTAGCCAAAATAAAGCATAGAGAATATTCATGGCATTTATGGTATTTTGCATTTTTCAACATGGTCTCTGCAATACCCCCTGCATGCCTTTCCACAGTATGACCTTGTTCATCCCGAGGTGGCATGATCTCTTCACTCATCGAATCTGGGTGTGCACTGTGCCCAGTCAAATGCAGCAAAGTGACTCATGTCAGTTCTAGGAATAGTCCTGAACTGGTCTGGAAGCTTCCATTCCAGCCTCTTGGGACCTACCCACTGTGCTGTGAGATGTCCAATCACATGGAAGGGCCACATGGAGGGTGCTGTCTGCAAAACAGCCGAGCTCCCAGCCCAGAGCCTGCATCAACAACCAGCCATGTGAGGCAGACATCTGGAGGCGCTGGCCCACCCGAGCCTCGACTGGGTGCCCACAGCACGAGGCACAGGAGATATACTCAGCTTTGCCCAGTCAGCTCACAGAATCATGAGCAAAAAAATAAAAAAGATTGTTGTTTTAAGCCACTAAGATTTCGGGGGATTGTCACACAGAGGTAGATAGCTGAACCAGGATTTATTCTATCACAGTAGAGAGGCCAAGATGAGGGAGACTGCAAAGCCTCTGGTGCTTACATCACTGACTTCATCTTTGACCTTCCGGACATGCAGCAACATGGGCGTGTCGTGGATGGTGGTGTAGCCTCTAGGCTTGGCCTTGTTGTATTCCAGTTTATAAAGTATCTAAAGGAGATGAAAAAGCAGAAACAGACGATGTTATACACCTCAATTTGCAATGCCATGTAATGTAAAATTATTAATGCAAAGAGTTTTTTTTGAGTGTATATAAAGGTGGCAGAATCCTATAAATTTAACAGGTGCGTTCACGCTTCCCGCCCAGGCCCCAGGGCTCTGAAAGGGGGTGTCTGCCAATCTGGCTGGGACAGTTCATTATTGTAAAAGAAGTCCTGAGCACAGTGGGGCAGTTAGCACCCTGTCTCACTTCCACTACCCAGTAGGAGGGCCCTCCACACACGGTGACGATCTAAAATGCCCCTCCACATGGGAAAATGCCCCTGAGCTTGAGAACCCATTTGATGTTCCTTGTACTTACATCACTGATTTGTTTGTTGACTTTCGTAGTACGCAGGTGTTCCGGCGTGTCCACAACCGAGGTAAATTTGTCCTTAGACTTTTCATAATTTCTCTTATACTCAATCTGCATTGTGGAATAGAAGAACAAGTTAACTCTAAACTGTAGGATGGAGGGCTTTAAGGAACCTAATTTTCCTCTTGAGAGAGTCCCACAGCAAATAGGATTATTATACAAGCCGCAGATGTGGGGTGGGGTGGGGTCATGCTTTCTCTTTAAATCCTAATTGAAAATGTTTACTGTAAATCTATATTTGATAGCAATCTTGCAATGGAGTAAGCAAGTAATAATAATAATAATGATGATGATGATGATGATGTGATAGTGTCCATACATTTTAAACATGCAGAAACTGAGGTCCAGAGGGGTTAAGAGACGAAGGGCACACATAGAGTGAATCTCAGAGCCAAGACTAGACCTTTGTCCTCTGGACGCTGACAAGCAATGATTCACTCTCAATACAGAGTGGGGGCAAAGTAGGTTAACAGCCATTAGTATAGAAAAGAATACAATAATTAATAAATAATAATATGAGAAGTCTGTTCCACACACTCACAACTGTAAACCTACTTTTGCCCTACCCTGTATGCGGCATCTAATACGTATGACCTCTTTAGGTATGTTTCCATATCACAGATGAGATAGATGTAAAGTAAAAATCAAGTATATACAGTTTAAAGCATTTATCATTTTAAACAAAACATGCATTTTGTAATTTCCAAGTCATCATTTTTTTTCATGCACGAAAGCTATTTCAAGCAGTGCAGAAACAGAGAGCACAATGAAAGTTCATGCACAACTACTTGATGATCATAGGACAAAAAAGGTGGCAGGCAAATAGATGTTCCTAGGGAGACCTCATCCCCCTCATTTCATGTGTTGATGGATGTCACCCTAAAGTGATAAAACAAGTTCCTAATACAAAAGATTGATTAAAAACTCTTTTTGTATGGGAACAATGGCATTGTATTAACATTGTATCTGGTAGTTAAGCAATTATCACCATTTTTTGCTGCCTCGAATTTACCTTTCAGCCTATGATGGAAAGGTGGTGGTGTGTGCTTCTGTTGACCTTGTGGGAAGGTAATGTTATCAGGAAGGTTATTAACAAGTGTGCAAGAGGATAGATATGCTGGAAATAACCTAGCAAATTCAGCATCAAACTCAAGAGGGGCCATGAATGTGGACAATATTCAAAGAGCTACACTGTAATCTCTATCTGTCCTAAATGATACACGTGGCCAAATGAGATAAAGACATTAAATATTCAGATCTTTTAAATGCTGTTGAATATACTTAATATGCTCAGTTTCTAAGAATCCATTTGGGGAGGGGGCAAATATTAAAACATATAAATTAATGTTATACCATTTGGAAATAAAGTCTGGAAAAGTCTCAGTCAGTCTTACTAAGAGTCCCCAAAGTGTCAGATATTGATATACAGAGGGCCTCAGCCCAGTGGAGACCACATCCGGAGTTCATTGACAAGGAATGAATATTTATGCAGCCTTATCATGTGAAACCAGCTTGGGCAGGGGGCAGATGAAGGAAGTCAAGGAAAGCATGATGGTGAATGCCCCCAAGGCGTCTGTATTGCTTCTTCACATCACATCCGAAATTACCTGGCTCCACATGTACGAGTTGTAGAGGGCAGTCAACATATCTGGGCGCAGAATTTCATTACATCCTTGTTTCAGAAACATCTTGGCACTAGATTTATATTTTCTCTGTTCATGCAAAGAGCAGTAAAGCACAAAAGAGACTTAAGAACATGGCTCTATATCCCCGTCACCTCTGAGTGAAGAGATGTAGGCAGACACACTTTATGTACTCACATATATGTGTGGGTGAAGGCACCAAACACATGGCAGTGCCGCACAGAATGACTGCAGCACCTGCCATTGACCACCCATCGTCCTTGTGAATGGGGAATGACTTATCTATGCCACCCACACTGCCTTCTAGGAAAAAGGGCATCACTGGAGTAGAAAAATACACTAGGGAGTTCTGTCTTCATTCCTCCCATCAATTTGCTTCTTTGTTTTTGCTTTTGCAAATCAGTTTGCAATTTAAAACTGCAGGTTGAAAACTGGGCCTCCAGAGGAATAGAGGGTGGAAGGACCCAGCCTTTCTTTTCATCTCCACCACAGCACATGTGAGCACACAGAGCATGGACTGCACACTCAAACAGCTCATGAGCTCTTTGGGTGGCTAGACAGATACTTTGAAACAGAACATCCCAATATCATAGGCAGAACCTATGACATCCTTGCAGCAGACAGGACAACATCTCTTGAGAAATCTGGAGCACAATCCTGCCGGGGCCGTCCAAACAGCCCCATCACAGTACCTGACTGATCTGGTTGCCTGCGATCTTAGCCAGCAGATGTCTAGGCTCATCGACTACCAGGTGGTATTTATCTTTCCGCTGCTCATAATCAGCTCTGTATTTTTTCTGCTCAGACATCAGATCAAATTATAGCAAGAGTACAACTTCAAGTCTACACAGAAATATCTCAAGATAAACACTCCCAGAGGGCCAGAAATATGTCATTTTGAGAGGTGGGCTTCCAAGCATCCAGGGTAATAAACAAAGGGAGGCAAAGACAGTCCAGTGAAGGGAGGGTGCATGGAGGAGGCCAGGGCTTGGGATAGATAGGATCTGTGACACCAAAATGGGAACACCTTGTGCCTAAAGGTTTTCCATCTCTACATATGATGCCATTAGCAATGTTAGGATTTATGGCACTTTACATTGTATTTAAAATAAGGTGCTGATAATCTATGGGTCTACTATCTAAGGCTGTGAGAATCAAAAAGAATATTCATGAAAAATTCAAATAGTCTTCTAATGCTAGCTAATTTATTTAATTATAGCTGAGACCTGAAAATCCTTTGTGAATGTGAAAAATAGAAACAAAATATATCAAGACTATTCTAGGAAGCTACTAACAGTATTTCTTCAGAGTTGTCCCACCTGGAAATCTACTGAAAATGAACAAAACCAAATTTAAAAACAACAAAAAAAAGTCACACATTGACATAAATAGAGCATTGGCTACATTTCCATTTTTAGATACAGTTCACTGATTTTCTAACATTGTTTTGGCACTTATATAAATCTATGGAATATCCACAGATAGGAAGTTAAGTATTAAAACATTCAAACGTTTAACTTAATTCATAGCTTGCCTACTTCAGTCATTTTAAGCTGCTTTTAAGTTAAATTAATACAAAGACAGTTCCGAGAAAGACTGGGTAGAATATAAAATAATATTCTGGGTACAGATGGATACTTCTTTGAACCAAGGAATGAGTAAACAATGGCAATACAAGTGAATGCTGAATCACAACTATCCCTTTAGAGGTGGCTTTTCCACCCACCGCTATTTCTGTGCCATGGGAAGGGATGCGAAGTCAACCTTGATCTTCTGTGGCTCTCAGCTCTACACAGTATCATGTTTAAGGGACTTCAGCCGATAGTCAACAAAATCCTTTACCTCCTTGCTGTCATCACCTAAGGGGCTGTGCTGCCCTATGTCGGTGTGAAAAGAGGTGGATGGCTGTGGGGCCCTCACACCCCTCTGCACAGTCCCTTCTCTTGTTCTTATTCCTGCTGTGGCAGAGCCCATCAGATGGTGACTTTATACGAGTCTTTTCAGATCTTTATCTTGAATCAACACTTAGAAAGACTTCTCAGTCATTTTACTTTTTGGGTTATAATCAAAGAACTTTATAGACTTCTTAAGGGAACTGAATAGGCTTAATTGGGTCAGGTCATACATACCTCATTCATCAATTGAGTTGCATACTTGAAATGCCTATTGATTGGACAGTCGGCTTCATACTTGAACTTTGACTTTGTCCTTTCAAATATCTCCTTATACTTATACTACAGAAAACAGAATGTGGTTACTTGATAGCAGGCTGTGATTATCCTTAGAATGAGACATGCCATTTATCTTATCATACAATTGTGATAATCCCTTCATAGAGTAAACAAGTAATTACTGAATGCTTATTCTGTCTCCCAAGACAATGAAGGGTATATCCAAATCAGTTCCTTCTTTGTTTCTACGTATTATAATGATTATTTTACTTTGAAGGTATTACCATGTGCAGTTGAAGGCAGTTTTTAGTCCATTAATTTAAAATTGCTTCCAGTAATTAATCAGATATTCATAATATTTTAGGGCAGAGGTAGGCCAACATTTAGAGCATTACCTATATCTAAATGGACTCATGAACTAAGAATGTTGTATGTGTTTATTAACACTTTTAAAGAATTGTAAACAAAGAATATGTGACAGAATGAATGTGGCCCACAAAGTCTAAAATATTAACTATCTGGCACTTTTTTTTTTGGTACATGCCCCTAGTGGGAACCGAACCCGGGACTCTCTGGTCCGCAGGTCGACACTCCAACCACTAAGCCAAACCGGCCAAGGTACTATCTGGCACTTTTAAGAAAAGTTTGTTGACCCCTATTTTAGAACTCAAAGGAAGCTAATCCAACTGCTTTATTTTGGAAATAGAAAATGAGGCCACAAAAAACAAGTCATTTGCCTCGAGTCACACATCAAGTTTGTGGATTAAAATAATCCCACTTTACATTTGCTCCTGTGTCAACTCTAACAGGGTAAATTACCCAGAGACATATTAATAGGGAGGGAATGCTGGCAGAGACATGAGGAGTTGTTCTGCAATGGCCATTCATCAAACTCAAATAAACAGACTGCAGTCAATGAGGTCAGTACTAAAAAAATTTTGAGACATGCTCTTTTGGCGGAGCCCGTCAGATGGTGAACATTTCAGTACGTACTCCAACTACAGGGTCTAGAATGCTAATTCTCTCTGTGGGCACTGAGATGTGTCGAACAGATGTGGCCACCACCCTTGAGTAGCTGTACCTTGCTGTAGAGTGCCTTGTTCTTTTCAGCCAGCGTGAAGTCAGGGGTATCATTGGCATAGCAACCAATGCCTTTAAGCCAGGTCAGATCTTCTTTGTATTTTACCTGAGAGAAGAACATCATCAAAGAGTTTTAAGAACCTATCTCCAAATAGCAGTAGGTTACGATCGATGTAAGTAGAACAAGTGGAAGCTCTGACCCTTGAGACATGTAGAATAAAGTATTAAAACAATTATATAAGAAAAGTTGCCAGCCATACTTTTTTCCTGCTTATTTTAAGGTATATTGTTATGTTATACAAGGACATTTTAATTACTAGTGAAAACAATTCAGATTGAACAGGTGTACTTTCCTAGACAGTACATCATTAATGTGGCAGCTGTAGTTCATACAGAGAGCTGAAATTTCTCTCTCAGTGAGCACTGTTACGTGTCTTAATTGCTTCATGAAGTTGTCTCTTCAATCGACTAAAATAGGTTATTGTTTAGATGAAGTATATTACTGCCAGTCGGGTAATATAATATAATACATATGGAAGAAAAATTAGGTTTATAAATTTGGATATATTGTTTCTCTCCCAAGTTGAAGTTCACACATTTATCAATGAATTTTATGATTCAAACATCCACGCATAAGAACTACCATTGAGTTCGGTGCTTAATCAATTTTTATGCCCTGTTTGATTCCCTAAGCCATATGGGCACATGGTTTTATATGTACAAACAGCAGATCTGAGGACTCACGTCACTGATGGCATCAGTGACTGCACGATGGTGGAAATGGTCTGGGCGATCGGGAATGGACCTCCAGATTCCCAGCTGGCTCATGTAGTTCTCCTTGTATTTCACCTGTGGTTAGAACACAAAGACAGGTATGAAATCCTACCCAGAACTAATGTAAAAAAGTCTAGTTATCTCCAGAGAGTCTTAGGAAAGGGGGGGTACTTTTGTACACTGAGGGTGGGTCAGTGAGCCCCACACAAGTAGAAGAAGGTAGGGACGTACTTTACTGATGTCATCTGTGACTTTGCGATGATAAACAATGTCCAGAGCATCCTTCACAGTGTGGTATTTCCCTTTGGTCTTTTCAAATGTTTCTTTGTAGCGTAGCTGGGAAGAGAAAATGCACATAGATTATGATGAACAACGACTGAGTTAAATAATTGAGGTTTTTTAAGCTTGAACTCTCTTGAGTGTTCTCTCTTAGGTTTTCCCATGAAAACATTTAGGAGAGATTTAAAAACTCATTTCACATCCTGGAAGAGAAAAGGGACAGGAGGAGGAACCTAATAGACTTTGAATAAAATGTAGAATTTAACTAATAATGTATCAATATTGGCTCATTGGTGTGACAAATGTATGATGGTAATGTGAGGTGTTAGCAATAGGGGAAACCAGATGTAGGCTGTAGGGGAACTCCACTATTTTTGCAAGTTATTTGTAAATCTAAAACTACTTAAAATGAAAAGTTTACTTAAATGTAAAACAAACAAAAAGCTCATTTAGGAAGAAAAACAAACATAACCTTGTTGAGCCCAAGACCTATTGGTACACTTGGAAGGAGGAGAAAGATTTTGTTTCTAACTCCTGGTATTAGAATGCCATCCCCATGAAGCAGCCCTAAACTTTTATTTCATTATACTCTTTACCTTTGTCATATTTCAAGAGACAACAACTCCTACCTTAACCTAAGAATATCGTAGAAGATTCACCTCATCTACATAAGATGAGCACTTTCCAAGAAGTCACCTCCAACAAACCTTTTCTTCTTGAGTAGCTGAGCAAACATGTAATAAAAGATGTCTTTTCTTTAACTTCAACTTTGCTTTTCATGTGGATAATCTCATAAGATTGCTTAGCTCTACTGTGAGGATAATCATGGTAGAAAGGCCAATTTGGACTAAATGACATTGGGCTAGTTTAAAGGTTAGAGTTATCAGTGTTGGTACTGACACAGCTTTAGGCATGGGGCTGTCCACTGCGGCATAATGAGCCCCAGGGTCAGTTGCACTGTGTGGCCACCCCCAACAGTGTTGATGCAGAGTAAGCTTGTTTCAAGTTAATATTCAAGGGTAACCTTATAGTGATAAAGATGAGGATGTCTAAAGAAGACTAAAAATATCTTAGGGGATAGATTTTGAAGGTAGCATATAATTTTATCAGCTTATCTTTGAAGCAAATTGGCATGGTCTCTTTCCAACTATCAGGATCCTTTCAGCTCCAAATAAAAATTTCCGACAAAATTATGGAGCTGAGATACTGTTCCGATTTACTGTGTACCCTCTCATCTTTCTGTTTTGGGGTCACTATACTTACCCTAAGATGACTTGAAATCCTAGAGCTATGTTGCTAAGCAGGGGTTATGAAGTTGATTGAGGTTTTTTTGGTTGAGGTTAAGTCCCAACATGGCCAGTCGTCTGGGGATTCTGGTTCTGGTAATGGGAGCGCTACATTTGCAAATGGGCTCTAAGACAAAAAACTGCTAAGGACTACCCATCGGCCCTGGGTTAATTCTATATCTTTATTAGCAGATAATCCCATTACCATTAAAAGGCAGTACTGTCCTTGATCATGGGGTACAGAAACTGAAAGTCTGTCCCTTCTAATTCTAACAAACATTTCATTCACATGATTTAGACAATCAAGAGAAGAAAGGGAAGAAACATTTTCTGAGGGGCAACTAAGAGACTAGCACCATACGAGGAACATTATTGTATTGAGTCTAATTTAATTATCACAATTCTTACCCTCGTTCCACATTATAAGAATACAGTCTCAGAAAAATTAGATAAGGCATATATAGTCATACATCAGGGAAGTGACAGTATTCAGGATTCGAAACCATGTTTGGTTGACTCTAAGAACATGATTTTATAGGTAAGCAACAATTAGTTGTCAAGTATCCCTAGGAAATACTTCCAAAGAATTACAAGAAAGGGTCATGTTCTTCCTAGAAAGCAGTCAGAAGAGTAGTAGGTTTTTGCATCTCTCAGCTACTACTTTGCCTAAACTGGTCTTGTTTGTACCTGTGGTTTTTTTTTTCTTTTTATGTTTTTGAGGGTTTTTTTTTGTTTGTTTTTGTTTTCCTGGTCCATGTGTGGGTCAGGACTTTAAACTATGGATATGACTATAATATCTTCTGTTTCTCAGGTACCTCAACCTCAGCTGCCCCTATCACACCAGAAGAAAGAGGGAAGGAATGCATACATCACTGGCGTTCCAGTAAGCCTTCTTGGCTCTGATGAGGACTGGTGTATCTGGAATTGGAGTGTACTTGTCCTTCATCTTCTCATATTGAGTCTTGTACTTATTCTAGGAAATAAAGATAGAAGAGAGAGACAAATATAAGCTCAGGTGTTTTCATCCATCATAATCCACGAGCATGTCACAGATCCACCCTGGACACATGTATTATGCTTGTTAGGAGAATGGCGCTGCCTTCTGTTCTTGACGCTGCTGAGCACAAATTATTGACCCAAACTCCCCTGTCAGAGGCAGCAGGTGAAGGTTTTGGTGAAGGATTCTTTCTTTAACCCAGTGTCTCGGTGCCAAATTCCCAACTTACCTCGCTGACCAGGTCCTTCACGTCCTTGGCGTGTTGCAAGGCCGTGGTCTGGTTTCCAGCGTGATGATGGGGTCTCTCTTTGGTGGCCAGTTCAACATACAGATACTAAGTAATCAGAATAGGGATCAGTTGTTACAAAGATAAAACATTTCTTATTTAGCATTCAGTCTTCTTTATTCAACTGGTGTCTACCTGTTGTCCTGTTTTTTGTTTTTGTCGGTTATATGTGTTTCAGTTCATTTGTTTCTCTCTGCATCTCACATTTGGAAACACATATTGACACTCCAGTTGCCTGATAATCCTATCGATGAGTATAGTTTAATCTAAATCCATATAATAAAGGATGCCGACGGAAGAACAAAATGCTTCTGATAGAGCCTTCAACATATTATTTTTCCATTTTTGCCTGAATGCATGAATTGTAGTTTCATTTGTCTGCAGACATTACATAGGCCCTATCGAGTGAATCGAGCAATTTATTTTCATTACTGGAGCCCACAGACAAAAGTTATATAGAACTTGGAAAAGAAGACACGGCACTACGTGCTCATGTAAAACAAAACCGTGATTATGATGGCCCAAATAAACACTGCCTCCTGAAACTAGTGGGCATACAACTGTGTCACTGACAACCAAGTACGAGAGGTTGTTACCGACCAGGAGTGGTCAGGCACACGTACCCACCCCCTGTGATGCCAGCCTGGCAGGTTTATAAATCTTTGTTTATTACTCTTACCTGACTCTGAAGCTTCTGCCCTCGCTTGGCTCTTAAAAGATCAGGAGTATCAGGAACTGAAGTGAAGATTGACTTCTGCTTCTTGCCTGTAGCTCTGTACACCAGCTGGACATAAAACAGTCATCAGCATCATTTCTGCTTCGTGGACATGTTCTCTGCAGATGCCTTTACTGCTTACTTCAAGAAGCTGGGCGCTCCCACTGCAACAATCTCAGTTTCTTCCCAGTAAACCAATAATTTATTAACCTCCCTAGACTTCCTTTACTTTCCCCCCTTCTGTAAAAACACACCCTGGAGCCTGTCCAAGATTCAGGCTCCTGCTGTGATCTTTGTCCCTTCGCACCTGTTCCATCTAGGATGCTGTTCCATCAATTATCCCCTTCCCCTCTGTTATCCTCAACCCTCCTGGTTTCCCAGCTCTCCCCCTTTGTCTGCACACAGACTCAAGTTCCTCCCTTCATTAAGCCTTTTCCAACCTTTACCAATGGCCTTGTTCCTCTTTTTTACAACCAAGCAGACTATGTGTTTGTTCTTTTTCTTTCTTTGGATTAATTTCTCAAAGCAATAGTTTGGCTTTCCCCCAACCACTCCAATGAAGTCACTCTCAATAAGATCATCAAAGACTTTACAATTGCCAAATCCAAGAATACTTTTCTGTAACAACTGAAACTGCTGAGCAGTTTTCATTCCTGAAAACTCTCTTCTCTGCCTTCCATTCCATCATTCTCCTCTGGGTGCTTAGGGAGCAGCTTCTTTCTACGGCTCTGTCCTTCCCCTAAGGCTGCTATTAGGTTGGCCCCTTTCACCATGTATACCCTCTTGAGTGACCTCTTCCATACCCAGGGCCTCAACATTCAATTTGAGATTGATGACTTCCAAATCTTTACATCCAATGTCTCCCCTGAGCTCCAGACCCAAATTTTCAACAATGTTTTGAACAGGGGTACCTCATCATGTTTGGTGTAGAATTCTTTATATTACCCCCTAATCTCCAGCCCAAATCGGCGTCTCCTATTTTCTTTATTTTGCTAAATGGCGCTTTGATCTCCCAGTCACCCAGGCCAGAAACGTGGGGAGTCATCAAAATGGTTGGTTGTGAACCTTGGGTTCCTAACTTCATACTAGTCCACAAATCTGACCCTTCTCCTTCCCCACTGGTTCAGCCTCCTCTGTCATTTCTTCTCTACGCACCCGTGGAAGCCTCCTAAACACTCACCCAAATCCTCTATTGGGCACTCCACAGGGCTCATCCCCTTTCACAAATCTGAGAAAGAGATTTTCTTAAAGCAGATCTTAAATCCCAGGTCTACCCTGCTCAGAGTAATTCTTCAATGATTTTTCATCAAACCCCAGGTCATTAATATAGCACCAATGAGTCGTCATAACCTAGCTTCTATTTAATGTCTCTCGTCTACTTTCCCAACAGTCTCCCACACTCCCCATGTGCTATTTGAAACTACTCCCAATTTCTAGAATTTATTACAGCCATTTGCTCATACTGTTCTTTCTGCCTAGAATGTTCTTGCCCCTCTTATCTGCCTGCAAAGCTCCTAGAGTCTGTACCGCCTTGATTGTTTCTATAGGATACCATTTATCATGATGATGTCTGTTTGCTCACAGATTGCAGGCCCATGGAATGCAGGGTTCTGCTCTATTATCCCTTTATCACCTTGTGCTTAGATAAATGATCTGAAAAATAGTAGTCCTCTAATAAATGTTGAGGGAATTTAACATAATGAGGCAAACTAGAAAGTCCAAAAGAATAACAATTACATTCTAATTGTGAATATCAATGCCAGTTAGACAGACAAAATGTAGGAAATAAGTAATAAGTATAAATACATGTATGTACATGTCCATATTTTAAAATCTAAATGATATACAAGTGCAAGTTGAAACAAAATGATCTTATCTGCTGGAGCCTATTTCTGAAATAAAGAACTAATTAAAAATGTACTGTTTCTTCCAGGCTAAATTTCAAATAAAGAAAAAAAACAAACTCAGAGAATATTCTGATTAAAAGGAGCCTGAATTATGATCAAGTCCAATTCTCTAGCTCAGGGAATTGGGGTATTGAAGTGGTGAATTATGCAAGGTCACACAGCAAATGGGTTGTAAATCTGGGACTAAGACCCGACTCTCCCATGCCATTTCTAGAATTCTCTTTGTACTACATTCCCTCAAACATGCTTACGCACTGGTTACGCTTCTCCGGACAACACCCCTGCTTCCCGGAACTACAATGTGCATGTGACAAGAATCTGTAGAGTTCAAAACCCAACTTAAACTTCCTTTGGTTGTTAAACATTTTACGAAATCAGTGTTTCCCAAACTTTCCTGATCCAAAAATACCTCTAGAATCCTTATTAGAACAGATGTGCAGTCTCTACCCTAGACCTTCTGAATCCAGGGTGGTAGCTTGGATCAGTATTTTATCAAGCCCAGATCATTCCATGGTGAGGCACATGTGAGAGAAACGGCGCTGCTGAAACATGGCTATTCTTCTTCCTCAGTGTTGAGGCACAATACGAATAACGTTCCCAATGGGAATCGGGGAGAGGAGAAATTAAAATGTTATATAATTCTGAACCCAGACTTCCAAGAGAAGAAGTGAGGGTATTTCAGAGATACCAATATGCACTGTAAGCTACCAAACAGTTTTTTATTGTTTGGTAGCTGGAGGAGAGATGTAGTGCTTTAAAGTAGTGGGTCCTGACGTGGCGGAGTGTTAGAATCGTCCATGGAGCACCTGGAGCAGATGTGGAGAATCAGGGACGTGGGGCTGGGGATCGCAGCCCACTCAAGGGCAGCTTTAAAATATTTCACAGATGATTCTGATACTCAGCCAGAGTGGAAAAGTGCCTTTACTGAGATAAAAAAGCAACAATACATAAGCTTTCCTATCTGAGTGCTAGTGCTGGTGGAAATGACAGAGGGAAGCATTCAGGAAAGCAAGTGGGCTCAGTGTAGCATCTGGAGAAGCTAAGAAGTGATCATCCCCTTTCTCTGGCTCACTAGGAATGTAGGAGGCTGCACATCCCTCCACTTAGGGCCACGTTTGGTGTGCCTGGGCATCTCTAGGTCTAAAATCATAAGTTATTCCTTGTCAGCAGCCATTGAGAATGGGGAGTCAATGAAGTGGCCCCACAGTCAAAGCTTGGCTCAGCTTGATGAAGTCTGATGGATGAGGCCACAGAAAAACTGAGAGTTGAATGAGAATGGCCAGCTGACCTATAATAAGAGCAACCATTGACATCTGTGCAATGCCCTTACTTTTACAGAACAGATTTAGTCATTGGCAAACATGGACATCCTTTATGGCCAAGGCACTATGGGATACACATCTAAATAAGATGGGGTCCAAGCCTCGAGACACCAATAGTCTAGGTGACAGCCAATCTAAACACCAGGAGGGGCTGGTGAAAATGATGGGGACCCAAATAAATTTAAGTAATTTGGAATTTATTGAGTAGGAACAGAGCAGAGCACCAGTGAAGACTTTTCAAATGACACTACCATGGTTAGGGTTCCTGATAGCAGGAATTCAAGAGAGAAACTTTTGAAATAAATTTAGTTTAGAGAATACAACAATAGTATAAGACAGAAGGACTTTCTAATCTATAAAATCATGTAAACTCTCAGCAGTCTTAGGTAGACCAAATATCAATCTCTTCATTTTATTAAAAGGGAATAAAATAAGTAAACTGAGGCAAAGTGAGATCAACTGACTTGCTTAGATATGGTGGCGATTCTGACATTAAAGGCACAGGGAAGATATTTTGCCTCCCGTAGTTGCCTGAAAAAATGATCACTAGAAGCACACATCCCTAGTAGTGACAGGTTTGGTATCCTTACCTCACTCAGATGTGTCTTGAGTTCCTGTACTTTTCTGTATTCTGGAGTATCAAGCACCACTTTGTATTTGTCTCTCATCTTCCTTGCATTATCCGTGTACAGGTAATTAGACTTAAAAAAACAACAATGAAAATGGAAGTTGATTCATCATTTAAGGAACTGCATGGTCACACATTGTCTTTCAAATGGCTGATATGTGCAAGTCAAGCTGAGCCTCTACTTCCCAGGCAGGGACAAAACCAATCGTCATCTACCTAAGCTCATTACCTTTGTTAGGAGGTACGGGTCATCTTAAGTGGGTCATGACTTGCTCAAGTGGGTTAATGGCAAATTTCCCCTTAAAAGTAGCTGCAGGCAAAGATTCTTTCACCCAGCTCCTTGCAGCTGTGTGGGGGCAGCCACCACATGTTGTGAAAACCCACACTCACCCAGAGCTTCCGCAGGTGCCGGGAACGGACCATGTCGGGAGTGTCCATCAAGAAGCAGCCCATTCCTTTCAGGATCTGCAAGTCCTCTTTGTATTTAATCTGTGTGGCAAAATATAGAAAGATAGCTTGTCGTGAGAAAATATAAATCAAGCCTAAATAAGACAGGGTAGTAAGCTTTTCTTTTTTGGTACGTGCCCCTAGCGGGAACCGAACCCAGAACTCTTTGGTCCTCAGGCTGACGCTCCAACCACTGAGCCAAACCGGCCAGGGTTAGTAAGCTTTTCTATTGGCATATCTTTCATTTTGATTCAACATATCTACCTTGTACTCATGGTTTGCTTGCAGGCAAGTAAATCACAGATTTTGAAAGTTAAATCTCTAACCCTGAGCTGAGGAGAGGGCACAGCTATTATTTTATTATTGTATTGATGGGAGAAGAGCCTAGATGGAATGAAGTGGTTTTTAGGAAAAGGAAACACCAAGGAGGGGAATACAAACAAACAGAAAAACATTGCTTAAACGAAGCAGGGATGAGCAGGAGAAAGACACTAAACATGACCTGGACTGGAGGCCATTCAGAGAATGGAGATTGGTAATAATTCAGTGATGAATGAAGAAGTGTGGCCAGAAATTCCTACATTTCCCAAGTGGTCCTCTTACTACTATTTCCAAAGCTGGTGGAAGCTGCTTCCACACTATTTCACCTCCAAGTTGTATGCTCCATTTAGAAGTATTTAGAGGAAAAGGCTATTCAAAGCTCACTGGTCGGCTTAAACGCTGAAAGAAGCCGGCCTCTTGGTAAGTCTTCCAGAAAGACCCTATGAGATGCTTACGTCACTGGTGATGTCTCCCACATAACGGCAATGGAGCACGTGGGGTGTGTATGGCAGCGAGATCATGTGGCCCTGCATCTTGAAGAAGTCTGACTTGTAGATCAACTAAAGAAAAAAAAAATGTCCAGAAATACACACATTAGAGACCGAGTGGCTGACAGGTACCCCGGGGTTCCCTGGCCCGTCTTCTCTCCTAAGAAGACACTCACCTCACTGACAGCCTCTTGTGTCTTCTTGACTTGGCGGATTTCAGGCGTGTCAGGGGTCGTGTGGATCTTGTCCTTCAGCTTGTGGTACAGTTCTCGATACAGTCTCTAAATCAGAGGAAACATTTCAGGTGGTTAGTGTGGGATATTGACGAATTAGCAAGCAAATATTTTACTTAAAGAGCCATGAGAGAAAAGATTGAAGGTATAGAAAATGATTTATATTATGAAACAAAGAAAATATTTTATTTCGGTGAAGAATTTTAAGCATAAAATCTTCTACTTTCTGTCAGATATACAAATGAATAGTTCATGTAGAAAACTAGGATCATGAGTCAGACTAAAATGCAAATTTATTAAAGATTTTTTAATAAAAAATGTCAAAAGGTGCAATTAATTTGCATTATAATTTATGGATCGGGGTCTCCAATGGCATTGCTTAATATAGAAAACATTGCCAAGGGATACCAGTATCAAAATGGTGACAAAGAGACCCTCTTACCCCTTGCTAATGTATAAATTTATAGCTGAACTACAATGAATTCTTAATGCATTTCAAACAAAGCCATGGTCTTCAAAATTCAATATTTTCTCCACAGAATTAGCATTCACAGTACCTCACTGGTAACATTGTTGACCCTCCGGACATTGACAAAGGGAACGTCATTGGGGCCAAGTGTATACCCATTTGCCTTGATGTGTTCATAAACTTCTTTGTACTTGAACTGCAAAAGCAAAGTCAGAATGAGAACTCTCACTTTCATTTGAAAATTATTCTCTAAGCATTAAGTATAAGAAAAAGTCATTGACAAAATTTCAATAATAATTTGACTCTTGAAAATTATTTCGTTGGCAAATACAGCCAGGTCCAGAAAGGAATAAATTTCGAGGTTGCCTAGATGAAATCTGTATGCAGATATGCAAAATGGAAAAAAACACACACACAAAATCTATATTTTTTAGCTCTGACCTAGGTAGTAAATTAGGAAATTCAAAGAAGAAACAAGAGAATAAAGACTGATGAGTGGCTTTACAGATTGATACTGGACCTCACTGGCCAGCAGATTTGATTCCCAGGACTTTAAAGGGCAAGATGGAAGGAAGAGCTTATTCTGCAGCTGATGGCTTATTTATGGGTATGGTCTGAAGGCCAGAGTCACTGGGATAGACAAAACTTTCCAAGTCCTTGTCCTTCAGGTAAATGGTATCAAGTCCCAACCTGGCACTTCTGAAAAGTGGGGACAGTTGGTGTCAGAACTAATGCTGGCGCAAGCAACAGGAAGTGAGAACCTATCTATCCCTCTGAGCTTTCTATGAAATGGGTACAGCGGGTAAGTAGTGAGGCAAGCACCAGGGCCAGCAGCCAGGCAAGAAGTCCTTTTAAAAAAAACCCTTTTTTTTCTTTATTGATTTTAGAGAAAGAGGAAGAGAAAGGGAGAGAGAGATATGAAAATATTGATGAGAGAGAATATTGATTGGCCGCCTCCTGCATGCCCCACACTGGGGATTTAGCCCACAACCTGGGATGTGCCTTGATTGGGAATTGAACTGTCAACCTCTTGGTGCATGGGTCGATGCTCAACCACCAAGCTACACTGGCTGGGCAGAAAGTCCATTTTTTTTTTTCAAAGAAATATACAGTGATGTTATATCTTTTCCAGTGAAACATTGCAGAAGGAAGACAGTATTACTGCCATATATCTGGGGGGATGAGAACAGGCTATTCATGAGTATCAGTGCCCCTCCCACTTCAGACCCCACCTTAATAAGGAGGAGAGACTCACATAACTGCTCATGTACTGCATGTCCTTGGAGTGTTTGAAGTGAGGAGTGTCGACTGGAAGCCTGTATCCAGTAGACAGGGAGCGCTTGCCAGCATCTCGGTACAGATTCTGCCGAGTGAGGAAGAACGGGTTAAATGACACCTACGTCAAGTAACTGATGCAAGTTCAAGTCCCATCCCACTCACGTTAGGTTTTCAATCCCATACTTAAAGTACTTATGCTTACTGAGTTGATTTCAGAAATAAATTAAGTAAGTTCCAAGAGTTAGGCAATTAATAAAATTGCTCTTAACCAACTGTTTCTGAAAAAGAGAGCAGTGAATGCAGAAACTTATAGGAATTAATTCTTCTATGCTTCTGAACATATGGCCAGCAAACCGCATGGCAACCAGTAAGAATTTGGGATAAGTAGAGAAAACAGGCTGCCAACAGCCACCTCTGTTCTTCACCACACTCTCAGGTGATGTTCAAGCTGTCACCAATCTCAGAGACGGTCCTGATTATAAGGAGCATCTTTGGAATCCCATCACCCTCATAAACACAGCTTTGATGTCAGACTATGAAGTGGGCAGGGTGCTCATATTCCTGGCAGAGTGTGGACGAAGTTTCTTTCTGTGACCTTAAATAGCCTGTCTCTCAGGGGAGCTACGGGAGTAAGAATAGTATTTAAAAGATTAAAAACCAAATTACCTCTAACATTCAATATAGGAGAGTAGCACTGAAGGTCGAGACCAAAGTAGCACCATCAGCTGGCACAGAGATATTAAATATGCGAGTGGAATCTACGTGCTTTCTCGTCTGAATTTCAACAGCAATTTCTAGCTTTATCTCTTATTGTTAGTAGTCTTTTATCATTATATACCTTGTCTTTGTCACTTGGATCTTAAGCTTTTTGAGAGCAGACACAGTAGATTGGCCCTCTGCTTTGTAACTTGTAAACACTGCTCCCCAAATGCCCATTGCTTGCTTAAAAAGGATGATATGCCAGCCAAAGAGGAAGACAGGCGACGTTCTCCTTTTTTTGTAACTCATGTGAATGGAACAGCATATACAGTATGGAACAACATTTCCAATTTACAAGGTCAGGCCGAGAAGATGCCCAGGCTGAAGTGCCTTCAACAGAGGCCAGTGACCTGGCGTTTGTGAGCTGCACCCAGGATACCTGCCAGGCACGCTGTAGAGATCTCACTGCTCACCTCGCTCTGGAGCTTGTACGCGTGAAGAGCCCGGTCCAGGTCTACGGTTTTTGTAGTTGGAGCCACTTTGCCTCTGACACTGTGCACATAGTCATAGTGGTAGACAGCCTGGGTGCAGAGAGAAGAGAGTGCACTGATTCAGACCAATGGCAGCATTGTTAGAAAGAAGCAAAGCAAATGGAAACACAAGTTTCTCTCTCTCTCTCTCTCTCTAAGGGTAGTCTGCTTCCCTTTGTCTGGAGAATTCTATCTGATATATTAATGGGCTTTGTCCAATAAGAGCAGAGCCAGGGTATAAATCCCACATTGAGAAGCAAGTGGAAGAGTTGGCTCAGGCATCAGAAGAAGAAAGATGGTCATTTTACCATTGCAAGTTTAAAAATAATAGATATCAGTGATCTGACTCACTGGTGGGATAGTATTTATTCATTAACCTGTGGGGTTAATTAAAAAAAAAAAAAAAAAGAGCAGCTTTGTGCCCAATTCTTCCTGCTCTGTGCCAGGCATTATGGTTGGTGCTTTGCGTTTGTTTTCTCACTGCACAGAGAAGGGTGCTGAGGCCTGGAGGCTTAAGTGCTTTTCCTGAGCTTCATAGATTGGTAGAGGCTGGAATCCTCCCACATTTCTAACTTCAGAGCCTGCTTCCTTCTCATTCCACTCTAATTACCTCTAATTAAAAATTTTTTTTTTCTATAATGATTTTAGAGAGAGATGAAAGGAGAAATAGAAACATCTACGAGAAAGAACATTGATGGGCTGCCTCCTGCATGTCCTTCACTGGGGATTTGGCCCACAACCTGGGCATGTGCCCTGACCAGCAATCGAACCGGTGACCTCTTGGTGCATGGGTCAATGCTCAACCACTGAGCCACACCAGCCGGGCTAATTAGCTCTAATTTATTAGAAGGTCTAGACAGTGACACATAAACTGTTGCTCTTGATATAAGAACACAAAAAGCAACTCTGGAAGCTCTAAAACAAGTATTTTATAGACGTAGATCACTTACAATTCACCCCAGGGAGCTCCTTGAACACATCAGGTTTTAGGGAAAAAGCAGAATCTTTTACTTTTATTTTCCAATTGTAGTTGGCATTCAATATTATTTTATATTAGTTTCAGGTGAAGAGCAGAATCTTAAGTACTTTCTAAGGCACCAGCTCTGGTCTCCCAGTGTCTGCCGCTTCTGCTCGAATGGCGGTCCTGTCTTTATCACTGGCCACAGTACCTCCCCCCAGGGGCACTTACATCGCTTATCTGTTTCCCACTTTGGACAGCCTGGACGTAGACTGGAGTATCAGTGACCAGCTTGTAGTCATTCCTTGTTTTCTTCACGTGAGCTTTGTACTTGATCTGCCAAGAGGAAGAAAATAAGCCTGTGTTAGACCATGCATTATATCAAAAACTGCTGGTTTCCACAGCGGGTTTGGTTCTTTTGAACTCATGGCATTTACATTCACTAGAGGTTAGTTAACAGACCAAGATGTGTTTGAAGTTCATGACAGTCAGTGTAACTAACGCTTATAGTTCTATGGAACTTCCAGGGTCTGCTAGGAGGTTTGACCATTGCTCTCCTGGGGACGTTTAAGCTTTCTTACTGAAATCTTGATGACAGTGTTAATTTGCCTAGCAAATCCTCTCTTCACCAATAGATCCTGTCTGTGGCATCACCAACTCCTAACAAACTCCTAATTGTCTATAATGACAGTTATGTGCTCATTAATATATCCAAATTAGCCCAAAAGGTAGAGAGAAGAGCCATGTGTCCCATCTCCGCCAAGTCCAGTGGGAGAGCCAACCGCACTGTTGACTGGGAATGCCACCTGTGCGCCTGAGAGATGGCTGCTTTCTCTTCCTTAGCATCTTCCTCTAGCTCAGCCAGCCTCACCATCACTTAAGACACAGCTGGTCTGGGACAAAGTTCATAGTTTACATACTCTCTCCTTAACTCTCGACTATGTAGAGAAAAAAAACATACGTCGAAACAAAACAAAAGAGGTCAAACTCACATCGTTGCGTAGATCATAAGCGTGTTTGGCATGGAGGATTTCAGGAGTGTCCCAGACATAGCAACCAATGCCTTTCAACCAGTTGAGGTCATCTTTGTACACAATCTACAGAACCAAAACAGATGAAGGGGATTAGCAAAATAAAATTTGACCGTAACTCGAACATCAAAGACATGGACACGCTCTGGACCGAGGTTGACCGTGTGGAATGAAAACCCAAGGCATTACACAGTGAGGCCAAAGGTGTCATGGAAACATCGGCACACAGAGCCCTGCCTCCAGGGATACTTTTGAATTCCAGTCGGACCTATGGGTATGTAGGAGAGCAAGCCTGGGAGAAGGCTGAGGTGAAGAAATGGGTGAGTCCGCTCCTCTCCAGGGTGGGCACGTGGGGCAGGGGGGAGGGGTGGACCTGCATAAGCAATGGACTTACATCGCTGATCTGATCTGTGACTTTCCTGACATGACTGTTGACTTGCAAGTCAGGGTGGCAAATCCACTCGTGGAGGTGTAGGCGGTAATCGATTTCACTGACTTTCTTCTGAGAATCCTTAGCAGTCACCATCTCTACCATGTCGGGCACAATGTTGATTTTCATCTTGTTCTTTTCGTAAACTGATTTGTACAGGCGCTGTGAAGTCAAAATGACATGCCACTCACACAGGAAATCATGCACAGAATCATAGCAATATAGGACTTTCTTATACACCTAAGAAGTCAGGATGACCAACTTACAGCAATCAGCTGGGGGATGGGCAGGGACTGGACTTTTCTGACACTGTCTACAGATTTGTGTGGGCAGGAGAAGCAGCCTGGGCTGCAATAACACCTAGCTCCTGTTCTGATTTGCAATGGACAGCTCTATTAGTAGGCTTCCATTGGAAGTGAGGTCTTTGAGACGACTTACATCAATGTTGAACTTGCCAACTCGGAGACATCGCGCTGTGTTGGGATCATCTTCAACACTTTTGGGTAAAGTGTAAAGAGCTTTAAACTTTTCATATTCTTCCCGATATTTGATCTATAGAGAGAAAGCACAAAGGAAGAAACATAAGGACAGTAACAAATCCGTATTGTTATAAGAGCACGAGACTTACTAGGGAGAACCCATCTCTGAGATGCAGCCAACTTGGGCTCACCACTTCTGTGAGTTCCTTTCCTCCGTGCTCAGAGGTAGAGGTTCGGCAGTTGTACCTGCCACAGGTTATCTTAGCTGAGGCTTAATTCAGACTATATCTGAAAGCACTTTTTAAACTGTAGAGAGCTATCAGATTTTAGTTACTGTCTATAATACTTCTCTGCCAATACTCGTACCTGTACTGCTACTACAATGAACTCATTTCAAAGACTGTGCAATTTTAAATCATCTCTTTTGTATATTAGCTTTATTTTTCTTACTCCTAAGTGCAAGAGGAAAAATGTGCTCAGGAATGTCTTTGTTTTTAATAACAGACAAGCCTGATGCTTCAGAGACACAGTCTTCGAGTTTTAGTTTCTACAAGGTTTTCTGAAAGTAGAGTGTGATCAACTTCTATGGGAAAACAGACTCTCAGTGTGTGAGCTGCAATGCTGATTCATTAGTGCTGCATGATTTCATGAAGTAGGAGGAAGGCCCTGACAGAGACTAGGATACGGTCTCCCAGCACACGATACAATAGCAATTCTCTCACAACTCAGAGGCCCACATCCCAGTGAGAAAAATGAGAGGTGGGAGTATTTGTGTTAGAATTCTTGCAAAGCTCTTTGCTGACTAGAAACCAACCCAAATTCCCAACAGAATTTTCCAGAATATTAGTGAACATGCTCCTTACATCTACCCCATTCTAATAGGCCACATCTGTGTCCTTCATACAAGCGTTTGATTCTGGACTTCAGGGCCCTTGAGAAGAAGGACTGACGGGCACAGTGTTTGTGATGGTTGAGCATCTGGAATTATCTGTGGGTGGTATAGTCCTACGGGGGTGCTGGGGTGCTCCTGGGCAGCGTGTCTGTCGGCCAGAGAGATCCTGGGAGTGGAGAGCAGGGGAGGGCAGAGGGTGGGCGGGAAGGCTGTCACCTCTGTACTGACTCACATTGCTGGCCAGATCCTTCTGGTTCTTGGCGTGTGTCAGGGACATGGTGCTGGAAGGCAGGATGTAGCTGGTGGCTTTCACTTTTTCCCAGGCCTCCTTGTACAGGTTCTGTAGGGGTTAAAAACCTTCTTGTGAATGTGAAAAAATACATTCTGGTTAGCTTCTGCGTAGCAGATTTCCCCTCCGTTTCTGTCCTTAGACACGTCCTAACAACCCTCTGATCTTCTCAATCTGTGGGATCCAAGTACCCTACGTGAATGACTGGTGCAATGCCATGACCGAAGTTTCATAGTCCATTGTTTTGTTCTCTACCATAGTACTTATCACAGTCTGAGAGTTATCAGAGTTTTGTGGGTTTTCTTTTTTGGCATGTGCTCCTAGAGGGAATCAAACCTGGGACTCTCTGGTCCACAGGCTGATGCTCCAACCGCTGAGCCAAACTTGCCAGGGCAGTTATCAGAGTTTTTGATGCCATATTCATTCCCCATAGGTCTAAGAATTTCTGGCGGTTGAAAACAACGAACTTTTTTTTTTTAAACTTGTTTGCCTTTCCCTACTTTTATGTAGCTAGTGGAAACTCAAACTATGTTTATTTCCACTTCTCCATATTCATTTATCCAGGAGAAATGAAAACTTATGTGCACAGAAAAACCCATATGCAAATGTATAGAGCAGCTTTATTCATAATTGGCAAACTCTGGAAACAACTCCAATTCCTTCAACTGTGAATGGACAAACACACTGTGGGACACCTATTCTGCAAGCAAAAATCAAACTACTGATTTTTGCAATAATGTGCATAATATATAAATTCATTTTGCCAAGAGAAGGAAGCCAGACCAAATGGCTATACCCTATGTAATTCCATTCACATGACATTCTGGAAATGGTAAGACTTTAGGGATAAGCAGGAGAGGGAGCAAGATTGAAATTTGGAAGAATTTTTCTGTATCTTGACTGTGGTGGTGAATGCATGACTGTCTGTGTTTATCAATATCCATAGTACTATATACCACAAACGGTGAAATTTGCTGAATGTGAATTAAAACAAACAAAAAGAATCCATCTGAATGAGGGAGGGAATTAAAATGAAATACAAACTGTGACAAATTAATGTAACTGTATTACAAATGCATAACAAGACTACAGTGAAGAAAGTGAGGAAGAAAACTAACTTAAGTTATTTTGGAAAATGATATTTTGACCAGGTACTCAAAGGCTATAGGCAAAAATAATTATACACAAGATACTGTACTCTAGTTAGAAAATTTGTTTCTCAGAGTGGTATAGGTTAACAATTCTGCAAATACTTTATGTGCATACAAAGGTTGCAGAGACAAGTAAATATATCATAGAAAATGAGAACCAGGCTTTTCAGTAGAAAGGAAAAAGAAGGTTACAAGTTGGAAAAAGAAGTTGTAAGTAAGGAAAGGGGGAAGGCTCAAATGAACCCTGGGTGTTGAATTGCATTGGAGGTATCAGTACGAACTCATCGTTTAAAAGTACAGATACCGTTGGATAAATACAGAAATCAGACATGTAAGTACACATGGATCAGTATACATACATATATTTCTAAGCTCTGTGCACTCAAAGGGCACATGGCAATGACACCCCAGGAGCCATGAGCACACCCAATGCATAGATCTTGGTTTTGAAATACCATTCTCTAGTAAATAAACTAGGGCTCCTTGGAGAGGTGGTTGATTCTAGGTCTGGAACAGGAAAAAACTGTGAGAATTCTATGAACACTTTTTGAAACCTTTCTGTAAATCCCAAATTATTTCAAAATGAAGTTTTTTTAAAAAAGTGTTGAATTAATCAATTCAGAAGAGGAAAAAAAAGAGTGCTTTGGTTGGTCTGCAAACCAGTGGCCACTAGAGAAGCCAGGGAAAGACAAGTTCAGGGTCAACAATGAGTAGCTTCAACGGTACCTGCTTGCAACATGGGAGTTGCTGAATTTGTGTCAACTGCGTGAAATAGTGCAATATTCAAATTGGGGCTCACCCCATCACAATGAGCAGGATGTATGAGATAAAGTAGGAATTTGAAGGTCAGAGAAAAAAACTGGACAAACCTTTGGGAATAAAGTACCTATTCCTTTTATTTTCCTAGTGCCCCTAAGGTGGGGAAAGCTACTCAAATGAGAGGGAAAAAAACTACTCACACTGCTGTAAAGGTTCTTCAGATTCTTGGTTCTGTCATAATCCACTGTTTCCAGTACTGTCGTGTATTTGTCCTTAATCTGATGATAGTTTTCTTTATATCTCACCTACAGATGGAAAAGATGGGTTATTCTTCTCTGCTGTTTGAAAACATGTAAAGACAAATGAAAATGAAGGCTTGTTCCAGAAGAGAAGACAAGCAAGACGCACCTCGCTGGCATTGATGCCACTTTGAAGAGCCGTCACGTAAAGTGGTGTATCTGTGACCAGATTATAATTCTGGAGATTTTCTTTACTTGCTGCCGTGTATTGTAGCTGTGAAGAAAAGCGAAGGTCATCTAGACTAGTGAAATACAGGTCTGCGGTCAGATTCAGCGGTTTGTGCCAACTTAGATGTGCCCTTATTTTCAGTCTGGGTTTCCTTTAATCCTGACAAAGAGGCTAGCACTGTATCATCCTGCTGATTTCATGTGGCTGTCAAAACCAGCAGTTTCTCCTGACCAAGAGGGAGGTCTGGATCTTTGCCAGGCCCGCTTCTTCATTTTGTCGTCTTGCCCATGCCTGTGCTCCACCCGACGGCAGCCCCTCAATTTCGACATTCCACTCGTCTGCCCTATCAGAACGGAACCATATGCTGGGAGATTTTCTAAATACCTTTTTTTTTTTTTTAACTTCAGAGCTTATCTTCCTATGCTCAAAGCATGCATTAGCATTCTACTGTCTACAAGGTAACCTGATCAACTAAGGCATTAATGCTTGAGAGTAGTTTACTATGAAATACCTCCCAGATAACTTTCTGTTAGAAATGTCTAATGCCTTAAACTACCAAGAGACTCAAACGGAGAAGATCCAGCACCGAGCAGGCCACCAGGAGAGGTTTTACTGGGAAGTGGCCTTTGGTTCCCCTTGGCCATGCAGTTAGAGCAGCGTGCTCTGCCTGGGCACGGGGACAGCCTTGCTAACACCCCACTGAGAGCACCATGGATCCCACTGATCCACTGCGAATTAGTCCTTCTGGGAAGATTGGCTCACCTGGCTCTGAAGGTCGTACGATTTCTTGGCTTGGAGGATCTGGGGTGTATCCCAAACATAGCATCCAATGCCTTTCAGCCAATTCAAGTCATCTTTATACACATTCTGCAAGAAAGAAGAAACGGTGAAAGATACAGATACTCAATGAATTTACAATGGAATGTTTTGATGATCTATCAGCTCATGGCTGTGCTTGGAGCTTAGTGGTCACAGGGTGGGCTTCTCAACAGCTGGGAGGACTTTAATGCTCTGCCCAAACAAAGCTTAGGAGGAGAGCAATAGCTAAGTTTTATTCTAATGTTAAACAGACTACATACTAACCATAGATGTCCATGGTTTAGAGGGAATTCTTAAACCAAAAAGTGGTTCTTCATGCCACGCTGTATTGAAAAGCAGCAGGGTTTATGAATACAGGGACAATTAGAGCCAAGGCAGGGCTGGGTGAAGCCTGTAATTAAGGTAAGCTGTAGAGAAGACATACATCGCTCAAGATCTCCTGTGCGTTTCGGGCCACGAGGACACTGGGCTCGTCTGGGAGAGAAGTCCACTGGTGGAAGTAGTGTCGGTATTCCAGGTCACTGAGGATGTACTGGCACTTTTTGGCCAGCACGTGATTCATCATATCATTGGGGATATGAATGTCCGCTTTGGTGTCCTCGTAATGTTTTCTGTAGTTCAACTAAAGAATAATATTTTTAAAGACAAAAATAAGGAAGGAAACTGTAAATTTACTGATAGAGACTTATTTCCAATATGGATCAGCACCTTTAGAATAGACTAAGCTTGCACAAATAATACTATAATATATTTTTAAAAAAATGCCTCATCCTTTTATAACATAGGGTAAATAGTGAGCTTGTTGCCAAATACAGAGCCCTCACTGTGTGTTTCATAGTAAAGGGGGGAGGGGCTCAAAGTTATCAAAGATGCAAAGGCTAACCAGCAAAGTTGGGGAAAATCTCATGATTGATTCGTTCCTCATCCCCCATCCTCAGCTAATCTCGAACCAAAGGGCAGATCAGAAATAAAGGAACTGTGAACTTTGCTTACCGCGCTCCTCATCTTTTGGAAATCCAGACAGTGAACCACACCAGGGAACTCACTGATTTCTTTTCCAGCCAAGTAGTGACCCTTCTGCTTCTCAAATGTCTCTTTGTATTTCAGCTGTGAAATGGGTACAACATTGAGAACCACTGGGGTTTTCTAACCAGCCCTGGCTCCCCAAGAAAGACTCTCAAATCCGTGAGAGGAAAAAGTCCTACTGACCTCACTGTTCACATAGTCAGCGTGCTTGGCTCCAACAATAGGGATGTAGCGTTCATCCAAGGTATAGCCATAGGCCTTGGTGCCTTCCCACGCCCCTTTATACAGTATCTAGAACAGAGAAATGCGTGTTGACAAAAATTTGCTTTCAGATGCCACTAAAAAGAAAGTGGTAAAATCAAGGTAAAATATGTAGGTTTAAAGTCAAGGCTTAAATCTTTATTTACAGCTGTTAGTGTACCTACTTAAGAACAAGGTAGTCTTTGGGTTTGTTGCAAGTGAAATCTACAAACTCGGTGGCATTTTATTACAGAGGTTAACTGTATTTACAGTCCTAATAAAAGTGAAAACCAATCTGCTCCTAGGGGGAGGATTGCCGAAGATTGCTTCCCACTGAGTTTAAACACATATGCATGCCTCGTGCACACGTACATCGTCCCTTAAATTAGCTGAATGGAAAGAGAAGGGCATGTCCTCCATCCGCTGGCTGGAGCTGTCTGTACATGACCTCTAATGAGTGACCAGCCTTTCCTGTCTTTTCTCTGATGGCGGTTGCTCAGTCCTGTGTGGGTTCAGAGCTGGTACTGCACGTGTTACATTATCATCTGTCTATTTATGCGTGTGTCTGTTCCTCTCACTTGTATGACCTCCCAAAGGGCTTGTGTCCTTTGAGCTTTAGCTCCTCCGTGCCGGGCACATCACGGCAGCTCAAAAAGTACCAGCTGGACAAACAGTTCATGCTCTGAACAATTTGCTGCTTTTAATAAACAAGACTAAATACAACCAAAGTAACAGTTCTCCTCATAAGTTCAGTGGTTCACAGTATCATCCAAGGATATGAATACTGATAAGAGCTTAAAATTAGGAACTGAGTTATATGTCACATAAAAGAGAACTTACGGTACTGTAGAGTTTTCCCATGTCTTTGGAGTGGGTGATGTATGGTGTCTCTGGAGAAAACATATACTTGCCCTTTATTAATTTGTTAAATGTTTCTTTATATTTTATCTAAGGAGAGAAAGCAAAACAAAACAAAACCTCTGATTACTATAAATATATTTTTAAAATTTCATTGTATCTACCTTGAAAGATAATAGTCTACATTTAGAGATTAAAATGAATGAATGGACTAGAGATTAAAAGGAATTGCTTTCAGTCCATTTCAGCTAGTACAATAGAATAAGTTGGACAAAAATATGGGTATTATCACCCAGTGGTGCTCAGTGGTTATAGCGTTGGCCCACAAATGTTCCTGGGTTGCAAATCATCCTCAGCCCCAGTTGGGGGGGCACATGCAGGGGGCAACAGATTGATCAATGTGCCTCTCTCATATCGATGTTTCTCTCTCTCTCCCCCTCCCACCCTCTCTTCAACTCGCTCTAAAAATCAATGGAAAAAATATCCTCAGGTGAGGATTAATAGAAAAAAAAGATATTGTCTAAAAGTGGGTAGAATTATACCACCTACTAGTGGCTTTTAAGAATTCTCTCCCAAAGGTTATATAACCTCTCCCCACCTCAATTTTCTTACAAGCCGATCTGTTCAGTGATAGACAACTAGCTCCTCAGTCTATGTACCTCATTATACACAAAGCAGACTTACATCACTTTGATTGACTGAGTTAATCTTGGCCAAAACAATCTCTGGAGGATCTACCACACTTGTGAAGTTAGGATAGTTGTCCAGAGCTGCTTTCTTATATTTCACCTGCAAAGAAATCGAGATGATTAAGACAGGTCTCCCCTTAGAGTACCTGTCCCCACATGGCCGGTAAGGAGGCCAGCCCTTAGGTAAGAATAAACCTTTGTGTACCTGATTCACCATTTCTTGGTTTTTAGTCACCCTCACATGCTCCACAGAATCCAGGGGGATCCAGCCAATGCCTCGGAGCCACTCCAGGTCCGCTTTGTAGATATTCTGAGAACAGGAAGAAAGATGTGATGCGGGGAAAGTGAACCAGACACAGGGCCACAGACGGCAGATTAAAAACAATGTTTTCAGCTTTTAAAGGATTTCAATCTCTCGTAGCTGTTGTCTCCTTTATTCAATCACGCTTTCATCGGTACACCTGAACAATCTCTCTTGAACCTCTTACGAGGAATGAAGCACTGATCTAGGTGCTTTGAGGATAAGCACAAGGAAGGAGCCTAGGCGTGGAGAGATCATTCACGGAATGGAAAGTGGGTAAGAGCTGTGCGAACAAGACCACTCGGGTGCTGTGGGAGTTAGGGCAGGGGCTGCTGTTTCCAGCTGTGAGCAGAAACCAAGGCTTTATCAAAGAGGTGGTATATTTAGTTAGATAGAAATATGTGGGACATTTAGAATAAAGGAAATTACAAATGTAAATGTCCACGGACTGCAGGGTTAGGGGAGGCAACCTCCTACTCAAGCCTGCCTCTACACTTCGCCATTAGCTCCTGGATTCCCCCAGCCCACCCACACCAAATGGGGAGGGGTTACTAGTCTGATTCAAGTTCCACAGTGGTCTCTCTGCTGCAGCAACCGGTGAGGTGGGAGGTTCAAGTTCAGCACCTGCGCTACAGGTAGCTTTTTACTTCCCGTTTCTGTTTTGGAAGTGAGGAGAAGGCCTAGGTAGGGTTAGCTCCTCAGTGCACCTGAGCATCATGTTGATGCCTCATGTTTCTGTTCCCTACAGACACCTGGTGTCAGGTAGAGATCTTGATGCAGGCCTCAGTGCAAGGTGGCCGAAGTCATATTCTCTACCCTAGTTTAACCGAAGCTCTGCATGAGAAAACCTGGGCCCCCTTGCTTTGATTCCTTGCAAGCGACTACTTCATAAATGCCTTGAAGGATGAGACGCTTGGCAAAGCAAGAATGGGGCCTTCCCAGGGCCTCGACTGTTCTATCATGCAATGTTGTCAAAATCCCAACTCAACCCCAATTCCCTCCCAAGGCCATTACTATTTTAAATCAGTTGATGATCATTTTTCATGCAAATGTGAGTGAGGAGTTGCTAATACGATGGTACAAAAGTAGCAGATTAAGAAAACAACAACTGACTTTGAAATGTATTCAGAAGTGCAGCCAGCAGACCACCTGTCACTCAGTCACTGTTCCTGACCTTCCTCTACTTCATTCATATCCAGCTTCAGTTCCTTCCAGGAACAAACTAAATACTTAGGACTCCAAGTTTCAAAGAGTGGTCCTTCTGGAATGCTACTTACAATTTTCAGAGTATACAATACGTTTCTAGAAAATTAAGAAGCAAAAGCCACTTACATCGCTCTGAAGCTCATAGGCCTTCTTTGCCTGAATAACATCGTTTTGGTCAGGATGACATATCCATTGGTGCAGGTAATGACGGTAATCAATATCACTGACAAGGGACTGCCCCTGCTTGGCGGTCAACACGGACACCGCGTCAGCAGGTATATTGATCTTGGCCTTTGTTTTATGATAGTCCTCTTTGTACAGTCTGTCGTTCTGAATCTGGCCCGCGTGCTCAAACCACACCAGGTTAGGATCATCTCTCATGGTCGGAACACCTACATAATGACCTTTCTGTTTTACATGCTCCGCTTTGTATTTCAGCTGGTGGGATGAAGCAGAGAGATTCCATCAGCTTTGATAAGCACACAGGGCAAAAGGACTTTGGGCGTCAGCAAATTCAGCCCCCCAGTTTTTTGTGTCACATACCCCCACCCTGAGAATAAATAACAAAAAACATTGAAATAAATACATATAAAAGACTATCAACTTAAAAGTGAAAAACAAAAAGATATTTGTTTCCTAATTCTGGCAATATTTCATTTGAAGGCCTAGAGGTTAGATGAGCCAGGGAATAAAAGAAAACGTGACGACGGTGATGGATGTATATATTGTGGTGATCATTTCCCAATATATACAAACACCAAATCATTACACTGTACCCCTGAAACTAATATAATGTTAGATGTCAATTTTACCTCAATTAAAAAAATGAATGAAAAAGTAAAGATCTCAAACGATAGTCAAGGCGGAGAAATAACTCCAAAGTCATGGGAAAAGGACCAGAAAGGAGCAGGTTCTCCCCCCACCCCCACGCCTGGCCAGGCTTGCCGAGCCGACGGGACACTCCACCGTGCTATGCCTTAGCGTGACAGGGCTGCCCACCGCAAGGCCAGCCTTTGCAAAGGGCACTCTTGGCAGAATGAATGAATTACCTCGCTCTGAATATTACTAGAGTGGTGGGCGTGGACAAACGGCACGGCGTCCGGGGGCAGAAGGTAACCCGTGGCTTTTTGCTTCTCCCAGCCTTCCTTGTAGAGGTACTAGAAGACAGGGCACAACGAAGGGTTACACCGAGGAGTCAGGGGAGGCGTAGCAGGCACCCCAGATCGGCACGTCGTGGTCCTCCACCCCCACACAGAGTCCCGGGCACCTGGTGAAGCCCATACCTGGTCCAGTATCCGGGCGGCCTCCTGGGCAGTGTGCAGCTGCGGGGTTTCCGTGAGGGTGTACTTCGACTTGGTGTCATTCCAATCTTTCCGGTATTTAATCTGGAAGCGAGAGGCAAACAGAGTGTAAGTAAACTAGCCTCAACGATCTAGCTCAAAGATTACAGTCTGTACCCGAGACAATGATCGATGCTGAGTTAGTAGGCGGAAAAGCTTTGAAATGACGATTTCAGAGTAACAGCCCTGTACTTACATCATTTAGGATCTCACCACTTTGTTTGGCTGTCACATAATCCACCCTGTCATCCACAGGAGTAAAGTTCAGGGTTTCGATTTTTGTACGATATTTGTTCTATGGGAAAGAAAATAGGTTTTAGACAGGCGTCGTCACCGGTCTTGTGTGAGCTGAGAGAGGTATGCTACATTTAAGGATCCTTTTCTGCTAGAAGCATAGAGCACCATATTTGAATGGTGTCTTCTCCGCAATTTGGCTTTCTTCTTAGCATTTTATTTTTTACCACATGAGTTGGCTTCTTATATCTCCCACAGATTTTAAAGCAGTAGGTTTTCTTAGCTCCCAAAGTCATGTAATATATCATTACAAATATTATGTGTATCATAATACTCAATACATTTTTTTTTCAACTGGACAAACTTCTCACAAGTATTTTCCTATTGCTGACAAAAGGAATTTTTCATATATATAATTCCAGGCATAACAGGTGTGCTGGATACTATATTATGGATATGGTCCTGTAGTGTCATAGCAACAGCACAGGATTATTTTGGGGAAAATGTATGCCTGGCTCAAATAACAACTATTGAAATTGTTTATACTGTTGATAGGGAATGACTAAATTTTGGCTTGTGCATTTTTTAAAATCCACACATAAAAAATTATGTTTAGAGAGAAGAAAGGAGAGAGAGAGAGAGAGAGAGAGAGAGATTGAGAGGGAAACATTGGTCAGTTGCCTCCTGTACGTACCCCAATCGGGCATGAAACCCACAAACTAGGTATGTGCCCTGGCCAGGAATTGAACCCGAAACATTTTGGTGTGGGACAATGCTCCAACCAACTGAGCCACCCAGCCAGGGCTTGTGTATTTTTGTTCAATCTTTCAAGAAATGTAACAAATGGCAGGATAAAATGTTGAAATACCTCACTGAAGATATCTCCAGCATACTTGGCGTGATTGACGGAAACAGAATCATTGGGCATCCATCCAATCCCACGCAACCATTCCAAGTCAGCCTTGTAAACAGCCTGTGAAAACAAGGCCGGGATAAAGTCAGCAACTCTAGCCACAAGTCCTGCTCCTCTGTCCGTTGGTCTGATGAAGAAATACAGTTCAAGAAGGATACACTCAAGTGGCCAGGCAGGCAACATACGTAAGTTAATTAGGAGGCCAGGTGGTATGACAAACTGAGGGACATATTTTCTGTTTGAAAGGGATTGGCTTCCGTTCAGCCCGAGGTTATCCAAGAGAAATGGAAAATCCTAGATTTGTACACAAAGTTTCCTGGTGTAAAAACCCTGGCAACTTAATTCAAAAGCTTTAAACTTTGTGTCAACTAAACAAGCATATCTGTGCCTACATCCTGCTCCTGGGCTGCCAATATTGTAGCGATCATATAAACCTCTGCTGCTACTTAAATTTTATAGAAATAATATTTTCTCTGTCATTGATCTTGCCCTGTAATAATAAGAACTATATTCACACTACCTGTGATTTCTTGACACAAGTCCAGATCCTTTATGGCTTGGGTGACTTTGATACTACACTAGAAAGTGTACCTAAAACCAAATTCTTGGCTGTATGGAGACATGAATTTCTGATACAAGGACTTAATGACATAAACTGTCTGTGACTCATGACAAAATACAGAAGAGCTCATCTCACTGCAACCCACTCACATCGCTTTGCAGTTCGTAGGCCTTTTTGGCCTGAATCACATCGTTCTGGTCAGGCAGGCATGTCCACTGGTGTAAGCGATGGCGGTAATCAATGTCGCTGACCAGAGTCTGGCAGTTTTTAGAATGCAAGATGGAGAGCATATCCACGGGGCTCTGGAACTTGGTCTTCCATTTGGCCCAGTTCAGCCGATACTCTCTCTCATTCTGCAGCTTGCCCGCTATGAGGGCCCAGCGGATCCTGTTGTCATCCCTGGCTGTGAGGGTGCCCACGTAGTGGCCCTTCTGCTTCTCGTGGTCAAGCTTGTATTTATACTGGAGATGCAAGAACAAAGCAGATGGATCACAGTTTGTTTTCTCGACACACGGAGGGCATGTGCTGCAAAAACTGAGACATGGAAAGAGGCCATGCTTACGTCACTGGCGATCTCCCTGGACGCCTTGGCCGACTGGATGGGGATGGCGTCCAGCCGTATGTCGCAGCTCATCTTCATCTCGTCCCAGCCTTCGCGGTAGATTTTCTAAAGAGAACAAATGGTATCGTTTCAAGTTCATTTACCAGTGACCTCAAGGGCTCACGTACAATTATCAGAGGGATGCAGTTTTGAAGTCCCAGAACCAGTTAAAGAAAGAATAGGTGAAAGAATCATTCGGTGCCATGGCACTGAACTGTAACATTGTGTCCGGGGTCCAAACATCTGGGCTTGACCAGTGTTCTTTCCTTTTAGCTTGAATCATGGTCTCCATGTAGTTGTAAATGGTTTGTGTAAAGGAGTTTAGTTGCCTCTTGTATTGGTAGCTTTGGGATAACTTTAAGTTCAGACATTAATGGGTTATTGAGTTTCTTTAATTCAATAATTCAAATTATTTAACTTTTAAATTCAATTCAATTTTGTAACCTTAAAAATTATAAACTTTTTACATTTGTGGGGCTTCCTTCCCCCAATATGGTTTCTTAGATCTTGTGGGACTGATGATTCATATTGTTTGGGAAAGTTAGATATTCCTGCTGAAGTACAATTAGATGTTAATAACCATTTAAAAAATGTAGCGTCTTTTTTTTTTTTTTGCAAAGAGAAGTTAATTAAGGGAGTGACTGATTTACAGATAACTTAAAAAATATATGTTCACTGCTGAACAAAATTAACCCAGAGATGGGGTACAGGCTGACAGGCCTCAGAGGAGGGGGGTTTGTGGGGAAAGAGATAAACCACAGACCTTACATGCATGTATGCATGACCAATGAACATAGACAACAAAGCTGGGGATGGAGTGGGGGGGGGGAGGGAAGGAGGGTGTCAATGGGGGAAAAACAAGAAACATCTGTAACAAAAACAAATAAATAAATAAAAAATTTTAAAAAATAAAAGTAAAAAAGTATATGTTCATATTTAAATAGGCACAGTCTGTACTGACAATGTCACAAAGGCTCAGAAGTAACAGTAATGCAAGTGTGTAATTTAGAAAGCATACCATCAGTACGGGATCTACAACACAGAAATGGGAGCTGAATTTCTATTACTGATAATTTCATGGCCTTTTCATATCTGAAATACGAGTGCTCAGGTAAATTTTGTTTTTGTAAGTATGGATACGTTTTGTAGGAATTTTCATTAACGTTTTTGTATATATTTGGGTGGTCCTATTTTAACAATTGACTTGTTTTCTGTACGAAAGAAAAACTATTCTCCACATTTAAATGTATTATACTAGAGAATATTTGATGTAAACCTGTCATTATGTTATTTTTAAGTTCTTGTTTTTTATTTATTACATTTTCATTGTTTACTACATTATTTATTACATGTGTGGTCAAATATATTTTTTATTTGAACTAGAGAAATAATCTGGCTTGAAACCAAACTTCTTCTACTGTGAGAACATGGGCAAATTCCTCTTAATCTTTTTAAGTCTCAACTTTCATTTGATTAAAAAAAACCCATATTTTACTCATGTGGTTAGTTAGAAGATTAAATGGGTCAATTTAATATGAATTTGCTTGGTTACCTGTAAAATTGTATACAAATATTCTAAAAATGTGTTTTCTAAACGATGGGAAGAGTTTTAAATAGTGGATTCTATAAAGATTATAATGATATGATGACAGCCTGTGTAAAGACAACGCACATTTTGGTTAACATGCCGATGGGATGTTTGATTTCTTCTCAAACACAAGCGATTCTCATTAATATCTAAATATCTAAAGTTAATAACTTGACTTTTGGCACAGTTTCAAATACTGGTCGTGCTTATATCATCATATCAGGGTTCTGGTATTTCCAGATGAGAAATGTATCATGCAAAAGAGAGCATGTGAGACTTTCCAGAATTTTTCTGCCAAAGATGCTTCTGGAGCAAACCAGAGCGCCGAGGAGGCTGTGCTGAAATGAGGGGTTGACTGTCTGCACCCCGCCACCTGGCAAGCGTGCACTGCGCCCAAAATACAGACTCTGGTCCAAAAAAAAGGTATCAGGGCCCTACAACCCCCCCCCCCATCCTTGAAAAAAAATTAGCCTCCAAGTGGCTCATTATAATAGATTGGATGGTGTGCAGTTTAACACATGGTGAGGAATCTTTGCTTGGCAGGCACCTTCTCCCACAAGTTGTATTATTTTTTGAAAGATGCAGTTTCAAACCATGATGAATTGCACTAAGGTAGTATATTTCTTCTAAGGTCATACTTATTCTGCACATGAGAAACCTCTGTGATCCCTGCAGGTGGTACCCCCCCTGAACATTGCTGAGTTGTGTAGGTAGCCACATCACCAAGTTCATTTTATCTAACAGATTTTTAAGTAGATTCTTGCTTCTCTCAAGCATATAACGATTTATTCTGCAAGTAATGATACTTTTCCTCTTCTCTTTCCAAAATGTATCTCTTATTCTTACTCTTATTTAGTTATTTTGGCTTGAATGAGAAGCTTACTCAGCTAGAACTTTTAGCACAATGGCCATGTCAATGGGCATCCTTGTTTTATTCCTGACCTGATGAGAAGCTTAGTTACAGAGGATGAGCCTCACCTTGGATTTGAGATTTATTCTTTTAGTCATGTCAAGAAAACACTCATTTATTCTTATTTTGCTAAGATTTGATTTTTAAAAATAAGAGCAGATACTGATTTTTGTTGCATGCCTTTTCAAATCTAATAAAAGGAACGTATGATTTCTCTCTTTGGTTCTATTACATTATTAGGTTTCTGAATATGGAACCTTCTTGGAATTCCTGGATGAATCCTAGTTGTTGTCACATATTTATGTATAACTGAATTTGATGTGTTCATATTTTATTTAAGATCTTCCTCATTAGTATTGGTCTAGTTTTCATTTGTGAAACTATTTGGACAAGTGTTGGTAACTGTGATGGCTTTTCTTCTTTCATTGAGCTTTACGTTAGGTTTTGTTTTGTTTAAGTTTTAAAAGAATTCTGTGAAATCATCTGGGTGACCCTGGCATCTGAGAGGAGAAAAAAAGTCTTTAATAACTCTCTGTATTTCTTTAATTTCTTGCTATATGTATTTTTTTTTTTCTGGGGTTAATTTGGTAATTTGTAATTTCCTAGAAAATTCCCTATAATCCAGGTTTTAAAATTAATTTGTAAAATTTTGCAAATAATTCTCATGTTTAGACTTTATCTGACTCTGTCATTAACTCCCCATGCTTGTTTGTGGGTTTTTCATTCCTGACTCATCTTTCTTGTCCTTATTCCCTTCTCCCTTTTATCCTGTTGACACTAGCTCACCGGTCCTGACCCTGCCCAGGGACTCGAGCCAGGGAGCTGCTCGTGTCCTCACCGCTGGCCAGGGCAGGTGGTGCGGAGTCCGCCTGCCTCCACCAATCTGCTCTCCTGTGGCTACGGAGAGTTCCACGGGTGATACTGTAGCACCAGCTGGGTGAGTCTGCTGCAGTACTTACATTGCTCACATTGAGAGCATTGGCTCTGGCGAGATTAATTTCTGGAGTATCGGGCATGATGTGGATCGAAGTTTTATCCTTGTCCCAAACTTCTCGGTACTTTGGCTATAGAAAGAACCAATAATAACAAAATTACTCTGTGATTTGTAATTTGGCTTGTCCCAATGCACAGATTTCCATTTTTTGGATCCAAATCTTTTCATATCTAGAGTCTTTTCACGTAAGTTACTGAAATTTGATATAAAATCTGTATTAATATATATATATTTTTTATCCTCACCCGAGGACATTTTTCCATTTTTATTCATATAGAGTGGGAGGGAGAGAGAGGAAGAGAGAGAGACAGAGAGAGAGAGAGAGAAAGAAACATCAACGTGAAAGGAACACATAGAGTGGCTGCCACCCGCATGACCAACCAGGGCCAGAGAAAAACTGCAACTGAAGTACGTGCCCTTAGCGGGAACCGAACCTGGGTCTCTCTGGACCGCAGGCCGACGCTCTAACCCCTGAGCCAAACCGACCAGGGCTGTATTAATACTTTTTATCAATACTCTGAGTTTTTGTTTAGAATTATTAAGTAATAATAAAATGACTCTGTCAATGTGAAAATTTTTGCTATCATCAACATTATTACTATCAGATTACCAAGTGAATTACTTCATTTATTTTTAACACCAACCTAATCGTATCATAGAGAAAATGGTGACTTACAATACTAATATTTTCAGCATTTGATTTAGCAAGGACAACTTCCGGTGTGTCCACAATACTTGTGTACTTGAGGTTCACCACTGGGGTCCGGTAGACGCTGTCTCGTAGGATCTCCTGGGCATTTTTGACTCTCAGCACTTCGGGAGACCCATCAGGCATCCAGCCGATGCCCCGCAGCCACTCCAAGTCAGCCTTGTAGACAGCCTGGAAAGGAAACCAAGCTGGTTAGAAACAGATTTTTAAAAAGCAAAATAGGAAAACAATTTGTTATATTTTATCTTCCACACATAATAAAAAGTGAGCAGTGTCCTGACAAACACAATTGATCATATGCACAGCAGTGTTTTTGTTTTCGTTCTGTTTGCTTGTTTGTTTTTTTGTTATTCCTCACCCAAGGATAATTGATTGATTTTTAGAGAGAGTGGAAGGGAGGGAGAGAAAGAGAGAGAGAAAGACATGGATTGGTCGCCGGGGATCTAACCTGCAACCCAGGTACGAGGCCTTGACCAGGAATCGAATCCATGGACTTCTGGTCGTGCCTCTACGTGCTGAGCCAAACCCGCCAAGGCCACAGCAGAATTTTGTTCTGCTTGTTTTCTGTGGCAGGGGGTCAATGTTGGGGTGCATATGCACATTCTAAAAATGTCTGTTTGAATAATAATAGGTAATTATCATTCTAGTCAATGTGGACCTTAAAAGCAATAATAGGCTCTCCAGTAAATTCTCCACAAGCAGCCAGAAGGATCTTTTTAAAATTTGCAATGCAAATCTAATGTCACAACATTCCCCCATCCTGTGGCTTCCCATTGGTTTTAGGATAAAGATCAAAATCCTTAACACGGACTAGAAGGCGAGGGACGATGTAGCACCGATCCCCACCTGTTCTCCCAGACTCATCATCTTACTCTGCTTCCCTTTGCCCTGTGCATTCTGACCGGGCTGGCCTTCTGACCAGGCTGGCCTTCCTTCAGTTAGTGGTTCACATACCGTGCCCTTTGCGTGTGTTGCTCATTCTGCAGGAATGTGCTCCTCACAAAGCTGCCTCCACTCTCCCTTCATGCCCCACTGTATCAGCAGGCCCGTATAGAAGCGTTTCCGACTCCCACAGAGCCGGGGCTCACTCCCGTCAGTCATCTTACTGCTCACTGATATTCTCTGACGAACATCAGTTTCTTTGGTATCAATGTGAAGTCCCTAACGTCAGGAACTTGGTCTTATTTCTTCTCCTTTATTCACAATGGGATCTTTGGTGCTTAGCACAATGCTTCGCACATAGTGTTTTCATAAATATATATTTTTTAATAATTAAGAATTCAATCCCTACTCTAGCTCCACAGTTTTTTTTATCTCAGCTGGGTTTTCTTTTTCCAAGATAGCGCCTCCCTTTGAATTGGGATTTTCATTTCTTGGTTATCTAAACTTGTTTCCCCAGACATAGGTAAGCAGTTAACCATACAAACTTACTCTATGTTAAACACCAATTATTAATTTTCTAAAAAACCATGGTGTTCTTCAGAAATGATATTTTAATAATTAGTTAATGAGATACAAATACCAGGCTAAAAAGGTAGTAAGAGGAGTGAAACCTACAGGAAAATTTCTACCTTAATGAAGAATGACATAATGTTTTAGCATGTAAAGTGTGATAGACATGCAGAATTCAGAAGAGGATCACATGCACATTGTGAGACTCTCCTTTCTCATTCTCTGAGAACTTGATGGGCATGCGCGCCTCAGTGCACCCGTTTGTTTCGGGTCAGTGAACAGACTGCCTTTCTTCCGAACACGGCCTACATCTACCAGCTGGCAATTCATTTCAAGGGATGGGCACACTTTCCTGTAGGAAACTCATTCATTATGACAAAGCATCTCTGGAAGCTTAGGGCAACCAAGTTCACATAATGAAGAAAAGGTATTCCTTGTACAGAAGACATAAGTAGCCGGAGGGAATCCACCATTTCCAAAACACTGAGTGGGTATAAAATATGAGTAAATCTAAAAGCACTCTCGGTAAATGCATGAAACACCACGATGTGAAAACACCAGCTTAAGGGGAACCAGTGCGTCTGGCGCATGCTGCGACGCTCTGAAATTAATTTTAAGGATGACAGCCCTGTCCTTCTTCAATACAGAGTTGATGGATCTGGACCATTTTTATGCTTAATAAACTATAAGCACTGTCCATGTTAAAAAAATCTACAGAAAAATTAGGAAAATAAAAACTTTCTGAACAAACCCAGCAGTAAGGTAGGCAAAACATAAACTTGGTAAAATACTCAAGAGAAGTGCATATGTAGGGAGAGTTTCGTTTTCCCCAGCACTGGAAGGAGTGACCAGGCCAAGCCGTGGAAGGCTTCCTTCCTGGGGAACGGCTCACCCCTCACGAGCACACACTTACATCACTCTGCAGGTCATAGGCTTGCCTGGCGTGGATCACATCATTCTGGTCAGGAAGGCAAGACCACTGGTGCAGGTACTGGCGGTAGTCCACGTTGCTCGCTAGCGCCTGGCCTTCTTTGGCAGCGTTGATAGACACCATGTCCCCCGGGATAGAGATCTTGGCCTTGTGGTCATTGTAGGCTTTTTTGTACAGTCTGTCATTCTGCATCTTTAACACATTTGCTGCCCAAACCAGTTTGGGGTCTTCCTTGGCATTGCGACATCCAATATAATGGCCTTTCTGTTTCTCGTAAGCAGTTTTGTACAGATACTGGTGGAGGTGAACAGAAGAAAGAAGAGTTGTTTTTCCAAACTCAGTTTTTCTAGACATTCTGTTCAGAACAGCTCCATTCCCTTAGATGACTCTTTCTGGGGCACTGTGAGTACTTAAGGCAAGAACATTGAGAGCACCTCTAAGGCAAGAAATGTGTTTCTAGATTATCCTCAACGCGGGCTTGTCCGCTGTTTCCCAAACTTCAGTCATTATTTGGCGCCCTCACATGTTTTGCCACACACAGGTACTCATACTTTAAGTCACCTGGATTCTTTGTTTAAATACATTCATTTTTAAAGTGTAAATTTACTTAAATTTTTTTTTTTTAATTTATAATTCTACCTAACTGGAATAAAATCAGTATTTTTCTAGCACACATCCAAACAAATATATAACCATTTAAAAATGTCTTGCTTTGGTGCTACATAAAATTATCACAGGGATCACCTATAAATGCAACACTTGAGAAACAACAGAATTCTTTTTACCCATAAGTCTTTAAGTCAGTGGTTCTCAGCCTTCCTAATGCCATGACCCTTTAATACAGTTCCTCGTGTTGTGGGGACCCCCAACCATAAAATTATTTTCTTTGCTGCTTCATAACTGTAATTTTGCTACTGTTATGTCTTAGGTGACCCCTGTGAAAGGGTCGTTTGACCCCCAAAGGGGTTGCGACCCACAGGTTGAGAACCACTGCCTAAGTCCTTGTAAACTAACTTATATTGAAAATAAAATAAAAATCTGTGCTTCAACGTAAGAAGAGTAGAACTAAGCAGAGATGAATGAATATCATCAAACTGCCGTAAAGTTGCTCTTGAATTGGAGATTTTAAAACACGACACTAATAAAAATGACCTCCATTTTACTTAAATATAATTCCTGGGAAAATAAGTTAAAGATTAGTGTGTGTGCCTACGAGTTGGTGTTTGTCAAAGCTGGGCAAAGAAGAGCTCTTACGTCACTGGCAATATCCCTGGAAGCCTTGGCATGCTGGATCCCAATGGCATCTGCTCGCAGGTCGTAACCCGTCATCTTGACGTCTTCCCAAGCTTGCTGATAGTGTTTCTGCAAACGGAGATTGCAGTGCCACAGTTAATCGGAAGAGGGAGCTACTGCCTCAGTGTTGCTGATGTATTGAAGAACACAGGTTAACAGTTACCCTGAAAATTAATCTCCCATGAGGTTTATAAAAGGCTAGTTTCTTACTGAACTTGAGTTCTAACATATTTTTAATGGCATTTAGTAAAGTCCTCCCTAATAACATTTTTTTAAGACAGAAATTTAGAAGACAGTAAGTCTTGTGAAAATTATATATATATATATATAATTTGATTTTTAGAAGGAAAAATCAATGATGGACCACTAAAAAGAGAACTAATATTACTATACATGCATATATACTTTTAGGTTGTGTTTTGGCAAAACCACTGCATTTTTCCTTCCAACAGAAATAAAGACACACATCTCTACAGTTTAAACACACATGCAGGTGTGCTCACACTTATCATTAGCTTTAAGACTAGAAATAAAAGGCACGGAAGGGAGGTGCCTTTTGCTAAACCCTCCCCGGCATATATGCCGGAAGTTCACAGAGTGAGGGTGCAGCAGGTGGGCGTGCGGTGCCTTACGTTGCTGATCTGCAGGGCGTTGATTTTGGACTGCAGCATCACTGGGGTGTCTGCCGGCACATTCACATTCGCCTTCTCTTTGTCCCAGGCTTCCCGATACAGAGGCTGGGAAAAATGAAAAGCAAAGGATGACTGACTAGTAAATACGTCAATTACCACATGAGTAAAATTATAGGGGCAATTAGAAATTCTCTTTGAAGCTTCTCCTATATAAATATAGATTGCATTTTTTTATTTGTGTTTGTTTTTTGTTGTTGGTCCTCACTGGAGGATATTTTTTCCATTGATTTTTAAAGAGAATGGAAGGGAGGGAGGAAGAGGGGGAGAGAGAGAGAGAAACATCTGTGTGAAAGGTTGTCTCCTGCTCACACCCCGACCAGGGCCAGAGATCAAACCTGCAACTCAGGTACATGCCTTTGACTGGGAATCAAACCTGTGACCTTTTGGTGCACAAGCTGATGGTCTATCCAACTGAGCCACACCAGCCAGGGCTTATTTGTGTTTTTATTTAGAAAGTGCCAATAGTGATTTTGATAAGAGAAATACATTCATGTGTGACATAATATAAATGTAAAATGAATCAGAACCATGGTAGTAAAATAAGCCTTTTGCATTTATTCACATGTAATTATCAGGCAGGTAAACCCTCATTGCAGGTAACTATGATATTCCACAATGCTAATAAAATCCTGGCTCTCTAACTGAAGTAACTATCATAATGTCTAATATTGTTCCCCTGGACTTTTTAACTTAGTTTATGATTGAATACCAAAAAAAAAAAAGGTGGCAATTTTGTGATCATGGTATTAACTGGTTAACCTGTCTTATAGGCAAGGTCTTAAAATGTGTTCGAAGTGTATTATCATAACCTGTGAAACACAAAGATGCCCACCACACTTACATTGACCGAAGAGTTAGCTAAGCAAATGAAATGTGGATACTGTTAATTGATTGACTATATGAAATTCTATCTAGCTACATGTACATATCTTCAAGATTCTGATGCTGGTAATAGCAAATTAAAGTTCACAATTAGAAATTTTACTGAGACTTCCTCAATTTGTCTGAACATATCATAGACCTGGCTTACCTCACTGATTTGTAGAGCATTGGTTTTCGCCAGAATGACTTCAGGCGTATCAGCAATGCTGGTGAATTTGAGCGCCTCGGGCTTTGTACGATACAACTTTTCATTGAGGAGATCTTGGGCATTCTTCACTCTTACCACTTCCACAGAACCCTCCGGCAACCATCCGATACCCTTCAACCATTCCAGGTCTGATTTGTACACGTTCTACAAGAAGGGGAGGACCACAGAGTGCAGAAGAGTCAACTCTGTACTGGAGCACAATGCCGCAAACCACACACGAGCTGTTCAAATCATCTGGGGGTCAGCCCGTGAAATTCAAGGATCAGCATTCAATGTTAACATTTGGGTGTTATGTCTCCGGCACACATCTCTGGGAGAAGTTCACAGTGTCTGCCCCTACAGGAATTGGAGCAGGGCCGACAAGTGGCATTTGGGGAATGACAGACAACAATGGCATAAAATACAAGGTTGAAATCTGCATTTTATGTACCACTGGGAATAACATCTGTCGGAATTTAGGAAAAAAGGTCCTTGGATGCATATATAATGATAAAAAATACATATCTATAATCTCTATACATTTTTCTCTCTATATAAAACTATAACATAAATATGTATTTTCCTATATGTATTGGATAAACTTGAAATTCAAAATATTCTTATGTTGAACCTGTTTCTGATGTCTGATAATGCAAATGTAGTGGATCAGAACAACTGAGACTGAAATGTTCTACCTAAATACACAGAATAGCAGAGTGATTTTCATCCTGGTGAATACGGCATTATCACGTAAGAAGGAATCCTCGATAAGATTAAAAAATGCTCAGAAGAATTCTACTATCATAAAATGTACAGAATGTGTTAGGTTCTGTTAGAATTACCAGTTCATTTATGTCCCCAGGGAACACACTGGGATTAGACACACAGACACACGTCTCCCCAAGGGCCTGGTGATCCTATACGCACATCGCTCTGCAGCTCGTAGGCTTTCTTAGCCTGGATCACGTCGTTCTGATCCGGCAGACACGTCCACTGGTGCAGGTAATTGCGATAATCAACGTCGCTAACCAGGACCTGGCACTTCTTGGCTTGAACAATTGACATCATGTCCAAGGGTGTGTTGTAAATTGATTTAGACTTCTCATAAGCTTTCTTGTATTCTCTGTCACTCTGGATCTTGGCAGCGTGTATCGACCATACCAGCTTGGGGTCATCTTGTAGGCTGCGGAAACCCACGTGGTGTCCCAGTTGCTTACGGTAACCTTCTTTGTATTTGTACTAAAGTTGTGAAAAATCAGATAAAGAGTCACATGAAAATAATGTATGAAGAGGACTTTTCATTAAATGGTTTAGAATATTTTCTTAATGTAAATTGGCTTGACATTGGCAGTCTTTCTATACATCAGCTCACTATAAGAAAATTAGATTGGGCTCTTTAGATAGTTTTATAGAAGATATGAGTAAATCAGGAGGGACAGTATGGCGAACAATAGTAATAAAAAATAACAATAGCGAACATTTCTGAGCAATCACTATATGCCAGACACTATTATAAGTGCTTCAAATGGATTAGGTTGATTCATATGATATTGCTGAATTTTTCTAGTTAAAAATCATTGACAGTGGTAACTATAAGTTCACCGAATCCTCATAACATCTCTACATGGTAGTACTATTATTATAACATATTTTAGATGGGGAAATAAGGCACAGTAAGGGTGACTAACCATTGTCCCCAAGGTTGCCTGGCAGGTGGAACATTAGGTCGGATGGTTTCCCAAGAGTACCGAAGGTACCTCAAGTAGGAAAATATCATGTGTGATTTAGGAGACAGAGAAGGTGCGTGTTTCAGGAATGGAAAGCTAGGTTGCTGGTTTGTATCAGAAGATGACAGTAAAAGTCCCGTGGACAACAGTTTCTATCTGGTCCACACTTGTCCTAAGTGCCTTAGAATTAGTTTAAGATAGTTTCTCGTTTTTTTCCTATATTTAGATGACATAGACAAATTTGAATAAAAGGGAAATAGAATGGGAATAAGGTAGATACTGTGCTCAGCTATGGTTTTTAGAGATAAAAATAAAGAAAGAAGAAACTGCTGATACATGAAATAAAACATAGAGAAGGGGCAGAAAGAAAACAAAGCCAGCTTAAAGAATTGGAACTGAGGTGTGGGGACTTGATAGGATAATTGCTTTGACTGTTAGTAAGTTTTAAAATTACTTTTAAATGAACTTCAAAAGGTTACTAAGAGCACTATACATAGGCCTCCAGGATAAAATCCTGTGATTATGTGATTTCATTCTTAAGTCTTCTTGTTTGTCACTTTCATCTGTGATTTATATTTATAAAAAATGTCATAAATATTTTGGGGGTAAAATCACATTGTGTTGGTTCCTGAATTTTCCTAAGAATTTCAGACAGACTCTTCATAATATCTGTCTTCTCCTTAGAAACAACTTAAACGTTATTTACACATAAACCTCATCTATGCTTACCTTAATATTTTTCATTTCATTTTAATGATTTTATAATTATTATTTTTAATCCTTACCCAAAGATTTGTTTATGATTTAAGAGAGACAAAGAGAGAGAGAAATATCAATCTGTTGCCTGCCCCTCACCCCCCCGCCATGCACCCCTACCGGGAATCAAACCCACAACCTTTTTGGTATATGGGACGTCTCTCCAACCTACTGAGCCACCTGGCCAGGGCCCATTTTAATGTTTTTAAATAAAGTCTTTAGTGTAAGACAAAACACAATTGTTTGCATATATTTTTTTTTTAAAGAGCTAAATTCTTGAAAAATACTCTGCCTATTTGTTGTACGGAGGAGGAGAAGGAAACGGAGCCATACCTCACTGGCGATTTCTCGGGAGGCCTTGGCGTGCTTGATTTCAATGGCATCTGCTCTTATGTCGTAGCCTTTCTGCTTGGCCTCATTCCAGTCTTTCTGGTAGAGTTTCTATTGAGGGAAAACACAGATTTGTTTACAAGAATTGAAAATAAATAAATATACTCAAAGTAGTCATATGAATCATAAGGCATAATGTCAATAGAGGCAAATAAGAAAAAAACCTGTCACTTCTGAGTTCTTCTCTTGGTTATTGGTTATTTTCTTTGTAAAGTGCAGGATATTTCTGATTACAATTTTAAAGGTAAACATCTAAATTTAACAGCTAACCATCTAAATCAAACATCTGAATTCAAATGGTCACATCACAATATGGCCCACACCTGAAGAAATCTCATTACATAGTACATGAAAACTAAGAATCAACTGTGAACCTTCACTAGGTCCCATATAAGACCTGATTAGATTTTCTTCCTAATGTTATCCTTTAACTTTTTAGAGGTCTCTCTGCTAGTGTGATGTGACTTAGATATCATACATATCCTGCACTTTGCATAAAATTAAAAGTTGTCTTTTGGCTTTTTTTATGGCCTTTAAATGTCAAACAAGAAAATTCTGGATCAATAAAAAAACCTAAAAGACAACAGAAAAAAAGACAGTAGAGACTGTTACCTCTTATACTTTCTTGCACAAGAGGCATTTAACTAGGGATTTCATTACTCTTGAATAATATACAATGAAACTGAGCTGTAAACATTAGATACAGGACAGTGATTTCAACGTTGAAAGGAGCAACCGTAAGATTCAGGTGTCCCACAGGCCGCAGCCCAGGGACACAGCCACATATCTTAACTAAGGCTTAAAAGAGAATTTCCATTCATATTGCATTGGGAATGGTAGCTAAAGAGAAAGTTGTAATCATTTCTAAGACAGGTAATTTGCTGACTACAACACACTCCGTAAGCTGACAGATACTGTCTCACAAAGGCATTTACACTTCATATTCATGCCTTGAATATTCATATTCTTACATTGCTGATTTGCAAGGCATTGATTTGGGCCTGCAGCATGACTGGCGTGTCAGAAGGAATGCTGATGTTGGTTTTGTCTTTATTCCAGGCTTCTTGGTACAGTTTCTGTGGAGAGAAGGGGAAATATCATTTCAATATTTAATAGAGAATGGAGATCTGAAACGAAAAGTCTAAGCAACTATTTAACCCGGAAAAAAATGTTTTTATACATGTTTATGATGATTAATTTATGTGTCGGCTAAGCCACAGTACCCACATATTTGGTCAAACATTATTCCAGACATTTCTATGAAGCTATCTTTCAGATGAGATTAATAGCTCAGCAGACTGGGTAAAGCAGACTACCCTCTGTAATGTGGATGGGCTTTGTCCAATCAAAGGCCTTAATAGATAAAGGTCTGACCTCCCCTGAGCAAGAAGTAATTCTGCCCGTCAACTGCCTTGGGACTTGAACTGCAACTCCTCCTGGGTCTCCCACCTGCAGCCCACCCTGCAGATGCGGGGCGTGCCAGCCTCCACCGCAGGTGAGCCATTCCTTAAAACCAATCTCTCTCCTACACGTCCTGTCGGTCTGTTTCTCAGGGGAACCCCGACTAATAAATTGTCATACCATGTAATGTGTAGTAGTATGCCACAGGTTTTAGCATTTTATAGGACTTAAATGATATTTGTTTTCCTGAATCACAATGGAGTAACATTTTTCTGATTTCAGTGCTTCCAAGCGTGTGGCAGGGGAAAGGCACGTGGGCATTTGTCAGAGGTGCCTCACTGAACTAGTCCAGAGACCCTCAGAGGTGCTGCCACCACAATAGGCTTTGCGGAGGAACATTCTGCTTGTCCGGCTTGGCTCGCCTCCTCTGATAACAGAGCCCCCCAAAAGGAAAGCTTGAAGTAGGCTGGTTCTTACCTCACTTATTTGCAGAGAATTGGCTTTCGCCAAGACGACTTCTGGAGTATCGGTAATGCAAGTGAACTTCAAGGCATCTGGCCGCGTTCGATAGAGTCTTTCATTGATCAGGTCTTGAGCACCTTTCACCCTGGTCATTTCTACCGAGCCTTCTGGCATCCAGCCGATGCCACGCAGCCACTCCAGGTCTGCCTTATACACGCTCTAAAAGATGTTAGAACAAAATTTTGTTCTCAGGTTAGACATATCATCCCGTAATTGAGAAATAAAGTTCATGGGGAGATGGTGGTTCCCCCCAAAAGTAGGATCTGAGATTTCACATGGCATGGGGGTTTTAATATCAATGACAGAGTAATTTGTAAAAGCATCATTCTTTTTTTTTTTTTTTTTTTTAACAGTAATTTAAAGTTTATTCCAGCTATAATACAGATTATTCTGACTTTAAGGTAGTATCACATAGCATACTTCTGAGTCCATTCCCTAGATATTCTGTTGTACTTATCTCTGTCTGTTTTATAGATCTGTGCAATCTCTAGCACTAGGGGGTTATCTGGGTTTTGATAACATATCAGTGAATAAATGGATAAAAGAACTTTAGAAATAGTTAATGAAGGAGACCACTGTGATCTTAGAATATCGAGCCATTACTGTTAATATTTGGATGATAAATTCTTGTTGTAAATGCAACCTTAGGTGGTTTGAAGGGGTAGTCTGCAGGAAAATGAATTGTCAAAAAGACTACACCGCCTTGATATGGGCTGTCATTAGGTCCCATAATTGTGGCTTGCCAATGAAACATATCATCCCTGGACCTGCAGAACATTATATTATGTAATTGAAACAATTTAAAAAGAAAATTTTGTTGACTCTCATTCCATTTTTATCCTGTAAAGAGACTCATGGAAAGTCCATTTAGTGCTTTGGATATAGTAGAGTAGTGGCAGTTTTTTAAAAAACATTCATATAATTTATGTTTGTCTGAAATATCTTTCCATCGCCATAAAATAAAGTGACATGAAGAAAGCAGTCTGGAATATAAGCCAAGGAGTAAGGACATGACCCAAGCAGGGTTCTTTATATTCTTTGCTCCCATGACATAACTCCTAAGCAATGTGAATGGCGCCCCAGAGGAGGTGACTGGACAATTAGTAACCTGTGCCCTCCCCTTCCCCTTCCCCATGTTCATGTGACGTACATCGCTCTGCAGTTCGTAGGCCCTCTTTGCTTGGATGATGTCGTTTTGATCAGGTAAGCACGTCCAGTGATGCAGGTAATTCCGGTAATCAATGTCACTGACCAGTGTCTGGCATTTCTTGGCCAGCAAGATGCCTAACATGTCCACTGGGCTAGTGTACTTGGTCTTCCACTTCTGGAAGTCCTTCTTGTACTCTCTTTCACTTTGAATCTTCCCCGCATTTATGGCGCACATAATCTTGGGGTCGTCTTCAACACTCTGGGCTCCGATGTGGTGGCCTTTCTGTTTTTCATAGGCTTCTTTGTATTTGTACTAAAATGTCAGAAATACAGGTTTAGAAACCCAGTTCTTTGACCATATACACACTGACAATTACAGATAATGTAAATACCCACCAGCGACTAGATAAGAATTTTATATTGCAGACATTTTGGCATCTCTGAATAATTTCAAACTAATTTTTTTAAAATCCTCCCCCGAGGATACTTTTCTATTTATCTTCAGACAGAGTGGTTAGGAGGAAGGGAGAGAGATACATTGACTGGCTGGCTCTTGCAGGACCCCGTCCAGGGTCGGGGACCAAACCACAACCAAGGTGCGTGACCTTGACCAGAATTGAACCCAAGACTCTTTTTTTTTTTTTTTTTTATCCTCACCCGAGGACATTTTTCCATTTTTTGTTCAGGTAGAGTGGGAGGGAGAGAGAGGAACCGAGAGAGAGAGAGAGAGAGAGACATCGATGTGAAAGGAACACATCGAGTGGCTGCCACCCGCACGACCAACCAGGGCCGGGGACAAACTGCAACCGAGGTACGTGCCCTTAGCGGGAACCGAACCCGGGTCTCTCAGGACCGCAGGCCGACGCCCTAACCGCTGAGCCAAACCGGCCAGGGCAAACCCAAGACTCTTTGGGTCGTAGGCCGAGGCTCCAACCGCTGAGCCAATCCGGCCAGGGCTCAGACTCACATTTTATACTGTCATCAACATGTAGTGTGATCATATAGCTTCATTGGTGGAACCCTTTCCTGCATCAACTCTAACTGTAATTGCAAAGTGTATTTTTCTTCCCTGTGGTAACAAAGGCAAAGGCCTTAGGACACAGGAAGCAGGACTGGAGGAATACCCGTGGAAGCAGTTACAAGGGTGGCCCGCCAGCTGCACTGTGGTTGCTTAGCAATGTGAGACCAAGGGGGTTAGACGGAGGGCACTTACGTCACTGGCGATGTCCCTCGAGGCCTTGGCACTTTTGATGGAAATAGCATCACCTCCTAGGTCATAGTCCTTCATCTTTGATTCATCCCATCCCTTGGTGTAAAGTTTCTACGTGGAGAATAATACACAACAGAAAAATGAAAGTGTTATAGAAAGTTAAAAGGCCAATTCCAGAAAGGAAGGTGCTAAGATATTTAAAAAACGTGTTTTAATTCCTCCTACCAAGGCTTAAACAACAATCAGCAGATCTCTTACTTGGCTGATGTTGACAGAATTGCTCTTGGCCAGCATGATTTCTGGGGTGTCCGGCATCACGTGGATGGAGGTTTTGTCAGCATCCCAAGCTTCTGTGTATAAGCGCTATGAGGGAAGTAAGATAAAACACTTTTTTTAAAAAAAGCCAATATATCAGAGTTATTATAAAATTAAATTCTTTTACGTATAAAATAGCCTTTTAAAGGTCATTTGGAGGTGAGAGAAGCAAAAGGATAGTAAGGAGAGTCAAATATGGCAATATTTAAACAGCCATATGGTCATTTCATAACTAATATAAAACATCATAATGATCTCAGTTATTAACTATTTTTATCCAGTGAAACTCAAGCTTACTACTAGGACCACCACGCTTGGAGTTGGGCGATAGAACTGTGATATAGTAGAAATCCATAGACTTCAGAATCAATCTCAAGTTCAAAGGCAACTCCACTATGCCTATTCCTCATTTCTTGGAGCGAGATATCCATATCTTTTTTTTATTGAGTATTTTATGAAGATTAACCATAACATATATAAAATGCATCTGTCATAGTGGGCACTCAACACATTTTATGGTGTTTTTCTATTGTTGTTATCACTGTGGATACTGCTGAGGGGTGTGGAATAGAACAGAATTTCTGGAGTTTTAATAACCCTAACTCTGGAGTTCACTGAGCGCCAAGTTTATGTTTTCACTGAACAAGCACTCAATATCACCACCTGGATGTTTAGAAGACATCCAGGCAGGTGTGGGAAAATTCAGGTAAGTTGAATTCAACCTAAAAGGTGCATATTGAAGCCCTACCCATTGGATAAAGAATGAACCCAGTCTCAATAAACAGATTGCTAGAACTCTGGAAAAAAGAACTGATCATCTATCCTGTGTAATAAAACGGAAAGCAACAATGGCAGCTCACTTTTCAAAGTGGATTTCCACAACCTAAGCAGAAAGAGTAAGCCAAGCAACTAATCTGAGCTGTGCAACGGCATTGCTATAAACACCATGCTTGCCAGACTTTAGAACAAAATGCTAAATGGTTATATATGTCTCACTTTATAAGTCACATTGTGGGAGGTATGACTCAGACAACTGGAAACAGCAGAAGACTAACCTTGCTCATTGTCAGGGCATTAGTCTTTGCCAGGACAATTTCTGGGCTATCTGTAATGCATGTGAATTTGAGCTTGTCTGCAGGCAGGCGGTACTTCCTGTCACTCAGGATTTCTCCAGCTCTCTTCACCTTCTCGACCTCCACAGAGCCAATGGGCACCCATCCAATGCCTCTCAGCCACTCAAGATCAGCCTTGTAAATAGCCTGAAAATGAAATAATGTCATGTATTTATAGAAATTACCTTGACAACCTGGTGTGTGATCCTGATTTAGCATATACAGAGAATGTGTAATTCTGAATCTTGTATACGTTTCTGGGAAGACCGACTTTGGTATAGAGGACTTGGTTAAACACTTTATCTCTGAAGGTAGCCCTGTTTTAAAGACCCATGAAATCTTTTTAATAATATGGAATTTCATTGATACAGAACCATTTTAGGGAAATTACTGCCTGCCTCCTGATGCAAAGAGTTTATTATTATTATTATTATTTTTATTTTTTTATCCTCACCCGAGGACATTTTTCCATTTTTTGTTCAGGTAGAGTTGGGGGGAGAGAGAGGAACAGAGAGAGAGAGAAACATCGATGTGAAAGGGACACATCGAGTGGCTGCCACCCGCACAACCGACCAGGGCCGGGGACAAACTGCAACCGAGGTACGCGCCCTTAGCGGGAACCGAACCCAGGTCTCTCAGGACCGCAGGCCGACGCTCTAACCGCTGAGCCAAACCGGCCAGGGCAGAGTTTATTTTTTGATTGCCCATACCTCCTTGTGTGGGACTAATACTCTAATAGAAGAGCTTGTTCGTATCTAGTTGGACAATGGCCCTCACAGCCAGTCCTGTAATATAAAGAAAGGATGAATACTACTGGCTGACCACATGTTGAATTAATGGGCTTTCTGGGGACAACAAAAAGGGTGTCTTTTTTCATATAATTCTATATACATATATTTATCTTATTTTCAGTCCCCTTCTACTGTGATAATTCAAGTAAAATAAGATATTTCATCTTTCAGTTTTCTTCTTTGAATTTAAATAATTGAAAGATAATTTTTCTTATTGTTTTAACAATCCTTTTTATTCTTATGGATTTGGGGGAAACTCTTTTTTACAATGCCGCTAGTTTTATCATTCTTTCGAAAGCGACTACTTGTTAGAGCCTGATAAAAAAACAACAAGGAGCTACTAAACCAAAGAGGTAGCACTTGCGTCCTAAGGACAATTTACTAGCTGATAACCAAAGTGCCTAACATATTCCTAGGAAGCTATTGTTTTCAGCTGTGTAGATAAATGATCCCAAAGTATAATTCATTCCTAAACTTCCTTTTACAACTTATAATAGATTTTTCCTGCAAGTTGAGTAGTCAGAAAAATGAAAATGCAATCAATTCATTTGAAAAAATAGGTTGAGCCCTGGCCGGTTTGGCTCAGCGGTTGGAGCATCCGCCTGCGGTCCGGAGAGACCCGGGTTCGGTTCCCGCTAAGGGCACGTACCTCGGTTGCAGTTTGTCCCCGGCCCTGGTTGGTCGTGCGGGTGGCAGCCACTCGATGTGTCCCTTTCACATCGATGTTTCCCTCTCTCTCTCTTCCTCTCTCTCCCTCCCACTCTGTCTGTACAAAAAATGGAAAAATGTCCTCGGATGAGGATAAAAAAAAAAAAAAAAAAAAAAAAAAAAAAAAAATAGGTTGAGTTAAACTAAGAATTTTTAATCCGATATCAATGAACATGTATAGGAAAAAACATAATATTATTTATTTTCATTAACCTATAGCTGAAATTTAGCATTTCTTTCCATTTTAAGTTTAGGCAACAGATCATAGTAATATTAACACTACATGGGACTTGGTCGACAATAGAAATCACAAATATTTTCATATCCTATTACTGCTGTTGCAGACAGCTTGAAATATTTATGCTCATCACTTCTTTGAAATTAAACTAGTGATTACACTCACTGCTAGATATTTTTATTTAATGTGTTAATAAAAGTGTATATATACATATACATACACATACATATATGTATAAGTATGTATATTTTTAAAAATGTACACATTTTATGACATTGTCCTAAGAAGTTGTCCCTAGGTTTCACCAGATTGCCAAGAGATTCCATGGCACAAAAGAAGTTAGAACCCCTTTTTTAAATCTAATTTTTGAAATTTTTTGTTTCTTTACTGATTTTACAGAGAGAAGAAGGGAGAGGGAGAGAGAAATAGAAACATCGATGAGAGAGAACATTGACTGGCCACTTTCTGCATGGCCCCCTGCTGGGCATTGGGCACACAACCTGTCTATGTGCCCTGACCAGGAATCAAATCGGTGACATGGGTCGACACTCAACCACTGAGCCACACCGGCCGGATATCTTTTTTAAACATTTTAAACACATGCTGAATAATATTAAACCCACTCACATCACTCTGCAGGTCATAGGCCTTCCGAGCCTGAATGACGTCGTTCTGGTCGGGCAGACAGGTCCACTCATGCAGGGGATGCTTGTAGTCTATGTCGCTTACAAGGATCTGACACTTCTTGGCCAGCACCACCCCCAGCATGTCCACGGGGCTGCTGAACTTGGTCTTCCACTTCTCAAAGTCCTTCTTGTACTCCCTGTCACTCTGGATCTTGGCCACATGCATGGACCACATCATCTTGGGGTCATCCTTAATATTTCGGGCCCCAATGTGGTGACCAAGCTGTTTACGGTAGCCTTCCTTGTACTTGTACTAAAAAAAAAAAGGGATATGAGTCTAATATTACATTTCATAATTTCATACACATATCATTTCTTTTGATTTTTGCTACCAGTAGTGTGAGAAAGATTAATATTATCAATCCTATTTTATAAAATAGAAACCTAAGGGCTAGAGGAGTTAAGTAATTGTTCAAGGTCACATCACAAGTAGGTGTCACAGTTCAGACTAGAACGGAGTAGCTTCTGGTTCCTAATATTTTTCCTTTTCTCTTAAACTATTTGACCTAGTTTATATTTGATTGCCCAACAAGTTATGGTCCATTTTGTCATAAGATGATCATAGTGTGGGCTTCTCCAGCTGAACAGCCAGAAAAAGTTTAAATAATGGAAGGAATGGAGCACAAATCAATGCATGGGACTGTTCTAGAAGAAGGAGCCCTGCTACAGAATGAGGGCACTGGACACCCTTCTGAGATGGTTCTCATAAGAAAGGAAGAACCAGAGAAAAGAGACAAGTGGGGACTGACAAAAGCTTCACTTACTTCTCAATTTGTTCTTTAAAAAAAATTTTTTTTCTTTATTGATTTTTTAGAGAGAGAAAAGGAGAAGGAGAAAAAGATAGGAATAGCGATGAGAAAGACATCTATTGGCCCCCTTCATGCCCCCCACTGAGCATCGGACCCACAACCTGGGCATGTGCCCTGACTGGGAATTGAACTGGCAACTTCTTGGTGCATGGGTCGACACTCAGCCACTGAGCCACACTGGTTGGGCTCAATTTGTTCTTGAAACCATTTAGGCGCATCTGGGTAGGGAAATCTCACTAAAAATTACAAAGTATGATCCAAAATTCTAAAACACACCTCTCACTGAGTCTTCTTTTAATGCCAGAATTAATGGATAGAAGTAGTAGAAAAGGGTTCACATTTATATTGGTTGACTTGCAAGTGCTATCAATTTTTTAAAAACAAATATCTGGGTCAACTGCTGCTCAGTTTCTAATACTCAAAAATATGAACCCATTTTCAGTGTCCATAAGATATTTATATGTAAAAAAATCCCTATCTTTAATTGATTAATAGGTATAATGGGCGTAGTATCTTGTGCTTTGTTTTTATTTGCAACTTTGTACATGGGGAAATCACTAAATGAAATTGAGACGTGGAGGGGCAACAAAAATTCTATCAAGAAAAACTACAAAAACTTCCATTTATGAACATCTCCGAATAAGAAATGCTTCTTCAAAGCACATCAACTTACATCACTAGCAATATCTCTTGAGGCCTTGGCTGCCTGGATCGGAATGGCATCCACACGCAAGTCATATCCTTCCTTCTTGGACTCTTCCAAAGCGAGCCTGTAGAGTTTCTGTAGAAAAGAAAGTCATTAAATCGTTCCTCCTTTCATAAAAATAAAACTGTTAATTATTGAGTATCCTCCATCCTCATGTGAGCTACACAAACAAATCCACAGAGTGAAGTATTAGGGTGGATTTGTACAAAACTTGGTTTCATAGGCACATGTTTGAAACTTTGAAATTTTATTGATGGGCAAATTTCAAAATTTTGGGGGGGAGATCAGCATGTGGTTGCCAAAATTTTGTTTTGCCAAACAAATACATGTTTTTAAAAAACTATTTACTATCACTATCATAAAATAAAAGAAAGGCAGTTTTAATACAAAAAATGAGAAAGAATAAGGAAAGTCTTTTAAAACTGAATATATTTGTATTCACAAAACCTCAATGATTGTCCTTATCACAGACCGTGATCTATCTGTCGAGTAGGGTTTCAGAATCATTGTCTTAATGAAAATGTTGGTCCTGAATGAGACACCTTAGAAAAATTATTGTAAATAACATTAAATGGTAACCAGCATTAATAAAGAGCAAAAACAATGCAGGGCATAAAAACTCACTGATTATCAAGTGAGTTCTAAGCCAGCGCCTGCCTAAAAAATAGTTGTTGAAAAATAATGACTGATATCCACCCTGACATCTAGGGGAAGGCTGGAGGAGTATAATTCCTGTTAGTATATTCCTCCATAAGCATTCCATTCCCTGATACCCTGTTGCTAAAGGACTGGTCTCCTTTGTAGACCTACCACATAGCCCAAAATTGAATCAAAGGAGAACTATCTCTTACTGAGAATGTTAGTTTGGAGTATGTGTAATAAATTAGCCCGAACAGTTCACTAAGAAAACAGCTACAACACTTCATTTTTGCCTTTCTGTTCATTATAAGAGCAACAGTTGACTCACATCACTGTAGTTTATTCGGTTGAGTTTGGCGAGCATGATTTCTGGGGTGTCAGGCATGACATGAATTGTTTTCTTATCATTGTCCCAGTCTTCAGTATACAAACGCTATGGGAAAAAAAATAGAAAAATTATTTTTGAGTTCACAGATGCTTTTTTGATTATGTGCCAATCACTTCCTCTCCATACAAAGCAGAAATAAAATTATTAAAGTTGCATAAATTTCTGTTATGTAGATAAATTACTATTTTCAAGAGTATTTAGCTCACTATTTTCTTCAGAGTTTTTATTGTTTCTCATTAAAAATTTTTAACAGTTCTGAAAAGTACCATTGAATTGCAGCAGTTAAAATCGGTAATTATAAAATAATTACCGCACATAGTATTTTTAACATCAGTTTAATATTTTGAAGTATTAAAAAATAACTATGGTATTATAATGGAAAAGTCATTTTTCAAGGTACCATAAACCCTATAGGAATCTTTAAAATGTAGTAATATGTCAAAATTTTTTACCTTGTTCTATAATGAATTTTGTTATCTGATGAAAAGAGTGAAGACTCACCTTATTCATGTTTATAGCGTTGCTCTTTGCCAGCACCTGCTCCGGGGTGTCAGTTATGCTGGTAAATTTCAGCGTATCTGGACGCTGACGGTAGATATTATCGCTCAGTATCTCGGTGGCCCTCTTGGCTTTAACAACTTCCAAGGAGCCAATCGGAACCCAGCCAATGCCTTTCATCCATTCAAGGTCTGACTTATACAAATTCTGCAAATCAACAGATAAAAAAACACATTTATTAATTGGTGTTTCTGCTTCATAATCACAAAATGGCTCATATTAGAGAAAATACAAAGTATTGATGAACAGATAAGGCTCCCAGCACAGTTGACCACTCATTTATAAACATTGAATCCTGAGTATATTTTTTTCCTAAGAATTGTTTGGCACAGAAGATTATACCAAGATTTATGAAAGGTTCTTTTTTTTTTTTTTTAAAGTAAAAGACGCACTCATGCCCTTGAGTGTATTACAAAATTTTCACACAAGACAGTATATTAGATATTTTTCTAATTATTTATTTTATTTTATTCTCAATAGGACATGCTAGTTGTTAATAAGAATTAGATTATTGTATTTTTCAAGAACTAACTATATTTTTACTTTATTTATTTTTATTGAACTTATTGGGGTGACATTGGTCCACAAAACCATACAGGTTTAAAGTGTATAACTTAGCAAAACATCATGAAAAAGGTAAGAATGTCCTAGTATTTTCCTATCAGTAGGTATAAAATATGAATGTTTCTTAAAACAATTCAGTGTAATATACTTCTATTTCCCAACTCCCTCCATACTATCTTCCATTGACATATACATACATTTCTACCACTTCTTCCAAAAAATATGTAACTCTGTATTTTTGAGGACTAACTTTCATCTAATTCAGACAAAGGAAACCTGAATTGCCAGGAAGAAATATGTATAAAATTGATAATATATACTTTATTTCCTCTATTATATACAAGTTTTGGGGAAGAAAAATTGTGAAGTACATTGTATTGCCACAAATGGGAAACTGTTTTTGAACATTCAATTGTATATTATTCGGAAACACACAGACAAATTCCAGTCCATTGGCACTAGTCAGAACCCAGGGACACATTTCGGATCTGCTTTTAACATCGTGAATACTCACATCGCTCTGCAGGTCATAAGCTTTCCGAGCATGGATGACATCATTCTGGTCGGGCAGGCACGTCCACTCATGGAGAAGATGTTTATAGTCCACATCACTGACCAAGGTCTGACATTTCTTGGCCAAAACGATACCAAGCATGTCCACTGGGCTGCTGTATCTGGTCTTGTATTTCTCAAATTCTTTCTTGTACTCGCGGTCACTCAGCACTTTGGCGATGTGAAGGGACCACATCATCTTGGGGTCGTCATGTATTGCTCGGGCACCAATGTGGTGACCCAATTGCTTACGATAAGCTTCTTTGTATTTGTACTGAAAAAGAGAACCCAGTCAATGAAGAGGAAGCATGAAGAGCTGTTCCCTGTTCTTTCTGCAGTGATGCTTTTCTGTGAAACCCTTAGGACACTAAGGGAGTTTCACCATGCGCTGCTGGGACGCTACAACACTAGGGTGTGCTGACTCCCGAAGGAGAGCATGGTGTGCTCACTCTCACACTCCCATGGTGTAACTCTACGACTCCTTTACAGTATGCTAAAAATTTTATGTGCGCAACAAGTGACCAAAAGTGAACATTGAAAGGGTGAGTCAATTAGAGTGACAGTGTCTCAGAGGTCGGTCATGTGGGCAGGTACATCTGAGATGTGTTTACATGGTTCATTGATTTTATTTTTCTAATGCATTTTGGGAAATAATTTCTTCTGCACAAATAATTTGGGGGGGTTAGTTTAAAACCGGGCAGTTTTTGTTGTTTGATGGATACAGAGTTTCAGTTTTGCAAGACGAAAAAGTGAGAACATACTGAACACTACTGAACTGTATACTTGATAATGGTTAAGATGGCGAGTTGTATGTTACGTGTTGTTTTATCATGATAAAAAAAGAAAAACGCATAAAAATGAACAATATTGTTACTCTTGAATTAATGTTTAGGTTGTCAGGGAAGCTGACATTTATTTTTAGGGTAAAGGAATATTGATTTTGTGGACCCCCAACTGGGAAATGTATAGCTTTTTATGCTATTCTACGTCCTTCTTCAAGTCATAGGGAGAACTCAGTTAAACTTACTTCTTTCCTGGAATTTTTGCCTTGGGTGTATCCTGAGGAGAGCTCATGAGGTTTTAGGACTGGCTCAACGTATGTCCATCCAACTGTAACCAAGGCACTCAGTTTCATTAAGCTAAGCCCGAATGACAAGAATCAAAGGAACCACATTCCAATCCAGGCTTTGTCCTATGATGCTTGTGACCCTGGGCAGGTTACCTACTGTCTCAAAGCCTCAATGTATTTGCCTATACGATGAAGGTGGCTAAGGTGGATGATGCCTGAAGAGACTTCCAGCTGTTCTAATAATGTGATCTCTATGCAGGGACTGGCCTGCTGGTAACAAAGGGACTGGATCAGCTCTTACATCACTGGCAATGTCCCTGGAGGCCTTGGCGGCCACGATGGAAATGGCGTCACTCCGCAAGTCATAGCCTTCTTTCTTGGCTTCTTCCATGGCCTGGCGGTAGAGGTTCTGAGAACAGAATAGTGCCTTTTAGATGCTGTTCTTGCTTTCACTCTAAAGAGGTATTTTTGCCAAAGGAAGACTACTTTTGGATATAGAGCTGTACTACTATATTCAGCCTTCAATAAATTTTAAAAAGACATAAGCCTGCCTCTTCTGCAGGGCTACATTATATTAGGCAAATGTAAGTAATATGGGTAAAACAATGAATATGGCCAAGTCTTGAAAATGAGTACTTAAAGTTTCCATTGTTCTCAAACCAAAGAGAAGTCTGCATTCCCTTTTTTTGTTAAAAATAAGAACACACATACACACACGAAATCAAAATTCTTCCTGAATAAATCAGATAATTCTTTGTCAAGAATAACTGGGCAAGAAGCTGTTTCTGCAGCACTATTTCTGGACTGCAAATTTAATTGGAGATAGTGCATAAAAGAATGTATTTTATTGTCCTCAGATAATTCTAAAATGGATAAATTTAAGAATTCTCTTTCAGTTCTTGTAAATAAACCTCAAGTTACTTTGAGCCTATTAAAAATCTAATTTTTGCCCTGGCCGGTTTGGCTCAGTGGTTGGAGCGTCGGCCTGCGGTACAGAGAGACCCGGGTTCAGTTCCCGCTAAGGGCATGTACCTCGGTTGCAGTTTGTCCCCGGCCCTGGTTGGGTGTGCGGGTGGCAGCCCCTTGATGCGTCCCTTCACATTGATGTTTCTCTCTCTCTCTCTTCCTCTCTCTCCCTCCCGCTCTATCTGAACAAAAAATGGAAAAATGTCCTCGGGTGAGGATAAAAAAAAAAAAAAATCTAATTTTCATGATGACTTGAGTGTGAAGGGAAAAAAAGTAAAGTTACTAAGCAACTATTTTGTACCAGGCTCCACACTGGGCATATTCAATATACGACCTCATTTAGTCATCACAGAAATTCTTCAAGATAGATATTTTTATCCTGTTTTGCAGATGAATAACTGAAGAAAAACTCTCAGAACAAATCTGAAGCAAGTACTAATCTGATAAGTAGCAATACTTATTTTTTAATTAAAATGATAATTTGTGTCAATCATTAATAGTTGACTTTTAGAGCTTTCCCCCTCATCCTGATATGAAGAAATTTTTGTATTTATCCATTTCTCTATTTATCTATCTACTTTTTAAATACAATAATACATATATCCAGGGTGCAGTAACAGGCATAAAAAAAATAAAACCACACTCATTGGTCCACATGAGAATTAAATCCATAATTCTGATCTTTCTACTACATCAGGAAAGATCAATGTGGTCAGATCAAGGAAACAAAATAAATGGTCGTACCTCACTGTAATTTATTTTATTTTGTCTTGCCAACGTAATTTCAGGTGTATCAGGCATGATGTGGATCTGCGTCTTGTCTTTGTCCCAGGCTTCTGTGTATAAACGCTGTGAAATACAAAGATTAGTGAATTAGGAACACAGTGTTTGCTGTCAACAGGAGTTTCCAACCTAGAGATCGCGACAAAGGTGAAAGTCAGCGTCCTCACTGTCTGTGCTGCGTGCTTTATGCCAATACTCTTCTGTCTCTTTGATGTTACAAGGCATTTATTATCACTAAATATAAATGTAGACTAAGATATGACTAGTAAACGTGTGTGTTTCATTTCAAGATCACCTCTACTCCAATGAAATGAAAGCAAGTATTTTCCAAGCACATAGGCGCATCCATATGTACTGGTTATATAAACAAATCCTTCCCATGGTTTTGTTTGTTGTTTGTATATTAACTGCAAATGTACCTGGATTAGCCACATCTAGATTTCTTTTTTTTTTTTTTTTTTTTTTTTAATAAATGTTAAGGAGATGGGCATTTGACTTTTTTCTTCTATACTTACCTAGATGAGTACCAACAAGAAAGAAACCTGATATCAAGCCATGTATAACTCTCATAGACTTTAAACAGTTTGTGCACCAAACAGCTGTCCTGTTCTTAACTCTGGCTATTGTACAAGAGATGTCAAAGTAGAAATTCCCACATATATTTTTGGAACCCTAATGTAACTGAATAGAGAACTCAACCAAATTACTATATACAAAACAGTAATTGGATAAAACAAAAAATATTAATTAATTATCAATATTCTCAAGAACACATAGCCCTATTTTACTTTCCCCCAAATTGGGGGCTCACCTTGTTCATGGTGATGGCGTTGTTCTTGGCCAGCACCTGTTCCAGGGAATCGGTCACACTGGTGAATTTCAGCGTGTCTGGATGCTGGCGGTAGAGGTTGTCACTCAGTATCTCTGCAGCTCTCTTGCACTTGACCACATCCAGAGACCCAATGGGGACCCAGCCAATGCCTCTCATCCACTGGAGATCTGATTTATAAATGTTCTGGTGAGATAAACACAATAGCAAGTATTACTAAAGCTGTTATGACATTTGATTTCAAAAAGAAAAGAAAAAGACTAGAAAACTTGGATAGCCAAATTTCATGTCCATGTCTTTTAAACTATGAAGGCCAATTAGATATAGCATCATGTATTATGTTCTTTCTAAAAAAAATAAATAAATAAAAGTAAGGCACAATGAATGAGAGGTGAAGAAGAAAAACATCATTCTTTCTGAGAGCTTTATCTAATCCTAGACCATTATTTATGTATTACTAAATTTATTTTCAACGTTTGTCATCTCAAGGCACACATAAACTACTTACTAAAATTCTGTGACACATCAAGAATATGTTATAGTTTTTGCTCATCTGACAAAAAAAGTAGGTATAATTTCGATTCATTCATACCAGATGGCTATTGTGTTAGCTGCTGTCATTCTTATATTTGACAAACTAAGGGAAAAAAGGTCAGTGCCCTTGACTAAATAGTCAAGTAGTGCATGTTTTAAAATTCTTGCGGCACACCAGTTGAAAATCGCTGTGTTACTATCATGAGCACGGTCACCAGTGGTATTTAACAGGTGTAAGTACTCACGTCGCTCTGGAGCTCATAGGCCTGCCGAGCGTGGATGACGTCGTTCTGGTCGGGCAGGCACGTCCACTGGTGCAGGTAGTTCTTGTAGTCCACGTCACTGACTAAGGTCTGGCACTTCTTGGCCAGCACCACCCCCAGCATGTCCACGGGGCTGCTGAACTTGGTCTTCCACTTCTCAAAGTCCTTCTTGTACTCCCTGTCACTCTGGATCTTGGCCACATGCATGGACCACATCATCTTGGGGTCGTCCTTAATGTCCCGGGCTCCAATGTGGTGGCCGAGCTGCTTGCGGTAACCGTCTTTGTATTTGTACTGAAAGAAAAGCAGTCATTTAAAAAATAGAAATAAATAGCAAGGGCTAAAAGTCTTACTAATTTCAAAGTTAATTATGATTTAAAATCTTTCAGAGAGATGGAATAATCTGAATATCAATTTGTCTCCTCATCCTAAACTCTTATTAGGCTTTACAACAATACTCTATATGCCAAGCTACATAGTTTTATGGTTTGCGACATTAAGTCCCTGGAAATAAAAGCAGCAACACTTTCTGGAAGTTTGAATTCTCCACCAAAGGACCCACTTCCTTCAGAGATGGTGGAAAGAGAAATCAGGCCCACCATTGCATTGGGTCTTGGTTGTCTGCCTTCGCTTTTCTGTTTTCATTTTAAAAGAACACAAATGGAGGCACTTAAGGTAATTTTTCAAAGAAAGAGTTAACAAACATCCAGAGCAGGTTTGGGGAAAGGTGTATTTCCCTAGACCTAGCTGTAACCAGGTCTTTTTCTGATGTTGAACCCAATACATGTAACCAAGTTTGTCTTAAGTTTTCTGGCATTTTCTTACTTCTGTGTGGGCCATATGATCAAAATATGGAGATGAATGTCTCATAATTGTAGATATGAACAGCTGTTGATTCAAATTCAATCTTATACTGCAGTTTGGGACACTTCCTCTCTATGGGACCTAAATATTAAAATCTTTTGGAGTGAAAATATGGAAGAGCCCTGGCCAGTTTGGCTCAGTGGTTAGAGCATCGGCCTGTGGTCCAGAGAGACCCGGGTTCGGTTCCCGCTAAGGGCACATACTTCGGTTGCAGTTTGTCCCTGGCCCTGGTTGGGTCGTGAGGATGGCAGCCACTCGATGTGTCCCTTTCACATCGATGTTTCTCTCTTTCTCTTCTTCTCTTTCCCTCCCATTCTATCTGAACAAAAAATGGCAAAATGTCCTCGGATGAGGATTAAAAAAAAAATATATATATATATATGGAAGAGCTTTTTCAAATGAGAACCAGTTCTTTCATTTAACTCATAATAAATGTACTTGAATGAGCACCCAGATGCATCTTTCTGTTCTAATAATGACCGTGATGACCCCCACCCCGTCCGGCCTTGGAGATACATGGAGTGTTGTCACTCACGTCACTGATGATGTCCCTGGAGGCCTTGGCTGCTACGATCGGGATGGCATCGCTTCGCAGGTCATAGCCTTTCTTCTTTGCTTCTTCATTGGCGAGTTTATACAGAGTCTAGGGAAAGAAGTCAGAGTTAAAGCAAAAGGTTCAACAGCACTTATTTGGAGATTATCAAGTGACATATCACATAATTTAAAAAAGGATAGGTTCTGGAAACTATTTAAAATTCTAGCAACATTGAAAGTAAATAAGTCATATCTTACCAAAAGAACTAGATAGCATTAGAAAAAATGAGATATATCAACGGGTAATAACATAGGTTGATATATTAATCTATTATTAATCTATAAATGATATATAGTAGATTAATATATCTCATGTAGATTAATATAATATACCTATCAACATACATTAATGTAATTGAGTTATATCATTCAAGGAATAAAGCATCAATCTATACATATTTCTAAGTGAAAAAGAAATTGCAGAATATGTTTATTTGCTTATAATATATATACTTATATACTTTTACCCATTTATTTATTACTTAAACTTTTTTTGACAATCTCGTATTATTTTATCATTTTTGGAAAACAAATGGAAGAAAGATTGAAATACAATTTAAAAAGTAGATAATGACCATCATCACAACTTTGATTCAAAATTTTAGCTGTATCATATTAGTGAAATATGCACCTATGAAACTGCATCTTACTCTTTTAAAATGACAGTAGTCAGTGTTGTTAATGGACAACACTTCTTTCCATGTGTGAGGTTTTCTTTCTAGAAAAGAAGCTCAATGATCATCTCTGGCCTTACTCCTTTCTCTGCACCTTTACTCTCTGCCGCGGGAGAGGTGTAGTGATTTACAGCTTTATGTAACCGGTAGGGATGGGATAACCGGGTATGCCCTGCTCAGCCTAACTGCGCCCTCCAGGGAGCGTGCCCTCATCTGTCTCTGGACTCTAAGCAGGACTCACCCCTGAGAAGGGCGGAACTGACTGCCCCGCTCCCTTGTGGCCTGTGCCTGGATGAGGAACCCAATTCTGCGGTCAGTGCAGCTTGTTTGCCTCTCGTCCAAAGATGTCCTTGAACCTAACTTTAGCAGTAACACCTGTGAGATTTTGAGTTTTATTTCTACTCTTCAGTTTTACTTCTTAGTTTTACTGAGGATTCAGGTGGGAAAGAGGAGCATATTATTAGAGCCCCCTGAACAGATTGCTAGAGTTATCAAATGAACTTGAACTTGAATATCAGATAAACAATAAATAATTTAATATAAATATTGAGCCAGTATTTCATCTGGCTATCCTACTTCTTGGGAATGTGAAAAATACTACTCAAGTCCACTAACTCAGACTAGCAGTGGCCATAAACTGAAAAGGTAATATGACTTCAGTTTGCCTGTGGAATCTGATAGCATATAATATGCAGCCCAGCTATGAAAGGTTGGATGGGCCCAGTGTTCATATCATGGAGCCCCACGCACCAAGATAGTTGAGCACATCCACAACAGTTAAGTGCAGAAAAACAAACAATAACCACAACAACAAAGTAAGTGAAGCACCATAGAATTTTGCTCCTACCTCACTGTAGTTGAGTTGGTTCTGCTTTGCCAAAATGATCTCTGGGGTGTCAGGCATTACATGAATTTTAGTCTTCTCTTTGTCCCAGGCCTCCGTATATAAACGCTATCAAACAAGATGTTGATAGAAAACCATTTGAAAAGCAATTCCAAAATGTCAAATTAAAACAGGATGACTATTGGTAAAATTAAGAAAAATAAACCAGACTTGAATATCAAGTATTCAGTGGGAGGTTTGAGTCTTAAGGCTAGTTATCAAGGTTAAAACCGGGAATAAGAAAAATTATTTAGAGGCTTTTAAGTATGTAATTTAGGAGGCAAATGTGACCCCACGTTTTCATGGATAATTATTACTCCACTAGTCATTAAAGTACAAGAACATCTTTTGGCATCCTGAAGCAGCTCAGGGCAGCTGGGGCTCACCTTGTTCATGGTGATGGCGTTGTTCTTGGCCAGCACCTGTTCCAGGGAATCGGTCACACTGGTGAATTTCAGCGTGTCCGGATGCTGGCGGTAGAGGTTGTCACTCAGTATCTCTGCAGCTCTCTTGCACTTGACCACATCCAGAGACCCAATGGGGACCCAGCCAATGCCTCTCATCCACTGGAGATCAGACTTGTATACATTCTGTGAAGAGAAAAGAGGCAGTCATTCTTCAGCAAGACCGAAATATTCAGGGTAAAGATGCACATGGAATCAGTAATCGAGTACGATTCTGGTTATTGCTGTTTCTCATAGAAAACAAGCGCACTGCATTAGGCTAACGAAAAGAGGAACTATGTTCAAAAATGACCCCACAATGTCTCCTAACCATAACAAAAAGTGATCAGATATTTCAGATTGTTAGGAGAGACGTGATCCGAACTAATATCCTCTGTCCGTCAATTCAGTGAATATCGTTTTAATGTCTATGTACTCAGGAAAAGAATGCCAACCCAGAGGGAGAGAAACCACATGTATGGCCAACATAAATAACTGTTAGTCCTAGTCAAATAAAACAGTCTGCAGCTATTAAAAGCCAATTTTAAAGAAATTGATGACTTACAGAAATGTCATGAATATAATATTAAATGAAATAATTACACATAAGCTATGTAGATATATTGTGTGGATAAATTACATAAGCAGGAGAGGGCTTTTTCAGTGGTTGGATTATGTTAGATTGTTATTGCCTTCTATGTATTTTTTCTTACATTTCAAAATACCTGTACTGCTCTTTAAAAAAAAGAGATAGAGAAGTTAAAATAGAATAATGATGTAGAACCCCTACAGCCCAGGGCCAGAACTCAGACGGCTGTAACACCATCCAAGACTCAGGGCAATAGGGACCTATTTCATTGGTCCTGGGCCCAGTCTCTTCCCCACCAAGTTCTCAGGAAGGGAAGCATGGACTTCTTTCCAGAATCATTTTTTCATATCTTTATTTCTCACTTTACTTCAAATCCTTTTTTTTTCGGCTGAAGAATTTTGTAAACAGAAATAGACTCATAGATACAGAGAACAGAATGATGGTTATCAGAGAGGAGGGAAGGTTGGGGGCCCAGGTGAAAAGGTGAAGAGATTGAGAAATACAGATCGTTAGTTACAAAATAATCATGTGGATGTAACTACAGCATAGGGAATACAGTCAATAATACTGTTAGTAACTATGTACGGTGCCAGGTGGGTACTGGAAATATTGGGGGAAGATTGTAGAGTATATGATTGTCTAATCACTATGCTGTATACCCGAAAACAATGCAAAATAATATTCATGTAAACTGTAGTTGAAAATAATAAATAAAAATACTTATTAAAAAAAGATTTTTGTGTACCCATTAGATATTCATAACTGTTTCACAACAATGGGATTGGACCTTTGCCCGACTCATTTGAAGGATTTTACTTGTCATAACAATGAAATAGAAAAACACTGATATTTTGCAGTCTAGACAAAAAGCCTATTAGAATTGTCCTGTGGTGACTAGTTACTGTCCCCTAAATAACAACAGGAAGAATGAAAACAATAACAGTTTATACCTCTGGAGGACTTTTTAATGTTCAAATGCTTCCATGTTATTAAGACTGGATCACGTTGTGCGGGAGGCGACCTTGAAAAGGTACCAACAAAGAGACGAACGCAAGGGGCCCCACTATGCGACGTGAACCATTGTAGGTACCTTTCATGTGCAGGCAAAGCCGTTCTTTTTGGACAGAATTTTAAAATACAGGGTTCTGTAAGTTGAAAGCTACAGAACAGATGGGCTATACTGTTTCTGGGAACAGCCAATGAATGCATAATTATCATTAATTTATTTTATTCTTCACAGTCCTCTAATGTTTAATGATTCCTTCTAGTGCTTATACAGTATGTGCTGCAGCAAATGTGCCTTTCACACCCAGTTTTGAGTGCATCTGCCTCTCCCAGGTCCTGGGTTCTGTCGCACCCGCCTGACCCTTCCACAAGGAGCTGGGCTAAGAGGGGAACGTGTCACGGAAATGAACCAATAGCTACAGACACGGTGACTTTTTTTTTTTATTCATAAGAATAATATTTAGTGATGTAGCAGGCATTAATGTTCCATTAATTATAACCTCATGTGTTTTGCAAGGAGAGCTAAAAACCAATTTCAGAGTAATATTTAAAAAAATAAAATTGTTTTCTTTCTCCCTTAAAAGATAAAGAAAATGTCTCCCTCTGGTGGACCCTGAATTCTAACATTGATTAATTCTGGTTTTACTTTTATAAGATCAAATCCAGCTTATAAATTTCACTTCCTTATGAAGCCTATTAACAAAGTCAAATAAAGACATAAAGCTGTACATGAATTCAAATATCAAATATTCAAATATCACTCAATAAATCCTAGTTTGAGTAGCCCATTGACTGTATAAAAAAATAATTTTTGTATAGTTTATTTCTGCACACAACTCTGTTACAGATGGTGTACTCACGTCGCTCTGGAGCTCATAGGCCTGCCGAGCGTGGATGACGTCGTTCTGGTCGGGCAGGCACGTCCACTGGTGCAGGTAGTTCTTGTAGTCCACGTCACTGACTAAGGTCTGGCACTTCTTGGCCAGCACCACCCCCAGCATGTCCACGGGGCTGCTGAACTTGGTCTTCCACTTCTCAAAGTCCTTCTTGTACTCCCTGTCACTCTGGATCTTGGCCACATGCATGGACCACATCATCTTGGGGTCATCCTTAATGTCCCGGGCTCCAATGTGATGGCCAAGCTGCTTGCGGTAACCATCTTTGTATTTGTACTGAGATGAAAATGTACAAATCAGGTTTTATTGTAAACCCTTAGAGGCCCCAAGTCTATACAAAATCATCTTGCTTATATTGCAGTTGTTGTAAGTTGACTTTTGCTAATAAATACTAACTCAAGCCAGTAGCCCTGACCTTTACCTTAGAAGTTTATAGAGGTAGCTAAATAGAGTAATCAGTATAATTGGAGTGTATGCCCTAAATCACTTATAGCCTGGTAATAAATAGTTCTGGAGGCAGAAGTGCACATAGTAGGGAGAGGTTACCTGTGGAAGTGGGGGAGAGGCCATATGAACCTTGGAGAAATAGATTTTATGTGCTAAAAGCATGTTAAGAAAGAGATGCACCTGGTGACATGGTGTGTTTAATAAGTAATGACCTGACTGTCTGGTTCCTGGAAGGGTGGTACTCTAGGTCAAGGACAACAGAGGAGAACTTATTATTTTATAACGGATCCATGCATTCATTGGTGGTAGCAAATACTTGGCATCACTTTGGAAACTGATTATTCTAGTCAAGTCGTAGTTGCCCAACTGGGTAGAACATGCTCCTAACAAAGTCATGGGCCAACAATGTTTTTATTATTCTATGCCTAATGGCTTTATCCTGGAATCTGAGTCAATTATCTAAAATACATGTTTCCAGTCTTAAAGAAAGTATAGATGAGTCAGCAGGAGGCAATAATGGTGCAGTGGAAAGGAATGAGGGGTCTGGAATTTCAACTCTATCACCCACCAAGAGCTTGATTTTAGACAAGTTGCTTAAGCAAACCTCAAAATGGTGATAAGGACAATGTTTACTAGGGTTTATCATCCTGGGGCAATTTTGAAGAGTAAGTGAAATACACTCAAAGCTCTTAGCACAGAGTTATCAATAGTTTCTGTTATTCTTCTTATTTTATTATTATTATTGGCATAAATCCATTTGTAGGGGAAGTCCAACATACATCAACTAAAGTGAGTCACTAACATGATTTTCCAATAGAAAGGGCAGTGTGTTACCATATTCCTGAATACTGCATCTTGATTTTTAGAGCTGTGGTCTGTTCCTCAAGAATTCCCTGAGGCACCAGGAAAGGATGATGGATTTATTCTGGGAGGGATGAGGTGCACAGCCAGGAGCTATTGTTAAGGGTGTGAGCTTGAGCTAGTAACTACTGCTGGTTCTGATCAACTGGCAAGCCCTGATTCACTCTGAGAGAACTTCTGTTTTTGAATGACACTTTCTATAAGCACTGTGATCATTTTTATATAAGCATCTCCAAGCCTGCAGCGAACCCTGTAACAATTTCCCCATGAACAGATCTTTCCCTCTTCTTGGTGGACCAGTTTTAACAGAAGAGACTGTGCCCTACAGCGTACACACACCTATTATGAACGTAACATTTTCCATTTCCCTCAAAATAAGGTTTTTGAAAAACCCCACATAATATATCAGGAGATATTTTCAAAGGGCCAGGAAAGTTCTTTGTAAAGATTTAGTTCAGTGCACACGTCACTTCTGATGCATCACATACTTGGAATACAATTGACAACTCACGTCACTGGCAATGTCCCTGGAGGCCTTGGCTGCCACAATGGGGATGGCGTCAACTCGCAGGTCATAGCCCTTCTTCTTGGCTTCTTCATTGGCGAGTTTATACTGACTCTAAGTTTGGACAACAAAAGCAGTTAGATGTTGACATTCGTATCCAAAAACTGACTGGGGTCTGAAATAATTCACCTCGAGAATGAGTTCTAAGCCTTCTGCACTTTTAGTTTCTAGTGGTAAGTAAAAGCTAGTTATATAAGCACTAAAACAGTAGTTTAAAATAAAACGACTTAAGATGGTGGCTAACCTATTTAAATTCTCTAAAGTATATTCTGTTGATTTACGCTGTCAAAAGACACTCTTTTCTTTGCTGGTAGCACAAACCTGGTAGAAATAACTAATACATCCTCTGACAGAATCTTAGAGTCACAAACATCTCCACAGGCTCAAACATGATAGGTTCCATCGAGGAACAAGAAATTGCAGATAAGTGAGAGAGACAAATGTCATTCTCTGAACTGAGATCTAAATGGCCAAATGTGTAAATGCAGGCTAGAGGGAACCCAGCTTAAGCCCATGTACGATGTCTTAGGACTTCAGCTGACCCCAGATTCCATGTGCACCAGCAGGAACACAACTGCCGTGTGCCTGAGACACACGGTGCAGAGTCGGAGGTCAAAAGTCCAAGCGAGGACACAGGACGTCAATTGTTTCCTCCATGGCTCGTTCCTCACTGGCAGAACTTTGTTTGGTTCTGAGAGTCACATTCTGGCAGGGGTGTCCTGTGAGGACTGCCCAGGCACTCGGGGTGTTTAGTAAGAAGAGAACCGGGGTGAGGTGGCAGGGGAGGCACCACAGGTGCTATCACCTTTCCATGGCGTTGGCGCAGGTTGGTTCTGCATAGCCTCAGAGGACTAGGGGGGTCTGCACAGAGAAGTCTTTGAGTCAAAACATCGAAGCACCTAATGGAATTTTCCAGGACACACCGGTTGACTTATAAGTTCCTTGTCACTGAGAACACTTAAGCAAAAGCAGGACGACAACCTTCTGGGTGGGGACTCCTGTATGCGGAGAGGCGGATCTCTCAGCCTACACACCTGTGCTTCTGCGTTGGGGGCACACGGCCCTGTGCTCACAGAAGGTGGAAAGGAAAGGGACTTGCTAATATACACACTGCCGGGTCCTCTCTGCCTCTGTCTCCCTCTTTCTCCGTGTTGTCTGGTAGCACTATTGTGATTTTCATCCTTGACTTAATCGTATACATTAAAAATCTTAAATTTTGACCCTAAACTATAATTTAGGAACAATAAATTATAGAGGGAAATACATATTTAGCACGGCTATGTAGATAAGGAGGAAATACATTTATATTTGGTCTATTGCTAATTTTCTAACTTCAAAAAAATTAATAAAAGGAAAAGGTCTAATTAATCTTATGGTTACTGCTTAAATGATTAGTTCTTATGATTTGTACTTTCTGAATAATAATTTGTGTTACTTGAAATTTGATGTTTAGGATGGTGATCGAGAAATGCAACTGTGGGTGTGTACATGTAGCAAAGAGAGATTCTTTATAAAGTTGTCCGTTAGTGTTACCTCACCAAGGAATAGATTAATTGAAGTTAGAAACAGAATGCAAAGTTACAGAATTAGCATCTGCTCCCACCTCACTGTAGTTGATTTTGTTCATTCTTGCCAACATAATTTCTGGGGTGTCTGGCATGATGTGGATCTGGGTCTTGTCTTTGTCCCAGGCTTCTGTGTATAAACGCTATCAAAGAAAAGATATAATATCATCAGAAAAATAAAGTCAGTCAGTCATTAGTAGGAGTTTCAGACCATGAGAACTTTATAAACAAAAATAACAAAGGGCTATGCATTTTATACACATTATGTATTTATATACATTTCTTCAAGCGAAGTAATAAGTTCATAGTAGAATAAGTATTTCTGATAACCTGAAACATATGTTAACAAAAGGAAACAGAGAATATCTTTTATGCAAAGATAATTTTCCATAAAAATATGCCGTTTTATCAAAAGCATAAAACAATTACTGAAGTAAATATTATAAATAACATATACTAGATTTAGATAGATAGATAGATAGATAGATAGATAGATAGATAGATAGATAGATCATAGATAGGTGTCTTTTGTTGCTAAATGCTCTATTTCTTTCTTTTCTTGATTATGCTTCTTTTTCTTTGATTCAGCTTTAAGAGTCCTACATTGGTTCACTGAATTTTGAAACCTCACCTTGTTCATGGTGATGGCATTATTCTTTGCCAACACTTGTTCCAAAGAGTCAGTCACACTGGTGAATTTAAATTGGTCTGGAGGCTGGCGATAGATTTTTTCACTCAAAATTTCAGTTGCCCTTTTGCATTTTTCCACATCCAAAGAGCCAATGGGAACCCAGCCGATGCCTTTCATCCATTCGAGATCTGACTTGTACATATTCTGTTGATACAAATAGTCAATAAATATTTGTTCTCATTGGAAAAAATTTTCATCTAAGGATATGAAACAAAGTAAGGGCACTCTTGAAAATATAGTTTAGTGGACAGGCAGGGTATCAGACAACATTTCTTTCTGGTCTGGAGGGTTAAACAATTAACACAAGAAAAAAAAAGAATGCTATTCCCCCCTTTGCAGGGGGTGGTGAATTTGGTGACACCTATTGCTACCTTCTCCAATGGGTGTGAACTCACTAATTTCCCACCTTTGAATGTCATTATGATTCCCAGGTACTCACGTCGCTCTGGAGCTCATAGGCCTGCCGAGCGTGGATGACGTCGTTCTGGTCGGGCAGGCACGTCCACTGGTGCAGGTAGTTCTTGTAGTCCACGTCACTGACTAAGGTCTGGCACTTCTTGGCCAGCACCACCCCCAGCATGTCCACGGGGCTGCTGTACTTGGTCTTCGACTTCTCAAAGTCCTTCTTGTACTCCCTGTCACTCTGGATCTTGGCCACATGCATGGACCACATCATCTTGGGGTCGTCCTTAATGTCCCGGGCTCCAATGTGATGGCCGAGCTGCTTACGATAGCCTTCTTTGTACTTGTACTAGAAGAAGAAAAATGCTGATAACCACCTTTAACTTTTAGTAAAAATCAGTGACTAAGGCCAAATTTCTCTACGCATTAAAAAGATAACAAGGCCCTGGCCAGTTTGGCTCAGCGGTTAGAGCGTCGGCCTGCGGAACAGAGAGACCCGGGTTCGGTTCCCGCTAAGGGCACGTACCTCGGTTGCAGTTTGTCCCTGGCCCTGGTTGGTCGTACGGGTGGCAACCACTCTATGTGTCCCTTCACATAGATGTTTCTCTCTCTCTCTCTCTTCCTTCCTCTCTCTCCCTCCCGCTCTGTCTGAACAAAAAATGCAAAAATGTCCTCGGGTGAGGATAAAAAAAAAAAAAAGATAACAAGTGTATGTGTGTGTGAGAGAGACAGAGAAAACAAAATTAAAATAAGAGTCACACTGTGTATGGGTCTTGCCTGCTCTTTCCCATGATCATATAAGCATTTCTCTGCATCATTAAATATTCTTTATAAACATCAATTTTAATGGTAGCAGATATTCTATTGCTGTGGCATGTATTAATTCTTGTAAGCCTTCTGTGATTGTTGAACATTTAAAAGTTATGATGGTTACTTCTCATATTTTGAAAATAAATAAAAAATACATTTGAGCAAATTGATGTTTTAAAGAACATAAATATCCGTAGCCAATCACTGGATGCAGAGACAAACATATGATCTATATGGATGGTTGTACTTTGAATTGAATAATGTGTCCCATTCATGCAGCCCTTGTAGGTTATTGGTTCACAGGGCATGGGTTGGGAGTTGAAGGAATCCTACAATGAGTGTGGGTGTATATAAGAATACATCATGTGGAAAAGCCAAAAGTATGTCTGAACGATAGTCAGGTATCCAATGCTTTCGTTCAGCAGGAAACAGACAATATTTTGAAATGCATGTTGCTATGAACCCAGCCATAACTAGAAATTAGCTTTTGTGTTGAGAATTTCATTACCATTATTTAAAACTATTTACTGAGAAGAAACTGTTAGTAAGAACTTTAACCCCATAGATTAATTGCTCTAGCATATATCTAGGAGAAAGGAAGAAATCTTTGAGCCAAGGCTAAGACAGAGAACTTTGCAGGTGCACTTACTTCACTTGCAATGTCTCTGGAGGCCTTGGCCGCCTTGATGGGAATGGCATCTAGCCGCATATCATAGCCTTTCCTCTTGGCTTCTTCTAGGCCAAGTTTATATAGTTTCTGAAATAGAAATAAATCATCATAAGTTTGATTTATAAAGTGCAGTGTAAGGAAAATATATCATGCACCATAAATATATGGCTTACCTCACTGTAATTTATTTTGTTTTGCTTAGCTAGTAAAACCTCAGGGGTGTCTGGCATAATGTGGACACTGGTTTTGTCTTTATCCCAAGCTTCTGTATAGAGGCGCTAAAACAAACAAAAAGATATGATTAGGACAGACCAGTAATAAATGGATACATAAAAATAATCTGGTTCTTAATAAGAGTAAATGAAGAGAATCTGCTCTGTGAGTTGGCACTTGTGACACCTTCAAGTCTAGATGTCTCACGGCAGTTGGAAGCACAACACACTTAAAAACCACTCTAATACAAAGCAAAATAATTGAATATAAATTTTCTTTTACAGAAACAGATTTCAGTGTTTACACGTGCACACACGCACACACATACACACAGTTAATACTCCTCCCAAGTAAAGAAATAACTTACATGGTTCATGGTAATGGCATTGTTTTTTGCCAAAACCATTGGGATGGAGTCCATAAGGCTGCTAAACTTGAATTTATCTGGGTGTTCACGGTAAACATGGTCACTTAAAATCTTCATAGCTCTCTTGTTCTTCTCATCCTCAAGAGAACCACTAGGTAACCAGCCAATACCTTTTAGCCACTGAAGATCAGACTTGTACAAATTCTGCAATTGTAATTGATAAATCACTAAACATAAACATAATAATATGCCCCTAAAAATAAAACAGTATAGTATAGTATAGTGTAATATATATTACAATGTTTGAATTAATGGGAAATTAAAAAATTTTGGTGTGTCTTATGAATCAACAAAATATTCAGATTAGAAGCAATATTTTGAAAAACATTTTTAACAGCAGCATGTAGAGAAAGACCCAACTCTTCTGGGTCAACAATATAGAGGCCTCTACCAAAGCAATGAGGGCTTTGTTGGCTCGCTCTTTGTGGAATAATGCTTGGGGGACTGGATAGAGTCTGGGCATTAGTCAGGGAAGTAGAATTCAGTTGTATAAACTCAACCCTCCTCAATTTGGGGGAACTTTGATACTTAGGAAAGCATACATGGTGTTTTGTTGGCCAAGGTAATTCTTAGACTCACGTCACTCTGGAGCTCATAGGCCTGCCGAGCGTGGATGACGTCGTTCTGGTCGGGCAGGCACGTCCACTGGTGCAGGTAGTTCTTGTAGTCCACGTCACTGACTAAGGTCTGGCACTTCTTGGCCAGCACCACCCCCAGCATGTCCACGGGGCTGCTATACTTGGTCTTCGACTTCTCAAAGTCCTTCTTGTACTCCCTGTCACTCTGGATCTTGGCCACATGCATGGACCACATCATCTTGGGGTCATCTTTGATGTTCCGAGCTCCAATGTGGTGGCCGAGCTGCTTACGATAGCCTTCCTTGTACTTGTACTAAAGGAAAAAGAAAAGTTCATTCTTCTGGAGATGAATGTATATTGCCATCTTTGTGGCAAATTACAAAGCACATTAATTCCAAATATTTCTCTAAGCCCAAAGAGCCACAGATATTTTTTTTTTTTATAGGAAAGATTAAAGGCTAAATCCAGTTCAAATTTCATGCATAATAAATGCATCCTCAAGCTCATCCTCATCCCACATGGCATCTCAAATCATTTCCCTCTGTTTCACACATTACTCCTTGAAAGATTTTGTTCAACTTAAAATGAAATGGAGACTGCTCGGAAATGAAAAATTGCAATAGAATTATATGAATTGGACAAAGTCTTACTTCGCTGACGATTTCTCGGGATGCTTTTGCTGCTTTGACTGATATGGCATCAAGGGGAAGATCATAGCCTTTTTTCTTCAGCTCCTCATAGCCCATTCGGTAGATTTTCTGTTAAGAGATGAAGATCACGTTGGGAAATAAACAACTGCAGCCTAACGAAGCCAATGTGCTCAATATTTTAGGAGTCTATGGGAATAGTATCTGTGCTCCAAAATACTCAAATGTAATTGGAAAGTATGCCCATTGATTGCTAATGATCCTGTTTTAAACTTCAAAGCTCTTCAGTTATCTAGATCAACAAAGTTAAATGTCAGCTCTTTTCAAATGTTTATGAAAATTAAGCAGAAGTGAATTGATAGAGAAATGAAATATCATTTAGGTGATAAGTTCCAACCAACTTAGAGTGTTTCATTAGAAGTTTTTGTTATAAAAGAGCAATGCCTTTTCACCTCTAGTGTGGAAAAGTCATGCCGGATGAGCTGTCTCTTCTGTGTAGTCCAAGCATTGGGATATTGAGTCTATTTCAGAGTATAAGGTCATCCAACGTAGGGTTACATTGGTAGGTATGAAACAAAGTCCTTCATAATTTTTAAAATGTAAGATTTTTTGAAAGAAATTTAAATATTGAATTTAAAAAGCTTAAGTGAAATGATTTGCTTCTTCAGATTTGTTACATAATTACATAATTGAGAATGTCATTTAATGCACTTTATCCAGAAACCTGATTGTTTAAAATGCTTATTGATCTTGTATTTTTGTATATATACCCACAAATAAATAAATATATGTGTGTGTGTGTGTGTGTGTGTGTGTAGTATTCTCTTTGAGGCATTACTTTAATACATTACTTAATATTAAAGTCTTTCTGTTAGAGTTTAGAATTTGTCTTTAAAATATTTAATTTTTATGTCTATAAATTTTAGGAGATTATGCTATGATGACAAAAATAAATAAAAATTAAATTCTCCTGCATGAGTTTTACATGCTCAATTATTTGAAATTTCACTGAATTTTTTTGTGTGCCAGGCACTATACTAGTGAAACGCTACAGATTCCATAGTAATTCACTGCCCTCAAGGAGCTTCTACCACGTAGAGGAGAGTGATATGGACCATTACATCATGATGCTGTATGTAACAATAGACTGCAAGGAACATACAGTGCACCCCATCTCTGCCTCAGACAGGGGGCACCAATTAAGTTGATGTTCAAGCTAAAAGCCACTAAATGAGGAATCTAAGTCACATATAGTCCATTAATGAAAATAATTCAGGCATTCAAAATAACTTCCAAATAAATTACTGCCACAGAACCAACTAAGATGAGCTTTCTGAAACCACATTTTGGATTGGACACTCACATCACTTGTGTTGATTAAGTTTGCTTTAGCCAGAATAATGTCAGGTGTATCCGGCATGATGTGCACTTGAGTCTTGTCCTTGTCCCAAGCTTCTCTATAAAGTCTCTAAAATGAGAAATAAGAGTTTGTTAGTGATGTTGTTAGATTAATGAATGACATAGTTAATTCAAACAGGATTACTGAATTCATCTGAATTAAGCCTTATGATTGATAGCATAAGCAGATAGTATAAGCAGAAAATAGCTCCAGTGTTTCTTGATTAATCTTGGGATATAATTGCCATTTAAAATAAAGATTATTAATTACCATTACCAACTTATAGATAACCCTGCCTATAAGAAATCAACCCAAGTAATGGTAACCTTTGCCAATGTCATCAAATGGAGCAGTAATTCTCCATCTGTTCGACTGTAAACATCTCCCTTGGTGTTTAATTGGGAGACGGCCCTTGTTTTCTCAAGAGATGATATAGACACTGTATCGAACTTAGAGTGTTTCATTTCTTCTGTGGTTTATTGTTTATAGTTGTACCCCATAATTATTTGGGGGGATTAGGATTCCCAAAAGAATTTCATACGAGAACTCATAACAAATTCTTGTATGTCCCAGAGCCATCCTCTGTCTTTTTTCACAGAAGATAAGGGGATTCAAACAAAATCTCAGTGATTTTCAGAGAATCTTTCCAGAAGATACTTATTAATTACAAAGGATAAAATAGTAATGACTGTGGGGAAACTTGGGGACACCATTTCAAACAAGGGATCAAAGTGAAAGCTATCAGTAACGGGACAAATTGGTATCATGTATCTCCCAGTATAATGTATGGAGAAGGATACAACATGTGTTTTCCTGCTAAAAATAAAAACCTGAATCTAATCATGAGGAAACATCATTCAAACGCAAACTGAGGGAGATTCTATCAAATAACCAGCCTGTGCTCTTCGCAAATGTCAAGGACTTGGAAGACAAACAGTGAAGAATGAGTCCAGATTCAAGGAGACTAAAGACATGACTAGTGAATCCCATGTGTAATCTTTGAATGGATACTGGCTCAGAATTTTCCTTTTGTTTTGTCTAAAGAACATTAGTGGTAAAATTTAATAAATTCTCTAGACTAGTATTGTTTCAATGTTAATTTCCTGATTTTGATCATTGCACCGTGGTTTTGTTCTTGCAGAATGTTCTTATTTTCAGGAAATACACAGTAAAGTTATTTAGGGATAGAGTGCCATATATATATATATATGGATAAAATATTTAATTTTTAATGTCTATAAATTAAAAATTTATGGCAAAACGTTAACAGTTGGGGAATCTGGGTGAAGAGATATATATGTATATATTAAATTATTTATAGTATTTTTGCAACTCTTCTGTATTCCTGAAGTTATTTCAATATAGAAACTGTAAAAGTCTCACTGGCTCCTTGCATTGTCGATTTCCCTTCGAGGCCTGCAGTGTGGGGTGTGTGGGGTTGGCACTTTTCTCCTTCCTGCACATGCTCACTACACCATATAACCCAGAGAAGCTGATTAAGACCTTCAGGGCAAAATCAAAGCAAGGCTTGTGAATTTCCATATGCAGTTATCCTGGTTCTGCACAAACCTTTCTGATTAAGATCAGAGTGTCTCAACCTGCATTATTAGTGTTATACTGGATGATTCTTTGGAGAGGTGGGGAGCTGTCCCCGAACATTCTGGGATGTGCATAGCATATCTGACTTCTACCCACTAGATGCCAGTAGCATGCCACCCTCAAACTGTCACAACCAAAAAGGTCTCTCAGTGTTGCCAAATGCTCCTGTGGGACAAAACTGTCCCTGGTTGAGAACCATTAAGTTGGACCATTTGTTTAAAGGCATGTGTTGCTTTTACTCCATGGAAAACAGAGAAAATGTTAATATTTGTTTATACTGTAATAGATGTATCGGTCTATTCAAAAGGAGAGATAGCAGGTTCAAGGACCTCGGGGGCCCTCTCCTGAGGCCTGAGGCGATTAGTATCTTAGCATTTCTGTAACCAGGGCACGCTGTTGCCAAGTCTGTCCTGAGGTGTTGATGTTGAAAAATGTCATGATCCAGGGTTTTTCTCTTGGCCACCTTATTAATGCAGAGCCTTGTAGACAGGCCTGTCTCAGAGAAAAAAGAAACTTGGATTCCAAAGGGGAAACTAATTTGCATAAATTTTTAGCCAGCCAGTCGAATTTAAATTTCCATCATTGAAAATAAAAGAATGAAAACTTGAATATTTATAACAAAGCTGGCGTATGAGCATTTACTATAAATTTTGGATACCAAAACTGCAAGAAACCTGTGAGAGGTGGATTGGGAAGAGAGGAGCTACAATTTATCAAATGTTTACTTTAATCTGATTATGAGCATATATATATATATTATGTGAAAACTAATATGTATGACATGCATATAGCATATTATATATATAGATAGATCCTTCTAAGACCCAAACTGTTATTACATATTGATTTAAACTTTCTTACCAGTTCCAGAATCTCAGTGCACATAATTTAATTTACCGTAAATTTCAGGGTTATACTTTTAACTGGGCAATGATGATTACTCTTTCCCTTTTCTGCATAGAATTACTCTACACTGCTCTTTCATTTATTTTATTCAATAAATATTTATTGAGCTTCTATTATGTGCCAGACGCTTGTGTCAGTGCCGGAGAAGGAAGCTGAAGATGGGAGATATATATAAATGTTTATGTATCTTGATTTAGCTAAACAAAATGCATTATAATTACTTGGAAGTAAATAAACTCTTTATAACATTTCCACTGTACCTGTGTAAAGTATTAGCGCCCTCTCATACACTATACCCTAACAACAAAATCTGGGATTGTGTTGCACTCAAGTTTCAAAGAAAAAAAGTATTGTTTATAGTTTTCTCATTACACGTTGGATAAACAAACAAACAAGCTCTGGGTGACAAAAATTGATACTAACCCACTTTTACATGATCCAGTGTGAAATACTTGATAATTCAAATGAAGCAACTAAATAAAAATGTTATGCTGCGTTGTGTTAGGCTGTATGATGTGATGCTACAGTATTCTACTAATTTAATAAGCAAATTATATTGCGTACCTACCAAGTATCAGGCACTATAATTTATTTCATTTCCAAAGAATTATACTCACATCACTCCTATTTTTGGCATTTGCCTTTGCCAGAACTATGTCCATGGCATCTGGAATGCTGGTGAACTTGTTTTGGTCTGGAGGCTGACGGTACTTCTTCTCACTGATGATTTCTGAAGCCCGCTTGTTCTTTTCTGCCTCCAAAGAACCCAGGGGACTCCATCCTATGCCTCTCAACCACTCAAGGTCCGACTTATACAGATTCTGTGAAAAAACAAAGCGAGCCATCAAAATCTCCTCCTCTTCTGGACCCTTGACCTAAGTGATTCTACGCACTACAAACAGATGGATTTTAGATATTCAGTAATAATTTCTCTTTCTAGTTTCTGTCTCTCTATGAATAAATGGTTACTCATATGAGATAGGAAGTAATACATAAACTTTTAGATTTAATAGAAGCTGACCTCACTCTGTAGTTCATAAACTTTTTTAGCTTGGATAACATCATTCTGGTCGGGCAGGCACGTCCACTGGTGTAGGTAGTTCTTGTAGTCCACATCGCTGACCAGGGCCTGACATTTCTTAGCCAGCACAACCCCCAGCATGTCCACGGGGCTGGTGTACTTGGTTTTCCACTTCTCAAAGTCCTTCTTGTATTCTCTTTCACTCTGCATTTTGGCTACGTTCATGGACAGCACAAGCTTGGGGTCATCTTGCAGACTCCGGAATCCAATATGGTGGCCAAGTTGCTTGCGGTAGCCTTGTTTATATTTAAACTGCAATCGGAGGAAAAGTTCTTTTATTAACAGAAACCAAAATTAAGTTTAGTTTGCTTTGTCTGTATGTTTGTTTCGAAAACTGGAATGAGAGAAGGGGTGTCTATGTTAACTTAATGAGAAATGTTAAAACCCAAGTAGACGCTTCCAAAGGAATGTAATGTAGTTGAGTATCAAGAGACGTTGTAGTGAGAAATTAATTTCAATATATTCTGGAACGGGCTAGCATTGTGTGTGCTGACTTTAGGGTAGTGTTAGATAAAGCACTGGTGATATCCTTATAGAAATAATGGGAAAGTATGGGCTGAATGGTAAAATTGAGAAAGATCCAGGACTTGACAAATAGGTCTAATAATGTAGATTAATTAAGCACCAGGATTTTTAGTGATTTGCCATATGGTTATGTCATATACACTTGTCCTGTTCAGGATCCATTTCTTAATGCTCATATTACTAAAAACAGCTAAATGTGTTAGATTCGAAAGAAAATTCTACATGATCTCAGCACATTGCTAAGGTGGGTCAAAACGAACTACATGAATATAAGAAAGTAAAAGAGAAATCCAGTATCTAGATTCAGTCTGGGAAATTGCATGACAATAGCAACAATGATAACAGTGATAGTAACAATGGCATTTACATGATGCTGGATGCTGAGCGCACATTGCACCTCAAGAAAGTAGGTTCTACTCTCTCTTGACACCCAGCTTCATGGTTATATACATTCAAAATATGAAGAGTTTTGCCCTGGCTGGTTTGGCTCAGTGGTTAGAGCGTCAGCCTGCAGACCAAAGAGTCGAGGATTCAACTACTTTGTGGGGTTTCTAGAACACAGAACTAGAGTCGATTGGTAACATAGTTAAGTTCCATATAAGAAAATGCATAATAACAATTTGAGATGATCCAACAAGGAAATGGACTAAAAAATTCTTATATCTTGTAAGTATTCATGGACTGGATGACCACATGTTAGAGATGGAAAGAAGGTAGGGCATTAAATGCATAGTTTGGATTAAATGACCTTTAAGTTATCTTCTAACTCTAAGTCCTATGATTTTAATTTATTATGCATTTATAAAAATAGCTTTAATTTTCTTAAATTTTATAGATACAAGAACCATTTGAAACTGAGAAGAGATACAATGTCTACAATGGTGGGAAAGCTCACATATAGTTAATTTAATTTGGGGGTAATATTTCAAAAGTTTTCAACTAATAGGTTCACATGGGAAGAAAACAGGTACCATCAAATGTTGTGCTGTTAGGAAGTTATTGATGTTATTTTTTAAATTTCTAAACTATCTTTACCTTATGGGGAGCACAGAACACTAAGCAAAATGAGTTTTGGTTCTGGGGAACATGCAGTCATCATTATTGCCATTATTGCTCCAGTTTTATCACCACATTGATTCATTTTAATGAGGTATTGACCTTAAGCCAGAAAGCAGGTAATAATACATGATCTAATTAATTGTCCAACATTTCTGGAATGCCACAGATTAACTGAATTAGAGAGAATACTCCCTCATATTCTTAGAATTTATTGTTAGATTCTGTCTGTAGACAGTCTTTCTCTCCAAATCAATTTCTTGTTTTGTTTGATTTTAAAGATTTTGATTAAGAGATTGTGCTTCCATGTGAAATTCTGATCATTTGTTCTCTATCCCAGGTCCTTTGGATTTTTTGTGGTTAATTCTTAGGATTAACAACATGAAGGCTTAATGTACCTGGTTCAGATAAAAATGCATTCTTGTAGAAGTCAAAGTAGTACTTACATCACTAGCGATGTCTCTTGAAGCTTTGGCCAACTGTACAGAAAGTGCATCGACTGGAAGATCATAGCCTTTCTTCAAAGCTTCTTCCCATCCAAGTTTATAGAATTTCTGAAAGTTAAAGAAATGATTTAGTATTATTCATTGTATATTAAAACCCCAACAGATTTCTGAACAAAAATTTACCTACAGAATAGAGATCTAGGTAAATCTAATATCATTTCTTTTTTCTCTCAAGATAGGGATTAAAACAAAACACAATATTTAATAGAGCATTGACTAAGCATCACATTGTCTGGCTTCATTTTTTTGGCTCTGAGACCCCTCCCAGGTATAATTGAGTATGGTCTTTTCTGTTCAGACACTATATGGGCATATCAGATATATCAGGTAAGTTTCCCATGCTATGTACTCATATTTTGAACACAGATGTTAAAATAATTGATAACAAAAAGTCAGGTAACAAAATATTAATGGTCTAAGTCAGTGGTTCTCAACCTGTGGGTCACGACCCCTTTGGGGGTCAAACGACCCTTTCACAGGGGTTGCCCAAGACCATCGGAAAACACATATTTCCGATGGCAATTCATAACAGTAGCAAAATTAGTTATGAAGTAGCAATGAAAATAATTTTATGGTTGGGGGTCACCACAACATGAGGAACTGTATTAAAGGGTTGGGGCATTAGGAAGGTTGAGAACCACTGGCTAAGTGATCAAAATCATAGATGATGAAATGCCTTTTATAAGGTGCAATACATGATTTAATCTTTCTGAGTCAAATTCACTGAATGGATGCATGTGCGTGAAAACTGGATAATAATAGCAACAGCTGAAAGTCATCCAGTACTTACTATGGGCCAGGCACTGTGCTGAGAGCCTTACATGGAATTTCACATTTGGTCCTCACAGCAATTCAACGCCACAGGCAATTGTATGGTCCCAATTTTAGGGACGAGGAAACTAAGGTTTCGACCCAATATTATACAACTTATAAATGGCAAAATCAAAACCCACACCAGGTCTGTTGGATACAATCTTTTCTTTCAACAATTTATGTATTGATTTCTTACTCTCTGCCAAACACAGTGAGTACTGAGAAAAACAGATAGGCCCAACGCCTGGCTCCATGGAACACGCAGTTGTAGCTGAAGCTCTTGCTTTTCACCACATTTTGCAACATCCCTAGGCCAGCCGGTTGGAGTCAATCATTTCCAATGCTTTAGCATTTACATCAGTTTTTTTGCCATTACATCGCTTAATAAGTTGAATTACTTTTGAGCCAAATCTTTATGAGCTTTACCTGACTGTACAGTGTTTGATTCTGCTTGGCTTGTAAAATATCTGGCGTATCAGGCATCAGATGAATCCTGGTTTTGTCTTTGTTCCAATCAATGGTGTATAAGTGCTAGAAAGTTTAAAAAAGAAAGGCATTTGAAATTTGAATAACTTCTTAGGGTAGACCAGAAAGGGGAAAAAATGTAGCAGGGTATTTGAATGCACAGAACTTGAATCAGATGAAATTAATTTAGTAACTAAAGTAGCATATAATTCATAGAAGACACCAAGACCAAACTCAGATTTTAATATGTAAATATTTAAATGTTTTCTACCTTCTAGGATAGATCAAACTACTTCAGATATAATAATTGAAAAAAATAATTTCTCACTCAATTAGAAGGACAGGAGAAATAAAAATAGGCAAGTAGCAGAAGAGAATGGTGTAGGGCGTGCTCTGGGGCTGCTTGCCATGCCTAGAGGGGGTGAGCCAGAATCAAAAGCCCTAAAGGAGAGCCAGAGGCTGCTAGCCCCCTCGCTGGGAACTGCCTACCTTGTTCATGGTAAGCGCATTCTGCTTCGCAAGCACCATGTCCATGGAGTCGGTCAGCTTCTTAAACTGGAAGTTGCTAGGGTGCTGGCGGTATTTCTGATCACTGGCATATTCAGTTGCTTTCTTGGCCTTCTCCACTTCTAGGGAACCAGCTGGGCTCCAGCCAAGCCCTTTGTACCATTCATTGTAGTCCTGTTTATATTCATTCTATAAAGACAAGAGGCAATTCAGACACGAAGGTGTGGCATAGGAGACTGAGGTCTCCCTTCCCATGCTAGGAATCCAACCATCACCCAGAAAGAAGTGAGCCTTACATCACTCTGTATGTGATTCATATTCTTGCTCAGCTGGATGTTCATGGCATCTGGAAGGAGGATGTACTTGTGGATCAGGTGTTTATAGTTGGTGTTGGTGATGTTGGCTTGGGCATCCTTGGCGGCCATGACACTGAGCATGTTGGGAGGGGTGTGGTAGCTGGTCTTTGTCTTTTCATAGTTTTTCTTGTACTCCCGATCAGATTGCATCTTAGCCACTTGCATGGAATGGACTAGTTTGGGATCATCCTCAAGACTGCGGAAACCAACCATTTTTCCCTTCTCCTTTTCATAATTATATTTGTATTTATACTGTGAAGAAAATTTGAATATTTATTCAGAGCAGTCCTCTTAACAAGAAACATTCTTGTGTCGGCAGTCTGTATTTCATCACAATATTTGTACAGGATTCTACAGCTCACAAAATACATTTTTCACATTTATTTGTGTAACTTGATACAACTCTACCTTGTCAGGTAGATAGCAAAGTTATTGTTATTGCCCCCATTTTATAGATGAGTAAGCTGAGAACCAGAGGTGAGGGACTTGTAAGGTCACCAAGGATTAGAACCCATCTCTTGTGATAATACACCACACTGACTTCCACACATACTCTGCTGTTAGTGTTAAAGAGGCCTTTAGTTGGTAATAAGAGTACAGCAAGTGAAAGAAAAAAAGCAGAATGTTCTAAGTAGCTTAATGTTTGCGTAAGAAATAATCCAGTCAGTCTTTTACAGGTGAGAATAGTTCAGTTATGAGAGACACAGTGTAATTTTACAGTAGCTTTGTATTTGTGGAACTCCTTTTCTTTTAAGACTCTTCATACTGGTCTCCTGAGGAAGAAGTTTTACTATTTATCACCCAATTTCCCTCAATAGAGGGGAGATCCTGATACGTGGATATAGTCTACCTAACTCTTGTGGGTCCGAGTGTGCAAGTTAGGGGGTAGGAGATGGGAGAGCCCTTCCAGCATAATAGAGGGAGAAGAATTGGGAGGTCTCAGGACAATGTAGGAGTGAAACAGGGGTGAATCGGTGGGAAAGGAAAGATGCAGAACAGAGACAGAGGAAGTATAACTGGGGGATGATACGGAAAGGGTGCTCTGAAGACTACTCCTTCCACTACTCCGCGTCATCAGATACTCACTGTGAGTAGACTTCTTGGGAGAACAACCGGATGAAAGGACCAAGCTCGCAAAGCTTATGCTACGGCAGTGGTGTGCTGGCACACTAGCTCTCTGGGGGAGAAGCCCTGAGTTACAGTGTTTGGCAGTTTCTGTGGTGTAAGTACTCCCTCCATGGCTGAGGTCAAGCTGCCATACTTTAACAACTGGTTTGCACAACTCCCGATTGTTTAATAATCAGCTGTCCTAAGCACAAAGGATCAACACCCTCAGCACACCACTTCACTTGACATCCTCTTAGGAAGACAGATTCTAAGAGGCAAGAACAATACACATCTTTAGATTTCTACAGGTCACAGCCTTGGTGATGGAATTCAAGGTAAAGTCACCTAAATCTCATGAGTCAGGGAGCAGACATCCATGTGGTCAAAACGTGGTTAGCATTCCGTTTTTTTCAGAAATACCAGAGCAAGCAAAAGAGCAAAGCTAAGAAGCATTCACAGAATAGAGTGAGGCTATTGTTAGCTCCACATCCCCTGACACCCCAATATTTTATCCACTCAGCTTTTCCAGAACTGAGCTACTATTATTTTGGTAGATTAGAAGCCCCCAGCCAGGTGATGGCTCCCTCTGGACTTACATCACTGGCAATATCTCTTGAGGCCTTGGCAGCTTTGATAGAAATTGCATCAGTTCTGAGATCGTAGCCTTTCTTTTTAGACTCTTCCAAGGAAAGTTTGTAGAGTTTCTGTAAACAGAGGCAAGGGAATAGTTTTCTAAATGGAAAGCCTGGATTTACTTTAAAAGAGTAAACTAGCACCGTGGCATGGTTTTTATTTCGGAACAGAATGTTTCACCGGTGGTTCAATGGCTGAATGTTCTCACAAAAAACATCATTGTGTTTGAAGAAAAAAATAAAATCAATACCAAACTCAAACATACCTTTAAGAAACTACCAGAAAAAGTAAAAGTTCTCCCTCTCTATGAGGTTATACAAATGCTTTTTAAAAATGTGAAAGCCCAGTAGGTTCTATTGATGCGTTTTATCAGATGAGAATCAAGGGATGACTACAAAACAGCCACATTCTTACATCAAAAGCACATTTCATTGTTTTACAGTTGATACTTTTATGTATATAATGGTGTGGATTCTACAATCCAAAAAGAAGTCAGCATCCCAAATTCTTGTGTACTTCAAACAAAGAATAGAAAGGAAAAAGAAAAAATAACTGGCAGAATTAGAGGATTTCCTAGTAACCATGGGTTAGGGTTAGAAAGGAAGTGAAATAAAACAACTATGCATTTTCTGATATTAACTGCCACACATTTCTTGTTATGAGGCTTGCCCCAAATTCCTCAGAATGTGCATCTTCCCTTTCCATTGAACTTTCCCCAGACCCCTTCTTTAGGACCATCTCAAAGTCTTAGTGGATGGATTTTCTAAGAATGAGATCCTACGCCCTGGCCAGTTTGGCTCAGCGGTTAGAGCATCGGCCTGCGGTCCGGAGAGACCCGGGTTCGGTTCCCGCTAAGGGCATGTACCTCGGTTGCAGCTTGTCCCCGGCCCTGGTAGGTCGTGCGGGTGGCAGCCACTCGATGTGTCCCTTTCACATCGATGTTTCCCTCTCTCTCTCTTCCTCTCTCTCCCTCCCACTCTATCTGAACAAAAAATGGAAAAATGTCCTCGGATGAGGATAAAAAAAAAAAAAAAAAAGAATGAGATCCTAGAACTCTCACTTCTTTTTCTCTTCTCCTGGCCCCCAAGAGCTTCTCTTTTTGCCAAGTGTCTTCGTTTGAGAAGGAGGACCTACCCCTAAAACAAAATGCACCTGCCCTTCAAATTCCTAATTGCTGGGCCCGAGGCCCATAGACAGGCCCACTGTTAGCAAAGCAAGATAGAGAAAGATTCTGTTTAGGATTCTCACTTTTACTTCCAAATCATCTACTCTCATAATGAAGACATATTAATTAATTCATTCATTTTTACCGGTTCAAATAGGCGGGAAAGCATGGTGACAGCAGGGGAATAATACTTACATCACTCATGTTAATTGCATTTGTCTTTGCCAAAATAATCTGGGGGATATCAGGCATCATGTGGATTTTGGTCTTGTCAGCCTCCCAAGCTTGTTTGTAGAGGTGCTAGAAAGTAAAAACAAAAACCCCCAGTGGAAGTTAGTATCTTAAAAGGAAACTTTCTCTCTCTCTCTCTCTCTCTCTCTCTCTCTCTCTCTCACTGTACATACATATCAATTTTTATGTATTTTTATTAGCTAGGTCTTATTTTTATAAAATTTAAATGAAAAAGTACTCATTCAAACAAGACAGTGGAGAGGACATAGGCTAGAAAGTAAAATGTCCTATCTTCTTGTCTGATAGCCTAGAGGTGGCATCTTCATCCTAAAATGTTTAGGCATATTAAAGCCCACACATAGTTATTTTTAAATATAAACGAGGTCACATAATATGTAATGTTCTACATCTTGCTTTTTCACTTAATAACACAGGTTAGACGTCTTTTAAACTTCTTAAAATAATTTACTTTATATATTTAAAGAGTTTACTCTTCCATGGGGTGTAACCCAATTGAGCTAACCTGTTCTTTACCGACAGACATTTGATTTATTGTTTTCAGTTTGGTTCTAGTCCAGACCCAGTAGTTAACCTGCTGTGTGTCATTAGGGGAGGTGCCTTGCCTCTCTGGGCCACGCTTTTCTCAATGCTGCAATGAGAGGATTCAATTTGACCACCAAGCTATCTCTCACTATTAGCATTTGCTATTTCTATGATTCTCCTCTTGGCATCATTACTCTGAAATGGTAACCATTAACAATGAAAAAAAAAATGAAAGTTTTAACGTTTTAGAAATACATGTACGCTTGTGATAGTTTAAATTTTAAACGGCAAAAGGGGCACTGAGTTGTGCTTTGTCTTTTAGGCAAATTCCTTTCAAGGAGGTTGGTCTTCTTGACAGATCAGAAGTCTCCAGAGGATTGACTCAGAGATTTAGCATCATACAGCTCTGTCTTCCGGACCATCATTTTCTGCAACTGCCGAGTGTTATAGTCCAAATAATGTGCCCCCTTTGTTGCTAATCAATAGCATTTTAAATAGTGATCGACATAAAACAGCCAATGCTGCTGCAATTATTTTATTACTTGTCACTTAAAAACTGGAGTCCAAAGTTGAGGTACTTGTTGGTCCTGATATCAACTTATAGCTAAAAAAATATAAAAATATACTAAGGCTTTTCTAAAGACTAGAATAGTTAGTAATCCAAGAAACTATTGGTGGATAAAGACTGCTCTCATGACTGCCCAGAGAAGGTCCTGGTTCAGGATGCTGCGATGGCCCTGTGATCTGGGAGTCTGCTTCCATCCCATCCCAGCAGCTGGGAGCAGGGTGGGGGTAACAGCCTGCTGCTCTCAGGCAGTCTTCTGACTCAGTCTCATGGACTTCTACTCAAACTCACAAACAGGACTCATTTTCAAGATCTGCATTTAAAAAAGAGCCCATATTTATTTAGAGAGGTTCATCAAGGGCAGGCGCACTTATTAAGACTAAAATATTTTTTTTAAATTATAAGGCCTTCTTTCAAGGTGAAGTAAACATTAATTATGATGCCCTAAAACTGTCAGCAAAATCTGTAGATTAAATGGAGGATATGCCTGGCTTCTTCCTGAGGCAGATGCAACACGACATTATTGAGAGACTTACATTATCCATAATTTTTGCATTATTCTGAGCCAAAACCATGTTCATCGAGTCCATCAATGTGGAATACTTCAAAGTGTCTGGGTGTTGGCGGTACTTCTTCTCACTGATAATCTCCATGGCTTTCTTGTTTTTCTCCGCCTCCAGGGAGCCCAAAGGGATCCATCCCACGCCTTTCATGAAGTCAGCATAGTCAGCTTTGTACTGATTCTGCAGAAGAGGACAAGTCCATGAAGAAGGAACCAAAACTTCTAAGAACCATGCATAGCTTTTTAAATACGTCTTAAGTTCTGTTTCAGTTTCCAACCCATACTATATTGAACTTCAACTATTTTTATTCCTAAACTTCAACTTTTATACATTTTCTTACACGAGAAATTAAAAATGGGCAGTCATATTATTGTGATTTGTTTTTCTACATGCCTTCCTGAAGGAAAAAGGCTTAAAAAATAAATAAATAAACAAGTAGATTAATTGCCAATGTTACTATTATCTCGCAAAATGTAACCATGTTGGACTAACTTTCTTACAAAAATTCTCAAGTTCCCCTGGTTAATAGATGACTTATGGAGACCTCATTTCTTTCTTTTGCTATAAGTCTTTGATCAGTCTCCACTGTTACAACTCCCTCAGGTACACCAGAAACCTCACTGATACTTTGTGCAAATTTCACTTTTTTCCTCCACAAGTATATACACAGTTGCTTTCATTTGGGCACTTGCATACCTCCTCATATATGTAATATATATCATATCATATCATATCATATATCATATTATATTATACATATGAGATAATAGCTCAGCTCTTACATTCCCAAAAAGAAATGTAGGCTCGGGGTGGCCTGCCTTTGGTTCATAATTTAAATTCACTTTTCCCAGCCACCAGATGTCCTCTAGAGCTGAATTCTTGGCTCTCTAGTCTGTGCCTTTCTCACATTCATTCTAATAAGCCATCAATTCCTCAAAAGTTAGACATGATGGAATGAAAGCTGGTTGGGAGTGAGAGGCACGAGCTATCACGTCATCTGATTTCCTGCTTTCCCTCTTACTCCTTAATCAGGAGCCTCGTATGCTTCTGACTCTCTTTGGTGGACATACTTCTTTCAACGTTCTTTCTGAAACAAAATTTCATTTGCCTTTCCTGAATCCAATACCCAACAAGGCTCACAGCAATAATGGTAGAAATTAAGACTTTAGTTTCTAGAATTGATCCCCTTTTGTTTAAAATAAATAAATAAATTTAACCTAAGTAAAAAATAATAATAATAAAACACCTTATTGGGAAATTACACATGAATTTCTCTCAGGATTTTCAGAGTGTCATTACTAAGGGTCATTACTGATTTGCTTATTAAGCAGAGTAAATGTTCTGCAAATGGTGTGGCTGTCACATACATCACTCTGAATCTGCATCATGTTTTTGGCCAATTCAAAGCTCATGGCATCAGGAAGCATGCTGTAGGTATGGATCACATTCCTGTAGTTGGTGTTGGTGGCCACTTCCTGAGACTTCTTGGCTGCCACCACACTGAACATGTCCACCGGGGTGTGGAAGGATGTCTTAGATTTCTCGTAGCCCTTCTTGTATTCCCGGTCTGACTGCATCTTGGCCACCTGCATGAAGTGCACCAACTTGGGGTCGTCCTCTAGGCTTCGGAAGCCAATGTGCTTCCCTTTGGCTTGTTCATAGGCTTGCTTGTACTTGAACTGCAGAGAGAGAAAACACATATGGTGATGGAGACAGTGGAGGAAAGAGAAGAAAATATAATGAAGTAGATGCCATTGGCTTTCTCATTGTAGAGTTTTAGAGCTACCCTAAATTTAGAAAGAATTTTAGGAGACAGGGAACAAAACCTTTTGACTTCAAATGTCTTGCCAGACTTGAGTCCAGGGAAAGAAAAGGATTTCAGAGTTAATCAAAGAAGTGTGGAAATAAGTGGTTTTGGGAGTTTTAGAAAGTACTTTTCCAGCTCAGCTGTCTGACCAGCAGAAAAGGCTGTAGACACAGTTTTTCATGGGGCATCTTTAAATTCAGGAAAAGCCTGATCATGGGTCTCCTAGGTAAAATTTGTAGCTTGCATCCCTATGTTTGCTTAGAATTGCCTATAAATGATTTGAATGCTCTAAAAGCAACTTATTTTAACAAGATCCAGTCACTTTTTACATTAAATAATGGACAAGTGATGGGAGGGTCCTTGGACGGAGTGAAGGGATGTGGCTTGTGTGTTACATGGGATGATGGCCCCACCGACATTGGGTAGAGCTGACTGTAGCTCCTACAAACACACAAACTTGACTCATTTGCTCTGATTCACTCAGCCTAAGGAAGGCCCAATGGAAGCACTTACATCACTGGCAATGTCTCTAGAGGCTCTTGCAGCCTTTATTGAGATGGCATCTGTTCTCAAGTCATAGCCTTTCTTCTTTTCTTCTTCCCAGCCAGCTTTGTACAGTTTCTTAATGATCAAATAGAAAAAAAAGTCAGCATCTTGTCATTGGGGTTAGAACGGGGATCCTGATTTCAAGTGGTGGCATGCGGAAGACAGGCATTCCATAAATATCAGTTCCCTTCGCTTTCTCCCCTCCTTTGGTTGTCCATCTACTTACATCACTCATAGTGATTTGGTTCATTTTGGAGAGTAGAATGTCTGGTGTATCGGGCATGACGTGAATGGTGGTCTTGTCTTTATTCCATTTCTCAACGTAGCGCCTCTACAACAAGAAGGGGAGGCACGTGATTGGACAGCAGGACCAGTATGTGGTGGTGCTATCAAGAGGAAGAGACTCACAACTCCACTTTCGAAGAGCTTAAATCTAATGTTGGGAAATGGGTGAAATAGCAAGAGGGGCTGATGAAACCAGACACATGCATGCTGAGGAAAACAATGATCAAACAAGGGAGTCCTTTTCCACTGAAACAACATACCGTCTTGCCTCAACCGCCCAAAGGTCAGTGTAAGTGAGAGCTCTCTGGACATGATAAAAGTTATAGAATGCCCTTCTCACCACCACCATCAGAAAGATTAAATGCTAACGAGGATCATGATGGCAGCGACAGGCTCAGTGGCATGAGCCATGTGAGGGTTCTCAGGCTGAGCCAGCAGGAGAGTTCTTACCTTATCCATAATCAATTTGTTACTTTTGTTAAGTTCTTGTTCCATCGTGTCCATGGCATATGTGAACTTCAGCTTCTCAGGGTGCTGGCGATACTTCTTCTCGCTAAGAATCTCTCCTGCTTTCTTTGCCTTCTCCACTTCCAGGGACTCTATCGGGACCCAGCCAATGCCTTTCATCCAGTTGGTGAAGTCGGATTTGTATAGATTCTTTACAACATAAAAGGCAATTTTCATTTCAGAAAGAGTCAAGGCACAGGTTTCTTTGGCTCAACAATTCACTCATTATCAAGAAGGGAAAAAGGAGTTGAGGGAGAATAATCTGGTTTTTAGTCCCTCTTATCTTTTGGAAAACAATTAATTATAAAAGAGATTGCATTCATGGTGGTTTCATACTGGAAATCTGGAACCATAATTCCTTTAAAAATTTAACTTTCTTGGGGGAAAAATGAACAGAATTTTGCACTAGAAAACATATAGCACCCATTTGAATCTCTCATTTTTTTAAAGATACATATATATATTGGGTCCAACATCCAAAGTTTTAAACTATGTATATAATAACCCCCCAAAGAAGCTACATATAGTTCAAATGAGTAAAATCCTAAAGCTCTAAATTCTGGAGAGGACCACTAATTACACTGAGTTGGCTAAGTTTAGGTTGGAGTGAGCGGAATTGCTGATTACTTGTTCCTCCCTCCCACCAGCTAGAAATGAGTGATTCTCTGCCAACAATCTGTTGATCATTACGTACATCACTTTGAATCTGCATCGCATTCTTGGAATGCTCCACATCCATGGCATCGGGCAGCAGAGTGTAGTTGTGGAAGGGTTGTCTGTAGTTGGTGTTGGTAGCAACCTCCTGAGATTTCTTGGCTGCTGTCACACTGAACATATCCAAGGGTGTGTGATACCTGGTCTTGCTGGCTTCATAGCCCTTTTTGTACTCACGATCTGACTGCATTTTGGCTACATTCATGTAGTGAACCAGTTTAGGATCATCCTGAAGACTACGGAATCCAATTTGCTTGCCCTTGGCTTTCTCATAGGCCTCTTTATATTTGAACTACATGAAAAAGAAGGGCAAACAGAAGTTTGATAAGGTATAATGTAGAAAACACTAAAGTATTAAACTGAATTTATATTAACAAATTAAGCAATAGCCAAATTCAGTCTAAATATAGTGTTATTATCATAAAATAAAATAAAAAATAGAGAAGTATTTTTAATGGAGGATCTTGAATGTCCTCTGGGTATAATTAAAAATGGAATAATTTGTAGTTTAGATTATTCATAAGTAGATTCTTTGGATATGGTCAAAGGTTGCTGAAAAGTTTATTTAGGGTTTGCTGTATTTTTATATTATCTGTTTCCATTGTTACCTTGCATTATCTTATAAAATATTTGCATAATCCTAAGTAAATTTCAGCAAAACCCTTATAATATTTAGTGTATTGGATGACAAATGACTGCATTTTTAATACTATCAAGGTATTATATCAATACATATAGAAATCACAACTTCATTTGTTAGAACTAATTAATTAAGTAACTAAAATCCTGTCATTTTAATCTAGAATTCTTCCTGGTTTTTCATATTTACCAATTTCTGTGTGGAAATATTTAAAAACTGTGTTTTTATAAAACACTTTGAAACTTTTCTAATTTAGCAACATTTTAGTATAGCAAGGTTTTTTTCTTGACAAAATTCAAATAAAAATCAGTTTTCTAGTTCATAACAATGATATTAAAGAGAGTTCCAAATATTTTATAGTTTAAAAAAAAAAGAATTTTCTTCTTTGTAACAACTCTATTGAGTTATTAAAGATTTTAAAGTGGAACAATATAAAAAAATCATTGGTACTTAGGATACTAGAAAATATTTTAATACCATAACTTTTTTATTTTCTTTCTAATATAGTTTATATAGCTTCCTTGTAAAGATTTTGAAAATATATACTTTCAAATTAGACTTACATCGCTAGCAATATTTCTTGAACTTTTTGCAGCAACAATTGGAATAGCATCTGTTCTTAAATCATAGCCCTTGGCAAGGGTTTTCTTCCAGTCTGATTTATAGAAAGCCTTGAAAATAAAAAAAAAAATATATTATTTTATTATTTGACAAAATTAAAAGAATAAAAGAGGACGCTAAAATCTTTCTTATATAACATGACATAATATGCCCCTTTCTATTAAGAGAATTTACACACTTGGGCTATTAGTTCATCTTTTATGAATCTATCAGAGTCTTTTAAAAAACATCAGTAATTATATACAAAGTATGATTTCAACTGCTTTAAAATGTATATGTTGGCATAACTAAGCAACTAAAAGGTAATGCTTTGAATGGGGGATAACGGATTTAAATTTTTTTCATAACTTTCTATATTTCCAACTTTTGTATAATAAGTGTGTAATATTTTTATTTTATGGTATTTTAAATAATAAAGCATTTTAATGTACAGTAAGGTATTTGTGACTAAAATTAAAATTCCAGATGTAGTATCTCCCAGTTTTAACCTTCATGTTTAAATATTACTTATAACAGCAGGGGAAAATTCTAAATAAACAAAATGCATAGAAATGAGTACCAAAATCTGTTTATTTGGAGAAAAAAGAGAGCCTAAAAAAATTAGGAAGAATGATGAAGGCATCTTTTAAGAAATAAACAATTTTTTTCAGGTTTGTTTATGTTTATAAACTAGAATTTACCAACTTAAAAAAAAAAGAAAAACAAGAAAAAGCCCGGCCGGTGTCTCTCAGTGGTTGAGTGTTGACCCATGCACCAAGAGGTCACCAGTTCGATTCTTGGTCAGGGCACATGCCAGGTTGTGGGCCAAATCCCCAGTGGGGGGCATGCAGGAGGCAGCCAATTGAATTGATGTTCTCTCTCATGGATGTTTCTACCTCTCTCCTTCTCTCTTCCTCTCTCTCTAAAATCAATAAAGAAAGAAAGAAAAAAAAAAACGAGCAAAAGGAAGCAATTCATAATAGTAAATTTAAACATCACCACCAAGTTGTATCTAGACTATCTGAGAGGCTAGTTACACACAAAAAAGAGTTTCTAAAGAGAATTACAGTAAACTTTCTTAGAAGTTTTAACAAATAACTGAAATGAAAGTTAACTAAAGCAAAACTTAACCCTACTACAGACTATGTACTGCTATATTTTCCAATTTTGTCTATCCCATTTTGTTCTTTTTTTTTTTTTTTTAATGGAACACAACCTACTAGATTGACATTATAACCCACTGATGAGTCACAGCCCACAGTTTGGAAAAGTCTGCATTAAGTGAAATTTCATGGTAGCCTCTAGTCTATATTCTACGGTAAGAGTCCAATCTGAAGACTTTGGGTTGGTCCTGTACGTGGAGGGCAAGGAGAGACTGCAGAAAGAGGCAGGTCACTCCAGACTGGTGGGTGCAGGGTTAGTAAGCAAGGGAACTTCCGTCTGAGGCTTGTCCCTGGTGGCCTCATAGTAGATCTCCACACCCACCTGCCAGAATCTTAAAAGTTTATATAGAGGCCTTAATGGGGTTCAGCACATATACCGTCCAGAGGGTCTCAACAACACATTGTTCTCTCAAGGCTGTGCCCTTGAAAGTAGCTCCCACTGTGGGGACAGGCAGACCACACATTCCTAGGACAGGGAAGGAGGTGAGCAGCCTGCAATTGCCCGGGTCCAGCGCAGGGCCAACTGGCAGTCACTCCGTTTCTTCCCCATAAAGATTCTAAGTTCTACAGTTACCCAGAACTGGAGAGGAAAGGCCCAGGTGAGCAATATTAGCCTGTCTCCAGGACAAACACTCACATCACTCATGTTGAGGGCGTTGACCTTGGCTTGAATAAACTGAGGCAGGTCGGAGTCTATAGTGTACTTGTGCTTCAGCTTCTCCCCTTCCACCTTGTAGTTCAGCTGGAAACAAAGGAGACAGCACGCAAACGTCGTCAGCTCACACGATGTGAGTTCCATCAAGCACACTCTCCTTTACAGAGCAAGGCTATCGTTTGTGTTTTCCATATTTAGGCCTACCCCAGAGACACTGTGGGCTCAGTTCCAGACCACCGCAGTGCAGTGAATATCACCAAAGCGAGTCACATGAATTTTCCGGTTTCCCAGTGCACATAAAAGTTATATTTACACTACACTAAAGTTTATTAAATGTGCAATAGCATTTGTTAAAAAAAAAAACCAACCACCACAATGTTTATACCTTAATTTAAAAATGCTTGACTGCTAAAAAACATGCTAATAATCATCTGTGCCTTCAGTGACTCTTTTTGCTGGTGGAGGGTATTACCTTCCATTTGTAAAAATCTCAATTATCTGCAAAGCGCAAAAAAAGCACAACAAAACGAGGTGTGCCTGTATAAAGCAAATGCCAAACTATCACAGAGGGGGGGGGTGCTTGCACACATAGTCATTAGTTCACTTCGCTGATAATTATTGGACCGCACCATGGGCCAGGTAGGGTGGTAGGTTCTGTGTTTAAAGGGTTGAAAAAGGCAGACTGGTATCTGGACCTTAGAGACTAGTAGAGGAGACAGAGAATAAACACAACTATAAGACTGAGCTAGATTCTGTGATGTGTTGTAAATAAAATAACTTTTTAGGGAAGAAACAAGGGTGGTCAGCAAAAGCCCAAACTTGAAGAAAAGGGAGGGGTCCATGCAGAAGAGGAGCTTTGCGCCCTGAGTTGGAAAGGGCGTGGCCAGCCCGAGAGCCCGAAGGCAGCCTTGTTACAGGGCTGGGGTGGCCGAGGGGGGCCAGGGGTCAGGCAGGATGGAGAGTGGGGCCACAGGGCTGGGCGCCTTTGCAGCCACGTTAATGTGTTGAAGGAGAAGTTACTAAGGGGTTTTAAGTATAAGAGGGATGTGATGTGATGTCAGATGGTCTCTCTGGTTGTGGTGTGTGCCCCCGGGCATGGAGTCCAGACGCCAGAGGATGGCAGTTGTCCACAGGAGAGACATGGAACTGGGCTGGCGGCTGAAAGAATGAGAGGTGTCAGGCAGGGTGGCTGAGAGAGATGCAGGAGGCTGACGCAGCAGAGGTTCTGGCTGGGGGTTCGCACAGAGAGGCCTCCGTGGGGACAGCCAGGTTTCTGGTTTGGGCGACTAGAGAGATGTCAATGGCATTTGTTGGAATGGGGAAGACAGTGACCGAGCACAGTTTTCCTAGCTAACTAGAGAAAACGCAGTAAGATGTGACACCTCGGCTAATACCAAAGAAATCAGAAAACTCTATGTCATTTATTACCGTGAAAATAGAATTAATCTTGAAACACATGTGGTAATGTGGGAGCAGGGACTAGTGTGAGAAATGAAATCCACAGATAAGCCTCCCCACCTCCCCATAGTCGGGGCTAAAAACACTAAGTCTTCCCTTCTTTGTTTTTTACTTACCTTCCTCTTTCTGCTGGAGGTATTTCAACAGAACTCTGAAATTACCAAATGGATTGAAGCATTGAGAATTGTCATCAGCCTCTGACTAAGAATAAGGGTCCAGATAGACCTGGGCTCAGAGAGGAGACGCCAGAGGATTAAGGAGCTAAGTAAACTGCTTAGCTCCTTCCCAGAGGCCTCTCTAGACTGCCCCTCAGAACACCCAGCTATTGTCCACGGGGATTAGGACATTATTACGCCTTTTCCCAGTGTAGCTAAGTAGAACTGTTGCAACTGAGAGCAATAAATAGCTTGCTTTGCCATTCAGACAGAGTGACAGATAACAATACTAACAATTTCATTTCGTGTGTCTAATGAATAGCACAGATTCTCTACTTTCGGAAAGTAAAGCAAATTTGGAACAGTCCCCTCCTCCTCTCCCTGTTCTGCTTATGTTCAAGTTCTAAGGGACTTCAAAAGGAAAATCTTCTTATTATACCTCTGAAAGCAGTTGATTTGGTAACATAGATGCGGCTTCAGGTATTGAATTAAGAAGGATGGTGGAATGGCTTGTCACGGGGTTATTCAGGAACAAACACTTCTGAAGGGAAACCACTTACATCACTCAGCTGCTTTGTGTTCTGCTGAGCCAAAACCATGCCCATGGAATCAGGCACGCTTGTGAACTTGATGGTGTCTGGGTGCTGTCGATACTTCCTCTCATTCAATGCATCGCCTGCTTTCTTGGCCTTCTCAACCTCCAGAGAACCAATAGGGATCCATCCAACGCCCTTGAAGAAGGTGTTGTAGTCGTCTTTATATACATTCTGCAAAAGAGCAATCCCATATGAGGATGTGTCCTAGAGAACAGTCAAGCGGTGTTTCTGAAATCTGCAGTCCTCTGCAGGGGAAATGACTAGCCACTTTCTCAGCATGTTTGCATCTGTAATGAGGCTTTGGTAGGTCTGCCACAGAGCTTCTCGCCCAGAAGTTGGTAATAAGAAAAGGCAGTTCTGTTGTTAGAGTGCATTATGCAACACAGAGAGAATCTAAGCCACATATTTCCATGGGTGCTGCTGAAAAACATTGTGTCTCTTTTGACAATAAATTGGGCTTTCCTTTTGATGTCACTGAAAACTCCACCGCTTTGAATTTCACCCACACTGTCCACCTAGGCTATTCCTGATCTCAGTTAAGGAGAGACATTTTCACTGAGCAGCAATGAATGAACACCATTTCCTCCCTTTTCAGAGGACGATTCCTATAGACATCTGGCTCCTGCAGAAGAAAAAGCCCTGAATGTTAAACACCTCCCTCTGCGGCTCCCCGTGAATTATGCTGCAATCACAACGCCTTCCTGGTTCACTTTAGATGACTTGTCACAGAGATTTACATGCATGAGAGTGTGACCTTGAGTTAAAAAAAAAAAAAAAGTCAAAAATAACTTTCCGGAATTCAGAAAGAATAAAGAATACTCCTATTTTGCATTATACATATCACCACGGAAGCAAGCACCCCAGGAGCAACCATTTCCTCTTGTTGAGAATCAAGGTGCCTCATATACTTAGTGGAATATGGCTTCCTCTTTGACCCAGAAGTTAACCGCCAATGATTACACTGGGCATACAGAAGGCCAGCAAAAAACACAGCTTGTCTACCATGCCTTTCTAACAATCATTATTGTTCGTGTTTCAATAATGATTATTTTAAAGGACACTTTTTCAAATATTGTATTGTGACGTCTACTAAAGTAGGAAGAAATGATTATCCCTTGCATGCCAGCATCCCTGGGTCTGCTCGGGTCTATAGACTTACATCACTCTGAAGCTGGTTCACGTTCCTGGTGTGCTGGACACTCATGGCATCAGGTAGGTACGTGTAGTGATGTATCGGTTGTTTATAATTGACGTTGGTCACAACATCCTGGGCCATCTTTGCAGCTGTAATGCTAACCATGTCCCCAGGGGTATGGTAGCTGGTTTTGGTGTTCTCATAGTTCTTCTTGTATTCACGATCGGACTGCAACTTTGCCACATTCATGTAGTGGACCAGCTTGGGATCATCCTGGAGGCTTCTGAAGCCCACATGCTTTCCCTTGGCCTTCTCATAAGCTTCCTTGTATTTATACTGCAGAGGTAGAATTTGGTTAGCAAAGTCCTAGGCAATAGTATTAAATATAGCAATTATAGTCACACAAAAAGGCACTCAAAACATTGTGACTTTCTGGAAGATTGTACAAAAAGGCAAACCATAACCCCCCCACACACAGTCCCCAGAAAGTTCAGTGACAGCATTTATTCCCATCACTACTGTATTACAAATGGGCATCATGATACACTCAGGACCAGTTTCTGTTCTTTGTTATCAATCCTACAGATGATTTGCACTTAGAACTTTATTTAAAGCCAATTGAATTTTCACACTTAATATAAACATGACACATTCCAAATATTAGATCAATATCTCTTGGTTTTCCAGGAATGCAACTCTACTGAATCCATTATATTATTGCATATCATAGAATATTATAAATTATTGAGAAAACCTTCTATTTTTTTTTTGTTCTGATTGGCCCAGTAATTTGTACACAACAGGTGCAGGAGAAACTCTAAAAAATTCTGCATGTGAGACATTTACTCTCAGATCATCTTGGGGTTGGGGGGTAAAAATAATCACTGTGATTTTTGTCTCAGGTTGACCGAATAGGGTTAAAACAGAACCCTCTTCTTTCTATGTAGCATCGGTTTAGACGCTGGTTTAGGTGGCGGGTCTTCACCTGCCCCAGCCCCCCAGCTCGCTGCGGAAGCAGCAGCAGGTGAATGAAGGAGCTGCAGTAAGGGCGGGAACTGTTGGGAGCTTCCCCACCAGTAAATATCTAACCACAAAATCTCTGATGCCCAACATCTCTCGCTGCCGGAATCGGCAGTGTGCTGCAGATTGAGCTATACTGTATGGAACAGGCCAAAACCCCATTTTCACGTAAAGAGATTCAAATCCACCTAAACTCTGCAGACACGCTGCTCCTGCCGTTTAAGCACCAATTTATCAACAAGAGTTTGGTGGGCAACAGGATTATTGAGTAATCTCTGGGCGTGTTAGAAAAAGCTCTGTGCAAGTGCTAACATCATCATCATAACGTCCTGCTGTAGACGTTCACTTTCTCCTTAAACTGGAGATGTATTTCAGCGTGGCGTGCGCGCCCCGAGGAAGCGGTGGCAGGCGCGGCCGCAGGAGGAGAGCGGCGGAGTCCTCACTCCCGTCTCCCCTGCAGCCTGCACACACTGCCCCTCCTCGGACCAAGGCCGCACCCCTGGAATGGTGGTGACAGTGCAGGGCATGTGTGCTCTGAGAAAATGCTGCTTTCAGTGATGGCGAGAAGAATAGTGTGTACTTCTATTACAGACAAAATGGGTATCAATTTACATAAATCAAAATTACATTCTAGAAAAGTGGGCCTTTCCCCATTTGGCTTAGAAAATGGTGATTGCCAGGGGTGGGGAGGTAAAAGGTAATACATGGTGATAGAAGGAGACTTGACTTGGGGTGGTGAACACACAATACAGATGATGTGTTGTGGGATTGTGCCCCTGAAACCTGTATAATTTTGTTAACTAGTGTCACCCCACTAAATTCAATACATAAAAATAAAATAAAGTCTGTACATGTTATTTAACATCTTTTCTGTCTTCTTAATACAATGGTAGTGCAGGTAGGCACCTGAATTCAATGCGTTCGTGCCAGGCAGGGTGTCCTCACTGAAACCTGCGCTGTCAGGGAGTGTCGGGGGAGGTAATTGGGCTCTGAATGGGGGAGACCGCTGCTCTCGGGCTCCCCACAGCTCCCCACAGCTCCCCACGTGGGGTCAACGAATCACAAAGCCTGGAGACATGACAGTGTCTCAAAGCAATAGTTTGTGGAGAATTTGAATGTCATTAATCGAACGTATTGTTTTCAATGTGACATCAATTAAACAAGCACACATTTGTTTACTTTTTAAAAAGGCGGTCACCCAGATTTCGCCCGGAACATTTACTCACATCACTGGCAATATTCCTCGACGCTTTGGCCGCAGTGATGGGCAGAGCGTCGCTCAGCACGTTGTGGCCCTTGGCTATTAGATCATGCCAGTCCCGCTTATAACAGACCTGGCACAGGGAAAGAAAAGGATGTCAGCATGCTGTGTATTAATCAGCCAAAGTGATTCCTCAACAGCTGGGACTGTCTTATTCCTCTCCAGATGGAAGCGTAAAGAACTGCCTATAGCAAAACGTCACACTTGACGTGGCAGGAAATTACTGGGCTCGGCACCAATTATTCACCCAAATCTGGTGAGGGCGCTTGTTGAAGAGGGACCTTGGGAAACTGGAGTGGTTCAGACGAACTTCATAAAGCTTCTGGAAACCTGGTATGTGAGGACCGACTGGAGAAAATGAAGTTATTCAGTCTTATGAAAAGAAGGTCCCGGGAAGACCCAGTGGTTAGCTTTAGAAATTTTAGGACTGTTGTTTAAAAAAAAAAAAAAAAAGGACTCTCTTTATTCTTATTTTTCTGGAGGATATGTACCTCCTCCACATGCAAAACTGGGAAAACTAAATAGAAGTTTTAGAGAACCAGATGTTGAGCTCTACATGAAGAAGACTCTTTCATGGTGATTGCCAGGGGGAAAAGGGGTGAGGGGCGTAGAAGAGGGTACAGGGGGATAAATGATGGAAGGAGACTTGACTTGGGGTGGCAAACACACAACACAATATACAGATTATGTATTATAGCACTATACACCTGAAACCTATATAATTTTATTAACCAAGGTCACACCCATAAACTCAATAAAAAAAGAGGAAGAATCCTTTAGAGTTGTCCCACACTTGAAAAGGCCAAGTCCAGAGGTTCAGGACCATCACCACGGGCTATGCTGCAACAGTTGACCTAAATAATTGTCAAGGCCCCATCACACCTGAAAATTCTATGATTTCATCATCATTTCTGGATTTCACGCCCCATCAAAGATCCTACTTACGTCACTTATATTGTAAGCATTGCACTTGGCCTGAAGAAACTGCGGAAGGTCAGGGCTCATGGTGTACTTATGCTTCACATCTTCTCCTTTCGCTTTGTATAAGATCTGCGAACACAGCCACAGAAATAAAACGCATTTCAAATACTACAAAATGCAAAATACAGTAATTGCATACTTAACGGAATTATTCCTAGCACAGTCCCCCACTATTCGTATTGTTTAAAAATATCAAAGGTATTTCCTTGTTTTTAAGAAACTCAAGGACCTTGTTATCTTTAGGAAAAGCCAACAACTTTGTGTATGACAAATGACAGAAAAAAATCCTTAAAAGAACAGAAATCACTTACTGCCAAAGATCAATGAAAAATAGGTTCAAATGGGAAACTCTAACATGAATTACATAATTCACCAAAGCCGGAAAAGTTCGTTCTTTGCCAGTGAAGTTAATAGTTCTTAAAGTCGTGTGTTGTTTTTGTTTGTTTTTTTACTTTTAAAGAGGAAATGATGGTTAGAATGAGTCTTTCACTTCTGCTTAAAACTTTCTGATTATAATTGCATCAGTAAAAGCATATAATAATTTCATTAAATGAATGTGCTTATACATAAATCCAGTATACTCAAAAGGTTTACCATTGCATATTTACCCTAACTTGTCATTTTAAACATGTGCAAAAGTACCCGGCTGGTGTGGCTCAGTAGTTGAGCGTTGACCCATGCACCAAAATGTCATGGGTTCGATTCCTGGTCAGGGCATATGCCCAAGTTATGGGCCAAATCCCCAGTGGGGGGCATGCAGGAGGTGGCCAATCGATGTTCTTTCTCATCGATGTTTCTCTCTCTCTCTCTCTCTCTCAAAAATCAATAAAGAAAGAAAATTAAATAAAGATGTGCAAAAATCTCAAAGTGTATGATGTAGAAATCATATTGTATCCTCCTCTTGGTAACAGTAAAGAAAGAAATTGTTTAATTTCTAAAACTATAATAGAACAGGAACCACAAGTAGGTTTTCAATCTCTTTTATTTATCATAGACCTCCATTTCCTAGGCATGTCTATGTGGAATATCACGTGTGAACGGGTGTGTATACATCACAAGTCAAGTCTGAGATGGCTGATCATTAAGCAAATCCTCAATTACTAAATAATTTCTTCTAGGAATCCAAGAGCTATCCTTACTACCTCACTGCCCTTAGGAATCATTTCTAAGCATTCACAGAATCTCATTAATTCTACCTTCTAAACATCTCCTTTCCCATTGCCTCTGCCTTCAAGTCCCACTAAACCTTCTGCTGGATAACTGTAACAGCTTTCTAATTCATCTCCTTGCTTCCTACCTCTCCCCTGTCCAATACAGCCTCTGTACTTATAGCCAGATTTATCTTTTAAAACACAGACATGACAATGCAACTTCATGGATTAAAAATATGCGATGCATCTTGTTACCTACTCCACAATGCCCAGATTATAAATTAGCATACAAAACCCTCAGAGATCAGGTTACAATCCTGAGCCCTTCACTGTCCTTCCGCTCATTACTTCTTCACTGTCATGATTTTCCTTTTGCCAAGAAAGTACCCTTCCTCCCCATATCTGCCAGGGAAAGTGTGGTAGGCAGTTACCCTTGTCCCTAGTACTTACTTAGCATTCATCTCTCTGTGTGGCAAAGCTGTTTCCATCCATGCCCTGGCCTTGTATCCTTGTTATCTCCCATAGCCCACTAATCGTTGTCTATTTAATCTTGATACCATCAGCACATAATTCAGTGCCTGGCACATGGAAGGTGTTCAAAAACATTCATTCAATGAGTTGACAAAGGAGTGCTTTTGATGCCTCTTTAACTCACCTATGCATCAGTCTTTCCTTTAGGTCTGACTTGAGCCAGCCCACAGCTGGCTTATGGACAGACAGGCAAACAATACACCAATCTCCACCAAGACATAAGTAAAAAAGTCTCTATAATAACTGTATATGATAAATTGAGGTGCAAAATCGTAAACTCATGTATATTATTTCCCTGTATTACATATGAAAACTAAATATGAGGAACTTAATATAGAATTGGATATAATAAATTTTCTACAGTAAAGTGTCTGGGATTTAAGCTTAAACATAGTGTGTGTGTGTGTGTGTGTGTGTGTGTGTGTGTGTGGTACTGGAGCAATATTTTTTTTGCACCATGTCAATTTATCCAATACCACAATATTTCAAGGGAGTCAAAGAAGAGGTCTCAAAAAGGAAGGTAAAAACCAAGATAGAAATAAAAGAAAATATAAGTGCCCACACCAAAAAGAATTGTAATTATTAATTTTGAATTAAATAATTTCAAAAGGAAAAGATATGGGCTCAGAAGAAGTAAAAAAACAAACCAAGCCGATATTTATTTTCTTAAAGCCTCCCTCCAACCTTAGCACCCTGCTTTGTTCTACTCACATCGCTGGCTTGCTGTGTGTTCTGTTTTGCCTGGACCATGACTGGGGAGTCCACGATGCTGGTGAACTTGAGGGTGTCTGGATGTTGCCTGTACTTCTTTTCACTCAGGGCATCACCTGCCTTTTTAACCTTCTCTACATCCAGACTCCCGATAGGTATCCAGCCAATGCCTTTCATCCAGGTGTTGTAGTCTTCCTTGTAGGCATTCTATAGCAAAGGGGGGAGAGGGGTGAGCGCCCCGGGCAAGGGGTTCTCTCACGCAGGCTCTGACCTCGAAGGGGGATTGTCTTGCGGGGTGAATATCACTTACATTGCTCTGTATGTGCATCATGTTTTTAGACAGCTCCAGGTCCATGGCATCAGGCAGGTAGGTGTAATGATGGACGGGATGCTTATAGTTGGTATTGCTGACAATTTCCTGAGCTTTCTTAGCTGCCACAACATTGAACATATCATGGGGTATGTTGAATTTCGTCTTTGACTTCTCATAGCCTTCTTTATACACCCGGTCTGATTGCATCTTGGCTACGTTCATATAATGAACCAGTTTAGGATCATCTTGGAGACTTTGGAAGCCAACCATTTTCCCTTTGGCTTTTTCATAATCTTTCTTGTACTGAACCTATTAGAAACAAAGGTGAGCATATTTTAAAATGTGGTAATGACGATTTTACTGAACAATGAGACTATGGTTTGAAGCAACTGGGATTTCCAGAAATTACTTCAATAACCAAACAATTAGATACTCACTTGTAAGTAGCTGGGTAAAATTAAAGTGTTATTTTTAGCTCATTCGATTGTCTATAGATGTTTCTGCCACCCTAGAGAGGTTGGGCGGGGATGTTACTATAATTCATATCAATGACTAAGTGCAATGAGTTCCTGCCCACTTAGACACTCGAGACAAACGAAAGAGAGCTATTTAACAGTCTCTACTAGTGACGTTGGGCTACTAAAGAAGGTGCCAAATAGCTGGTATTTGATTAGTAATAGAATTATAGTGGTAGTAGCAGAATTTTTAATGAGTCTGCATATTCAAAGGGAGACCCAGAGCCAGTAGTGTGTAAACACTAATTTTCTCTGAATAATAAAGTGAGAACTGAGCTTCCTTGGGGAGACCTGGGAAGGAACCTGGAACACTGAGAAGCAGAGATGTGTATGCTGGGGGAGGGCGCTGGAGGACATCACCCTCAGAGAAAGGGAATCACTGAGAAAGTTCGGATGGCAGGGCCTTTAGGACACAGGCATTTAGTATTTAACTGTCGCATATTCACACTGGTGCAATGTCAACTTCATTTCAAACAATCTGTCAAGTTGGGCTTGGAATTTGGGGGAAATCAGAGCAACGGGCTGTAGTTCCATCCCTGGATCACACAGAGCCAAAAGAGAAGTGAATTCAGGGACGGAGAACCCAGGTGAGCCAGAGCAAAACCACCATGAGCAAACCAGGAGGCAGGCGATTAAGAAACAAAAACCTCAGGACACCTGCAGGGGTCAAGGGAGGGTGTCCCACTTCCTAGAGGACAACAGGTGAGGGCTTAAATCAATTTTGTTTGATTCCCAAGGAGCAAAGTGACTTCAGTTCACAGCTGGGTTAAAGTAAGACAGCAAAAGAAACAAAGTTGCTAGCTTGTATGGAATCTAATGACTGACTTTAGAGGTTATAAAACTTGAAGCTGAGTCATCATTGTAGAAGTAATGAAATAAAAAGAGAGTCATTTCTCTTATTTGAGCAATAGGGAATTTCATATAAATTAAGCAAGTTTTGATATAAACTTTTACCATCAGGAAGCTATTATGATTTAAATAGTGTATAACTTATTCATTTCCACAAGAAGAATAAAGTGCATTTGTGTGGAAGTACACATGAGAATTTTGAATTAGGGTTCTTGATTGGGGAAGGTATATAAATTCTCACCTCCAAGAAAATTCAGATCTGTTCAGGAAACTTTCTTTCTTAAACAGATTTTTAAAAATATATTTTATTAATTTTTTAGAGAGAGAGAGAGAGGAGAGGGAGAAAGAGGGAAACATTGTTGAGAGAGAAGTATCAATCAGCTGGCTCCTGCACTCCCCCTACTGGGGGGTTAAAAGCCCGGCATGTGCCCTGACTGGGGATCAAACTGGCAGCCTCTCAGTGTAGGGGGCGATGCTCAACCAACTGAGCCACACAGGCTAGGGCTACAAATAGTTTTCAACCAGATTTGCTTCCAGGCGGGGACAGCAGAGTAACAAGTCCACCCCACCCACATTTTCTGGTTATACAGCAGTGACCACCAGCTGGACTTACATCACTCGCTGCCTGCCTGGCAGCTTTGGCTGCTTTGATGGGGATCGCATCAGTTCTCAGGTCATATCCCTTCTTGCTCAGATCTTTCAAGTCTGCTTTGTACATATTCTGAAAGAAAAATGTCATTTAACTACAACTCAGTCCACGTTTAGAAAAGGCGTATCGTGCAATCAGCAGCTGAGCCGTGCACACACCTCACTGATATTGTAGGCATTAACTTTAGCCTGAATGAACTGGGGCAGGTCCGCTGGCAGGCAGTATTTGTGAAGAATTTCCTCTCCTTTGGCTTTGTAGACAATCTGGAAGGGAAAAAAAATGCATAAACAAACTAATAAAGTAGGAAAAGGGATTTAATGGCACAGGAAAACAATTTCAGAGAGGATTGCACTGCAGAGGCTTTGTGAGGTCTCCATATTCACCTGCAAATATCTGCAGGCATTCAAGGTCTCATGCAATTACACAGGGTCTTACCTTCATGCTGGCTGAGACTAGACAAAGGCCCCTTGGTATGTACGCACTAGATACCTCTGGACCTAGGTAGGGCCACCTGGTGGAAATTAGTCCAGGAAGGTGAGCCAATGAAAATGTTAATCTGTGGACACAGATTAACTGAGCGTAGGAAAGACTAACACAGGGGGATACACCAACCACTTCTATTATACTCTGTGGGCTCTGAAAGGGACTGATGCGTAGGTTTGACTACACATGATTTTGTCTTAGCTCTGACTTAAAATATAACTCCTTCATATGATGTAGCTCCTATATTCATTTTCCTGGTCTTCCCTAGAAATAGGCTTGTAGTGTTTCTTGGGAAGCCCCCTTCCCTTCTCCTTAGGAAGCAATGTCAAAGTCCTGGAAGGACAGCGAGCACGCTGTACAGAACACTCCAAAGACATGAATTAGGTGTGCCTTACTAGTGAAAAGCTGAGGGAATCACACAGTTGCTCCTGTCATTGAGTCTCTTCAGATTCCATAATAATTGCAAGTGCTCAGTTAGGTAACACTCATTAAGACACAGGTAAGAAGGACACTTACATCACTCCTCTGGGCCTGGTTAATTTTAGACTGAACTGTAATCGGAGCATCTTCGATCGAGGTAAACTTGAGAGTATCTGGATGCTGGCGATATTTTTTCTGTTTGGTGAATTAAAAAAAGAAAAAGAAAACAATAATATTACTTGCACCGAAGGCTAATATATAAAAATCTTAGAAAATTATTTGGGAGAGACAGGGTTTTTCTTGATTTTAAATGTGAAAACACTAGATTTGGGGTTGGCTTGGGGATGTGGGGGATGAATACAGTACAATAGCCATTATTTAAAAATTGACTTAATCTTAGGTTTGTTGGGCCAGTACAGACCAATACAACTTTCAGGAATCAGACTTCACTCTCTTAATTTCTTGTTTATGACAGAAAAGAGGGCACTCTCAGCTAAGAAGAATGCAGAAACACACCAAAATTTTCTAAAGGAATAACAGAAAACCACGTAAAACAAACAAACAAACAAACAAACAAAAAACAATGTAGGGTATCTTTGCATGACACTAACAAGTTCTCAGAGATGTCGTTGTCCCTGTCACACCCTCAGCAGCTAAAGTGAAGAAGCTCTCTAGTTGAGGGAAGAGGACTTGAGGAATTAGGACAACAGCTGGGGATTATTAAAAAGAAGGGGAGGACCTTGCTCTGCAAACCTTAACATGGTTGGTATACAGATGGTCACTAACGTGCGGAGAAGGCACAGAAGAGAGAACATTGGAAGGTGTTCCAACTGGGAGCTGACAACTTCTAGCTGCCCTTATTCCTACATTCTTCTCCGTCTATTCTCCCCCAGTTGCATCACTCTTCCAACTCCAGACTTCTGACAACTACCAACCCAGAAGAACTTTTTCTGAAAAATCTCTGGGTAGATCAAATGGATTCCACTGAAAACAAACCAAAGCACCAAACAAGCACAACACAACCTTGAGTATGGAAGACAAGTCTCACTGAGCCCCTCTGTCCCTTTTGTGTGTAGTCTAACCTCCTGATGATGGGTTTACCTGACAGTAGCAGAGTGTTTCACTATGGGCAGAGAAGGGACAGATAGCCTGGCGGCTTTCAGACTGCATGATCAGTCTGGCCGGTGTGGCTCAGTGGTTGAGCATCGACCCATGCACCAAAGGTCGCCAGTTCAAGTCCCGTCAGGGCACATGCCCAGGTTGTGGGCACAGTCCCCAGTGGAGGGGGGGCATGCGGGAGGCAGCCAATCAGTGTTCTCTCTCATTGATGTTTCTATCTCTCTCTCCCCCTCTCATTTCCTCTCTCTTTCAAATCAATAAAAGGAAAAAAAAATTTTTTTTTAAAGAATAGCAATGCACACCTTAAAAAAAAGACTGCAAGATCATCATTGTTTTTTCTTGGACCAAATAATAACTTATATACTACTTCAAAGTCATCAAGAATATAACATAATACTTCACACAATTTCTATGATATTCATTATATACATTATTCATAATCGCCAAAAAAGTGGAAAAAAATCCACAGGCCCACCAACTACACAATCAAAATGCAACCCAGCCAAACAGAGGAATGCTACTCAATAATAAAAAGAAATAACTGCAGACGCACATACGAATATGGGTGAACCTTAGGAACATTATGCTATAGGAAAGACTGATATAAAAGGAAATTTCTAGAAAACCAAAACTATAGAGACAGAAAGCAGATGGAGGAGGGGGGTGCTTGGCGCTGAAGGTGGGAGCAGGACTTTTCCAAGGATCTTTCTAGAGTTCTAGCAGAATTTTAAAATTCAGCAGTAATGATGACTGTATGAACCTATTAAAACTCATCATGGGGTACACCTAACATCGTATTTTATGGTATGCAAAGTATACCTTGATAAAGTTGCTAAAAATGTTTTTAGCATGAATAGCTCACATATGTGACTTTCATGATGTAAAGGGATATATGTTCCTCTACCAGGATAATCCATGCATGTGGTTGCTTTTTCCCTCAGCAACGATTACTAGAGAATGAAGCAGTAGAGGAGGCGCTTCCCACGGTTGGGAGGATGTTCACACAGCACACGCAGTCTCTCTGTGACCAATGATGCACTGGCTTTACCTCATTAAGGATGTCTGAGGCTCGCTTTGCCTTTTCCATCTCCAAGGACCCAAAAGGCACCCAGCCACAGCCTTTCATCCAGCTGTTGTAGTCAGCTTTGTATTCCACCTAGAACACCAAGAGAAAGGTTACATTTCTTTTGTTTAGCATCGCACTTATTCGTGAAATCATTCACATGTTAAGATTTCTGACCAGCTTCCTTACTCCATACATTACGGGTATTTTAAACCCACCCTTGGTGAGGGATTTTAACAGCCCGTAGGTTTCCACTGTTTCTCCAGTGGGCACGTGGTTCATTTCCTTCTCATTTCCAACAGAATGGACGTTCAATCTGGAAAATGCTAAATTCAAAGCTTTATTTCAAGGAATAAATGAAATTTTATACTATACGTGAGATGTTTGCTCACTAGAGCTCTAAGTATTATGTTTAAATGGTCAAATTAAGAGTGATGGCCACATTAAAGGTGGGTAATTTTGCTCATTTTCTGATTAGATAAGACTGGACAGTAATTGTTTGTACTGTTGGCACACGGTGCCCTTCGTGTGTAAAGGTCAGCTTGGGAGGTTTTCTACATTGGCTAGCAATGTACTTTAACTTAGTTACACTCATTAATTTGCTTATCATTTGGAATTGGTCCTATTTTGAGGACAGCTACTTAATGTTATTAAAATAATGAGCTACCCTTGTTATCTGGCTATTGAGGGTACCTAAAACTTATACTCTAGACACAAAATTCAAATTGTTGTTCTTTATTATGGGCCTTTTAATTGGAATGAAAAATCAAGAAATCATTTGGTTCCTGCCTTTGAGGAGCATTCAAGCTATTTGGGAGGAAGAAGCATAACAAAGTAAACAAATAAACAAGACGATCATGCATAAAACAGAATTCCTAGTGATGGAAATGTTGGGATCTCATATCAGCATTATTTATAATAGCCAAAAGATGGGAATAACCCAAATGTCCAATGACAGTTAAAGGGCTAAACAAAATGTGGTATAACATCAAATGGAACAATATTCAGCCTCAAAAAAGGTAGAAAATCCTCACACATGCTACAAGACTGATGAAACTTGAGGACATTATGCTAAGTGGTTAGGGTTAGGGTTAGGGTTAGGGTTAGGGTTAGGGGAAGCCAGTCACAAAAAGACAAATACTGGATTATTCCATTTACACAGGGTCTCTAGAGTGGTCCAACTCATAGAAACAGAAAGAAGAAGGTGGTTGCCAGGGGCTGAGGGAAGGAGGGAATGGTGAGTTGTTTAATGTGTATAGAGTTTCAGTTTTGCAAGATGACAAAGTTCTGGAGATTGATTGTACAACAATGTGAACATAATGAACTGCTACTGAAGTGTAGACTTACAATGGTAAAGATGGCAAATTTTATGTTAAGTGTATTTTACCACATTTTTAGAACATAGAATTGTTAGGATAAAGTGTTCCATAGTGTAGTTCAGACCAGTTAATTTGCCTAAAGAAATTTTGATCTGCAGGAAAAGAAAAACCTAACTATTATACAAATTGATGCTGTAAATCCCATATTTTATTTTTAGACAAGATAGCAATCTATGTGAAATAATTATTGATACTGATGAATGTGATCATTATTATAGTGATGATGATGATAATAGTGAATATTTTTTGAGAATTCACAAGGGCCTGACATCCTGCTAAGTATTTTTGCATACATTTAAATCCTCAAAAACAATTATTTTGTTTTATTCCAATTTCACAAGAAGACTGTAGACTCAGCAAGGTTGATAACTTTCCCAAAGGGACACAGTGAGGGGGTGCACGCTAGACCCCGTCGCTCTACCTCGGAAGGGTGTGCTGTCATAGAAACACAAGGGTAACTTTCCCATTACATACTTCCCACGTCCAGGAGACCACGCAGACATTTCTGAAATTTGCCAAAAAACTCACTCAACCTAGACATCTTTTTCGGTTTCCACCTTATGTGAGGGAAGAGAGGAACTCGATCACTCACATCGCTCTGCAGTGCGTACGCCTTCTTGGCGAGGTCCAGGTGGACGCTGTCCGGAGGGTAGCTGTAATTGTGCAGGAGGTGCTTGTAGTCAATGTCACTGACAATCGCCTGAGATTTCTTCGCTTGAGTGACTGAGACCATATCAAGAGGTGCCGTGTAAACAGTTTTTGATTTTTCATAGTCTTTATGATATTCACGCTGTGAATAGGAAATTACCATTTATAACCTTAATGGGTTTCCAGAAACAGCATAGAGATCGCTTAGAAACAACCAATATGAGTTAGAAAAACAGATCCAAACATCTGAGTAGTTATTTTTTTCCTCAAATTTGTTCAGATGTTACACATTGTTGAAATGCCCCCCAAATCATACATGGACCGATCTTCTCAAAATCTCTTTTTAGATCAAAGTATAACTGTCCGACTTAGGAATGGGACATGGCTTCTGCTTCAGCCAGGCATTACTTTATTTTTAAACAAGGATTTTCAAAGACCACTAACAAGCTATGTGATCTACTGAGGCAATCTATTCTTTAAAGAGTCTTCCAATAGGGAGCATTTTTTGATTGACCAAAATCATATAACAATCATTTCATAATTCTGGTTTGATAAGATGACTACCTGGTCAACAGAACTGTACACTAGACTTGTGGGCTTTTCTAAAGGCATCTTTAAATGGATGCCTTTTTTCATTTTCTTTATTTTCTTTTTGTTAATCCTCACCCGAGGACACTTTTCCATTGATTTTTAGAGAGAGTGGAAAGGAAGAAGGGAGAGAGAGAGAGAAACACTGATATGAGAGAGACAGATCAATCGGTTGCCTCCTGCACGACCTCAACAGGGGCTGGGGATAAAACCTGCAACCCAGGTACATGATTTTGATTGGGATTCTAACCCACCACCCTTCAGTCTACGGTCACCGCGCTAACCATTGAATCAAACCAGCCAGGGATAAATGGATAGTTTCTTATTTTTCAACCTGACCATTCTGTGTTTGATAAGCCCCACTGAGAATCTCAAAGGTTTTTCATACCAAGTTTAATTTTGGTATCAATTTAAAAGAAGCTTCAGATCGCAGCAGTTATAACATCTCAAAGAAGAAAAGTCTGTGAAGCTGAGCCGTTAAAGTAACCTTGGCCCTTATGTATAGAGTTCTCATAAACCAGATGTCCTGACTGAGCCTCAGAAGGTCCTTTCATTGGCTGGTTTTCTGGAATGGTTAAACAGTTTCTAACTAGGTCAAAGTCCCAGCTTCATCAGGTCTACTTACCACTTACCTTAACAGAGAGAAAAATTCTGACCCAGTGCCTTTAGGAAAATTCTAAACACATTACATCTCTCTGGAGTCACATAGCCTTAAAGACAGTAACCCATGCTAGCAAGTATAGATGTGCATCAGAAACCTTCTGTAGAAATTCCTTTTGCAAATAATCTAGTCTTTTAGCTTTCATTGGGAATGTGATCTTCCTTCCAATATTTTGTGGGTGGTAACTTAAACTGAACAAATTTATCACTTTGTTGTAAAATCTAGATCCTAGTTAATGAAAACTGTCTGATGGTATGCAAAAAACATTAAAAAAATAAAGACAGTTTGTCTTTATTGGAAGTAAACTGATAAAGCAATGCTACAACAGCAGTTGGTGTGTGGAAGTGGTTTTGACTAAATTGTTGTGACTCTTTTGTTTATGTTCACACCAGTTCACACATACCTGACAACATATACAATATTGTCAAAGATCCAGATGGCTTTAAAAGATCCCTTGTGAAAGCTATTCAAGTTCTGTACCTGTAGCTTAGCATTGAGCCTGCATATTATGTGAAAATTACTCATCATTGACTACCTCTTTTGGTTGCCAACATCAATAAGTTAAAAAGCACCTATTGAGCACTTATTATGTGCCTAGTGTTCTAATGGGTTCTGGGATAGGATGACAAACAAAGATAAACACACATGTGCTCTGAACAGAGAACTATAACCTTTTTGAGTTAAGAAGGGATAAGGAACTAGAAAACAAGGTAGTTTTATGTATGTAAGCACCGTACACTGACATGATTCAACGTGAAGTTATTAGATAAAGTAACTGAATGGGATATTTTAAAGTTCTTTATGAGTATATAGTAACTGCAAAGTGATTTAAAGAAGGTACATATAGAGCACACTAACTCATGAATAAAATGAAAGCAAATAATACAAACATCCTTCCATTTAATGATGAAAAACTAATTATTTGCAACTTATGTTGAACATTCTTAACTTGCTTAATTGATTCTCTAAACAGTTTTTAAACACATCTTATACTGTAATTTGCAGTAGTAGAAGTTTGCTTCTTTATAGTAAGAATTTTAACCAAAAGATAATCGATGGCCCACAGATAAGCCGTAGGAAATCCATAAATTCTCTGAAATTCAGGCAAAAGGCATAAAATTTTTTATATTTTTCTAGATGAATGATCCAAATATTTTATCAGATTCTCAAAGGGGCCTATGATTAATTGTGTATTTTTCTTGGACCTAGACCAATATTAATTACCAAAGGATGGATAAACAGCAATGATAGCTATAATAAAAATTTTATCTCTGACAAGATTTTCTTTCAAAATACAGTTTTAAAACCATGTTTTAAAGGTTATTTTTCAATGAATGAGAAGAAAATATTAAAACATCTAGTGATGTTTTTTAAAAGGTTTTAAGAGTTACAACCATTATTCTATTAAATAGTAACACATTTTTCACCCGACCAGTGTGATTGATGATCAACCTCTGCACCAGGAGGTCCCCGGTTCAATTCCCTGTCAGGGCACATGCCCAGACTGTGGGCTCAGTCCCCAGTAGGGGACATGCAGGAGGCAGCCAATCGATGTTTCTATCTCTCCCTCCTTCTCTTTGGAAACAATTAAATATATATATATATATACACACATTTTTCAAAATAAAATGGACATCAAGTACAAATCAATCATTTTTCTCCTCCATCATGAGAGGTGTAAGAATCTGGGGCTCATTCCACCTCTAAAGTTCTCCCCAGCAGTTTGTTGGCTTGAACCTGAGGGACCCCGTGGGTATAGAATCCTTTCACTTGCTACTACCCTGGGGCATGTTCCCAGGGATGGCATCTCGAAAACAAGACAGACTGACAGAAGCACTCACGTCACTCTGCATTTTGGCCGTCTTCAAAGAGTGCAGCATCTTGGGGTCATCGTTCACGCTGAGGGCGCCAATCATCTTCCCCTTGTTTTTCTCATAGTCTTTCTTGTACATCACCTGCAAAGACATCACACGTGCCAGATCCCACCCGTCAGGGAACAGCACTGAGTGCCCCAGCCCAGGTCCCAGGCCATACTCACCTCACTGGCATTCTTGCTGTTGGCTTTGGCTGCCAGCAGGGGGATGGCATCCACTTTAATGTCAAACTTCTTAGCTTTGCTCTTCTCCCAGTCATGCTTATAGATATTCTGGACAGGAAAATTTTAGCAAAGGAACTGTAAAAACATCTAACACGGATTCACTCAGTAAAAATAAAAAACAGTGAAAATTTGTATATGTGGACTTATTTACCCAATAAATACTATAATTACCAAATGGTAGTATACCACTGATTTATATACTATCCAGCTTCCCTCCCCACCACCAAATAAGTATAACATAACTCCTGCTCTGGTCTTTCCAGACCCCGGGGCACTGCCTGTTTCTGTGTGCACGTGAACACGCACCTCTCTGGCTTTGTACTCACATCGCTCAGGTTGTAGGCATTGACTCTGTGCTGGATAAACTGGGGCGCATCGGGCGGCAGGTGGCACTTGAACTTCTCGCCTTCATATTTGGCTTTGTAGTTCAGCTGAAACACAGAGGAGGGTGGCCAAACAGTTCAGGGCAGGCACATCCTTGACTTTACGTAGGAGAATATGTGTCGCAAAGTCATCACTACCATTTAAAAAAAAAATGCCTCGAACAAGGAGTTGATCCCGTTGAAGTACAGCACAGAGCCCAGACGCTCGGGCCTCCTGTGGTATAGCCAGACTTTGGGCTGTCATTTTGTAAATACAATGTGTACATGGTAAACTCATTGTCTGGTCTCAACTTCCAGGCTGTACCTTGAAGGCATAAACACCTAAAATCTATGAAATTCTGTAAGAGCACTAACGAAGATAATAATAATTCTAAATAACATGCTAACATAGTGAAAAAGATATGTAAATTCTTATTAAAATATAAAATATGGTACTTAAAAATTTTTAAAGCAACATTAAGTGGAAGGAAGAAAATGTAAAGAGCAAATGAGGCTGTTGAATTGTGGTGCTAAAGGCAAATGGACAAGATTGAGGAGGATTGTGCACTAAGCATCTTCAAAGCAGAGCCTGAGGTCTAACCAGGCCAAGGAGAAGAGTGGGTGGGGGCTGGGCACTGCATTCCATCTTGCCAAGTTCACTGGGCTCAGTGGTGTTAATGATTAGCTGTTCTTTCTGGGGCACACAATATTAATGTGCTAGGAAGCATTGCATAGAACTAATATGACTTCTGGGTTATACTGATGCCATTCCCTTCTTTACCAATGGCACATGAGCTCATCCATATGATTAAAGCATGTGTTATAGTAGGGCACACTGATGTTTTAGTTTATTGTCTTGGGAAGGATTTAGCTGTGTGAGTACCTTGCTACTTGGTGGGGTCTGCCGATCAGCAGGATCAGCATCACCTAGCAGCTTATCAGGGAGTCAGAATATTGGGTCCCTCCAGACCTACTGAATCAGAATCTGCATTTTACTTGGGTCACTGGGTAATCCATGTGACCGTGAATGTGTGAGAAACATCTCTGTTCTTCCCCTGATCTTGGCATGGCTGGGACATGCTGCCATAGATCTTCCCTGATCACCCAGTCCAAAGTGCCCACCCAGTCACTCTGTCTCCTGTCATCCTATTTGAATTCTGTAGCTCCATCCTATTTTAGAGTTTATTATTATTATTATTATTGCTTGATATGCTTCTCATCTCTGTGCTCTTTGTCTATTTATAAAGTTTTTGTTAGGAAAGTTAAGAACGGGAAATGCTTGCCTTGTAGGCTACCCCAGTGGATGCTTTTGTGGTTTATTTAAGTTACCATGAATTTTAGTATGCATTATTTTTAGTATGCATTATTTTCAGGATGCATTATTTTTGGTATGATCCCAGTGAGCAAATTCCCATAAAAAATTAACGAGTTCTTGAAAACTTACTAGTTATTTTAATTATTGTCTAACACCATTTTTCTGAGGCTGCAGTTTAAAATAACAGTTACATATTCCCACAGAAATCATCTCCGTCTCTATATCCTACCATTCGCCTCTTACCACTGTCCCCCTCCCCAGTATGCTTCAGCCACCTCATTCCAAGATTTTAAAGAAATCTTGAACAATAACATTGTTGGAACGATACATGCGTGCATGAAGATTAAACATGTAAACGCTTACGGCTGGTATTCTCAAGGCATTCTGGGTACCCACAGGTGCACACCTCAAGGCACTTACATCGCTAAGCTGTTTCATGTTGAGCTGGGCTTGCAGCAGTACAGGAGTATCAGTGACGGCCGTGAATTTGGTCTTATCCGGATGAATTTTGTAGGTATGCTGGAAAAGATATTCTTTAATGAAATTTCATAATGTATCTTTATATTCTTATTCCTATACACACATATGAAACATATATATAAACATATAAAAAGTTTCCAGCCGAAAATAGTTTACTTCCTGAAAACATTCTACGTTAGCTGCCTTATCACTGCGTAATCTCTTTCTTGTTCTGCGCTCTTTGCTCACTGTCTGTGTCTCCTATGCAAATGCATGTTCCCTGAGAGGCAGTCAACCTTGTCAGCACCGAGGACAGCACTTAACACAAGCAAGCCCCTTGCGTAAGTGTGTTAGATGGATGAACACCTATGGCTCACAAATCTCCACGTCCTCCATTTCCCTTGAGGTCATGTACAAACTAGTGGAAACAAAGACTTATAAAAAACCTGTTTTGTAACAAATAGGCTTCTTCACAGTAATTTTTGTGTCCCCCAATTCCACCCCAAAGCCAGAACTTAAAATGTAACACCTGCTATCTACTGGAAGCTGGCTCTTCTACTCCTGCTAAAAATACCACTAGATGGCGCAAGAATGCCAATCCCCAGTTCAAGAATTCAGAGCAGCCGACTTACATCCTTACACTGGTCTAGCTTCTTGATTGCTTCATATTCTTGAGTTATTGTCTGAGGGAAATAGCACTTCCCTTTATCTTCTTCATATTCTGCTTTGTAGTTTTTCTGCAATGAGGAAAACGGAAATGGATGATGATTGCTATTGCTCCCAGGGTCACCGCGAGGCTTGAACAATTGTCTCCAAACTTACGTCGCTGTTCTGAGCTGAGACTCGCATGCAGTGTGCTTGATACGGGTCTTCGACGCTGCCTATATAATGCCCCAGGATGTTCTGCACATACGAATCTTTATACTTAGCCTGAAAAATGAAACATACGTCACTCAGATTGACAGTTGCTTGTCAAACAGGAGGAAAGAGCTCCAACCTCAGAGATCACGGCCTTTCGAACCTCGCTGAAGCTCTTCAGCAGAGTATCAAGCTGGTACTTAGGGGTCTCACAGTAATTCATGCTCTTTGCCTTTGTCTTCTCGTAGTTTTCCTTGTACAGTCTCTGTCAAAGGGAAAAGAAAATCAAACAGAGGAAAAGAAGTAAATCTCATGGTATAAAAGCCATTCACAACATTGCTATACTTCCACTGAAAGGGCAAAATTTGTATTTTTTCAGCACTGATTTTTCACAAAGCAAAAAAGCAGGATGAAAATAACAGAGGCTCATGTCTTGTATGATTGCTGATAATCACAAATAAGTCTGCTTTACCCATTCTAGTATTTCTCAGCCAGGATAAATCAGAGCACACAGATGCTGCTGTCTAAGCAGCTTTTGGTCTTGAAATAATTCTTTCTTCTTGAATGTGTGAAGAACAATAACATTTTTGAAGAGTTGAAACAATGAAGTTAAAGGTATAAGGTGAAACTTGGATATTTAGGGACAGTCTTAGAAAAGTATTCAGCTCAGCATTTGATGAAAACCTCTGAAAGTTAGCTTTTATCATTAAGACCTAATATTTTACTTTATAGCAATAATACATGAAAAGACAGGTTTTCTATTTTACCATATATATCATATATTTCTTCACATTATTATGTAATTCTCCCATATAGAAATGCAAACCCATTCTTACTAAAGACAGGACTATTTATAAATGATACAGAATGAAAAGTATTTGTTTTTTGTTCTGAATTAGAAAAGCAATTTTATAAAGTTTTATTTTATATATAATAAGTATTCTAGAGGTTTTAAAATGAGATCTGTATTTTATAAAATTCTTAAAATGACTTGCTGTGAAGTTATGCTTCAACTAGTTATTCTTGCTTTTGTTTTTCACTTTTGCTTTTTAAAAATTAATTAATTATTTATCCTCACCAGAGGATATCTTTGTTGATTTTAGAGAGAGCGAGAGAAAGAGAGAGAGAGACAGAGGAAAGGGAGGAGAAAGAGAGAGAAAAATCGATGTGAGAGAGAAACATCAATCTCATACATGCCCTGAGTGGGAATTGAACCTGCAACTTTTTGGTGTAGGAGATGATGCTCCAACCAACTAAGCCACCTGGGCTGCCTTTTATTTTTCTGTATGTATTTTTGTAAAGTACCTTACATCAGATTATGGCATGGAATGAACACGTTTATACATCCTGAGATACTAAGTCCATTTCTAGGAAAAGCAATAAAGAAAATGATACTGCTAGTACAAATTCCCCCTAATAAAACAGAAGGCATTAAGGAGATGATGGGAACCTTTATGATAGTCACCGATGTCTCAAAGTATAGAGACGTCATAAAAATGAGGAAGCTAATCATCTTTCACCACTGGGCTTGCATATTTGATCTGTCCTCCTGAATCTGAGATTTCACTTAGGCTAACATCGTACCCAAGGTCACATTAAACCGTAAGTGTGGCCACATCTGAGAATAAGGATGAATGACAGAAGCACTCACGTCACTCTGCATTTTGGCCGTCTTCAAAGAGTGCAGCATCTTGGGGTCATCATTCACGCTGAGGGCGCCAATCATCTTCCCCTTGTTTTTCTCATAGTCTTTCTTGTACATCACCTGCAAAGACATCACACGTGCCAGATCCCACCCGTCAGGGAACAGCACTGAGTGCCCCAGCCCAGGTCCCAGGCCATACTCACCTCACTGGCATTCTTGCTGTTGGCTTTGGCTGCCAGCAGGGGGATGGCATCCACTTTAATGTCAAACTTCTTAGCTTTGCTCTTCTCCCAGTCATGCTTATAAGCATTCTGGACAGGAAAATTTTAATAAAGGAATCGACAAAAGTGATATGCATGTTATCACACTTTGAAGACTAAAAGGTAACCCAATACTTTGTCTTAATATAAAATAGACTATTTTTATTGTCCACAAACTTATGCGTAGTTTAGATAATTTTCCTCAAGCTGAAACATCTGATCCTACAAGATTAATCTTTTTACTTTCCATTAGACTATTTCATCAAATTAATTCTAGTTATCATACTAATATTTTATCTTTAACACGATTTTATAGAACAGCACAAGTTAACTTTTTATAATATAAAGGCATCACTTTCGTTTGGTCTCAAAGTCCTCTGCAAAGGTTATTTCATGAATCATTATAGTACTCGTTGATGCTGGATAATCTTAGGACTCATTCATAAGACTGTTGAAGAAATGGAAACCACTAAGGGTAATTTGACTTTTCTACAGAATTAATTTTGAAAATGAAAGATAGCATTGAATACCTGGCCTTATGCCTTTGGAAAACCCTCTATGTTCGTTAGTGCAAGGACTCATATGTGTAGAAATAAGTACTATTCATGTGAAACAAGAAACATTATAGGCTTGGGGAATAAATGAAACAAAGCTAAATCTTAAAACATCACCTCCTAAAAGAAAATGAATTATGCTGTAATACAAATGAATATATGACTAACAGAGCTAACATTCAGTTTGCAATTAGATACAGGAGTGGTGGCATTTTGAGGGTTGGTGGAAATATATTAAGACCGTCTAGCTGTAGGAAGCTGCTTACGTGATTGCTACACATGGTTTGTAAGGTAAATTCAAAGTTACATTGGCAGAGGCATAGGAACACGATACAAATGTTAACTGTCCTTCCCCTCTTTGGAACTGACATAGTTACTTAGTGAAACAATTAAAAAGTAAAAGCACAAGTCATCAGTGTGGCGCACGGCATAGAGGTAAGGGACTTACATCACTCAGATTATAAGCGTTGACTCTGTGCTGGATGAAGGCAGGGGTATCTGGAGGTATGTGGCACTTAAACTTTTCACTTTCGTGTTTTGCTTTGTAATTTAGCTGAGAGAGAGAGAGAGAGAGAGAGTTCAGAAGAGGAATTGTTCTAAAGTACAAGAACAAATTTTCATGAGATAAAATGTAAACTACACTTTGTTAAATACCAACTGTTAAGATTAAAAGAGAAATCCAGATAGTGTCGGCCACCCTGCATTCTTGACAACCTGTGGGCTGGACTGTGACAGCTGTTGTCACAACTGTTATTGTGGGAGGACCCAAATAGAAGGAGGGGCTCTGTCACAGGTGGTCCCCTTCCCATACACCACAACTGGCCCTGTGGACTCCGAGAGCGACAGCCCTGTCTTCCTGTCCACTGTCAATTCTTACTGGAGAATCTTTTTAAACAAATATAAGGCGGGACAAAAGTAGGTCTGTTGACATGGAAATGAATACAATAATTAATAAAGAACAAACTCTGTTTTACAAACTCACAACTGTAAACCTACTTTGGTCCCACCCCATATGGCTATGTCTCTGTGCAAACATGTTTGTTGATACTCTAATGAAACCCTTTGACTTCTGGCCATATATCTACTGAGCTTCCTTTTTCTTTTTTTTATCCTCACTCAAGGACATTTTTGCATTTATCTTCAGATAGAGTGGGAAGGAGAGAGAGGACAAGAGAGAGAGAGAAACATCGATGTGAGAGAGACAGATCGAATGGTTGCCACTCACACAACCCCAACCAGGGCCGGGGACAAACTGCAACTGAGGCTCGTGCCCTTAGCGGGAACCGAACCCGGGACCCTCCAGTCCACGGGCCGATGCTCTAACCGCTGAGCCAAGCCAGCCAGGGCATCACTTTTATTTTTATCTTTCTAGTTCAATGTAAGTTTGGAAATTCACACAAAACTCGTACGATAAAACTTACTGCAAACACTCCATTTTCTGAAAACCTATTTGTGTGTTAAATACCTGCTGTGGGTCAGGGTGTGAGCTGTGCACTAACTCCTTTCACTTAATTCTCAGAACGACCACATACTTTAAAAAGGAACCACGTGACACTAGACTTTAAATGATTTGCCCAGACAGCAGGATTTGAACCCAGTTTTGTAGGACTTCAGAACTCATGTTCTTTCCAGTGCATTGAGCCACATTCGTTTCCCTTAAAGAACCATTTTACTAGAATTATTATCCACCCAAGAAGATGCGGAACACAGATGACGACTAAATGGGAAAATATTTTAAGCGATGATCCATACATAGAACTTGCATAGCCTTTTCTGAACTGCGATACGTTACTGGGTTTTCTGTATAGGGCTATGCTACCCTGTCTCTCACAGGCACGTCTCCTGGGTGTGGAGAGGAACTTACATCGCTCAGCTGTTTGGCGTTGACTTGGGCTTGCAGCTGGACAGGTGAGTCAGTCACTTGAGTGAATTTCACCTTATCTGGGTGGACTTTGTAGGTGTGCTGTGGGTGAGACAAGGAATCAGGTTTAGCAATATCACCTGTCAAATCCATGATTGCCTGTAGGACGTATGAGCAGAACCCCATTTCCCAAAAGAGAAGATACTTGGGGTTAATAAAACACTTTGTTTTTCTAAGTTGATGGCAGTGTCTGGGAGAGACACTTTTACATCAGTACAAGAAACTCTCCCATATCTTCAGATGCCCAATAACTCTTCTTTGGGAAAATAAACTAGAATTATCTCTCGAAATGTAGAAACGATACAAAAAATGGTGTATCTACTCTCAATAAATGTTCTTTCTTTCCATTCTTTTTGGCTTGCATTTATTTGTAAAAGCGTCCAAAGTTTAAACATATCTTGACCACTAGATGTGACGGAGGGCAGTCATGCTCACAGTTCACACCACGGACTTACATCCTTACACTGATCCAGTTTCTTGATGGTTTCGTATTCCTGAGTTATGGTCTGCGGGAAGAAGCATTTACCTTTGTCCTCTTCGTATTCTGCTTTGTAGTTTTTCTATGAGGAAGAAAAATCAGACATCAAGATGCAACCACTGTATTCCTGGCCCCAAAATGTGTCCTTTGGAAAGTCCAGCAGTTGTCCTGGAACTTACATCACTGTTCTGCGCTGTGACCTTCATGCAGTGTGCGTAGTACGGATCCTCGTAGCTGCCCACGTAGTGTCCCAGAACATTCTTTAAGTAGGAGTCTTTATATTTCGTCTGAAAGACAAGATGTCTCACTTACTTATTTGTGAAACGACGGGTCTTTCCTTTAACTGGGGTGATTATGGGGTTGCTTACGTCGCTGCTGAATTTCTTCAGAACCGTGTCAAGCTGGAACTGGGGGGTCTCACAGTAATTGATGCTCTTCGCCTTCGTCTTCTCATAGTTTTCCTTGTACCGTTTCTGTAAAACAAACAAACAGCTAGTTAAAGTCGATTCCTGTCACTCCCTCACTGATGATAGCACTTGTATTTTCCAACACTAAAACAAAAGAAGAAGAGAAAAGATAATCACCTATCAGTTGTCTTAAAAACTGACAATCAAACACTGGCAGCGTCATGAATGATAACCTTTTTCTATTAGCAATCATTGTAAAGCCCAAGTTTTTAACATTTTCCAAAAAATTAAGAAACCAGCCCCGGCCAGTGTGGCGCAGTCGGTTGAGTGTTGTCCCCGGGTTGTCAGGGCACGTGTCTAGGTTTCAGGCTTGGTCCCCTGTGGGGAGTGTGTAGGAGGCAGCCGATTGCTGTTTCTCTCTCTCCCTCTCCCTTCCTCTTGCTCTAAAAATTAATGAAAATATTTCTTTAAGAATTAAGAAAGCAGTAAGCGGCCTCAGAGCAAGCCCTCGTGGCAGAGACCCCTGTACCTCTGCATCGCCGTCTCCGCCTCCAGCTCACACACGCTGCTCTCATGACGGGGCCACAGAAAGCAGGGCTATCTGAGCAACAGCGCATGTTCCATTTTCTTACACAAACTTTCATGAAAAACTTAGTGAATGTTGAGAAATACACATTCTCTCCGCCTCCTTCTACCAAGGAAGAATTCCTCGCTGAACCATAAAAATGAAGTATACACAAGTACTGAAACCATGACTAACTCTTCCCCGCGGGATTCGTCGCTCGCTCCAACAATGACGAGGCGCAACGACCAGAGTGTGGGTGCACAACGGAGACAGCGGGTCCCTGTCGGTGTTGCTGTCGGGTTTTGAAATTGTAAACGGTGCTCTCGTTTTTAATATTTTGATATTCTTGTCTTTGTGAGCAGAGTGGATTTAAACCTTGGCTTTTATATATTTGATGAACATGGTCTTCATTTAGGAGGCAGGAGATGTCCCCACAGAGCTGCTTAGACATATCCATCTACACTCTCTCCCCTGTCACTCCATTCAACCCCCTTCTCAATCATGGGTGCTCATTTCTACAGTGCTGACGTAACCCAAGGGACAAAGAAAAGCTAATGAACCCATCCAGAAGCCACATATAATCCTCAAATATTGGGAAAGCTTAATGTAACCTAACCATAAGGGAGAAACTCGACCGAGCACGTGTTCAGTCCCTTTACATATACAGGCAAAGTGGACTTGGGCTGTTAGTCTTCCACTACCAGGCCCAGTTCTTACTGCTCTAATCTGTTTTAATTCTAATGGATTAGTAAAGCTCTTAACAAGTCCACAAGTAGAGATTCCTGGGGAGACTTAGGGGGCTTCTTCTAAGTCCTGCTGTCTGCCAGCAATGGTTTCTGTGGCCAAGACCTGAGGAGACAATGGCAGAGGTGGGGGAGAAGTTGTATAACACAGGACATTGTCCTTCTCCTGGGAGCGGGCATGAGGGACACAAGGGCAGGGTGTTGATGCTGCTTCGTCTCTCCCTGCCCCTCTCCTCCCCTTGTATTTGTTTTTCTTGTTCTTTACTGATTTTAGAGAGAGAGGAAGGGGGGGGGGAGAGAGAGAGAGAGAGAGAGAGAGAGAGAAACATCGACGAGCGAGAACATCAATTGGTGGCCTCCTGCATGCCCCCACCTGGGGATCAGGCCCACAACTTGGGCATGTTCCCTGACTGGGAATCAAACCGGCGACCTCTTGGTGCATGGGTCGATGCTCAACCACTAAGCCACACTGGCCGGGCTCTCCTCCCCTTTTAAAATCTCCTTTTGCCTCTGTCAAAATCACAGCATGTCTCCTACAATGCACACTAGCCATGGAGGCACAGGCACCGGGAGCCTGTAAGCAAGTGAGGATTCCCGCCCATTGAACTTAATCCACGGCCCCCACCCCCCTGATGGACACACATCACACTCAGAGGCACTAAGGCCTTCCTGGGATTAAACAGTTCCAGGGGAGCTGCTACCCCATAACTTTAAATCATTTGCAAAGTTATATTTGCATTTAGTCATAATAGAAGGAGAGAGAGTTCGTCTCCCTTGCAGCTAAGGTGAAAAAAACACCACCTTTGACAAGAATGTACTTACATCACTCAGGGCATTTCCTGCCGCCATCAGCTGTCTGAGCAGTGGGTTTTCTGAAGCAGGAAGTACATTATAATCTGCTTTTCCTTTATTCTTTTCATAGTTTTCTTTGTATTTTACCTGTAGGAGGGAAATAAAGCGATAAACTCTACGGGTTATTTTTTGCTCTCGTCTCTATTATGACTATTATGACATAGTTCCACAAATCAATTTTCTCTTCAGAAAAAATGGCAGCTTGACATTTTATAAACAAAATACTCATAGTAACGCATAACAGTAGCAGAGAAACTGCATTCATTTTCAAGTTATCTTTTCTTCCCATTCCTTTGTTGATTCAAAAATATCCATTAGGATATTTTGGAGTATCGATTGCATGCCAGGCTCTGGGACACATACAAGACAGAATAACACATGGTCCTTGCCCTAAATGATAGCGGTAGACAGATACATAAATAATGGGGGAGAGAAAGATGAACAAAGAAGGACAGACATGTCCCAGATACCTGCTGCTCCAGAATTCTCACTCAGCTCTTAACGTCCAGCTGCCTATCTGCCAACACATTTTTAAAGAAAGGAAGCATGATGAATCTACCCTCATGTCTCTTTGATGACTGTGCATGTGAGTGAGTGTGGACTTATATGCTCGCAGGAGGAGGAGGAAGGGGCTGGGGGCAGGACGAATGGTGGCAACTTCAACCTGTCTTTCTGCTCTTCCCACTTTGCACCTTTACGTCCAGCTGTAGCAGAAGCTGTACACGAGGGCTCGCAAGCCTCTTTCAGGAACATGTCCAATGAGAGGAGGAGAAGAAACTGATCCTAGTTCTGACCATGATCTCCGGGACAAGCTGTTTGTTCAGCCAATATAACCATGAAATACAGACAAGCTCAAAGAATCTCAGATATCTATTAACATTTAAGAACCTCAGAAAACAAATGCCATCAGTTCAGTATCCAAAGGCAGGAGCACACAACCAAAAACCAGATACACCGCCTCCTACAACACACAGAGGACTCATCAGGGATGGAAGACAGATAACCTCTCTGTCTCATAGAGTTATACATTTCCTTGAACAATGGAAACAATGAGAAAGGAAATTCTATGAACCTACTATCCCTCATCTGCAGTTAGGACGCAGCCTCTTCTCCTGTGTACAGGTGAGCAGTCAGGGCTTGTGGCAAAGCCAAGCTTCCTGTTAAGCACCAGTCACCCTCCCTTTCACCTCCTCATGGACGTCACTCCAGCCACTCTCCCCCTCCAACACTGTCCCGTTTTTCCTCCACACTGGATCTTTGCCATCAGCATAGAAACATGGCGTTTTTGTCTCCTATCTTTAAGAAAATACCCTCTTCACACATTTATCCATCAGCTACTACAACTTTTCTTCTTTTCTTTTCAGCAAAATACTTTTGAAAGCGTTGAGTGTGTTCATATTCTTCTATTTCTCTCTCTTCTTTCACTCATGAACCCCCTCTAAGCAGACTCAGCTGAATTGCTCTCATTAAGTCCACCAGAGACCATACATTGATAAATCCACTTCAAATACAGTTGATCATTCCATTCACCCTTCACTTGCTTCTCAAGAAATCATTCTCTCTGGACTTGGCTCCTACCTCATATCGCTGATGTCTTCACATGGAACACTGCAGAGTTCAGTCCTTAGACCTCTCCCACTCACTCCCTTAATGACCTCCACTCTCACAACATTAAATACTATGCGTATGCAGATAATTCCCAAACTTATACAACCTTGCCAGATAGCTCCCCTGAAACTTCAAATTCTTGTAATCAACTGCCCACGTGACATTTCCACTTGGATGTCTAAAAGGCACCTCAACACTTACATGCTTGAAGCTGAGCTCACATCTCTCTTCTAAACAACAACAACAAAAGTATTCACTGCTTTCACAGTCTCTCTGATCTGGACCAAGGGAAACCCCATCCGTCTAGTTGCTTAGACCAAAACATTTCTCTCATATTCCACTCCCCACCCTTCATCAAATCGGGTCAACTCTAAGTTCAAAATACTTCTCGTCCCTTGTCCTGCTACCTTCCTGGTTCAAAACCTCGCTGTTTTGCACCTGGATATGGAAAGAGCCTCCTACATGATATGAGCTTCCTTCTCTCACTCCTCCAGCAGAGCCGAGGACAGGATCGAATCAAGTCAGATTGGCTTTGAAGTTTGTGTTCTTTCTAGTGCCCAACCTGCTCTGGAATGCCAAGGCACCTGACGATTTACCAAGGTCACTCTATAGTGTGTATGGGCATAGACATAGATTCATGTATCTTGTCCATGACTAGATTTTCACCAGTCTGTAGGAATGTAAGAAAAATAATAGTACTGGTGAGTGTGGAGGTGTCTATATTCATATAAGGCTACCAATTGCCTTTTCCTGAGGGGGTTTCAAGACCCCTCTTCTGTCTTCTGTCTGAGATTATAGCATTCCTACTTCCGGGTAGCAAAAGTCCTTTACTGTATGAAATATTGGAGACAGTAACTCGGTCTTCTTAATGCTCATACATGCCAAATTTAAAAAAAAATTTGGTAGCCTTATTGCAATCCCAAAGTACTTTTTTTTTTATCCCCTAAGAACCCTCCTTTTTCCCCCCCATTACATACAAAAGCAGGAGCTATAAGAAATTCGCACTCACTGGGACCATCAAGATAAATGAGAGAATTTCCTCGTACCTTGCTAGCAGCCACCCCAGCTTGTTTATTCATTTTGTACTCTGGTGTGTCCGTCTGCATGAAGTAGATCTGGTCTTTCATATTCTCAAAGCGTTCATGATATTTCCTCTGTAAGACATTAAACAAACTGAATTACTACGGGGAAAAAACTACGTAAGGCTTTACATGGGAAGACAGAGGCCATCTAGAGAAGTTACCCAAAGCCGTGCTCCTCTTGGCCTACACAAGTTCGATTACAATTACAGAAGGTGATGCCATCACTGAAACAATTAGTAACTTAACAGAGATTTGGAGCAGTTATAATAGGCTAAAAGACAGACTCCAAGAAGAAGCTCTTTAAGGCCAGAGACAGAGAAGTTAAGGAAAAAGAAAATGAGAATTTGCATTTTCCAGTGAGGAAAATCTGGGAAGAAACTAATCAGTTTCACAAATGTACTGTTTGGGTTCCCAGAAAAGAATAAATTAAAAAGGGCCCCTTTAATCTGTGCTCACTTTGAAACCATATTGTTCAACGGAAATTGAGGCAAGAATAATGGTGTCTTCTAATGGTGATCAAAACAATATTTCTCAACAAGAAGGAAATGTTGTGGGATTTTTTTCCTTCATGGGAACTTCACACAAGTCTTGCCCCCAAGAAGAGGTGCCAGGGCATGGATGGTCCAGCACCACCTCAGGTGCAGCAGGTGGCCAGAAGTCATAAAGGAAGGGCCCCCCTCAGCCCAAGGGCATCCAGCTGCCCCTTCCCACTTACTGCGCTGATGTTGTCAGCATTCATCCTGGCAGTTGCAATTTCAAAGCAAGGTGTCTCACTCCACTTGCCTTTGACTTTATTTTCATAATCTTGCTTGTATTTTAGCTAAGAGAAAATAAAGTAAAATAAAAGAAGACAAGCAAAATTCAGGATTTGACAAATAAGAATGCAAATTAAGTGGTAATAGTCAGCTTTCAAAAATATCTTGTCTAGACCCTTTTGGGGTCCTTAACAGATGTCTTCAGATCTTCCAATACAGTGTCAGTGTACCCAACAAGAAAGGTGACCGAGGGGATAGAGGTACTAAGTCCACCTCTTCTTACTGAGTTTGGGGACTTAGTTCATTTCAGAATTCACAGATGTTCCCTGATGTTTGAGGAAGGAGAGAGACAGACGTATCTTTCATTTGTAATTAACTGTTATAATAAAACCACTCAACCCCAAATTCCCATGCCAGATGAACTTAGCCATTCATTTCTGAGCTTTAACAAAACTTCTAGTTACACAAAAAACAATACCACAACAAAATTTGTCTTGCAAGCCAATAAATAAGACTTTCTCATTTAGACTTCAAGACATTTTAGTGAGAACTGGCAAGTAATTAAAAAATTAAACTGCTGCCCATCTTACTCCCAAGCACCATGGTATCTGAGTCCCAAGCTGTGAAATCCTCAGAGAGAGGAAATGTGTCTTCTTCATTTTGTATCCTCAGACTCTAACACAAATGCAGCACACAGAAGTTACCTTATAAATGTTTGTTCAACTACACTAAATTGAACTGAGTCCATGGTGTGTGGCTTTGACGACCTTAGCTTGAGTGTTATTTTAATAGAATTAGCCCAGTCAACCCCAAACCTTGGCACATGACCTGGTGTCAGAGGTGGGCCAGAGCAATTTTCCCTCCTTGGTTCGCAGAATGTGTTAACAGACATAACCAATGTGTTTCATAGTGTTTGTATGCCTATCCCTCTACTCCTACCCCCATCATACTCTTCAAGGAAAAACAGAGTGGTTTTCTGGTGTACCTTTAACCAAGGGTAACTGATATGTAGGGCCAGTAAGTTTGAGTTAAAGGAAGCCCATTCCTCTGTCAAATGCCCTATATCCTTCCTTCTCAAAAGGTTAATATGCTAATTTTACCTTAGCATATTGTGGTTTTAATAGCTATAAATTTAAGAGTCCTGGACCTGAGTTCAGAAGCTCTGGGCTCAAGATTTGACTCAATCATTTCCAAAGGTGTAACTCACCCTCTCTAAGCTTCAGTTTCCTTAACCATACATGCTGACAATAATACTTACACAGAGGATTGTTGGGAAGATTGAATAAGATCAGATGTACATGGAAGAATACTTAGTACTTTACAGTGATAAATAAATGTAAGGTATGATCATTGTAAGATAACAGAGAGTGAGAAACTCTGAAGAAAAGAAAATTGTGTGCGTGAGTGCGTGTGTGTGTGTGCATTCTTCAATGGAAAGTTTTGCTGAGATAAAATTTGCTTTATGCTGCCAATTAATTGGCCTACCTTTCTCTTTTGAAGCTTTAAAGAATTTAAGTCAATAAAACTGATTTTTCAATTTGCTAAGACAGCCTACAGAAGTATTTCTAATCTTTTTAGAGAATGGACCTCATCAGGAATCTGAGAAAGCTATAACATGCCCATAAATACTTACAACCTCAGAGATACTTAATATACACACACAAGAGGTTAAGATCTAATTTACAACTTCTTTTGTAGAGATACAACCATTTCCCCTGCCTGCTGTCAAAGGAAGAAAACTCTAGGGTTGGGAGTGGGGAGCAACTGGGCTACATACATCCCCAGGTAGAGATATAGAAAATGTTGTAATATAATTTAAGGTTGAGAAGGTAGCAAACATTCTTAATAAGGTCCAGAAGTGGGCTATTATAAAGAAATAACAATCACATATGTAGATTTGTCAAGTAAAATTGAGTGGGAGATTGATTCTCACAGTAAGAGATAGATGTCTGATTTTAAAAAAGACATCAAAACAAGATGTAAAACAAGAATGGAAGGCCACCTCATCCGGAGTCCTTCCCCACTTCTTATGCCTCATGAACTAAAGCTTGTCATTGCCTCCCACCCACAGCCAAAGCGGGTCAGGGTGGAGGTGGGTCTCTCACAACCCATTCCTGAGTACTCCCAAGTCTGGGAAGATTTTGCTACAAGGGAGGAGGCTAGAGCTTAACTGCCGAGGAAGTTATGGCCTTCCCCTTCATGTGGGGTAGGAGGGAAGTTGAAAAGATAAAGGCCTGAAGCCAGAGGAAAGAAAGAGAGGCATGTGTCCACGTGGGACCCCTCTGCCAGCCACAGGGCCTCATTCTACATGCCTGGCAGAGAGCCTGAGTGTTTGTGTGGTACATGGAGCAGTTGAGCCACATCAGGGGTCCAGCATTCAACTTATCCCCCAACTAACCCCCCAAACCTCTCCAATTCTGTCCTGTTTGGAGTAGGTCAATGGAAACCTGGAGGCAAGAACTGATTTAACTTTCTCTAGGATGGTGTGTTTGTTCATTTAACAGAAGAAAGTACATTAGGTCAATTATAAGTTCTGGGGCACCTTCTGTGGGCAAGAGGGTAACCACATGTCAATAGGTGTAGTACACTTGCTCCCCCAAACCATAGTCTCTCCTCCCCAGAAGTCAGCTGAGGGTGATTTCACTGGACCATAAAGTAGGCATCCTAATGTCCTGCTTAACCACATGACTATCAGAAGTGCTATAAATACAGGGTTTTTCCTCTTCATTCTAGATCCCAGTTGGGAATGAAATGGAAATTACAACCTGAACTCTTGTATTTTCCTATTGTGAATCTGGAAGAAAGCAGAGGCGCAGAGAAACTAAAGGGACGTCCCAGTACTGCATTCAAACCGCACTTGTTGCTGGTACAGTAGGCATTGTTTCTTCGCGTGGAATGCCTGCTTACTTGAACAACTTTGCCTTCCTGCCCATCTGTGCTGGAGCTACAAAGTGAGCTGAGCCAGGAGGAGGTGCTGGCATGTCATTGATGGCTTTGGCCAAAGACAAAGGACAGAGAATGGATTCTGACAGGTATAATAAGGAAGGCTGGTAAATAGAATGTAACAGCAATATAATCATTATTGATATGTATTTACTATATGAACATATGAACTGAAGGCTGTAAGACAAAGGGACGGATCTGGGAAACATGATTCAACAAGGAAATGGTAAGAAGTCAAATGCATGAGAGTGAGTAGATAAAGGAGATTCTACCTACTGGGGAGAGAAAGAAATGATACTGCAGCATGAGTCAAAGCAGTGTGATAATGGGGAAGATGTCAAGAGAAAGGAAGTGAGTCCCACATTGAAGTCACCCCTGGCAGCCCTACACCTCTCTTGTTGAATGGTTTGCTGTTAAATGGACTGCGAGCACACAAGCATTTGTTCCCAACATGACCATTATTTGGGATGTAAACAGCCATTAAGAACTTGGAAATCTGGATAAGACTGGGATGAGTAACTATCATCATGACTGAATCTGATGAACTTCATCCACAGCCATCCTCTCCTTGGCTCACAATGTTATTCCACAAGGACAAAACCAGTCCTGAAAATGCCTTAAAAATTTCCAGTGATATCTCCATATCCAACTGCAGTAGTGCAGTCCAACAAGCATATAATGCAAGCCACTACTATAATTTAAAATTTTTCCAGTAGCCATATTTTAAAATGTAAAAAGGAACAAGAAATTAATTTTAATAATATATTGTACTTAGCCCAATAGATCCAAAATTATTATGATTTCAACATGTAAGCAATATAAAATAATGAGCTATTTGTCATGCTGCATATTCAAGATCTAGTGTATATTTCACATGCATAGGACTGTCAGTTTCTACAATTATATTTCAAGTGCTCAATAGACACATTGGCTAGAAGCTACTATTTTGAAGAGTGTAGCTCTAAACTAACTGGCTAATTTAGTAGGGAGAGTGATTATAGGGGTGTTTGAAAGTAGTGGGTATTCACACTGCATACTCAAATAAGGTAAAAGAATGTTTCCTTAGTAAAATATCTTTTAAAATATGCTTTACCACCAACTTATGCAATACACGAGAATAAACTCAAAATGGATAAAAGACTTAAATGTAATTCGTGAATTTATAAAAATTCTAGAAGATAATGCAGGCAACAAAATCTCAGACATCATACGCAACAGAATTTTAACTGATACAACACTTAAGGCAAGAGAAACAATAGAAAAAATGAACACATGGGACTACATCAAACTAAAAAGCTTCTGCACAGCAAAAGAAACAGCCATCAAAATGGAAAGGGATCCCACTATTTGGGAGACCATAATCCCCAATGACGCATCAGATAAGGGATTAATTTCCAAAATATATAGAGTGCTCATCCAACTCAACAAAAGGAAGACAAAAACTCAATTAAAAAATGGGCAGAGGAGCTGAATAGACACCTCTCCAAACAGGACATACAAATGGCCAAGAGACATATGAAGAAATGCTCAACATCACTAATCATCAGAGAGATGCAAATTAAAACAACAATGAGGTATCACCTCACACCTGTCAGAATGGCTGCCATCAACAAATCATCAAACAAGTGTTGGTGAGGGTGTGGAGAAAAGGGGACTCTAGTACCTTGCTGGTGGGAATGCAGACTGGTGTAGTCACTGTGGAAAACACTACAGTGTTACCTCAAAAGTTAAAAATTAAACTGCCATTTGACCCAGTGATTCCACTTCTAGGAATATACCCTAAGAAACCTGAAACACCAATCAGAAAGAATATATGTACCCCTATATTCATAGCAGCACCATTTACAATAGCTAAGATCTGGAAAAACCCAAGTGTCCATCAGTAGATGAGTGAATTTAAAAGCTGTGGTACATGTACACAATGGAATACTATGCAGCTGTAAGAAAGAAAGATCTCTTATCCTTTGAGATGGCATGGAAGGAACTGGAGAGTATTATGCTAAGCGAAACAAGCCAAGCAGAGAAAGACAAATATCACATCATCTCACTTATTTGTGGAATATAATGAACTAAACAAACTGACAAACTAAATTGACCCAGAGACATAGAGGTGGGATACCGACCTCAGAGGAGGGGGCATTGAGGGGGAAAGAGATAAACCACAGAACTTATATGCATGACCAATGGACATAGACAACAAAGCTGGGGATGGGGTTGGGGGGTGAATGGGGAAGATGGTGTCAATAAGGAAAAAAGGAAAAACATCTGTAACAAAAACAAATTAATTAAAAAATAAAATAAAATATGCTTTAAATAATTTTTTTTTTTTTTATCCTCACCCGAGGACATTTTTTGTTCAGATAGAGCAGGAGGGAGAGAGAGGAAGAGAGAGAGAGAGAACCATCGACGTGAAAGGACACATCGAGCGGCTGCCACCCGCACGACCAACCAGGGCCGGGGACAAACTGCAACCGAGGTACGTGCCCTTAGCGGGAACTGAACCCGGGTCTCTCTGTACCGCAGGCCGACGCTTCAACCGCTGCGCCAAACCGGCCAGGGCTAAATAAAATTTTTAAATAGATTTATTTTTCTTTCTAAATGACTATTTGAAAACAGCTTTTTTGTTTCCTTCCAATAAGATAAACAGTCCTTGCTCCCCCTATCTTATTTACAATACCGACACTTTCAGTAGGCCATCTTTTTATGTACAGTTCTAAAGTTAACTTCTGCTTAGTCCTGAGTAAAATGTCAGGTTCATGGTATTCCTATTCGTGAAAGTTTACTCTACTTGCTAGATCTTTCATCCAAGGAGCTCTTGGTAATACAGTTAGGTAGGTAAGCTTCAATATCAGACACTAAAAAAATCATTAAATAGACTTCATTATCCATAACATTTTCTTCTTCTTTACTGGAGATATCTTTTCAAAAAAAAAAGAAAAAAGAAAAACTTGAACAAGATAGAAATCTTAAGGTTCCATCAAAATTTAAGACCATACTGAGACTCAACTCTACAGAGGACAAAGAATAGGGTTTCTTTAAAAGCAGCAGTATCCTAGGAGAAAGTGCCTGATTTGGACCAATTTTTTAAAAGGAATTTAATATGGGTCTGTTCATCCTCTGAACATCTGTCTCTCTGCATTCCTCAGAGATAGTTTACCAGCCTAAATATAGGCAGACCAGGCTGTTCGCCAGGGCTTTAAAAGTTAGGAGGTACCTTCCCCATGGCTGTCAATCTAAGCTGTGTCTGAAAGACCACTCACATATTCTTATTTTCTCCCAGTCTGACTGAGAGCATAAAAGTAAATGGGATCTTCACACTGAATTAAAACAGATTCTGTTTGGGTACTTGGTTCTCTGTTGGTATTAATACCATACGTTAAATGTCAAAGGATATTAAGACATGGGTTCTGTTTTCAAAATGCAACTTTCATATTTATCAATCACTGAGTACATTAAGCTGGCTGAACAATTAAGCGGGCTGAACATTTAACACAGTTCTATGATGTCCATGGATGTATTGCTGTTACTTTAGCATTTTTAGCATCATATACAAAAATACTCAGTGTTTACCTTGTGTCTTTTCACCTTAGTTATTTTTTCTGAGGGTTGAGTTTTGTTTCTTTTTTAAATTTTATATGTTGATTTTAGAGAGAAAAGAAGGGGGTGGGGGGAGAGAGAGAGAGAGAGAGAGAGAGAGAGAGAGAGAGAGAGAGTTGTTCTTCCACTTATCCATGCATTTATTGGTTGCTTCTTGTATGCACCCTGACCTTGGCCTATTGGGACACCACTCCAACCAACTGAGCTACCAAGCTGGGGGGAGGGTTGAGATTATTAAGCAGAGTTTTCAAGGAAGACAGTGTTCTAGTCCTGTTTACTTACCTTGCTCACTTGATCTGTCACTTTCTTGGCAAATTCAATATCTGGAGGATCTGCCAGAGGTGTGAATTTCATTTGCTGTTCAGCGAGACCTTTTTTGTAGGCAATCTGACCAAATGAAAGGGATGTAAATGAGCCATAGATGATTATTCCATTTCTCATGTTCCATTTATTGGCATTTTTTAAAGCCTGTGCTTTTATCTTTACCCGAAGTCTTAAACTTTAGTGTTCCACATAACCATAGTTTATCCTTGTAGATGTTAAATGCCCTTCCCCCCAGCATTGCTGGTGATTTCTCTCTTTGAGTTTTTTCTCCCCTCTAAGATTATTGGCCCTGGATCTGTGTCCTTCCATTTGACTCCACATCATAATCTGCTACTAAAATTTTTCTCTTAAGCAGCATCCTCAACTTTCAACCTCTTGTCTTTCCATCACACTCATTAACCAACTGCCAGGTCTGGACCAACTTAACCACACACTTCTTACATCAGGATGTTGAGTGCTACTGAAGAAAATCACACAACTCCATGGATTGGGTAGTGATAACATGATAAACAAAGTTAAAAGTTTTGCAGGAAGAAAGCACAGAGGAGGGAGAGGGACCCTGATTCCGAACCCAAGTCCTTAGCTTGAAATCTAAATGCCTACTCAATGATATGTTCTGTGAACAACAGCTTGCTTGGGGCTCTGTGCCCAAGACTCTGAATTTATCCAATTGCCACTTTGCCTTTATTGAAGCTTAAATATCCCATTATGTGCCTTGGGTCAGTCTCTACTCCCAAGGGCTAGTCTAAAGCTACAACCTGTCCTTAAACTCTAATCAGCTCTATCTTACCCTCAGCTTCCTCTTTGATAGAGTAAAGGAAGCCCACACACTTATCTTTATACTCATCACTACCTCTCCCACCCCCTGCATGACTCAGAGGAGAAGTGTCCTTGTCAGGACATGAGCCCAGCACTCAGAGTACTGTTCCCTCCAGCAGCTCTTTGTACCTAACTCTATCAGTCACCTCTCTTCTTTCCTACAACTTCAAACTCTCCCTCTTCATTAGCTCCTTTCCTTCAGCCTATAAAAGACCTCTTTCACCTTAAAAAAAGTATTCTGTCCATTAATCATGCATCCCCCTGCCCCTTACTTTTGCTCTCTCCTTTTTTTCACTACTAACTTCTCTGGCTTTTTCTTCCACCAATTTTGACCCCTGTCTCCAACAATGCAGAATATGCATAGATCCCCAGACACATGAAGCCCTCTTATGTCTCTGGACCTCACACATGCTGTCTCCTTTCCCTGGAAAACCCCAGTTCCACCTTCTTCCCATCTGCCTGTAAACAGTTACTTGTTCTCCAGGTCTCAGGACAAGAACAATTTTCCCTCCTGTGCGCTCCTCGACTCCATGATATTCTCTGGGGTTCTCACTCAACTTAGTCCTTACCTCCTTTAATGGCATTATCAGATGGCACTGTAACTGGTCTGTCCCTCCTTAGACTGTGAGCTCTGGGATCCAGAGAACATAACTTCTCATCTGGGAAACTTTGTGGCCTGCATAGCACCTGACTAGAGTGAGGGTTCAATGACTGGTTTCTGAATGTGTGGTTTATACACTGAGGCCATCGGGGCAAGTCCATAGAGGAGAATCACCCTCCCAGCTCATCCACTCAGCTGTGAGACTTCTACAGATTATTTCTCCTTTCATGTGGCAGTAATCTTATTTATAAAGTAAAGAGATTGTATAGGGTTCCAAGGTCTCAATTCTTCTCTTAATGTTTTAACCAAGTCTAAGTCTATCTCATTCTAATAATGTCTATCCAGTACCTATAACAAAAGCTTTCATGAACATTAAATTAATTAAGACACAAAAGACATATTTTAAAATGTATTCCTTGCTTAATTTCCTTTAAATGAGTGAAGACCTATTTTAGACATAGGGCAACCTGTATTTTCCATGGCTGGATAAGTCCTTAAGGAGAAAGCAACATTCTCCCAGGAGAAATGTTTATTAAGTATGACATCCTGTTAAGACCTTTCAGAAAAATCAGATCTAGAAATTCTAATTTCTCAGGAACCTTGGTCAGAATTCTGTCTGTTTAAAATCCTGTGCTGTGAATCAGCTGAAGGATTCTCTCAGTGTTTGCAAAGTCTTTGGTCTCTATTTATAAAATAAAGAAAACATGATAATTAAGGTTAAGAGAAACACTGGAAGAAGGTACAGGAGAGGGAGAGGGAGCCTCTGAACCCAAATCCTTGGCTTGAAATCTACATGACTATCCAGTGGTACCTTCTGTGAACAACAGCTTGCTTGGTGCCCGATAACTAAAAGTTCATGATGTTGACAGCAGTATTAATAGGCACGTCAGTAATGTGATACTTCATGCATATTTGGTCTGCAATAAAATAAAAGCATATCTTGCCCAACCGGTGTGGCTCAGTGGCTGAGCGTCGACCCATGCACCAAGAGGTCGCAGGTTTGATTCCCGGTCAGGGCACATGCCCAGGTTGTGGGCCCGATCCCCAGTGGGGGGCATGCAGGAGGCGGCCAATCGATGTTCTCTCTCATCGATGTTTCTATCTCTCTCCCTCTCCCTTCCTCTCTCTCTCAAAATCAATAAAGAAAAAAAATTTTTTAAAAATAAATAAATAAAATAAAAGCATGTCTTAACTGCCAAGTCTTTCTGAGCAAGGATAGGAAGATTTTACTTCATTATTATAATTCTTCTTCATTATGTCTTCTAATGAGATATCTCAAAATAATGCGGTCAACTTTAATTGCTCAAAGTCCATAGCACTAGAGTGCACCCCTCCATCGCTCCACTTTACAGGTAAAGGGAGACATTAGGAGATGAAGTGTCTTCCTGCAAACCTCTCCTTAGGCTAACATGACATGCATTTCCTGGTTCCCCTTCAACTTCTCCGACCATCTGTTCCCTCCTTCTTTTACTGGCTCTTTTCCTCGGCATGGTGTCCTTCACAACTCAACCCTTGGGTATGTATACACTGTTTTGCCTCCCTCCCATATTGTTATATCTTCAGTTATCACTTTACATTCTGATGACTCTCAAATATCAATCTCTTGTCATCTCACATTTATGCAATAGTACTACATTTCTAATATCCAGAGGATGTCTTGATCTGAATGTTCCGTCCATTATCTCGACTCGATTTCTCTTTCATTAATGCATCTTTACCGGTTATACCCTTACCACACAGACTGCCAGTCTTGGTTATAAATTCATCTGTGGCTCCTTTTTTTCTTTTATCTCCAATATTCAATATCATTAACACTTTCTAAATACTTATTTCATTCAGATTTTTTTCCTCTTCTTTGTCCCTATCATCCCTCTGATCCATCTATAGTACTAAAATAGTCTTCTACAATCTATGACTTTGCCTCGTCCCAACCTATCATATTGTCCATCAAAATTTCTCCTGATTCTACTTTATCATGTAATAAGATTTTTGAAAAATCTTATGATGTGTCTTACTGACGATCATATCTTGTCAAAGCAATTTTGTCTGATTTTCAAGGTCCTGCTGCCAGTTTCTTATAAGTGCCCTCATAAATTGGCATCCCCACTATTCACTTCCTTTGTCCCCTAAAGTCCCAGACTCATTTCACCACTGTCCCTTTGTTCAAGAGCTCTCTACTTGAAATGCCATTCCTGTTCACTGCCCATTCTCTCTGCATCTCCACCTTCACATTGCCTTCTCTGATTACTCACATGGGTCTCATCTTTTTCTTAGCAAGTATTAGATTGTAGGGTTTGGTTTTCCCCCACTTTTTTCTAATGGTTCATTATATAACACTTTCTTCTGACCTGCTGGGTTATAGATATTCAAAGGAAAGGATGAAAACTTCTTGTTGAACTTTTCTGTCCTGCCAGGTATGCATGCATATCGAACTTCCAATAACTAATTATTGATCACTTAGTAAAGATCACATAATATTACGTATTCATGAGGTACAGAACAAAAAAGTTAATCTTAAAAGAAAAGCAGGAGCCCCCACACATTAAAATTGGCACACTAGATGGCCTTAAAATTGTGTTACACCTTCTTTAGTTCCTAGTTTACCCTATACAAGGATAGGAATGTATCTGCTATATTTTAACCAACTGCATGCAGTCCATAATAGAAAACATGTCCACTAAATTTGCAGGTGATATCAGTGAGAGGCAATAAAAATTAGACCTCAGAAGTTAGATACACCACCAAATGAGTATGTATAATTTTAGTTCAGGGCAAGATCCATTGGAGGTCAATCCCAGTAAGTTTTAAGATGCCAACTGGCCAGTTAAGTTCATATTGAATGTTAGAGGTTTCAGAGATCTAGCTGACAACTAATTGAAAAATAACTTGCCATTTTATAACAGAGTGCTCTCCTAAAGGCTTTGGATTTTCCACATGGCCTCTAGCAAATCCAGGGGCCAAGAAATAAGTAACTCCAAACAAGGGGAAGTGCTGGGCCCACCCAAGGCGGAGGCTGCTGCTGCTGCTATTTTAACCCCTAAGGACTCTGTGAGGGCTTTTAAGTTCCTCTAGTAAACAGTTTTCTAGCCAGTGGGACCGCTGATTTTTTGCTAAATCTATAATATCCTCTATGTGCTCTGGTGGCAAGAAGTCCTCGTGGGGTAACTATACACACATTTGAACAAGAATGTCAGTCAGTTCCTCCGTGCAGGAAAACGAGGACGCACCACAATTCTGACTTCATGATTAGGACAGCAAATGAAAACCTTCCAATATATTATTTACTTAATAAACGTGGGAAGGTGGCTATGATTCCAATAGGTTTCAAAAATGCTCCTCTATTGTACAGAAAAACGTCAGCTCCAGCCAAGGGGACAGAAGGGAGCACGCTGTAGTGAGAAGAGCATTGGCCTTCGGATCCACGAGACCACGCTTCTAGTCTGGGCTCTACCACTACTTATGTGGCCTTAGACTCGGGTTCCTCACCTGTAATAAAAGGGGATTGGACTAAATTTTATCTAATATAAATGATAAAATCTAACTTAAATTAGACATCAAGAATTATGATGATTCTAGACGTAGTCCTCTGCAGTAATGGCATTTAGTGGGTTTTACAGAACTGCAATGAACATCTGGCCAGATGATGTCATTCGAGGCACTTGACTCCACACTACAATTGGTGCTGATTGCAGATCACTTACGTCACTGAGAGCTTTCTGGGCTTGGGCAACCCTCCTCAGCTCCGGGCTGTCATTATATGGATAGAACAAATTTTTGTCTGCATCCCAGTCTTCAGTGTACAGTTTCTAAATCAGAAAAGAGTGAAAAGTTGTGAGAAAATGAAATCACACTTCCATGAAACACATAATTTTCAATTCATCCATCAATGGCATAAAGGACCAAGGGCAAGATGAGAGCCAAGGAAAATGGAACTCACCGGTAACCTCCCTCTTTCCATCCAATCCAGGTCATATTTATTAATAGACTCTCCTGACTAATCTTACTTACAGAAGGGCAGATGTGTCTAATTCTGTTTCATCTCCTCTCTGTGACTTTACCTGCCTCCTGCAACAAGTACTAATGCAAGTGTAAGGAGCCAGGAAGCTACTTAGCGCAGTTTCTGTCATGAAATAGACCCTTAGTAAGAGTGATAGCCAGGAATATCCAAAGTGTAGCACAAGGTCTACAGAAGAACTAAAAATGTACTTTGTGGGTCTCCAGAGCTGGACCTCAAGAGCATCTTTGTTCTCCCCCCACAGCCTTGCCCCAGGTTGCTCGGGTCCTTATAGGACCCTCTCCTCTACCCTGCCCAGAGCTTTCTCTCAGTTCCTCCCTGACGAGCCCTATCCCTGCAGCCAGCCCCACAGATCTCAAGGCCACTCACAAAAAATATCGGAGAACCATATTTTAGGTTATGAAAGTTTAGTGAGTATTCCTCTAAATGACAGGGTAGGAAAACAGGAAGATAGAGGTGGTGAAAAGAAGAGGCCCTTACCTTACTGAACAAGGCTGTGTTCTTAATGGCATGGACAAGTTCAGGGGCATCAGGGGGAAGCAGGTACTTATCCTTGGTGTCTTCCCAGTTCTGCTTGTATAAAACCTAGACAGGAAGAGCAGAGGGCTGGATGTCTCCCCATGGCACGAGGACTTCGAGAACAAAGGAGAGCAGTGTGAAGAGCTATTCGCACTCTAGGTGTCCTTGCACAAAGGCTGCCAACATGCCCATGTGTTTCCAGCATCCGTCAGGAAAATGTTGACCATGTCGACATCCCGTAATACCTTTCTCACATTAGTAAGCTTTTCCTTGAAAAATCTAATTTTTTACTCAGTCATGATTCTGATTCTCTATAGATTCCTTGCAAAGGTTGCTGAATTTAGATAGTATACGTGTTTCTTTTGACTTAGTTCCCTATATTTGAAATATGGAGATTTATCATAAAACTTCAGCTTCCAGCTTCTTTAAAAAATAAGAGACCCCCCCCCCGCTCCCTGCCGCCAAAATAAGAGACCCAGACGACACTGGGACTGCGTTCTGTGCAGTGCCTGCGTGCAGTTGAGTGGCACAGGTTCTCCAATCCACATGCTCCGGCAGGCCACTTCCATCATTCACACAGCCTCCTGACACACGTGTGCAGGTAGAGCTCACAATGCCTGGGATTCAGTGGGACTGGTGGGCAGAATCAGGCCTGTCTGGCGTTCTCCTCTAAGGCCAGGAAGAGGTGATGCACTCTATTTTGTATTCAGCCATTCATACCGTGACCTTACCTTACTGACTTGCTGCGACACTTTCTTTGCATGTTCAATGTCCTTTGCTTTTTCATCTACATGACAGATAGTTTTAGCAACATCACCATCCATTCGATACTTAACCTGCAGAAATAATGCACAGTTAGAATTCATGGCAGGCATGACCAAGTGAGTATGTTCAAGAATACCTTATAACCAAGGAGGACCCAGTCGCTCTATGTCTGCATCACAAAGCAAAGTTTCTTGATTTCTGGTAGAACACTGTGATCTTCGAAGGTCTGCAGAGCACCTATATTTACTGCTTATCTGCTTTCCTGGCCGAATTTCAGCCTCCCTGTGCTCCAGTAGGGGGGACCACAGTGAGTTGGAACTTCCAAAGCACATCATCACCTCTTAAGCTGACTCTCTAAGCCAAGCTTTTAGAACCCTCTCTGGGTTCACATGTAGAGCAACATCATCTGTGGCCAATGCTTCCTCTAGATTTCTGCACTGGCTCACAGTAATTCAACCCCGTACTCTCTCCACACCTATTTAAAGCCAATTCCCAGTGGTAGGCACATTTTTGATATGTGTCTGTGTTTTATTTCAGCCATGCAGCCCACCTCACTGAGTTGGTCTTGTACTTTCTTGATTCTGCGAAGTTCTGGGGTATCAGTTGTGATGGTGGATGGCTGTCCTTTTGCTTTCTCATAGTTCTCCTTGTATTTATTCTGAAAAGAATGTAAGATATTAGCCTAAAGCCTTATAATGCAGCAGCAGAGATTTTAGACAATGCACTCATTCCCATCTGATAAAAAAAAATACGGCAAGTTATAACAATTATCAGTTGTAACAACATTTTCTGTACCCTACCCTGATTCTCAAACAAGCGCTAAAATAGATTTGTTAATTGCTCTTCCTAAACATGGGTATATAATAGAGACAGTAGAAATGGTATTACAGACTATTGTCTTGATAATACCCTAAAATGATTCTCTCAGTGTTTTTATTGTCTGAGGGTACACATAAAAAGCTTGAACTGCAGTAATTTTGGAAAATAAATGTAGAAATTGAACCAAATGTGAAAAGATTTAATTGCTGATACAATGCAAAAATATTCAATTCAGAAGTTGCAGCTAAATCTCAGTGATTTAGATAACTGACACACCACCTGAATTAATGGAAAGTCTAAATTATGGAGTATTTTGAAAAGAAATGCAATTTTATTATTTCTGCTAAATATGCAATGAGTTCTTGCCTTAAATATAATGTGCATAATTTATCATTATTCATGCTACAAGAGTGGAGTAGTCAATGATCTAAATTATATTATTGATTTAGTCACTAACCACTTTTAAAATATTAAAAACCTTTGCCAACATTCTGCTCAGCCTACCAGAAATTCTAGGATATTTGTGTCTGAATTAATGAGATTTTATAGCAATAAGTTGACAAAAATAATTTCAATTTTTACTGAATACTGCAGTCATAAAAGAGGCACGATGATCTTGTTTTTAGAAATCTAAGTCTTAGAAGTCTAAGTTTTAGATCATTGAAGAATCTGAACTAGTAATTTATCAAATAGTCCTCAAGAGCTGGTACTCAACCAAAAGTAAATATTTATTGGCCAACCACAACAGGATGCTTTTGATATAAGCATTAGTCCTATATAATCCAATGTTCCCTGAGATACTTTACATTTATTTCAAGCCTCTAGAGGACATGTAATCAGGCTACCTAGTGAGACCTCAGTTCCCTGGAAAATCAACACATTAGATCCATTCAAAAGGTCTGAATCTGCTACCAATCAATGTAACTTACAGAACTTTAAAGACCAAGGACATCAAGAGCAGTGATTCCTAACCTGGACCACACCTTAAAATCACCTGAGCAGGTTTTAAAAATCCTGCTACACTGGTCCCATAACCACATTGATTAAACCAGAATGGCCCAGGCATTAGTAGTTTTAAAGCTCCCAGGGGATTCAAATGTGCAGCCACAGTTCAAAACTATTGTTCTAGCATACAAACATTTCGATCCTCAATTTCTTAGTCTGAGCCTGGTTTTCTAAGCTACGTGTTCTTCACCATCCACCTCTTAGAGATCTACTTAAGAGGCATCCTGCTCAGATATAGTTTAAATAGATGCTATTTAGCTTCCATGAACTGATGTCAACTAAATCTATATTTATGATTTCATTATTCTAGATTGGCTAACTAATTGTGGTTAAATACCAGTGAATGCTTTATAAATGGCTTGATGCTTATTTTGCAGGAATAATTTCAGCAAGGATGCTTTTCCTGATGCTTCATGACACAAATACATTACAGGAAAGGAAAACTCAAGACTCACAAGAGCATATATTTCTGCAAAATAATTTTGTCTCACACAAGATTGAGAAACAAAATCCAGCCAGCATCCAAAACAGGGTTGGCTGAGAACAAAATCCAAAAGAGTGATTTTTCCATAACAAAACCAGATTAGCAGAAGTCAGGCTGAAACTTACTATGCTAAAAAGATCCTGCATTTTCTGGCTATGTGCAATGTAGGGGGTCATGAACTTCGAAGAGTCCACTTTCTTCTTGACAACCTTCTTCCTCTCCACCGGCTTTGCGGGTTCTGGCTGGGCCAGCGCTGGTCTGGAAGGTCGTGATTGCTCATGGTCAGATGTTGTTGTCCTTGTTGTTGTTGTTTCATAGATTTCTGTTATTGTCTGAAAATTTGACATGCAGTTTGACATTGTTATAACAGTAAAAACTGTGATAGGCTCGATCGTAGTGTTCTGACTTTAAGTCGCACCTATATTCCTGGCATTATTTCTCCATAACTAAAACAGGCCAAAGCAGAAAATCACACACTGTATCCAGCTGAAAGCACATTATGTTACATACATAAGGCTGGTTGCTCAAGATTGCATGGAGTAGAACCGTTATGCCTTATTAATTTACAACATGGCCTTAAAATTCCACTTGCAGAAGGGAACTCAAGCACTTTAAGGTAGGATAAAAAACAGAAGTAAAATCTTCTTAAACATTTAAAAATCTTTTTAAATTGACTGAGTCAAGTAAAAGCAAACTTGGGATCAGAGAACAAAAGATTAAGACAATCAAATAAAGCTCAAATTCTTGACTTTAATATTAACTTTTGAGTAAGTCTAAGGAAAAGTTGGTTGCTTATTCTGCATGTATTTAAGCTTCCTCTCCTGTAGTATGAGACAAAGAATAATGAACTTTATTTTAAGATGAATCACACCAATATTACAAGTGATTACCATTCTCTTGGCTGTCAGTTATTTAATGTGAACTGGAATGACATTTGTACTAATAAATGCTTAGGTGAACAGGAATAACGATGACAACATAATGGGGTAATTATCCTCACAACAGCCTTATGTGTGTGGTAGGTGGGAAATTACTGTTTCTTTCAAAAAGCTGTAGTGGAAGAAACTAAGGCCCAAAGTTTGGGTCTAGTCCAAGGTTAAAAATACTGTATGTAAGAAAAGAAGATATGCAGCCAAGTCTTCAATCCATCTCATAGTATAATTTTCTTTACAGCTAATACCACCTGTATTACAGGAAGAATTCTGGCATCAATTTTGAGAAGAGAAACCTAAGCAATAAAGAAATTGTCCATCTAAGACAACTTCCCTTAGGGCTGTCAGACCATTGCTAATGGGCTGCTTTCTGCTCATTATTAATGATGTGTGGTTGACCTTGAGAAATTAACCAATTTACAGCATCTACAGATGTTAGTTTCCAAGCAGTCACAAGATCGCTGTGTAGGCTTTGGAGTTAGCCAACCATATCATGGTTTGTCATGCTCAAGAGTAATGCTCCATGCAGAAAATGAGGCATGAGTGAGGTGTTTCACCTTGGGGAAGACAATGTTCCAATTTGGGATATTTATGGGAAATGGCTTTCTCAGAATTCCTAATGTGCTAGAGTCTAAGTAGCATTTTATGGCACTGTCAAGGACAAAGGGTGGGGGGCACCATCCCTACTGGCAGAGTTGGTGCCCCACAAGTTACACCTCTACACAATACAACTGCTGGTCCCTATGCAAATCACAAGTCCAAGGCCATCCCTTTGCTGCAGTCAGAGTGGTGCTAAGCACTGACATTACTCTAATTAGCATCACCTTCACCAAAAATACCACATGAACAATGGGGGAAACCATCCCCTAGCACGTTGGATATGTTGAATAGCAAAAACGGAGGTAAAACCTGTCAAACAAGTAATATTCTTATACCACCAGCTGCTAAGCACACATAGGTAAGTGATTCCCCCTTAGGTTGTCCTTTTTACCAGCCCTGTCGCCCTGGGAGTGTGAGAGAGAAGAGGTTCTTCCTGCTTTATTGAGCACACAGTTCATGCAGGTGTGGGCTGGGTCTTACCTCACCCGGCACCTCCTCGTAGACTGTCTCCTCTGTGTAGTACTACAAATAGAGCACAAAGGTATCGCCATGAGAACCAAAGCAGAAACCACCTCTCCTCTGCCTCAGCTGAACCACCTGGATTATTCCACTAGCCCACCTGATTTGCTCTACGTATGGAAGGAAGTAGAAGGGGAAGTCTGTTCATATTTTGGACCCCATTTTAAATCTGTGAAACTTGCGGGCAGCTAAAGTGAATGCCATCAGACTGGACAAGGAGATGCAGAGTGATTTGAAAGGTGTCACAGGATGCTATGTTGCTTAAAACTTTTTTCTTCTGGTACCCAAATAGAATTTGCTTAGAAAAGAATATAATGCCTGGCCAGTTTGGCTCAGTGGTTAGAGCGTCAACCTGCGGTTCAGAGAAACCCGGGTTCAGTTCCCGCTAAGGGCATGTACCTTGGATGCAGTTTGTCCCAGCCCTGGTTGGGACGTGCGGGTGGCAACCACTCGATGTGTCCCTTTCACATCGATGTTTCTCTCTCTCTCTTCCTCTATCTGAACAAAAACTGGAAAAATGTCCTCGGGTGAGGATTAAAAATAAATAAATTTAAAAAAAAAGGATATCATAATAATTTAAGTATATGGGTTGGGCAGAGAAAAACTGTGATAAAACTCATTGTTGGCTGACTAACAATAAAACAAAACAGAAACCTCAGTGTGAATAAAATTTTTAAATGGACAGTATCATGGAAATAATATATCCAGAGGCCTCTTCACATCTCACTTATCCCTATACTACCTTGATTGCTAAGTAATAAGAGCTTCTTCTGCAATGATGGGTAAATCCTTTCCAATAGTGTGATAATCCTAAAAGGGGTGTTAAAATAAAAATTTACAAATGCCCAGGAGTGAAGGGAAAAAATGAGAACATTCCTCATCACAAAATGTGGGAGTTAGGCAACAATTTGCCACTAAATGGTTCTGAGATTCCTACAGGCTGGACCTGAAATCAAATCTGCTTTTGTTCTGCTTCTTGACATCACCAGCAATAAATAGACGTGATAGGAACTGGCTGACATTTTGTTGCAGATGCGTAAGGAGAGAGGAATCCTGCCCCCAGCTCCATCGGGTGAACAGGAGGACTGGTTTCGGCCAAGGCACACATGGAGGGGGAGACAAATGAAGCACTTGGCTCATTTTCTCACTCAAAAAAAAAAATGTCTAAGATTTTTTGCTTCATTTTTCTTTTCTCTGCCACCAAAACACATACCCGATGACATGGAAAAACACAGAATGCAAAATCTCCCTCAGTGGCCTCTTCTCTTGCCCTTGATTATTTAACCATTGTCAACAGGCTACATGCTCTATTTCACTTGCAGTAGAATTAGTACAAACCTTGCCTAATGTCCCTCACTCTTGCACTTTCTTTGCTCCTTTACCAATTTTTACATTTGAAATCTAATTCTATCTCTGTGTTGCCCGTCTGGTGTGGCTCAGTGGATTGAGCGTGTCCCATGGACTGAGAGGTCCCCGTTGTATTCCCAGTCAGGGCACGTGCGTTGTGGGCTCGATCCCCAGTAGGGGGCGTGCAGGAGGCAGCTAATCGATGTTTCTCACATTGATGTTTCTATCCCTCTCCGTTCCACTCTCTCTCTCTCTCAAAAAAAAAAATCAATAAAAACATATTCATAAGTCCATCTCTGTGTCCTCACACAATGCAATCAGAAATCACCAGCTCCTACAGGAACAGAATGTCTTTTCCAAGCTTGTGCCTTCCTCACATGGGAGATAGCATTTGGACACTTTGGGAAATACTGTTTGATGCTGGTCCACATGGACCTCTGGCCACACAAAACTCAGTGACTTGAGAAGAAATATGAAACTTAAATAAATGATTCATAACTGTTTTAGATTTTACTGGCATCCAAGTGAAAGCCACTCTTTGGTAGCCATTCAATTTTAACTTTGCTGGGCTCTCATGATAGGTAAATGTATCGTAGACATAAGCTTATAAGAAAGGCAACATTATCCAAATGGTTGGCATTAACTTATATGCCAAGTCTCACTTTTTAAAAAGAGCTTTGCCACTAGTTAGACAGTACATGGGTTGCTTCTTTTCCTTTCTTTCCAAGTTTATTTAAATTTTAGTAGAAGTGAAAGTATAATTTTATTTAGATGTCCAAGATCCCTAGGAGATGTATCTTAAAAGTGAATTCCTCTCTGTTTTGTGAACTCTTCCCTATTTTCTCAAATCTGCCCCTACCCCATTCTCATGTCATCTTTTTTGAGGTCAGAGAGACCTTGGTTCAACACTCTCTGGCAGGAAGTCTATTCGTTCAGCACCTGCTGGTCAGACCCAGAGCAGTAATGGGAACAAAATGGCAAGGACAAGATGCCTAAAAATAGCCCCCTCCATTTTTATGACATCTCGTTACCAATCAAGCCGAGCGCTAAGGAGGGTTTCTAGTGACCGATGAACACAATTATTTTAAGAAATACAAGGAATATTTAAGTTGGAAGCTAAAAAGTATTTCTGGTTTTACCATCACAGGGAAGACCATTTAATTTATAATTGTGTTAGTGTTTGATACTGATTATTTGACCCTTAGGGACATATGTAAAATGCACACTAGTAATAATTGATGCTGTGGCCTTTGGCACTGAAGCCAGAGAGTATATTATACTGTATGAGATTCATTCTGGGTTTTAAAACAAAACAAAACCATATACATATACATACATATATGTATATATGTGTATATGTATGTATATATGTGTGTGTATATATATTCTTCAGTAATAAAAGCAATTTTATTTCTAGAATAAAATAAAATTTCCTTCATCTAAATATACACTGGCCCATAACATAATCTTCCAAAGACAAATTTTGGCACTTTCATTTGAAATTAGATTCTAGGAAGCTCTTAAAATTAATTTTATTCTTTTTAGAAAGCACAGATTTTCAAAACTGCCTCCAAGTTCATACATGTATTTAGATCACCATCAGCTGGTCATTACCAGCCACTTTTATATTCCACGGAAGGCAGGAGCCGGTGAAGAAAAGCCATAACGTGATAAAAACAAAACTAGATAAAATATATATAAAATAAACGACGTTGTGAAAAGTGTCAGACATCCACCAAAAATCTGAGGGAATGTTTCAAGGTGCCATTATGGTTTTATTCTTTTTCAAAATCTGGAAGCAAAGGCTAGTTTTGTTCCCTTCGGCAAATACAACAGAGTTGGTGAGAGTCCGTGGCTCCAATTCTTTCTTGGGAGCATTGTGAGATTTTTTTCTTTAATTGATTTTTTTTTTTTTTTTTTTTTAGAGAGAGAAACATTGACATGAGAGAGAAATCAATCGGTTGACTCCCATCTGCATCTCGACTGGGTCTGTGCCCTGACTGGGAATTAAACTCAAACCTTTTGGTGTACAGGACGACGCTCCAACCAACTGAGCCACACCAACCAAGGGTGAGTTTATTTTTATATGTATGTGTGTGCACATATACATGTATATAACGTCTCATATATGCATATAATCTCATATATATTATTCCGAACATTTAATTCATATCTCCCTGTAGATAATCAGTTGGTTGAAGCAAAGAGTTTTTTCTCTATTTCTATGCAGACACTGAGAAATATTTCAGTTTCCAGAACTTTTTCTCCATCTTCTCTGTCCCTTTGGTCATGGGGGTTGGGAGGTGGGGAAGAAGGTCGTTTTAGTTAGAAGACAAATCAAAATCTGCCTTTACCCTACACTTTGTATTTTGGGGGGTTGGAGAAGGCGCGGGGTTGATCGTTTAAAGAAAAGCAAAAGTGGGAAATGGTGATATTTCTTTTTAGTTTTAAATCTCACATAATTATAGTGAAAGTGAACATAAAATATTCCTTTCTCATGCTTTAATGATGACTCTTTGTCAAGTTACAATAGACAATGTATTTTTCAAATGATTAACTCACCTACACGCTTTGACTGTTGCTACATAAAATACTTTGCTGTCAGAGTCCGTTTTTTTAAATCTTACCTCCACCACCTCCTCATATTCTTCATCATCTGCCATTTTCTCTGAGTAGTAGTGGCACCTACAAACTTCTCATATTCCAGACAAATGAAGATACATTAGAATCCATCCCCAGGACTGAAATCATCTTACAAATATTATAAAAGCAGACTTTAAAACGTAGCCATTCTACATCTATGTTTGCAGGCTAGGGGAGAAAAGACACGTAAATGCAGATTTGAAAAACTGAACCTCCCAACGTCTTCCCCTTGAGGCCCACAGGGACATGGTGGGCATTGGGTGTTGCTGCTTGTAGCTATGTGTGGTCAACTTAGCTCAAGTTGTAAAATGAAGTTGAGGTAAGGGAGTCAAGAGGGTTTAGGTTCAAAGGAACAGAGTACTTAAACTTCCAAATACTTGGACAGGAACATTTTCAAACACAAATTTTAGTGAAAGGAAGGTCAGCCCAGCTCTCTGCAGAAGTGGTCACGTTTCCCCCAAAGCACTGAAACCCTAAGAGGGCTGCCGTAGGGCTCTGCTCTATTATACGGTCCCCAGTATATCTTATGCTTCTGATGAGAACAAATAAAAACAAGTCTGCCAATAGATTTGGAAAGAAAAATAGAAACCTCAAGGCAATGGGTTTATTTTCCTCCCGAACACCATTGGCTTGTATGGATTTTTCTCTTTCGCTTCTGTAGCTCTCAGTCAAACCTGGAAAAGAACAATTTGTTGACACGCTGACTGACGCATACGCCTGTAGGCCTTTGGCCTGAGCTTCTGACTCAGGCGCTAACGAAAGGATCTCCCAAGGCCTTTGCAGTTTGACGCCAGAGAGTGGGACTCTCTCTTGATAAAAGTGGATGATGACTTGGAGCAGCTGTCCCTTCGCCCAGAGACATTTGCCATGTAAACCAATACCCTGCTATGGCTGGTTTTGTTAAGCTAGCGAAACTGCCACTCTTGGGGCAAATGAAGCCCAGTAGAAAAGGATAAATATAGGAACGTAGACTATAGATCCTTTTCTGTACTAATATATTTAGGAAAAAAAAAAAATCAAAGGCAAAAAATGAAAAAAATGTTGTTAGACAAGAGAGCCCACTCAGTTAAGCAATCAATTGGTTAGTATCAGACTTGGTTCTAACCACACACTACATGTCAGATATTAGTAGGGCCTGAGCACAGATGGGGTTACAGACTTTCCTAGTCACCGTTCCCATCACTGATTTCCCCAGTTATGACCCAAAACTTTGGAAAATACTTCAAGGGAAGTTGTGGAACGTCCCCTGAAAGAATATTACAGAAAAAGCCATAAATGGGCCTTACCTCCAATCTATCAAATCAATTTCCTCAGCAGCAAAGCCTCTCCCAACTCTCCCCTCCTGAGAACCCCAGGCAAGAGCCAGCGTGGTGTCTGGGCTCTGAATTATCATGTGGCAAGACCAGCCAATCAGATCCTGAGTTGCTCAAATTTCAGAAGCTAAATATACTGAGTGATCTTCTGAAAACCACCTGTTCATCAATTTCACTAAAGGATAAAGGGTAACAAATTGCTTGCTTAGAGCTATTCAAATGTAGTAAAATTTTACCTAACTTCCAGCATATGGAGTTCAGATTTCTGTTAAATCTCTCACTGACTGCAACCCTGTTTAATACCATATTTATGCAAAATAATGTGGAAGAAAATAAGCATGATTTTGAGGGGTTTGGAACCTTCTATAATTGTTTTCTTCACAGCATTTGTCCAATCTTCACAGAGGTGAGTATGTTCGCTCCATGCAGCTCACCAGGTGTGCTACAGAGGTTATAGGTTATTGGTGTGAAAGACACAGAGGAATAAGATCCAGAAAGTATCAAGTTGGCAAAAATAATTTTTAATGTAATAAAATGAAGTGATAGATGAAACTATTTAATAGTGACACTAGATAAGCTATCCACAGGGCATAGTGAACAAGATTAGGCCCTATCATTTTTCTATTACTAAACCGGGGCAGGTATGCCAAGATCATATTCATTCTCTCTCTCTCCCTAGGTAAGGCCAGCGGCTAGGAATAGTGTCTCTCATATGTGACGGGGTTACTGATGTCCTGTTTACTCAGGTGGCTCTTAGAAGCAGAGTGTGAATGCAGACACAAAAGGGTACATTATCTGAGCAGCAAGATCAGATAAAAATGGAAATCAGTAAATTACAAGGAGATAATGCTCTGTTAGGCAAGTCAGAGTGTAAGACATTGACTTTGTACAAATTGTCTGAAAATTTTCTACTTGAAGATAATTTTCACTGATTTAATCTCCCTCCACTCCTCTGGACTAAGGCAAAAACCCAGTGGGTCACCGATATCTTGATAGAAATGTCAGACTAAATATATGGTAATGGTTCTTTTTGAGTTAAATGTTAGGAAGTAATCTCATATCATTTTAAACATCTGTGCCTCTCTCCCTTCTGTGATTCATATGGTCATAAATAAAATTGAACATCATTTTGTCATGTTTACTAATCATACCTATTCATTTGGTATATTCTCACAGGTTTTACGACCAAAAGATGTATGAGTAATATGAGACCATTCACTTGGCAGCTGCATTCTAGAAGAATTATGACTTATTCTTCATTATGTGTTTTAAAAGATGGTGTTAAATTGGAAAATAACACAGGCCCCATTTTTTAAAAACCATATAGTACAAAATTATATAAAATAAAGATAAACATAGACATTCTAATGCTAATCTGGAATTATGCCCTCTGGGGATGAAAGAGCAGATTTATTTTTCTTTCTGGCCTGCATTCTCTTCTGTGGAAGAATAAACTAATGCCCTAATTTATTGGTAGGTTCTTATCACATGCCTTGCATGTAGAAAGTGCTCAATAAATGTTGGCTATTATAATTTATAAATCATTACCATATTTTACATTGTATTAGAGTCCTTGCTCTTTATTCTGTATAAGATCGAAATACCAAAACATTGCAAAGCGTCTGAAATCAAACATTGGTTAGTCTAAGAATTTATGAATCAATAAGAGTTTGACTAGAAGCCTATATAATGACTACAGTTCAGTGCCAATAGCAAAGCTTCAGACGATATGCTTTCTTAAAGATCAGAGTATAGAAGTGTCGTATCTGAAGACCAGAAGACATTTGATGGGGGAGATGGCATTGTAACAGAGTTTTTGTCATTGCAGTTCATTTGATTTCATTTATTATCTTAATCAAATTATATCTGCACATCGTTTAAGAATTAAATAGTTCTTCAAGCTCATTATATTGTTATTTATCTCTACACATTTAACAAAAGGTCCACATTACTCTTTACAGATTTCTATTCAATCATAGGCATTATCTGTTAAGTCCCCACCTTGGGAAATGAGGTATAGTTCTCTTTCACATAGACCCCGGTTCTCATGAGACACAGCCTCATCTCTCATCCTTATATCCTGGTAATCAAGTTTCTATTTATGTAATTCAGAATTCAATGGTTACATTATTATGACTAGCAAAATGCTATTCACAGTTGAAACCCATACATTTGATTTTTTTTGTTGTTTCCTGCACAAGGGCTTATTTTTCTGAAAGTTGATATTTTTCTTTCTCTCTCTCTCTCTTTGCTGTTATTAATCCTCACCAAGGGTATTTTAGATAGAGTGGAAGGGAGAGAGGAAGAGAGAGAGAGAAACAGCAATGTAAGAGAGACACATTGACTGGTTGCCTGCCACATGACCCCACCAGGGCTGGGGAATCAAACGTGCAACCCAGGCATGGGTCCTTGACTGGGAATTGAACCTGCCACCCTTAGGTCTACAGGCCGACAATCCAACCACTGAACCAAACCAGCCGGGTCTCTTTCCCTGCTTCCTTTTTTTCCTCCTAGATAAGCAGTACCTAGTAGAACTTTCAGCAATGATGGAAATACTCTATACCAGCACCATGAAATATGGTAGCCACTGGCCACATGTGGCTACTGAGCATTCAAAATGTGGCTATTGTGACCACAGAACTGAGTTTTTGTATTTTTTATTTAATTTAAACTTAACTAGCCATGTGTGGCTGGTGGCTATCGTGTTAAGCAGCACAGTTTTAGATATTTATCACTAACTACCTAAAACTTTCTGTCTGAACCTGCTCTCGGTATACATATTCAAAGACATTAGGCAGAATTCTACAGTTGTATCCATTTCATCTTAAACCTCTCAGGGAGCCAGCCTTTTGTTCCATCTGGACTAGCTGGTGCTTGGCTCTTGATTCCCCTTCACTGCCATTCTGGGGATTATGCAGATTTATATGAAAATTCTGATTCCTTTATTTAACTAATATTAGAGTAGGTACCACGTACCAGGCATTGTACCAGGTGCTTCCTTCACACAGCAGGCACCACTAGTTGACTCAGCAAAGTGTATGCTCCACTTCTTGCTTATTAACAGAACCACAATTTAGTTTGGGAACAGAAATGTGCTCATTTAAAAAATATAGTCCTCCTCAAGTCCATGAGAATGGCACAGTTTGCCAGTAAGATTTAAGTGTAATTCTAGAGAATAAAGTTCTGGGAAAAGTATTTTACTAATGAGCCACGTCAGATTCAGCCGGCACGTACTGTTTTCCTTTTGCCATTCTTCCCTTCTCCAGTGCTGGAACATAGATGCAATGTCTGGCGGCACAGCAATCATCTTGAGACTATGAGGGTATATGCCACACACTGAGAATGATAAAGCTAAAAGAAGCCTTACCTGGAACAATTTCTTTAATTTTTATATTTTGTAATTATTTTATCATTTAAGAAGTTTAATATATAATTGTACAAATAATTATATCGTGATTATTTTAAATGTACTTGCATATAATATATTGATTTTTTTCTATTTTGTACTTTACCAATTACTTATAAAGTTGGTTATTTCTCATGTATATTGACCATTTGTGTTTTATATTCTGTGTATTGACTGCCCATATCTCCCCTCTTACATTAATTTATAGGCATTCTTAATATATTAAGGATGTTAGCCATTTGTCTCTTGTATTATATGTTGTGAATATTTTCTCCACTTTGTTGTAGTATCAGTGGCCACAGAGATGGGTTTTGTTTTTTGTTTTATCCTCACCCAAGGACATTTTTCCATTTTTTGTTCAGATAGGAGGGAGAGAGAGGAAGAGAGAGAGAGAGACACATTGATGTGAAAGGGACACATCTAGTGGCTGCCACCCACACAACCCAAACAGGGCCGGGGACAAACTACAATCGAGGTACATGCCCTTAGCAGGAACCAAACCCGGGTCTCTCTGGACCGCAGGCCGATGCTCTAACCGCTGAGCCAAACTGGCCAGGGCCACAGAGATGTTTTAATATTCTTTTGCAGCCAAACTGGCAATCCCTCCCTTCCAGCTTTAACACTATTTATTGAATGAATTGAATTTGAAATGCCACTTTGAGCATGCATTAAATAAATATATATGTCTGTTTCTTGTCTCTTGTGTTTTTTTCTAGTTTTGTGTTCTTTTTACCTTCTGGGTTTTTGTTTTTTAATTTATTTGATTTTGTTTTTGTTGTGAAGTGTAATATATAGAAAATGATATAAAAGGTATGTGTACAATTTAGCAAATGGTGGTAAGGTGAGTATTCATATAACTACCACTCAAGCACAGAAAGGGCATCTCTATTGACCTTGACAGTAATAATTTTCCTTGCTTTTATTTTCAGTCTTACTGCCTATGTATGCATATGTAAACAATACGGTTTAGTTTTGCCTATTTTTAAATTGTATATAATAGATTCATGCTATATGCGATATTTGTAATTTAACTTTTCACTTAATATCATGTTTGTTGATTTTTATTATTGTATAATATTTCATGTATGACTATATTTCTATTGATCCGTTCTGCCATTAAGGGGAATTGGGTATTTCCAACATTTGTCAACTAAGAATAAAGAAGAAATGAACGTTCTTGAACATGTATTCTGGTGCTTACAGGCAACTAAATGATCAGAGTATGTAAGTAAAAGTGAAAATTATAGGTCAAGGCATATGCTTATCGTTAACTTCATTAAATAACACTACCTGTTGCCCAGTGTTGGTGCCAGTTAGTATTTTCATCAGTGATGTATGTTCCTAACCTGGCCACCACTTAAGATTAAGCTCTCTAAATTTTTTAATATGTAATGGATGTGTAAGAGTGAATCTTGTGGGTTTAATTTGCATTTCCATGGCTGCAAGTAAAGTTGAACTCCTTTGCATATGCTTATAGATATTTGGGTGTTTTATGTTTTGTTTTGTTTTTTTTAAGCAGTGTCAGTTTAATTCTCTTGCTCATTTTTAAAAAAATATATTTTTTTTTATTGATTTTTTTTTTTTAGAGAGAGAGGAAGGGAGACAGAGATAGAAACATCCATGAGAGAGAACATCGATTGGCTGCCTCCCGCATGCCCCCACTGGGGATCAGGCCCACAACCTGGGCATGTGCCCTGACGGGGAATCAAACCAGTGACCTCTTGGTGCATGGGTCAATGCTCAACCACTGAGCCACACCAGCTGGGCTCTTGTTCATTTTTGTTGTTTTTGTTGCATTGTTGGCCATTTGCTCCTTGAGCTGTATGCCTTCTTTATTCTGGATACTAATCCTTTGGTGGTTATTTGTGTTGCAAATCTCTCCCCCCTCTCTGCCGCTTATTTTGTCATCATTTTCACACTGACATTTTATTAATAGTAGTTCTGAATTTTCATGTGGTCAACTTCATCAATCTTCTTCTTTGTGACTAGTGCTCGCAATAATTTTTTTTTTTTTTTTTTTACCTCAAGATTGTGAAGATATATTCCTATATACTCTTCTGAAAGCTTTGGAGTTTCACTATTCACACTTAAATCTTTAATCTACCTGGAATTCTTTTTGTATATAGTACAAATGAGATATCTAATTTTATTTTTTGCATGTGGATAGTCAGTTGTGCCAGCATCCTTTATTAAAAATTCCATTGTTAGTGTCGGCCTGCGGACCAGAGAGTCCCGGGTTTGGTTTCCCCTAGGGGCACGTACTAAAAAGAAAAAAAAAAAAATTCCATTGTTTTCCCACAGGATAAAATTCCTTCTCTGTTATCAGTCTTATCCAGACGTATATGAGTTCCTTCTGTGCTCCCTATTCTATCCACCTGTCTATTTGTCTGTTTCTGTACCGATCCCTCTGTTGGTGCTGTTGTCATTCCCTGTGATTGGCCTTGATGTCTGGAAGAGCGAGTTCTCCCTCGATATGCTTTATCTTTAAGAGAATTCTGGCTCTTCTTGTCCTGGATAGTCTATACAAATTTTTGAAGAAGTTTACCAATTTCCCTAAGAAGTATAGTCTCTTCTGTTTAACTAATCTATTCGATGCTTTAATTCTGTCTTAGTGACCATGTATCTTGAGTACATTTTGATATTTATAGAGCAATCTGCCCCCATTCTTCTAAAAGTCATTCAGTTATTCTTATACTTCTGTTCTTTTAGAAATAATGATAATTAGCTTATCAAGTTTCATGAAAATTATTCTTGGATATTTTATAATTGATTTTAACTTATAGATGTATTTGGCCAGAATTGACACTTTCATTATATGCTCTTCCTATCCAGATTCTTTTTTACATCCATCAATAAAGTTTTTTTTTTTTTTTTTACATAGATCTTGAACATTAAGAAGTCTAAGTGTAATCCTGGGTATACTAAAGAATTTATTTTCATGGTAGATGAGAATTTGTGTAGACTTTCTAATATACATTGTTTATCAATTTTATTTTTATGGCTATTATTGAGTTCTTACTATTACAATTCACTTTTTCATAAAATTCATTAGGAGTTTGAGAAAGGTGACAATAAATGTGTGTGCTCCGTCTGTCAGTCATCTCGAATCCAGAGTATGGATATAGTTTCAAGTGAATTTTGGATAGGACTTTAAGAGCTGGAGACAGCAAGGGAAAGAGCAATCCAGAATTAGTAGATAGTATGAGCAATCACTGAAAGGTGGGAGAGTGTTCAGCATGTTTGGAGAATGAAGATTAATCTGGTTTAGATCAAGTAGGGACTATGGAGAGAGGTAATGGAAGACGACAAGGTAGATGCTGTGCTGTGGAGGACCCTGAGTGCCCCGCTAAGCGGTAGAAAACTGTGTGTTCTGACACTGTCACATTGCTATTCTCTTCTACAGAGTGTAGAGCTTTGAGTCAGTCAGACGTTGTCAAAGTAGAAGTACATCAGCAACACACATTACACAGTATAAAATAAAACATATTTGATTGTGAATCATACAGATTCAATAACACAGTGAGGTATATAGGTATGAATAAGAGCTTTCTCACATTATCAACCTCCCAGGCATTATTTGCTTTCCAAAATCCACGTTGAACACAGTAAGTGTCACCGCTGTTGCCCACTCATCCTTCTGAATACTCCTACCTCCTCCTCTGTGTTCTCTAAAATCAGACCCCATGAAGAATACATAAACATCAGAGAGGGAGGTTTAAGAATGTTAAATTACCCTCTGGTCCATTTCTTTCTTCTTTTTCTCCTGTCCCTGCTTTCTTGTAGGATCGGGCATAGGCTTATCTTCTACCTGAGCTCTTCACTAACTCGCATTGTTTGAAGACTCCTGACTTTGAGGCAGGGTCTCTCTTGATGTCTGCATGGAAATGAGAACAGCCTAGGGTTTTCTGTGTTTTACTTCTATTCTCCTCTCTCCACAGCCTACCCCAAAATTGCTCTTTCAACCCACTGTCCATGGTTACTCAATTATCATGGAGTAAATTATCAGAATTTACAATTTACTGCCCATCTCTAATCAGTCTCCACAAATGAATGGATCTCAAAAAATGTCAGCCTTGCCCTGGCCAGTTTGGCTCAGTGGTTAAAGTGTTGGCCCATAAACCAGAAAGTCCCAGGTTCGGTTCCGCTAAGGGCACGTACCTCAGTTGCAGTTTGTCCCTGGCCCCGGCTGGGGTCGTGTGTGTGGCAGCCACTCGATGTGTCTCTCTCACATCGATGTTTCTCTCTCTCTCTCTTCCTCCTGTTCTATCTGAAGATAAATGCGAAAATGTCCTCAGGTGAGGATAAAAAAAAGCCAGCCTTAAACTGGTGAATTCTAAGGCATTTCCAATGAGATGTAAATATAAAAGATTAAGGCCCATTTTCTTGTGTGGCTTTTGAACCAACTTCATAAACAGTGACTCTAATTCTCACTATCACACACACATTATATGTGTGTATGTATACATAAATGTGTGCACACATATGTGCATGCATGTATGTGTGTGTGTATGTTTCCCAGAAAAATGATGTCTCAATATTAGTTTGACTATATAAGTCCTTACATTGCTGTTAAAAATAAGGTCTAGTGCCCGGCTGGTTTGGCTCAGCAGTTACAGCATTGGCCTGCAGACCAGAGAGACCCGGGTTCGGTTCCCACTAAGGACACATACCTTGGTTGCAGTTTGTCCCCAGCCCCAGCTGGGATCGTGTGGGTGGCAGCCACTCGATGTGTCTCTCTCACATCAATGTTTCTCTCTCTCTCTCTTACTCCTGTTCTATCTGAAGATAAATGCAAAAATGTCCTCAGGTGAAGATACAAAAAATAAATAAATAAAGTCTAGTGTTTGAAAATTATTTATTACATGCACTCATTTAATGGATATGTAAATATGAACATAGATTCGGCCAAATAATTTACAACAAAAAGGTGCCTCTAGCTTAGACAACAATATTTTAAATTGCATATACACTTCCATGTTCATTAGTGTTTATATGAACTGGTCTTAGGGGAAGAAGTTATGTCACCTTCTAGTTGGCAAGAGAAGCCTATTCAAAGGAAATAACATTTTATGAGGTCCTGTATATGCCAACCAACCCAACTAAGCCATTCTAGGACAATGATTTATTAAGTAGTTCCTTTTAAAACAATTATTAAATAGTTCCTAGTATTCTACATAACAGTGCCTAACTCACTTGACAGCTTGAGCTTATCTATCTCATCTTTCTGTCATTGTCACTGGGACCAGAAGAGGTAGTTTTCCAAGAAGGAAAGTAAAGAGGAAAGAATTTGTCAGCAATAAGTTTTCATAATCAGCCACACAGCATTGGAAGGTGGAATATTTGACAACATAGCAAGTACGGGAAGGTAAGCAGTGTATGACAGTGTCCCAGTGATTCCCAAGTGTGGTTTAATCCCAGGAAGATCCCTGGAGGTCAAGTCTGAAATCTAGTTCATCCTGGACGGGCAATCCAGCTGATCTAGTGAGCATAAGTGGTATGGAGGTCACCAAAACACTGGGTCAATTCTATCTATCCTGTGACCTAAATATACTTTAAGGAGGGCCAAGATGGTACTATATCCAAACAGATAAACTCAGATCCAAACCAAAGCCTTACTTGGTGCACCCCTGGAATGATCATGTCCGCAGTCAGATGCCTGGAGTGGGCATGATCTGGCATTTGGTTAAACTTGAAAATATTTCTTTTCCAAAATGGAGGACTTGTTCCGTAAAACCTCTCAGTGGCTTCCTTTCCTCATATGTAAACAAAGGAATTGGGACTGGCCTTTCTCGATATAAGTCTTGAGAATCACTGGCCTCACAACTTGGTCCGGAAGAAGAGGGTTCTGTTGTCAACAGTGTGGGAAGTGTTGGGCATTACAAGCCCTCTGTGAGGTGTTGCCGGCACCTTCCATTGCAATGACGCCAAGAAATAGCCCCAAAGTCAAAGAAACCTACTGGCCCCTGTTGTTTCCCCTTGCACGTCTGAGAATTACACAACCACAGAGCAATATCATGAATTAACATCAGTTAGTTTTGTCCCATTGAATATACTTTGTGAAACTCTACATCAACACTTGTCCAGAGTAGCAGCTCCAGAACTACCTTGGTCTAAACTCAAGTCATTGGGCCTGGCACAGGGAAGAACCGGCACCCACGGCCGGGAAGAGAGTCGGGGTACCGTCCTCCCTGTGTCTGACCTGCATGCTAATTTTCAACTGAATGTGCTTTTCTCGAAAATCACTCTTCGGCTTTGGGACTCATTTTCCTCATCTGTAAAATGAGTGATCGGTATGACCCTTTCAGCTCTGTCATTATATGAAATATCTTCCCATGGGTGAGGTTCACTTTAGAACTTGACCTCTCCCTTGCCCCTTGGGCTGCTGAGTGACAGACACCACAGCTAATCCTCCATAAATAGATGTTCCATATCTTGGGTCTCAGGATGAATTTATAGCTGAAGATTAATATGCAGTAACTTTCAAATAAGACCAATTTGACCTCCAAGAAAAAAATATTTTACGGTATTTTAAATCATTACATTATAAAGCAGTGGTATGTTTTTATTTAACAAATATGAAATATAGTCCAGATTTTTATTTACAAAAATAAGTTTCAATCTGACCAGTACTTACTGAGCAATTTCTCTGGACCAGACAACATCCAAGGTGTCCCAATGCATCAGAAAGCTATGCCAGGAGCCATAGGTTAATAATGACTTTTTACCTTGAAAATTCCTACTTGTTTCCTTTTGCTTTCTATGAAAAGCAATAAAAGACCTTTTCTATGCGATTGGTACATTGCTGGATTGGTTACAGGTATGCCTCATTCAACCACCACCAGAGCTCAACAAGTAGCTGAACATTGGGTTTCTCTGTCATTTTGAGTAACTCTGGATGGAGACAAAAAGAATATCATTCCAACTGATCTAAAAATGAATCTGAGGCTGTAGAGACTGGCAGAGACCCAGATGAAAAATGCAAATCTAATTTAAATGCCCAGGAAAATATAACTTTCAGGAAAGACTATTCAAAGAAATACCCAAGTCATGGTATTTTCATCGAGAAAAGGTAATGGCGTGAAACTGAGATAAAGTATTAGTGAGTAAATCTCAAATGACAATCCAAAACAAAATCCTAACCAATTTAGAAGTTTGGAACTTACTTCTGCTTCTTAAAATAAGCAAATAATAAATCTACAGATAAGGAAGAGATAAAGAATAGTTCTACATGTTAAGAATGGGTAGAGAATATTAACTCAAAAATGCATTACTCCCAGAAGTTAAGCACCTGGCATCCTTACAAAACTAAAAGGAATATTTTCATTTATCTCACCTTAATGACTTCCTCTTTAGAAATGAACCCAAAGTCACTGAGGCTGGTTGTTGTTTTGCCATGTGGCCTGGAGTCCCAGACCAGGAGCCTTATCAGGAACCATTATTGGCATTTATCTCGAATTTGCCTGAGGTGGTACTTGATTGGTGTAGTCTCTCCTTCGGCCCTTCGAATATATCCCACCACTTCTAAAGCCCAATGTGTATCTCTGTGTCCGAAGTTCTTTTCCTCAGGACTAAGGGACGTTGTAGAAGAGACATGCCGAGGAATTAACACACTCCCCTCCTGACCGGAGATCACACTCAAAGACTGTCGGGGGTTTCTGTATAGATACCCCAGCTCCCTCCCACCGTGGCTGGGGTCACTTTGAGGCACGAAGTTTGCACTGTGGCTAAGATCTCTGCTCCCTTCCCTGCATGACATGCCTGTCTCTGCGGGACTCGCCTGCATCGCTTGAATCCAGTGCTTCCACTTTGATCCTCCAGCATCTGCAACAAGGAAAACCCACACTAAGATGTGTTCTGTTCGATGGCCCTTTCACAATATGAGGAAGAGATGTTCCCCAAAACAGGTAATGCTGCAAAGGGGCCTGATGATAACAACGTCTCATCTTCACCACGCTCACGCTCCCAGGAGGCCACTCTAATGGGCAAGCCATGGTCCCTGCCTTGGATAACCTACAATACTCTCTTCCATCTTCTCAGCTAGTCTATGTTTACATTCCTTCTAGAAGCTACATCGAGATGTAACTACACTATTTTCTAAGACAGTGGTACTCAAAGTGTAGTTCCCGGACCAGCTGGAGATGGACATCCTTGGACACTCCCGCTTATTGAAGCAGATGCTCTGGGGCAGAGGCCCTGCGTCTGTATTTTAACAACCCCTCCGAGTGATTGTGATGCACCCTGAAGTCTGAGATACTGTTCTAGGAAGTATTTCCTGTCTCCCCGACCTGACTGTAGAAATCTCCAGCTGCAGTTCCCCATCATCTTCCACATGTATTCAGTCCATTTAAACTCGGTGCAACCTCCTAAATGTTGAGCGCTTTTCTCTTTCTCAGACCAGCCCACATTTCTCACCTGATTGACCAGTGCAGCCTCCCGCCTGGTCTCCCTGAATCCAGGCCTTTTAGCCGTTCTAGGTCTGAAGTGAAATGCGTTATGTCCCTCTAGTGCTTCCTGGCATCTAAATTGGATCTAGCCCAGCCAGTGTGGCTCAGTGGATTGAGGGTCGTCCCATGGACTCAGAGGTCCTGGTTGGATTCCCGGCCAGGACACGTGCCCGGGTTTCAAGCTCGATCCCCAGTAGGGGCCGTGCTGGAGACAGCTGACCGATGTTTCTCACATTGATGTTTCTATCACTCCTTCTCCCTTCTCTAAACAAACAAATAAATAAAGTAAATCTAAGAGCCTCAGGATCCACATGCAAGGACATTTATGATTTGTCCAGTCTACAGACACACCAAAGTACCTGCAGGGCACCCTCCCTCCACCCCCTTGAGGTGAACTGTCCTATCGCAGGTACTCTTTAGGGTCTAAAGGCCCCTCTGTGATCCTCTTTAAATAAGCCATGGGCATATAAAAACCACCTTTCGTGGCAATGTCAAATCTTGGAGGAGATCAGTAGCCTCAAGCGGTTCGTGCTGTAGCAGAGAGCAGAGGGAAGGAGTGAGGAGCCGAAGCTAGACGTTCTGTACTTTTCCAGTGTTGCTCAGGGCAGGTCTTACCCCTTCTGGTCAGTCAGGTCGTGTGGCTTCCAGCCCCCTCCGCATTTACTATTTGGGGCTCTAGGTTTTCTTATGTCCCTAAACTCTTTGAGATGAATTCTTCCTCTGTAAACTAGAGATGAATGTTTGCCTTGTCTATCACAGAGGGCTGGCTGAGGTTCAGAGAAAACATTTATAACAAGCTTTAAAAGGCTTCGAGGTACAAAACGAAAGTAAGGTATTGTCGTTAAATAATTATCACAATTATTTGTAACAATTAAATGTAACTAGCTAACCTTTAGTGAGCACTAATTATCTGCCAGGCCCTAATCTAAATTTAACATTCATCATTTTGTTTAATCCTCTTAATACTCCAAAAATAAGATACTGTGATAATCTCCCCATTTTACATAAGAAGAAACTGAGGCATGCAAATGTGGAAAAAAACTTAGTCAAATTTACACAACTTGAAAGTGACAGAGCTGGGATTTAAATCCAGGTGGTGTCACTCCAGAGCCCAAACTCTTCACCCTTTTAATGGCAAAATGGCATCAGATATGAGACCTCAGTTCTTGAGTTTGGCTGAGAAAGAATTCAGAGCCAAATACAAGCAAACATTTATTTAGAAAGTCGCAGAGGTAGAAGTGAGCCATGGAAAACTTGAGCCAGCTGGGCTGCATGGGCTCAGAAAACAAGTTACAGAGACAAAAGAAGGGCCCTTGGAGATTAGGAGAACGAAAGCAAAGGTACATGCCTTGAGGGAAGAAAGTCACGGGGTGTGCTCTAGAAAGAGAGAGAGAGAGCATAGACTGGGTCCTTCTTCATGAGGGTTTTATCTGGAGGTCTCAAGGGGAGGATCTCAATAAAACATCCATCAGTATTTCAGGTGTGTCCTTTCAGGGTTGTGGTCTCTACTGATTGGTCAGCACCAGAGCAGGGGGTCATTAGTCATCACAGCTGGTCCTGATGTCAGCCAGGGTGCAGTGCAAGGGCTTGTGCGGGAGTGGTATGAGGCTATTGTCCAGCCCCCTTGTTCCTCCTCTAAGGGGGTTTACCTCATGACCAGTGACATGCCAGGGGAGGGTCTGAACTGCATGACCGAGCAATATGCTATGGGAGGAAAGGTCACCCTGGGGCGAGGTCCCACCCTACATTTGTCACATGCTAGGCAGCTGGGGTTTTTCACCCTGGGTGACCTTCTGTACCTGGCCTATCATTCCTACGCTACTCTTGTCTGTAAACTGCCTCCTATATCAACCCCTGTGTACTACGGACTCGCTGCAGTGATGACTGTGATTATGGGTACATAACATTACCCAAAGGGCCTGACATATCTTAGGACAGGACAATAAAGCTCACTATGCAGGGAATCAACCTATTGCTCTATAGTCTAGCTACTTACTCACCTGTTGCCCATACATTGTCCTCCACAGGTGAACACAGTGGTGAAGGGTCTCTCCCTGGGGTCAGAGCACCTGAGTATAAGTCTCAGCTCTGCAAAGATAATAACAGTGTGACCTTGGGCAAGTAGCCTACCTGTTCAGTGCATTGGACTCCTTGCTTGTAAAATGAGGAAGATATTTATATTGGCCTCGTACGATTTTGTGCAGATTAAATGAGAGAACACATGTAAACAGTTGAGCACAGTGTGTAATCAATGTTAAGTGTGCAATAGAAGCTGACTATTATTTTTGTTTCTCTGGGGCAGTAGCAACATGGGCAAGCAAAGCAATCCCTCCAGCAAATCTGACGACTGTATTTATAGGCACAATCACTGTCTCCGGAGAGCCTGCAGCACTGAGAAAATTATCTTGAGCCCTTGAGCCCTCTTTGAGTCACCAGACAAAAGCAAACAGGCGTAAGTCCTGGGGTCAGCACGGTGTTAACCGCAGAGCTCACTGCCGCAAATAGCCACCTTCGGCTGGCAGAGAGCAGGCGGGTGCAGCCGAGGGGAGCAGGGACCACGGGCACTGCCCTGAGTCAGGGGCACGAGGTGTGAAGGCTACGCCAGGGCAGAGGCAGCGCGTGCTGCCGGGCAGGTAGAAAGGAAAGAAGTAGGCACATTTCAACCAAAAATGACTTCTTTCCAGGGGGCGCGGTGCTATCTGGGGGAAGTCCCGGTCCCTCCCCTCAGCGTCATTTTCACAGAGTCTCAAGAGTTGGTGTTACACAATCACTGACCAAGATAACCAGCTCGATTAAAATAAGTTGTCATCGGGGAACTGAAAACCTGGATCCCACTTCTTAGAGAACACTATACACTAACAGGTTTTGTTTTTGTTTTTTTAAGGTTTTAAGTAAATCCTGCAATTATCTTGTGAATAAGATAATTATATGGCACTCTAATTTTATATTATAAATTAATTTATTGATTGAAAACATTTCAAGTGCCCACAATGACTACAATCTTGCCAATCCAGCTACAATATTTAAAAATTTTTTCTTTCTTTATTGATTTTAGAGAGACAAGAAGGGAGAGGGAGAGAGATAGGAATATCGATGAGAGAGAACATCGATTGGCCACCTCCTGTATGTCCCCCACTAGGGATCAGGCACACAACCTGGGCACGTGCCCTGACCAGAAATCGAACCAGTGACCTCTTGGTGCATGGGTTGATGTTCAACCACTGAGCTATACTGGCGGGGCCAGCTACAATATTTTTTTAAATTATTTTTTTATTTTTTTGAAGGCCAAGAGAACTAGAATATTAGTTTCCTGTTCTTTCTTTCTTTTCTTTCTTTCTTGAAAGGTAGGTTATTTCCCCCCCAAGTTACATGTTATTTATCTTCATTTTTTTACCTTTAGTATTATTTTGTGTTCGTTTCTAGTGTATAGCATAATGGATAGATAATCGTGTAGTTTACCAAGTGTTACCCCGATATTTCCAGTACCCACCTGGCACTGTACATAGTTATCATGATAGTATTGGCTACACTCCCCATGCTGTACTTTACATCCCTGTGACTCTTCTGTGACTACCGATCTGTCCTGCAGTCCTTTTACCCAGTCCCCAGCCTTCCCTCGGAAACCACCCGTCTGGTCTCTGTGACTATGCGTCTGTTTCTGTTTGTTGTTGTTATTCGTTTGTATTGTTCTTTAGATTCCACATTTAAGTGAAATAATGGGGTATCTGTCTTTCTCTGACGGACCTATTTCACTTAATACCATTTAGGACCAACCATACTGTCGCAGATGGTGAGGTTGTAACAGACCAGGAGTCTCGGAAGAGGATGTGGAACAGGACAGGCACTGAAGGTTTACATTAATTTTACAAAATGAACCTCAGGGTGTTATGGGTGGAACTGTGTCCTTCCCCCAGGATATGAGAAGGTGACTGGAAATAGGGTCATTGAAGATGTAATGAATTGCAGATGAGGTCGTACCCGATGAAATAATGACTAGTGTCCTTAAAAGAAAAGGAGAGACACAGAGAATGCCACGTGAAGAGACAGAGACGAGAAGGTGGCCATGTGAAGAAGAAGGCAGAGGTTCGAGTGTGCGTCTATGAGCCAAGGCACGCCAAGGAGTGCCGGCAAACACGAGGAGCTGGAAAGGGCAGGACGGGACTCTCCCCTACAGGTTTCACAGAGCATGGTCCTGCCAACACTTTGATTTCAGACTTCCAGCCTCCCAAACTGCGAGCCAACACATTTCTGTTGCTTTAAGCCGCTCAGTCGTAGTAGTTTGTCACAGCAGCCCTTGGAAACTATTGCACAAGGTTATGCTTTCCATCTATTTTGAATGGCCTTTATTAGATGGTCCAGGCATCTGTTAGAAGAGGGTCCCCTGCGCTGCATTATGTTTGTCTTCCCCCACTAAGCAATGAGCAGGAACTGTGTTTATTCCCCTGTATCTCCACACATAGTAGTTGCTCAATACATGCATGGTTTTTAAAAATGTTTTCGCCCTGGCCGGTTTGGCTCAGCGGTTAGAGCGTCGGCCTGCAGTCCAGAGAGACCCGGGTTCGGTTCCTGCTAAGGGCACGTACTTCGGTTGCAGTTTGTCCCCGGCCCTGGTTGGTCGTGCGGTGGCAGCCACTCGATGTGTCCCTTTCACATCGATGTTTCTCTCTCTGTCTCTTCCTCTCTCTCCCTCCCACTCTATCTGTACAAAAAATGGAAAAATGTCCTCGGGTGAGGATAAAAAAAAAAAAATGTTTTCATTGATTTTTTAGAGAGAAAGGAAGGGATCGATAGAAACATCCATGTGAGAGAGAAATATCCATTGGCTGCCTCTTGCATACCCCCTTTTGGGGATTGGGCCCACAACCCGGGCATGTGCCCTGACAAGGAATTGAACTGGGACTTCTCAGTCCATGGGACGACACTCAATCCACTGAACCACACTGGCCAGGCTGCATGTAATCAATCAATGAATCTCAAGGAACCTCTGGCTGGGATTCACCTTGGCTGCTAGTCCATGTCCAGCCTCCAGCCCTCAAATATCAAACTTCTTTCCAATTTAACAAGTATGCAAAGGTTCCAGGTATGAGAAACCAGGGCAGCAGCAAAAATGGACCTAAGGGACATATGGGACCTGAGACACACAGCCTTGACCTTGGATCTGTCCATTATCTCTGCGCATCCTTGAACTACACACTTAGCCTTTTTGGGTCTTTATTATTATTACTATTATTTTAATCCTCATCCGAGGACATTTTTCTGTTTATCTTCAAATAGAGTGGGAGGGAGGGAGAGAGAGAAACATCAATGTAAGAGAGACACACTGACTGATTGCCTCCTGCATGACTCCAACCAGGGTTGGGGATGAACCGCAACCGAGGTACATGCCCTTGGTCAGAATCAAACCCATGACCGTGGGCCAACGCTCCAAGCACTGAGCCAAACTGGCCAGGGCTGGGTCTCTTTTTAAATTTTTTTATCTTCACCCGAGGATATTCTCCCATTTTTTGTTCAGATAGAGTGGAAGGGAGAGAGAGAGAGAGAGAGAAACATGGATGCGAAAGGGACACATCGAGTGGCAACCACCCACACGGCCAACCAGGGCCGGGGACAAACTGCAACCGAGGTACATGCCCTTAGCAGGAACTGAACCCGGGTCTGTCTGGACTGCAGGCTGACGCTCTAACCGCTGAGCCAAAGCGGCCAAGGCAGAGCTGGGTCTTTTTAAAAGTAAGCTATAGACAATTGACTTTCCTTACTGATTTGCCTAGGGAAACTTCTTAAAATTAAAAATAAGTATCACTTCGCCCTGGCCAGTTTGGTTCAGTGGTTAGAGCGTCGGCCCACAGACCAAAGAGGCCCGGGTTCGGTTCCCACTAAGGGCACGTACCTCGGTTGCAGTTTGTCCCCAGCCTGGGTTGGGGTCATGTGGGTAGCAACCCACCACTTGATTTGATATATTATGACCTTTATAATTAGGCTAGTGCGATGATTACTGTACATGCAACCATTTGATTAAAATAATCCTGTTATCATTAAACACATCAGTTATGAAAAGAGGAGATATATAACAAAGAAAAAAATAGTAAAAAAAAATCAGCTCATTAAAATTTATGTTTTCAGAAGTATTGGATACTTTAAATTTCTTCCAAATGTGTCACTGCAAAGGTACCTAATTTATACCTCACTATAAAAAGTTGCATTTTGTTATTCATCCTTAGATGCAAATTGAGTTATTTCTAACCGAGAGCCATCGTGACTTGGGCATTGGAACCATGGGTCCATCTCAGTGGTTGCCCAGAGGATCAGATGGGGAAGAAAATGACTGTGTGCTCACCATCTGTTTCCCACATTGCCTGAGAAAACATCCAGAAAACCCACGTTTTCAGGACGGCTAGCCTTCAAAGCAGTCTCCAGAAAGAGAAGTGCTTCCTGCCACGGTCTACAGTGAACACACTACAGAGTCCTTCGGTGATCAGAATCCCGACTGGCTGCCACAGTTTGAACAACATGATGCCAGACATGCAGGAGGCCTCTGACCCATCCAAATGCACAGCTTTGGGCACCAGTGTTTCAGACGCAGGACGGAGTTGCTACAGGCCTTTCTTTCTCTGCATCGACACAGGCCTGTCTATCTGCCAAGCAGTGTGCATTTCAGTAGTTTGCCAGGGGGGTTAACCAGACTGTGGTTTAAAATTGGAGGCATGTTTGTTTATTTTGTTCATTAGATTCCACGTTTAATTGAGATTATGTGGTACTTGTCTTTCTCTGACTGACTTATTTCACTTAGCATAATCCCCTCCAAGTCTATCCATGCTGTTACAAAGGGTAAGAAAGATTCCCTTCTTTTTTCACGGCTGAGTAGTATTCCATTACCAGAGGGAAAGGGGGATGTGAGCAGGTAGAAGAGGGTAAATGGGGAATAAATGGTAACAAAAGGAGATTATGAGAGGTGAACACATGATACATATACAGATGATGAATTATAGACTTGTACACTTGAAACCTATATAATTTTATTAACCAATGTTATCCCAATAAATTCAATAAAAATATATTTAAAAATTGAAGGCATGTTACTTAAAATTAGCTATTGATATAGACCTGAGAAAAGCACTTTTTTTTCTAACATTCAAAAATATTCTTGCCCAGAGGTCCTCTGACCACAGTCTTCGGAACCCTGGGGGTTGTGAAGAGTTCCCTTGGGATTACCCCATAAAGCTTACGACAGAACTCTATTCTCCCCTCCTCTGCACACTGGGATTTTGCTCTTGAAAAACAAGGCAGAATTGAAACTTTTGTTCTAATGACTTCCAGCAGGCACTCAGTAAATAGTTATTGAATGGCCTCAAAGATTCAAAATATATGTCCTATAAGAACGGGATGGAGCTGAGTGACCAGGAAGTGCAGGTTTATTGAGGGAAATACCTGCCCGGCTGCCTCCAAGTAGAGCGCAGCAGCTGGTCCTACAGACTAAGGGTTCTAAACGTGGGGCTGGGGTGGGGGGTTGCCCGCCAGGAGTCGCGTTGTCCTTGATTGGTCGGGGCTGGGGTCTTTCCGAGAGTTGTTCTGGTCCAGCTGTCTAGGTTTGGGTGGAGGTTTCAGGATACTGCTCCGCCTGGCCCGAGCGATAAGCTTTGGTTTCCTGGAATAAGGGGCTTGGAGGTTAAACAATAAGAAGCCGGGGGTAGTAATACGGAAGTTAAAGTTAACATGTCCCTAGTGAAGTTTGGATCAGCAGATGCTAAACGATGCCGCTGCTTATGAATGCGGGTCAGACCAAAGCTGCAGGAGCGACGCCAGGTGAGACTCTCGCACTGCCCGGCGGTATTTCACTCAGTGTGGGCTGTTCCTCCTGGGAAGAAAGGAGCCGGCAAAGAGAGCTCACAGGCTTGAGGGCCTCGTATGAACTTCAACTGCTTCATGTACACAGAGAAACCAAACAAAAAATCTAACAACTCCCCACCCAATGTGGCCCAAACCACAGAGGACTATGTGGTTGAAATGAGGGGCCCGCAAGATCTGAGTCCATCTGACCCAGCTCCGGTTACCACCAGCTCCCATGGGAGCGTCTCTGAGCTCCGTCCTCAGTGCTGCCTGGAGGCCAGGCGCACCCTGGACAGCTCTCCCCGAGGGGCCAGCAGGAGAGGACAGCAGGAAGGCATGCCAGTCACCTGAGCACTAGTGGAAGCCTTCGAGCCTGAGGTTCTGAGTTTGTCTTCTGTTTGTTGGCCAGATGGGTTTCTAACCTTGCAACCATGCCTATTTTACCTTTTTCAAAACTCAAACAAAGATAGCACTTCTATTGGAGCTATTCTTAACATGCAAATGTATGCACGTGTACAGACATGTGGGCACACACACACCACCAGGGGATATAATTGGCGCAAATTGCCCGGCTGGTGTGGCTCAGCGGTTGAGCATTGACCCATGCACCAAGAGGTCACCAGTTCAATTCCTCGTCAGGGCACATGCCCAGGTTGTGGGCCAAATCCCCAGTGGGGGGCATGCAGGAGGTGGCCAATCGATGTTCTCTCTCATCAATGTTTCTATCTCTCTCTCCCTCTCCCTTCCTTTCTCTATAAAAAAGTCAATAATGAAAAAAAATGTTTTAATCAGTGCAAATGATATTCAAAGGCACATGAGCCAAGCTTGGAGCCAACAATGGAGACACTGGGTGGACCAGCAAGTATGACTCCGCCCCACAAATCAAAGCATTCATCCAGCACATGTTTATCCAGTGCCAACTATGTGCTAGAGCTGTGCTGTGGATATGTGATGACTAAAACAGAGAGTCTCTGCCCTCTTCAGGTAACATTCTAGTGAGGGAGACAGACAGTATATGTGGGAAAGAGTAATAAGCTCACAGGAGAGGGAAGGGGAGGGGCCAAGCTGGAGGCGGAGCCAAGGACGCTCTGTAACGTTGGAGCACAGGCTTCAAGAAAAGGAAAGGGCGAGCCCGATGTGAGCATCTGAGGGAGACCATTGCAGGCAAAGGAAACAACACAGGCCAATACCCTGAGGGCAGAATATGCCTGACCTATTCAAGGAAAAGCCCAGCCAGGGAGACTGGAAGGAAGAGGCGAGGAGGTTAGCAGGGGACCATTTAGGAATACATGTCAGAGCCAGATTCTGCTGGCCCTTGTTATGCTTTTGGAAAGTTTTGATTAAGGAAGTGGCATCCAGGTGCAGTGTGGTCCACAATGATAATCTTGGAAAGGGTATTTGTTCTGATAATTGGGCAGTGCCCTTGGCAGACTTTTCGGCCAGAGTAAGTGCCCATCCAAGTCTGCGGGGCACTGTCGGGAGTGGACATTGCTCTGCCCACTGTTTCTCTCCTTCCTCCTGCTGCTCACCCTCTGGAGATGCCCCTCAACAGAGTCTGGGAAAGGTGAGCTGGGGAGCGAGACAGAAGGCAAACCACAAGTCAGCCGGCTCGGGTCCTTCACCTTGGTCCGAGTGTAGGGGAAAGGGTGAGCCAGCAGCTGATCTGAGGTCTGGGAAGTAGCTGAGTCATGTCTATCATTGGTATTTGCCCTTTGCTTTAGCATCATTAATCCAGCCCCAGGCTGACCCTTTTAATTCAGTAATTTTATCTTACTGTTGCTTTTAGGAGAAGCCCAAGGCCGGGAAAGTAGTGGTTTTTCTTCTTTGCTTTCAAAAGATTTTATTGAAATAACAACTTTGGAAGAGACTATAGGAACAATTTCTGTACAACACATAATTATTCAGCTTAGCAAAGACTTTAAACGTCAGCTAAGAGAAGAGCATGGGTGTTACATCAATGATGTCTGTCTGTGTTCTAACTCCAGGGTTTCTCCCCTCATTCTAAACAGTGAATGCAGAGTTTGAGAATACCAGGCAAACCGGGGTGTGTCTCGCTTCCAGCCTCCTTCCTTCAGTCATCAACTTCACAGTTCCTGCAAGGTGCCCTACCATGCCAGGGAGGGAGCTGGGAGAAGCAGTTTTATTTACCTGTTACACACTGAACTACAACTCTGAGAGCTGAAATAAAATAAAAGCCCTCACACTTGTGCTAAAATCCAGTCTCCTCTATTGGCCCCCTTCCTGCCCCTCCAGGCTCCCCGACCCGACTGAGTGTACTGCAGACCTTTGGTCTTTCTGATGGGAGCGTGGGGCTCAGCCCTGCTGCAGCCCTAGGCTGGAAACTTTCTAAGCAATCACTGGGCTCCCTTCCGCCTGTCACCAAGCTCTCTGCTAGGAACAGCACTTCCTCCCACCATGTGTAAGCCGCAACCCATCGCCCCATCTGTCTCCAGCGCATTGCAGAGTTTACTTCCCTTGTGGTGCGCATCTACCTGACCTTCACCATGGGTTACCTATCTATCATCTGTCTCCCTCTCCACGACACAGGCACCTCGAGAGTAGGGCCATAGGGGCTTGCTCCTGACATGTGAAAGGTATTTAATGAACTTGAATGAGCTAGGGGGTGCTTTCTGGAATGACAGCTCATCTGGACACCCATCCTCGAGAGTTCCAAGGTCTGAGATACAAACACAAAGGCCCCTTCTTTTCTCAGGGGTCATGCTCCTCCTCCCTCATGTATTAACTCACAGGCAACAGAAAGGGCAGTTGGATGTTCCAAGCTAGAGATCACCACTGGGCAAAGCTGCCTTTATATTTTTTAATGTTTAATTAAATTTACTGGGGTGACATTGGTTAATAAAATTATATACAATTTTATACAATTATATATAATGTTCTATTTAATTGTATAAAATTGTGCACAATTCTATAATACATCATCTGTATATTTGTGCCCATCACCCAAAGTCACCATATATTTGACCCCCCCCTTTGCTATCTCCGCCCCAGTCCCCTTTCCCTCTGATACCACCATACTGTTGTCTGTGTCTATGGCACCTGTTAGAATGGCTATTATCAACAAGACAGGTGATCACAAGTGTTGGAGAGGTTGTGGTGAAAAAGGAGCCCTCATGCACTCCGGGGGAGGGGATGTAGACGGGTGCAGCCCCTGTGGAAAACAGTGTGGAGGAAAACAGTGTTTGATTTAGCAATCCCTTGTTGGGACATCTACCTGAAAAACTGGACAACATTTATTTGTAAATATCTATTGCAGCATTATTCATGGTAGCTAAGACATGGAAACAACCTAGGTGTCCTTCGATAGATGATTGGATAAAAAAGATGTAGTAGATATATTCTGTATATACAATGGAATACTACTCAGCCATCAGAAAAGATGAAATACTGCTCTTTGCATGGATGGATCTGGAGAATATCATGCTAAGTGAAATAAGTCAGATGGAAAAGTCAAGAACCATATGATTTCACTCATATGTGGGACATAAAACTGTGAGCAACAAATGAACAAATGAGACAAACAAAAACTGCCTTTATTTATTTATTTATTTTTATCCGCACTCGAGGACATTTTTTCATCTTTTGTTCAGATAGAATAGGAGGGAGAGAGAGAGAGAGAGAAACATCGACATGAAAGGGACACATCGAGTGACTGCCACCCGCACGACCCAACCAGGGCCGGGGACAAACTGCAACCGAGGTACATGCCCTTAGCGGGAACCGAAACCGGGTCTCTCTGGACCACAGGCCGACGCTCTAACTGCTGAACCAAACCAGCCAGGGTCAAAAATTGCCTTTAAAAAAAAGAGTCCGGCTAGCACTTAGCAAAGGTGGGCTTGCACGTGAATGTTCAAGCACTAGAGTTAGTCAGCTGGCCCTGAGTGCTTATCTGACTTTGCCTTTTCTCCTTCCTTCCCCAACACCCCACCCCATCCCTCGCACAGAGTTTTGGTTTTCATGAGAGCTAGGCAGCCTCCCAGTTGGAACATTGAAACAAGGTTATATGTTAGTGTCATGTGAAGGAGGGATTAGACAGACCTGAACTGCTCCAAAGGCAGAGTAAGGCTCAAGGGAGGACGAGGGCGGTTACGGAGGTAGATTGAGGGTTAGCGCTGAGAGACGCTCTCATAACGAGCTGCCCGGCAGAGGAGCAGCCTGCTTGGGGAGCCAGTACAGTAGCTGCTGTTACTCGAAGGGGACAGAAGTTGGCTGCACGGCCTCTGATTAGGATTGTGGGGCACCTCCGCATCCCATGGTTCTTCCAGCTCGAGGACCTTAGGACATCTTGGAATAGTTCACTTACCATGATCTTTGGTTAATCATCTTACTAAATCATCGCTTGCTGAAGTCACTATGACTCACACATGGATGGGGAAAGCTTGCTTTCTCCACATCCCCAGTGCACTCATTTTGAACCTTTAAGGAAGAAGATAAGTTTATAAACAAGGAGTTTACATTTGCTTTTCGAAGATAACTGACCTATATTTCTCATATTCTAACTCGCTTCCTGTGATATGTTTAAGAAGAACAACACTGCAAACAGTGTGCTTGGAAGGCACTGGAAAGTTCTCAAAACGCAGAGTCAGACTTGGCGTCCGTGTCTCTGACACAGCCCCATGCATCCTCCCATTAGCCGAAAAGTCTCTGCTCAGCATCCTGGGCTCTGTCTGGGGCAACAGAGAGGAATCACTAACCTTCTTAAAGGAGCAGGGACATATTTGCCATTGCTATTGTAAGCCTGCCGTGTGACCTTGGAGAAGTGACTTAGTTTCCTGAGTCTCAGTTTCCTCCTGTTTCACATGGAGATTCTAATGATACTTAGTGTACATTGTTCCTGTCGGCACTGAATTAAGCAATATGTGTAATATACTTTTGGTAATATCTGACATATGATAAATACTTTAAAAAAAGATTAGCTACCATTACTATTCTTAACATCATTAATATCGTCTTCATCATAATCTGTTAGAAATTACAACTGCAAAGAGAAGGCATAGAAATCTCATGGGGTTGCCTCCTGGATGCTCCCCATTCTCAGCCTTACAGCAGCACAAACATCTCACGGTCACCAATTTCCTCATTGTGCCCCAAATGTCATCCTTGCGAGCACCAGACTTGTGAGAAGCTGAATAAAACACTCCTGTGACAGGTAATATTTCCTAGAACGTTGCTACAGAAAGTGTGGTCTTTGGACCAGCAGCAGCTGCAAGCTGGTCAGGAAATCAGCTCTGGGGCGCAGCCCTACTTTTAATTCAGCAACGAGGACATGTATGTTAGAGGACTATGAGGGGAGTTGTTCTATTTTCTCCCAGTTTGTTTTTGTTGTTGTTGTTGTTGTTGTTTTGGTACATGCCCCTAGCGGGAACCGAATCTGGGACTCTCTGGTCCGCAGGCCGACGCTCCAACCACTGAGCCAAACCAGCCAGGGCCCAGTTTGTTTTTTTAAACCAGCATTAAAATCTTGGAGAGAGTCAAAAATGGCGGCGGAGTGAATGGAGCTACACAGACCATCTCCAAGGACCAAACTGGATTTACAATGAAAATAAAGACAAATCGTCAGGAAGGGGCAACCGAAAGGCAGCCTGGAGGACCACACAACCAGGGACGCAGACTCAATCCTGGTAGGCTTGTGAGGACGTGAGAGGGGGGCGGGAGCCCACGGTCCCCAGCGGCCTGTCTGGGAACAGCAGACTCGGCTGGGACCAGGGGACTTGGCTGGGTGCTACGCCCTCAGCTGGTGTCACAGCCTCGGCCTCCCTTGGCTGGGAGCAGCGCCCTCGGGTTAAAAGTCCCAGGCGGCTCCACGACACAGAGTCTGGACAGAGGCTAAATTGGCAGCAGCCACTCACCTTGGGCTCCGGCAGAAGGAGGGCAGACTGGACTGGAACTGGGGACACTCAGGATTTGGAGGGTGCTCAGAGTTTTTGCTGAGTGCAGCCACGCAGGACTATGGTCATCTTACTCCTTCCCAGGGCCCTGGGGAGAGGCGGCGGCCCCTCCCTCGGAGATTCAACCCCACCTGGTGGCTACTGAAATGCTAATTGAGGCCCATTAACAACCAGCATCTGCCCAACCCTCAGGAAATCCTCTTACACTGAGCACCTGAGGGAGTTTTTCAGGTAACTCAGAAACCAAGGTTCTTCATGACCTCTACTAATAGCCTCCAGGCAAAAAAAGCTAGAGGAAAGTTAAGGCTTGACAGTGGTGTTTAAAGTGGGTCCTCCCTGCCTCATCCAAACACTGGAGAGGGAGCCACAAACAGCAGAACACCAACACCCACAGGGAAAATTTGACAGACTCCAAAGCCCACTGTGATAGCCAAAATGGTGAAAAACAGAAACAAAAGCCAAATGAAAGAACAAGAGACCTCTACCGAAGATGAGATAAATGAGGTGCAGTTAAGCAAGTTAACAGAACTAGAATTCACAGCCATGATCTTGAGGAAGCTAAACAGCATGTGTAAGGACATAGAGATGCTGAAAATAATCCAATTGGAAATTAAAAATCAAGAAGAGATAAAAAATGACATATCAGAAATGAGAAACACATTGGAAGGTCTAAAAAGCAGAGTAAGGAAGCTGAGGACCGGATCAGTGAATTAGAAGACAGGTAGAAAAAATCAACCAATCAGAAAACCAAAAGGAAAAAACGATTAAAAAATAGGAAGATAGCTTAAGAGAACTGTGGGACAAATGGAAACGTAATAATATTCGCATCATAGGAGTCTCCGAAGAAGAAGAAAATGAGCAAGGGTTAGAGAATATATTCAAAGAAATAGTGACAGAAAACTTTCCTAATTTGGTGAAGGAAGAAGGCATTCAAGTTCAAGAACCACAGAGAGCCCCAAGTAAGAAGAACACAAACAGGCCCACACCAAGACACATAGTAATCAAACTGCCAAAAATTAAAGACAAAGAGAGAATCCTAAAAGCAGCAAGAGATAAGCAACAGGTTACCTACAAAGGAAACCCCATAAGGCTCTCAGCTGACTTCTCACAAGAAACACTAAAGGCCAGAAGGGAATGGCATAAAGTAATCAAGGTCATGAAAAACAAGACTACTCTACCCATCAAGGCTATCATTCAAAATAGAAGGTCAAATAAAGAGCTTCCCAGACAAAAAAAGGCTAAGGGAATACATTAGCACCAAAAAAGCACTGCAAGAAATGTTAAATTGACTGCTGTAATTAGCAGAAGAAATGGGAAGAAAAAAATAGAACCACACTAAACAAAAATGGCAATAAATAAGTACATATCAATAATCACCTTAAATGTAAATGGATTGAATGCTCCCATAAAAAGGCACAGAGTAGCTGATTGGATAAGAAAGCATGACTCATCTATATGTTGTTTACAAGAGACCCAACTCACAACAAAAGACTCATATAGATTGAAAGTGAAAGGATGGAAGAAAATCTTCCAAGCAAACAAGAAAAAAAAGCTGGGGTAGCAATACTCATATCTGATAAAATAGATTTCAGAAGGCCATAACTAAAGACAAAGAAGGCCACTACATAATATTGAAAGCACCTATCCAACAGGAAGATATAACCTTGATAAACATATATGCACCCAATATAGGAGCACCAAAATATATTAAAAATCTTCTGGAGGACTTCAGAGGAGAAATCGATAGTAATACAATCATAGCAGGGCACTTCAACACCCCGCTGACATCACTGGATAGATCCTCTAGACAAAAAATTAGCAAGGAAACAGAGACTCTAAATGAAGCACTAGACCAAATGGATTTAATAGATATCTACAGAGAATTACACCCCAAAACTACAGAATACACATTCTTCTCAAGTGCACATGGGACATTCTCAAAGATAGACCACATGTTAGGGTACAAACTAAGTCTCTACAAGTTCAAGAAGACTGAAATCATATCAAGCATCTTCTCAGATCACAATGGCATGAAACTAGAAATCAATTGCAAGAAGAACATAAAAAGACATTTGAACACATGGAAGCTAAACAGCATGTTATTAAACAATGAATGGGTCACCGAGGAGATCAAGAAAGAAATTAAAAACTTCCTGGAAACATGAAGTGAAAATGAACACACAACAACACAAAATCTATGGGATGCAGCAAAAGCAGTTCTGAGAGGGAAGTTCATAGCACTACACGCCTACCTCAAAAAACAAGAAAAATCTCTAATAGACTATCTAACCTCACAACTTAAAGAACTAGAGAGCAAACAAAAAGAAAATCCCAGAGCAAGTAGAAGGAAGGAAATAGTAAAGATCAGAGTAGAAATAAACGACATAGAGACCAAAAAAACAATTCAAAGGATCAATGAAACAAAGAGCTGATTTTTTGAAAAGATAAACAAGATTGATGGACCCTTAGCTAGACTCACCAAGAAACAAAGAGAGAGAACCCAAATACACAAAATCAGAAATGAAAGAGGAGAAGTAACAACTGACACCACAGAAATACAAAAGATCGTTAACAACTACCATAAACAATTGTATGGCAACAAATTCGACAATCGAAGTGAAATGGACAAATTGCTAGAAACACATAGTCTCCCAAAACTGGACCAGGAGGAGATAGAAAACTTGAACAGACCAATAACAACAGAAGAAATTGAAGATGTAATCAAGACTCTCCCAGCAAACAACAGACCAGGCCCAGATGGCTTCACGGGGGAGTTTTACCGAACATTCAAAAAAAAATTAACACCCATTCTCCTCAAACTATTTCAAAATATTCAAGAAGAAGGAAGACTTCCAAACTTGTTTTATTAAGCCAGCATAATTCTAATTACCAAACCAGAAAAAGACACTACAAAGAAAGAAAACTACAGGCCAATATCCCTGATGAACATAGATGCCAAAATCCTGAACAAAATACTAGCAAATCGGATTCAGCAATACACCAAAAAAATTATCCACCATGACCAAGTGGGATTCATCCCAGGGATGCAAGGCTGGTACAATATTCACAAGTCAATAAACGTGATACACTACATAGATAAAATGAAGAATAAAAACCACATGATCATATCAATAGATGCCGAAAAATCCTTTGACAAAATCCAGCATCCATTTCTGATAAAAATGCTCAGCAATGTGGGAATAGAGGGATCATATCTAGACATAATAAAGGCCATATATGAAAGACCTACAGACAACATCATACTCAATGGGCAAAAACTAAAAGCATTTCCCTTAAGAACAGGAACAAGGCAAGCCTGCCCACTTTTGCCACTCTTATTTAACATAGTACTGGAAGTCTTAGCCACAGCAATCAGACAGGAAGAAAAAATAAAAGGGATCCAAATTGGAAAGGAGGAAGTGAAATTGTCATCATTCGCAGATGACATGATACTATACGTAGAAAACCCCAAAGACTCCATCAAAAATGTACTAGACTTAATAAATGAATTTGGCAAAGTAGCAGGATACAAAATTAATGTCAAGAAATCGATGGCATTCTTATACACCAATGATGAATTCACAGAAAGAGAAACTAAGAAAACAATCCCATTTACCATTGTGGCAAAAAAATTAAGATACCTAGGAATAAACTTAACCAAGAAATAAAGGACCTATTCGCAGAAAACTACAGGACATTGAAAAAAGAAATAGAGGAAGATATAAAAAAGTGGAAGCACATACCCTGTTCATGGATTGGAAGAATTAACATCATTAAAATGTCCAAAATTATCCAAAGCAATCTATAGATTTAACGCAATCCCCATCAAAATACCAACGGCATACTTCACAGAATTAGAACAATTATTTCAAAAGTTCATATGGAACCAAAAAAGGCCTCGAATAGCCACAGCAATCTTGAAAAAGAAGAACAAAGTTGGAGGGATCACTTTACCAGATTTCAGGTTATACTACAAAGCCACTGTAATCAAAACAGCCTGGTACTGGCACAAGAACAGGCAAATAGACCAGTGGAACAGAACAGAGAACCCAGAAATGAACCCAAGGCAATATGCTCAATTAATATTTGACAAAGGTGGCAAGACCATACAGTGGAGTAAGGACAGCCTCTTTAATAAATGGTGTTGGGAAAATTGGACAGCTACATGCAGAAAAACGAAGCTAGACCATCAACTTACACCCTACACAAGAATAAACTCAAAATGGATAAAAGACATAAATGTGACTCATGAATCCATAAAAATCCTAGAAGAAACTGTAGGCAACAAAATTTCAGACATCATACGCAGCAGAATTTTCACTGATACATCACCTAAGGCAATAGAAACAAAGGAGAAAATGAACACATGGGACTACATCAAACTCAAAAGCTTCTGTCCAGCGAAAGATACAATCATCAAAACGGAAAGGCAACCCACTGTATGGGAGAGCATAATTGCCAATGATATATCAGATAAGGGGTTAATTTCCAATACATATAGAGTGCTCATACAACTCCACAAAAGGAAGACAAAGAACCAAATTAAAAAATGGGCAGAGGAACTAAATAGATACCTCTCCAAACAGGACATACAAATGGCTAAGAGACATATGAAGAAATGCTCATCATCACTAATCATCAGAGAGATGCAAATTAAAACAACAATGAGGTATCACCTCATACCTGTCAGAATGGCTGCCATCAACAAATCATCAAACAACAAGTGTTAGTGAGGGTGTGGAGAAAAGGGGACTCTAGTGCACTGCTGGTGGGAATGCAGACTGGTGCAGCCACTATGGAAAACCATATGGTGTTACCTCAAAAAATTAAAAATTGAACTTCCATTTGACCCAGTGATCCCACTTCTAGGAATATACCCTAAGAAGCCTGAAACACCAATCAGAAAGAATATATGTACCCCCATGTTTGTAGCAGCACTATTTACAATAACTAAGATCTGGAAACAGCCCAAGTGTCCATCAGTAGATGAATGGATAAAAAAGCGGTGGTACATATACACAATGGGGTACTATGCATCTGTAAGAAAGAATGATCTCTTATCCTTTGAGATGACATGGAGGGACCTGGAAAGTATCATCCTAAGTGAAACAAGCCAAACAGAGAAAGACAAGTATTATATGATCTCACTTACTTGTGGAATATATTGAACATAACATTATATTCTGAGGAATGGGATAGTCCCAGAGACGTGGAAGTGGGGTACAGACTGACAATCCCCAGAAGAGTGTGTAGGGGGAAGAGATAAACCACAGAACTTATAAGCATGTGTGCATGAACAGTGGCCATGGACAACAAAGCTGGTGACAGGGCAGGGAGGGAGAGGGAGCGGGGAATCAGTGGGGGTAAAAGGAGAAACATCTGTAACAAAAATAATTAATAAAAAAAAAAATCTCAAGTTCCCTATAAAATGTTCCAGCCTCCCCAACTCCACCAACCATTCTCCTGAAGTTGGTATATTCCAGGTGCTCCTGCACAATGAAAGCACATAAAGGCTTTTCCTAATGGTATGTGATGAGCCAAAGTGAAAATGAACATCTTACTCTAGAGAAAGCTGTAAATTAGATCAACCAAAAAAAAAAAAAAGCATCTCTGTAGTATGGTCTCCATAAAATCAGCTTCATGTCCCTCTCACATTTAGTACAGTGTCTGATATACAGTAAATGCTAAAGATATAACTGATAGTTTGATTAAAAATCTGTAGGTTTTTCTAGTTTCTAAGAGATTAGTCCAAACAATTTATTCTAGAATCCTATACCTACCACATCTGGTTCTTTTTTAGAAAAGATATACATATAACAGAAAAATACTAAAGAACTATGCCTGGCTAGTTTGGCTCAACAGTCAGGGTTGGCCCATGGACCAAAAGGTCACAGGTTCGATTCTGGTCAAGGGTGTGTACCTCATTTGTGGTTTGATCCCCAGCCCTGGTTGTGGTTATGGGGGAAGCAACCAATCGATGTGTCTTCCTCATGTTGATGTTTCTCTCTCTCTACCTGACTTCCTCCCTCCCACTCTATCTGAAAATAAATGAAAAAAAATATCCTTGGGTGAGGATTTAAAAACAAACAAACAAAAAAAACTATGCCTTAAATTTCTCTCATGTAAAAAAAAAAATCTAAAGTTAAGCAGTCTTGGCCTAGTATGTAGCTTACAAGTAGTATTAATGACCAGTCTTCTCCTTTTCTTCTCAATAAACTTTTAATGCATGATATCCATTCTCAAGTAACCTCCTGGTCCAAGATGACTGCTAGGGCTCCAGCCACCACATCTGCATTCCAATTAGCAGGAAAAAGGGGGAATGTAAACTTCCCAGAGTCCCCCAGAACATTTCGGCTTATATTTCATTGACCGAATCAACCACATTGTCACACTTAACTGCAAAGAATGTTGGAAAATGTAATCTTTAGACTTCCAGTCAAGATGGCGGCGTAGGTAAACGCAGTATCGCGTCCTCCCACAACCACATCAAAGTTACAACTAAACTACAGAACAACCATCATTCAAAACCGCCTGAAATCAAGCTGAATGGAAGTCCTACAACTACGGAATTAAAGCAGCAGCCACATCCAGACTGGTAGGAGGGGCGGAGGTGAGAGGGGCAGCAGCGGCGGGCGACAGGCTGGTCCCACACCCACGTGTGGCGGATAAAAATCAGGAGGCTCCCGCGGCTGGGAAGGTCCTTCCTGATGACTGAGGGGTCCCCTCCCACACCAGGTGCCCCGCTCAGGGTTCCAGTGCCAGGAAGAAAAGTCCCCATAACTTCTGGCTGGAAAAACCAGCGGGAACTGAGGCTCAGGGAGGCTGACGCGGCTGGAGCCCCAGGCAGCTCCTTAAAGGGCCCGCGCACGGACTTATCGGACTCTCTCCCTCTAAGCTTGGAGGGGAGGCACCTCGAGGGGCGCCAGAGTCATAGAGGGAAGAACTGAGCTGTTTGGCACTGGAACGAGGGCTGGAGAGGGGGCTTTCTCCGGGACAAACGTGCTGTAAGAGGCCTTTGTTCCTTTGGTGAGCCCTTCCCTGGGGCGGCAGACAGAAGCCATATCTGGGACTCCAGCAACCTGGCTCACACTGGTAGCCCCACCCTGCTGACTCCCTGAGGCCCCGCCCCATCCCGCCCCATCCAACTTTCAAGCCCACCCAAGCTGTTGCCACTTGCTTCACCATAGGATTGGCCTGTCTTGGATCCTGCTTCAGGTTTTTCCTAAATTCTTTCAAACGAGCAGCATCTGGTCTCAGTGAGCCCCATACCTCTCATTAAGTAATACACTGAAACAAACACAGGGAGGCAGCCAAAATGAGGAGACAAAGAAACAGGTCCCAAATGAAAGAACAGAACAAAACCCCAAGGAAAGAACTAAGCGAAATGGAGATAAGCAACCTAACAGATACTGAGTTCAAAATACTGCTTATAAGGATGCTCAATGAACTTAGTGAGAACCTCAGTGAACTTAGGGAGGGCCTCAAGAGCATAAAAAAGGACCAGTTAGAAATCATGGATACACAGTTAGAATTGAAGGAGGCATTAACTGAAATAAAGAATAATTTACACAGCTTCAATAGTAGAGTATGTAAATCCAAGGAGCAAACCATCGATTTGGAATATAAGGAAGCAAAAAATGCCCAATCAGAACAGCAAAAAGAAAAAAGAATCCAAAAAAATGAGGATAGTGTAAGGAGCCTCTGGGACAACTTCAAGCGTGCCAACATTCGCATCTTGGGGGTGCCAGAAGGAGAAGAGCGAGAATAAGAAATCGAAAACCTGTTTGAAACAACAATGGCAAAAAACTTTCCTAACTTGGTGAAGGAAACAGACATACAAGTCCAGGAAGCACAGAGAGTCCCAAACAAGATGAACCCCAAGAGGCCCACACCAAGATACATCATCATCAAAATGCAAAAGGTTCAAGACAAAGAGAGAATCTTAAAAGCACCAAGAGAAAGGCAGCTAGTTACCTACAAGGGAGTTCCCATTAGGCTGTCAGCTGATTTCTTAAAAGAAACTTTGCAGGCCAGAAGGGAGTGGCAAGAAATATTCAGAGTGATGAAAAGCAAGAACCTACAATCAAGATTACTCTAACCTGCAAAGCTGTCATTTAGAATCGACGGCCATATAAAAACTTTCCCAGACAAGAAAAAGTTAAAGGAGTTCATCACCACCAAACCGTTATTATATGAAATGATGAAGGGTCTTTTGAAGAAAAAGATAAAATGTATGAACAAACAAAATGACAATGAATACATATCTATCAACAATGGAATCTACAAACAAAATGAACAGGTAGAACAGAAACATTCTCATAGATACAGAGAACATTTTGTTGGTTGCCAGTTGGGAGGGGGGTTGGGGGAATGGGTGAAAAAGGTGAAGGGATTAAGACGTACAAATTCATAGCTAGAGTGACAAACCTCAAAGGGAAAGGGGTTGGGGGGTGGGGGAATAAAGCAAAGAACTTATATGCATAACCAATGGACACGGACAATAGTGTGGGAAAAGGTGGGAGGGGGGCGGGAATGGGGAGGAGGGGGCCAATGGGGGGAAAATGTGGAACATCTGTAATACATTTTACATCCAACAGTAAAGATTTAAAAAAAAAAAAAAAAAGAACCAAGAAGGAAGAAACTAAAAAAAGAAAATGCAATCTTTAATTCTGAAAAGCAAGAAACTCAGCTAAAAATCAGGGTTAGCCACCGAGAAAGAAGAGAAGGACAGTTGGAGTAGGCAACACGTAGTGTCTGTCGAAGCCTCAAACCCCACTTGCAGTTGAATCTACTGTGTCCTTGCCTTCATTGGTCCTGTCTTTCAGAGGCTCACCTGCTCACTGTCTCCCAAATATGGCACTTGGATGGCCCTTGCTCATTATGTCCTCCTGACTTAGAGCACCTCCCAGCTCGTCTTCACTGCACTGAGGGCTCCTCCTTCAAGACTTGTGTCTGGGCTCTCCCCATCCACAGAGCTTCCTGATCCCATTTTCTACTAAAATCCACAGATGCTATTCTCTGTGCGAGTATGTGTTTTGTTTTTTAACCTTGTTTAAAATACACCTCTACAATGACAGTGTGAGGCTGTCAGGCATAGGGCTGATTTGGTAAGTTCCTCACTTACTGTGAATATTTGTGTTTGTCATCAATGACATAGATAAGAGTTGGACTTGGAATTTAAAAGTCTGAGTAAGTGTTCTGGCTTGGCCAACTCCTTCTGTTCCAATGAATGGAAGCACAAAATTGTTATCATCTCCCTAACTCCTTGGAAGACAAATAGTCCAAGGAATCTGGAGATCTATGGAGTGGCAATATGTATATAAAATTCACATAGGACATCCAAAACATGTTCATGAGCTTCATTTGCGGGTGAAGTCAAGGACTGTTGCATTGGTTCTGGTGTCTGTTAAACTTTGCAAAGTTTACCAAGACTCCTAGAATCAGAGGCCATAAAAGGCTTTAGGGGTCATCTGATGAAGTCTGATCCACCAATTGCACAGATAGGCAAGCTGAGATCAACTAAGGCGAGAGATAAAATGTCTTGGCCAAGGCAGAGGGAACTTGGAGGCTTTTAGATACAGTCCAGGTGCCACGCACAACACCACACCCATGTGGGAGGGTCTTTGTTTCCATCCCGGAAGTCAGAGGTGATTAATCACCGTTTCAGACACACCCCTCTCCTCAATGGCCTCACCCACCAGCAGCCAGGACGCACACCCTCCAGTCAGTGGAGCAAGGCCAGATCACAGGAACTTGTGCACTGACCGAGTCCAGACTTTGCAGCCAGGCCTCTGTGGAGCGCTCCCAAGATCTAAGCAAAGAAGACACTTCCCTGTCACGTCATGTTCACAGTTTAGAACTTGCTGTTGTTTTCTTTTCTCAGACCTAGTCCAAGGACTAAATAGAGAAGTGACATCAAACAGTTGGACACACACAGCTGTCAGAAGCCACCCCTGTGTACTATGGGAAAGTAGCTGGTCCTCCTCCAGTGATACCCGGGAGTGGGCTCACACCAAAAGGTCATTGGCTACCAAATACAAGCTCAGTCTGCGCCTGAGATGTGACAGTTGTTTGGAGTCCATTAATGCTGGTTTTACTCAGGAGTGTATTGTTTTCTGAAGCAACCACGGCTTATTATGACAACCAACATTTATTGTTTATTCAGTGTCTATGGTTTAAACAGAAAAGGGAATGTGTCCATCTTTAAGAAGAAGCTAGCAAACACTGCGTGCGTGCGGGCTGGGGGATGGATACATTGTGTTCTGGCTGATCAACAGATGGTCCCACAACCCTTGGAGGCCTCACATGTCACACAAACCCACTCCTCATTCCCCTGCTGGGCCAGGGAGTTGCTGGAAACTTCAAGGGCAGAGGAGGGATGTGTGTGTGTGTGTGTTTCAGGGTGGGGGGATGGCCATGGCCCCCGGAGGCACACATCTCTAATCTCTTTTCTCTCCAAAGGAACATAGGCTTAAATTGCAGCCAAAAAAAACCCTAAACAAACAAAAAAACTCTCCTACAATAAATGGAAGGGACTCAAAAATGCTCATTCTGAAAGACTCCAAAAAATTACTCCAACCAGACTCTTCATAGCACCTTGGAGTTTATTGATTGAAAACTAGAAGAAACTTTAATATCTTCAAATCCAATCTGTCTGTCCTCCACATATTCCTGTCAGATAAATTTTAGTGCCAGCTTGCACCATTCCAAGGTCTGGGATTGCTCGGTTTTGTGAAGCAGGTCTTTTTGGCAATCTCCTGCATTGGTTCTCTAACTGTCCAATAGGACCTCTCTGAGTGGCAAGGACCCAGACCAGAGTAAGAACGAGAAGCATCAAATTGTACAGAATCTAGTAATCTAAAATAATCACTCTCTTTGAAATTTAGTTCATTGATATACTTTTATGAGTATACAGAAAAAATCTCAGCAATATTCATAATAGAGAAATGTTTATAACAAGGAAAGTAAACAACTTAAATACCCACCAATAAGAAACTGGGGTAATAAATTAAAGGCATATCTGTCATAGAATACTGACAGCTGTTAAACTGAATGGGGTTGATCTACGTAAGTGACTATAGGAAGACATCTATGATATAATAAGTGAAAAACACATGGTGTAGAAATGTGCACATAGTATGAGTTTATTTAGGTAAAAAATAAATATTTGTATATTCATAGAAGTTTTTGCAAGAAGACAATTATCAGTAGTTACCATTTATTTAAAGTTTAAAATGTGCAAAGGCAATACCATATTTTGTCTATAGATACATGTATGTAGCAAGCAGAAAATATGCACGAAACTGAGACATTAAAATGTTCATGTCTAGGGGAAAAGAGAAATGAAATTGGTGAAGGGTCCCTAAGAATCTTGAAATATATTTTGTTTTATTTCATTAAGAATATAACTGTCATTCTTTCTCAAATATTTTAAGGGGCAAAAAGGAAATTAAAAAGACTCATTTGACTCTACCCTTTAACCTTTATAAATACTCTTAAAATAATCAGTGATACAATGATGACTCATTTTTTTTTTTTTTCATTGTGAAAGGCTGTAGTGAACAGGGATTAACATTTCTTAGAGAAATTGGATCTACTTGGTAGAACATTCTTGTACTAATCTTTCTTGTTTACCAGATTTTTTATTAATACAGCCTGAAAGGAACAGTTGTGCTTTCCTGGTGTGTCTCTGTTTGTTGTCAAACAGCAGCTGATACTGCATCAAGTTAGGAGACTTTTTAGTGCTAGGGAAATATTCTCTTACCTTCCTCAACCCTGCCTTGGAAATCTCTCATCAAAAATTGCTGGACCTTCAGTAAGTCACAGATCTCCAACCAAATATTATTGGCAGATAGTCTTTAAAACTTGTGTTGTGTGGTGGTGGTGGTGGTGGTGGAGGGGAGATAGTCTTCCTTTTCTGGAAAAGTCAAAACGTTAAAATTGTTCACTCTGAGCTGTAGGCTGGGTTCTCAGATCTGCACAGAATTCTTCCTTAAATATTCTAAACTCGATCCTGCTTACAGGTTCCTACTGACGTCTCGGGGAACTCTCTGTGCAAGAGGATTCAGAATCCACCACCCAGGCTGCTTCTTAAGAGCTCGGTGACTTGGCACCAATTGCCCTGTTGTCCCTCTGACTCAGGAGCTCAGAGTGATAAGAGGTGATGCCACTGAGGAAGTCACATGTGGGCAGGAGACAGTTCTTGCTTTGGATACCAGAGTAAGTGGCATATTTCTTTACACTATACACATTTTACTCTCATAGTATTACAACTGAATTTTAAATATACACAATGGATTTTTCTTCTAAGCACTGTGCCGTGGATATGATGGTGAATATTACCTAGTGAGTGGCTCACTTCTGAAAGTCACTTTTCAGAAGACAATTTCCTAACCAGAAACCTGGATAAAACTCTTTTCATTAGATAACCTAGTTGGATTGTTCCAGCTTCCCAACTGGAAACATGCTGGCCACAAATTTTTATAGAAAGAAAAAAAAATCTACTTTATGTCCTGTGTCAACAAGAAGCCCCCAGAGTGGTGCATTTCTGTTTAATATCTCCGATGGTGCCCTGGCTGGGTGCACAGTTGGTTAGTGTCATTCCGATACACCAAGGTTGCGGCACAAACAATAACCAATGAATGTATAAATAAGTGGAACAACAAGTCGATGTTTTCCTCTCTCTCTTCCCCTCTTCTCTCTCTAAAAAAATCAATCAATGAAAAAAAATTTAAAATCTCTGATGGATTCCATTTTGAGATCTCTGTTGGCAGAGGCCGCCCCAGCCCTCCCCCGCCATGCAACAAGCCTGGCGTCCTTTGGTGTCCTCTGTTCTCCGATCTCTGTGGGTGTGTGCAAGGCAAGGGCTCTCGCACAGAGCCACCTCACTCCCGGTCCAGTGGCCGTACTCACCCATCTGTTATCTGCGAGACTAGGAGACCTTGGTTCTTGTCTTCTTGAAGGAGAGAGTTCAAGCAAAGGACAAAGTGCAGAAAAGCAAGCAAGAGTTTACTGACCACAGCAAAAGCACACTTAGGACAGTGAAACACGGAAGGGCATAGGCGAAGCAACAGGAGAGCCTGGGCTGGGCTGCCTTGGCTCACTGGGGAATCAGAGAAAAGGGGGCCTTGGAGACAGGTTCAGGGGGTTAGCCCAGGATGAGCTGCCACTGCCCACTGCTCCCCTGGTTGCAAGTCTCAGAGGTCACTTAAAAGTTTAGGAGATACCTGCTGTGGGGGAAGGAGAAGGGGGAGAGAATGACCGGGGCATGCTCCCTTGGGGGAGAACTCGCGATAGAACATTTTGAGGGGTTTTAAAAGCTTGGAAGTTTAGGGGAGTATCTCAATAGAATATTCACCAGCTTTACGCTGATGCGTTAAAATGAGATTCTCTTTATTTGTCTGTGCATGGGTGTGGTTGGCAAATGGCACTATTTGGACTTCTGCTGTCTCCTTGAGTAGGGCCATTTAAGCTATTTACCTCTGGTTGGGAGACGTACTCTGAAGTGTTCTTGGTTTAGGGAAGATAAGATTTACTAGGTGGCTGCAAACTGCTGTTTAACTGTCTCAGTTTCCCTGTTGCACTTCTCCTGACTTACTAGCCCGTCTTACACCCAAAGCACTCAAGCTCTCATTGCCGTTCCAGATGCTACCAGGTGAATGAAGACTCATCCTGTGGACTTGGCTAGGGGTGCAGCTCTTCCCCACAGCTGTCAAAATCAGCCTCCTTTCCTCTGAAGCTTTGCATGACTTCTGTTACTTAACAGCTACCGGCTACTGAGCCCTGGTGTGCTCCAGAGCTGGACTGCCCAGCCCAGCCCAGCAGCCACCAGCCAGCCACGTGTGGCTACTGAGCCCTGGTGTGCTCCAGAGCTGGACTGCCCAGCCCAGCAGCCACCAGCCAGCCACGTGTGGCTACTGAGCCCTGGTGTGCTCCAGAGCTGGACTGCCCAGCCCAGCAGCCACCAGCCAGCCACGTGTGGCTACTGAGCCCTGGTGTGCTCCAGAGCTGGACTGCCCAGCCCAGACCAGCAGCCACCAGCCAGCCACGTGTGGCTACTGAGCCCTGGTGTGCTCCAGAGCTGGACTGCCCAGCCCAGCAGCCACCAGCCAGCCACGTGTGGCTACTGAGCCCTTGAAGTACATCTAATTCAAACTGAGATGTTCTTTAAGTGTAAAATACAAAACAAAATTTGAAGACTTAGTACTGTGGGCAAAAAAAAAAGGGGGGGTTTTATAGAAAGTAATCTCTCTGGGTGATTTGATCACAAATTCCTAACTGGACAGGTCATGCCCGAAGCCTGTAACTTCTTTAGTGAAAGGTTTTAAATCAGCTCTGTCCATTGTTCTTGTGCATCTTGCCTAACACAGCTTTGAAGTATCAGAAGTAATACTTGGAAGGGGGCATTAACCCTCAAGAGAGCACATAATCTTAACTGTCCTGTAATCCCACCCCCACCTTGCTTGCTCGTACTCTCAGGAATATTCCTTACAGCCCCTCCATGATTTCAAATGTATGCAGGAAGCTATAAAACTTCTTCTCTGGAGCACCTGAGATCTTGCTCTTCTGCATATGTCATCAGTTTGGCTCATAAAAACTCTCTAAGAATCCTCCACAGGTTTGGATGTTTCTTACTATACAAAAATGCAAAATATCTCATTAAAAATGTAATCCTTCAAATATTTATTTATTGTTAATTCTCACCCAAGGATATTGTTTTCCTTAATTTTTAGACAGTGGAAGGGAGAAAGGGGGAAAGAGAAACACCCACTTGAGAGAGAACATCAATTGGTTGCCTTCTGCAACCTGCAACGCAGGTATGTGCCCTTGACCAGAAATTGAACCTGTGACCCTTTGGTGTGCAGGTCGATGCTCTATCCACTGAGTCACTCCAGCCAGGGCCTCTTCAGATATATATTGAGGGCTTTCTAGGGTTCAGGCATGAAAGCAGGCATTAGATACATGGCAGGGTTTGTGAAATAGTCCAGGCCTTTGCCCTCATGAAGAAAGATAGTAAATACGAAAGCAAAAATATGAATAATCACAAAGCTAGATAAACGTGATGAAGTCAGGGTGTTGTGATAGATAAAACAAGGGTCAGAGGGTGAAACCTACTTATCTAGAGTGGCTAGGGAAGGTCCACCAAGAAAAGTGACATTTGTGTTGAGACTGAATGTGGGATGAGCCAGACATGTAAAGAACAGGGGTTAGGAGGGCTTCAGAAGGGAAAAGGGTGTGTCTAGACCCCGAGGGTCCTGGAGCACTGTCATCAGTGAGGGTCCCGGAGCACCGTCGTCAGTGAGGGTCCCGGAGCACCGTCAGTGAGGGTCCCGGAGCACCGTCGTCAGTGAGGGTCCCGGAGCACCGTCAGTGAGGGTCCCGGAGCACCGTCGTCAGTGAGGGTCCCGGAGCACCGTCAGTGAGGGTCCCGGAGCACCGTCGTCAGTGAGGGTCCCGGAGCACCGTCGTCAGTGAGGGTCCCGGAGCACCGTCGTCAGTGAGGGTCCCGGAGCACCATCAGTGAGGGGCCTGGAGCACTGTCGTCAGTGAGGGGCCTGGAGCACTGTCGTCAGTGAGGGGCCTGGAGCACTGTCGTCAGTGAGGATCCCGGAGCACCGTCAGTGAGGGTCCCGGAGCACCATTAGTGAGGGGCCCGGAGCACCGTCGTCAGTGAGGGTCCCGGAGCACCGTCGTCAGTGAGGGTCCCGGAGCACCATCAGTGAGGGGCCTGGAGCACTGTCGTCAGTGAGGGGCCTGGAGCACCGTCAGTGAGGATCCCGGAGCACCGTCAGTGAGGGTCCCGGAGCACCATTAGTGTGGGTCCTGGAGCACTCTCGTCAGTGAGGGGCCACTGTGCACCATGTGAGGCTGCTCATAGAAGCAGGGGCTGTTAGGTCAAGAGAAATGGCTGGACTTTCATTAAAGCTAAAATGGAAAGCCAATGAAGAACTTTAAGAAGGGTAATGACTTATCTTATGCTTAAGATAGGCTCTTCTGGGACCTGTGTAAAGAATGGACTGTTGGGGACAATCGCAGATGCAGAGAAACTAGTTAAGAAGCAATGCAGTCAGAGGTCCAGGCCGGAGGGGTGGCCAGCTTGTCCCAAGGTGGTGGTAGCAGAAAGCGATCAGTGGGAAGTGTGTTTCCCTGATCCTAAGGCCTCCAGCATTGGGGCTCGAAGGGATACAAAAACTAAGTAAGATGCAAATAAATGAGTAAGTAGGAGAGCCAGCTCCTCCCTCGTATTTCTGAGGAGCATCAGAGGGGAAGTTACATTTTCCTGGTGGTTTCTCAGCACTTGCCCCCGCTCCCTAATCTAGACTCAGTACTTGATCCCTGATCCCGTCTTACGCGGTGCCCCAGCCAACACAAGCCTAAGCAAGGCCTAAAGCGTCCCTGGCCCCTGAAGACACCAAAGCACCAAAGGAAAGCAGCCTTCATTTATTATCCAACCCCCACTGAATGGATTTTTGTCCAACTTATTGGTGCATTGCGTGCGACTCACGTCTTTCGTTTCCTTTGAGCTCCGGAGGGTGGGATTCTAACTTTGCTTTCATGCTGTTTGGACTCACGCACTCACTCACGTGCTTGTCAGCCTGACACAGTGAGGGAACAGATACCTAATAAATATCTCTGAAACACGTTTCCTTTGTGTTTCAGTCCTCACCTGAGGACATTTTTCTATTTATCTTGAGGGAGAGAAACATCAATGTGAGACAGACACATCGACTGGCTGCCTCCCGCACAGTCCAACCAGGGCTGGGGACAAACGGCAACCGAGGTACCTGCCCTTGACCGGAACAGAACCCGCGACTCACTGGTCCACGGGCCGACGCTCTAACCACTGAGCCAAACCGGCCAGGGCTGGAACACATTTTTTTTTTTTATCCTCACCCGAGGACATTTTTCCATTTTTTGTTCAGGTAGAGTAGGAGGGGGAGAAAGGAACAGAGAGAGAGAGAAACATCGACGTGAAGGGACACATCGAATGGCTGCCACCCGCACGACCGACCAGAGCCGGGGACAAACTGCAACCGAGGTACATGCCCTCAGCGGGAACCGAACCCGGGTCTCTCGGGACCACAGGCCGACGCTCTAACCGCTGAGCCAAACGGGCCAGGGCACATTTCTTAAGTGTCTTAAATGAAATAGGCAGACTCCAAAGATCTATATAGTTTGTTACCCAACGTCTACCTTCAAGACTTTTTAAAAAAGGAAAATACTTAACAGTCACCTTTTCCTGAATCCCTGATGAGCTAAGCAAGCTGATATGGTTACACTTTGAAGAAACAAAATATTTTTTTAAAAAGCACAAAGTTTCCTTTGACTTTCAGGAGTAGACTTCCAGCTCATTTCCTTTAAAATGCTGCCCCTGAATTGCAAATTACGTCACGGTCTTTTTTTAAGTGAGCTCTCTTCCTAGACCGACAGAGCCAGCTGCAGCACTGTGCGGTCTGCGGAAACATGGAAACGGTATCGTCAGCACTGTCCCGGAATAAGGCCGCACTTACATCTGGCTCCTTTTCACACAGCAGGAACAGAATAGATGCTTGTTTCCAGCCACAGTATTCAGAAAGTTACCACTTTTATACTCTCTCTGTTGGCAAGTTAAATAAAAAAAAAAAGCTTAGCATGAATTACCTGAACCATCTTTTAAAGTTGTTGTAATTTTAATACATTTGTCACTAATGTTTAAAGTGTTAGCTTGTTTTCTAATATTCAAACAGCATGTTAATCAATTTCGACATTGTCACACAAGAAAAAAATTTAAATTGTTTATATTCATTATTCATTAGTTTTCTTATACTTCTCTGCTCCAACTTAATATCAAAATTAAGACGAACAGTTTAATTATAACTAATTTCATACTAACTTTAACAACTTAATAAATTATTAGATAAAAATAATAAAAATTTAAGATATAACTAAGTCATTTTTATAACTGGCATAAAAGTTAGACTTTGCATTCCTACGGTCCCATTCCCTAGAGAAAGTCACTGTTAACCATTTAGTGTAATTATCTTCTGACTTTTCTTCACAAGTCAACTTTGCTTTTTCATGGATGGGCTCATATTCATTTTAAGGATAGCAAAAAATTTTGTCTGAATAAAATGACTTTGTTATTTAATTAAATAACAAAATAGTTTAGAGTCAGATTCACCATAAAAATGTGTAAATTTATGTCACATCTCATCTGGCAAATAAATAAAGTAGTTCATTAAACTATTCTTTTAATTTGGCTCTCATTTATCAAGTACAAAAACAATCAGGTGATTTTATAATCTGAAAACAGATTTTATATTTTCTTAAAACGATGACTGCCATTCTCTCTAAAATATATCAATTAAGTTTTATTAAAACAAAGCCAAAATGTTACGTTGTTACATGTTACAATTAGACATGTTAAAGTTATCATTTATTTCTGTCTAGGTAAATCCATCGCTTCCATTTTTTTTTTTTGTCAATTATTTTCCCACTTTTAAAAAGGAACACACAGCACTGGCCGGTTTGGCTCAGCGGTTAGAGTGTCGGCCTGCGGTCCAGAGAGACCCGGGTTCGGTTCCCGCTAAGGGCATGTACTTCGGTTGCAGTGTGTCCCGGCCCTAGTTGGGTTGGGTTGTGTGGGTGGCAGCCACTGGATGTGTCCCTTCAAAGTTTCTCTCTCTCTCCCGCCCTCCCTCCCACTCTATCGGAATAAAAAATGGAAAAATGTCCTCAGGTGAGGATTAAAAAAAAAAAAAGGAACACACATTAATAAATTTAAAATTCAATGTAAATTTTTAATTTAATTTTAATTAAACTGCCCTTGTTTACACCCAGTAGTATTATGGGCACTTAGAGAAAATACAGATGTAAAACATTAATTTCATGTTTTGTTTTACACACAGGTTCCACAGAACATCACCTATGGAGATGTGACAGCGCTGCATGCGCTGAGACTGCCCTTAGTCCATCACCAGGCTGGCTCCCAGGCCCGTGCCCGTCTACTGCGCCATCTCTTATGCAAAGCCTTCTTGAATCTCCCACTGGAAATACCTTTTTTCTCTCTCTCTCACTGCATTTTGCTTGCATCATTTTTAAATAAACACCTGAATGGACATTATCTATGCTCAAGAATCCTTTAAAAATGTTAAATTATCAAGTGGTGGAGATTCTATCAAAATCATTGAAACTTGCCCTGGAGGTTGCAAATGGTATTGCACCAGTGAATTTCATTTTTACTAGTCATCTTCATCTCTCTTCGTAATGCCCCCAGATGCAGTGTTAGATAAAGAAACAAACAAAATAGAGCCGCATCTCATTTACTTATAAATTAGAAACCTTTTTGGATTCTTTCCCAACTCCATTAAGATGCTTTAAAAACAAAAACAATCAAATACTATTCTCTTATTATTAGTGGAATGTGCTCAATGTCGAATATTTGAAAAATACAGAATCAAGAAGAACCAGAAAAATATCAACATAATGCCTTACAACAACCTGTGCTACATAATATTATAATACATTTCCTTCCTATTTTTAATGCTTTTTCCCAAACATAGTCATAGTTGAGATTATACAGATGTAAAGTGTGTACCGTTCCTCTACTTAACATCTCACAGTCATCAATCATTTCCCCTTGTTATAAAAGTCTTCTTGTAAAAAAATTTTAGTGGCAGGATGCTTCATCTTATAATTTAACAAATCCTTTAATATTGATGAATGGACACCGGAGATATATTTGTATTTTTAAGTGAATTAATACAAGACTTTCAACACTTCTTACCTTTAAATACTGTATTCAATGCATGACTTAAGTAGAGTCCTGCAAAACAGGCAAACTCTAAAAACACTTAAAGTATAAGTCACATATTCCAGGTGGTTGAAAAGCCAATCATATCCTCTTTATTGATCTTATCACTCTAACTGCAAACAATTTATTAGAGGTAGGTGGGGAAATAAAGAGAAAGTCACTATCATCCACTCAGGGTACAAATAAAAAATACCCTACAACTATTATAGTTCTTTTTTATCTTCTCCATCACAGAAATTTTGAACAAGCAGCACAAACCATTAAAAAAAAGGCCTAATATATCCAACTAAATTTTAAAATTCTGCTGAGATCAACTTAAGATATCATAAAATGATAAAAATACTAATGACAATGGCAAAAGATTAGTATTTTTTTTACCTTCACCTGAGGATATTTTTCCATTTATCTTCAGATACAGTGGGAGGGAGGGAGGGAGAGAAACATCGACGTGAGAGACACATCGACTTATTGCCTCCCGCATGACCCCAACCAGGGCCGGGAATGAACCGCAACCAAGGTACGTGCCCTTGACTGGAATTGAACCCGTGACTCTTTGGTCCGCGGGCCAGCGCTCTAACTGCTAAGCCAAACCAGCCAGGGCAAAAGATTAATATTCTTTAAAAGAACTTTCACAAAAACCAGTAGCAAAATGTACAGAAGAGTAGAAAATTATACAATACAAATGACTAAATATCTTTGATGTTTAAACAAGTAAAGAATTGACCAGGATGTGGGTAATCTTTTGGGAATATGATGGGCAATTTGCCAATAATGTCTCTGAAAAATCCATACACTTTGACACAGCAATTCAACTTGTAAACTGAATGAAAAATAAATTTGAGTACTAATTTCAGTATTGTTTTTAATAGTAAAAAATAAGGAACAGCTATGTACATCAACAGAAGATGGTTGAATAAATTATAGCAGTTCAAACAACAAATATACTACTATCTCCATTAAAATAATGTTTTATTATGTAAAAGATGTTCCTAGTATACTGTGGTAAATTTACAGGGTTTTAAGAATTCTATATGTGTGTGTGTGTGTGTGTGTGTGTGTGTATCCATCCCAAAGTATTGATACTGCTTTTTCTTAGAATGGTGGGACAACGAACAATTTTACTTTTCTTTTTGCTTACCAATTATGTCTCTTTTCTGGTTTTCACTCAAAAGAAATCACGTATTTCTTATGTAATTTTTTACATTAATAAAAACTTGTCTGTTTAAAAATAATTATAAAAATTAAGGGGCAAACTGAGAAGTCTGCAAGAACATAACCAAAAGCTAAGAATATTTCCCATTTAAAGAACTTAATTCATTCACAAGAAAAATACAAGAATTCTAATAAGTGAACAAAGTAAAAGAATAATTAAGAGAAAAAATGAAACATACAGAAAAAGTCCCAATCAAATAAGTGTAAAATAAGACAACATACTTATCCTTTTATTAAAGTGAAGAGGTGTTTGTTTTAAAAAACACAATATTAATAAAACATGGAATAATAGGCATTCTCAAAACCCCACACCATTTAATCCGGTCACTTCACTCTGGGATTCTAGCCAAAAGAAATACTCCAAACTATGGAAAAAGCTTCCAGGAAAAGACGTCCATCACAATGTTCCTTGTACAGATGCTCCTCGACTTATGCTGGGTTTAGTCCAGATATGCCCATTATAAATAAAAAATACTATAAGCCAAAAAATGCATTTAATGCACCTAACCTACCCAACACATAGCTTGCTTAGCCCAGCCAGTTTCCACTAAACGCGTATACCTTTCACATCATTATAAAGTCAAAAAATGGTAAGTCGAAACATATATCAGAGACTGTACAAAAAACAATGGAAATATAGAACATTATTTGGGGGCCTAAATACTAGAAGCATCCAAACACTGGAAGCATTTCAAAGAGAGCTCACCCCCTTTATAATGTTTTGGCTAGAATGTAAGGCATGCAGTGATGTGAAGAACTGGTCGCTCAGCCCGACTCATGTACCTCAAAAGGATGATCCCAGTCCTAGGGGACTATCAGAGGCTATTTTATGTTATAAAAATCTCATTCTTTTCACAGGAAAAAAGTTATTTACTAGCAAAAAGAGATTATTCCAGACATAAAATCTAAAAAAAAAGAAGGGCACAGAGGATCAAGAAGCGGACACAGATGTTCTTTCCTAGGAGCTGCCAGGCCATTCACTATTTCAATGTCTGCAGGTGCTCACAACAAATTCTGGTACATTCTTGACATTCCATGCAGAATTCGAAGAAATAAAATTTGTACATATTTATTTGTAATGCATGGTGCTTTTATGTCATTTTTAAGGAAATAAGTCTGATTTCTACTATTAGAACTAGTGAGAAAAACACATAATCACCTTGAATCCCTTTGAAAATAAGGCAGAATTAGCGCCGGCCGGTGTGCTCAGCTGGTTGAGTGTAATCCAGTGCACTGAAAGGTTGTTGCATTTGATCCCCAGTCAGGGCACATGCCCAGGTTTCAGGCTCAATCCCCGGTGGGGGTGCGTGTGCAGGAGAGAGCTGGTCAATGTTTCTATCTCACGTGGATGCCCCCTACCTCCCTTCCTCTTTCTCAAAAATAAATAAGTAATTAAAAGAGGCTGTATGCTACAATCCCATAGATAAAAAAAAAACCTATTCATGGAAGAAAAAAACCCCAAAATATTAATAGTTTATTCATTCACTCATCAAAACATATAAATTGAACACCTGTTACATATTAGGCACTGTGCTCAGCACTGAGAGATATAAACTGGCAAATACAACACTTATGGTCACTGGCATCCCAGAGCCTCCATTCTAGTGGAAGGGAGCAACACCAACATTCAAATAAGCATATGCATGTGGGTGACTCCTCTCCCTCAACCATTTTTCCTCACTTTTCTTCTGTTTACTAGCAGTCATTCTTATGAATGTTCCCTTTAATAATATTCTTTTTTTTTATCCTCACCCGAGGACATTTTTCCATTTTTTGTTCAGATAGAGTGGGGGGGGGGGGTGGAGAGAGAGAAACATCGACGTGAAAGGGACACATTGAGTGTCTGCCACCCATACGACCAACCAGGGCCGGGGACAAACTGCAACCGAGGTACATGCCCTTAGCGGGAACCAAACCCGGGTCTCTCTGGACCGCAGGCCGACACTCCAACTGCTGATCCAAACTGGCCAGGGCAATAATAATACTCATTTTTACATGACTTGACTTTCCTCGACTGGTCACTATATATCAGGTTCATGTCTAATTCAAAGTGCCAGAAGTAAAAAGCAGAATGCTCCCTATTAATTAAGTTCCATAAAAGAGTCCTAGAGAAGATCAAGACAATCTGTTTTGCATTTGCATAATGTAACTGTCATAGCTTTACAAGTGCCCTGGCAGATGCCAGCCCTGAACAGTGAACATACTACCACCACCAAGTCTGCACACATTCAGAGAACAAACCAGAATAAAAACACTGACAACATAGACGTGTGAATAGTAATTATAATTAGCCCTTTCTAAAAGAAAAGGTATATGTAATAGTACATAACAGAGTAACAATTTAACTCAAGTCTTTTTTTCTTTTTCTTTTTACTCAGTAAAGCATAAAGCAGAGACAATACTTTATCCTAGGTTAACATGCAATTAAAAAAAAAAAGTTAATGTACATATTAAACATAGAAATTCACCAGTAAAATCTTATTTGTCATTTCCCCCCCAACATATCTTGACATTATTCCTTCACTTCTTATAAACAAGGTCCTACTACTGGTCACCCAATGCCTTACTCCAATCTGCCATTCCCTCCCAACCTGAGCACAAACATAAATACCCCCAATCACCCATGAAGTTGTCTTACCAAGAAGGCCCAAAGCACTACATCCCTAGGTACCTAGCACATCAGCACTGATCAAACATGAAAGCACCCAAGTGTTCTAAGATCATCACTTTTTGCAACATTCCTTGAGTATAAAATCTTACCAGGATACAGAGAAACACAAGTACATAAAATGATAAAGAAACAAGACACATTTTCAGCTTCTTGCATACAAAGCTTGAATCAAAATCTTTTATCGTGTTAGAAATTCCAATACAACAAACCTAGTTTGTTTGTTGTATTAAATGTGGTTTCAACTATGTCGATATATATAGGGCTCAAATGGGACAGGGAAGTTATACAAAGAGACTAGTTGGAGCACATTTTCATCTAGGTTTCACCAGGAAAATACAATAAGCAAGGAAGACTAATATCTACAAGAATTTGTCATATTTAAAACCATATAATTAGTGAAATGTATTTTAAGCGCAAATTAAAATTAGTATACATTTTTCATCTCTAGCAACCAAAAAGAGCCCTCACTAGACATAATTATAGCTTCCTCCTCGATGTGTTATACTGAATATTAACCCAGAAAATATCTTTAAAAGTGCTCTGCAAGTATCACCTCATTTCAAGGAACCATACAGGGACATATTGTAAGAAAAGGCTATTTGAATCTAAAGAACTAGTTTCAAGCAAGAAAATAATTACAGAAAGTGTGCATATCATTAAAGGTAAGAAGTCTGGGGGAAGATAAGAGAATACACTACAATAATTTAAAATCATATGCACATTTCATTTTCCATGCAGGATGATTTAAAATAGGAACACAATGTAATTGTAACTCACTGAAAATACAGTCAAGTCTTTGCCCTTAGTTTAGTCACACTCAATGGTTTAAAAAAAAATTAATAGAAACAATGTATAAAAAACATAAAAAGGTTCTACCAAATATTTTGGTTTCTAAGTAGAATCTAAACAAAGAGGAAGGATTTTGGTGTGCACACACAGAATGGCTCAAGAGCTAAATAGTATGCACGACTCCAAACTGCTAACCACTAAATATGAGAATTAAGAGGCTACTCTGATGCCAGCAACCAACTTTTACTAAGGTTTTACAACACACAATATAATTTTCTGTGTTAAAACTATTTTTAAAAACAGAAACAGAGTTCAGTTTTCTAGTCCCTGCATTAATTGACATCAGGATCACAAAATATTTGTATTAGAAAAGAGAAAAATGATTTCATTCATGTTTCCTTTAGTTTGCCGAGAGTTATGATGGGTATTTTTCATTTAAATACTTTTTACTCAAAGCAGAAACTGAGAATTAGAAACTGATGACAGGGCTGTGTCATAAAATAGGCCAAGCACATACACACAATTTATTAGAGGACTCACAAATCAACATTTTAGGCACTTCTTGAGTACAGACTACGGACATTATCTACCAAAGAACTATTTAGCAGGTTAAGACCATAAAGATTGAAGCTTTCGTTTTTAGAATATACAGGACCACATAATTGATAAGAAATACTGCATAATTAACCCAACTGTATCCTGGTACAATTTCTTTACAATTCCACTCACATATTTAGGGCTTAATAGAAGTAGTTACTTTTTATGTCTGCATCTACACAGTCAACACACAACAGTTGATTTTTCTATCTTTTAAAGCCCATTTCAACAGGTTTATTTTGTAAAGATAGACGTCTTGCCTGGCTGGTGTGGCTCAATGGTTGAATATCAACCCATACACCAGGAGGTCGCCAGTTCGATTCCCGGTCAGGGCACATGCCCAGGTTGTGGGCCAAATCTCCAGAGCGGGGCATACAGGAGGCGGCTAATCAATGTTCTATCTTGATGTTTCTCTCTCTCCTTTTCTATTCCTCTCTCTCTAAAAGCAATAAAGAAAAAATATATAAAAAATAAAAGATAAATAAAAGATAGCCTTCTCATTACTATTTCCTTTAGACAGCTAATGTTTATCTTTTTTAAGTAAACACGAGAAAAAAACAAAATGTGGTCTATGGTTTTATCGATGTCTTCAGGTTAAACACTATATATAAATTTGGTTTGACATCTTTTTCCAGTTGAAATTATTTGTACTGGTACTCTCCAAAATGTAACCCACTTTGGGGAATGGGAAGATAATACTCATATAATGTAGTCCTTTCCATATTTCCACGTCTAACTTTTTAGCTCAGAAAGCTGGCAGAATCTAGATAGTTCTCTTATCTTTCAGAATCTACTTTTCTGCATATGAAGCTAAAATTAAGAAACATTAAAATGTAAAATGCAGTATAATTTTTAAAATTCTACTATGGCATTTGTATGCTGTATACTCAGCAAGCTTGTCTTCTGACATACTCAGTAACTCTGACAATACTTTCTAATGCGCAAAGTGCCAATCTACAAATCAGATCAGTGGTGAGAAGATAGCAAAGACTAGAGAACCTACTTAGAAACTAGTGGTTTGGGGAACAGGGATACAGGCAAAGTTTAGAATACCTCCAGGACAGAGATATATATCTTCATTGTTGCTGAATAAAGATACAGGAGAGCAAGGTATGGCTGAGTTGTGAGAACGCTGTTCCTGAAGCAAGAAGTTCCAGATTATATTTAGACAGTGGGAGGGATCAAAGTTAAGTTATGCTAGAAACTGTGTCTCTACCCAGCCTTAAAAGATGGATCGATGCCAAGATACAACTGGGCAAATGAGATAATGACCCCAAAATCCACAGATGATCTGGAATGTGCTCCTATTCCCTATTTATATAGAACACACTACAGATACATTCCCAAAAATGCCTGCAGAGAAAACTAGAAAACTGTCTACAGTTTTTCTATTTACACTAATATAAACAGATTTCGAGGTTGTCTGTACTGCATGTGGTTGCTCTAGTAAAGTGCCTATAAGAGAGTATAATCGAATCCCATTTCTAGGCATCTTAATACTATGTACACTCAGGCAAAAAGAGAAAAGAATATCTTGGGGACTTCCTGATTTCCTCAAGCACTCTGCCCTTCTCTGTGATCTCACTGTAACCACCTACGAGGCACTTCTTAAAGGCCAGAAGACAGAAACTCTTCTACTCCATGACACATTTCTAAAAATCCCTTTAACTATCTGCATTAAAAATGCCAGTCAGCAGTGCTAAAACACTTCATTCTTAAGGCAAAATGTCATATTCCCTACCCACTTCCCCTGGCCCCCAAACTACCTGCCTTCATTGTACTCTTTGCCCACTGTGAGAGCCAAAGAAGACAGAACTGAAAACTTCAAACAAGAACTCAATATACTGTGCAAGATACATTTTATAAATGCTATTATGGCAAAATTGAACATAAATGCTTATACCATATGGCTACTTTTACCAAGATATCAAGAAAAGTCATCAGACTTTCAAAATTAGTATCAAATACGGGATATTTAAATCCAGCCACATGTACAGAGAGGTATGAAGCTTTGTTCTTTTCAAAGTTGAGCACAATGACCCAAAATAAAATGCTTGTTTACATCCAAGCGTAGTGTATTAAAAAACCCAAAGCACTGTCCTTTGTTTAAGTCCACTTAAACTACATATAAATTGTCAATATGACTATTCATGAGGCTCTCCATCTTATTTGGAAATAATACTGTTAAAATGATTTTGATGTATTTTCAGACATGAATTTAAATTACTTTCCCCATTTAATTTTGGTTTTATGCACAAATATATAGGTAACATTTCTAATGCTTAGCCTAGAATGGTAGAATATAAAAAAAATTTCCAAATGTGGTATAAGATTTCATGCATTCTCATAATGCCAAGTCAGTAATCTACTACACTAAACCAACTGCAACAATGTAGTGCACACTTTAAACATCCAATTAGAATACATTTTAGCCAACACCTTGATGACAAGGGAATGTGCTGGTATACTGCTGAACTGATGTGGTAGCAATCCAAGAGACTGAACTGTGATTACTCAAATTAACCACTAACAAGGTTAAAAGGTGTGGATTTGCTGGGCTACTATATAGAATATTTTTCCCTGATGAAAATGCAGTATCTACATCATAGATTTGGGTTTCTAAGAGAGTTTTTAATATATAACAATTCCTTATAGTGATTTGAAATAAAGTATGAGAACATATAAACAAATAAAGCTTAGTAATTTAGAATTTACTTTTGTAAAAGTTGACAAATAATAAAATGTTATACTTGCATTTTGAACATTATAATATAAATATAAAACATAAAACATCCAATGCTAAACACTGATCATCTCTCACGCCTGACTTAGACACTGAGTATTTTAATTTTGTAGAAAGGAATTTTCAAAGTTTTGTCAATGCTTATCGTATATATTATTCCTCATCAAAATCTTCATGAAATCTAAAAAGCTGATATAAAAGTAATTACTTTTTTCTTGAATATTCTAAAACATGCCAGTTTGGATTAGCATTCAGATTTTCAGGGATGGAGTACCCAAGAATATGTTTTAACACACGTAGTTCGGTGTCTACAGTTACAACAGAATGCCTTTGACTTTCAGATATTGAAAAAAAATTGCCGTCCTGGCCAGTTTGGTTCAGCGGCTGGAGCGTCGGCCTGCAGACCAGAGTCCCGGGTTCGGTTCCCACTAGGGGCACGTACCAAAAAAAAAAAAAAAGAAGAAAAAACAAAATTGCCTACATGAACACATTTGGGCCAAGATGCTTCTTAGTAAAAATGATGCATTATGCCTATCAATTTTTAAACCAAATTCTTTAGAGCATTAACAAAGTTTATATTTTATAATTGTCAAACAATACATTCACGTGGTGTAAGAGGATAAAAGATAGAAATAAAAAATCTCAAACTATTTCAAAAGTTAAGAATAAAGAATATTCAAATTAATAAAATATTTTTGTTGCTTGGAAAATATGCTCTACTTTTCATTTCAAATTCACTTTAAATGCTTGACATATAATTTAATACTTAATAATCTATCTAAATTATTTGATAATATTTATAAGGTGACACTTCTCTGGGTAGACATTTCACACAACAGTTTTCAATTAATGTTAAAAGTCAGTTGGTAATTGTAATCAGTTAATAATTGATTAGTGGACTAACAATTTACTCAGCAATTTAGATGGCAGAAGGTCTAATAAAGGGAACAATCTGATAACTGCTCACTGTGCAATTGTGCCCATCAGTAATACTAAGCCAAGAATTTGCTGGCACTCCCACTCATTACATGCTTCTAGGCACGTGATTTGAACAACAACAACAACAAAATAGGTACACAAAGTCAAACATTTTTCTTTTTTCTAAAGAGCAGCTCAATGATTTTTGGGGTTGGTTAGCACAATATAGAGAACATAGGAGAAAAGTACAAATTGGCACTTACACCAATGCCAGTATTAATCTCATCATTATAATTAAGAATATTATTAATTTTTGTTAATCATTTTCCTTTAGAACATAAATCAAAACCATTAACTTGAAGTTGAGGTATATACACAATACATACACAACCTTATGCAAAATACTTTTTATAAGTAACATTACATTTAAAAATATTGGAAACTGAGTATCTGTGCTGATTCGTATTTTGACTTAATGGAACAAAAAGAGAACATTCAACGAAAGAGGGTTATGCTGATAATAAAGCTCTTATAGTTTTTAAAAATGTCTTCCTCTCGCCCTGGCCGGTTTGGCTCAGCGGTTGGAGCATCGGCCTGCGGACTGGAGAGACCCGGGCTAGGTTCTCGCTAAGGGCATGTACCTCGTTGCAGTTTTTCCCCGTCCCTGGTTGGGTTGTGCTGGTGACAGCCACTAGATGTGTCCCTTTCACATCGATGTTTCTCTCTCTTTCTTCCTCTCTCTCCCTCCCGCTCTATCTGAACAGAGAATGGAAGGGTGTCCTCGGATGAGGATAAAAAAAATGTCTTCCTCTCCTTTGTACTTACCACAGGCTACACAATGTCCTGAGAGGATTCATTATGAGAAAAATGTCAATCACAGCTTTAAGACCTTGCTTTGGAAGAAACTAATGAGAAAGCAGTTGGAACGTGAGACTTCATCTTCATTTCAAACAAGTGGTCTTAATTTTCTTCTTATAGAAAAAGTTTAAATCAGTTTATTATAAATATATCTGAACCATTAATTTTTGCAGCTTTCAGGAAAGTCCAGCACTTCGTTTATACAAAGTCTATGAGAAGAAGTCAGTAGAGATCATCTAATCTTAAGTCGTGACATCATCCATTCAAGTCCTTGGCATAATCTAAACAGAAAATAAAATAATTTGATTAAATTATCAACTAAACAGCCATAAATAGCAAACTAAAACAGGATATCATTTTTTCACTTACCTCAACAACAAAGATTAGAAAACCAATGCTATTCCATGTCCGTGTTGTTGTGGAGTAGCCACAGACACAAAACATCCATACTTCCTTGTTTGCTTTGTCTCTAGTGTCTATAACACTGCCTGATACTTAAAAGCTCAGTGATTATATAAATGCCCATGGAAAGTAATTTAGCTATACATGTCAAGAATATTTAAAACATCAATACCCTCTATACCTTCTTCTACTTCTAGAAATATAGCCTAAAAAAAATAAGACATAAAGATGATTTATGTATGACTGTTGATCAAAAACATTTTTAATAGGATAAAGTATAATTTAAATGTATAGAAATAGAGAAAAATTTAACAAATTATGAAACATTCATTCATATGATGAACTATTATAAACTTCCTTTCAAAGGCTATTTTATAATATGATAAAAATGCTCAGGATTTAAATGAAGTAAAAAATGGCAGGATATTAAATAAACAGTAGAGCTCTTAAAACAAAGTATATACAACACATATAATATGTCTGCTACGTCTATATATTAACATTTTTTGAAGGAAGTAAAATCTCATATCACTAATACCAGCTACTGCTGAACAATGGGTAATTGACCATAATCCAAAATATTATAAAAAATGTTCATTGTGGTAAAAGAAAATAAATGTTTAGCAAGAGAAAAATGGTTGTACATATGTTACAACAAAATGACAACTGTTATGAAGCACTAACTATTATCTATCAAGAGCTTTTATAGATATGAGAAACCAAAAACTTAGATTTTTGTGTGAGTGTGAGACTAACATCTAAAAGAATATAAAAATAGAAGGAAAAAAAAGGCAATGAGGTAAATAAATAATTGTTTCAGTGTTGGCCCATAGTGTGCTAAGCACTTAATGTCTGTTATAATATTTCTTCATAACACTGAGATCTGAACCATTCCCATATTAGAGGAAACATGGGCTTAGAGAGGTTAGCAAATGGCAGAGATAAGTCAAAATGCTGACCAACACGAAAACCAAAAATTTAGACCAAGGTGGCCAGACTACAGTAGGGAAACATTTCCTCCAAAACCAGACATTTCCACTTGCTGACTGCTACAAATGGAAGCCCACGTACACCAAAAATGGAAAAGATACCATCAGGTATTGATTTGTCTTTCAAAAATGAACCTGCCTCAGTTCACATTCATCTTAATGATGTATTTTTCTACACAATTTCTCAAGGTATGTAAGTTAAATATTATATCAATCCTAGATGATTTGTCTTTGTTGTCAAATTTAGTATTACAATCAGTGTTTTTGCTTAAAGTCCTTTCATAAAGATAATATGTATAAAGATATATCTATAGATATCTTGACATGTATTAAACCATTCGACAAAGAAATATGTAACATTTTTACTTAAATGAATATGTGGACAATTGGTATAATTTATGATTTTTTTCTTAAAGTGAAAAGATTTGTTTTTTTGAGGTTCTACTTAAGCTCTCCAAATGTCTGTAATTAGATAATAGTGCCTTCTATTTCACTGAGTATGATTCAACTTCATCTCCAATTTAATTGTTTTTCCTTTGTTTTTAAAAGGTACATACATAATGAATTCTAAAGAGAGGTCTTAGTGTTGGGTTAAGGTTCTTGTGCTGTCAGGAAATGGCAGAAGCTTGGGGCATAAACAGATGAGTTAACTGAAGTGGGAGAAATTCTACCGGAGAACTACAACCCCAATTTTAAGACCTCTAGAATCCTTCATCTCCAATTTAATTCTTTTTTATCTGCTTTTAAATACATACCTATCTACCACATTTTGGAGAAACAACTACAACAAAAACATTATTTAGCTTGCTCAGCCTTTTAGCTTTTTATCCTGTTTCTAACCTCTTCTATTCCATTTCTCCTAATAGCTCTCTCTCCATCTTTCTGGTCATTGACTTATATTTAACAATGCTGACCACCACTTCCTTCTTAAAATCCTTCATCTCTGGGCATTAGACTAGGGCAAAATTCTACTATAGGCACCTGCCTTTCTCACCGGAACCAAAGACCCTCATGCCACTCTTTCCCCAATTTGAACTCATTTTTAAGTGCAACAGCTCCCTCTTGACAACACTGATGGCAAAAGTGAGTATACCCAACCAGTCTCACACATGAATCCTCTTCTATTTCAACTTCTTTATGCATCGAGTGTGAATTTAAAGCAATTGGTCTACATGATTGTTAGTAATAAGTGACACCCTGTAAGGAAAACACTCAAGACACAGGACAGGCTCAGCAAGCGTCAGTTCCTTTCTTATAGTGAAAGTCCCACCACCATTAAGAGCTGTTTTCCGACTTTTCCAGTTCTCCATGACATTCTAATTTCTCTGACTTCATACAGCAACTACAATCTAATGTCCACTTATTAGTTCAGTATACGTATGTGTACATGTGTTTTATTCTTTACAGAACCAAGTTAACAACTCTCTAATGCTAGACATGGATGTCTTACATCTCTCCTTTATAACATTCTGTACATGGTAACCTTAATATTTTATTTTAAGAAGAAATTTATATGTGTAAGCTAAAGACATGTTATCCATGAGGAAGACTTCTTACCCCTCGCCAGTAAGAGCACAGCATGCCTGGATATGCCACTGGTGATCTTTAATAGAAGTTAGTTTCAAAAACTGGGAGATTTCTGCTACAGTCATGCATTCTTTAACATCTTGTTTATTAGCAAAAATCAGCAATCCAGCTTTCCTTAGATCCTATAAAAGCAAATAAAACCATAAGGGCCAGTGCATTGTTTTCAGAGGTTTTCTAACTTAATGGGCAGAATATTTCTGATAATCTTAATAACCTAGAATTTCTCAACTACTTGACATAAAAGCATCTCACAGCTCTTATACCAATGGAAGGTAAACTCCAAGCTGAACACATTTTAAATAAATAAATAAATCTATACTTGTATGGATTTATATATTTCTCATTTTATAGTCCTAGATGACATTTATGGTCCTAAGTGCTATATTTAACAAACAATCATGTCTTCAAATACGTAACTACCCATTCCACCATCCCCAAACTAGGCTTCTATGGCTACTAAGAACTACTCTTTAGCATGGCACTCAAGAGCTTTTCAAAATTCTACTGCAACCTATACTTTAGGTATAGTTACCTATACCTAAAGCTAGTACCTTCTAGGTGCATAGGAAATAAACTACAGTATTCATTATATACAATATATGCCTTAGAGCTTTACAGCTTAATTCTCAGTTGAATGGTGGTATCCTAAAGCAATCCTATCATCTTCTGAGACCTAGCCTTATCCATGAAGACGTCTTAGATTTAAATATCTGATATGGCCATCTTGGATTGGCATTAAACTTATCAAATTTCCCAATTAGAGAGTAAGTTCTACCACTTCTATTCTTTGACTCTGAGGCAAGTTCTTTAACCTTTCTGAATTTGTTCCTCATTACCAACATTTATTGAATATCTAACTTGAGCAAGCCACCCATCATCATACTAACCTTTTTCTAAGTAAAATCTCTTTAACCCTCACAAGATTGCTATAAGGTAGGCTTTACTATTCCCATTTTACAGATGAGGACAGATGTAACACATACAAGGTTATAGAGCTACTCAGTAACAGTTTAAGCTGAAATCTTCCCATTATAGCTGCTGCCACTCATCTGTAAAATGCTGAGACTACCACCTACCCTTTAGAGATGTGGTTTGAATAAATAAAGTATTATATTTAAAGCACTAAGTTTAGTACCTGGTTTTGGTGACAGTTTAACAAATGTTAGTTCATTTATTGCCCTGGAAATAAGAATTACCTTTACCCTTGTGCATGCCCCAAAATGATTAGTGTATTTTATTCACAACACAGACCAAGGTTCTCAGCCTCCTGACTCTACTTTACACTTGCCTCTTGCACCCTTTTTACAGTCAGGAACTTCCCTGATAATCTACTGAAAGTTACAGACCCTTTCCTCATAAAAATGCACATTTGTATATATGCAAAAAAAATTATGTACTATTTTAAAGTGTTAATAGATACCCTAAAATCCATTCACAGATCATGGGGCTAAGAATCCAAGATGGATACACTCAGTGGATTAAACTCTCATAAAATTCTTCATATATATATTAACAGACACTGTGGTTTTGGTGCAATGCTTTTAAGTTTTCTCAACTGTGTTGAATGCCATCTTTCTTCTTAGGGATTTTGGTTTCAATCATGTGTATATGTGTTTGAAACAGGAAGGTCTTCGGTAGGTACAAACTGACATTGCTCCACATTATTTTAATCTTATTAAAATACAGTTTCATTGACTTCTTTCTTTCTGATGTAAATAAAAAATGTAAGTGGTAAAAGGACAGGTAAATGTTTTATATTAACAGCGGAGACTGACTTTTAGTTGCAGTGCCCTCTGCAGGACGGCAGCTATGGTACTCAAGTTAATGAGTTACTGAATAACATGGTCAGAAAGTTAACTCTAGAAGGTTAACTTTTAGGATTTTGCAATGAATGTTTCACCTATATTTCAGTTTACTGTTTATAAAAAGGCAAAAATCTGAATGGATGGACTATAACTAGTGTATATATATTCATTATCAAGGATACAGGTGTTTTTTTCTTCCTATCTCCTAAACAGATATGGAACAGTATTAATAGTTGATATGTGGCTGAATCACTGAGTAGACAGACTTTCCACGGATTTAATTCCTATCTTCCTATCTTCCAGGTTTCAATATCTCTCGTTAGTGTCTGTTGAAACCTTTATATAGGTCAGGATTGCTGATGCTGACACATTAAACAAACAAAATTTTGACAACAGAAATATGTGGCACAAGTTAGGACACATAGGTTTATACTATCTTATTTATAAATAATCTATATTCCTCATTTTTAGTGATTAAGTTATTTGGAGATGCCCCTGGACTACAATTTGAAAAGCGTAAGAAATATAGTCTTTGTTGAAAGATCTCAAAAAAACAAAAAAAACCACCATATTGAATATAGTCTTTCTAGATCTCATAGTTTAAACTTTTTTATTTGGGGTTCTTGATTAAAAATAAAAAACTCAACAGCTATTTTACCTGTTTTTAAATATTTAGGAAAAGAGGAAAGAAAATAGTCCTTTACATTATTGCTCAGCACCAGTTATGCATTATGATAACAGTAAAAAAAGTTATACTGGATTAAGGCTGTTCATCAACTTGACTTACTAAGTGGTCAAAGTACAAGGTGAACAGCGGTGATCTTTTGTACATCAGCCATTTTAAACACTTTAAAAAACATTCTGCTACACATTGCAGATTTCTGGTCTTAAGAGTCTAAAAATATTTTAGTTTAGTCACGAAGATGAATAACAACACGTGCAAGATATATTTAGTTAGCATCTTCTATAGACCATATATAGTTATCAGTTTGTTCCTCAAAGTTTCATTTATGAAGATAATTCCTATAAGTTGAGTTATTCTGAATAAAATTTCATCTGTCCTTTTGTGTTTGGAACTATTTTAAAATTCATGAACTTCAAAGTTTCGCATTTCATTTAAGATACAGAACTATAATATTATATAGTTCTGTATTTAGTAATACTTGTAAAGAATCATTATCAGTGATGGTGATAAGATTTTGTTGGTGATTGTGATATGCACAGAACATGTTGACTAATCCCATGTCAAAATCTGTTCTCATTAACACTGTCTTGTTCTTGGAATCATTTGTTTCCCCTCCAGAACTCTATTTGGTTCTTCTAAACCCTTTAAAGTGACTTACTCTAGTTCCCAACTTCATTTGTAAATTCCTTTCTTCTCTGGTAATCTCCCCATTCAGTTTCCTTCCACTTTCCAACTTGGCCCTATTTGTCTTCCCCACTCCACCCCCCCCCCCAACCCTCTCTTCCAGCAAGAGCCTGAATGATGAGAATGCCTAAATTCAAATCTTGACTCTTAAAAACCTGCTCGAGTCACATATTGACCTGCCCAAGTTAATGCCCCCAGCAAGTAAAATCCAGTGACTTTGTTTGAGCCATATTACTTTATATACTGATCCTGCTACACACTGGCCAATGAAGAGTTAGAATCTGCCCTGGCTGGTCTGGCTCAGCAGTTAGAGCATCAGCCCTTGGACCATAATCTTCAGTTTGATTCCAGGCAAGAGCATGTACCTCCGTGACAGTTAGATGTTCCCCAGCCCTGGTTGGGGTTGTGCGGGAGGCAACCAATCGATGTGTCTCTCTCACATCAATGTCTGTCTGTCTGTCTGTCCGTCTGTCTCTCTCTCTCTCTCTCTCTCTCTCTCCCTCCCTCCCTCCCTCTTGCTCACTCTATCTGAAAATCAATGTAAAAATATCCTGAGGTGAAGATTAAAAAAAAAAAAAAAGAGTAAGATTCAAATAGGGAAGTTACCTGTTAACAGAGTAAAAAATATAACCAAGACAAATATGTATGTCTGTTTTCCTTTTCCAAAGTCTTCATAGAACACCATAAAACAACTCTTTGGTATAAATGAAAAAAGGTTGCATTTTTATAAAATACAAAGGGGAAATGAAAAAAATCCTTAGTGTTTTGCCTCCTATATATAGCTTGTTTCCCAAACCAAACAGAAACTTGTTAAATCATGCACAACAGCAAGACGTGTGTGTGTGTGTGTGTGTGTGTGTGTATTTAAATGAAAACCCCAAAGGATTTAACACATCTGCCTGAGTCAGTCTTAAACAGGGTAAAGTGCATCTTGGTGGGCATGATCACAAGGAAAACAGAAGCTTCGATTTACATAACCACTTTACCAGCTTTCCTTAAGTCCTGTACAGGTGCCTGAAACATACCAAATTCTTAATGCAAATCTCAAAAGCAAATAATCAAATCAACATTAAAATAGAAAACTTTATTACAAAGCTATCCCAGTTTTCTTAAGCTTTATTAAAATTCCATTAAAATAAAAATGATATGTAATATACATCTAAATATTCATGTTTCTATTTCCACCTATAAATGAGTTAATTTATGCAATAAAAGCATAAAACTATAATCAATTGCTACTATCATAAATATTATGACTTTATAGTTACTATTATCATTTACTGACTATATTATTCAGTTTATTCAATTTTTAAATTAGGCTACCAGCAATATTTCTCAAGAATTAAGAAAATGTGGATAATCAAATAGTTTTGTTTAGTCAAAGGACAATATCAGAGCAACCTAAGAGCAACCACATTTAAATATTAGTCTAATAAGTGAGTACAATCAAGACTTGCCATGAGTCTGTGAGACTTTAAAATCTCATTTCCAATGATAATCCTCTGCATAATTAATCTATTCAAAATGTAAAAGAAAAAATTTTGGTCTTTTTGCTCAGGAAAACTTCTATACCAAATTGATCTGGGATACATGAAATAAAATTCTACAAGCGACTCCACCATCTTTCTGCTGCTTCCAGACACTTCCAATTTGGAAGTGTCCAAGTTAAAAAGAAGGCATGGGCAGCAGATAAATAATTTTTTTAAAATTTTGAAATAGTACCCTTCTGAGAAAGGAGAAAGAAGAAATGTAGAAAGATAGAAATATCCCACAAACACATCTGATGCCAGAATCCTACTTACCTCGTGGGCTAACATCTTATAGAGTTCTTCTCTAGTTACAGAAATCCTCTCTCTGTCTGTACTGTCCACCACAACTATTACAAACTAAAATAATTACAAAAATATTATCATTAGTGATTACATAATTTGATATTTATAAAATGTATAAAGTGCTTATTTGATTTACAGGCTATTAACTGTCAAGGAATTAGAACCTTATGTTACAGTAGTATTGGAAAACCAGAGACACCTATTGATACATCATGAAGCCTAAAGGTTTGATCCATTTCTAATTCAAATATATTTACTAAATTTAAGATAAAAACAGAAGAAAACAGAATGCATACTAACATTCTATTAGAGTATTCTGCTAACATTTTAACCACCATGTAACACATTTGTTCTCTAACTTAGTATCGTGAATGCTCACAAGACTATATCAATCTATTTACAATATAAGTCAATAAGGAAAAAATATATTATGGTTGTAAATTTAAGTTACTTCTAGACAGACATTATTATATTAATATCAATTTGAAAAGGGCATGAGTATGTGAGTAAAGTAACATGACGGTTAAAGAAATAATTAAAAAGAAAAAAAAAATCAACAAATTGCAAGAACAAATCTGTATCTAAAGCCAAGCTCTCTTCCTTATATCAATGGCACCTCTACCAGCAAGCACAACTCTCTCCTGAACTGACGAGACTAGGGTCAGAAGGTGCAGTGAAAGCCCTGTAAAGGAGCTGTGCAGGCCTGAGCTACTCTCACCACTCCCTCCACTCCAAGCCCACAAAAAGGAATACAGGAGCAGACATAGTCACTTTACGATGGCATTTGTGATGCCCAAATTAATTCTGACTGCCTATTATTAACAGGCACTATTTATTTTTTAGAACTAGCTTTGCATTTCCAAATAAACCACTATAATTTTCAGAGTCTTTTCTATTCTTCATATTTCATGAACTGTAAGGCTTATGGATAAGGGAATTATTTTACCTCTTCTCTCACTTGATACCTTACTGATATGTGGCTTTATTACTGTAAGACTCATTCTATTCCAAGGTATTTTAATAAAGCTATTAATTTTCAGAGTGTTGCCATGAATCTGATACCTGCAGTGTTCTATTTAGGAATAGTAACCATACCTACCTTTCTTTCTCCAAAGAACACGATCAAATGTATTATGGAGTGTTAGGGGATCCGATCATTAGAAACATTTAATTGTGTCTTAATGACATAATATTCATCTTTGTATACATTTGGAATTTTATTAACTTAGAATCAGCACTATAAAAGTAATGAACTCTGAAATGTCACTGGTCTGAAATTTCCCCTTGAGAAATAACCTATATATTTACATGGTTTTGTCTAAATTGCTTTAGAAATAAAAGAAAATAAATTCTTCAATGTGCAACTGTGTTGCATAAAATAAAATACAGGGTAAAATTTTGGCCAGGATCGAAACCACCAGATTTTACCTAGATTTCCTCTACACAAAAATAAATAGTAAGAATGAAATGACATTACAAACTGTAAGACAGAATTCATTTTTATAAAAACAACTACTTGAGACAAGTTTTGGGATCAAAACACAGTCAGACTAATCAATCACCAATTTTCCCTCCAGAGAGAGGTTTAATGGATATACAGAATAATGACTCTGAAACAGGGAAACAACTATTCCACTATGTTTACACTCTACCTATATTAACATCCTGTGATATTTTAAAAAGGTTAGTAAGAGTTCATATCTAGAAGGTTTTTCCCAAGCATTCTGCTCATAAAAGTTCTAGTATATTAAGAAACATTACCTCTGTGTTAGTATAGTATGTGTTCCAGGAAGAACGAAGAGATTCTTGGCCACCAATATCCCACATTAGAAATCGTGTATTATTAATCACTATCTCTTCTACATTACTTCCTATTGTAGGGGATGTATGTACAACTTCATTCATAGAACTGAAAAAAAAAAAAAAAAGTTTGAATATATTATAATTAACAAGGAAGTTAGATGGAATATGTTTCAATCAAGGGGTAAATCAGCATGACCTTTTGTATGTTATACCCAAATGTCTCTTTTCCAGTAGCTCCTAAGAGTGAGCTAAAGGTTTAAACAGAGGTGGTACTATCTGTGAAACTCTAGATTCATACCAGGAAACTACATAAACACATATTTCTCTACTTTTTACAAGCAAAACAATTAAACAACTTGGTCAATGTCATATAAATGTCAACTCTGTAGAAACAGTTGCTTAAATTTGGCTCCTGGTTTATGGCCAACCTGCCACAGAGTAACTCAGATTCTATATAATTTTTTATTGTTTTCATTAATCAAATATCACCCAGGCAGAAAAAGTAACTATAAAATTATAAAGTACTTAATACTTACAATTGGTAAAGGATGGTAGTTTTCCCTGCATTATCCAGCCCAACAATGATAACTTTGTGCTCTGAAATAAACAAAACACCAGTGATTTATTCATTAAAAACAAAAATTTTAAATATTCTATTTCATCTCTTCTTTCCAGCTATGGTATAACCCAGTGCATGGCCCTTTAACCTTCCTAGAATTCAAAAAGAACATTCTAGCAAGACCAGAAGTGTGCGTTGGTCTCACCTTCCCCGTCTTCTGTGGAACAGTCTGAAATCTCTTTGGGGGGCATTCCAATGAGGAATCCATGATCCAGAGGATCTTCAATCTCTTCATCCTGCCTGAACACCTACAAGCCACATTCATTACCAACTTTATCCACTCTCTCCCAAGACTTGTCTCCATTTGAGTTTTCATGTTTTGGTTTTCTTTTTTTATAATAACGCACCAATGGCTATTTTTAACAGCTTCCTAATTTTAAGGTATAACATGTAGATCACAGTGAGAACGACAAAATTACGACATAATTGTGGAATGGGCTCAAAGATAAAGGTGCCAACTCAATGGTTACAAAAAGCCAGTTTATTCCCCAAAATAGGGTTATATTATTCACATTTTTTAATACAGGCATACCTCAAAATACTGCAGGTTCAGTTCCAGACCACCACAATAGTGAATGTTGCAATAAAGTGAGTCACACAATTCTTTTGGTTCCCCGGTGTACATAAAAGTCATGTTTACATTATAATGTAGTCTATTAAATGTACAACAGTATTATGTCTAACAAACAATGTAACATTAAACAATACTATACTGCTAAAAAATACTAACCATCATCTAAGCCTTCAGTGAGTAGCGAGTAGCAATGTTTTTGCTTGCCTAGACTGTAATGGCTGCTTACTGATCAGGGTAGTGGCTGCTGAAGGCTGGAGTGGCTGTGGCAATTTCTTAAAATAAGATAACAATGAAGTTTGCCGTGGGATTGACTCTCTTTCATGAACAATTTCTTTGTGGTATGTGATGCTGTTTGATAGCATTTTACCCATAGAACTTCTTTCAAAATTGGAATCAATTCTCTCAAACCCTGCCTTGAATCAATTACGTTTAAGTAATACTCTAAATCCTTTGACACTTCAACATTTTTCACAGCATCTTTGCCAGTAGATTCCATCTCAAGAGAGCATGTTCTTTGCTCATCCTTAAGAAGCAATTCTTCATCCATTAAAGTTCTATCATGAGAGTGTAGCAATTCAGTCCCACCATCAGGCTTCACTTCTAATTCTCGTTCGCTGACTAGTTCTAACACATCTGCAGTTACTTCCTCCACTGAAGTCTGAACTCTTCAGTCATCCGTGAGGGTTGGAATAAACTTCTTCTAAACTCCTGTAAATGTTGATATTTGAACCTCTTCCTATTAATCACAAATGTTCTTAACGGCATTTAGAATGATGAATCCTACCCAGAAAGTTTCAATTACTTTGCCCAGATGCATCAGAGAAATTACTATCGATGGCAGCTATAACCTTATAAAATGTATTTCTTAAATAAGACTTGAAAGTTGAAATTAATCCTTGATCCATTCCGCAGAATGAAGTTTGTTAGCAGGCATGAAAACAACATTAATCTCACAGTACATCTCTATCAAAGCTCTTGAGTGACAAGGTGTGTTGTCAGCGAGCAGTAGTATTTTCAAAGGAATCTTTTTTTCTAAGCACTAAGTCTCAACAGTGGGCTTGAAATATTCAGTAGACCATGTCGTTTATAGAGAACAGGTAGAGTAGACTTGGCATAATACTAAGGGCTCTAGGATTTTTAGAATGGTAAATGAGCACTGGCTTCAAATGAAAGTCACCAGCTGCATTAAACCCTAACAAGAGAGCCTGTTCTTCAAGTTTAAAGCCAGGCACTGACTTCTCTCTAGCTATGCACGTCTTAGATGGCATCTTCTTTCAATATGAGGCTGTTTCATCAACATTGAAAGTCTGTTGTTTAGTGCAGCCACTCTCATTAATTAACTAACCTAGATCTTCTGGATAACTTACAGCAGCTTTGACATTAGCACTTGCTACTTCACCTTGAACTTTTGTTATGGAAACAGCTTCTTTCCTTAAAGGTCTGCTAGCTTCAAACTTTTCATCTACAGCTTCCTCACCTCTCAGGGTTCTTAGAATTCAAGGGAGTTAGGGCTTTCTCTGGGTTAGGCTTTGGCTTAAAGAAATGTCATGGCTGGTTTGATATATCCAGACCACAAAAACTTTCTCCATATCAGCAATAAGCCTGTTTCACTTTCTTACCATTCATGTTCACTGGAGCAGCACTTAATTTTCTTTAAGAACTTTTCCTTTTCATTCCCAATTTGGCTAACTGGTGTGAGAAGCCTAGCTTTTGGCCTTTCTCAGCTTTCAACATGCCTTCCTCATTAAGCTTAATCATTTCTTGCTTTTGATTTAAACTGAGAGATGTGCAACACTTCCTTTCACTTGAACACTTAGAGACCATCGTGGAGTTATTAATTTGCCTAATTTCAGTACTGTTGTCTAAGGAACTAGGGAGGCCAGAGGACACAGAGAGGAGGGAACCACCAGTAGGTGGAGTAGTCAGAACATACACAACATTTATTAAGTTCACTGTCTTACATAGATGGGCATTGTTCGTTGCACCTCAAAATAATTACAACTCTAACATCAGAGATCACTATAATAAATATAATGCTAATGAAAAAGTCTGAAATATTGCACGAATCACCAAAATGTGACACTGAGACACAAAGTAATAAAATGCTGTTGGAAAATTGGCACCTATAATAGAGTTGCTCAACAAAGGGTTGCCACAAATCTTCAACTGTAAAAAACACAGTATCTGCGATATGCAATAAAACGATTCTGTCACATTCACTATAGTTCTCTCAGGCTACTGCAGAGTCTGGAATAAAGCATGAACTTAATACAGTAAGAATAAATAAATAAATCTAGAAGGTATGTAAGTCACTACGTATTAAAAATTCCACTTTCAAATCTAAAAGTATCATCACTAAAAAAGTATGAAGATAAACTTGCTATTTATAGCAATGGTAGTAAAGTTTCAGGAGAAAAAACCAAACATCTTTTTTGCACTAAGAAATTGTTGAATGAAAAGTAATTGTTATACATGGGAAAAGCAGAGATTCAATCAGAAAACAGAAACCACACAACAATTTGAACGTTAAAGTTTAATTTAAAGAAAATAACTACTACAGGCAGTTCAGTAAAGGACTGGCTAATAAGAAATAACTAAAGATTACAGGAATGACAAATATATGGAGCATTAACTACCCCTAGGACTATCACAGAGCTTCCTCCAGTTCCCCAGGACTGAGATGCAGACTTGGCTGGAGGGTCTGGCTATGGCTCACTGAATGTCGTAGAGAAGCTATGCAGACTTGCCAGTGGATCATGCTGAGAATCGTCCCCCTCTAGGGTGCTGAGGAAAGCTGATCACTGGAAGGTATTTTGCTGGAGTCCCCATTCTGAAGCCAACAGAAGTGGGTGTTGGGGAAGCTGCTGGCTGCTGCTAACCACTATGCAGTGCAAGAACCTGCCACTGGTGAAGGTGTTCACACCACAAGAGCAGGACAGATCCTGCTGAGAGCACACTTTACCCAGAAAGAAAAACCCTTTCCTCCTGCAGCATCCCTCCAATGCTATGTAGTACTGACAAAGCTTAACATTCTGTCAGATGGAAAAAGAAAAATAATTAAAGGACCCAGCTCCATATCTACAGGGCATGTACAAACAGTGAATTTGGAGCTAAATTTTTAAATAACTGGCACAGTCCACCTCTTTAGCTACTGTTTCTGTATGTGCTCTTCTACAGTTTGAACTCCCATACAAAAAAAAAAGCAGAGGTGGCTTTCCCAGCACTAGGCTGACAGCACAAGCAGCTCATTTCCAGTTTCTTTTCTAAGTACTAATCAGAATGATAGGTTATCAATGGGAAAATTTCACAATTTCTTTCCTAGTTCACATAGTGTCAGAAAGTTCTTCCCTTTATCTAACATGAATCCTTCTTATACAAAGTTTATTTATGTATTTATTTTTGAGAGCACTAACTCAGGCACCAGATATAAAATCCCAGGTCTATCACTTTTAATTGTAGTGCTTTAAGCAAACAAGTTACCTAATGCTTCTGTACCCCTATAAAATAAGGAAAATACCTACCTCATAGAGTTGTTGTGAAGGGTAAGTCAATTAAGTAAAGGCCAAATCAAATAATCAGCATACAACATTTAGAACCTACCCCTGCATAAATCAGGAAAAGTTAACTGCTGTTATTTTATCTATAGAAATGAAGTTAGTTTACTTTCTGTCTCCCCAAACAAGAACGAATGCTCTATAAAGGCAGGTCTTTTCCGTTTTGTTCCCTGCCTTGTGCCCACCACCTACAACAGTTCCTGACACAAACCAGTGCTCAAATATAATGGCAACTCTTCAAAGTCCTAAAAGACTTATAATTTAGTAACTGCAAAACAGTTAACGGCAAAAAAAAAAAAAAAAAAAAAAGGAATGATACCAATCTCTTCTCTAATCAAATATCAACAACATATTTTTTCAGTGTTTTAATATGCCTGAACCTGCCATTTACCAGTTGTAAGCTCAGGAAAATCACTCCACTTGCACCTCAGTTTCCTCTTTTCAGTAGAAAAGAGTAACTCCTTCAAAGGATTGTGGAAATTTTTTTAAAAAGTGATACATACATCTCAACACCAGGAAGAAAAACAATCCAATTAAAAAATGGGCAAAGGACCTGAATAGGCACTTCTCCAAAGATGACATACAGATGGCCAAGAGACATATAAGAAGAAAAATGCTCGCCCTGGCCAGTTTGGTTCAGCGGTTAGAGTGTCAGCCTGCGGTCCAGAGAGACCCGGGTTCGGTTCTCGCTAAGGGTGCGTACTGGGTTGCAGTCTGTCCCAGGCCCTGGTTGGTTGTGCGGGTGGCAGACACTCAATGTGTCCCTTTCACATCAATGTTTCGCTCGCTCTCTCTCTTCCTCTCTCTCCCTCCCACTCTATCTGAACAAAAAATGGAAAAATGTCCTCGGGTGAGGATAAAAAAAAAACAAAACTCGCCCTGGCCAGTTTGGCTCAGCGGTTAGAGCGTCGGCCTGCGGTCCTGAGAGACCCGGGTTCGGTTCCCGCTAGGGGCATGTACCTCGGTTGCAGTTTGTCCCCGGCCCTGGTTGGTCGTGCGGGTGGCAGCCACTCGATGTGTCCCTTTCACGTCGATGTTTCTCTCTCTCTCTGTTCCTCTCTCTTCCTCCCACTCTACCTGAATAAAAAATGGAAAAATGTACTCAGGTGAGGATAAAAAAAAAAAAAAAATCTGTTTTAAAAAAAAAAACAAAAAACTCAATGTCACTTATCATCAGAGAGATGCAAGTTTAAATCACAAGACCACCTCACACCTGTCAGAATGGCTATCATCAATAAATCAACAAACAACAAATGTTGGCAAGGATGTCGAGATAGGGGAACCCGCATACATTGTTGGTGGGAATGCAGACTGGTGCAGCCACTGAGGGAAAACAGTATGACTTTTCCTTAAAAAATTAAAAATGGAATTGCCTTTTGACTCAGAGATTTCACTTCTGGGAATACAGCCTAAGAATCAATCCCAAAATACCAATTTGAAAGAAGATATGTACCCCTATGTTCATAGCAGTGAAACATAGGCATGGATACATGAACAGACTGACAGCTGTCAGAGGGGAGAGGGAGCGTTGGGACTGGATGAAAGAAGGTAAAAGGGTTAGTCAAAAAACGTATATGCCAAACTCATGAAGACAGAAAACAGTACAATCAGCCCTCGTTTATCGCAGTTAATCAGTTCCAGACTACCGTGATAAATGAATTTCCATGAAGTAGGATTCTTTATGTTCAAATATTTGAAAAAACCGTGATAGAGTGAAGCCGTGAAAGTCGATTCGCGAAGTGGCGAAGGACAACTGTATGGTAATGGCCAGAGGGAAGGGAGAGCAGGGGCTGGGTGGAGGTGGACAAAGATGGATAAATGGGAACATCTGTAATGGCATCAACAATTAAAGGAAAAAAGTGATGCATACAACAGCACATACAATAAAGTTTGTACTCTATTTTATTTAAATACATATTATCCAAATGCAAACTCTGGTTTTTCAAGTTTGAGCAGTATGCAATTAGCTTGCACTGTGCACTCAACCTATCTAAGCTTAAAGTGAGAAAGCTATACTAAAGGGGTTCAGAAAAAAGAGATATTGTCGTTTAACATTCATCAGCATGGCAAATACTGTCATTCCCCCAAATCTTCCTTCCAGAGTTTGTGTGAAAAGAATATAGAATTGTGTTCTGTATCTTTTGAAGGTAAAATAGAGCATCCAAGATATATATCTAACTTATATATATCCAATTTAACAGAGAACCAAAAAGACCAATAAATATCTGACATTAGATTTAATAGTTAATATTTTTTAAAGTGACCATACCAAAAACACATCATTTAGCAGAAGAGAAAGTTTATTCACATTTTTAAAATATTGATAGCTAAATTTCTAGAGCTTAACTTCATTATTCCTCTTAATTTCCCAGCACTGAAGTAAATGTCATGTCAAAAATTACCACAAAATACAGGCGATAAGAACACCATATTGGATTTTTAGTGGTAAATGCACACATCCTTATTTTTTGCTACTGACAAGTAGCTGTTGGCAAAGATCTAATTCATTCTTAAGTTACAGAGACAAATAATTTTTATCATTGACTCAAAATAGAAAGTGGAGATATCTAATTTTCATGCAGTACTAGAGTCAATTGACAAGCAAACTCTCAAGTTCACAGCACAGTAAAACTAGCTTCATTTTAAAAACAATACAAAATTATAGATGTTAAAAATATAATAGATCTTACCTACTATAGTAATATAAGTTTCAATACCTGACACCTAGAGATTAAGTTTTCAAGATCTGTAGGCCCCACAGTCACAGTCAAATACCCCTGGTGTTCTAGGTGAGAACGCCTAGACTCCGAGTGCTTAAGCAAGTGACTGGTTCCTACTCCCTCTCTCCCAACAGAAACAATTATCCAGCGAGTGCAGATTACAGATGGTTTTCTCTACTTTATGAAAAATCCCCACATCAGAGAAATAATTGGAAATATTGTTCTTCCACTTGGTCTACACGATCAACTTTATTTTTGAAAAAGATACACTGTAGCTCACAAATTCCAGTTCTGCTACCATCTGGTCACCGTCTTATACAGGTGAAGCTGAATCATGAAGGAGTAGATGGGGTTAGTGGTTGTACATAATAGGTGCCATCATTCATTAAGTCTTTATTGGAAAACTTTGGGATGTGACACAACCACCAGCTTACACAAGAGAAAAACACAATCTAAATTATTGGCAGCAGGAATGATGAATCACCCAAACTGAGTTAAAAAGAAACAAAAGTACACCACTAACTATATTGTATCTTAATGGCCACAGAAGCTTTTTGTTAAAATTGTATGCTTTCCCTAGTTTTATACACTCATTTTGTAATAAATTTTAATAAGCCTGATATAAATTTCAAGGCAGTATTTTAGTTTAGATTAACTATATGATAGTACACTCTACACTTACTTGGTAACTTGCTAGTTACCCACGGTTAACAAATGTGTCTTATGACATGGTTTTTAAATGCTTTAAGTGATACGCTTTAACCCAACAACAACAACCCAACAAGCCCACACACAAAAAAACCCTCTACTTAAATAAACAACACAAGTAGGAAAATGACCTTAAGCTTAACTTTAAACACAGATATAAATATGGCAAAGGAGAGCAGTCCATCACTATTCAGGATGCAGAAGAGTGTTCCCAAGGCGGGCGGGGGGATGGAGGTGCAGGGAAGGCTGGTAAACCTAAGGGGTACTGGGCGAGTGAACAGCGATGACTCGTGTTTTCCGCATTCTGCCACCGTAGGTGGCTCGGTGGTGCGGCTGAGGCCATACCCTATAACCTTCACCCCAGAGAACCCCACCATTTCTCCACGGTGTGCAGAGTCAATTGCTGGAGGAGAAGGGCTGGAAGGCCAGGCTGTACCACTCAGGGATGTCAGACAAGAAATCTTTTCCATCCCCAACCGAAATCGGAGCAATGGGTGTATTTGCGGAATGCATTTCTTAGGAAGGTCCCCTAAGACAAAGGGCTGCGAGTCGGGAACCATCCCGGGGCTGGGAGTGGGACTGAACAACCCAGGCCCGCACCCCCGCAGCCCGCGCAGAGACCGCGCGCGACCGCGCCGCCCACACTCCGGAAGTATTTGAAGACCCCCACCCACCCACCGCGCCTGGGCTGACCCCTCCCCGCCGTACGCCCTCGGCCCGAGCCCTCACCCTGGTGATTGAACAGTCTCCATATCCTGGTGAAGAGAATTCCCATCCTCGGGCAGCGGACCCCCTCCAGCCGCCCGGTCCGCCTGGCCTTCCCCGGCTTAGGCTGACGGGGAGGACAGAGACGCGCCGCAGCCTTCGCCTCTGCTGCCGCTGCTCCCGCGCTGGCCGCCGGCCCGCTTCCCAGGAACCGGAGAGAGGCCGAAGCCCAGGCCGCCTTGCCGCGCGCGAGGGCCCGCCGCTGCCGCCGCGGCACCCGCCTGGCTCGCGGACATCGCCGCCGCGTTGTCTGCGACGAGCCTCGCGGGCCACCGTCCTCCCCCAGCTCCTCTAGGGCGGCCGCGGTGGCAGGGAACACGCAGGAGGGGGAGGCGACGGGCGGGGCGAGCAGGACTAGAAAGCGCAGGCGCGCGGCCGGAGGGGCGGGGCCTGGGAAAGAGCGCCCGACTGGCCGTCGCTTAACCAGGCGGCCTATAGGCGGCGGGACTGAGCCCCGGGATCTAGGCAATGCGGACTGCGGGATTGGGACTGATGGCCCGGACCGCCTGATTTAGCGTCCCCACTGAGTTTTGTTTTCTTCCGCAGAACCGTAATGTAAACATGTTATTGAGTGCCCAGTGCGCATCCCTAACGCTTCACATACACTACACTAGAAGTCCCATGTCCCAGCCCTCAAAGACGTGGGGCTCCAGCAGGAACTTGGAGGGAAGCTTGGCGTCTTTCTCAAACTTCTGCCCCTACACCCAGTGGCTGGCCTTACGCAGACAGTCACCTTATGGCCATCTTTAAACCTCAGGCTCTTCCTTCTCCAAACTCCCTCCACTTTCAGGTCAGCCTTATCCTAGACAATTTTGATTAAGTCACTCCCGTGTTTAAAAACCATCAGAGGCACTAACGCTGTTTGAGCAGGAGCCCAAACACCTTAGATACTCATTGTACTCCACGATATGACCCTAGCTGTTCCTTCCAGCTGTAACTTTCATTATTCCAGGCTGGTTAAACAGCTGATGGAATGTTCCCTCTGCTTTTCCAGTCTTCTTACCTGTACACCTTGAACAGCAGGGTCCTGTGCTATGCAAGTCTCATACTGTATTAATCAACCCTCTAGTGTGGGATATTTAGTTGAAAACTAGAATATAAATGAATCAATAGGTAACTTGGTATCAAAGTTCTTGTCCTGTGTGTCATTTTAAAAAATCCTTTTTTATTTTCCTGTTACAGTTCACATACGATATTAGTTATTAGTTTCAAGTGTACAACCCAGTGATTAGACATTATATAACTTACTAAGTGATCATCCTGATAAATCTCATACCCATCTGGCACCATATTTAGTTATTGGAATATTATTGACTATATTCCCTATGCTGTACTTTACATCCCCATGACTGTAACAACCAACTTGTACTTCTTAATCCCTTCACTTTTTACACCCAATCTCCCAACCCCCCTTCCATTTGGCAACCATCAAAATGTTCTTTTTTTTCAAATTGAATTTATTGGGGTGACATTGGTTGCAAAATCATACAGGTTTCAAAGTGCACAACTCAATAAAACATCATCTGCATACTGCATCGTGTGCCCATCACCCCAAGCAAAGTCTCCGTCCATCCCCATTTTCCCCACTTTTGCCCACCTCCACCTACCCCCCACCCTCCTTTTCTCCAGCCATCACCACACTGTTATCTGTATCTATGTGTTATATATAAGTTTCTTTGCTTAATCCCTTCACTTTCTTTTATTCAGCTCCCTCCACTCCACCCACAGCTCTCAGTCTGTTCCATGTATCCACACCTCTTGTTTCTATTTTGTCAGTTTATTTTATTCATTAGATTCTACAAATAAGTTAGATCATATGGTATTTGTCTTTCTCCAACTGGATTATTTCACTTAGTATAAGCATCTCCAGGTCCATCCACACTGTCTCAAAAGGTAAAAGTTCCTTTTTTATGGCCAAGTAGTATTCTATTGTATAAATGTACCACAGCTCTTTTGGGGGTTTATTTATAGATTCTCTGTTCTGTTCCATTGATCAATATGCCTGTTCTTGTGCCTGTAACAGACTGTTTTGATTACAAAGGACTTGTAGTATAGTTTGATATCAGGTAGTATGATATTTGTAACTTTGTTCTTCCTTCTCAGGATTGCTGAGGCTATTCGAAGTCTTTTTCTGGTTCCATATAAATTTTTGGAATACTTTTTCTATATCTGTGAATATGTCATTGGTACTTTATTTTATTATTTTATTTTTTTCCGTTTATTAATGTTAGAGAGAGAGAGGAAGTGAGAGGGAGAGAGAGAAACATTGATGAGAAAGAATATGGATTGGCTGGCTCCTGCATGCCCCCCACTGGGATCGGACCCACAACCTGGGCATGTGTCCTGTCCGGAATCGAACTGGTGACATCTTGGTGCATGAGTCGATTCTCAACCACTTAGCCACACTGGCTGTACTGTCATTGGTACTTTAATAGGAATTGTGTTGCATCTATAGATTGCTTTGGGGAGTATGGATATTTTAATTATGTTAATTCTCCTAATCCATGGGCATGGTATATGCTTCCACTTATTTGTATCTTCCTCAGTTTCTTTCTTCAATAGCTTATACTTTTCTGAGTACAGGTCTTTTACCTCCTTGGTTAAATTTATTCCTAGGTAACTTATGTTTTTGTTGTTGCAATCATAAAGGGGATTTTTTAAACTTCTCTTTCAGATAGTTCATTATTATTGTATAAAAATGCCACTGATTTCTGAATATTAATTTTGGTGTTTTGTTTTTTTGTTTTTTTTTTTACCGACACAGAACACAAAAAGGGATAACTTTTTTTATTTTATTTTATTTATTTATTTATTTTTTACTATGTCATTTTATTTTATTTTATTATTTTTATTTTTATTTTTTTATTTTTTTGTTACAGATATTTTAACTTTTTTACCCCATTGGCAGCCCCCTTCCCACCCCACCCCCGTCCTGTCCCAGGCTTAGTTGTCCATGTCCATTGGTCATGCATACATGCATATACGTTCTGTGGTTTATCTATTCCCACCCCCCCCCACCTCCCTCTTCTGAGGGTTGTCAGTCTGTGCCCTACCTCCATGTTTCTGGGTCTACTGTATTCCTCAGACTGTTATGTTCATTATATTCCGTATATAAGTGAGATCATGTGGTATTTGTCTTTTTCTGCTTGGCTTATTTCACTTAGGATAATACTTTCCAAGTCCCTCCATGTCGTCTCAAAGGATAAGAGATCTTTCTTTCTTAACGCTGCATAGTACTCCATTGTGTATATGTACCACAGCTTTTTTATCCATTCGTCTACTGATGGACACTTGGGCTGTTTCCAGATCTTAGTTATTGTAAATAGTGCTGCTATGAACATGGGGGTACATATATTCTTCCTGATTGGTGTTTCAGGCTTCTTAGGGTATATTCCTAGAAATGGGATCACTGGGTCAAATGGCAGTTCCATTTTTAATTTTTTGAGGTAACACCATATTGTTTTCCACAGCGGCTGCACCAGTCTTCATTCCCACCAGCAGTGTATTAGAGTCCCCTTTTCTCCACACACTCGCCAACACTTGTTGTTTGATGATTTGTTGATGGCGGCCATTCTGACAGGTGTGAGGTGATACCTCATTGTTGTTTTAATTTGCATCTCTCTGATGATTAGTGATGTTGAGCATTTCTTCATATGTCTCTTGGCCATTTGTATGTCCTGTTTGGAGAGGTGTCTATTCAGCTCCTCTGCCCATTTTTTAATTGGGTTCTTTGTCTTCCTTTTGTTGAGTTGTATGAGCACTCTATATATATTGGAAATTAACCCCTTATCTGATACATCATTGGCAATGATGTTCTCCCATACAGTGGGTTGCCTTTCCATTTTGATGATTGTTTCTTTTGCTGTGCAGAAGCTTTTGAGTTTGATGTAGTCCCATGTGTTCATTTTCTCCTTTGTTTCTGTTGCCTTAGGTGATGTATCAGTGAAAATTCTGCTCCGTATGATGTCCGAAATTTTGTTTCCTACATTTTCTTCTAGAATTTTTATGGATTCACGGGTCACATTTAGGTCTTTTATCCATTTTGAGTTTATTTTTGTGTATGGTGTAAGTTGATGGTCTAGTTTTATTTTTTGGCATGTAGCTGTCCAATTTTCCCAACACCATTTATTAAAGAGGCTGTCTTTACTCCACTGTATGCTCTTGCCACCTTTGTCAAATATTAATTGAGCGTATTGCTTTGGGTCCATTTCTGGGTTTTCAGTTCTGTTCCACTGGTCTATATGCCTGTTCTTGTGCCAGTACCAGGCTGTTTTGGTTACAGTCGCTTTGTAGTATAACCTGATATCTGGTATTGTGATCCCACCTACTTTGTTCTTCTTTTTCAAGATTGCTGTGGCTATTCAGGGTCTTTTTTGGTTCCATATGAACTTTTGAAGTATTTGTTCTAGTTCTATGAAATATGTCGTTGGTATTTTGATGGGGATTGCATTGAATCTATAGATGGCTTTAGGTAGCATGGACATTTTAATGATGTTAATTATTCCAATCCATGAACAGGGTATGTGCTTCCACTTTTTTATATCTTCCTCTATTTCTTTTTTCAATGACCTGTAGTTTTCTGCAAATAGGTCCTTTACTTCTTTGGTTAAGTTTATTCCTAGGTATCTTAATTTTTTTGGCGCAATGGTAAATGGGATTGTTTTTTCAGTTTTTCTTTCTGTGAGTTCATCATTGGTGTACAAGAATGCCGTAGATTTCTTGACGTTAATTTTGTATCCTGCTACTTTGCCAAATTCATTTATTAAGTCTAGTAGATTTTTGATGGAGTCTTTAGGGTTTTCGATATATAATATCATGTCATCTGTGAATAATGACAGTTTCACTTCCTCCTTTCCAATTTGGATCCCTTTTATTTTTTTTTTTCATGTCTGATTGCTGTTGTTAAGACTTCCAGTACAATGTTAAATAAGAGTGGCGAAAGTGGACATCCCTGTCTTGTTCTGTTCTTAATGGAAATGTTTTTAGTTTCTGTCCATTGAGTATGATGTTGGCTGTAGGTCTTTCATATATGGCCTTTATGATGTCGAGATATGATCCCTCTATTCCCACGTTGCTGAGCGTTTTTATCAGAAATGGATGCTGGATTTTGTTGAATGCTTTTTCAGCATCTATTGATATGATCATGTGGTTTTTATTCTTCATTTTGTTTATGTGGTATTTCACATTTATTGATTTGCGAATATTGTACCAGCCTTGCATCCCTGGAATGAATCCCACTTGGTCATGGTGAATAATTTTTTTGATGTATTTCTGGATCCGATTTGCTGGTATTTTGTTCAGGATTTTGGCGTCTATGTTCATCAGGGATATTGGCCTGTAGTTTTCTTTCTTCGTAGTGTCTTTTTCTGGTTTTGAAATTAGAATTATACTGGCCTCATAGAACGTGTTTGGAAGTCTTCCTTCTTCTTGAATTTTTTGAAATAGTTTGAGGAGAATGGGTGTTAGTTCTTTTTTGAATGTTCGGTAAAACTCCCCCGTGAAACCATCTGGGCCTGGGCTTTTGTTTGCTGGGAGAGTCTTGATTACCTCTTCAATTTCCTTAGTTGTTATTGGTCTGTTCAAGTTTTCTATCTCTTCCGGGTCCAGTTTTGGGAGTCTGTCTGTTTCTAGAAATTTGTCCATTTTGCATAGATTTTCGAATTTGTTGCCATATAGTTGTTCATAGTAGTTGTCAATGATCTTTTGTATTTCCGTGGTGTTGGTTGTTACTTCTCCTCTTTCATTTCTGATTTTGTGTATTTGGGTTCTCTCTCTTTGTTTCTTGGTGAGACTAGCTAAGGGTCCATCAATCTTGTTTATCTTTTCAAAAAACAGCTCTTTGTTTCATTGATCCTTTGAATTGTTTTTTTTGGTCTCTATGTCATTTATTTCTGCTCTGATCTTTACTATTTCCTTCCTTCTACTTGCTCTGGAGTTTTCTTTTTGTTTGCTTTCTAATTCTTTAAGTTGTGAGGTTAGACAGTCAATTAGAAATTTTTCTTGTTTTTTGAGGTAGGCCTGCAGTGCTATGAACTTCCCTCTCAGAACTGCTTTCGCTGCATCCCATAGATTTTGTGTTGTTGTGTGTTCATTTCCATTGGTTTCCAAGTTTTTAATTTCTTCCTTGATCTCCTCGGTGACCCATTCATTGTTTAATAACATGCTATTTAGCCTCCATGTGTTGAAATGTCTTTGCATGTTCTTGTTGCAATTGATTTCTAGTTTCATGCCATTGTGATCTGAGAAGATGCTTGATATGATTTCAATCTTCTTGAACTTGTGGAGATTTAGTTTGTGTCCTATCATGTGGTCTATCTTTGAGAATGTCCCATGTGCACTTGAGAAGGATGTGTATTCTGTAGTTTTGGGGTGTAATTCTCTGTAGATATCTATTAAATCCATTTGGTCCAGTGCTTCATTTAGAGTCTCTGTTTCCTTGCTAATTTTTTGCCTAGAGGATCTATCCAGTGCTGTCAACGGGGTGTTGAAGTCCCCTGCCATGATTGTATTGTTGTCGATTTCTCCTTGGAAGTCCTCCAGAAGATTTTAATATATTTTGGTGCTCCTATATTGGGTGCATATATGTTTATCAAGGTTATATCTTCCTGTTGGATAGATCCTTTCAATATTATGTAGAGGCCTTCTTTGTCTCTAGTTATGGTCTTCATTTTGAAATCTATTTTATCAGATATGAGAATTGCTACCCCAGCTTTTTTTTGCTTTCCATTTGCTTGGAAAATTTTTTTCCATCCCTTCACTTTCAACCTATGTGAGTCTTTTGTTGTGAGGTTGGTCTCTTGTAAACAATATATAGATGAGTCATGGTTTCTTATCCAATCAGCTACTCTGTGTCTTTTTATGGGAGCATTCAATCCATTTACATTTAAGGTGATTATTGATATGTACTTATTTATTGCCATTTTTGTTTAGTGTGGTTCTATTTTTCTTCCCTACTGCTAATTATAGCAGTCCTTTTAACATTTCTTGCAGTGCTGGTTTGGTGCTAATGTATTCCCTTAGCCTTTTTTTGTCTGGGAAGCTCTTTATTTGACCTTCTATTTTGAATTATAGCCTTGATGGGTAGAGTAGTCTTGGATTCAGATTCTTGTTTTTCATGACTTTGATTACTTCATGCCATTCCCTTCTGGCCTGTAGTGTTTCTTGTGAGAAGTCAGCTGAGAGCCTTATGGGGTTTCCTTTGTAGGTAACCTGTTGCTTATCTCTTGCTGCTTTTAGGATTCTCTCTTTGTCTTTAATTTGTGGCATTTTAATTATTATGTGTCTTGGTGTGGGCCTGTTTGGGTTCTTCTTACTTGGGACTCTCTGTGCTTCTTGAACTTGAATGCCTTCTTCCTTCACCAAATTAGAGAAGTTTTCTCTCACTATTTTTTTGAATATATTCTCTATCCCTTGCTCATTTTCTTCTTCTTCGAGGACTCCTATGATGCGAATATTATTACGTTTCCAGTTGTCCCACAGTTCTCTTAAGCTGTCTTCCTGTTTTTTAATAGTTTTTTCCTTTTGTTTTTCTGATTGGTTGATTTTTTCTACCCTGTCTTCTAATTCACTGATCCGGTCCTCAGTTTCCTCTACTCTGCTTTTTAAACCTTCCAATGTGTTTTTCATTTCTGATATGTCATTTTTTATCTCTTCTTGATGGTTTTTAATTTCCAATTGGCTTATTTTCAGTGTCTCTATGTCCTTACTCATGCTGTTCAGCTTCCTCAAGATCATGGCTCTGAATTCTAGCTCTGTTAACATGCCTAATTGCTCCACATTGATTTCATCTTCAGTGGAGGTCTCTTGCTCTTTCATTTGGCTTCTGTTTCTGTGTTTCACCATTTTGGCTCTCACAGTGGGCTTTGGAGCCTGTCAAGTTTTCCCTTGGGTGTAGTGGCTCCCTCTCCTGTGTTTAGATGAGTGAGGGAGGACCCACGTTAAACACCACTGTCAAGTCTTTCTTTCCTGGTTAAAGTTGCTAGCCCAGGAATGGTACTGTTATCCTCTAGCTTTTTGCCTGGAGGCTAGCAGTCGAGGTTACTTGATGAGTTTTTCGTTGTCTGTTGATTGAAAAACTCCCTCAGGTGCTCAGCACAAGGGGATTTCACGAGGGTGGGGCAGATGCTGGTTGTTAATGAGCCTCAATTAGCACTTCAATGGCCACAGGGTGGGGTTGGATCTCCGAGGGAGGGGCTGCTGCCTCTCCTCAGAACCCTGGGAAGGAGCAATAAGGCCATCGTCCTGCGTGGCTGCACTCAGCCAAAGCTCTGAGCCTCCCCCAAATCCCGAGTGTCCAGACACAGTTCCAGTCCAGTCTGCCCTCCCTCTGCCGGAGCCCAAGGTGAGTGGCTGTGGCTGTTTTAGCCTCTGTCCCGGCTCTGCGCTGTGGGGCCGCCTGGGAGTGTAACCCGAGGGCGCTGCTCCCAGCTGAGGCCGCTGCCGAGCTGCCGACCGTGGGCTCCCAGCCCCGTCTCGTGCCTTCGCAATCCTACCAGGATGGAGTCAGTGTCCCTCATTGTATGGTCCTCGCAAGCTGCTTTTCTGTTGCTTTTTCCCGTCAACCTGTCTGTGTTATAGTTGTAATTCCAGTTTGGTTCTGGGAGACGGTCTGTGCAGCCTCCGTTCACTCTGCCGCCATTTTTCGATCTCTTCCTGAATATTAATTTTGTATCCTGTTACTTTGCCAAATTCGTTTATCAAGTTATTTTTTGGTGGAGTCTTTAGGGTTTTCTATATACAACACTATGTCATCTGCAAATAATGACAGTTTTACTTTCCCCTTTCCAATTTGGATGCCTTTTATTTCTTCTTTTCTGATTGCTGTGGCTAGTACTTGTTGAATAAGAGTATTGAGAATCAACATCCCAATCTTGTTTCTAATTTTAAGGGAAATGCTTTTAGTCTATGCCCATTGAGTAGGATGTTTGCTTTGGGTTTGTCATATATGGGCTTTATGATTTTGAGTTATGATCCCTTTATTTCCGCTTTGCTGAGAATTTTTTTCGTGAGTGAGTGCTGGATCTTATCAAATGTTTTTTCTGTTATGTTTTTATTGTTATGATCATGTGGGTTTTATCCTTCATTTTATTTATGTGATATATCACATTTATTGATTTGCAAATATTGTACCAACCTTGCATTCCCAGAATAAATCTCACTTGATCATGGTGTATGATCTTTTGAATGTATTGCTGGGTCCCACTTGCTAATATTTTGTTGAGGATTCTAGCATCTATGTTCATCAGGGATATTGGCCTATAATTTTCTTTCTTTGTAGTGTCTTTTTGTGGTTTGGAATTAGGATAATGCTGGCCTCATAAAAAGATCCTGGAAGTCTTCCATCCTCTTGAATTTTTGGAATAGTTTGAGAACAATAGATGTTAGATCTTCTTTGAATGTTTGGTAAATTTACCTGTAAAGCTATCCAGTCCAGGACTTTTGTTTGCTGGGAGTTTATTTTTTGGTTAGTTTTGTTTTGTTTTGTTTTGTTTTGTTTTGTTTTGTTTTACTGCTTTGATTTCATTCATTGCAATAGGTCTATTAAGATTTTCTGATTCTTTCTGATTCAGTTTTGGAAGATTGTATATTTCTAGGAATTTATCCATTTTTCCCAGATTGTCCAATTTTTTGGCACATAGCTATTCATAGTATTTTCTTACAATCCTATAGTATTTCGGTGGTGTCAGTTATTACTTCACCTCTTTCATTTCTGATTTTACTTATTTGGGTCCTTTCTCTTTTATTCTTAATGAGTCTGGTTAAAGGTTTGTCAATCTTATTTATCTTTTCAAAGAAAGAGCTCTTGGTTTTATTGATCTTTTGTAGTGTTTTTTAGTCTCTATCTCATTTATTTCCACTCCAATCTTCATTGTTTCCTTCCTTCTGCTTACTCTGGGCTTTGTATGTTGTTTTTTCCTACTTCTTTTAGGTGTAGGGTTAAGTTGTTTATTTGAGATTTTTTTTTTAATTGTTTTTCTTTTTTCTTTATTGATTTTAGAGAGAGAGGAAGGGAGAGGGAGATATAGAAACATCGATGAGAGAGAACATCAATTGGCCGCCTCCTGCAAGTCCCCCCACTGGGGATTGGGTCCACAACCTGGGCATGTGTCCTGACCGGGGATCGAACTAGCGACTTCTTGTTGCACAGGTCGACACTCAACCACTGAGCCACACCAGCCAGACTATTTGAGATTTTTTTTGCTTCTTAAGGTAGGCCTGTAATGCTATGAACTTCCTTCTCAGGTCTGTTTTCACTGTGTCCCATAGATTTTGGGTTGTTGTGTGTTCATTTTCTATTGCTTACAGGTAACTTTTGAATTCTCCTTGATCTCATTGTTAACCCATTCATTATTTAATAATGTCATTTAGCTACCATGTGTTTGAATGCTTTTTAGTTTTTTTTTATTGTAGTTGATTTCTAGTTGTATACCACTGTGGTCAGAGAAGATGCTTATTATGATTTCAATCTTCTTGAATTTATTGACTTATTTTGTATCCTTGCATGTGGTCTAAATTAAGAATGTTTCATGTGCACTTGACAAGAATGTATATTCTGCTGCTTTGGTATGAAATATTCTGTTAATATCAATTAAAGCCATCTGATCCAGTGTGTCATTTAAGGTTGCTGTTGCCTTGTTGATATTTTTATCTGAGAGATCTATCCATTGATGTCAGTGGGTGTTGAAATCCCCAACTATGACTGTATTGGTGTTGATCTCTCTCTCTTAATATTCACCAAGGTTTTCTTTACATATTTAGGTGCCCTATGTTGAATACACATATATTTACAAGGGTTATATCTTGTTGGATCATCCCTTTAGTATTATATAGTATTTTTTATCTCTTGTTATGGCCTTTGTCTTGAAGTATATTTTGTTTGATATAAGTATTGTTACCCCAGCTTTTTTTAAATCTCCATTTTCATGAAATATTTTTTTCATCCCTTCACTTTCAATCTGTGTATATCTTTTGTTCTTAGTTGGGTCTTTTGTAGACAACATATATATAGGTCATGTTTTCTTATCAATTCAGCTACCCTCTGTCTTTTTTTTTTTTTTTTTAATCCTCACCCAAGGATATATTTTCATTTGTTTTCAGATAGAGTGGAAGGGAGGGTGGGAAAATGAAAGAGAAACACTGATGTGAGAGAGACATATCTCACATCTATTGGTTTCCTCCAGCATGATGCCAACCAGGTCGAGGGACAAAACCATAACCAAGGTACGTGCCCTTGACTGGAATTGAGTCCACAACTCCTTGGTCCACAGGCTAATGCTCTAACTTCTGAGCTGAACTGGCCAGGGCTACTCTGTGTCTTTTGATTGGAGCATTTGATCCATTTACATTTAAGGTTATTATTGATAGGTACTTATTTATTGCCATTGTATTCTTTATATCTATGTTCCTCTCTATGTATATTTCTTTCTTCCTCCCTTTCTCCCTTTCTCCCCCCCCCCCCTCCTCCAAGCAAGCCCTTTAACATTTCTTGTAAGAATGGTTTGGTGGTAATGAACTACTTTGGCTACTTTTTTTGGCTGGGAAGCTCTTTATTTCACATTCAATTTTAAATGATAAACTTGCTGGAAAGAGTAGTCTTGATTGTAGGTTCATGCTTTTCTTTTTTAAAATAATTTTTCTTTATTGATTTTAGAGAGAGAGAGGAAAGGAGAGGGAAAGACAGATACAAACATCAATGGGACAGAACATTGATTGGCCACCTCCTGCAAGCCACCCCCTAGGGATGGGGCCCACAACCTGGGCACGTGCCCTGACTAGGAATCGAACTAGCGACCTCTTGGTGCATGGGTCGATGCTCCACCACTGAGCCACCAGCCAGGCCATGCTTTTTATTACTTTAAATATTTCATGCCAATTCCTTCTGCCCTGAAGTGTTTCTGTTGAGAAATCAATTGACAGATTTATAGGAGCTTCCTTGTAGGTAAATAATTACTTCTCATTTGCTGCTGTTGAGATTCTCTCTTTGACTTTAACCTTTGGCATTTTAATTATGATGTGTCTTGGTGTGGGCCTCTTTGGGTTCATCTTGATTGGTACTCTCTGTGCTTCCTGAACCTGTTGGACTTTTTCCTTCACCAGGTTAGGAAAGTTCAAAATGTTTTCTGTGTCTACGAGTAAGTTTTTTTTCTGCTTGTTCATTTATTTATTTATTTTTATTAATTAATTTATGTTTGTTATGGATGTTTCTCCTTTTTCCCCCCAGACACCCTCCTCCCAATTCCACTTCCCAAACCCCCTAGCCAAGCATTGTTGTCTATGTCCAGTGGTTACGCATACATACATATAAGTTCTTTGGGTTTATCTCACCCCTCCTCCTCACCCCCTCCTCTGAGGTTTGTTAGTCTGAACTGTACACCTTTCTATGTCTCTAGGTCTATTTTTTTCATCAGCTTTTTCTGTTCATTATATTTCACAAATAAGGGAGTTCATGTGGTATTTGCCTTTCTCTGATTGGCTTATTTCACTTAGCATAATACTCTCCAGGTTCCTCCATGTCATCTCAAAGAATAGAAGATCTTTCTTTGTTACAGCTGCATAGTGTTTCATTGTGTATATTCCCACAGCTTTTTTATCCATTCATTTTATCTATTGATGGACACTTGGGCTGTTTCCGGACTTTAGCAATTGTAAATAGTGCTGCTACAAACACAGGGGTACATATATTCTTCCTAATTGGTGTTTCAGGCTTCTTAGGGTATATTCCTAGAAATGGGATCACTGGGTCAAATGGCAGTTCCATTTTTAATTTTTTGAGGTAACACCATATTGTTTTCCTTAGTGTCTGCACCAGTCTGCATTCTCACCAGCAGTGTACTAGAGTCCCCCTTTCTCCACACCCTCGCCAGCACTTGTTGTTTGATGATTTGTTGATGGCAGCCATTCTTGCAGGTGTGAGGTGATACCTCATAGTCATTTTAATTTCCATCTCTCTGATTATTAGGGACATTGATTACTTTTTCATATGTCTCTTGGCCATTTGTAAGTCCTGTTTTGAGAGGTGTCTCTTTAGGTCCTCTGCCCATTTTTTAATTGGGTTCTTTATCTTCCTTTTGTTGAGTTGTATGAGTACTCTACATATTTTGGAAATTAACCCCTTATCTGATGTATCATTGGCAATTATGCTCTCCCATATAGTGGGTCCCCTTTCCATTTTGATGCTTGTTTCTTTTGCTGTGCAGAAGCTTTTTAGTTTGATGTAGTCCCAGGTATTCATTTTTTCCTATGTTTCTCTTGCCTTAGGTATAGTATCAGTGAAAATTCTGCGTGTGATGTCTGAAATTTTGTTGCCTCCATTTTCTCCTAAGATTTTTATGGGTTCACATGTCACATTTAAGTCTTTGATCCATTTTGAGTTTATTCTTGTATATGGTGTAAGTTGGTGGTCTAGTTTAATTATTTTGCAAGTAGCTGTCCAATTTTCCCAACACCATTTATTGAAGAGGCTGTCTTTACTCCATTGTATGCTCTTGCCACCTTTGTCAAATATTAATTGAGCATAATGACTTGGGTGCATTTCTGGGTTCTCTGTTCTGTTCCACTGATTTATATGCCTGTTCCTTGGGTGCATTTCTGGGTTCTCTGTTCTGTTCCACTGATTTATATGCCTTTTCTTGTGCCAGTACCAGGCTGTTTTGATTACAGTGGCTTTGTAGTATAACCTGATATCCAGTTATTGTGATCCCTCCTACTTTGTTTTTCTTTTTCAAGATTGCTGTGACTATTAGGAGTCTTTTTTGGTTCCATATGAACTTTTGAAGTATTTGTTCTTGTTCTGTGAAATATGTCATTGGTATTTTAATGGGGATTGCATTGAATCTATAGATTGCTTTGGGTAATATGGACATTTTAATGATGTTAATTCTTCCAATCCATGAACAAGGTATATACTTCCACTTTTTATGTCTTCCTCTATTTCTTATTTCAATGTCCTGTAGTTTTCTGCAAATAGGTCCTTTACTTCTTTGGTTAAGTTTATTCGTAGGCATCTTAATTTTTTTGCCACAATGGTAAATGGGGTTGTTTTTTCAGTTTCTCTTACTGTGAGTTCATTATTGGTGTATAAGAATGCCATTGGTTTCTGATGTCAATTTTGTATCCTGCTACCTTGCCAAATTTGTTTATTAAATCTAGTAGATTTTTGATGAAGTTTTTAGGGTTTTCTATGTACAATATCCTGTCATCTGTGAATAATGACAGTTTCATTTCCTCTTTTCCGATTTGGATTCCTTTTATTTTTTCTTCATGTCTGATTGCTGTGGCTAAGATTTCCTGTACTATGTTAAATAAGAGTGGCAAAAGTGGGCAACCCTGTCTTGTTCCTGTTCTTAAGGGAAATGCTTATAGTTTTTACCCATTGAGTATGATGTTGGCTGTAGGTTTTTCATATATGGCCTTTATTATGGCAAGATATGATCCCTCTATTTCCACATTGCTGAGTGTTTTTATCAGAAATGGGTGCTGGATTTTGTCAAATGCTTTTTCAGCATGTATTGATATGATCATATGATTTTTATCTTTCATTTTGTTTATGTGGTGCATCACATTGATTGGTTTGCAAATGTTGTACCAGCCTGCCTCCCTGGGATGAATCCCACTTGGTCATGGTAAATAATTGTTTTACTGTATTGCTGGATCTGATTTGCTAATATTTTGTTAAGGATTTTGGCATCTATGATCATCAGAGATATTGGCCTATAGATTTTTTTCTTTGTAGTGTCTTTATCTGGTTTTGGAATTAGAATTAAGCTGGCCTCATAAAACGAGTTTGGGAGTCTTCCTTCTTGAATTTTTTGGAATAGTTTGAAGAGAATGGGTCTTACTTCTTCTCTGAATGTTCAGTAAAATTCCCTTGTGAAGCCATCTGGGCCCAGGCTTTATTTTCTGGGAGATTCTTGATTACATCTTCAATTTCCTTAGTTCTTATTGGTCTGTTCAAGTTTCTATCTCTTCCCAGTTCAGTTTTGGGAGACTATGTTTTTCCAGAAATGTATCCATTTCTCCTAGATTGTCCAATTTGTTGGCATATAATTGTCATAGTATTTTTTTTTTATTTTTTTATTTAATTTTTTTATTTTTTATCCTCACCCGAGGACATTTTTCCATTTTTTGTTCAGATAGAGTGGGAGGGAGAGAGAGAGAGGAAGAGAGGGAAAGAGAGAGAGAAACATCGACGTGAAAGGGACACATCGAGTGGCTGCCACCCACATGACCAACCAGGGCCGGGGACAAACTGCAACCGAGGTACGCGCCCTTAGCGGGAACCGAACCCGGGTCTCTCTGGACCGCAGGCCGACACTCTAACCGCTGAGCCAAACCGGCCAGGGCTGTCATAGTATTTGTTAATAATCCTTTGTATCTCTGTGGTGTCAGTTATTATTTCTCCTCTTTCATTTCTCATTTTGTGTATTTGGGTCCTCTCTCTTTGTTTCTTGGTGAGTCTAACTAAGGGTCCATCAATCTTGTTTATCTTTTCCAAAAACCAGCTCTTTGTTTCATTGATCTTTTGAAGTGTTTTTTTTTTTTTTTTTAGTCTCTATGTCGTTTATTTCTGCTTTAATCTTTACTATTTCTTTCCTTCTACTTGCTCTGGGGTTTTCTTTTTGTTTGCTTTCTAGTTCTTTAAGTTGTGAGTTTAGATAGTCAATTAGAAATTTTTCTTGTTTCCTGAGGTAGGCCTGTAGTGCTATGAACTTCCCTTTCAGGACTGCTTTCACTGTGTCCCATAGATTTTGTGTTGTGTGTTCATTTTTACTGGTTTCCAGAAAGTTTTTAATTTCTTCCTTGATCTCCTTGGTAACCTATTCATTGTTTAATAACATGCTATTTAGCCTCCATGTGTTTAAATGTTTTTGTTGTAATTGATTTCTAGTTTCATGCCATTGTGATCTGAGAAATGTTTGATATGATTTCAATCTTCTTGAACTTGTAGAAACTTAGTTTGTGTCCTAACATATGGTCTATCTTTGAGAATGTCCCATGTGCACTTGAGAAGAATGTGAATTCTGCATTTGGGCTGTGATTCTCTGTAGATATCTATTAAATTCATTTGATCTAGTGCATTATTTAGAGTCTCTGTTTCCTTGTTAATTTTTTGTCTAGAGGATCTATCCAGTGATGTCAGCAAGGAGTTGAATTCCCTGCTATGATTGTATTGCTATCATTTTCTCCTTTGAAGTCCTCCAGAAGTTTTAAAATATATTTTGGTGCTCCTATATTGTGTGCATATATGTTTACCAAGGTTATATCTTCCTGTTGGATAGATCCTTTGGATATTATGTAGTGACTGTCTTTGTCTCTAGTTATGGCCTTCATTTTGAAGTCTATTTCATTGGATATGAGTATTGCTACCCCAGCTCTTTTTTTCTTTCCATTTACTTGGAAGACTTTTTTTCATCCCTTCACTTTCAACCTATGTGAGTCTTTTCCTGTGAGGTGGGTCTCTTGTATACATATAGATGAGTCATGCTTTCTTATCCAATCAGCTACTCTGTGTCTTTTGATCGGCACATTTCATCCATTTACATTTAAGTGGATTATTGATATGTACTTATTTGTTGCCATTTTTTTAGTGTGGTTATATTTTTCTTCCTATTTCTTTTTTTTATTTTTATTTTATTTTTTTATCCTCACCCAAGGACATTTTTCCATTTTGTGTTCAGATAGAATGGGAGGGAGAGAGAGGAAGAGAGAGAGAGAGAAACATCGACGTGAAAGGGACACATTGAATAGTTGCCAACCACACAACCCATCCAGGACCGGGGACAAACTGCAACCAAGGTACATGCCCTTAGCGGAAACCAAACCTGGGTCTCTCTGGACCGCAGGCTGACGCTCTAACCGCTGAGCCAAACTGGCCAGGGCTCTTTCTATTTCTTCTACTAATTACAGCAGTCCTTTTAACATTTCTTGTAGTGCTGGTTTGATGCTAATATATTCCCTTAGGCTTTTTTTGTCTGGGAAACTCTTTATTTCACTTTGTATTTTGAATGATAGCCTTCCTGGATAGAGTAGTCTTGGATTCAGATCCTTGTTTCTCATTACCTTGTTTACTTTATGCCATTCGCTTCTGGCCTGTAGTGTTTCTGTTGAGAAGTCAGCTGACAGCCTCATGGTGGTTGCTTTGTAGGTAACCTGTTGCTTATCTCTTGCTGCCTTTAGGATTCTCTCTTTGTCTTTATTTTTTGGTATTTTAATTATTATGTGTCTTGATGTGGGCCTGTTTGGATTCTTCTTACTTAGGGCTCTCTGTGCTTCTTGTACTTGTATGCCTTTTTCCTTTACCAAGTTAGGGAAGTTTTCTGTCACGATTTCTTCAAATATATTCTCTAGCCCTTGTCATTTTCTTCTTTTTCTGGAACTCCTATGATGTGGATGTTGTTACATTTCATATTGTCCCACAGTTTTCTTAGGCTGTCTTCCTGTTTTTTAATTGTTATTTTTTTTATTTTTGGTTCTCTGATTGGGTGATTTTTTTCTACCCTGACTTCTGATTCACTGATCTGATCCTCGGCCTACTCTACTCTGCTGGTTATTCCTTCCAATATGTTCTTTATTTCTGTATGTCATTCTTCATTTCCAATTAATTGGTTTTCAATGCCTCTATATCTTTACTCATGCTGTTGAGCTTCATCATTATTATTACTCTGAACTCTCCCTCTGATAACTTGCTCAATTCCCTTTCATTTATTTCATCTTCTGTCGAATTATTTTGTTCTTTCATTTGGGATTTATTTTTTTGTTTCACCATTTTGGCTGTCTCAGTGGGTTTTGGAACCTGCCAAATTTTCCCTGTGGGTGTTGGTATTCCACTGGTTTTGGCTCCCTCTACTGGGTTTGGATGAGCATGGGAGGACCCACATTAAACATCACAAGTCTTACTTTCCTGGGTAGATTTGCATGCCCAGGAAAGGTTCAATTATTCTCTAGCTTTTTTTCCTAGAGGCTATTAGTCTCAGTTACTTGATAAGCATTGGGTTTTAGCCCTCAGCTGAATCTATTCATTTATTTTGATTTTTTGGTTAGATTGTTGATAAATATGTATTTATTGCCATTTTATTGTTCATATTTTTAACGTTTTTTTCTTCTCTTTTTCTTCTTCTTCTTAAAGAAGACTAATTTATATGTTATATAATACTGGTTGGGTGGTGTTGAACTCCTTTAGCATTTCTTGTCTGAAAACTCTTTTATGTCCTTTGATTCTAAATTATAGTTTTGCAGGGTAGAGTATGTGTTATTTTTTTAACTGGCCAAATTACTTAATTTCTTTAGGCCTCAATTTTCACATATGTAAAAGCAGAGGATTTGTCTCTGAGGTCTGTCTGTGATTCCAGGTCACCTGATAACTATGATAATTAGTCTCTACTCTTGTTAGAGGCAAGTAGTAGGGAAAAATAAATGGAGGTTGTGTACTTCACCTCCATAAAGAAGCCCCCAAAGGCTCCCTTCATACCCTTCTATCCTCTTTAAGTTTGGTTAAAAGGAAGAGAAAGAAAAAAGAGGGGTGAGTCTGTAAGAGGCATTTTGAACTGATTTTTCCCCCTTCTACATGAGTTGAATGAAAAATTTTTTTAAATCTACAATAAGCTACATCTAAACGTTTTACCTTTCTTCATCATACACTATCTTATCTCAACAGATAAAAAAAATTTCAGCATATGAATAAGACCTTAAGGCAGGCTACAGATTGTCTGAGCTAGAAAACGTGTACCTGTGAAATAAAGGGCAGCACTGAGGATTGATGCAACGTTTTTCTTTTTGCAAAACTGTGTAAGAAAAGTCTTCTTTAAATTTTTTGGGGGGCTTGTGGTTAAAAAGCCGAAGTTTAGAGGAGACATATGAAAGGAAAGAAAATTATTATATTAAATTAATTCATTGAAGGATAGAGTGAAGAAATAAAATGAACTCACTATAGTCAAGATGTTAAATTACTAAAATCAAGTAGGTTGAGTATGAGGAAACAATTTTATTCTTGTTTTAACCAGCCTGGCAACCTGGATATACATCAAACTTCCAGATACTCCTCTGATTACCCCTGAAGCATTAAAAAGAATGTTCACGTATCCAGACCTCCTGATATCCATTATCCAAACCATTGGTCATCTCAACGATTACCATCTCAGACCATTTCGGTGGCTAAGAATGTACTCACTGCTGGTGGGAATGTAAACTGGAATGGCCACTGTGAAAAATAGTATGGAGTTTCCTTTAAAAAAATTAATAGAATTTCCATATAACCCAGCAAACCCTCTTCTGGGTATCTACCTGAAAAATTTGAAAACATTTATTTATAAAGATATATGTATCCCTATGTTCACTGTATCACTATTCCCAGTGGCCAAGACATGAAACAACCATAGTGTCCTTCAATAAATCATTGGATAAAGAAGATGTGATGTATATACAATGGAATACTACTCAGCCATCAGAAAAGATGAAACAATGTAATTTGTTACAAAATGGATGGATCTTGAGAATATTATGCTAACTGAAATAAGTCAAATGGAAAAAGTCAGGAACTAAATGATTTCACATGTATGTGGGATATAGAACCAAGAGCAACAAGTGAACAAACAAGACAAACAAAATCTCATAGACGGAGACAACAATTTGGTAGTTACTAGAGGGGAAAGGGGAAGAGTGGAGGAGGCAGAAAAAGGTAAAGGGGGTCAAATATATGGTGATAGAAGGAGACTTGACTTTGGGTGGTGAACACACAATGCAATATAGAGATGATAAATTATAGAACTGTACACTTGAAACCTATATGATTTTATTAGCTAATGTCACTTCAATAAATTTAATAAAATTTTTTATTTTTTATCCTCACCTGAGGACATTTTTGCATTTATCTTCAGATAGAGCAAGAGGGAGAAAGGGAGCGAGAGAGAGAGACACATCGAGTGGTTGCTACCCACACGGCCCCGGTCGGGGGGGCCGGGGACAAACTGCAACTAAGTTACAGGCCCTTAGTGGGAACCGAACTTGGGCCTCTCTCGTCAGCGGGGCCGAAGTTCTGACTGCTGAGCCAAACCGGCCAGGGCAATTTAATAAAATTTTAAACAAAAAACAATGCAGGACTGATTCTTCTTAAGAATGTACTTTCTATATAAGGACCCTCATCGTTTCTTTTTTTCTTCAGCACACTCTGGGTACTGCCTAGTTGTGTTCCTGGTTTGCAACCTCTAATGTCCTTGAGTAAATCATAACCATTTATGATTTAGCAAAGCCTCAGACTCTTTGTGAGTTCCTTTGACATATATGCTGTCAGCATCATGGGATTCAAAGAATGCTCCCTTCCAGTCCAGTGCGACCACGGGGTTTGAGCAAGGTGACCACTCAAGCCCTCTGTGTTCCCTCGTCTCCCCGCAGCTCTGGAATTCCAGCTAGGAGTCTTCTAGGCTCTGGACCGCCCTCCTTTGGTTGAGGTTCAGACCTTTATTCTTGGGTCCTCTGATACTGGGTGCCTATTTTTAAGTCTTTTATGGAGGGACAATCCCATTCTAGAATGCCAGTTGGATTTATGGTCCATCCTCTGCCAATTATTTGTCTAGATGAACTCTGATATAAAGGACAATTTGGAGTTAGAGTGGCCATTCTGGGGATCTTCTGAGATTCTGAATTGGTATATTTATATGCACAATTACAGAACCTTCGAAATGTTAAAAAATTGAATGAGAAGCATTTTTCAATTGTTATTTAGAGGCCTCTAAGAAACTGAATGATTTATAGATAGACAACACCTGTTTTGTCTTTTTGTCTGGCCATGACAGCTTTTAGGGAAACTTTTTTAACATGAGACCCTCTAAAAAGGTCCCTAAAACTTCCTTCCCAGAAATTCTAGCTGGTCATATATACAGACATTTTGGTCCCTCCTCTTGTGCTTTTTTAATAAAATGGACCAATTTAGCCAAAATAATTTAAAATTCTAATGGCTATTAAGGAAAAACTCTAAGTCCACTTCAAGGGGCCTCCCTTAAAGAGATAATTCCAAACCTCTCTGAAGACAATGGAATTCAATCTTTTTTTTTTTTTAACCTCACCTGAGGACATTTTTGCATTTATCTTAAGATGGAGCCGGAGGGAGAGAGAGAAACTTCGATGTGAGAGAGATGCATTGAGTGGCTGTTACCCACACAACCCCAACCAGGGCCCGAACCGCAACCGGGGTATGTGCCCTTAGCAGGAACCTAACCCGGGACTCTCTGGTCCGTAGGCCCATGCTCCAACCACTGAGCAAAACCGGCCAGGGCAATGGAATTCATTCTTTGATATTTAGAAGCTTCTAAAAGACAAATTAACTTCAAAAAACAGGTTTTAAAAGGAGTTTAAAAGAAACTTTGGCCATCTGAGGAGGTGCTTTAAAATCTCTTACTGTTTCTCCTGCCTGAAACCTGACAAGATATTCGAGATCTGACAACTTCTGGATTAGAAATTGAAAATTGGCCCTGGATGGTTTGGCTCAGTGGTTAGAGCATCGGCCTGCGGTCCAGAGACCCAGGTTCGGTTCTCGCTAAGGGCACATACCTCAGTTGCAGTTTGTCCCCGGCCTTGGTTGGGTTGTATAGGTGGCAGCCACTCTATGTGTCCCTTTCACGTCAATGTTTCTCTCTTTCTCTATCTCTCTCTTCCTCTCTCTCCCTCCTACTCTATCTGAACAAAAAATGGAAGTGTCTTCGGGTGAGGATAGAAGGAAGGAAGGAAGGAAGGAAGGAAGGAAGGAAGGAAGGAAATTGGCAAAATTGGAAGCTAAAGATTCAGAACTTGATAGGAATGCTTTTAAGCTCCCCCTCCCCCCAAACTAAAATAAAACTGTGTACCTAGAGGGAAAGAAGAAAATTAGGCATGATGCAGTGGATTGGGTAGATCAACCTGTGGTGTCACTTAAGTTACAACCCAATTTGGGGAGAATTGAGAGTAACAAATCTTTTTTTTTTTTTAATTTTTATTATATTTTAATATTCACCCAAAGATATATTTACTGATATAAGCGGGTGACGCTCAAACCAACTGAGCCACCTGGCCAGGGCTCAATATAATTTTTTTTTTTTAATTGAAGAAGTAATACACATTCAGTAAAGAATTTTTTAACTTCAGAAATGTATAAAGGAAAAAGGAAAAATTTCCCTTCATTCTATTTTCCCCATGCCTCAGAGGTAAACCACTTTTTGTTTTTTTAATTTTTTTTAATTAATTTTTGTTACAGATATTCCTCTGTTTTCTCCCCTAGACACCGTCCTCCTGATCCCGCTCCCACCCCAGCATGGTTGTCTCACCAGAAATGCAACGCTACACTTAGTTCAAATTCCACCTATCTTTACCATTCTCAGTTCCTAAGATGGAAGAAAGAATAGAAAGAAGGGTTTTCTAGGGCACAAACTGCCCCTCTGGTTCCAAGGCTCGTCGCCAAAGAAAAACACAAATCTTAATAGCCAACTAAATGAATAAACTTAACTCATTCAAACTGTTATAAATTAGTGAGATTTTTAAAAAGATTTTTTTCTTTATTGATTTTAGAGAGAGAGGGACAGAAAGAGAGAGATAGAAACATTAATGAGAGAGAACATCGATTGACTGCCTCCTGCATGCCCCCCACTGGAGATTGGGCCCACAACCTGGGCATGTGTCCTGACCAGGAATCGAACTGGCTAACTCTTGGTGCATGGACTGACACTCAACCACTGAGCCACACTGGCTGGGCGGGCATCAGGGCTGAAATTTTAAAACAAAATTATCAGGTCTCTGGTTGCATGTGTTTATATATGTGTGTGTATGTTTACCTAATAGGATATTGCTAGGATTGGTTTGTAAAAAGCTCTATTTAATTGGTTTAAAGGAATTAAGCAGTTATATAAAAATTCTCAAAAATATAATAGAAACTAACCCAAATGCTTTTCAGGATCATGTATTCTGAGAAAATATTTGATATTAAAGCTAGTTTGAGTTTGGTGTGGTTAAACAGGCATGTCTTTAGAGTTATAATACTTTATTCTACTTGGGTTTATAAATCAAATAATTTCATGTTCTCTTGGTTGCAAAACTTGTCAGCAAGAAAAATTACTTAGTATGATGAAATTTTCATAAGTAACTGAAACATAGTTATTAAGAACAAGTAAAATAAATAGATGTAGATCGGGTAAGTTTTTTAGGTGAACTTTTCAGCATTATTTATTATGGTATGTCTACTGAGTTTCCCCAAATCTTTTGGTAACTTGAAACCTTAGAGTTTTTTTGTTAGAAATTTATTTATTTATTTATTTATTTATTTATTTATTTATTTAATCCTTACCCGAGGACATTTTTCCATATTTTGTTCAGATAGAGTGGGAGGGAGAGAGAGAGAGCAACACCAACGTGAAAGGGACACATAGAGTGGCTGTCACCCACACAACCCAACCAGGGTCAGGGACAAACTGCAACCGAGGTACGCGCCCTTAGTGGGAACCGAACCCGGGTCTCTCTGGACTGCAGGCCAACGCTCTACCGTTGAGCCAAACTGGCCAGGGCAGAAACCTTAGAGTTTTAACAAGTTATATTAAATGATGAGTCAAGGTAAAATCACTGCATATCTAGATCATTTCAAAATAAGATAAAATACTGAAACATTAATTGTTAAATAAATTTATTTACGTTTGACTTCTTATTTCAGACAAACTACAAGATAAACTTGGATTAGTTCATGAATATGTGTTGTGCTTTGTTAAGAAAGCATATGTTTGTCAAAATTATGAAATATATTTACCAATATTTCTTCTCTGGGGAAACACCACGTGGTGTTGGGGGGTGGGGGGCGCCGGAGTGAGAGGCCAGTGGCTTCTGGGGAGGCAGTGGCTTTCAGGGCTGAGGGTGAGACCACGGTCAGGAGAGGCCATGGAGCTCTCAGAGGCAAGGCCAAGGCCACGGAGTGGACCCCCCTCACCAAGCTGGGCCGCCTGGTCAAGGACATGAAGACCAAGTCCATGGAGGAAATCTGCTTCTTCTCCCTGCCCATCAAGAAATCTGAGGTCACTGAATTTTCCTGGGGGCAGTCCTCAAGGAAGATATTCTGAAGATGATGTTGGTGCAAAAGCAGACCCATTAAAGGCATTTGTCACCACTGGGGACTACAGTGGGCAGGTCAACCTGGGTGTCAAGTGCTGCAAGGAAGTAGCCACTGCCATCCATGGAGCCATCATCCTGGCCAAGCTCTCTATTGACCCTGTGCAGGGAGGCTACTGGGGGAACAAGATTAGCAAGTACCACACTAGCCCTTGCTAAGGGGACCGGCCGCTGTGGCTCTGTGCAATACCAGCCCCAGGAGCACTGGTATTGTCTCAGCCTCTGTGCCCAAGACGCTGCTGCTGATGGCTGCTATGGATGACTGCTACACCTCAGCCAGGGGCCACACTGCCACCCTGGGCAACTCGCCAAGGCCACCTTGGATGCCACCCCCAAGACCTACAGCTATCTCACCCCCGACCACTGGGAAGAGATGTGTTCACCAAGTCTCCCAATCAGGAATTCCCTGACCATGATGTCAAGACCCACACTAGAGTTTCCGTGCAGAGGGCCCAGGCTCCAGCTGTGGCCACCACAGAGTTTTATACATGAAAAATAAAGTGAATTAAGCCTGTTAAAAAAAATACACATACACACGTGTATTTGCCAGTAAAAAAGCCTTTGTTTCCACAGGTTATAAAATGTAGTCATAAATTTTCCAGTCTAAAGTATGCTAATTGCTTACTTTTCAGTTGTCATTAGGATTTAAAGTTTCTAAAGGTTAAGAATTTTAATTAACATGGAAGAAAATAATATGTGTTTTCGGTCAAAAAAGATATAAGGTATGGAATTTTTTTGAGGAAAGGATCATGAAAAGGAATCTTGGGAAAGAAATTGTATGTATGATCAGCTCAATAAGACTGAATAAATTTGTTAGAAGAGTTATTAAAAATAAGCTTTAATATCAATATCATACTAAATCTAATATTCTCTCATTTGTTAAAAGAACACATTTTTTTGGATGACTGGTCTGCTCTTGATAAGATACTATTAAAATTTTCTGTCAAGAAAGCAAAGACTCTGTTTTATCAAAATAATTTCTGTGTTCTATGTTGCCTTAATCAGGTCTTTAATTCGTTAAGGAAACAGGAAACTGTGACCCAAAACCAAAAGAAAAATCACTGTACAGGAGGAGATCCAGGCACAGGGAAGGTGAGTGAGTGCCCAAGCTCATAGCTAGTTGCTTCCAGATCTAGGCTTTGAACCCGAGCATGAGTTAAAGCCCACAGGGTAACCACTGTGCTGAGCTGCCTGTTGAAGGGCAGGACAAACAAGCTGTTTCTTTCTACAATCCATCTCATTAGTGCAGATGTGCGGACGACAAGACAGGCGGCCTCAGGCATAGGGTGGATTGATGGAGTGACTGCAGTGATATGAATTCTTCCAATTTGAGTTCTGAATTGTTGGTTGAAATGCCTTGATGGTTGGGGCAGCCTTATCTAGTTCTTCAATAACTGACGTGCCATTCATTCAGGCAACATTTATTGTATTCCACACATTCTTTTGTATGCTTCAGGTGACTATCAGCTTAAAAGCATTTACAATATGGATTCGTAGATAAAAATACTTTAGGGAACACATCCAGGTGGCAGGGTTGGTTGGAGCATCATCCCGTACACCGGAAAGGCTGCAAGTTCGATCCTCTGTCAGGGTGTGTACAGGAGGCAACCAACTGACGTTTCTCTCTCACATCAGTTTCTCTCTCTTTCTCCCTCTCTCCCCTTACCTCTCTCTAAAAATCAATAAACATATCTTTGGGTGAGGATTAAAGAAAAATTTTTTAAGTGCTTTAGAGAGAAAAATTACAATGAGCTTTGGTTTCCTCATTTGAAGTTGGATCTAATCATCTATGCCCTGCCTATTTCCCAGGGCGCTCAGATGGATTAAATGTGATAAAGCTTGTGAAATAACTTGGCTGCAGTAAACCACTGTGTAATTCTCATGCAGCAATAATCATCAACATAGCATACGTTCCTTCCCTTCTTGGACACGGCAACAAGAGAAAAGTCAGATGCCGAACCAGTCACCACATGGACCACTGCCACCGAGCTCACGGAATTCAAGTCATCGGCGATGCGGAATCCTTACACGTACAGAATAGCTCTGGAAATATCTGACAACTGCTACAGTAAACTAATTACCTAGAGGTTTCTTGTGAATAATGAGATTTCTTGAGTTTATTCTCCTATATTGTATTTAATCGTATTTCTCACACTTATAATATTCTATTTCTTGTGTGTATGCATTTAACTTACAAGCTTTTCCCTCACACTACAGTACACTCATAGCACCTAACAGAGTAGTCAGGAAATAGTCATTTAATTGAATCTGTGTTTTGAGGTAAATGTGTAGACTATTTCTTTTTCGATAAGAAATAATATAAAGGAGAGGTAGAATGCTGGTTTCAGTGTTTGTTTGGTTTTTTTGTTTTTTGTTTTCCATTTATTATATAAAAGAAAAAAATTAATGCAGTTGGTTTGTACACATTGGAATTCCATAAAACAAATCCATAGAAATTAGGATACTATATGCATGCACTCTGCATTTTCTTTGTTTAATGTTTTGGTTCACAAAAATAACAACACATTTTTTTTTCCTTTAAAGCACAAAAGCAGAGGGAGAACAAAACATGCAGCACTTTACACATTTGCATAGTATGTTTAACCCAGCATGCCTTGTAGAATGCCACACAGGTACCTATGTAAGAAAAGTAAACGGGGGTGAATGATCAAAATAATAACTGCAGTTTAAAGAAAGAAAAAATTACTAGACAAAGGTGGATTCCATCCCCCTCCCCCTTTGTGGCTGGTAATATAGCAATATCTTGGCATAGCGACAGCTCTCAGGATAGTATGGGAAATCTTATCAAATTGCCACATTTATTTTTAGTCTATAAGTTTCTGTTTTTCCCTCCCGCCACCCCTTCCAAAAAACAGCTAATGGCTTTAACTTATGTTTCAAAATGGTATTCAGTACAAACAAATTGGAGAATCCCTAAATACTTTTTTGTTGTTGGGACATTTTTATTTATCATTCTGACTTTAGGCTGTGAAAAGCAGAAAACATTTCAAACATGGTTGAAATTCAGAGAAGCCCTAGGAGCTGACTTGCTGATACCTTTTTGTAGGTGTGATTGAAGAAGAAGAACAGTAAATATAGTATGAATCTTATCACAAAATAAAATTTAATATGTTTTATGGAAGGGAATAAAGTAAAATAAATTACATCCACAGATTGCAAAGCTAGGACGCAAATTGCTGGAAAAGTATTAAGCAGCAAGTTAGAAAGATGATAAATGAAATAAACCTGATAAAACTTAGAACTAAATCTATATCCCTTTAAAAAATGCAACCGCCAATTTTAACAGTGGGTTTGTTGCAAGTTTGTGCTGTAACAAATGTGCTTCTTTCTCCTCAGTCTATTTTCATATTATCGGCAAAATATATATCTTTTATAATTTTGTACTGTACAATATATATTTTTGCTACATTATTTTTTCTACTGCTAATGCAGATTAGAAGTAACAACATAGATTTATTTTGGCAATAAAATGCTTTCATTTCAATAACATCCCAGAAAATATTGTAAGGCATATGAAAAATAGTATGCAACAATATAGCATTAATGATCCTGCGTTTTTAATACATCCCTTATGCATACAGAACTCACACCGATTTCAGTTAAAAGTGTGTGAACATGGCATGCAAGGCGGGCATGAGGGCCCTGACATAAATATAGACACAGCCATTTGTTGAGAAATTTAAGTGTTCAAAACATAACTAAGAACACTTACCAAGTGTTGAAAAGCTAGAGGCCAGCTACTTTTGGTTCTTAAGTAGTTCTCATTTTAACTCCTTATAATTTTCAAAGAGGAAGCATCAGTGTATTTCCCAAACCACTCTAAATTCATTAAAAACAGTTTTTACAATTTTCTGCAAACGTCTTACACACATCAAAAGAAACAAAGGAAAGTTTCACATGTAACTATGACTCCCCACACTCATTGCTATTCACTTATTTATATATATATATATTTTTTTATGGTAAGTGGGAGTTACAGCCCTTAGTCAAAATTATTTAATGAGATATTTTCTAGTCTTCTGATAATGTCCCTCAATTATATGATGCATTTGGGATTAAATCATCCATAAGCAGACAGAGATAGTTGCTATTTGAAGACATGTATTTCATTTGAGAATGTTTAAGAAAAGAAGAAACCTTTAAAAAGTAATTTTTGAATGTTGTAGCTCTCTGTCCATGCAAACCAATTTTACTATTTTGACTAACTTAACTGTTTAAGTGAACAACAAAACAGTTATCCTTGTTGTCTGACAGCTGTTGTATTGACTAGTTTGATCATAATTGTCATTTGAAAGAGCTGGACAGTTCTCTCACCTACAGACACAGCTTGAGTAAGTAACTTAGGAACAGATACAGTATAAACAATATTTAAAGGTGTGTGGAGCTAAGAAAACAAATTTTATTATATAATTTCCTCTAATGTTTTCACTCATATAGTCATTCAAACATGAGGTTTATATGATTAAAAAGAAAACAACATGCAATATTGTCATGAAAGACAATGGCAGAAATAGAAAAGAAATAAGGGGTACATTTCCATTTATTTGAAATATTTTATAATGTTTTTTTCAATGACATGGGAGTCCAAGAGAATGTATATCCTTACCCAGTAAATGTCTAAGTGTCCATAGGAGAGGTTAGGCTCAACAAAATTTGAATTTACAAACCAGCTGCACTTAAACATCAAATATTTGGATCTACTCTCTTTCAGACATAGAGCTAGATATTAAAACAAGTTGCACACAAAGACAATTCCCTTGCAGTTTGATTTTGTTCCCTATGATGAATGATTTATTAAATTAATCTTGCCTCCTAATAAACAGTGAACCCATTCAAAGAAAACTTCACTAATGTAGAAGAAATAAAAGGGTGACAAGAGCATTTTGGAAACAGTTTCAAATCTAAAGGGAAGGTATATTTTAATAACTTATGTATTTATCTTTGCAGCAAGGTTATCAGTAATAGTAACAAATTTGATCACTACTTATTGAAAAGTGTTTTTCTCTTTAAAGACAGCTTGTCTTCTCTAGAGAAGAGGTAGTATAAATATCAATATATAGGGCAATTTCTATAGTGGTATTACATTGTTTTTATTTCTAGCAAATGCCAAAATAAAATTGTATAACTAAGAAAATACACTAGCATGCAAATCAAGGTTGCCTAGAGATATTCTTAACTGACATCCTGGGTCTCAACAACATTTTATGATATGTTCATTCAAAGAGTTGAAATTTCCAAACCAACTATTGACATGATTTTCTTCTCTCCCTCCCTTTCACTGCCCTAGCTCCCATTATGAATTTTAAGGCCCCCACACAAAAGACAAGTTCAAGTATGCAGGTATGAAAAGAGGTTAACATTCCAAAAATACATTTTGCAAAGAACAACAATAATAAATAAAGTAATTAACAAATTATTTAAAGGGAACAAATAGTTTGCTCAGAATTTGTTTTATATTTAAAAAATTCATTTCCTTAAGGACTAAGTGCAATGAAAGATCATCACATAATTAAGACTCTCTTATTAGGAAAGACTATCAGTCTAAATTGTTAATTTCAATTTTCTTTCCAGTACAACTGTATAAAGATAAGAGAATCATTAGTCATTTATAAACATTTCTAAGTGTTGCTTTAAATATTGGAGTAAACAAGATAACATTGTTGATTATAATATTGAAGTCACATTATAGCCTTGAGAATGAACATCAGTATTGACAAGTTGCATTCCTTTTTTTCCAGGACAACATTTCCACATGGTCACATGAGTCTACACTGTCACATGTTCAATGACTGAAATTACAGAATATGTAATTTACATATCCTGAAATTACATATACTGAAATTGCAGACTATATGGTTTATACTACAAGTTAAAACAGCCTCAAAACATTGTAAGACTTCTTTCTCCTGCTTATCATTTGCTATTTTCAAAAGAAATCAGTTAAAAACAAAGTACTTGAAGGATATGTATTTTTCAAAGGTGCTTGATGTGCTTGGCAAAAATAAAACTTTTCATTTAGTATATATCTGTATTTTCGTATCATTTACACAATAAACTCTAAGGCTTAAAAAAAAAGGAAAATGCATCTCTTATTCATTTGGAGAAGATAAACATTACAAAAGGAATGGGAAAAATCTGCCATATCAAAGTAAAATTTTAAATATATCCATCAGCAAAATATACATTATACCCTCTCCAAGATTATTAACTTCTGAATAAGAATGCAAAGCAAAACAGATATGGACGTTTTATGGTAAACGACAGATTGGCTTGTGCAGATTCTGAATGGACCTCTCTCTTTATCAGCATGACATGGAAGACTTAGAAACAAGGCTTTGAGAGGTCTTTAAAAACAAGTGATGTTTAAAAGTTGAAAAAATATGGTAATCTTGCCAACTAGGAAATATATGTAAATACTGTTCTAGCTACCTGCCATAAAATGTAAATATCTTAAAGTAGTTAAATGACCAGATTGCTAATGCTACTGCAGAAAAAGCTGAACAGCTGTCTAGTCTAAATTCATACACCTTGGTGCACTCTTTGCAATTAAATACTTGAATGCGCACAAACAAGAAACCAGTAAAGCATCTAGAAAAATGTTTTGGCTAATGTTTTCTTTCTCATGCAAATATGTGCTGTACATGTAATAAGTATAGGTTTATTTGCTGGAGAATGCTCTTCTGTGCTCTAACAAAGTATTCGGCAATGGCAGGTTACATGTTAATTCAAGTGCATAATGGATGCAGCTCTTTTCAAAGTCTTAACTGAAAGTTCTGTAAACTTTACGAGATGACAAAAGAACCTCATAAGCCAGTCACACCGTAACTTTTAGAATTTACCGAGCCCGCATTTTCTAGTTGTGTCAAATATTTGCAATAACTTACTTAATTATAGGCATCCTCATGATCAGCTAAACAGGTTCATAATGGAGTATGCGCAGTGAACATGAGGGAAGAGAATGTTGGGGATCATAATGGGGTTTAAGATCTGTATAATTAATTACTCAGGAATATGAAACTTATTTTCATGGTAAGGAAAATTAACTGGTGCATGCTTTGAAGAGTCTAAATATTGAAAGGCTTGGTGGAGGGAATAAGATAATAGAAAATGAATTATTTTTGTTTTCAAAAAATAGGTTTTATGACATGTACCAGTACAAAAGGATTTTTATGCATGGTCCAATTGAGGCTTTAGAAAAATGCATGCATTGGAGACTTTTAGAAACAAGAGCTTTTTGCTAAAGACATTGGTGTATTGTATAAAATGGCCAATTTCAATAATTTCTTGGATCATAGTGACTCTAAATCTTCTTTAAAAATATAAGACAGAAGGTCACCGATTCCATGATGATAGCCACTGGGAAAACTGGGAAGACTTAATATGTGAAGAGGAATGTTGATTAAGAAATAAGGCAGCTCAATCTCCAAATTCTTCATAATTCCTTGCAATAAAAACGCCATAGGTTTAGTGAACAAATATATTCCGAATCTCTGAGTTTATTTTTATTGCAAGCTTTAAAATTCATCATTTGTTTTCACATTTTTCCATTGTTTTGTACAAACACATCTTGCAATATCAAAATCGAATGTGTCTATATAAAACTAACATTCTTAGCATCATTATAAAGAATTTGGTGAAGGCCTAGAGCATCCAGATATCAAAGACAGAGGCTGAGTGAGGCGATGAAAAAGTGCCTGGTGGGAAATACCGAACCCATGTTTGTGAGGTGGGCTGATGAATTCCCACTTGGAGATGTTTAGCTTTGCATTCAAGAGGATCTGTGCCCATCCTTACTGCCTGACTTCAGATTCCTGGATGTATGTAATTGTGCTCAGATTGATTCAAGGGGAAACAACACCCCGTGTCCCATTTTACAGAACCATCTATGACTGGGTTTCCTTTTACTCTTCTCTCTCACTGCAAAAGAAATTTTGAGATTTTTGCCAACTTCAAACGAGCTAACAGTAGTGACTACACAAAAAAAGCAAAACACTTTGAAACAACAGCTGTGCCACAAAAGAAATAAAAAATATTAAAATCTGAGGAGTTTGTGTAATTTCAGTATTAGTTTGAGATTATTTTGGCACTATCAATACATTTGGTAAGTTTGAAAAGCCATTCTGGCAACATGAACATATATTTTAAAATGTGTATACATTTCAACTTGAAGTGTAAATTTAGCTTCCAGCAAATAAATACTATAGCTGGTTTTGGCTTCTATTGGTATTTTGATATCCTCATTAATTAGTTTTTTTTTTCAGATTTTTTTTTTTAATGGATGGCAACATGCTCAAGTAGACTTTCTAGTCGATTCACCCAAATTCCAACAGGAATTGGTTTATAAATTGGTTCCAACTGGAACTGGTCATTTGGAATTTCCAGCATGGGAAATTATTTTATATGTGCCTTGATAAGTACCCTAAATTACAAATTGATGTGTCTAAATCTAATGAAGAAAACAAAGGTACTGTCATGTAAATGTTGCACTTAAAAATATCTGTATGATTGGGCATCTAATATCCATCTAGACTTAGGGGCATCATGTACTTTTTTTTTTGCCCCTTACTTAGCATCAAATGACAGCAGCCCATAAACACAGTAAATACTGTGCTGTACTTGCCAAGTTAAGATGATTGGTTTATCCTAGCAGTGCTATGGCAAATTGTCAACAGATGAATTTTTTGCTTGTTTCTGCAGACTCAAAGCCTATGCCGGGAGTCATGGCTATATCCCCCAGGCGATCCTCGGTTCCTGTGGGGTTTGTAAGTGTCCTGGTATGAGTCAGGGTAATCTTCTTCCACAAGAGGATAATGATCTCTGCTATGCTGGGAACTGGAAGACAAGCGGTTCCTACTCTTCCGAGCCCTTTCATTGTGATAATTTTCATCAGAGGTCATTAGACTTCGTCTTTCAATTGGAGAGTTCTCTGTGGAATGGTTGCTGTGCCTCACACGCTGACTCTAAAAATATCAGATAGTTCAGTGATTAAATCATGCCAGCTTCAGTCATCTGACATGTAACTGTATGTACAAACAGGAGATCTGAACAATAAGATGCCGAATATCTGACTTAATAAAGCATTCTGATGCACAGGTGGTCTGCTCAAAATACCTGGTCTTATTTATTTATTTATTTTAATTAATTAATTATTTTTTTTGGTACATGCCCCTAGCAGGAACTGAACCCTGGACTCTCTGGTCCGCAGGCCGACGCTCCAACCGCTGAGCCAAACTGGCCGGGGCTGATCTTATTTATTTGGAACATAACATGCAAAGATGTCAAAGTGCTGAAAGTTTATGAATTTAATTGCATAAGGCTGCATGATTATGCTTTCTATTAAAAATACAGAACTGAAAGTTAACTGCTGAAGGGAACTTCATATACTTAGGGAGGCCTAATAGTTATACTTCTGTTGTAAAAATGAGCATTAATTTACTATTGGGAATTAAAGTTCAGAATGCAGCATCGATTATTCTATTTCTCTCTTGAACTGATAAACTCTTTCTCTTCCTATGGTCACACACTTCACCTTTAACTAGATGAATGTTCCTTATACCATTTAAAATATTTTAATGTGCCCTGGCCAGTTTGGCTCAGCAGTTAGAGCGTCGGCCTGCGGTCCGGAGAGACCCGGGTTCGGTTCCCGCTAAGGGCACGTACTTCGGTTGCAGTTTGTCCCCGGCCCTGGTTGGTTGTGCGGATGGCAGCCACTCGATGTGTCCCTTCACGTCGAGGTTTTTCTCTCTCTCTCTCCCTTCCTCTCTCTCCCTCCCACTCTATCTGTACAAAAAATGGAAAAATATCCTCGGGTGAGGATAAAAAAAATATATATATTTTAATGCATTTATGATTTGTGCTCATCAAATAACGTATTTCTCTATGCTACATAAATGTAATATTCTTTCTGAAGGCCTGTACAACAATTATGTAGCCAACCAACTTATACATTTATAAATCTTGCTTCCTCAACTGAAATGTCCTGCAAAAAAACTTTAGATATAAGCTAATTTCCTCTCATACCATTAATTGACATGATCTTCAGACACTTATTTAATGGCTCAGAAAATATTGTTCAACATTTTTCTTCAAATCATGGGAAAACATGTGTCATAGCTGTGTCTGCCTGCTTAGGTAGGTCACCTCAGTTAAGGAACGGGACCATGAAGAAACTGAGGACTCAGATACATTTCCTCTAAAGGACACTCACCTTCACACAAAAGGGAACTCACTCAACAGTCACAGTCTGTGCCTTTAACCTTAGCCAGGGGTATAACAATTAAATGCCGTGGTTGCAGGGAGACACAGGCCACAGGATAAAGGGCACTGCACTAACTCAAGTGAAACTGGGAGAACCACAGTAGGTGGATGTCTCAGAGATGATGAGTCAAGAGTGTTCTTATTTATAGACAGAGTGCAACATTTCATTTCTATGACATTCCAGAAGCGTATTGCTTCATGCATCCATTTCTCATTACACAATGTACAATTTGGAGCCAACCCAAATTAGTCAATGGAAATGCCACACTCAGATCAGCACACCGGCAGTGAAACGTCAAGATAAGCACACCGGCAGTGAAACGTCAAGAAACAGTCCTGGTGCATACCTGTATCTGTATACAGAATAGGTGTATATTGTACAGTAGTACTTCTCCCATGTTCATTTCCAGCTTCAAAAGCTATTCACTTATATGGCAGTTTTTCTGCTTACAAAGATGCACTTTTGTAGCACAGCAATACAGTTATAATAGCATTTCAGAGAGCGCTATTTATCTCAGAGTTAACTCTACATGATCTTCAATTATGACTATCATTATAACCCATTACTACAAAGCTAGTTATGATGCAAGAGGGCTCAATTGACGACCTGTTCCTCAGTCAGCTGGGGCTTTGGCCACCTTCCAGCAGCTGCTTGATACATGGTAAATAATATTTGATGTAGAAAGGCAGGATCACTTTGTATCATAATGCCTCTGGCTCCCTGCAGCACCAGAACACAGGGGAGAGAATCTGTGCTCGTCCCCAGCTTCCCTAAAGGACACTTGTCATAGCTGCTGAACAAGATGGACCCCACAAACGCCCAAGAGAACTCAGGGATCTGTCCCCGTTTCCAAACAGAGTGGTCCTACTTGTGTGCACATTCTATATTGACTGGGCAAGCCGGAGGACCCAGCAGCCCGGGGCGCAGGATTAGTTAAGGGCAGTCAAAAGTTGCATCTGCCCCAGCATCCTTTACTTAGCTCACCACTACTGTATGATCCTCATGAAGCGACACGGAGAAATAATGGGCGGCTGCACTAAGTGGATGTTATGTTTTCCTGGCAGAGTCTAGACAGACAGGGATTGAGTTACCAAAGTGAAGGCCATTATAAATGAACAGGGAGCAAAGTCCTGAAGAAAGGGCCACTTTCTGGGTAACATTGTTTAGGATCGATCACAATTGAATAATACTTTAGATTTTTAAAATAGAATGCCCATACATGGTTCCCGCTTCAGATGAAGGACAGCTCAGGACTCTATCCCAGTCAAGTTCCCCGGAATCTGAAAGTAAGGTTGTAGAAGCACGAGTAAAAAGTGACAATACCTGTAACCCAGAAATTGCTGTGGGATACGGTGAGAGTGCTGTTGAGCCCAGATTCCTCCCGAGCAGCGGGGTCATCGGGGTGCTACTGGTTGTGTGGGTGGCGCGCCAGTATGCCTCCAGGTACTCTCCCAGGTGTTCACACGCGTCCTCCAGCTGGTTTTCATCCAATATGACATCGAACATTTCCTGCAAGAAAGATCCGGTGTATCTGTACTTCACGTCTTAGGCAATGAGACCTAAAATTCTCCCTAGTGCAGACCATGGCATTTCTAATGTCTGGCAGCAGAGACCAGAGTCAAGGGGCTGTGCTGGCCGTTTCCAAAGTCAAAGTCGAATGAAGAGCTACACCGGTAACCAGGCACAAACGTGGACAATGACCAAAAAATGGGAGTGCTCATTGACTATTTAGAGTTTTCATTATTCAGAAGAAAAAGATGTGGTAAGCATAAAAGTGTTATAAGTAGAATAGAGTGAAAAGATAATGTATTCACATCTTTATGCATATCTTCCTATAGAGTTGAATTATACTTAGTTCAGAATATGAGAGCAGCAATGAATGGTACTGAAGGGGGAGTTCCAAACATGTGTTGGGGGATGACAATGACAGTGGAAAAAACACTTCATCTCCCCAAGTAACTGTGTTGAACGGAGTAACATTAACTTAGGTAATTTTCAGAATGTTTGTGAAAATGATGCTATCCGTGATAAAACAATATGGAAGAATGATCTAGGATTGACACTAGAAAATCACATGACAGCGATTTCTGTGAACAGAAGGCCGTTGTGTGAAATCTGTTAAATGTTTCAAAATAAAACAAGAACAGGAATATTTCATTGTGGGAGGGGAGGGGTGCCACACAAGAAGAATCTGGGATCCATGTTTCGGGCAGTGACAACTTCACCTAGCCTATGATCACGAAGTGTTCTTCTGCCCTAAAGGAGCATAGCGGCCCCTCCGTCACTGCAGTGTGATTAGGAATACAGACAGAATATACCTAGGACACGGATTCCCTGCAGGGACAGTCAGAAAACCATGGCAAAGAGAAAAGCCATCCCATAGGTAAGTGAAAGAACACCCCAGCTATCAACAGCTGGGTCTGCACCTCCTTTCTCCCATCACCTCTCCACCTCCACCTCCACCCCTACCCCCACCTGCTTTTATGAGCTCCTTTAACCAAAATAAGAACCACCCAGAAAATGAATGAAACAGGGTTACTACCATCAGCACTAATGCTGCGGCTAGATGGTAGGTTACTGGCAACTGGATGACTTTGAATGGGTGGTGGGTCAACTGACTCATTAGTGTCAGGGCTTCCTGAAGCAGAGGTCACATTGGAAACGATCTCTCCCCCAATGTTTATACTATTTGAATGTTTCATCATATTATTCTTTATTGAACATTTTGAGCCTGAATAAGGTGACTTCAGTCCAAACTGACTGGTGTTTAAAAAGACTGAGCTAATCAGTTCAGGTGGAAACTTTTCCCCAACAAGAATATTTATTAGTCTCCCAGCCAGTGTAGCTCAGTGGTTGAGCATTGACCCATGCACCAAGAGGTCGCCGGTTCGATTCCCCGTCAGAGCACATGCCCAGATTGTGGGCCCGATCCCCAGTGCAGGGCATGCAGGAGGTGCCCAATCAATGAACATTAATGTTCTTTCTCATCGATGTTTCTCTCTCTCTCACTCCTTTCCTCTCTCTAAAATCAATAAAGAAAAAATATTTTTAAAAGAATATTTATTAGTCAATTTCAGATGGTTTTCTGCGCATTTTATCAATTCATCAAGTATTGACTCAGTACCTATTTTGTGCTAGGGGTTATGGGTATGCAGTGGCAAAGAGAATAGACAACTTCCTCATGCTCAAGAAACATACAGTCTGGTGGGAGAGACAAGTATGAAAGTCCTTAAAAATCTATGTCACTCTGGGACTTGAAGTCAGAGCAATACAGGATCTGAGTCAGTTAATGTTCGAAGATACAGCTTGAAGTTCTGGACTTGGAAGGAGGCCCAGACAGACATGTGAACATTGAACTTATGAGGGAGGGGAAATCATGAGTAAGTCAAAGAGTTCTATCTGTAGAATAAAACAGAAAGAGACCAACCGTATGGCCCACGAGAGACAGGGAAACACTTGGTTCGCACAGTTCCATGAACATAGATCCCTTCAACAAATCCCCTTCTCCGCTAGATAACTCGGGAGAGTTTCTGTCTCTTGCGATTAAAAGCCCCCTCCCCTATTCATGTAAAGTTTCCACAGCTGCTTTACAAATATAGAGTCTGAGACTTGTCCACAGTGCTCTGATATAAACATTGCATTCTCCGACAGCACAGCAGTGCTAACTTCAGTAGGACAAGAACGCCCTACCCCAGGTAGCACGCACAGACTCACGCTGAGACAGAGACAGGGACAGAAGAGGAAGCTGGCCACCAGGAGGACAAAGGAGCACCCTGTCAGCCACTCCAGGCTAAAACTGTGAGCCAGTTCTAGACTGTATGCTGTCTGGTGGCAGCAGTTCATACAATTTATTTAAGTTCACTGTATAATTAAATTACATAGTCTCACTCTACAACGTGGGTTCTCCCTAAGATAAGTCTCAATAAGCCATTTTGTTGTTTTTAGAGTCCCAAGTTAAAGGACCCTGCAGGGACACCTGAACTGAGGGTCCTGACTATCCCAGCCAGGACTGGGAAGCCCAGAGAGGGCAAAGCCAGGTAAGCAACACCTACTGCAGAATGTTATTTGAATAGGCTTATATCTACTTGACCGTCCCACGTGTTACGCTGTCATGGCTGCAGGAACAATTAAACATACACTGAGCCCTGGCCGGTTTGGCTCAGTGGTTAGAGCGTCGGCCTGTGGTCCAGAGAGACCCGGGTTTAGTTCCCACTAAGGGCACGTACGTTGGTTGCAGTTTGTCCCCAGCCCTGGTTGGGTCGTGGGGTGGCAGCCACTCGATGTGTCCCTTTCACATCGATGTTTCTCTCTCTCTCTTTCCCTCCCACTCTATCTGAACAAAATATCAAAAAATGTCCTCGGGTGAGGATAAAAAAATAATAATAATTTAAACATACACTGAATTATAAGTCATTTTAATACAGTATTTCTCTTTGTTAATAGAATTTGTCTACATCAGCACATGGCTGTTTCCTTAAGGCTCAATCGTTTCCAGGAAACTATGTGTTTGCTGAAAAAAAAAAAAAAAAAAAAAAACAGACAGCTATATGACGCAAGATGAATTGAAACTGCTTTCAGGCTTTCAAAAGCACAGAGGAAAGCAAATTTCAGTGTCTGAGTGGTATGCTGACATGCGACTTATTGTCAACAAAGAAGACTTTTACAGGCTGAATATCTGTGACAGTTTTTCTTTTGAACTGTTTAAAAAAGTGGTTAGACCAGAGTGTGAAAAAGTGAGTAAACTGGAAAAAAATTTTTAATTACACATGAAATTCAGAGAGAAGCAGCCCAATGAATTATGCAAACCAGCTTTACCTAGGTTTTCATGAATGTACAGGTTGAAGTCTAGTTAGCTTCTTACTGTGCAGGGGTGAGGCCTGCAGCGTGGGAGGCAGACTCAGAGAGCCACCTCATCAGAAGAGGGTGTGAGTAATGGGACAGTCACGGCCGTGACCGGTTACCCACGCTGTGACGTCATGCCCTTGGTGACGGCCTGAGATAAGGGTAACACCGGGCTGTTTCCAAAGCACTGCCACAGCGAACACCTTGACATCCTGTGATAAGATGCTTTCTTCAGCCGAGGGGGCAGGCATAACGCGGCCACCAATGTCCATAAAGGAACAAAGGAGTCGAAACAAACCATTAGAAAACCAACCCTGCCCTGGCCGGTTTTGCTCAGTGGTTGGAGCATCAGCCTGCGAACCAGAGACTCCCGGGCTTGGTTCCCGCTAAGGGCACGTACCACAGAAAAAAAGAAAAAGAAAAAGAAAGAAAGAAAACCAACCCTTTCCTGGATACGCTCTTTCGGGAAGGTTAAAAACTAAAGCATTATGCATGAGGAGAGTGAAAACCATGCCTTTATCTTCTCCGGTGGTTCAGAGAAGGAGCAGGAAGACTGAAGAACGTGGACAGGAAGATGCGCAAGGGCTTGGGAGCCCTGTGAAGTGCCCAGTGGTCTGTCAGTTCTCTGTTCACAGGGTGAGGCTTCTGAACTGGGGCAGCCAACCCTCTTGGTGTGCCCCGGACTGAGTGGGCACTGGGACTATCCGTGCCCAAACCTGGAAAAGCTGGGAAGAACCGGAATGGTGCACTGTCCTAGTTTTTACAGAGACAGAACTCTTTTTAGTTCCTACACTGAGGACGGGAGCAGGTTCCACTTACTTCTTCTTCATTCTTTTGGGAGGGAAGATACAGGGAGGGAGCGCGCAAGTCCTTCTTCATGACTATGCGACGCATGTTTCTAGCATAGACGGGGAGAATCTCACTAAAGCTAACGCTCTAATGTGTTTTATCTAGGAAGCTGCTATTGAACATTTTAAATAAAAAGTTTCTAAAACTTGGAAATAAATTTTGCAGTTGAATTTTAACTTTTTTTTTTTTAAGTTGGTGCCTTACTGAATATTCGCTATCTAGGAGATTAAATATATACAAACTCTTCCGTGATATACGCTTCGCTTTACATTGATTTGTTGTACATACCTAAAACCTGATATGGGACAACTTTCTTATTTCTAAGTGGAAAAAAGAAATAATAGGAGTGAGAATACTTTTATTTCTTTGCTTTTTTTAAACAATTTTTTTCCCTTTATTGTTTTTGAGAGAGAGGAAGGGAGATAGAAACACCAATGAGAGAGAACATCGACTGGCTGCCTCCTGCATGCCCCCCACTGAGGATCAGGCCCACAACCTGGGCATGTGCCCTGACCAGGAATCGAACCGGTGACCTCTTAGTGCATGGGTCAACGCTCAACCACTGAGCCACACTGGCCAGGCTATCTCTTTGCTTTTGAAATATAAATATCCTAAATCTGCCACCACCATAAAAATATATATATATATATGACTGGCAAATACCATTCAGGAAAATAAAATGGCTGAGTGGCAAACATGTAATGCTAATTACAAAATAACCAAACAGTGTTTCTTTCATATCAGAACTGCATTCTTTATATTACTAATGCTTTTGAGTACTTAACCCACTGATCAACTAATGATCAGAAACTGGACTGCAAGGTAAAGGGGTTTTCCAGCGCTGAAGAGGTCTACCAGTATCACAGGGCTCTGGCAGTTAGTCTCACGCACAGTTTCCACTTAAATGAGCTAAACTGGAAAAACAATCAGAATTCTTGCCACTAATTGGTGGGGAAAACATGAAGGCAAAGAACATCAGTGACCTTGATCCCTTCTGGTTCCTCTCTTTAATAATCTATGACATGCATTATGAACCCAAGCACCTTTCCTCACCGCACCGCTCCATCCTGTCTGTCCGTCCTTATCCTTCAAAGATTATAACAAGACCTACCAGTGTCACTGCCTGCAGAAAAGGTACCCAGTGTTTTTCAGTTCACATTAACCCAGTGCTATACGTCAGACTGGTGGCAGTGAGCTACCCCTAACACCATGCACCCAAGTTGGGTGGCTGCACCCTGGCAGCAAGTGTGGTCTCCCCCGGACTGTGAGAAACAAGATCCCACGGGGCCTTGTTTCGGGAAGGAACCATCTGACACCGATTACTCTCTTTTTCAAAAGCAGTTACAAATTAAACTATGAACGTCCAGAGGCTCTGTCATAATGAACGCTCCAGTGGGGATGGCACTTCCAACAGATGGGTGAATCCACACGATGCTAAATAATTCAAATAGAACGGCTGTAAAAGGGCCACGGAAAATGACTACCATGGCAGGAATACGATCGAGGATACTGGGCACTATCTTTCTCTTCAGAGTTCCTGTGTTTAATAGAATAAATCTGAGTCCATTCAGCAATGGAAAATAAAGGCTGATCGACGTGAACTGCCGTGGTTACTGTAACGTTAGAGGTTTGCGAGGCTCTGGAGGAGATGAGTTCCCCTCTTGCGGAGGGAGTGATCAATGTCATTTTACATACACGCACCAAAAAATTACATAGCTCAAAGAACCTCTGGGTCAGCTTTTGGTAACACAAGCCGGCTTGTAACTAAGTAGGATTAAAGGATTACATTTCATTTATAGATTCAATTGTCTGCCTATCTGCTTTTCTCGCCATGCATTATGTAGCTTGTATAGTACTAGGGCAATTTGAACTTTGGCCTTCTTTTTTATTTTTTTAATCCTCACCCAAGGATATTTTTCTATTTATCTTCAGATAGAATAGGAGGGAGGGAGGGAGAGAGAAAGAAACATGATGTGAGAGACACACATCAATTGCTTGCCTCCCACACTCCTCTGGCCAGGGCCAGGGATCGAACTGCAACCCAGGTATGTACCCTTGACCGGAATCAAACCTGAGACTCTTTGGTCCTCGGGCCGATTCTCTTATTGCTCAGCCAAACTGGCCAGGGAAACTTTGGCCTTCTTATGATGTACTATTTTCAAATTCTATAAAAGGAAATGGGTACCAATACCTGTTAGAAGCCAAATGAAATCTAACAATATACTGTACAGGTAAATACAGTATAAATACAAATTCAGTCTGGTCATATAAAAAAAAAAAAGTATATATGAAATGGGCTTGTGGGTCTTAATTGCACAAGCCCTTTTCTGTCTGCATCCCACCTTTTCTTTTGTGAATCCAGAGTGGGCAATAAAGAAAAGTCCTCCCTCTTCCAGAGCAGAACTATTCAGGGGCCCATCCTCCCTGCTCATCTGTCTGTCTGTGGCAGATCAAAGCCTGCCACCAATTTTTTGACACTTCCCGCGTTGGGATGGAGGGTGTGTCCCCGCTCCTTGAATCTGGGTGGTGTCTGTGACTCCTAGCAGAAATTCATGGAAGTGATGCTGTGTCAGTATCTAAGCTTAAGAGATTGGAATACTTACTCTCGGAGCCCTGGGAGCTGCATGTATGAAGCATACATCCCTGTTGAAGAGATCTCGTGGAAAGGCCCTGCAACTACACAGAGGGAGAGGTGCTGGCTCAGCCTAGCAGCCATCCTCGCTAAGGGTCCAGGTCAGCCGTCAGCTCCATCCCACCAACTCCACTGGTGGTTGGCTGAAGTCACTAAGGCTGGGGGTAGTTTTTTGCACAGTAATAGAAAACTAGGACAGTAATAGATAACTAAAACAGTCATAGATAACTAGAACTAATAAACACCTAGTTTTGTTTTTGTTTTGTTTTGTTTTGTTTTGTTTTTGCACCGTAATAGACAACTAGAACCTTGTCCTAGATAGAACAAGGGTGGCAACTTTGGTGGGCCGGCTACATGGAGCCTGCCTCCAGCTCCCATAAACCAAGTTTGACCGGAACCTTCCATTCATTTATGTCGCCTATGGCTGCTTTCCTGCTGCGGAGGCAGAGCTGGTAGTTTTGTGAAGATGACCAAATGGCCCATGAGCCTGAAATATTTGCTATTTGACCCTTTACTGAGAAAGTTTTAGAAGAAGCCTTCCCCCATGAAACGAGGGAAGCAGAGCTTGCCACCCCAAAATATGCCTTTTGGGGATATTGATTATTTTAAGCTGTTCATTTTTAAGAAACGCAAGTCTCAGGAAGAACTTATGACCTGCCCCTTAACTGCCTAAAAGGAATTTAGATAGAGGACCTGCTCCAGGAAGAGAAATGCCATCACAGATATTGGTAGTTCAGTAGGAATTAGGTGTGAGGGTAGGGGAGGAACCAGCAAGGCCCATTTGATCCAAGTCCTCTGTGTCCCATTGCTAAAGATGGCCCAGCAAACATTTATGTACCAAACATTTGACTTTCCATCTCCATATGAATTGCCTTTCTGCTCTGTGAAGTCCCAAACCACAACCCCCACCTCTTTTATCCTAAGCTTGAAATGGCATAAACAATGTAACTGCTCACCCTGTCCAGTTTGTCTCCGCAATTAGAGTGTCAGCCCATAGAACCAAGGGTATAGTTTTGATTACTGGTCAAAGGCATTCACCTGGGTTGCAGGTTCGATCCCCAATAGGGCCCATTCGGGATGTGTTTCTCTCACATCCATGTTTCTCTCTCTTGCCCCTTCCCCCTTCCACTCTATCTAAAAATTAATAGAAAAATATTCTCAGGTGAGGATTAACAACAACAAAAAAATATTTAACTGCTAGATTTGTCCTTGGGTCCTATATTCTTATGTAACCCCTGTACGTACATAGGTAATTAAATTTGGCTATTTTTTCCTGCTAAGCCATCTAATGTCAATGTGATTATTAGAGCAGCCTAAGAGGGGGGAAAAGGAGGAATTTCTTCCTCCCCCACTAAACCCATGATTTCTCTCCAGGAGAATATATAATAACCATCCTGCTGTGAGTCACTATCTAAAGTCCTGCTCAAGGAGGACAGAGACCTTATGCTGACTTTGGCCGAGGTAAATGACATTTGGAAAGCCCATCCACCTCTCGTGGTCTTAGTTCCCTCATTAGTAAAACAAGGAGATTGGCCTGGACCAGTTGTTCCTTAGAAGTATTGTGGGAGACACTAGATCCATAGGATGCTCCGTGGAAAAAATGGTTCTATAGTTAAAATTGAGGGAAAGCACTGTGCACGTTTTGCCTGAATGGAGATAGAAAATGCTCAATGTGCCCTGGCCCGTTTGGCTCAGCGGTTAGAGCGTCGGCCTGCGGTCCTGAGAGACCCGGGTTCGGTTCCCGCTAAGGGCACGTACTTCGGTTGCAGTTTGTCCCCGGCCCTGGTTGGTCGTGCAGGTGGCAGCCACTCGATGTGTCCCTTTCACGTCGATGTTTCTCTCTCCCTCTCACTCTATCTGTACAAAAATTGGAAAAATGTCCTCGGGTGAGGATAAAAAAAGAAAATGCTCAATGTGAAGGCTTCTGCGCTCGACCTTTGTTTATGCAACTGTTTTCTCAAACATTTTTGGTGTCTCCCCTCATGACCTCTGTTGATGTCATATGGTACTCATATAAGGAAGGACACACTCCAGGAAATACCACGCTGAAGGTCCCTTTTTGCTTCCACAGTGCCAGACTCTGGGATTCATTTTTCTGGTTAGAGAGAGTTAACTTCTTTCAGAACGCTTTCAGACGTCCCTTTCCAAGGACCTGCCGCCTTTAATTTCTTGCAGTGTGAGCCTCTGCAAGGGTGACTTGCTGACTCTACAGATTGGAGATGCAGAGGCAAATGAAGCTGCACATTCTCCTAGAGGAACTAAAATGGCACAGTGAGCACCAATCGTTGGGTGACAATCACAATTATGGTCTTGAAATAAAGCAGGGACAAATGCAGACATATTCTTAGAACACTGCTAGCTTTTAAGAATGCAGAGATTTCTTCAGGCATGCCAAAATAGAGTGCATGAATCCTTCTTGGCATTGCAAATGCTATTCACAAAATAACAAAGGAACATGCTTAATAATGTAAACAGTGTTTAAAACTATTAAATATAAGGTAAACTTGCTTATCCAGACTGCTTGTATAAAATTCCAGGTTATCTGACCAGTTATGTAAAACAAGGCATTATTGAACCTGCTGAGAGAGAGCGATAGGGCAAGGCTGTCTTCCCACTGTATGGGGCTGTCTGTAATCCCTGATATGGGACAAGTCCTAAGGCAGCTCACAGTATCTGCATTTAGTATGCACATATCTTTTCTCGGTTCCAGCTATTTCAGATGTAATGAGTTGCATGATATGCACAACTACTCAATTATCAACCATTTCGGCAGTAAAATACCTCATTTAATAGGATACAAGTATTTTCTGTAGTATTAGAAATAAATGTTAAACTCATCCTCATAAAAAGATCAGATTAGTAAGAAACAAGTTCAATTCACCTAAAAATGTATCTCAAGGAATTACTGAGAATTCTTATAAGATTATTACCCCAAACTTGTGCATATATTAATATAATCCAGTGGGGGTTTTTTCCCCTAGGGGGCATTTGGCAATGTCTGTAGATGTTTTTGGTTGTCACTCCTGGGGGTTGCTAATGACCAGAGATGCTATGGAACATCCCACAACACATAGAACTGCCAACAAAAAATTACCTACCCTAAAATGTCAACAGTGCTGAGGTGGAGGGTCCCCGATCTAAGCCAGTCTTTAATCTACGAGTTTTACAACCCACCAAATCATTTGTCAACCGTTGATTTAATAAACTATAATCCTATTAGTCTACATGCTCTTTGACGGCAGGAGCATGCCTTTGTATTACTCACACCTAGTGAAGTACTAGGCCTAATGTTTCACTAATGTTTGCTGAATGAATTTTAATATTTGCCAAGAGGGTTAACTGCAGATGAGCCGCATGAAACTGAGATTGATACCGCTGCAGTAATCTGGTTCTCGTTTAACAGGGAAGGAGTAAAGCGGAGATTAGCTAATTTAACACTCCAGGTCTATTCCCTGCGGATCAATGAGGGAAGAGACTGGACGAAGGCCGTTTAGATGCATGCCCAGTAAGTTCTGAGTGAAGTGGGAGGTGCCTACCTGTCTGTCACACCTGGAAGCAAGTCACTGGCCAGAATAGGCGTGGCCCGTGCCAGTGTCTGAAACCTGAATATTTAATCTCCTGAACAAAGGAAAGTTTCCTCTCCCTGTCCCCGCTTTCTCTAGTGGAGCCAGATTCCCAGCTTTTGGGGCTCCCAGGCCCTGCCTCTGCCCTGTGGCTCATGGCCATGTGGATTCTACACAGTGGATTAATGAACTGAATCTATCCTGATGCCTGATGCCTGATCTGGACCCAGCTGCACCATGGAACTGACACTCTGGACTTTAGCCCAGTTTCTCACTTTGCTAAATCCACAGCTGCCCCTCTTCCAGGACTGGACTGAGGGACATGGGACTTTACCATCCCAGAAATGTAACTCTACACCAATAAAGACCATTCAATCTCCTATTCCAGTCTCAGAAAATTCCTTTTCTAAAGATATTCCAAGAACCACCCCACACCCATGAGTGTTGCAGGGATCTGTCCCTTCATCCCTCTGGCCACAAGATAACTAAATATTTGAAGTCTGTGTGGTTTAACCACAGGGAGACATGGATACCATGTCCTCAGACATGCACGCATAGTTGTTACTGTTGTAATTAGCTAGTTATTAATATTAATAATAGGAATTGGGCAAAAGGAAGGCCAGATATTCGTGGTTATCTGGGCAGCTTCACCTGGAAGCTGCAACTTTATAATCCCCAGGGAGCCACCAGTCCATTCCCTGTAGATCACTGGGGGAAGGGGTTGTACAAAGGGGAAGATGGGCAGATGCACAGTGAGGTTGGGGAAACACAGGGAAGGTACTTGACTGTTGGTCTAACCTGGAAACAAAGATAAGTGGCTAGAGGGGGTGGAGCCACTGCAAGCAGGTGAAATCTTAGACGGTTAAAGTCCACAGACAAAAGAATTCTCTCAGTCTTGTTCCTCTGGCTTTTCTGCTTCCTTGCATTCACCCATATTCCCTCCATAGTCATGTGGCCCTAGAAGCTTCATGGCCATGTGGATCTCACACAAAATGGACTATAGCTGGGACACAAGCTAAGCTAGCCAGATGCTGGACTGGACTGTGCAAATATGAAACGGAAACTCTGGGCAATGGCTTTAATCCTAGCCCTGATGAGGACACAGTTGGACTTCTTCCACATTGGGACAGAGGGAGAGGGGAGCTTGGAAACTCAGGAGTCTAATCCCATGCAAATAAATATCACCTCATTCTCCCATGCAAGTCTCAGAAAATTCCCTGTCTCATGAAATTGCAAGAAGCCCACTTCCACCAGCAACAGGTAGGGATATGGAGAGCACCCCACCAATAACACAGTGACTTGCAGAAGTATCTGATCTTATTGTTACACTCTCCTCTTCCCTGGGCTCCACAAACCACATGGATTCAATAATATATCTATGCTGCTCACTTTCAACATCTTGATAGAATCAGAGTCTTGGAGTTGAGAAGGAATCTTAGATACCACCCACATCCATACCTCACATAGTTTACCATATTGATTATGTTCACCAGAGGAGATTCCTTTCATAACATCTCTGCCACCTGTTCACAGAGCCAGCTCCACCCCCACCTGAGGCAAGGAACTCACCACTTAGAACGCCAGCCTATTGTTTTTGGCATTTGCATTGGGGCAGACTTGTGAAATGCCTTCCTCTTAGTGGGTCGACCTGACCATTTTGCCAAGTGAAATTAGACAGGCCTGACTGCTCTGAAGTCCAATCAGACCTGCTCCTGGAAACTCCCACTGATCTTAGCACTGCCTCCAGGACCTCACAGAACCAGCTGCCGCCGCCGTCACAGTGTAGACTGTTCTACATTTGTGAAGGCAGACATGGCAAACAAGTTTTGAAATACTAATCTGTGTTTTGCATCTTATATTTTCCCCTGTTCTTGTCTACCATTCAAGCAGGTGGCAGGGTCTGTTCTCCTTTGTGGTATGTGGGGGGGGGAGAAGGGGGAAGGGGGTTGTGGCAGGAAACCGCCAGCTCTCCATTTCTCCTCCTGGGTTTTGTTTCCCAAAAGCCTAAATCGGTTGGAGAGATTTTGCTAACTCCCTCTGGAGACAAAAGATGGTGGGGGTGCTTTTAGTATAACCAATACAGAGGGGAAGTTCCTTTAATAGCAGCAAGAGGGAAAGAGGAAGACGCCTTCCCTCCCTCAGACAGAGAAGAAAGGAGTTCCCTTCCAATGTCGCAGAGAGGGAGCTATGTGTCTCCTTGCTGTGCCAAGGTCCCTCGCTCCGTATGAGGTCTGATGTAGCAGGGCAGCCCTCCCTGAGGATGACGTGGACCTGAATTGGAACTCTCCCCCCGACTCCCTCAACTTCCTCACCAATCCCACTCTTATGATTTGGGGTCTTTGTTCCGCCCTGGATCAGGATACAGGTGGTGTAAGCATAACTAAATATCCCGCCTGTCCAGTGGGATGGGGGTCAAAATAGAAAATGGACTATTTCTTGCATGGGTAAATTGGAGACCAGGGATTCAGTTACCCTGCACAGAGGTTTGTCAGAGTCAGACAGATCTAGGGTGGAACCTTAGGGCTCATTTACTAATTCCTACCTCCAAAAAGTTTCTTACCCAGGGACTTAGCTGTCTCCTCTAGAAAGTAAGGACAGCGTGATTTACTTGGGCAGTCACAGAGGTGCATGCTCAGACTTCCCCTTGAGGTCGGGCCTGCCTCCAGGAGGGTAGGCGGCAGCCAGACACGGGCTGTTGCGCCTTCAGGACCCACCACGGCGTTGGAGCTGAGGCCATGCTCTCCCAGGCTGCTCCCTGCCAGGGGCTGGGCACAGGCAGAGCCTGGGGCCTGGACATTTCTGCCCAACCTGAGACTCCTCGAGGGAACAGTCTTTTCTCTGGGGATCCCCAGCTATGGGACTGAGATGGTCTCAAGGCTGCACCATAGTCGAAGGCTTCTCCTACCCACTCTCCTTCCTTCCCCTTCTCCTCTCCCAGCAGATCCGAAGGCTCTCCTGCCAGGTACCTTTTCTCTCTCATAGAAATGTTCTCCGATGAATCTGCATTTCTAATTTTATTTAGATCTCTGCTTCCCAGAAGGTGCCAACTGATAAAATTATCTTTATGAGACTGTTCTAAAAATTAGAAACAATAGCATAGTTCCTGGCTGTTGGTAGCTGATCAATAAAGGTTAATGTCCTTCAACCGGGTAACATTTGCTCAGTGCTTTAGTCACACAGTCCCTAGGGAAATGGACTTCATTGGTAGACAAGGTGAGGTTAGGCTTCTTAACACAGCACTCCAGGTTCCAAGCTATCCAAATGATCTGCAGGCAGGCAACCAGGCCCGCGGGCGTGCGTGCGTGTGTGTGTGTGTGTGTGTGTGTGAATAGTTGGTTGGGGTTGTGAGGGAAGAAATTTGGTTTTGGAACCAGATAAATCATAGATCAAATCCTAATTTGGCCCACTGTAAGCATCTAATTATGAAAGGATGCATTATTTCTCTTATTGCCTGTACATCCTTTCATTTGTTCACTAAATATTTATTGTGGGTCTACCATGACAGGAGTTTGAGACACAGCGGTACACCAGACAGGCACAACTCCGCGCAGAGCCCGAGAGGTTGGGCTGGCACAGCACAGGTACATGCAGCAGGGATAACAGAAACACTGAGACAGTGCTTAATATGTGCCAGGCCCTGTCCTAAGAGCTTTGCCACACACGCGCTCATTGAGTCTACACACAAACCCAGTGAGTCCGGCGCATGCTCAAGATTACAGGAGTAGGGATGTGACCCCTAGTGTGCATTAGAGTGGCTCTGAACTCAGGCAGTCTGGCTCCAGAGTTTGTACTTTTTAAAAAAAATCCTCACCCGAGGACATGTTTCGAGAGGGCAGGGGAGGAGGGGGAGGAGAAACATCAATCAGCTGCAGGGATCAAACCCACAACCCAGGTGGGCACCCCAACCGGGAATCAAACCAGCGACCTTTCTGTGCCCCGGACGACGCTTAACCAGCTGAGCCCCTCCAGCGGGGCCAGCGTCTGTCCCTTTAACAGCCTCGCTGTGTTGTCTCTGTGAGCGAACTGAACTGAATTTTAAGCTTCCACAAAACATAAACAATCCTACACAAATATAAATCTAGTGAATCAGATCAGCACAAAAACAGTTATTTCCCTTAGGGACACACAGACACGGAAATAGTAAGTCAGCCAGGCAGGTGTGGACACTGACCAGCCCCTGGTGACCTGCGCAGAAGCAGGGCCCCCCTCACCCCACCCCCACCATTTGCTCGGCGAAGGCACTAGCAGAAAAGCTGCTATAATATGGCTTTTCACCTAACTTGACCCTGACCTCTTCCTCTGCTATAACTACAGGGCTCTTCTAGTTCCAATAAATTCTCAACCAGCAATGTCTTAAATCTCTGATGCCTGTCAGAACTTTCCGGCAGAAAAGGAAAGGAACGTCAAATCAGTATGTCTTCTTTTTGTGCAAATGTGCACAGGACTGGATTAGTAGTTTGCTGGGTATTTGCCAGGTAACCAAGGTAGCAGTCAGGCACCGACACTAAGTTCATGTCCGTGCTACGTGGCAGACCCCAGTTCTGGATGCCCGGGTACTGCCAACACGACAGCATCAGTTTGTTCCAAATGTTTTAGGTTTATGACAACATAGCATCCTCACTATCATTCTAGAATAAAAATGACAATGTTAATATGAAGAAAGAAAAAAAAACCCACCACCCTCTCCTAACTAGTCAAGAATTATTAAAACAAAAAAATGGTTGTACTTACTGGGGGACACTGTGCAAGTTTGTCTGCGGCCACCAGCTGCACATTTAAGTGTTTACTTTGGGACTTTCCTCTAGATTTAATCAACCGCTGTAAAACCTGACAGGGGAAGACATGAATAGGAGATACTGTCAATGAGTTAAAAGAAAACCAAATAAGCCAAGACCCCTTTTTATATTTACAGTCTGTTTAGCACTGAGTTTTAGTAGAGAGAAAATACAATGTGACAAATCATATTAACTCTATAATGACACCGTCCGCTTACACCGACTCTCAGAGTGGATTTGATATGTTCATCCTGTTTTTGCTCCATGTGAGATTTGGTGGGAATTTGAGTTCCCACCCTAGATTTTACCTAGAGATTTCAAAGAGAGCCCTGAAAAAGCAGAGGAACTGATGGGTACCACGTCACTTATATCCAAATTCAGTTGAGGAATATTTTGGTTCACTATCTCAGTGTCAGATAAATATGAGTCATTTAATACATTTGGTCTTTATTGTCACAGATAATCATTGAGGCATCTCGGTTTAATTTTACATTAATAAGATGATTTCATGACGGAAATCTAAGCAAAACATTTGTACTGGTATATTGCCACTTCTAAGCCAGTGATGTGTCTGTCTTTTGGGCACTGCTGTAACTGCATTTTGCCATATACTCTACTCTCTCTTAACTTTTTTTTTATCTTAAACAGGACAGTGATTTCTCAGCATTTATGTCTACCAGAACCCCAGTTCCTGCACTTGTGAACCCCATGGTGACTGAGGGTGACTGGGTTGGGGGATGAGAAGGGTTGAAATCTATTCCGCTGCAGTGAAGGGTACTTAAACCCCCTGCAGTCCCCTTCAAAGACGACTCCGGGTGGTGAAAGCAATTTCAATCCATTCTAACGCTTCCCAGAAGGTCCTGGTGCGGGCAGGATTCACACGCTCGTCCTGCACAGCCAGAGCCAGAGGCAGAGGCCAAGGGCACCCGAAGGGCTGGAGAAAATCACAGCTTCTGTAGGCATCCTCCACCCAGGAGAGGAGACGACTGTTCTGGTTGGAAGTTGAATTGGCATTTACATACTAAAATGAACTCTTGGAGGCACTGAAAAAAAACCTGGTTATTAAGGTAGTACCTCCCAAGGGTACATATTTTATATTAACTTTTTACAACATCAACAGTTTTTAAAAATGAAAGAACACCCAAATCAAAAGTGACCAGTTTGAGGTGGTCTCACTTTGGGTTTTCTCTCCCCTGATGGCATGCAAATCCATGTGCTTAATCACAGAACAACTATATTCCTCGAAGAACCCAACCTAAGCACAAATGTAAGGGTCTGTCATGTTTCCATAAGAGATTTTCCACGGTGATGCCTGACTTTATATGATAAATCTAGATACCTTCCCCAAACTTCGTACTCTCTCAACTGGGGAGAGAATACAGGCGATACAAGAATCAGTATTGCCCAAGAAATTTACCAAAACAGAACCCAGAGTCCCTGAAAAGCCAGAGTTTTCTTTTCCTCACCTTTCTTAATTTTTTGTTTCTATTATATTCTTACATAACTGCCTGGTTGGGGAACCACAACAGAGCGTGAGCTTTTTGAAGGAATGGACTATTTTTTTATTTGCTATCTCAGACTTTCTATAACTTTTAAAAATTGTGGGAATTAAAAACTGTGCTCATTAAAAAGGGTCTAAGCAAGACCTCCTCCTTGCCCACTATCAAAAAAGCACAGAGCGAAAAGAAAGTGAGCTGCTCATCCTTAAACTAGAGATGAGCTCATTACCTTTGGAGATGAGACTTTTACATGAACAATAATTGGTGCTAAAGATGTCTTTATAAGTTGTGCTGGGTGGTTGATGGTGTCTGCGTCAAGAACAACCAGCTGCAAAGATCTTGCCAACTCAAAGATTCTTTCAATTTCACTTTGTACTTCCGCTAAAAGGAGAAATAATAAAAAACAAGTCACGGTTACTTTTATTAGTTAGTTCTTATATTTAAAAATACAGTAGCCCTCCTTCAGATGCTTGTCTACATTGAAAAACAGAACACTTGGAATCAACATATTCTGATCTAACTAAGGATCTTTTCCAAAAAGAGAGAAAGGGGTTGAGTTCTGCATGAAACCAAACAGTTGGTAGAAAATTTGAGATGGCTCTCTTGATTTGCTTCTTACATTCACCCTGATATTTGGCTATTGATATAGCTATGCCATATCTGATTGTTGCTTTGTCTAAAGAACTTGTACTTTAGCTATAGAAGCTGAAACCACATTTAAGAAACTGAGACACATGGACAGAGCAGCATCACATGGAATGCAAATTACAATGAAATATTTCTACCGATGCACAACTTATATATTAATATTTTGTGAATATCTTTTTTAAAAATCCCACAATTCCCCTATTTTGACTGATGTGCACATTTTTGTATCCCTGGTTAAATGTTCTAGGTCTACTCTTATAACTAGTATATTACTAAGTCTTAGTTTAAGTATTAGGGCCAGTGGACTGTTCTGAGGCCTAATTATCTTCAGTGTTATTTTAAAAAACAACAACACTAGACCCATTATAAAACATGGCAATGTGTCTAGATGCAAATCCATTTGGTAGCTGGAATAGTCAAGTTATCCCAACCTGAGTGAATCTGGTCAAATAAAAAACGTAGTTATTGTCAATTTCTAAAGCAACCCAGCTAGTTTTTAAAAAGCAAAATAGGCCTGGCTGGTGTGGCTCAGTGGTTGAGCATCGACCCATGCACCAGGAGGTCACCGGTCTGATGCCCAGTCAGGGCACAAGCCCAGGTTGTGGGCCCAATCCCTAGTGGGGGGCATGCAGGAGGCGGCCAATCGATGTTCTCTCTCATCGATGTTTCTATCTGTCTCTCCCTCTCCCTTCCTTTCTCACTAAAATCAATAAAGGAAAGAAAAAAAAAGCAAAACAGGTTATCCATAAAAACATAATGTGGCTTTCTGAGACATAAATAATCTTTTAAATATATATTTTATAAATCATTTGACTTATTGAGTCACGTCTAAATGAGACTTATTTTCAGAGAGATGGTCTTGTTTTGCTTTTTACCTTTTATTTTGATCTACAGGTGTGACCTAACAATGTTGTAATCTCATCACAATTATACAGAGTAGACATAGCCAGCTCATTTAAATTACTTCAAAGCTGGCCTTAGAAAAGTTGGTGTTGCTCTAAGTCTTCCCACTGAAAAGGGTTTGTACCAGAATCCCATGATTTGTTTTGTTTATCTAGCATAAATTCAAGTTCATGTCACGCACTAAAAAGTTCTCCCTTCTATAATCAAATGGATTGAGAGGGTGTGTGGAGTCAGGGATGCTCAAAACTGTCATGTAACTCGATTTTCTTGGGCTTTGCCTAATAGCATGAATTTTTTACTTCCCACAAAATCACCGATGCATCATCTATATTTGAAGTGTGACTTTAAACAGTAACATTATTACCATTTTTCATATCATCTAATACCTACAGCTTGAAATATTTCACGTTGCTTTGAAAGGTAACTAGCTTTCAGATATTAATAAGAATTTGGACAATTGGGCTTATTTGCAAAATTTTTCTGAAATTGCATTCTACATTTGTCATAGTAATAATACCATACCTGTCTTTTTTTCTCACATCAGTTTTTTTTTTTTAAAGATCTTTCTTATGAGAGAAGCTTAAAATATAAACTTTATTTTTATTGTAGTAAACTTCAGCCTCAGGCTGTTGGAGCATGTCCTTCCTTCATTTCATTCATTAAACTGCCGCTGGTTTAATGTTAACTCCTAGTCAGGACTAGGCTAGAACAAGTCTATATTGCTTTAAGCCTCAAGTTTCAAATCTGACTGCAATATTTTCTGAAGTAGCCAAAAGGTGGTGGTACAGATTGGACTGCTCTGGGACCAAGGACCCTTGAGGCACTCTGAGTCCACCTCTGTGTAATACCTCAGACCCACCTGAGCGGGTTTCCTCTGACAGGTGCAGGAGGGCAGGACACCTACTGCTTAACCAACACAAACTCTTGGGCACTGGGCACTCTGGTGTGAGCAGAGAGGTGCTCAGGCACTGCCAGCCAGGAGGCTAGAGAGTCATGCTCTGTACTGCAGTAGGTCCCATATTCAGATAATATGCATACAGAATGCAATAAATAACATATATGTGTGAGGAAGAGAAAGACGTATTTATCTACATAGCTAATTTTCTTAAGGAAAAACTTTAACCAAATCCAACAACCTTGACTGCTCAGGCTGATTCTCAGAGGAGATCCAATGGAAGTTTCCTCATGATTGTGTTTCAGACAAATGAGAAGTCATGGACTATGATGCTGGAGGGACATTAATGAACGTGCTTATAATGTGACCATGACTGATCTGGGCCCATCTCCCTTCAGTCTGTCTATCCTTTGTGATCTTGTTTATATCCAAATGCTTAAAATACTTCAGTGGCTCCTTAGGGCTCAAAGCCACATTTCCCAAAGTAAGTACTCTGGAAGAGTACTCCGCTAAGATATCCTATGGCAAAAGGTTTTCTGTAAGAGAAATACTGCATACTATAACAGTTTCCCTTGGAATTTCAAATGTGCATTACCTCTGTATCTTAACAGCTCTAAGTAGTCTTGCAGTCAAGAAAACCACCAGTTGTCTAATCCACAATTTCCAAATTTATTTGACCATAGAAAACATTTTGGATGTAACAAGTATTTAGTGTCTTTTAAAATGAACATTTGTTGTGGGATCTATTCTGCAGAACTCTTTAGTAAGGTGTATAGAGATGTCTTCTCAGACATCTCTTACTCCCTACCCTTCTTTCTTTATAGCCCTAGCTCTTTGCTCCTAATTCCCTTATCAAACAGTATTTCAAACATCTGTTTCTTCTTTCTGTTGGCTCATGTGTGTGATACTTTGTCTTAGTCACCTTTGCACTTCCCAAGTCTGGTGTAATTAATGGCACATAACAGGTGTTCAGTAAACATTTGATGAAGGAATCTGCAAGTGTGCATTAACAAGCAAGCAAATGGATGTAAGTGGCTCACATAGTGATTATTATAACAGATTGACATTCAATTAGCTCCCTGTTTATGGAGCATGAATTTACAGAGTAAAAGGGAAAAACAGGGAGCTGACATGTACCTTGTTTCTTTCTCAATATTTACACTAACTGCACCCCACCCACTCCACTGACTGACAACAGGTGACTAGATTACACCAATGAGTTCAAAGAATACTCATGAAACCTTGGCTGGTACATATGTTTAGAGTCAGGCAACCTAGCTGATGCTTTCAAGTGTCTGTTAGTCTCCACTTACACATCGGAGGAAGTCAAAGTCACGGTGAGGAGTGAGAGGAGATGAAAGACAGAACAGAGAACAGGTGCTTGCTTTGAAATCTTCAACCTAATTTGGCATCCTTGTCACCCATATTTGGCTTTAGCCAGTTACCTAATCTGATTCACCATCATCAACTCTGTCATCATCACTTTCTCAAGGTGACAAGATGTGCCTTTAAAAGCCTTTCATTCTGTATGTGGAAGGCTCTAAATACAGGACTAAAATCCAACAACTAAAAACCCCTGATGTCTGGGATTTTGCACTCACAAGTGCTAACACCTGTTTCATTTGGTAAATTCAGCATTCTTTCACAAAGCAACCATCGAACAAACATTTACTGATCAATTACCATGTGCCATTCTATGCCAGGAATACAGAGCTGATACTTTGTGGCCTCTTTCCAACCTGCTCAGTTCTTCCCAGCCTTCAGTGAATTCTTTTATTTATTTTTTAATGTTTTAATCTTTTTAGAGAGAGAGGAAGGGATACAGAGATAGAAATATCAATGTGAGAAACAGCGATTGGCTGCCTCCTACACGCCCCCTGCTGGGGATCAAGACTGCAACCAGGGCGTGTGCCCTGACCAGGGATGGAACTGGGACTTCTCAGTCCATGGGACAATGCTCAATCCACTGAGCCACACCAGCAGGGCAACGCATTCTTGATGTGCTGTTTGGGCATGCGGACTATCTTGAAACTTCATTTTTAGTTTTCAATCATCTATAGAGCTGACTTCAGTAGTTAAAAAAAAAAGTAGTGGCATAGAAGACCCCTATCGACCTACACAGAAGAGGGCACTAAGACAAGTTGCCCTCAGAAGGCAAATGCAAAGGAAAACTCCCAGAAAGCTATGAGTGGACTACAGCAGCTTGGCAGTCCTAGGAACCACAGACAGACCTTTGCCACGAATGCTGTGATTCACCAGCAGCAGGGACTTGCTTCTGTGGACCGTGACTCCGGCCTCCACCACCTGCACATACAGGGCTTGATGGCGCTAACCACACACAGCATTTTCTTTTCATTGCCATCATGGTAAATTTCAAGATGTTTTCTCACTGGTGCTCCGGGAAAGACATGTTTAAACTCCCTGCATGTTATTAATGTGGCTACTATTTCCACTTAGAGATACTACTGTTCTGGGTACTAGCAGTTGGCAGCAGAAGCAACGGTAACACCACGATCTCGCTTTCTTCTAAAGACTTGAGAAAGCTGAACATCTCATTTCCTTTCGTGTCAGCTGTGACTCAGGCATGACAGACATCATTAGCCACATTCAGAAACTTGGGTGAAGTGGAGATGAGTGGTTTCCCATGGCTAGGCAGTAACACACTGGGAGGGCCCCTTGGGGACTCTCCCCACCAGACCACGGATTAGCTAACTGACTAGAGCTGAGGGGAGGCGGCTCCGGCTGCGGCAGGATGCTGCTCCCTTCTCTGGGGTGGAGAGCGTTCCCTCCAGTTAATCGGTGCTTCCCCATTCCGAATGGGGAGCAGATCGGAAAAGCCACTCCCAAACGCAGCACGTGTCATCCCCATCCGAAAGCACAGCTTGCAGAAGTACCACATTGGAACATCTTACCTAGGCTGGACCGAGTGTTGGAACGTTCGATTATTGCTCTCTTGCTGGGGTTATTTAGGACAGACCTCTTAGCGAGAGAAATGTCAGCTGTCACTCTCGTTATCGATATCCTATCAACAGGAACACAGAACAAAACAAGCCGGTAACGATGTTATAGGGCTCTCCAAGTGATTTATAACCACAGCACTTAATAACCACTTTACATACTACAGTGCAACCACAGTATAATAAACATTGGCCACAAGTATTTTAAACAGGCTTTGGCTAGTATTAAAACACAAGCAGAGCTGAATATAGGAAGGTTTTGGCTATTTAACAACGACAAAAAAAATTATTGCAGTAAAATTGCAGCTCCTTCCCCACTGGCGTCCGCCTTGTTGAAGTCTCTTTAATGCACATCATACCAGGAGGGAATCAAAACATATGAATAAACCATGCTCTTTCTAGGAAGCAGCAATACCATTTCCCTACCATTCCCAGTCGAGCTGCTCTTGAACACGACCTTCAAAAAACGATATATGCTTGCCCTGGCTGGTTTGGCTCAGTGGTTAGAGCATCGGCCCGCAGACCAGTGAGTCCCGGGTTCGGTTCCCGCTAAGGGCACGTTTGTCCCCGGCCCTGGTTACGGTAGTGTGGGTGGCAACCACTCGATGTGTCTCTCTCACGTGGATGTTTCTCTCTCTCTCTTCCTCCTTCTCTCCCTCCTGCTCTCTCTAAAGATAAATGCAAAAATGTCCTCAGATGAGGATAAAAACAAAACAAAACAAAAAACTACAGATGCTCTGCCCTGGCATAATAATGCTGCTGGCCAAGGGGAAATCCTCCTCCTCTTGACCATCCAGGACAATTAACTAGTTGTAACTATGTGGCATTCCTGGTGCTCAACAGTTAATTCAGGATACATGAAGCATTTCTCCACAAGCCCAAAGGAAGGTTTTCTAAGAGTATGAACAATATGATCTCGTTTATGCAGGCACAAGATTCTTCAGCATACTTGCATATGACTTTGTACATGTATGGTGGGCAGCCATACAAAGGCAATGTGAGGATTGTGACAGGTTTCGTTTTGTTTTTGTTTTTGTTTTTAAAGGTAGGAAGTATTCTGCAGTCACACAGGAGGATAAAGCAAAGACATGGCAAGTGAAGAGAGAGGGGTCTACTTGCACATGATTATCAAATGAGAATCTCTGGAACGTACAATTTTAAAATTCTTTAAAATGAACCAGGATTGAGCAACTTCAGACTAGTATCTACCTGTAGAATGCAAGAAGGCCTCTCTAACAGTTACTGCCACCATGGACCTTTCTCCATTCTTAGCTTCACAACTTGGCAGGGTTCCAGGAAGGAGACAGGGAGAGGAGCACCCCTTCCCCTGTACACCAGTTAGCACAGCCGCTCCCCTTCCTTTCAAACTCCTCCGGAGTTGGAGCGCGGAAGAGGTGCAGTTATTAACAATTACTGAGGCCTGTGTCAGTCACACCTGTTTTGGGACAACACTATCAGCACTCCCAGGAGACTCTTCGCCTGCCTTCAGCAACCCGAAGCTTTGGGGAGAATTAAAAATATTCCATTTAACAAATGGTTGGAAGTCGCTCCTTGAAAGTAACAGACTGTGCAAAAATTCTGGTGCCCTTTGAAAGCAAAGTACCCCTTGCTTGTGCCATTATATTTATATGCACTAGAGATGGTCAGGAAGTTTAAATTTTTGAATATTTAGGTCCTAATAAAGTGCTTGCGGCATCTTCACATTGTCTTCTGCAGAAACCGAGAGTTTTGTGAAACACCTGTGGGGCCACTGAGAACCTAGGGAGGCTGAGTGGCGGGCGTGGCTTTCCACAGTCAACGACAGGCAAACACCTCTGTATGTCCATTTTCTACGCTGGTGCGTTCTCTAGGATTTCACTGTAAAGAGCTGTTCAACTGCTGAATGACATTGGGAAACACCGGTCAAGTAATATTTCTTCATTTCACCAAGAAGAAGAACTGAGACTCAGAGAGGAAGCTGCCCACGGTTAGTCAGAGGCTACGACGGTGTAAAGCTCAGGCCCCCGGCCACCAGGTCAGCACTTAGCCACCTGACGTACAACTCTGAGTTTCAGTTTTCTTCTCCGGCGGCCCCAGTTCTCCAGGTATGAGCCACCAGGCCAAGCGCAGGTGCCAGTCAGTCCTGGCCGGGAGCTGAGAGATGGTCAGGATTTATTCAGGTTAACGTCAGGTGAACCCCACCTCTGAGCTCCCGCTCCTCAGGTGGCCACTTCAACTTGAGGCATGACATCTCCCAGGCGGTCCTCGGGGTCATAGCTTCTTTAATTGACAGAACAGGGCTTGCTTGTTTATTATTATTTTTTCTTTCTGTTTTTTGTTTGTTGTTTTAAGAATGAAGTTGCTGGTTAGAAACTTACAATGAAGTTCCAGAGCAATTCGAATATATGACTGGAGACAAGGGGGATGGTTGAGGGACAGGATCCAACATTGTAGAAGAATTATTTTTGGAGGGCCCAAAGAATCTATTCTGCTTAGGTGAAAATAAAACTTTCTAGTTCCATACAAACCAAATAGTGACCTTTGGTTCTTAAGAATTCCAGGGATTATCAACAGAGGCACACTTTTATTTTTTCTGGGTTATAAACATTTTTACAAAGCCATTTTAAAACACATCCAAACTTTTACCAAACACACACACACACACACGCATACACAAGCTGCTTCATATATTCCCCAAACAGGAAAAGGTGTGGACAATAAAAGGTTTTATTTGTTAATAAAATGCCAGCTAATTTTTAGTACAAATCATTTCTTAATAAAAGTGTACATGCATGAAAGACCTCAGGAGAGGATAGACACAGCCCAGGAAACTTTTAGTAAGACAAGGCAGAAGTATTTTTTATTTCTAGGCTATGATGCTGTTGGTATATTAATTTTTTTAAGTCCTAGTATTAATAGAGAAAAAGTGTCCCAAAGAACAGACTATGCACTGTCAAGACATCAGGGATGGAAGGCATACATAGACCTGAGTATTCTTCCCGAATCTTTCTCTTGCTGGTTGCATGACCATGAACTGGTCATGCCCTGATGTGAGCCTCAGTATTGCGATCAATAGAATGGGGATAGTGGCTTTGGCAAACTATCGCACGGGACTATCATTAGAAAACAAGGTGATATATAAAAAAGTGTTTCCTTAAATAATTACTCATAGTGTCCTATATTGATAGGCACATATATAATGTATATTTAAGACTTGAAAAAGACAGTTTCTTTATATCCTATCCTCAAAAGTTAGCAATCTACCATGAACTCTCCCAGCTCCAGTCTGTGATATTTACATACTTTGAAGGTGGGAGAATCCGGGCGGACATGTAATCAAAACCTGCTCATTTAAGTATTCATGTTTGGCATGAGAGTGCTCAATTCTTTCTAGTGTTTGTCCTGATGAGTCTGCATTTGGAGAGAGTGGCGGGAGGAGACTTGAGGGAATGACACTGGGTAGGAAGCAGAAGGTAAGGCGCAGTTCTTTTCCATCTGTTGATTGCAACTACGAGTTGTTTTCATTCTTCCGTGGCCGGCTACTCTGTGATAGCACCAATTGTTCCCATTTCCTCTGGCAGATCAATGCTCTCCTTCGGGTCTCCCCACTTTGTATTCTCAGCCTCTTTTTTCCTTCGATTCTGTCTCAAATCCTTTTGTGGTTGTTGTTCCTTCTTTAAGTGTTCCTGGGCTAATAACTTTCTCTTGCCTTAGATCTTATCTGTACAAATTACATGATGTTCATTTAGGATTTTTGGCCACGATCGTGTCGATTACAAAGTCTCCAATAACATAGAGCTGATCTGATCCAGCTGTCAACAAGCTTACAACTTAATTGGGATCTGAAATAATTAGCCTAGGTCAACAAATTGCAATTAGTTTGACTGCTTGTTGTTCAGCCTATGAATGATAGATTCAACCAGCTGGACAAACCTCCTCCCAAAGGACGATCCCCAGTGCAGGTCTGTGGTGGGAAATGAAGAGCGCAGGGCCCCTGGAACAGATTGCGGGGCTCACTTAGTTTATGATCTGTGCACAGGAATGGCACTGCGTGTGGCTATCCACACCTCCAGGTATCCCTCAGGAACTATTCCATAAGGTGCTTTTCATTTTTCTTACATGCAGTACAGTTAGACCCTACAATAGCAGTCATAGCAAATACATGTATAATAAGTAAGCTCTAAACTGACTCCAATAATTTCTAAGTTATCAAAAAAGGCAAGCATATGATTCTGTCATAGTCAAGCTATTGGACTTGAATCCAATTTGTTGAATTATTTTCCAACCAAGACCTGAAAAACTGTTTTGGAGAAGGAATCCTCTGAGCCAGTGGATCCCTTTTTGGCTCTTTGTGAAAAATAAGCCTTTCTCCTGATGATTTTGTGTAACCTCCTACATTTGTAGCCTGTGAAACAGAATAGGTTTCCAGTAGAACATATTGTGTCACTGTGCTAATGCCTTCTGTGTAATTGTTCTCTTGGCTGGTTTCAATGAAAGACGATGTGTTGTTTTCGCTCCTTTTATTAATTGGTAAAACATAATGCAGCAGATTGTCATAGCTCAAAATGTAAGGACAGGCATGTCATAGTCAGTGTGAAGCTACAAGCAAATCTCTTCTTCCTTATTAAAGTCTCCAAATCCACTCAACCAACAGAGCCAGTATTGTTTCTCTGCTTCACTGGCCTTTTATTATTTGAAAGCAAGTCCACTCACCTACTCCCACCTTTAATATCTTTCTCCAACTCTGCCGTACATGAGATCTCTCTGGGGCTGAGTCACTTTCTCCAGCCATCACTTTTGCTGCTGTTGGATTTGCCCTCAGATCTTCAGCTCCTCTGCTGTGTCATCAGACCCCATGGAACACTTGGCATTGACATTTTAATTCTATTTCTAACACCATCTTCAACAGTGTGTGTAAGTGCTTGATGCCGACACCTCTCCCTGATTCAAAACAAACCTCTGCTGGTACTATCCAATGCATTTCCTCTTTCTGGGCCTCAGCATTGAGGTAGAACCTCGGATTCTTCACTCTTGAAAGCCATAATTAAGTCACTCATTTTCTCTTTGCTAAATTATAATAATTCTTTTCTTTTTTCCACAGGTCCTGCATTTCAAACCTTTAACATTGTTGTTTATAAGGATGCTCTATGGGGACCCGAACAACCTAACACAAATGTAGACTGTGTGATGGGATGGGATCTGTTCAGCTCAGGGCTGTGATGAGGCCACAAGAAGAGGTACTGCTCAGCTCTTCCTGAGGTAAAGGCACCACAGTTTACAACCACGCGATCCAAGCACAGCTGAAGGACAAGTGCACGTGCAAACAAGAACATGGAAAACTGGCCGTGCATGTCAACTGCCTTCAGCCCACGAAGGGCTGCGTCGGGGTAGAGGTATGGCCCAGATCGTCAGAGGGCAGAACCAACACTAGTACTATTAAGTTCAAGTCAGAGCCCAGCCGCTGCTTTGCGATGCTTTCTTAGGAAACAAATTCCCAATAGCCAGCGGTTTTCAAAAAGAAGCAGGTTAGTGGTTGTTAAAGAAAACAGATTAGAATAAAATATCTTTTACATTTTCCTCTGATTTCAATATTCTTGTATTCAGTGCTAGTCACTTGTTTACTTTGTAACTACTAAAGTCTTCTTCTTACTGTTATTATTATATAAAGAGGGGAATAGGATAAACCCATACTTATAGCTCTTTGGGTCCACTAAATCAATGTGGCACATAATTATTTGTTCAACTATATATGTATCCTCTTCCTCCTGGGCACATAGACTATATATTTCCCAGCCTTTCTTGCAATTAAGTGTGGCCACGTGATCAAGTTTAACCAATGAATTGTGAGAATCACTGTGCGTCACTTCCAGGCTGGACCGCTCCTCTCTCTACCTGGTGACTGGAGAGCCAATTGCAGGCCTCAAATGATGGGTGGAACACACTTTCTGCCCAGTCCTCCCCTCCCCCCACTCTCCTCTGTCTTCCAGCGGAGGAACATCTGCCTAAGACTGTTAAATGAGCAACAACAAGCTTCCATTGTGTTTGAATCATTATACACTTTGGGAACAATTCATTAAAGCACCCCAGCCTATACAAACGTACTTAGCCATTCACATAATTGCACTGAAGCATTCTGATTGCTTGAACTAAAATCTCAATTACTGGAACTAAAATCTCAGTTTATTTTCTTTGCATATAGTCCCAGAAATGAATGACTATTTTTAACATAATTATCCAGGAGGTTTTTCTTTTGACAAACATACACAATTTGTACTTAAAGCATGATAATGTTTTCTTTTTTCTTAAAATACCATATTTATTACATTATTTGGTAAGTTGGTTGCATTAACCATACTTTTTATTAAATGCTATATAGGTTTTCTTTAATTCTAATAAGTCCTCAGGTATTCGCAGGTGGTTATTTTTACGTGGAGTGCTTTCTGCATCGTGAAAGGCTTAGCACTTAGTATGAACTTGTCACCATTTCCATGAAAAACATAGAAACTCTTTCTAGACATTTGCCACAAAACTTAAATGGTAAAATTATCTGATGGCTAAAGACTGAGCCATGTTCATAATGGGTCATAGTAGGATACATACAAAATAGACTAATAAAATAACAAGGTAATTTCTAGTAAAATAAACCCTGAGCTAAACATCCAAAGAAATGCCATTCCCTACAAAACAGTTGCTTTGAGAGGCTTATGATGAAAACATTTCTTGCACTCTTCTTCTGAGCAAGCTGAGTACTTTGTTATCTTCATCTGATACATACAGACACATGTGTTAATTCCCAGTGTGCCATCATATGCATCAGAATTATTCTATATTTTATTTTATTTATTTATTTATTTTTGTGGTACGTGCTCCTAGCAGGAACTGAACCCGGGACACTCTGGTCCGCAGGCCGACGCTCAACCGCTGAGCCAAACTGGCCAGGGCTATATTTTAAATGAATAATTTTCATAAAACAAGTTTGGTATGGATTCACCAACAACTAAGAAAATCAAGACAAATATATTCATTTAAATAAAACAAATGGACCAGTTTCCTTCTGCAAGTCCTTTTTCCCCTGGGGATTCAATGCTATGCTTCGTAATTCCATATTTTCAGAGCTCTTTCATTGCATTCTTCCCTGACTACTGAGTTAACTTTTAATTATTACAGATTTTCTGAAATTGCTGGAAACGCAGATCCACACATCAATCCACCATACATGTTTGATTAAAGGAAAATAAAAATATCTATATGTCTCACCTCCCATCAAACCTGTGCTTCAGGAAATCAAAGAGGGCTTTCTGCATCATGTCTGTTACCTTTGCAGAGGTGAGAAAAAAAGAATGAGGCAAACACACGCACAGAGAAAGAAGTCAAGAGTAAGAGAGGCAGAAGGGAAGGGCACTGTGGTTGAGCAAAGACCTGCCACAGCCAGTCCTCTCCGAGGGGTAAGTTGCTGCACCAGGTGTTCTCATTCTTAGCCACCCGCAGTTACTGCAACTCCCCCCTTGGTTCTCCTCCAGGGTGTGGAGGAGTAATCCAGCAACAGTCATCAGACCCCAGTCCTCTTCCCTTAAGAGGGTTTAGAAGTGCCCCCAGGGACCACCACAGGCTGCTCTGCACACAGGTGCTGCCTGTCCTCGCCACACCTGAGTGGTGCTGGCCTCCAGCGGGGAGCAGCTAGGCCCCCTCAGGCCAGCCGGGACCCAGCAGCCCTGCTGGTCTGTGCAGGTTGGTAGAAATGCTGTGCCCAGGGCTGGGTTTCTGTAGATCACTCTCCTGTTCTTCCTCTGACAGTACCCACTGAGGGGTGGGGGAAGGGACAGGGACAGGAAGGGGGAAGGAGACAAAGAGATGGGATTCTTACATCTGCCTCAAAGAAACTGATTAATTCATTCAAGGAATGTGTGCTGAGTGCCTACCAGGGGCCAGATATTGTCCTAGCTCAGCGGGAATGGTGCCCTGGAGGTTGCCCACCTTCTGGCTGTAATGTCCACCTATTATCTGTGCTAGAACAAAGTCAAAATGGCAACACCTGCAGTGCAGTGCATCTAAGGCTTCACTCTTTCCTTCCAGTGTGGTATTGGGAAGCAGTTACTAGTACACTTAGTGAATTATTTTCCTTCTATAGGTCCTTTAAAATAAATACACAGAGAAACACTCGGTGGATGATGCCATGGACTTGAGCCCCAGCAGGGAGAGATTTGAGGGTTTCGGTTTGCTGGCAGAGCCTATACATCCCCTTGTGCTGTTAACAGTAGTCTATTATTTCTAATGATAAGGGGAACGGTTGAGACAAAGTCCTTTTTCTTGAATGTGTTACAGAGCAAACCTTCTAACAGAACTTCCCATTCTCAGTGTTTTGAGGGAGATAGTTATTTCTAAACAAGGTAATACCTAACGGTGAGAAGGGTGTCGGGAGAAAGAGCGAGGGCCACAGCGGCCCCCTGCCCCGCCCCACCCGCCTCCGCACGCTGACAGGTGGCTTCCATGGGCACCCATCTGTCAGCAGGCCCTGGGGACCCAGCTCCCAGTGGCCGTCTCCTAGATTCGTGATCAAGAACCGAAGCATCCCAGGCTGGTGTCTGTACCTCATAACCCTTCAATGACGGCCCCACTAACACCACCGGACGCATGGACGGCACAACGTCGTAAGGAGGAATGTGCTCCGTCTGAAAGAGAGGATGTGACACGTGTGACCAGGTGAGGATGAGTACAGCTCCGCAACAGCCACAACATCCACAGTCCTCAGGTGCAACACAGAACGATCACTCAGGCCCCACCGAAGAGGCTCACCCTCACGTGACAGCCACTCGGCCACTGAAATGGAGCATCAGGCACAGATGGAGAGAAACCTTAACAGTGGGTTCAAACAGGACATACTTACCACTTTTTGCTTCTGTTTTGCTAAAAGACAACAATGAGAGCCAGATCAAAATATGTAATCTCTGTAAATGACAGTACACGATTTTCAAAGAGGGAAGGATATACGGATTTGTCCCTGTCATTCTCATGTCACTATCACCCACTCTGCAGAACACGGTTCTATTATCTCGTTTGGGACAGGCTGATTTTGAAGACGTGAAAGACAGAACACCTCCTCCCTGAATGAGGGCCCTGACCTCCTGCTCTCACGTGGGGCGGGAGGAGGCCGGGCTTCACAGCCAGGCTGGAAGTTCTGGGCCCGCAACGGGCACAGGCTGTTTCCTGCTGGACGCAGCCTACAGTGTGGCTGAGAACAACTTGGACACACCGAGTGTGATGAAGAGAAACTTAGAACGACGATTTGGGCAAAAATGGTCATCACCTCAATCATTGATTCTTTTGGGATTTTGCAGTCCTTTCTGCATTCTTAAGTCTTTGGCTCACTTTCCAGGATACCGACACCTCGTGCGCTGCTCTTAATTTCAAATAGGTTCATTACCAGTTATTCCTGTCCTTTTTGGTTTGTAATAGTGAAAAGGTGCAATGCCTTAAACATCCGATGGGGATGAGGCAAAATATACTCAGTGTCTGATTAAAGTGTTTTGGTGGCCATCCAACGGGTCCAGTCTATGTGGGGGCAACCCAGAGACCTAGTCTGGTTCAGCGCCCTGAGGTCAGGAAGGTTTCATATGAACAAGGACCTGTACACTCGGGACTGGCCCAGAACCGACGCCGTTTCCTGCCGTTGTAGGCCAGCAGAGACCTCGGACTTGTTATTCTGAAGTGGTAATATGGATGCCTTCATGCGGCATCAGTTCGAGGCCAGAATGAAATTAGGCCACAGGAGTCAGGAAGGGTGACGGAAGGAAACTTTCTGCTTGAATACCTCCACAATTTCCAATGCACGACTCCCGATTGGGCCACCACGCTCCCTTCATTACTGTTCATCTCAGGGCTCAGTTGTTTGCTGTCCAAATAGAACTGAGCTCATCTGGGCCCAACCTCATTCTCTGTGTCAACCCTCCCAATCTCCTCAGCTCCAGCTGTACCAACACAGCTTAAAGCTGCCCATGGAGGCTAAAACAGAGTATTGTCTTGAGAGTACCCAAGTTTTTTTTTTTTCTTTTTAATTGGTCATCACTGTCTTAGTCTGTTGGGTTTATGAATGGAATGATGAAGTTGCTTCAGATTGGTTTACACGATGATGGGTAAATAAGATTTTTCAAAATTATATACGTACCTAAATTTTTAGTACCACAGCCACCCTTTAAATCAAATCAAATTACTGTAGAAGGCAAATGAGCAATGAACTATTAAGTAGAAGAACCTTTATATCAAGCCTTTTAAATTGTTTCCAAATTAGTAGGAGCTATTTGCATGTATTTTCAAATATTAAGCAAGGGATACATTCCATTAAAAGTTTAACTAAAACTCTCACCTGCTGATGTGGGTGTAGCTCGAAATGTCCCTGATACCATTTCTCCAAGACTTGAAGAAGAATTTCCACTGGATTTCCTAGGACATGGAAACGGACCGTGAGAGTCATTCCCCAGATCCCTTGAAAATAGAACTTGGGAATACAAAGCTTTCTTTGGCCTTAATCCTCCTAGATAATTCAAAACACACCACATCCTGCTATAGAGAAGGACTTCAAGAATCTGTCCAAATGTTTTCTTTGACCTCATTCCTCAGAGAAAAGGGGAAACTAACTGGGACCTGGAAATACTTTGTAAAAATATCTTTCCTACTTATTCCATGCAGACATTAGGGGAGATTCTTGTGAGAGACTTGCTTTTTACTAACACAGCTCACCATGGCACCACTCAGATGTCAAACACAGCTCAACACAAGCAGCAAGACCTGGACGTAGCATTTCTTCTTGGAAGTGATTATGGGGGGATCAGAATTAAGAACTGACAGTCTTGTGACCCAGAACAGGGGATCATCCGCAGTGGTCTCCTCAGGCAGCTCCGAGAGCCCCCAGAGGCCCTCCCTTTCAGTGCTTATGAGTGTGGTCCCCAGAGTGAGAACAATCTGGCTTCTCGTCCTGACACATTGTATCACACCTTTGAGCTTCAGTTTCCTCATCTATAGAAGGAGAAGCTACACCTCCCAGGGTCCGCAGAAAGAAACTAAAATCCTGTCTGTAGTTCTCAGCCTTACTCTTGCATCTTCTGCAAAGTAAGCATTTAGTTCAAAACTATGTAAGTATATAACAACATTACGGAAAAATAATAATCAACTAACAACTTTGGAGATGATGGTGATAATGCATTTATTATTTCAGTCAACAAATATTTATTGAGTATCCACTGTTCTAAAATTTAGGAGTACAACAGTGGGGGGAGAAACGCAAGATCCCTTCACAAATAGACTCTATATGTGGGAGATATCAGTATCCAACAGATGAATAGGTAGATAAATATACAGTATTTCTGCTGGTAATAAATGCAACAGAGAAAACTAAGAGAGGAGATGAGACAGAGATGAGAGGTGTTTTTGAAACAGAAAAGGATCTAACAGAAAAAGAAGGTTGAGAAATCAAGAGAAAGAACTGCTTCTATTTTAGGACTTACAGAAAATGATAACGCGTATCAAATCAATGTTCCGGTGTGGGCTCACGTGCAGGTCCCACATGATTCTGATTTCTCTCAAGCTTTGGTGTCCTCCTGGGACCTTGAAACACCTACACCCTGAGGTCTATGTGGCTACTTCATTAGTTCACTAGAGGCCGATTCATCCGATGCTAGACAGAGTCTTTACCTCATTAGCAAGAGACGGCAGATGCCACAAAAAGCCCTGGGTGGAGAAGGTGCTACCGGTGCCAGGGCCCACGTGCACCACTGCATTCTGTGCCGACTTAGAAGAGCCATGATGCTGGCTCAGGTCAGGCTCCCCCCCACTGTACTGAGAAAGACGCCCTGTGTGACTCTAATGAAGAAAAGCTTAGGTTCCAAGGCAGGTTTGCAGAGGCTGTGGAAATTCATGTTGCTTCCAGGGATGCCAGGCTTCAGGGAGAAGGAATATCTGAAACACCTTTGTGTCAATTTCAGAAACGCCTCAATCACAGAAAAGTACTTTCCACTCTGAAAGCATACAGTTTGAACCCAAGAAGCAAACTTGAAAATATCGTCTAACGTTCCTACCCGTCCCCTTCTCCCCTCCCAAAAAAAAAGTTTATAAAAAGGAAGGAGGCGTACCCTCCGTGAAAGCGTCCTCGTTTTTGTTCTTGCTGAATCCGTATGTTCTCCAGCCTGAGTGGACTCGGGATGAAGCCGATTTCACAGCCCTCTTTGACCAGCCTCCCTATCCACCAGTCATTGTTATATTTCTGGAACGCAGAAATAAAACTACTATCAATAGTAATTCACTTGTCTTCACATTCCATTAAATAATTTCAGGGGACCAGAAGAACAAAACACCACATATATTATATATTATACAACAGTATATATATATATATAGACACTAAGGTAGGTTCTACACATTTTTTTTTTTTTTATCCTCACCCAAGGACATTTTTCCAATTTTTGTACAGATAGAGTGGGAGGGAGAGAGAGAGAGAGAAACATCGACGTGAAAGGGACACATTGAGTGGCCGCCACCCGCACGACCAACCAGGGCCGGGGACAAACTGCAACCGAGGTACATGCCCTTAGCGGGAACCGAACCCGGGTCTCTCCGGACCGCAGGCCGACGCTCTAACCGCTGAGCCAAACCGGCCAGGGCAGGTTCTACACATTTTTATTGAAGGCCCAGATAGCAAATATTTCCGACTCTGCTATCTACATGCTCTCTGTTGCAACGACTCGAACCCGCCGCCCAGAGCCAAAGCGTCTGGAGACGATACGTAAACACGTCAGCATGGCTGTGTTTCAATAAACCTTTTCTTTCCCAAAAAGGCAGACAGGCCACACTTTGCCAATCCTGAACTAAAGTCAGGTCCTAACCTTTGGATTCCTTTGGCTCTTATCGAAAAGCCTTAGCCAATAATTAAGGGTTGGCTTTTCTAAGAATAAATACGCGTCGGTGTAATTGAAATTCTGGAAGATAAGATAGGCAAGTCTGAAACAAAATGTGTTCAATTGTCTGTTATTTGTCAGAAGCTTTTAGGTAAAAACCCATGATACTGTCTGTAATCTGTTCTCATTGGGAAAGAATTATAACCTTCTGAGGGGAAGCAGAATTTACCACCCCAAATTATGCCACCCCAAATATTAATTATTTTAAGCCGGTTATTTTCAAGAAATGAAAAACTCCGGAAAAACTGCTAACGTTCTTCCTAACTGACTAAAAGAATTTAGAGGACTGCTCAGGGAAGGAAGATACCATCACAGATAATTATTATTTATTTATTATTTATTTATTTATTTTTTATTATTTTTAAATCCTCACCTGAGGATATTTTTCTATTTACCTTCAGATAGAATGGGAGAAAGGGGATGAGAGAGAGAGAGAGAGAGAGAGAGAGAGAGAGAAATATCAATGTGAGAGAGACACACTGACTGGTTGCCTCCTGCACTACCCCTACCAGGGCCAGGGATGAACCACAACTGAACTATGTGCCCTTGACCGGAACTCAACCCACGGCTGGTCTGTGGGCCGATGCTCTAACCACTGAACACAACTGGCCAGGGCAAGAACTATAATTTATTTATCTTAACTGCCCAATCTGTTTTTGGGTCTCATATTTTTGGGGAACCTTGAGGTACATACATAATAAATTTGGTTTGCTCTCCTGTTAATCTGTCTCATGTGAATTTGGCTATTAGACTAGCCTGAAGAATTTAGAAGGGTAGAAGTAAATTGTTCTTCTCCCACACCTCCAAACATAGGCTTGCAAATTAAGGTCTCCAAATGGCCTAAAATCCAATAGGAACACCAACCAGGGTTTCCATTTAAATAAAGTTCTACGCCCTGACAGGTTTGGCTCAGTGGTTAGAGCATTGGCCCGAGGACTAATGAGTCGTGGATTCGATTCCGGGCAAGGGCATGTACCTCGGTTGCAGTCATCCTCACCCTCGGTCAGAGTCATGCAGGAGGCAACCAGTCAATGTGTCCCTCTCACATTGGTGTTTCTCCTTCTTTCCCTTTTTCTCCCTCTCTCTCCCTCACACTCTGTCTGAAGATAAATAAAAAAATATCCTCAGGTGAGGATTTAAAAAAAAAGTAAATAAAGTTCTATGACATGTAAACTCAAACAACCCTATTTAGTCAAAATCGGGTGAGACTCGATCAATGTGGCCCGTTTGAAAGGTCAGCAGAACTGCAGTTATAACTATAGACTAGCTGAATCTTAGGTAGAAGACACATTTAGTTCAACCCGCCCACCTCAAAGGTTTCGGCTAGTGATTTCTAGAGAGCAGCTATATCAGCCCTATTATTTACACCCTCCAGAGATGATTCCCAGAATTTCCTTTATTGTTTCTATCAGTGTTGGCCAAGATAACTCTCTAGCTTTGACCCAAAAGTATCTATTTTTTTTTTCAAAATGTAACAACCTTAAGTAGCACACTTTGCTTAGCTCAGAAAAAAACGTGGCATTTATATACATATAACATTGACACCTTGTGAAGGAAGAATAGGGGTTTCATTGCATCATTGAGGCAAGAAGCTCTACGAACTCTGAGTAATTCTGAGCAACAGCCTCACAGTCAAAAGCCAACTGATGTGGTTTAGGTATTTGGCCTTCATTTTGCACACAGCTCCTACAACAAGGCGCACATGACATGCAGCATGAGACTGCGAAGAGATGTGAGTTGAACCAACATAAAATCTTGACAATCTAGGTCTTCATTTTTCCTATCTTTTTATCTTTATTTTGGGATAACGGGCCTGAAATACCAGTTCTGTTTATTTCGGGATGAACAAAAGGCAAAGGGACACTTTTAGAATCTTTGGTGCACAGGCCTGGTATTTAAATTTGACTGTGGTGGGGACAAAACAGACCCTGAGTCATAGTTTCCCAGGGCTTAAGTTATTTCCTGAAATTAAGTTAGCCCACTGGAACACTAATTGATTAAATGGTACTCAAGTGACCTTACAGGGCTTCCTGAAATGGTTACTGCAGCTTTCCAATATGTTTTAACTTAGTTCTAGGAAACAGACAGAGCACACCGAGCACCTGACTCAACATAAATGAACATTCTCTCGAGCTACTTGAGAGAAAATCGCTGTGTACATTCAAGAGGTTAATTTGCACGTCATTTGGTGCATGTGATAAGGAGAGAGCTATAGCTTTTCTGTGCATTTAAGCTTTTTCATTACTGAAAAGCAGCTAAAACTGTGCATAATAGATGGCCTGCTAGGCAATGGATGAGAGGAAAGGCTACAACTTAATTCTAGAAATGTGTTCATTTGTGCGGCTGTTCCAAGAGCAGGTGCCGGGTTCCTGGCAAGGTCGCCTTAGTGCTGTTCTGATCATTCTCATTTTGATCTCCCTAAAATGATTAGCGCCTTCTCTTTCTAAGATGTTTTCTTATCTGATATTTCTAAGATCTGAAACAAGTGGCTGTCACCCACATAGGATTACCCGCTCAATACCACACACCCAGTGCCAGGTTAAAGAGAAGGTTGCTGATCAAGGAACATATAGCTCAAAAGGCAACCAACAGAACAATCTGGGAACACTGATGGAATGGCGGAAAGCAATAAAATACAGCAAGGTAGGCATGTTGGTGTGCGCGAGTGTGCATGGCACACGTGAGAACTTCTCTTACCTTTGAAAGTTCTGCTTTTCCTTGGAAAGGAAGAGTGTTGGCAACCGATGAATACAGTAATATTTTATGGAAATAGTGAGACAAAATCAACTTAACCATTCAGATGCCAGGGCACATGTTTCAGGTCGAGGGCCCTTGTCTTCTAGGTACATGCGGACCATTGAGAAAGCACATGCCATCAAGTCGATGCTTCATCTGCTTCCCATCACCAAGGCAGTCTTTGCCGGCACACATTTTTTCCCCTACACGTTCAGTAAAGAAGTGTTCCCCTTCCTATCAAAGGTCTGCCCCTCCACTCCCCACCCTTCTTGCCTACTCAATACCACGTGTACTTTACTCCTTTGCCCCTCCCTTCTCACCAGTCTCTCTCTGCCTGTTAATATCAGCACGCACAGGTGCTCCAACAGTTCCTGTCTTGAAAGGAAACCTTGTTTGGATTCATACCCTCCTCAGTCTACTGCCCTGTCAGTATCAACTTCCTTGAAAGCATGGTCTACACTTGTAAATATACTCCCCTTCTCCCCTCATCCCATTTCATTTGGCTTCTGTCTCCACGATTCTAGACCACGGTCCCAATGGCTTCCATGCTGCTGACCACCACGTTGCCAATGCAGTGTCCATTCCTCCCTCCTCATAGGTGACATGTCACGTGTGCCACGGCCAACTGCTACCTCCTTGAGGAGACGCTCCTCTTTCTCGGTGTCCACATGCTGCTCTGCTCTGGTTTGCCTCCTCTACTCAGACTTCTCCTTTTCAGTTTCCTCACTTGTTGAACTTTTTCATGAACCCCATCTCTGCAGGATGGAATTCCTTTGGGTTTCATCCGGAGCTCCTTCTCTCCTCCCGCTACTCTCGGCATTATCACAGCTTTAAATGCCGTGCGTCAACCAATCATCCAGATTTATATCTTCCGCCCAACCCCTTCCTCTGAGCTCCGGATCCTTACAGCTAGCTTCCTACTTGGTGTCTTCTTGGGAGTGTCCACGCCCCAACCTCTCTCCCCATCTGTCCTCTCCCCACCCAAGTAATATCCACCCCAGCTGCTCAATTTTATTCCTACCCTGAGTCCATCACCTGTGCTCTCCACTGAATTTCTATAATATATCTGGAATCTGTCTCTCTCTCTCACTCTCATGGTCGCCATGCTGGCGCAATCCCATTCTTTCAGCTAGAATGATTCTCATGGTCTTCCCGATTCCACACATATCCCACACCAATCCACTGTCTCTATACCAACCAGAAAACCTTTGAAAATAAATCCATCACACTCCTCTGCTTTTCAATTCTTCAGTGGCCTCTCGTTACATTTAGGGTAAAACCTGGAATCTCACCACCACTGGAAGGTCCTCCTTGACTTGTGCCCTGCTCACTTCTACCACGCTGTCTCCTGCGACACGGCTAATGGCCCACGGCATTCCAGCCATATACATAGTTTTGATACCAAGTGGGTCAAACATCTGGATGTCTGCAGATGTCTCTCCTTGCATTGTACCCCTGTGACCTACATTTGTGTAGTCACTCATCTGAGGTGTAGTTTGAACAGCTAGTATGTGCCAGGCCATCTTCATATGGCATTCCAGCCATATGACCTGCTTCCAGGTAATTGATTGTGCCAGGCCATCTTCCTACCTCAGGCCCTTGGCATGTGCGGATTCCTCGTCCTATAAGGTTCCTCCTTGCTCCTTTTAAGGCTGGCTCCTCCTCATCCCTCAGGTCTCTGCTTAAAGGTCACATTCTCACAAAGGCCTTCTCTGATCACCCTTCTATTTAAAAGTATATAACCCCTCATCCTTATATTTAAAATGTTTCAGCACTTGGTTCATTTTCCCCCACTTAAATCATTCACAATTTGGAATTACTTATTTGTTTATTATCTGTTTCCTCAACTAGAATTTAAGTCTATGAGAAAAGAGACTCTGTCTGCCTCGTTTAGAGCTGTTGGATGTCTGCCAGGGCCTGGCACATACTAGCTGTTCAAACTACACCTCAGATGAGTGACTACACAAATGTAGGTCACAGGGGTACAATGCAAGGAGAGACATCTGCAGACATCCAGATGTTTGACCCACTTGGTATCAAAACTATGTATATATGTCTCCTGGTATCACTAATGCCATTGTAGAATGCAGAGTTTCAAAGAAAATGATTTTCAAAATTGTTATCTATTTACCATGCAAGTGTCTCAGTGACATTAAGTGATATGTTTCTGTTGATCACATTCTTCAGGCCCCTCCATTCTCAGGTTTCATTTTATTGTCCCACTTTTATACTCTCCCTTTTCAAAGATCTAATTTCCAACGCCTCCTTTCTAGCAGAGCCAACGGAAACCATCAAGGGGGCGTGTCCTCCAGGGTATGCCTCCAACTCCACCAGAAAATTTCGTGTAGAACAGAGAAGTTCAATGAAGGCAAGAGTTTCCTCCTGACTCAGCCTAATTCTTGTGCCCACTTTCCAGATGCCGTCTTCTCCCTTTGAGTCCAGCCCCTCCCTCCACCAGCTGTGCCCTTCTTTTCCTTCCAATACATGTCATTGGGTCCAACATCTCAGAGTGGAAAACATGCTTAACTCTTTCCCATTTAAAGCAAAGCAAAACCCTGGCTGGTTTGGCTTAGCAGTTAGAGTGTTGGTCTGTGGACCAAAGAGTTGTGGGTTCAGTTCCGGTTAAGGGCATGTACCTCTGTTGTGGTTTGTCTCTGGCCCTGGTCAGGGTCATGTGGGAGGCAGTCAATCAATGTGTCTCTCTCACATCGACCCCCCACCTCCCCCCACACACACACAATCTGAAAATCAATAGAAAAATATCCTTGGGTGAGGATTAAAAATAAATAAAATAAAATTCCTCTCCAGCCCACTGCCTGGAGGTAAAGTCCAAGCTCTCTGCCCGGGTCCATCCCCTGTCCTACCCCCTACTTACTGCCCTGCAGCCATCTGCATTGCTCCTGGCTGTCCCTTCCATGATGCCACCCCCACCCCAGCTTGAACTCCCTCAGGCTCCACCTTCTGTAGAGCTTTCTGGCCCCTGACTGTCCTCCACCCCAGCCGGGTGGTCCCCCCTGCTTTTTATTTGGCTTCCCACCAACCCATTCAACTGTACTGCACTGGAACTTGTCGCCCGGTGTGAAAACTGTGTTCTTGTCCCTCTATTCCACCAGACTCGGAGCTCCTGGCAGTGGAGAAGGCGAGCCTCCACCTCTGATCCCCAATGGCCAGCTCAGTGTCTGACAGGAAGTAGGATGTCACACACCTCGGCTGAGTAAACACGAGTTTTGGATGTCACTATTTCACCTTTCGGGTTGAGAGGCTTCAAGCCCTCCTTGTACTGCTCAATCCCTTAAGCTTTCTGTTTCCCAAAGACCTCTGCCCTCTCCTTAGCCTTAACAGTTCTTTATTATACTCATTAGTGTTGCTTCCAAGGTCAAGGTCCATAGGATTATAGCCCAGATGTTTACATTACAGCATCCTGTGGAAATGGTTCCTCACGGGCAAGTGCCTGGCCACCAAACTCGTGTTTCCCTAAACTGGATCCGTACCTAAGCCTCTGTGCTCATGCAAGGTGACTGAAAGATGACCAGAGGACCACAGGTCTGTCCTAAATCCACCCCGTGATGAGTGTGGTCCAAAGCTTTAAATGTGTGACAATGCAAGCGCTGCTCTCCGGCTTCTCGATGCTGATGAGAACAAGTGGATTTGGAAGGCGCAGCAAATTAAATGAGGTAGCACACTGGCAGCGCCTGAGGGCTTCTTCCCACGTGATCGGGCTCAGAGCTGGTTCCGCGCTTTGGCCTCGCGGCAGGTTAAGGGACGCAGAGTGCCCTACATTTACCTCTTTGATGTGTAGAAAGTCCTTGGCATCAAAGGAGATGGCCGTGCTGGGGACAGGCACATCCTCGTCCAGGGCACCGCAGTAGCTCACGTTCGTCTTCACAGCGAAGGCTACAGGTTTGGACTGGGCACCGAATCATGAATAAGGATGGAGGGAGGAAGACAGAGGAGGGTTTTCCATATTGAAATGTAGTATTATAACAAGATAACTGGTAGTACCAGGCAGGAGGGGAAATCGCTTTCCAAAGGGGGAACTCAGATGGGTTTCACGGTCCCAGACAGCACTGAAAACAATTCAGTCCAGCAGCCCCCGCCCCCGCCCTTCTCTGGTACTTTCCAACATCCCAAACAAAAATGTGCCCTGGAAAGAAATGGGAAGTTGGGAGGGGCTGTCTGCTTTGTCCTCTAGTCATAAAATGTATGCTTGTTATTTTAAGTGATAACAGACACCCCCACCCTGTGGATACAGGAAACGGGTGTTGGGTCTTAAATAAAAAGGTTGTGGTGGGGGTGGGGGTGGGTAGCTCTGGTCTGAAAGCCTACAGGATCTCACTCAATAGAAAACCTGATCCTGCGGCACCGAGGGGTAGGCAGGAAGACCTCTCCCTAGCTAACAAAAGCTGGTTCTAAAACCCTTCTGGACCCAGTGCTCTGGGGCTGGTGCAGCCTGGCAGAGGTTACACAAACCACCAGCCTATGCCAACGGCACTGCGCTGACATTTGGGTGACCACAATGGCCACAGAACAGACTCTGAAAGAAAACTAAAACAAAAATTAGCCACGAATGAGAGAACACAAGGTTCCTGCAGTCCTGGCTGCTTTGCTATTGGCTCATTTATTCATGCTGTGAACATGGCTGGTGAGTGACACTGGAGGTAGTGACACTGGAGGGAGAGTCCTACCTATGCCCCAAACCCCTCCCCAACCGAACCCACATCGCACGTGTAGAAGCCAAGGAAGATGCTTCGTTACCTGCACCATTCTCCTGTCTTAAAATTTTTACTGAAAAAAATAGAAACAGGAATTTACTTCCATTGAGTGTCAGTTTTTCTTCTTTCAAAAATTAGAAAGATTAGACCAACATGCCTTAGGAGTCTGTCATGGGGGCAAGGAAGAGAGGCCGGCTTTGACCTGTTTTATAGTTTGCTGTTGTGCGTAAGATTTCATTTGACAAAAGGGGTCTGTGCTAAAAAACAAAAACTAGTTTAAAAGACACAGAATGGTGCCCAGCCGGTGTAGCTCAGTGGTTGAGCGTCCACCCATGAACCAAGAGGTCACCGGTTCGATTCCCAGTCAGGACACATGCCCAGGTTATGGGCCCGATCCCCAGTTGGGGGCATGTCTGTTCTCTCTCATCCATGTTTCTATGCCTCTCTTGCTCTCCCTTCCCCTCTCTCTAAAAATCAATTTTAAAAAATTAAAAAAAAAAAGACACAGACTGGGAGATCTCTAGCGACTCTTCCCATTCTGACATTTCGAAGTGCAGTCTGCTGCTTCCTGGGGGTGCAGAGATTCCTCGGGGGGCCTCTCCTGTGGAATACCTGAAGGTCTATTTTGCGATGACTTTATTGCTCATTTTTGCTGCAACGCTAATACTTGTTCAAAGTTTTGGACTTCATGTTGAACCTGAGGTGGGAGACGGAAACCCAGAGGGAAGAGCAGAGAGGTCAACGGGGTGACCCACAGAACACCAGTGCAAGTGTGGCCGGTAATGACGGCTAACACCATGAACAGGTGACGTAACCTGGAACCTCAGGAGTCTCTCTGCCAACGCCAGGTGCGGCGAGCTTGATCTTGGCTACACTTGCTAAGCTGGAGAATGACCAAAAAATCCACCTCCAAACCAAACACAAAAACGCATTATCTGTCATTGGCTCAGATAATAGTCCCCTGGGAACGTTACTAAGCCTCACTTGGGGGGGGAGGTGAATGGATTAGAAAGCCTTGCAATCTGCTCCCTGATTAGAGTGATCATAAAATGATTTTTTTTTTTTTCCAGAGAAATCTGAGGTAGGGGTAGAAGAGCTGATCAACACTCCTCTTTGGACGCAAACAGGGGCAAGAGAGTCACCTTTGCTCTCTCGAGCTGGATAGCTGCCTGCTGCTCCCTCTCCTGCCGGATCGCTTCCCTGTCCTCTTCCAAAGAGACATCGGAGTCCGATGGCCTGCTCGTGTAGGAATCCGCGGAACCCTGGAGAGGAAAACCCAGAGTGGTTGGAATGAGGTGACGAGCAGCTTCTTATACTGGCCTGTCCATTACAGCGCCCTGAGGAGGGTGTTTTTGGTTCACACAGAATCTGATGTGTACCCTCTGTGCCTTCTTGCAGATATACATTTAGACGGTAGAATACAGCTAAGCATCTGGGTAATTCCGAAGGTAGCAATGTTGTGAAGAAAATACTTTGACTAGATTAAGTGCTAGGAAGTCAACTGCAAGGCAAATGATGTGATGTTCAGCCCCAGATCATCTTGTTCCCTGCTTTCCTTAGAGTAAGCTCATACTCACTTGTGAAACTGAAGTCTAATCCCATTCTCTCTTACATATACCTCTAAAGGAAAAAGAGAGTCAGCCTATTATTACAAGGGCTAAATCCTACTTGTATCGTGGGTTGCAGGTGACTGATTTGCCTGGAGCCTACATCTAGAAGGGCTGTTTGAACAACACTGACATGCAACCTGACCAGCGTGGTCAAAGGTGTGAGGGCGCCCAGCATCACTCCGTGCTCATGCCATAAGAAGAGATGAAAACTATACCAGTTAGTTAAAAAGTTACTCCCCTCCTCCCCTCCCCACCAAAAATACTGCAAGTTTGCCTTCTAGTTGCTAAAGGAATATTATCCTTACAATTTCCTTAAGCTGGCATTACAAGTTGACATTTCCAAGGATGATGACACACAGCAGAGGTACTGATAGGACTATTTGGCACGTTTCATAAACCATGCACAGATTTCAAAAAGTGTAGACCGTTTTATATAGCTAAGAATTCACGTGAAAAAAGAACTTTAAGAATGGTGACAGCTGAAATGGGCCCTTTGAAAGTTTTACTAAACTTAGACATGTTAAAGTTTGTTTGTTTATACATTATTCGTGAATTTGCTGGCTATAAAGAAAGGTTTGCCTCTCAGTAGAGGGTGTGATTTTGGCTGGGGTGGTTTTCCCCACCATAAAAAAAAAAGTCCCAGCACCCACCAGGGGAAAAGTCTGGCAGCCTAGAACAATTAACTCCTGGTTAGAGGTTTTATCAGAGAGCCCAGCAGGACCCTGCTTCTAAATTCTGCCTCTGCAACCTGATTTTGAAAACTTCATAAAGCAAGTTACTTGGATCATTCCAGACTCAGTCTCCTAATCTGTACAATGGGGACACTGACTACATCAAAGTATTAAATGGAATAAAATACAATAAACAGCTAATATTTATTAATCTCCTGCTATTACACCAGCATGGGGTTAGATGCTTTGCACAACTTATGTCACAAAATCCTTACAGCACTATGGAAGCTGGGATTAAACTCGGGTCGTCTAAACCTAGAACCAGCCGTTTCAAACCCTACAGAGAGCTGCATTTGATATTAAAATATTTGATCCAGGACCTGGTGCACAGCAGGCACACAGTAATCATTCTCATCCCCTTCCTAGAGCTGATATTTGTACATTGATTTTAGAAAAAGAATTCACAGATTCTAATAATTTTTCAACTCACTTATAATACTTATGCACAATAGTGCACTTAAAATGTATCAATTTTTCCTGTTATATTTGCTGCAAAGAACACAGGGTTTTGACATATTGTGTGCCTATTGACTTGATACACTAACATATTGCAAAATGATATGCTGTAGGTGTAATAACTGCAATGTGACTAAATCCAGGCACTTTGGGTAGCACTTTTAAAAGTGCCCTTTGCAGAGAAAATGCATTTGTTAACCAAATTCTTCTGTGCAAACCTACTGGGGAAAAGTCTGGACCTACAAAATGAATAACACAGACTGTTTTATAGATACATTCACTGCTTTCAAAAGTGCTACCTTGAAATCCTTTAAAACAGAGTTCTCTCAGAACATCTTTTGCCCAAATTCAGTTATACCTGCATAAAATCCAGAGGAAGGAGAGAAAGGACATAATGTTTCTAAAATACACGTGAAAACAGTTTTGAGTTAGTCCTAGGCGGTGCTTTGCTGAAGTGTGATGTGTGCAGGAGACCACTGGCTGGGCTGCGTGAAGATGTCTGGACCATAAAGTGATTAGGATTCGGGCAGTCAGGAAGGAGGCAGTTGCCTTGTTTTAAAAACATGTGCTGGGGAAGGTAATTGACTACAGTTCACCAGAAAGCAGGTTGCCCACTGCTCCAGTGAGTCAAACAGCTAAAATACACAACCTACTGTTGACCCTAGGAGATGGCTAATTTCCTGAAACTAATTTAAGGACATTTCAAATCCTGGCATTCCAGCTCTTTGAGCACACAAGAAGTGATTCAAGGACTCCTGCAAATGAACTTTATTCTGAAATGTGAACAAAATTGTAAGAACTTCAGAATTACTTAATAAGCTCTACTGTTGCCAAATATGTAAAAGCAGAAGCTTCTGTTGACTTCCCTGCTTCTAAGAATACTGGTAGAGGGAAAAATAGAGCACTATGATAGTCGTTTTTATAATTACAGTGTTATCGTGACATTTACTCTTTTTATTTTATTTTCCCCGATGACATCTACATTTCTTTAAATATGGAGATCGTTGCTGCTGTCTCTCAAGGTCCTAGGGAAAGCAGAGAGCCGACACGGTCTGCTGGCGTACACAGAATTGGTTTCTTGTTTTTATTTATTTTTATTTTGTTTTGTTTCAACTGGTTCAAAGAGCATGTAGACACATCCCAGGAGAAAGGAAGGAAAGGGAAAAGAAAAGGCCCTGGGTTATTACAAAGGCTCAGGGAGAAGAAAAGGGAGCCCCAGGGGGACAAGAAGAGACTGTCGGGGCTGGACTGGAGGGGGGACCAGGAAGGAAGGTGAGGGGCTGCAGCAGGCGTCTCAGACTGGAGGGCTGGAGGGGGTTGCCCAGGCAGAGGGCTGGCTAACCGGTGACAAGCAGGAACAGGAAAATGGTAAGAAGACAATAATGTTAGATGCTAAGGGGAGAAAACCGAGATGCAAAGGTTACCAGCCCTGGCCAAAGCTGGAAAATGCAGCCCCATCAGCTTTTCATGTTCCAGAATTCCATCTCATAAAAAGTGCAAAGAGGGAGCTATCCAACTGATTGAGCGAGCCAGTCCTGGACTGTTAACCCGGGTGTGAGGGGTACAGCAAAGGCTAGTCCCTCAAAAGTTAGTAAGCAGACACCACGGCAAGTCACATCTTGGAGTCTCCAATGAACCAACTAAATTAGGAAAAAAATGGAAACAATTGTTGAAAGTTGCTTCATAAATATAATATTATATAACATATATATTATATACATACACACACATATAATTTTAAAAGCCATAATCTAATGTATCCTGGTGAACAGCAGAAGAAAGAAACACATATCTTTCCATTTACATACGGTCCAGACTCTTTTTTTTTTTTTCTCTCTCTCTTTTATGCAATATTGAAAACAGATTCTAACCACATGCCTTTCATGAATATTCTTGAGTACAAAATAAAAAAAGACAGATAGAAACACTGGAAAATTATTTTTACTGTTGCCTGGAAGACAGAAAGTGATCTCAGGTCAAACATTGGAAGGGCTGCTTCTTCTTCTTGTTAAAAATTTATTTATTTATTTTGAGAGCGAGAGAGAAAGAAAGAGAAAAATATCAATTTGTTGTTCCACTTATTGATGTCTTCCTTGGTTGATTCTTGAATGTGCCCTGACTGGGGATTGAACCCGCAACCTTGGAGTATTAGGACGATGCTCTAACCAACTAAGCTACCAGCCAGGGCCAGGGTTTCTTCTTATTCCCAGAGAGAGGGGGCATGATGGGTGGGGGCAACCATGGGCTTTGGGGCCAGACAGTATTGGGTTTGACACTTGCCAGTAGATCTTTGGCAACTTATTTTAACTTTCTGAGTCTCAATTTCCTCCCGTGTGAAATGAGAAAATAGTGTGTACTTTACAATTTCCCAGTGTTTGATTTAAGACAGAACATCATTTCTTTTACCATCATGAGGGAAATCAGGGAATGCCAGCAGTTAATCTTTGACTCACTAATTAGAGTTTTTGGCAGCTTTTCAACACTAAAATTTTTGGCTGTCCTAGAGTTTTAGAATTTATATCTTGTTTTGTTTTTAATGGTTTTATTGAGGCATAATTTACATACCATAAAAGTCACACATTTTCAATGTATGATTCAATGATTTTTAATAAATTTACAAAATGCAATTTATACCAGTCTAATAGTAGAATATTTCGATCACCTGTAATAAACCTTGTACTTATTTATAGTCTCTCTCTAACTCCATTACTCGACCCAAGTATCCACTTACTCATCTTGTCCTTTGAAAACTAAAATATACTTTCTGTTTTTATGAGTAATTTTGAATTCGGACATGTCATTAAATTTGAGCAGAGGGGAGAGTTTACAAATGTTTGATTTCAAAATGCATTAATACCGGAAGAGAACCTTGTTATTGTTGCAACTTTTGGGCTTCATGGTCAGTCCCGGGATTCTCACTTCCTAGCTTTGCTGTCCAATCACTGGGCACTGACCAGCTGTCAGGTTCCGCAGTGGCCACTACGTGAGCAGAGAACCACTTACCTTTTCTGAGATTCTGTCTTCATCGGCAAAATGGGAATGAAACCCCTCAGGGTTCTTTTGGAGAATGAATCAGATACCATAGTACAACACAGTGTACAAGCATAACAATGGCACCTCCCAAATCAGTGCTGTCCAAGAGAACGTTCCTGAGTGCTGGAAAAGCTGTAAGGGTGCCCTCAATACGGTGGCCACTGGCCACATGTGGTGATGGAGCACTTGAAATGTGACTGGTGAGAATGACCTTTTAGTTTAATTTTTAAATGTTTAAAATTTTATTTTATGTTAATTAGTTTAAATGGAAATACCTACATGTAACTAATGGCTACCATGTTGGGCTAAACAGTAGTAGACACTCCATATATCCACTTTGCTTCCCAGACAGACAAGTGAATATTCAAATTGGTGTAAATTTGGTCATTTTTTAATTTTTATTTTTTCTTTCTTTATTGGTTTTATTTATTTATTTATTTATTTATTTATTTATTTATTTATTTATTTATTTATTTTCATCCTCACCTGAGGACATTTTTGCATTTATCTGCAGATAGAGCAATAGGGAAAGAGGGAGGAAGAGAGAGAAAGAGAAACATCGATGAGAGCGAACATCCACTGCTGCCTACTGCACGCCCCCCATTGGGGATCGGGCCCACAACCTGGGCATGTGCCCTGACCAAGAATCAAACTGGCGACCTCTTGGTGTATGGGTCAACACTCAACCATTGAGCCACACCAGCCAGTACATTTGGTCGTTTAGTGATTGCACTACGTGGACTAAGTGACAGTGGAATGTCTGTAGACACATATCACTCCAAATGGATTTGAGCTTGTTTCTCTCTGCTGAGCTTGTGATAACTTGACGATGCACTTTTTTTCCATATTGCAGAAGTAACAAATTTTTCCCTGGGTGGATGGGTGTAGAGTCCACGCACAAGGCTGCCCTAAGCAAAAAGATCTCTTAGGCAACATTTATTTTTACAGGCCCATCTCCGGTTTTCTTGCTGATGCTTTTTTTCTCCTTCACCTGCCCTTTACCAAACATGTCCAGAGCTCTTTGCTAGGGCACCAAGCCCAGCAGGGTCCAGGCTGTGTCTCTAAGTATATAGGCCCGAGTAGTGGCTGGCACCCAGCAGAACCTCAGTCTTGTTGAAAGACAGACACTCTCATTCCCTTCAAGGGCTACCCTCTGTAGTACGACTTTAGATTCTTCTAGGGTAGTTGGTTAATTGACCAAGGTTTATGCTGACCGGGTGTGATGTTATTTGTTTGCAATCCCAAACCTATAATGAGATTTCTTTAAAGAACTGTGGTTTTCAATGCCTTAACCTAGAGCCCTGGGTGATGTGTACGTTCCCGGTGCTGAGGCAGAACAGGGAACTTTTGAAATGATACTGAAGAGATGACAAATGAACTTTGCTGTAGGGTATTTTGTACCATTTCTTGTAAATAGGCGGTATGAAAAAAATGTTGGTTGAAAGAATAAGGCAAATTCCAGAGTCCACTTTTACTGAACAGAAGACCTCAAGTTTGGCCCCAGTCACCAACCAAACTAAGCTTTGCTCCTAGGCTTCAAAGAACAGTCAAGGGAAGCAAAGGAGTATGTTTGGAAAAGTTCACCAAGGGAGAGGAAGAAAATGAATCCTTATTCATCTCCTACTTACTCAAATCACTAAGTACAGTAAATCCTGGATTTTTTAGACCTACCTCAATTTAATGGACTTTAGATTTAACGGACAAACTTTCTGGTCCGTATGTCATATATGAAAACTAACACCCTGTTCATTTTTAAATGCTTTTAACCAAGATTTACTTACAATGAAATGAACAGGTTATTTTTTTGTTATGAATTCACTGTCATTTTAATCAAATTTTAGTGAATAGTCCGTATGTTGGAATAAAACACTGTTGTAATTTCACCGACATAAGTACATATTACATATCTATAACTATAGTCTAGACATGTAAATCCGAGAGGCCACTCGTAACCAGTGCTGGGCAAATGATGAGCACGTGATCACTCCGCATCGCACGCGGTAATCGGTTCTGTTGCGCGGCCGACCTCGCAGCAGTTTCAGCGCCTGCGCCGAAGTTCCCGCGTGCACAGAGCCACACCCGGCATGTGCATTCATTCCCTCTCCGGGACTGGCGAAGGCACGATTTACTAGACCTACTCAGCATACATTTAAAATTACAGTAATACAGATAGAAAACTTTCCTGTGAAATTAAACTTTTATGTAAACAAGGGTGTCTACATAAGTAAAAACAGGTAAGCTAATTTGTCAATTTTTTAACCTACCCATTCAGAAAAAGTATTTTATTATATAAATGGACTTTTGGCTGTAATGGGCACCCCCTCACCCAAATTAGTCCATTATATTGAGGTTTTACTGTATCACATCAACCCTATGAGGTAGGTTATGATTATCCCCATTTTACAGAGGAGGATCTGAGGCTCAGACAGTAGGAACTTCCCTGCATGCCACTATCATAGGGCGTTAGGCAGGGGCAGGAATATAGGTAGAATCTTTTTAAAAATTTTCTCTACAAAATCTTACATTAAAATGTCAAACATGTAAGTTGTCTTTGGTAAAACAAAATGACATTCTGCAGTATTTTGTTAACATCGCTCATACCAGAACTTCACTCATTTAGAAAGATGGATTTAGGTGAAGAACTGGTGATCTGAGATCATGGAAAGTGACAGGCAGACTGCTTTTCAAAAGACATGCTTTCTGATTCTAACTCCACACGATATCTCCAGATTACCAAGGTGTTGGTTTGCGGATTTCTTTGAGCTTCTGCTTCAATAATAGGATTTTACTCATCCTTTTAGTTATTGGTAGGAGATTCTAAGGTACCTTTGAGAGGTTTCTTTTTCTCATAAGTGATAACTCCTCCCATTGTGTTTATACTACTACACACAGACTACTTCTCGTAGTTAAATTATAATTATATAGAAAGATAAAGTTTAAAACAGAGTACAAACTTTGTCTGAATTATCTCATTAGTGGAATCCAAATTAATGGGGTCTATTATAACTGTTTTATATAATTTATTTAAAAAGAAGTAATATTCTTTTAGAGACTTAGCCAACCTTACGCTTCTTGTTATGTTGACTGGTTTGGCAATTGATGTAACTGCCCAATTTGAGATGCTATTTCTTTCCAGCTGTATTTTTAAAGGAGACCCATTCATGGAGACACAAAAACAGCAGAAGAATTTCACCTGACCTCACGAGGAGGGAGGTGACATTTGCACGGTGATAGATGATTGCTAGAATTAGTGGGAGTGATCACAGTGTAAGGTATAAAATGTCAAATCACTATACTGTACACCTAAAATTAATATAACTAATATACATTGTATACCAGCTATACTTTAAAAAACAAATAAAAGAAAGAGAGGGAGAGAAGGAGGGGACAAGAAGGCCCAGATGGGAATGGAAGGGAGATTTGTATGAGCCATGGCCATTTAGGCACTTGTGAAAAAGAGGTTGATGTGCAGGTTACTAGTAATTTGCAAGTCAAATCAGTGGTGTTGGTGGTAACAGGGGCCAGATCCTTCTATATTGGGTTACTGTAGGAATTGCAATTGTCATATGGTTCAACCTAATACACTGGGGATGAACAAAAGGCAAAGATTACTTTATATAGATGCTATCTGGCAAAACTGCTTTGACAATCAATGCATAATATTAAACAAGTAGGTAAGAAGTTCTACATCAATGATCACAATTAACAATAAATCAAAACCCTTCTGTGAGACTAAAGGGTAACAGAATTTTTGCATCCAGTAAGAACTCGATCCTAATGGGAAGAATGGTGAGATCCTGGAGCCCACTGTCCCACTGGAAAAAGGAAATGATCACCTGCTGGGAGGTGGCCTCAACCATCAAGCATTAGTAAGTACAGGCCACAGAATAACATCACGGGACATTGAGCAGCCACCCCAGGGACAAGCACTGCCTGGTCAAAACTTAATGAGAGCTTCTGACCAGTCCGTGTGGCACAGGTGAGTGCCTGGATGGCTACACCTGGTCTGCATCTGTAAGCATGAGCCACAGCACAAGGTCTTCATTCAAGGGCAGCAGCTCAAGCTGCACTAATTCTAGTTTCAGCAGAGACGTTTGAAAGGAAACCATAGTATTTGCCCAGGAAATCTTCAATGTGCTGCTGGTAGGTGCAGAGCTGCCTAAAGACAAGGCACCTGAAGATAGTTTCTTGTAAATGTGGCCCTTCCAGGAAAGTGACTGACCGAGAAATGCTCCCTTTGCATGCTCCCCTCCAGGGCTTACAAAGTAGCACACAAAACACCACTTTTACGTTGTGGTCTATTTTCTTGAGAGTCATAGTAGAGATATGATAATAGTAGATATTTTTCTTCTTAGAGTAGCTTCAGGAAATCACTCCTATCTTAAAAAAATATATATATATTATGTTATATTATATATATATAAACATATTTATGTATATATAAACATATATATGTGTGTGTTTCCTTCTGGCATATAAAGGGAGGAATAACATAGGTTGGTTTAGAGAAGAAGAAGAAAGTAGAGAAAGGACTTGAAACTATCCTGCATCATTTCTGTAGCCTTGGAAACTGTTTGATGAAAAAATTATATTTAATTCTTTGGAAATAACTTTAGTTTCTCATTGAGGGAATGTATGTTGACAGTTCAAGGAATCCAGGTGTGTCATCAAGAATAGAAATGTTTCCCCAGAGTCGGCTGCAGAGATCATGGAAGGCAGAGAGGAGCATCTACTTCATTTCAGGTGGAGATCATGGCTTACCAGCTTTTATTGTCCTCAGAGCACCAAGAGCAAAGCTTTGCACCTTATAGGAGCTCAAAACGATTTACTGACTGAAACAGTGAATGAGGAGGTCTCAGGAAGAGAAAGAGAAACGTAAATGGTAATGCCCAGACTTCACCCAAAGGGAGTACACACTTCTTGCCTTCAGGTGTTGTTGGAACCAATATTGGAAAGAACAGTGAACAACAAAGCCAGTGTTAACTTGACAATATGATATAAAAGTTGATTTGGAAAAACGAATATTCAAAAATGTCTCAGAAAAAATGTTTAAAAAAGAATAAAAATGAACTAGACCTTTTAACATATTAAAATATTATAAAACTACAGAAATTAAAAATATTTGGTACTGGCACAGATCAATGAAATAAGAGTTCACACGTCAGCCCTGGCCAGTGTTGCTCAGTGTTAGAGCACCAGCCCACCAATGGGTCTCAGGTTCAATTCCTGGTCAAGGGCATGTACCTGGGTGGCAGGTTCAACCCCCACACCCGGCCCCTGTTGGGGCACACGTGAGAGGCAATATGTATCTCTCACATCAATGTTTCTCTCTCTCCCCCACTTCCCTCCCTCCTTTCCATTCTCTCTAAAAATCAATGGGAAAAAAATATCCTCGAGTGAGGATTAACAACGATAAAAATAGAGTCCACAGTCAACCCATATACATCGATTATTAAAATATAATAAGGAAAACATTTTAAATCAATGGGAAAAGAGTGATTATTTAACCAACAATGTTGGGAAGCTTAAATAACCAATTGGGAGAAAAAAGATTGATTCTTATTTTATTTCTTAAACAAAAAAAATATAATGTAAATAAATGTGTAATTTATTTATTTATTTTTTATTATTATTATTATTTTTTAATCCTCACCCGAGGATATTTTTCCATTTTTTGTACAGATAGAGTGGGAGGGAAAGAGAGGAAGGGAGAGAGAGTGAGAAACATCGACGTGAAGGGACACATCGAGTGGCTGCCACCCGCACGACCAACCAGGGCCGGGGACAAACTGCAACCGAAGTACATGCCCTTAGCGGGAACCGAACCCGGGTCTCTTCGGACCGCAGGCCGACGCTCTAACCGCTGAGCCAAACTGGCCAGGGCTGTAATTTATTTTTTTTACAAAGATTTAATTAGCTTGAAATTACCTGCATTAACCTCAAATGATAATTTTGATAGGCAACAAAATATTAGTGATCGTTATAATATCAAGAATCATAATAATACAATAACCATTATTATTTATTGAGCACATACTATGTCCCATGGTTAGTGCTAAACACTTTTATTCATTGTGATCTTTCGAGAAGAATGTGCCCTGTGAAAGGCCTGGGGGCCCTACCAGAGGCTAGATTAGTGTGTCTTTTTAGTCCCCACACAATCTTCTATGTTTATGAGGCCTGTAGGTCTTAGGTTAAAAACATGATGATGTAACTTAGTGTAGTAGTTTAAATTTAGGTACAAATGCTATTTTTGTGACTGATTCGAGGATATCCGAGAGGTATGGCAGGTCCCTCATGCACACACAGAATGCTTGCTCTCCAGGTAAGAACCACACCTACCCCTAGTTATCTTCACAGAAAAAGAATTTTTCTGCAGCTTAATGTCACCAAACTTGTCCTTAGGCCGCTGTGTTTCTTACACAGTTGCTATCCCTCCTTCGCTCTTCAGGCCCTTGATACCTACTGCACGGGGCCCAGCTCTACCCATGAGCACGGACCAACACCATCTGCAGTGCAGAGTGGCCAGAGCCCATACCCCTCCCTGGGGTAGTGCCCTTCCTCCCCACTGGGTTCCCAAGGGAGAGGAGATGACAGCAAGGCTGACTCCCATCTAAGAGCTCTGTGTTAGAGCTCAACAGGTTAGGGGAAACGAACTTATTCTTAGTTCAAACTTTGGAACTAGAAACTGGGGCTTTAACTGGAATAAAACAGCACTTTACAGACATTATCTAATTTAGTCACCATAAAAACTTTAAGAGGTAGAGTTCATTATCTACACTGAAGTAAACAAGACTTAGATACACCAATAATGTACCCAAGGTCACACAACTGGCGAAATGTGGTGAACTCATATGACTGGCCGACTCTATAGCCCTTGTTAACAGCTCATAACCAAGCCCAGAAGAGTTGCTGGTCAGGCACTGCATGAGCGAATGACCAAGACTGGAGGCACAAAGTAGAATCAGTCTCTCTCCCTGGCTCCCTCTCTCTGCCTTTCTCTTGCTCACTTTCTTTGCGCTTAGACTGACAATTACTGAGCAGCTATATTCTCTCCAGTACATTCATCTGATTTCTCGCCAAAGCTCTTTTGAGGCCTTACAGATAGGTCAAGCTGCATGCCCTAAGTCACCCAGCCATTAGCTGGTGAAGCCAAGATTTGCATTGGAGGCCAGAGCATCTCCTGAATGATCTCAAAACCCCTCTGAAGTCTGTTCTTAAAGATGTCCTCAGTGCCAGGAATTGGGTCTTCAAGTACTTGGTGATGGAGTATGCATTCAAACGGACATGAGAACATATCCAGTTGACTGTTACTAAGGATGTGACTCATGAATTTTCTCTTACAGTCTTTCAGACCTATCCATTAGCTCATTAATATATCTCTAGTAGTCAGAAATCCACACCTGCTCATTTTTGTTGTTAGAAACATTTAGATCAAACAAAAGAAAAGTTAGGAGAGACAATTATTTATTTTTTTAATCCTCACCCGAGGACATTTTTGCATTTATCTTATAGAGGGAGAGAGAAAGGAAGAGAAAAAGAGAGAAACATTGATGGGAGAGAGACACTTTAAGTGGTTGCCACCCACACGAGCCCAACCGGGGCCAGGGGACAAACTGCAACTGAGGTACGTGCCCTTAGCGGGAACCGAACCTGGGTCTCTCTGGTCTGCAGGCTGACGCTCTAACCGCTGAGCCAAACCGGCCAGGGCTAGGAGAGACAATTATTGATTAGAACGTGTCTGGGAGGTATACTATGACTTATTCTAATCATCTTTATTTTTCACTAGGAAATGTAAGGAGAAGAATGATTATCCAGATGAGATCTGGAACCGAACAAGCCATCGCGAGCTGGGCTTTGAGGCTGGGAGGCCGCTACTCGCTAGATGTCTGCTTTTGGACAAGATGATCTTTCCTTGCTCGGTTTCCTGTCTGAAAGGAGCACATTAATTTATGCAGCTGTGAAGAAGATTGTGTGCTCAGAGCAAACAGCGCGAGCCGGGGGCAGTAGAGTTGCCGGGGCTGGTTAGTACGCACCCCCCTCGATGGCTTATCCCGGCCCCTTGTCTCTTGGGTGAGCCCAATTTGCTCTTTTAACTCCTTAAAAAAAATGGGAAGACACAAAGCTTGGCTTAATCAAGGTGAAGAAAAATTAAAGGCTCTAGTGAGAACTTGGATAGAGATCATTAAAGGTATTGGTGAAAAGAAAATTTAGGAATCAGATTGACATTATTCCTCCAGATTTTTTTTTTCTTCCGCCTGCAAAAGCTGCATTTTATTCAGGAGGCATTTCCTCTTCAGGAATAACCTGAAGATGATCAGGTTTTTTGTTTTGTTTTGTTTTGTTTTGTTTTTCAGAGAGCAGCCTAAGCAAAACTGCTGTCCTTTGCCTGTGGTGCTGACTCACTCTCCACTCTGAGCTGCGTGGCTGCTCCCAGTGACCTGCCCCTGAGCCCAGACTGATGTGGGAGCCCCCTCTTTAAGACTCCAGGGGCTCGCCCTGGCCGGTTTGGCTCAGCGGTTAGAACGTCGGCCGCGGACCAGAGAGTCCCAGGTTCGGTTCCCGCTAAGGGCACATACCTCGGTTGCAGTTTGTCCCTGGCTTGATATGTCTCTCTCACATTGATGTTTCTCTCTCTCTCTTCTTCCCTCTCTCCGTCCCACTCTGTCTGAAGATAAATGCAAAAATATCCTATTCTCAGGTGAGGATAAAAAACAAAATGACTCCAGGGTCTGTGTCAAGATAACCGGGTCTCGGGGCAGCCACCAAGCACAGAGCACAGCCATGTCCTCTCCTTCACCCTGCATTTCAGGGTCAGCCCTGTCAACAAAACCAGCCAATCCAGCAGAGACTTCTGGGTTCCTAAATGTGTTCAGAGTCACATTCCAGAGACAAAACACACTTTTCCATCCCAAAAGCAGAATATGAGCTCTCTGGCCACAGAGTGTACCCTTGTGTCATTTCAATGAGCAGAATAAGGTAGCAGTTGCTTTATTTAGCTATTCTTTTTCCTATTTTCTTGCTCCTTTTGCTTCCTTGAAATGCATGCTTTAAAAAATAAAACACTCCCATTTTTAAGCTCTGATGAATTTTTTAAACTAGGTCTTTTGTTATCATGAGAGATAAGGGAAAATTTATGAACCGTATACATATATAATTCAAATGGCTGCATTTTAAATAAATTAACAGCTGTTTGAGTGCCATGGTCCTATGGTCTCCAATGTTAGGTACCTAACGATGGTTGTAGAACAAACCCTAAGTCCAGGTGAAGGCAAAAGCCTGAGAAGAGAAACAGGGGGTTCTTATCAACACACAAGAGACGTGATGTCCATTTGGGGAAGAGCTTTTTCCTCACTGGGCTCATCCTGAAAGCTCTTCTCCCCCCAGAACTTCAGGGGATACAAAACCCCTTCCAGGCTGCCACAGCAAAGCTCAGGGAGCCCACAGGGCAGAGGAGGGCCACCCTGAGAGGCGCAGCCAGCACGCAGTGCTTCGGGCTCTCTGGGTGCATCTGCGGTCTGGTTGTGGGAGCAGGAGAGGCAAGGCCAAGGCATTCAGTTTAGGGAGACTCGGTACTTTCATACGAAACTTAGACCAAATGTAGACACGGACACTAGGCATTCTCTGCCCAACAACAGACACAGCACTAAAAACAGTGCTGCACAAGGGCCCTGGAAAGTTGGGGGCCCAGAGACATCTCTTCCTGTTCCCCCAGGGTGCAGGTGCTACCAACACCCAGCGACAGGGACCAGAACACAGTCCTCAGCAGCCTTGCGGAGTCTGTGTGATTTGCTGCGTGCACCATGTGAAATTATGCTTGACTGCTTGGTCCTAGCTCCACAGTGTAGTTTTGTAACTCATACTAAGCATTTTATTGTCTTTTTTGAGTTCCCAATAAAAGAATTCCTTCAAGTGTTGTTCAATATGTGCATAAAGCAGGTGAGTCTAACTAATAACAATGACCAGGTTCTGGGTGGCCCAAGAAGGCTGAGCAGGTAAGTGGCCCTCCACACGCAAGCCATCATCATAGGTGCCCAACCACGCTAGGCCATGCCTGGCTGTCTACCGTGCAATGTGGGATTCAAACTGACAAACACTTGTTGGCAAATTAGTATGCCTAAGACCTGTGCTAAGTGCAACGGTAGGGAAGAAAGGGGATGAGACACGGTCTCTCCATAACAGGCTCCTGATGTGATCGGGCGGACAGTCATGCAAATAACCCCGTCACGAAGGAGAGTGTGAGAAATGCTGTAAGAAAAATACAAGTCCAGTTAGGAATGGGAGAGAACAGCTTAGTTCTGTTTTGGAGGGAACACAAGATTGTTGGAAGAAGATGGGGGTGCCCTGCTTCCAGGGTTGTCAGGAACAGGCTGCCCAGACGACGACAGCAGGACAGGACAGCGGGGCCAAGGGCAGGATGAAGAAACTGTCTGGAGAGCAGTGAAGTCTGGCAACTCTGCCTTCAGTACCAGGGTAGGAGTTGTGGTGGGCAGTAAAAAGTAAAGGCATGATTCCTGCCTTTAAACGTGTGCAAGGAAGCTGAGATCGGTGTTCATGAAACACAGCAATTCCGTGCTAAAACTACATCATGTTGAAAAAGCCTGCAGGGTGCGCTCCAGCCTTCGGGTTCCAACAAGGCGGAGGTCCGTCGGAAGGGGCTGACCCGCGTGACCTGCGTGCACAAGGCAGGGTTGGAACTTCACGTGAAGGCCGGCTGGGGTCAGACCCATGTCGCCAGGCATTCTGAGAAAGGGCAGAGGCAGCACGAACAAGGCAGGAAAGCAGCCCCTGGCCCCATGTGTTGGGGACTGAGAAGTGCAGAGGCCCATGTGAGGAGCGGTTGGAAATAAAATTGCAGCGTGGAAGACATGCAGAGCCCGACCCGCGGGAGAGCCCGGAGGCGGTGTGGCCGCCCTCTCGTTGTGGGGAGATGGTGGGTGCTGTGCTTGGGTGGGAGCATTAGGGAGACCTGTTGGGAAGTGTGAGATGTGGTCAGCAAGACCCATGGGGAGGCTGACAGAGTAATGGCAGTGGGAAAGGGAGGCCAAGGGAAACCAGCAACACATGTCAAAGGACGTATTCTAAGAATGATTGCCAGGATCTAGGCGGTACGAACAGTTTATTGACTGGGTAGTCTGTGCTGGGCACTGCATTAAATGCTAACTAAATGTGACAGACAGGTGAAAATATAACCATGTTCAACTTAAAGGTGAGTAGTTTCCACGGTGCGTTTGTTTTGTTTGTTTTTTTTTAAAAAAAATACGTGAAGTCCATCAACAAACTATCAGCATTTTCTCTCTCTTCTGTTCGGCAGAGACCAGGAGAAACAGAAATCAGAGCTGATCAGAGAGAAAATGTAGTAAAGCTGGAAAAGTTTTAAAACAAAGGGAGCTCTTTATCTAACAAGTCCAGGGCATCCTGAACACGGACTTCATGTTCTGTGAGAAGGTTCTTCACCCACTTACCTCACGGCAACACCCTCTCCAGTCCTGCAGTTAAAATGAGCAGCTAACCCTCCCTACACGAAAAGATCACAGATTTCAGAAGTGCTGTGGATTGAATTTTGAACGTTGCTATTAGAATGTGGCCTGGTACTTGTTCCAGACGTTATTTATAACCAAAGACAGCCCAGAAATGGACAGGGACGGACAAGGAAAATGCCTCACTGTGCAGGGGCAGGGCCGGGGCCCGTATTAATTCTGGGAACAAGAATTTGAGAAGCAAACATTTCTTATTGTAAGCAATCACTGCCTTGCTGAACAAATGCCAGAGAACTTGGTTTTATGGCAAATGCTATGACCATGACAAAGCTGGAAGTACAATAGAACCTATCACCGTGTAGCATGAAATGCTGTAAAGATGCTGAAAATGGAGGGAAAATGAACTCGCTCTGGGAGAATACCAGACTTGACCAGAAAACAAATCGCTGTGCGTGGTGTCAAAGAGCAGTCCTCGTGAGGATAAAGTGGAATCCAGCTGAAGCTGGCAACATTCTTCTGAGCGGATAATGCTGCCACTTGTTTTCATAGGATGCCAACTGATGCTCACATGAAAACTGCAACAAAAATGCCCCCTGGATGGCAAAGTGCCCCGGGGACAACACTCCTCAACACACGGCGGGCTGGCTACAGTCAGCTGCTACCTCCGGTGACTGAACGAAGAAGGGCTCTTCACACATATTAGAATCCTGGGTTCTAGGTAATAAAAATGAAGTCATGATATGTCCTGGGATGTGTTCTCCCTATGTACAATGAGAAGCCTATAGTCGATTATATTTTGGTTTTTTGTGTGTTAGCCACCAGGAAGCTCGGAACTAAGTTCTGACTTTACTCTTGGTATAGATCTCTTATCTTAATTTATACATTCCATTGACTCTGATCTTTTGCTTGTTATTAACTTTTGGGGGCTGCTGTATGTAGTCTTTGAAATCACCTCAAAGTCTCTGCTAGCTGAGGTGCAAGTAGAAAACAAAAAACCAATGATAATTTTCATCAAGTTGTACCCTATCGTGTATGATGAGTGAGACTTTCCTCCATTCTCTTTAAGGAAGTATACAGGTTGTTCTTTTGAGCCCTAGATTGCTGTTACCTGGGTAAAAAAATGTTAATAGCCTCTCTTTTCAGATAGGAGGTTTTCATTCCCTCTCTTGCTGTCTGCCAGGTTCCTGCTGGCCATTTGGCAGTTTCCAAATAAGAAATTAAGTCGTTTACTGTGCCACTAGTTGACTTAGTTCTGCCCTTGACCACTGAGTTTATTATTATTATTATTTTTTTATCCTCACCTGAGGACATTTTTCCATTTTTTGTTCAAATAAAGTGGGAGGGAGAGAGAGAAAGAGAGAGAGAGAGAGAGAGAGAGAGAGAGAGAGAGAGAAACATCAACATGAAAAGGACACATTGACTGGCTGCCACCCACATGACCAACCAGGGCCAGGGACAAACCGCAACCAAGGTGCACACCCTTAGCGGGAACCGAACCCGGGTCTCTCTGGACCACAGGCCTACGCTCCAACCACTGAGCCAAACCGGCCAGGGCAAGTTTATTATTTATTCAGTGTGTTTCTTTGTATATTTACTAAGATTGGGTAAAAACATGTACTGAATCCACCCAAAAACTTTGTCCCATTCATGTGTTCTTTAGTTCATCAACATCCAGCTAGAACAAAAATGAGACACTGTCTGTCCATTTACTTTGAAAAGAAGACTGGGAGCACCATTATTAGAATGAGATTTGAAACAGTTCCTGACGACCTCCAGAGTCACCTTTCACCTTTCTCCTCCAACAGTTACCCTAGACATGTTTCATTCAGAGTGTGGCACATAGCAGGCTCCCAGGACATTCTTGTGGAACAGAAAGACGGGATGTTCTTCCTTACCCTGTGCAGGGCGCTGAGGCTTATTTGAAAAGCCTCTTTTCTCTTTGTCCATCTGGCGAACTCCATTCTGTCCCTCCACTGTGTTGTCATTTGTATGTGTAGCTGTTCTATCCTTCTGACAATCACAACTCAGGGCAGGTATTGCATCTTTTTCATCTTTGTGCCCCAAACACGGGCTTGGCTCATGGTGGGTGTATGCCAAATATTTGTAGGTAGGAGAGGAGGAAGGGTGAGAGGCAGAGAGGGAGGAAGGGACAAACATTTGTTTGCATTGCTTTTATTTCTTTTCCTTTTTAGAGAGAGAAGAAGGGAGAGGGAGAGAGATAGAAACATTGATGAGAGAGAACATCGATTGGCTGCCTCTTGCATGCCTCCCACTGAGGATTGGGCCCACAACATGGGCATGTGCCCTGACTGGGAATTGAACCGGTGACCTCTTGGTGCATGGGTCGACGTTCAACCACTGAGCTACACTGGCCGGGCACTTTGCATTGGTCTTTAAAAAAAGAATGCATAGCATTGTACTAGCCACTCAAGTACTGAGTTGCATTCAGTAGAAAAAAATGCTTGCCTCACCCTGGACAGTTTGGCTCCACAATTAGAGGGTCAGCCTGCGGTCCAGAGAGACCCGGGTTCGGTTCCTGCTAAGGGCACGTACATCAGTTGCAGTTTGTTCCTGGACCTGGTTGGGTTGTGCGGGAGGCAGCCACTCAATGTGTCCCTTTCACATCGATGTTTCTCTCTCTCTCTCTCTCTCTCTCTCTCTCTCTCTCTCTCTCTCTCTCTTCCTCTCTCTCCCTCCTACTCTATTTGAACAAAATAAAAAAATGTCCTCGGGTGAGGATGAAAAAAAAAAAATGCTTGCCTCCAATTTTTCCAAACCACCCCTGCAAAAGCAGATTGAATTTCGTGTTTCACTGAATCCACCCATTCATGATTAATTGGGTAGTTAAGCGCTTCCAATAACATGTGCGGCTGGGAATTCCTCCAGCTGTCATTAATTTTACTAAAGATTCAAATTCTCAGTATTTATCTGCTGAAATGGAGCCACTGTTACTCCTTAGCCAATCAAAATCCAGTAATGATCTCTGTCATTAGTATTGACAAACAATTGAGTCCCTTACAAAAGCTAACTCCAGTTGCCCTGTTGGTTACTGTCATCATAAATGTGATGTCCCTTAATCTTCTGTTTTCTCCTACTAACCAGGTTTTAAAAAAAAAATCCAGATACCTGCCATAAATCAGGGAGCCCTGAGACACTCCACATAAAAACAGTAACAACTGGCGACATCTTAATGACTGAAACGGAAGTAAACACATTTCTTTGGCTTTCAGGTTTATTTTGCTGGGCTGGACGAGAGGAACCACACTCGAAAGCCTTGTAATATCTGGCAATGAAACCTTTTGAAATGTAATTCAGACTTTCCCAAAAAGAAGAACTAGAATACTATCATTTCCCCTCATAGTCTGCAATCAAATAATGAAGTGGGAACATGACCCAGCTCATTTTGGCTGTCAGCTTCTCAGCACGGCTCGCGTGTGTGCCAGGGTACTGGGCTATTGAACGTAATAGAGGCCTGCAGATGAACCTAAAATATTCAACCCATTCTCCAAAGCAGGAAATACATGCCCAGATGTTTCCTTCCCTAAAACTGGGGCTCTCACCAGCCAATTGCTTGTCACCCACTGCCACTCCATTTGCTAATATATGGTATTATCCATGTACAGTTTCTCATGTGCTACAGATAACGTGCATGCGTATGAGTCCCACCTAAGGCATGCCTTCCATGTGTGCACTCATCTTTCAAGTCAAAAATCCAACTCTGTCTGCAGCAGAAAAGAACAATTCATAAGCTTAAGAAATGGATAATTTGATTGTCAATCAAACGATCAGGTCTTGGGGAGATGACCCGCTCTCTTTAATTCAGGTCCCTAAAGAAAATAATAATAATTCAGAACAGCCACAGATATGTATATTATGCCTTACAGTATAGAGTGGGGATCAGGTCCTATTTGCTCCTTTAAGTTTCAGTTGCCTTATATCAGGGCAGGGTCTTTAGCTCACAAATGGTTATTTTTCACATCCCAGGGAAACATCACCAGCCTTAGCCAGGGAAAGATGACCAAGAGGGGTTGGCATCTGAGAAACCCAACCAGAGAAGCCACAGCAAGGAGAGCTCGTCATCAAGAATTATTGACTGGCCAGAACTGTAAACATATTATTTACTGTCTGAAGTAATTTCTATTTTTTTTTAATTCTCACCCAAGGATATTTTTCCATCCATCATCAGATAGAGTGGGAGGGAGGAGAGAAAGGGAGAGAGAGAAACATCGATGTGAGAGAGACACACTGTCTGGCTGCCTCCTGCACAACTTGACCAGGACCAGGGATGAATCGCAACCAAGGTATGTGACCTTGACTAGAACCGAACCAACGACTCATTGGTCAGCAGGCCGACGCTCTAACCTCTTAGCCAAACCGGCCAGGGCTGAAGTTATTTGTTACTGAAACTGTTGACAAACTGAAAGAATACTCAATTTCTCACATCAAGTTCATATTCAACTTGATAGGTATGAACCCTAACAGCCACATGCCTTTTATGTTCAAAGGTGTTTAGCCAACACTCTACTTTGGTTTCCTCTAGCTCTATGTAAGCAGCTACCTCCTTCTGTCTTTACACACACACACACACACACACACACACCCCATGCTATCACCTACCTACTCAATAGCCTCTAGGGATTATAAAAATTGGCTCTTCTCCACAAAAGTTTAGGGACCCTGTATCAAAAAAGAACTACTCAGATATATGTTTATTTTTAGAAGTCTTCAATTCAAATGTCATCAAAAGTGTAAAAACATTAAAAAGAAGTAATGTAGCCCGGCGGGTGTGGCTCAGTGGTTGAGCATCAACCTGTGCACCAAGAGGTGGCTGGTTCAATTCCTGGTCAGGGCACATGCCCAGGTTGTGGGCCCAATCCCCAGTGGGGGGCATGCAGGAGGCAGCCAATTGATGTTTTCTCTCATTGATGTTTCTATCTCTCTCTCCCTCTCCCTTCCTCTCTTTCTAAAATCAATAAAGAAATAGAAATAAAAATAAAGCAATATATCAGCTTCTTTAAATAAGAACTTCTCATACTTCATCCTGAGTTTTAAAAATATAAGCAATTGAAGATACCGGTTGCCCTATGTATAAAAGTCAAAGATTTACTTTTTACTCTTTGCCAGGTAAAAATAATTATCTTATATAGTATTATTTATTGAAGTAGCAATTATTACTGAGAATTAGTACCTATATAAACACAAGAAATAAACTGGTTTCCAGCGTCCAGGGCAGAGGGTGAGAGCCTAAAAGTAACCATTCGATCTATAAAGCCAGACCTGCTCCTGCAGGGGTCAGCCACATGTTTAAGAAAGGCCTGAGCCACGGCAATGGTCAATGGGGGAAGATGAAATTGGTCTTTAACTTTTACTGTCTTACTATTTCATGGACAGTCTTGCCCAGCCACTGAAGGGTCTCTTAACTTTGATGGTTCTAAGACCGGCTCCGTCTGTTCCTCCCGCTTCATGTCTCACCATGCCCTGTGTCTCCCCACATGCTAAGAGCTCAAACCTCTCCAGTTCCCTGAATACATCATGTAGACTCCCACCCCGATGTGTCTCTTTAATCCATGCATCCTAATTCCTCCTCATCCTGGGAGAAGAGGTGTGTTGCCTTCAGGAAGCTTCTCTGACACCCTCTCCCACCTCACGGGCTCCTTAGTTTCCATTAAAATTGCTGGGTGCATTTTTTATCACTGCACTTAGATTTTTAAAACAAGTATCTCTCTGCAAGCTTATCCCCCCCCCCCCCCGGCTTCTGCACTCCTTATAGGCAAAATCCACGCTTTATTCATCTCCATTTTCCCCCTCAGGGTTAAGCTCAGGATCTCGTTTTATGAATGTTTATTGAAGGAGGGAACATGTATATGAGTAAATAATTTATAGATAAGCTGAGAACAGAAGGTAGGAAGATGAACACAAGCAGGGAACTAATATATGATCAGATATTTTCACCAGGGATATAGATGAGTTACAGCCTCAACAATTAAACAAGTAAAATATAATGCTCTGTATGCGTAACCAATGAACATAGACAACAATGCTGGGGGGGGGCGGTGAGATGGGGAGGAGGGTGTCTATGGGGGAAAAAAGAGAAACATTTGTAACAAAAATAAATTAATTTTAAAAAAAAACCTGCAATTGAGAAAAATACTATATATATGTGTATACACAAACACACACACACACACGTATATATATATATATATATATATATATATAGTGCTACAGCTCTATTTTATGTATTTTTTCCTTGAATCAGATCCTTAATATACTAGCCACCAAAGAAATAGATGTAAATAACACTTTTTTTCCCATAGAGAAAAATATGCTATTTTTTAAAATAGCCCTGGCCCGTTTGGCTCAGCGGTTAGAGCATTGGCCTGCGGTCCAGAGAGACCCGGGTTCAGTTCCTGCTAAGGGCATGTACCTCGGTTGCGGTTTGTCCCCGGCCCTGGTTGGTCGTGTGGGTGGCAGCCACTCGATGTGTCCCTTTCGCATCGATGTTTCTCTCTCTCTCTATTCCTCTCTCTCCCTCCCACTCTACCTGAACAAAACAAAAAAAAAAATGGAAAAATGTCCTCGGGTGAGGATAAAAAATAAATAAATAAATAAAAATAAAATAAACATTTTTTTACACTAATTTTCCATTTCTTTATTTTAAATTTATGGGCAGCTCAAAAAGGAGAAGTGGTCTGGGCAGAGAAGGAATGTCACCGGGCCAAGGAAACTGTTGTGATTCCCAGTTGTGTGGGGCAATTCTCCTGCCTCGGTTTACCTGACTCCATCCAGTGCATATGAAAATGTCTGTGTGGGGGAGGGGGTCTGTGGCTGAGCTATGGTCATTTAAAATAAACTTTTTCTTTCAGAATAATGTTAGAGTTACAGAAAAGTTGCAAAGACAGTACAGTTAGACATTCCCTTTGCCTAGTTTCCCCTAATGTGAACATCTTACATAACTGGGATCGTTTGTCACAAGTAAGAAACTAACATCGGTACATTACCATTCACAAAATTCCAAGTATTATCAGATGCCACCAGTTTTCCACTAATGTCCTTTTTTGGTTCCAGTATCCAGTGCAGATTGTATTTAGCGTATCATTTTCTAAATCAGATCGTGACTTGATTGCAAATGAGAAAAGTGGCTTCCAAGACTGGTTCGAGTCTCCAGCCACCCTTCCGGCGCCCCCGGCTCGCGCGTGAGGGGCGCAGGCAGCCTCCCTTCCCGGGCTCAGCCAGGAGAGAGGGATGTGCTTCCAGTCTCCGGGCCGGCCATCCGCCCCCGTGGGCTAAGAATATTCCTATCAGGTCAGCACACGGGGCTAAAGAAAAGAAACTGAGGTGGAGCAGAGATGCTAGCAAAGAAGACTCTGGTAACCAAGAGCGTCCTGAGTTGATTTTTCAAACGGATCCCGTGTGGATCAGAAGTTCTCAACTATTCAAGAGGCTTTTGTCTGGAAGCTCAGCCGTCTGTGGTGAGTTAGAGAAAAGAGCTGCAGCAGGAGACTGAGGGTGGGATGGGCCTCGGCTGCTGCCAAAAAATCAATAAAACAGGCAGGGAAGCTGGACAGGAAGGACACAGTGGGAAAAGGAACAAAGACACCAGGAGAGCCTGACTTCAGCAAAGGGGCCTTTCAAGGTCCATAGGGCACTAACAGCCCAAAAGTAAGGAGCTGGTTTGCTGCTAATTTCCATGTTACCCGTCCTATACGATTCAGAGCGTTATATTTAGTGGAGGTGGTGAACTTGAGCACTTTGAAAAGTTTGAAAGCAGACACTATGCAGGGACTATTTTTAGGGCAAAGGGAAGCTCAACTTTTTGCTTGATGACAAAGAAGAGAGGATTCTATTCCGGTGAGAACAGTAGATTGAGGGCAGTCAGACACCTCACCAGACCCTGCAAAGTGCCCTCCTAGCGTCCTGAGCCCGGCCTGATTCCAGGGGTCTGCACTGCACAGGAAAGCAAAGACCCTGAAGGAAGCAGGTGGAAGGTTGCAGATGATCACAGACTGTGACAAAGACATTTGGATCAACTAGTCTGGAGAAAGAAAGCCAAGGGAAGATTTCAAATTACATGCTTTAGGAATGGGAATGTCTTGAACTCAAGGGCTGGGGAAAAGTGACTTTGCAGAGAGGCTAGAGGGAAAGAAAACAGGTCTTCTTGCAGCAGGAGAGATTTAAGTCGGAAGTACAAATTATCAGGCACAGGTCTAGGGTCTCCTACAGGGTATAAAATCCCATGCCCTCGTCTCTCAAGTCCCCTCATAGTTCTGAGAATTTACTTAAATGAGTGTAAGTTGCTGTTTCAGATATTTCCCCATTTTCTTTAATGAAGTCAAAAGCAAAAGTGCTAACATAAAGGATTTCTGAATTGTGTCACGTGTAACAGTTCTTTAAAAGGGGGAACAGGTATTATGCTGGAAAAATAATACCTGGATAAATTTAGAAAGAAAGGAAACTTGAGGAAAGTTTTTACCTTTGACTTATTTATTCCTGGGTCCTTTTTTAAGGTGGTCAGGTCTCTCACTATCACATTGTCTTACCGCCTTTTTAAAGCATAGAAGGCCCCCTACTCCACGATTTCCGGATATAAACCCTCTCTGTTTGTCATAGAGAAAAACAAATTAGAAATGTGTGAGAGATCTAGAAAAATATAAAATAAACCAGTTTACTCTATATTTCTAGGAACACTTAGAAGAAAAAAAGCACTTAAAGCATAAAATGACTTGTGACTATTTAAAAAGCTTTCCATTAAAAAAGACCTATCGTGGAATCAAACATTCAACATAAGAATCTGTTGCTGGTTTTAAAATAGTCAACTAAAAAAATCTTAAATCTTTTTTTTTTCTTTAAATCCTCACACGAGAATATTCTTCCATTTATCTTCAGATAGAGTGAAAGGAAGAGAGAGACAGGGAAGGAGAGAGAAAGAGAGAGAGAGAGAGTGAGAAACATCGATGTGAGAGAGACACATCAACTGGTTGCCTCCTGCACAACCCCAACCAGGGCCGGGGATGAACTGTAACTGAGGTACATGCCCTTGACTGGAATCGAACCCACAACTCATTGGTCTGTGGGCCAACACTCCCACCGCCGACTGAGCCAAACTAGCCAGGGCAAAAAATCTTAAATCTTGAAGGGAAGGTATTATGCATATTTATACTTATCTAAGGACTAAAGCCAAAGTATTGAAATGGCATAGAATCTGCCTTCAGGGCCACAAGAGGAAACAGCAAATGTCTGTGGTGGGGCAAGGCCAAGCTGTTTCAGACAACGGGCTCAACACAGTGGTTCCCCCTTGGGAGAATTTTGCCCTTAGAGGACACTTTTCAATGTCCAGAGAAAATTTTGACTATGAGGGGAAGGCGATGCTACTAACATCTAGTGAGTATAGGCCAGGGATGCTGCAAAACATCTTAGGGCACACTGGACGGGCTCCCATGACAATGATCTGGTCCAAGATGGCAATAGTACCGAGGTTCGGAAACTCTGGTTTATGCTATGAGAAACAGTACGGCCGTTACTCAGAAAATTAAAAATAGAACTACTGTATCATCCAACAATCCCACTTCTGAGTTTATATCCAAAAAAAATTGAAGCTGGGACCTTAAAGAAATATCTTCATTCCATGTTCATTTAAACATTAATTCCTATTGTCAAGATGTGAAAACAACCCAAGTGTCTATCAACAGATGAATGGATAAAGAACGCGTTGCATGTATACAGTAGAATATTACTTCACCTTAAGAAAGAAGAAAATTCTGCTATGCGCAACAACATGGATAAACCCGGAGGACGTTATGCTAAGTGAAACAAGCCAGTCACAGAAGTGCAAATTCCACTCCCATGAGGAATCTACAAATAGTCAAACTTATAGATACAGACAGTAGGGAGGCAGTTCCAGAGGTTAGTGGGGAGGGGTAAACAGGAGTTGTTCAGTAGTTTTAATGTTTCAATTGTGTGAGATGAATAAGTTATAGAGATCTTCTATGCTTAAATAATACTGGACTGTGCACTTAAAAAATTGTTAAGAGGGTAAATCACACGTTAAGTGTTTTTACCACAGGAAAAAAATACCACAAAGGGACACTAGGAAACTTTTGGAGGTGATAGATATGTCTATTTCCTTGAGTGTGGCAATTTTTTTATTCCTTTTTTTCTTTTTAGTGAATTTACTGGGGTGACACTGATTAACAAAATAATACGTTTTCGGGTGCACAGTTCCACGACATATCATCTGGACACTGTGTTGTGTGTTCACCATCCAAGACAAGCGAGTGTGGTGATTGCATCATGGGAATATGCTTATGTTCAAGTTCATAAAACTCTATACATTAAAAAAAAAAAACAGAAACTCTGGCTTCCATTCATCAGCTCTCCTAATGACCAGGATATGTTATAATTAAGTGGATATATGTTAATTTTTTTCTGATTAACAGGAAAACTACTTAACAGCCAAACAACTACAGCTTCACTTTTAAACAAATACTTCAATAAGAAGATAGCTAGTCTGTAGGGACACTGATACCATGTTTGTATTTATAAAGCTGGAGTTTTGATCACACGCTCTGTGAACACCCAGAATAGGATACGGCTTTCTCCTATAAAAGGATGACACCATCACGGTGAAAAGATGACTGTCAACTGGAAAGGCTTTGGGAAGACCAGCCAAACCTGTTTGACTGGATCTCAGTGAGTTCCCTACACACGACAGCTGTCGGAGGACAAGAAACATAACTATACAACAAACACCTGGGAGGACTCCACAGTCATCCCAGATCTGGGAAGGAGCTGGTCACGGGTTTAATAAAAGACTGGGGACTAAGCGACATAAACCAGTCAGTATACTGTCGGACACAGAGTGAATGTTCAAAAATAGATTGGCTATCATAAAAAGAATGATGATGATTGCCATTATTATTATGAATACCAAATCTACACAAAGAGGGTATTTCCAACATCTGAAAAAAATATTTCAAGGAAATGACCGCTGCTGTGGACCCCCAAACTTCTCCCCTCCAAATACACTGTCTCTGCACAATTAAAAGCCACTGAAGAGAAAACTGGCTGTGAACCTCAACGCACTGACAACTACGGGAGGTCTTGAGTCTCAGCTGCTCCTCTCAATATGGCACAAACACCTGTTGTGAAACAAAAGTGAAAAGGGCGGGGAGAGAAAGGGTGCTGCCAAGTCCCACATTCAGAACACACACCAGCCACCCTCCACCACAGGTACTGGCTTGTTCCCTTCCAGAATACGTGTTCTGCCATCGTGGTGGCACGGCCAGTGTTCACAAGTTGCCATGAACACATATAGTTATTTTTAACACGGCATTCATGCAGCTTTGATTGAAGTTTATTATTTCATTCATTCAACCGACAAGTATGCAGTGAGCACTCAACCACAGGCGGGGGACCACAGGAGTTGCAAAAATCCATATGATTTTTGTCTTTCCTCTCAAATGGCTCACAATTAGACAAAGAGAACAATAGAGCTATTGTGAGCAAAAGACAAATAGGGAAGGCTCCTGAGATTCTGTTTTCTTCCCTCTTTCACGAGCTGAACAGAAAGCTGGCTCAGCTCAACGAAAAATGAGCTGCTACCAACCCCAGGGCTTCAGGGGCCTTCTCCTTCTAATAAGGCCACTTCCCTGACCAGAGAGCTTTCGTTGTTGCAGAATCACACGATGTGCCCCGACTGCTGACCCTACAAATACAGAGGGCACGCTCTACCAGAGCTGTGGCCATGTGTGGTGCACGCACACACCCACGCCTGGCCTAAGCTGCGGGAGGAGAGTTCAAACGGTTGTGTGCACGCTGCTGCGCATCTGCTCATTAATTGTTCTCCCGATAAAACCCATATTATCCTGCACTGGGAGGCATTAGCATTCCATGCAAGCGACCCCTTACACAAAAGGCAGAATGAGCAATGGTAACATGTCCAGAGCTGCAGAGAACATGCTAACTACATCTGGAGTTTACCAATCCGAATTTGGGCAGGTTTGACGAAATTTTAAATGCTTCTATCTGTACAAAATTGATTCAAATAATCACTGACTATAGAGTTTTATTAAATCAAAGGCATATATCCTGTTCCCTGAAGTTCTGGTAACCCATGGAAGGTGTGTTTTAGATCAGAGCCAACTGTAGTGTCAAGCTCTGAGCGGGTGAGCCTAGAACCCTAACTAGGGTAGCCTCAGGAACACGGTTCAAAGGAGGGATCTGCCCATTTCTGGATTGACCTGGAGCCATCCAAGGTAAGCCTTCTGTATAGTCTCTTAATGGTCCAGGATTTGGCAAAGAGGGGTGGTCTGGAAGGCACGAGAAGGCCCAGGACGAAACCTGACTTCAAAGCTAGAGCACAGTCATCCCTAGCCATGCACTTATCTCTAGGGCGAGGCTACTAAGACCAGAGAGGCACCCGGGGCACAAAATGTAAGGAGGCACTCAGGATGGTGCAAGTGCCAACTCAACCTATCGGTGGCCCTGAGAGGGAGTGCCTCCTTCTATGTGTGCCCTGGGCACCTCTCCCTTACAGAGGCTCCACCCTCGGGGTCATGCAAGTGTAGGGTGGCATGTGCAGATTCCCGAGAGTGAGCACCTCCTTAAATGTTGTCCCATCGCCTCCTCACTTGCCTTATCGCTCACCTTCCCCTTGGTCCTCCTTCCATTTGGTGCCCTCCCTAATTTGTACACCGGTCCTCTATGCCCACTTTGGAGAACCAGCAATGCATACAGAACACATGAGCACCAGATCCACCACAAAAGAGGCACATCATAAGTGAAAGTTTTAAAAGTAAAAACTACCCAGACTGAATTATTTTCCTCATACAACTAAAAACCAGAATATACCTTGGAAAATTTAGACAAAACAGAATTTCTAACTAACTCATTTTTCTTCCTGTCCATGACAAACACCCCGAAAATCCTGTTTTAAAGACATTTTGCAATGGTTGTGATTTCCAAATTAAATGCCTTGCAATCAGCTCCTCCTATATGTTTGGCAATCCCATTATGGCAACCCATTATATGTCACACCAATTTAGAAATTATGAGGTGTCAGATGTGTTTTTCCTTTGTGAATACTAATGAATAAAAATAGAACAATTGTAAAAAGACTTTCTTTTATATTTCTTTTTTACTTTACCAGTCTAGAGTCTTTGTAGTAACCTCAGACATCTATCAGTCCAGTGTAATTTAAAATGTGGTTCTCTTCTTACAAAAACAAGAAATTCCATCTAAACCTGCAACTATGTTTAACAATCATAAACACAATTGACAGGTGAAACAGTGCTAAATGGACAGTTTTGCTGGGTCTTCAAGATACTGAGAATTGCCCTTGGAATCCTTAGCTTTGCCATTTTAAAACTCACTTGATTGGTTTAGAAGCTGAAAGAACTTCACAAACGTTATCTTTTGGAAATAAATCAGCATCATTATCAGAAAATAATGATTGTTGTAAGTGTCAAATGAGAAATACCAGATGGTGCATCTTGGTTTAAAACAACATGGTGGTAGCAAGTGAGCCACCATGGTCTCACCAGCCTCGCTCTCACCCCACCGAGGAGTGGATGAGATTTATATTCCTTCTGAGCAAATGACTACAAACTCAGTGGCTGAAGCCAACACAAATTTATATTTTACAGTTCTGGAGGTCAGAATTCCAAAATAAGTCGTACTGGCCTAGAACCAAGGTGTTGGCAGGAATGTACGGACTCTGGAGGCTCCGGGGGAGAATTCATTTCCTTCTCCAGCTTCTAGAGGTCACAGTATTCTTTGGCTCACAGATTCCTTCCTCAATATTCAAAGCCAAGTCATGTCTGGTTGAGTGATTCTCATGCTGCCCACTCTCTGGTTATCACTCTTCTGACTCCCTCTTCCACGCACAAGGACCCTAGTGGGTCTACTGGGATAATCCAGGATAATCGCAAGGGTAGCTGATAAACCACCTTAATCCTCCTTTGCCATGGACCCTAACATATTCACAGCTTCTGAGGATTAGTATGTGGACATCTTTGGGAGTCCAGTGCTCTGCCTATCACAAGGAATTTGTAATAATATTTGCCCTGTATGAAGCAGGGGTTGACAAGATTCATGACATTTCAAGTACTGGATCTTTGGCATGGACAGTCTGGAGTTTCCTGACAATCAGAATTTTTTTTTTTTTAAAGGTATTTTACAAAGCAGTTGAAAATCACAAATGCTCTTTTTATATTATCTTAAGACCTTCTGAACTCCCTAAGTCAGCTTCATGAAAAGGATTGAGTTGATTCCTACAGACTAGATCTCGTCAATGCCCAAGATTCATTGATTCTGCCTACTGTAAAAAAGCTTCAAGTTGGAACGTATCCACACTCAGATTTGTGAGCCTATGAGGATGCCAGGCTGTGTTAAGGAGCGGGGCTCGGTCCCTTTCCAGCTGTGCGATTCCTGGATCCCTTATGAAACAGCAGCCTGGGCCCATTAAGCACTTGTCTAAGTGGGTGTAAAACAGGTGGGATGGTGGTAAAATGGAGAGCATGTGACCTGCCCAAAAGTATTTAAAGTCATTTTTTAAGAAACAATAACTATTGTCAACCAAATACAACTGCAGGTCAAAAGTGGCTCCCAGGCTGTAAGTTTGCTGTCCCTGCGAGAGGTTCTATTCATTCTGTCCCTGGCTCCAGCTCTGGCAGGTCCAGGGAACCCGTTACTACGACTCTGCCATTAGAGCTTGACCTCGCTTTGCCCCCTCAATTCCTTTCTGTTCTTAAGGACGTGGGCATCCCATTTTGCTTTCCTAATAGCTACTCGATCTCTCATGTGGTCCTCTGGTTTTCGGTGCATTGCTGTCCAAACCCTGATCCTCTCCTGTGCTTTGCTCCCTGGTGCTGGCATCAGGCTCATGGGCTCCCATGTACCCCTCGCTTGAGGACTGCTGGAGCTATTCATGGGGCCTTTCTGTTGTAGCCACCAGGTGAGGGGGTGCCCAGGAGGAGACCAATGGATGGATTGTAGCTAATATCACGGCTCCCTCCTTAGATATTTTTTTTTGGCTAAATAATTTCAGGTTAGCCTATAGAATCCTGAGGGCAAACGTTGTTACCATGTGTCAGCCGACGAAATCACATAGACCAAGTGGAAGAAGCAGGACGGACTGAGGCAGGACACTCGGATCCTGCTCCCAGTGCTCTTGCAGATCAGCAGGGTGACTGGGAAAGTGCTACATCCCCAACTGGTCTCCGCTTTCTCGTAAGTAATATGAAGAGGATCTGAGGATGACTTCCTGGGTCCTACACTCTTATTGGTCAAGTAAGATGGAAGCAAGGTGATATTTTAACATACTCAGGTGGTCTGTTATAATTCTGAAATTTCTAATCATTTTCCTTGAGTTTCCATCTCATCTCCACTCAAGAGGGCTGGTTTTTAAACATGATTCTCTGATACATATATAAATAAAATATTATATATGTATAAGGTAAGTTATGCATAAGCTAGGAATGTCTAAGAAACTTTCCCAATCCGGGAATGAATAAGAGAGGTTCTGGAATATATCTGCTTTAGGAAGTTAGAGAATAAATCCCACTTTCTGGAACATTTCAGGCTGGCATTTGTCCAGCCTCGGGTGTCTACATTACCTATGCTGTCTGGTTTGCATCTTCTAGAATTCCAAGCCCTGGAACAGAGCTGAGGTGTGGTAGGGACAAGTACCCTTTATATAGGGCAACCAAGACCATATTATTTTTCAAGAAATTCCAGACAGTGCCTCAGGTCGAAACTTCGTGAGGCATTTAAACAGATTCCGTTCTTCATGCTATTGTTGTACCTGATACCTGCCGCCTCCCTCATGCGGTGGCTCGCGTTGCACTGTACCTAGCTATTTACTCCCCGCCTCCTCCATCTGTCTGTGGTCTCTGACAATAGCTACCGGATTTTATACATCTTTTCATTCCCGGCACCCACTGGAGTGCCTTGCACAGATAAGCCATTCAATAGTGTTTATTAAATGAATGACAAAAAATTGCTGAGAAAGGTTACCAGCACTCTAAGGTACTTGCAGCATTTCTATTATTTTCTGCTTCCATAGCAGAGAATGAACAGAAGAATGCCGCTATTAACTAACACATTTTGTGTTTGCGGCAGTCACATGACAAAAGGAACATCATATTTGGGGGACCTAGGTAATCATTTCATTTAAACATTTGAAACAATTTCTGAGCATCTTTTAAAAATAAGCTCCTAAAGTCCAGGTACCAGCTTTTTAAACTGCTTAATATGGTTATTCAACTTTCAAGTTACAGTTAAAATCCTACCAGGTTAATGATGTTGCTGCTAAATGAATTCTGTAAGTCACTCATGGGGAAACATCCACCATTGTGGAATGGTGCACATTCACAGTACGAGACACTTAGAAGCGTTTTGAACAGAGTTAAGCAACCTCATATTTCTCCTGAATTCAGAGGAGTGCAGTCGATGGGCTGGTTGTAAGATCTGTGAACGTCCAACAGGCAGGACAGGAGAAAGGCAGGGAGAGTGGTGAGGAGGCCACCCTGTGTCCAGGGAAAGGCCTCGGGGGGTGGTGTTGGGGCAGCAGTGAGGTGGTGGAGCCTGGTGATGCTCAGGAGACACTTCGAAGATACATGCGACCAGTTTTGCCGATGGATCGAATGTGGGATGTGAGAGGAAGAAGAGTTCAACCTGCCCTGGCCGGTTTGGCTCAGTGGTTAGAGCATTGGCCTGCAGACCAGAGAGACCTGGGTTTGGTTCCCACTAAGGGCACGTACCTCGGCTGCAGTTTGTCCCTGGCCCCAGTTGGGGTTGTGTGGGTGGCAGCCAGTCGATGTGTCTCTCTCACATCAATGTTTCTCTCTCTCTTCCTCCTGCTCTATCTGAAGATAAATGCAAACATGTCCTCAGGTGAGGATAAAAAAAAAGAGTTCAACCTGACTCCAAGGGGTTAGACCAAAGCAATGGAGCCGCCACTTGCTCAGATAAGAAAGACAACAAGAAACGCAGGTTTGGGGAGACCGTCGGGAACCTAGATTTGGACGTGATGAATCTGGATGCCTATTAGGCAACCAGGTGGGGCAATAAGTAGGTGGTAGGAGGTACCAGTGTGGAATTCAGTGGATAGGTCACGGCTGGAGTTGTAACTATTGTGTGGGGGGTGACATTAGAACATAGCGAGTATTTAAATCCTCAAGGCTGGATGAGAGAAATAAAAGAATGTGTACTGATAGAAACAGATGTCTGAGGATTGAGTTCTGCATCACTCCAAGATGGAGCAGACAGAGCATGAGGAACCAGTAGAGGGATTTGAGAACTTGTGGCCAGAAGGGCAGGAAGAAAACCATGAGCGTGTATATCCTTGAAGCCAAAGGGAAAAAAGTAGATCAGTAAGAGAGAATGGTTGATTGTCTCAAATACTGCTGATAAGGAGAACAAGATCATTGGCTATAACAATACAGAAGTCATTGGTGGCCTTGATAAGAAAGTTACAGTGAATTAAGAGAAAAGTCTGACTGGCATAGACCCGTTAGTGAAAGGGGAAAGAGAAGCAGAAAGCAGAGAATCTAACAACCCTTCCAGAGAATTTTGCTATCAAAAACAGGGCCTCCGTGAAGAAAAGCAGGACCCCCAAAGAATCTGTGAATAGAATTCAGGGAGCTCATGAATTTCAGTGGAAAAAGGGATTCCATCTTAATTTTTACTGTTTCTTAGCTAATCTAATATTTTCTTTCATTATTGATGTAAAATCATCGGCATCTATTTCTTTGTCACCAACAGAAGTTGTGGGTGTTTTTGTATCACAATGTAGTGGTCACAGACACCTCACAGCGTCATGACCCTCAGCAGTCCAAGCTGACCGTCACTCTCGGGCCGGCCCAGCCCCCGTGACCGTGGTCATTCGCTGCACGAGTGCTCACAGACGTGGCTGCTGAGCGACGCCGGGCGGATGTGCCCGGAAGCTGCGCAGTGCTTGGGGGAGAAGGTGCATATTCTCACAGTGGGAACCCAGACATTTGTCTTGCTTTCCAGTGCTCCCTGTCGATGTCGATCAATATGTGAGAAAGGATGAGTGATTTTCACTATTTAAACTTGACAAAGCTTGACAGATCAAATAAGAATTCTTAACTCTCATAAGGTGGCACCACTTTTGAACATGGGCAGGGGCAAGAGCCATGCCTGAAGAGAATCTAGGCAGCAATATGTGTTTAGAAATCAAAATTTAACCTTCGCTTGCCTATATTTTCCATGTATTATTTAATTTAATTTAATTTTTTTTACATTTTTTATCCTCTCCCAAGGACACTTTTTTGCATTTATCTTCGGATAGAGCAGGAGGGAGAGAGAGAGGAAAAGAGAGAGAAACATAGACATGAGAGAGACACATCTAGTGGCCGCCACCCACAGGACCCCACCTGGGGCCGGGGACAAACTACAACCGAGGTACGTGCCCTTAACGGGAACTGAACACGGGACTCTCCTGTCCGCGGACAGACGCTGTAAGTGCTGAGCCAAACCCGCCAGGGCTCCATGAATTATTTAATGCATTAATAAAGAATAACATGTTACTATATCACAACAGTTGAAAGTTAACTTTGATAAATATATTCCAATACAATTCCTTTTGCAATACTATGTTTTAAACACTTAAAATCATTATTCTGAGGAGGCCATAGTCTGCCCCACACCGTTAAAGATATTCATGACTCAGAAAAGGTGAGGATGCCTGCTGAAAATGGAAGGAAGAAATGCACAAGAGGAGGAGGGAGAAACATCAGCAGAGACTGTTCTAACATGGGAGACGTAGAAAGATATCTGTATTGTAGATAAGAATAATCAGTAGACAGGGGGAAATGGTCATGTGGGAATAGGAAGAATTACTAAAATGAGGCACTGAGTAGGCAAGAGGAGATGGATCTAGTGCACAAGTGGAGAGGTTGGGCTGGGATAGGGCCATTTTTGCACAGTTACAGAAGGTAGAAAATATACACAGAGTAGCAGGCAGGTGGGAAAAGGTGCCGATGAGACCCTACGGCAATTCTCTTCTGATCGCTCTGTCTTCTCATCAAAATAAAAAGCAATGTCATCAGCTGAGAGCGAGGATACGAGAGGAGGTGCTAGGGGGTTGCGGAGAGAGCAGAAGGTACGAATGGAACGACTGTGCAGAAGAGCAGGACAGTGCATGAACTAGGAAATGTAGGATAGTACTGGTGACTCAGCTGAGGTTAATGATCACAAATGTCAAGGGAATCCGCAGGAGGTGTGCTTTGCTCTAACCCTCCCCAGCTGCAGCAGTGCAGGTGCTAGTAGGTGGAGAGTCGGCTACTACCAGGGTTGGGCAAGTGAAGAAAAAGCAAGAGGAGGGCAAGACTGCTGAGAATGGCCCATGGGTGGAAAACAGTGACCAATCAGATTCATTCTTTCTGCCTTTCCACGTCTCCTGCTTTCTTGGGAGTCAAACGTGAGAGAAAGCAGAATCATCAGGCTGGTGGCCACAGGAGCAGATTGTGAAAGGCTGGAGAGGCATGGGGGCTGCGAGTACCAGCCCTAAGTGACCAGGAACCCGGGTTAAGTATAAGGGAGCAGAAGGCGTGGACAGGTGAACAGCTGAGCATTGGAGGGAGGGCTTGTCAGCTCCTGCTGCTCAGGGCGTGACCTGTTCAGAAGCTGGTCCCTGGAGCTGCTTCAGACTCTGAGGACATGCAGCTATCTGAATAAAAGGGTGTAAATGCAAATGAGGGCCATTTGTTATTGAATTGAATGTGTTAGTACATGTGTTCTATTATTGAATTGAATATATTAGCACCCATAAGATCTTTTGATTTGCTTGATGCCCCCTTTAATAGCACTTTCTACATTTTGTAGATGTTTGAATACCAGGTTAAATAAATGTAAGTATCTGAATAACTATAATGTAACAGAGTCAAAACAGCCCTGTGAAGGCAGGGACCACACCTCATTTATCCCTGTGCCTCTTTGGACATCCCTTTGTGTCTGAGAGGCTGTCCACAATGCACAGGTGTGATGAGTCTTCAGAGATGACACCCTGATTACCTCTCACCTGTTTCTTGCTCCTTAAGAAACTGAGTTGCCTAACTAGTTAGAAATGTGGCTGAAAAGTCATGTGTGGATTTATAATTCTTGCACTTTATTTGGCAAATAATTCATAATTTTCCAAAAAAGGTAATAAAGATGATTCACTATTCTGTCTGACCTCAATAAATAGTTCTTTCAGCTTTTGCTTCTTTTCACCAGCCTGGTTCTAGTCTTCATTTCCTGGCTATTCTGCTGAAGACATCACATTCCACCCCGAGCTTCTGCGACCCACAGTCATTCCAGCCAAGGGCTGACAGCCACCAGAACGCTTACATAACTCCACTCGGAGTTCCTGGTGCTTATGGGAAAAGGAAGAGTATTGTGAGTTCCAGAAATGACATCACTTATGTAAATAGATTTACAGCTTTTCTTTTACCACAACCTTCAGTAAGACATTAATTTTTCTCTGTGATACAGTGATGTGTACACATGCACAGAAACCTAATATTCATAACTCTCACTATATGTAACACTCTCTGATAGCTTTCTAGTCCATTTTTATTTTATTTTATTTCTGGTTATAAAAATGCTGGTCATAATATACTAAATGGATTTAATGACCCATAAATGGGTCATGGCCTGTGGTTTAAAAATATTAAATAACCTATGTGAATTAGCAAACAAAAGATACTATTGTTTTTGTTCTGTAATAGCATACAAATAATTTGTTATCAAGATAGAAAACAAATCTCCATAGATGAAAGGACGAGGCAACAATTACCATTATTTGCACTGATATGACTGTATACCTAGAAACCATAAAAGGATCAACTAAAAAACTATTATGAACAAGAAAATTGAGTGAATTATTGGTTACTGTAGTAACATATAAAAATCAATATTTTCCTTTACAAATAACCTTTATACAAATTTTGAAAAAAATATGTAATGTTCTCATATATTATACAACTATTAAAAAGAGATACAGCTCTTACCATGGCCGGTTTGGCTCAGGGGTTAGAGTGTCGGCCCGCAACCAATGAGTCGCAGATTCGATTCCAGTCAAGGGCACCTACCTCGGTTGCAGTTCATCCCCAGCCCTGGCTGGGGTTGTGCAGGAGGCAACTGGTTGATGTGTCCCTCTCACACTGATGTTTCTTTCTCTCTCTCCTTCCTTCTCCCTTCCTCCCACTCTATCTGATGATAAACAGCAAAATATCCTCGGGTGAGGATTAAAAATAATAAAAATAAAAAATAAAAAGAGATACAGCTCTCTCTATATTGACTTGGATGCAAAATTATCAATATGGCATAATCTCATTCTCTGTAAAAATAAGCACGCCCCCTCCCAATGATAATATACATTTGCACATGATTGAAAAAGAAGAAACAGAAAGACAGACACTAGGTTATTAATACTGACTTTACCACTGGAGACGATGAAAATGGAAGAAAGCTAGGGTAAGATGGCTAACTTTCACTTCTATATATCACTGAGTTGTTACAATAAGCTCATAACTCATAATTACTTTTGCAATTTTAAAACTATAAAATAAAGGGGGAAAACATTCTAGAAGTAGGATAGGCCACTGAACAAGTATGCATCCTGAAAGAAAAATCTGTGCTAGCATGACCAATTTCTACCAAAGCTGTACATGAAATATGAGCCCCAAGTTCGGAAACATCCAATGCATGGCAATTGCTAGACACCGCAAGTAAAGGACACTCACCAGAGGAGCTTGAGATTATAGACGACACGAGAGAATGTGTATCCTACAAAAGTTGAATTGTGTCCTCTCAAAAAGATATGTTGTGGTCCTACTCCAGAGTAGATTAGAATGCGACCTTTTTTGGCAATTTGGTCTTTACAGAGGTAATCAAATTAAAATGAGGTCATTACAGTGGCCCCCAATCCAATATGACTGTTGTCTTTATTAGAAGGGAAATTTGGACACAAAAGCAGACACATACAGGGGGAAGACTGTGTGAGAAGACACATGGGGAAGACCAATATGCTGCCCAAGCCAAGGAACATCTGAGGCTACAGAAGCTGGAAAAGATAAGAAAGGCTCTCCCCCCTGCAGGTTTCAGAGAGGGCACAGCACTCCCCATACGTGATTTGAGACTCTAGCCTCCAGAACTGTGAGGCAATAAATTTCTGTTGTTTTAAGCCACCCAATTTGTGGTACTTGGATAGGGCAACCCCAAGAAACTCGCATAGCATCTAACAGGGTAAATTAAAAATCTTTGTCTCAATGCTAGCCTTGGTACACATTTCACAATTTAGTACGCTATCAGCAGGATTATAGTCTCTGGCTGTTCTGTGGACACATGCTCTCCAGCAAGACAGGAAAGCACCTCGACAACATCTTACTGTGTACTGATAGCTAGTACTTTGGGTTACGTACTAAATATTAAACATTGTTCTTTGCGTGCATTATTTTACATAACCTCCCACAATCCTTGAGGTTGTTGGTGTTATTATCAATCCCTTTTGGCAGATAGACACTGCAGCTCGAAAAAAAATAAGCAATGTACTCAAGATCACACAGTCAGAAGCCTGGACTCAATCTGGGTCTGAGAAACTCTCAGTCCATTCTTTGAACTGTTAAATCTCACTACCTCTACTCACTCGGCCCCCACGCACCGTGGCACTGTGATGAGTAAAGGATAAACTTGCGACATGTGGGTTCTTTAATTAAGTTGCAGGGACACTTAAAATCCAACTCTGTATATTTTGAGATTTATTTTTAATTATAGGGTTACCATGAAAATAACTATACTGAGGTGTTTGGTTTTTTTGTATTTTTTTTTTAATTTATGGAGATTACCAGCACAGTTATTTCTGATATGTAGAACCAAATACATGAACTTCAGCTACCAGGCTTGCTGTAGGAACTGATTTGGAATATAAAACCCATAGTCTTACGCTACAGAATTTGAAGTTGGGCCTTTGGCCCTGAGGAGGACAATAGTCTGAAGGGTGCAGAGTCTTCCACTCCTACTCTAAATAGATTTAGGAGGTGACAGAGGAGGAAGGAACAAGTAAACTATATAAATGTTGTAAGATGCAGAAAGGAAAAAAGCTTTCTGTCCTTTAGGGAAAGAACAGCTGTTTGGTAGATTGAACAACTGGAACTTGAGGTCACCGTCCCCAATCAATGTGCTCATAGAGACACAAGGAAACTAATGTTTCCTATGTGGACTCAATAGCAGTCCGCTCTCTTCCTGCCATGTCAACTTCGTAAATTTGGAGAAGGGGAAAATGGTCAAAGGAACGAGTGTGGCCACTTGGTTCGATGTGGAGGCCAGAGCGCGCTCAGGAGAGGCTATGCGTATGCACAGACGTATTTTCAAGGAATACACAGGGTTTCGGAAGTCTGAAGTGAGCAAAGCATGGCAGAGTGCTATGTTCTCACTGGGCCACATCCCTGATAGTGTGCTTGACAGGCACTGTCTTGTTTACTATGACACAGGTATGATTATTCCCACCTTACAAAGGTTCAAAGACATAAAGAACTTAGCGTAGTAGACCTAAAACTCAATCAAAATCCATATTCACTCTTTCTATGATACATTACATGCAGAAATTCAATGATATTTCTTGATTGAGCGCAGATTAACATATGCTATAACTAAACATACGTATCCACTATGAATATGCCAAATATGCACATCCGTGCTCCATGTTTTCAAAGTAAAGGTACCAGTGATACTCTTCTTTGTGTAGTTAAGAGAGATCTCCATACCTTCCAAGAACTCACCTGGAACAGCGTGGGTGGGTAAAAAAAAATATATTTATTGATTGGCTGATTAACTAAGGTAGAACTCAGAACTACTAGAACTTCAAAATATTGTCTTCATGTGCATGGTATCGTCCAGTGTGAAACAAGGCTTCTTGTGCAGATGGGAGGAAAGTTCTCAAACTGAAGACATTAACTGAGCGACTTTAGAATCAGATACTTTCATTTAAATCCTTGGCTCTGCTATGTATCAGCTGTGCCTTGGAGTAGATGATTAATTCTCTCATTCTCCATTTGTTCGTTTGTAAGCATGCAACTGCTATTACAGATATACCCCAGATTATTTCTGGGGTAAATGCGACATGATGCACCAAGGCACTTAGCATGGGGCTGAACTGATGGAAACTATCACGTGGCCCTACTGCAACATCTCCAAACATGTGACATTTATGCTTTGATTTTGGGTTTGTGCAAACTCCTACTTAACATAAGAACAGCTTAAATAACACCTGGTTATTTGAACGTAGTGAAGCAAGCTATGTTAGTATTAATAAACTTTTGGAAACAATCATTATGTTAGTTACAGTGCATAAACTATAGATGAATCCAAATATGAATATAATCTAGTCTACTTGACTGCAGATGCTGAAGTCAAGAAAATCCAAATTACTATGCATTTATAATATTTCATTACAAATTGTCAAAATATGTGATGCCAATATGGATGTGAAAACATATTGCAATATTTAAAGAAACAGTATTTATTAAGCTATTAGGTATTCATTTAGTCAAATGAAATATCAACTTTTCAAAAAAGTTTCCCTTAAAAGAATACAAAATACCTAGAAAAGGGAGACCTAGGTTGCTTTTGAAAAGACTATTTTCCACCCTGGCCGGTTTGGCTCCGCAGTTAGAGCGTCGGCCTGCGGTCTGGAGAGACCTGGGTTTGGTTCCCGCTAAGGGCATGTACCTCGGTTGCAGTTTGTCCCCAGCCCTGGTTGGTCGTGTGGATGGCAGCCACTCGTGTCCCTTTCACATCGATGTTTCTCTCTCTCTCTCTCTCCCTCCCACTCTATCTGTACAAAAAATGGAAAAATGTCCTCAGGTGAGAATGAAAAAAATTAAAAAAGAAAGAAAAGACTATTTCCCTTTCACTATATTTTTTGTATAAGTGAATCTACCCATTTTTCAAATTCCCAAACTAGTATGGATCGAGTTTATAGGTGCTAATGCATGCAGAAATTCTAAGCCAGCTCTGAAAAACAAGACAAAACAAACATACAAAACTACAGCAACTTTGCTTTAAGAGTCCCAAGATGTGGTCAATTAAGCAATATGGTCTATAATGAAGTGAAGTGGTGAAGTCAAGTACAGTTCCCACATTTTCTGTGCTACTTGAAACACAAATGTAAACAGTTTCGCAGAGTGCCGGAGAGCCCACGTTGATTTTCCAAGGAGTGGAAGCTCACGCGGCACGCAGTTAGTAAGTAATCCTTGACCGACGGATTCCAGGGAGCAGCCGCTCTGTTCATTACACAGAGGACCACAGCTTTCTTGCGATGAAAAGTCACCTTTGGGCTCTAGTGGACATTCTGGGTTTGTAGTGCATGCTGCTCCTGCCCACTTCTTCAGGGAATCTTAGCCAAAGACCTTGGCCAAATGGGAGTCCGACCACCAAAGACATTTCGTGCAAATAACTTTTCTCAAGAGGTTCCCATTCTACAGAGGATAGTAAAAGGCTCTGGGTCCTGTTGTGAAATACGATTGCTCAAAATGAATCACGTTGTTTAATTTCAGCTCTGTGAAGTAATGCGTTCTGTGCCTGGGCTGTCCTGTCCTGTGGTATTAGATTGCTTGGTCGTTTGTGTATCGACTGCCTCCTTCAGGAATGAAAAGCAGCCTTCCCGGGAGGGCTGGCACTAGAAAGCAAGCGTCCCCACCTCCTTCCGCCTTTCTCAGCAACAGCCGTCGGGAAGGCCCCGGCCCCGGAACGCCTCTCATTAGGGAAGTAAGATGCTTATGACATCTTCGGGTACAAATCAGATTCTCTTCCTGCAGATTAATATGCGTTGATCTAATACGAACCAGAAGAACTGCCACTAAAAACCTCTAAAAGCCCTCCTATGTTTCCAGATTACAAATGTCCTCTGAGCTCTCAACGCATAAATCACTGAAGAGGCGCTAGTTGATTTATGGCGGTCATTTCATGAGAGTGCATTGGGTATCTCTGTCTGTCTCCTTGAATGAGGTTTTCTTCGTAGGGCTCGGAGGAGCCTTGTCAGAGGGGACGTGTGGTCGTCATGAGAAAGGCACAAATGAACTTTCAACCCAATTTCAGCAATACATGAATTCCATTCTATACTCATAGTTTCCTATTTGGAAACCACCAAAATTAACACATTTCAGTCAATTCTTCTCAGAGAAGACCTTGTAAGTGGCTAGGTTAGAGAATGACCTATATGCTGGGAAGGCTCTTTTTTCTTCCAAACCTCTCCCTCTACCAATAAAAAAACTCTTTCTGCCAGTCTCAGGATCAAGTTCTACCATTAGTGTGGGAGTTTTGTTTTATTTTGCCCTGATCATCCAGAACTTCCTGCGAAAATGCAAAGACCTCTGGGAGGGGCACTGCATTAAGCCTTGTCCAGCTCTCAACTCAGAGATTATGGCCCAACTACCAGAGAGTTGGTGAAGAGCCTGCAGATGAAAGAGACGGGCTCTGACATGCCAGGGACCCGCAAAAAGAAGGAAACCTTTCTGAGTTTATTTCAATTTTCTACATACTTTTGCATACTATGGATATTCTGGAATGGTACCAGCTCAGAAGTCAGAATGAAAACATGAAGGTCTTCTAAGGAACAGGTGCATTATCTGCCTCTACAGTCTGGGGAATGCGATGCCAGGGATCATTCATGGTCCCCTCTTCTGTAGACAGTGGTTATATGGGGATTTGCAGAATTTGTGATGAGCAATGGAATCTATGTTATGGTGCCGTATTTGATGACTGCTAAATGGCCAATGATGTAAAGGTCAAATTCCCAAGTCTCACTTCCAACTGATAAACAGGATCACCTCACATCAAGGTGGGAGGACTTCTCAGAGAGGATCTAGTTCATTTGCCAATTTAAACATTGAATTCCATGTAACCAATAAATGCCAAGTGGTCTTCAGTCTCTGCTTGAACATCTGCAGGGCTGGGGAACTTACCCACTTAGTTTTCAGAAATTTTATTCTTATGTTTTACAAAATGCTGCCTCCCTGAAACTTCTATCCATGGGTCCTATTCTTATACCCTGAGTTCCCACAGAACAAGCTAGACATATATAACTGCTATTCAAATATCTGATGACAGACTGTTTGTACCAGAAATGGGAATAAACACACTGCCTTTGACTGAAGAAATTTTAGCACGTCCTCAGCAAATGTGAGTTAATAAGGAGAGTAAATGTCTTGTCCAAGGTTCTCTCTCAAAGTATACAAATATGCTAATATGGCCTCCTGGATAATCATGCCAACTTTGTGCCACAGACATGGATACATAGAAGGTACCTCAACTTTCCAAAAGATATTGGGGGACTATTAAAATCATGCTTAACTGTTTATTTCTTCTATTATATCTATGTTTGCACCTTCTTTTTAGGATTATACAATCGAGCATTTTGAAATCTTGTACCCAAATAAGTAGACTCAGACAATTATATAAAACCCTCCCCAATCAACGTTTCTATTTCTCACCTGTGTCTTTCCAGAATAATACCGTGTCTGAGTGAAGAGGTGGGGCTGGCAAGGAATGGAATCTGCTCCCTTGGGTATGCATGAGCACACGGTAACATTTATTGCTGCCTAGAAATTCACCCATCTTCACTTTTACTTTAGGTTGAGTTTCTGTAGGTGAGACCTTTCCTATCATTTCAGAGTTTTATCTGGATGTCAGAATGTCGGTAAGTTAAAAAGAATATTAAAAAAAAGACATCTGAAGTATGAGTAGGGTTGAACTATTCCTCTTCCTTTCCCCCACACAAAATGAAGAATAATCTGGATTTCTTTTTGCACTTGGAGAATCTGGTGGGAGGGAGAGTAACATAGTTGTAAACACAGTCTCAGGTGTGCAACACAGTGGGGAAAGCAATGGGAGGAGCCAAAGACTAGAACTGCCCATGTTTTCCGGCGAGAGGAGAACTGGATTAGGAGCCGGGACACTTAGCTTCTTTCTCAGCTCTGCTTCGAGCCCTTCACTCTCGTTATATCTCATCTCTCGGTCTACAAAGTAGACATAATACTTTCCCCAGATTATTCCCAAGAAGAAGAAGAAATTAAAAACAAAACACTCGCATAAACTGTTGCCAGAGATTAACCTTTTTGCCTTCCCCTCCCACCTCCTGGTTGGAGCCCTTTCCCCTCAGTCTGCAGCATCCACACCGCCCCACGGAGCATTAGGACAGGCATCCAAACAGCAGGGATACAGCGAGAAAAGTGAGCCTATTCTCAGTTTTGGCTTCCAAAATAGGGACGGGTATCATGGGGCCTGACCTCAGAGAAAGTCTGCAGGGGGTCTAAGACAAGGGGATCAGGTCTGAGGATCCACTCAAAATAAATGGAAATGGCTCATGACTTTTCTTGAACAAAGAACAAAGGCTGAAGCCTCCCTACAAAGCATCATCTATCACCACTGATCACTATGGGTCCATTAGGTTAAATTTTTCTCCCTGGCAGGTGAGGAACTGCCACTCCAGGGCACCTCACCTGAGACTTAGTCAACCAAAGTAACTATCCACCACCAGCCATCTGCTGAGCCGCCTCCAAATTGCTCCGTGTGAGTAACCCTCTTCACAATGACCCAGGGCACTTACTGCAGGCACCACTAAGAAAAAAACACTGGTGAGCCTAGACAAGGGTGCAACTCACCTTGTTATGATACAACAGCTCTTGGTGAAAGGGAAAATACTATACAAATGTAAAAATTTAAGAAGCAAATAAGAAAAAAATATTTCACTCATTTCATTCAATGCATTCCTTAAAGTAAAAAACCTAGCCTCTTAGATAGGATTTACTGAGAATTATAGCAATTTTTGTATCAGATCATCTGTCCTACCCCTAAATTGTACTCTTGTTGGTTTTGAAATAGGTCTAATAACAAAAAAAAAAAAAGTATTGCAGCCTTATCAAATTTGCCCAAGTAAGGATTCCTACCGTGCCTACATGATGGGCAGTGTGCATGCGGATGTACATGCACAAGCAAAACCAAATTAATAAGAAAAGGAGTCCAGTTTTTTCTTAGGAGGGATGGTTCTTTCTGGTCCACATGATGCTTATAAACAGATGTTGTTCTGAGTCCTTACACTACACATGCGAGAAGCACAAGGTGCTGACCTCAAACACAACAGCATGACCCTGGGGCCTTCCAAAATCTCAAGACTCTCTCCAAGCAAACGCCTCTGAATTTGAGTAAGATTTAGACAGAGTGGCACCAGAGAGAGAAATGGCAAGAACAAAGAGGAAAAGGCGTTCGTGTCGAGGGAGAGGAAAGTCCCAGAGAAGCTGCTAGGCCAGATCGCTGACCACTGCCCCCTTGTACTGGGGCCAGTCTGAGCGCCGGGAGTGCCTTTGGGGCATCGGAAGCCTTGGGAGGTCCAGGCATTTACTAACTGCTGGGCCTCAGGGAAGATATTGATCCTCCCTGAGCGTCCGCGTCTTCAGCTGTGAAGAGGGCACCACACTGCTCCTGGAGGGGGGACTCCTCTGTGAACTATAAAGTAGTAAAGAAGGCAAGCGAGGGTTATGTGGCATTAACCACTTGAACTGAGGATACGCTAACTTTGCCAAATGCTTGTGCTTCTACCAGTGGTGCTGTGATCGAGGATCTTGGGAGGGAGATGAGTCCATGATCTGTTTGGCTGCTGTCGTGAGCGGCGGCACTGTTCTGCTGGGCATCAAAATGGGCTCGGAAGGCAGCTGGAGTAGTGTCTGTCTCTCCAAATCGCCCCTGGTCTGGCTTGGTTTGTTTTCTATATTTCCTTGGAGGTACTAAACAGAAATCTACTTTCTAAGTGCTACTTGTTCATCCAGAAGAATTCTGTGTCCCTTAAATAATAGCATGGGGAAGTCTAATATTTTCAGAATAAAGCTTCCTTTAGTCCACAACGTAGAGTTTCCAAAAATAAAACACTGGCTATGTTTATAAATCCATTTCCAAGGATCTGGGTGACTGGTCAATGGTCGCTGCATGTTTATGGGGAAACCGCCAGGTTATCACATCAGGTTGCTGCCGGCACGCGCCTACGCGAGCATTTTGGGAGGCCCGGTTTTGTGCCATGCATTGTGTGGGAGTTTAAAAGAATTGTAAGCACTGAACTGTTCTTGAAAGTGGTTCATTTTATCTTATGTGAAATTTTACCTCAATAAAAAAGGGGATGATTGTTAGACTAGCAGCTCCCCTCAAGAAGCTTATGGTTGTGGTCCGATCAAGATGAAAAGCAACCTTCACTCATCCAATAAATATTTCCCAAGTGTGTGTTTCATCCATAGGTAATATACCAAGCACCTTAAGGTTAGGGGCTAAAGTGTGTTATATGGCAAATACGAATGCCTGGAATTAATGGAGACAAGATGAGCGCTGGCTTCTTGGAGGAGGTAGATCTGCTCTGGCCACGAAAGAGTACTAAGGATAGAAGTGAAAGGTGAAAAAGAGAGCGTGTAGGCAGAAAGAATTTTTTTTCCTTTATTGATTTTAGAGAGAGAGGAAGCAAGAGGGAGAGATAGGAAAATCTATGAGAGAAAACATCAACTGGCCGCCTCCTGCATGCCCCTCACTGGGGATTGGGCCCACAACCTGGGCATGTGTCCTGACTGGGAATCGAACTGGCAACCTCTTGGTGCATGTTCAACCACTGAGCCACAATGTCCAGACCAGAAAGAATTTTTTAAAAAGCAACCCAAAAAGTGACCCTGAGCATGGCTTAGAAGCTGGACAGTAAGGTATCCACCTTGATTTTGATGCTCTTCTATTACAACTACAAGAAATGCTATGTGGAATTCACCAAGCCACTTAACAGAGTCATTTCCAAGATGGAAAAATTTACACTATGGGATAGTTCCATGGATTCACAAGTGTCTGAACAATCATTAGATGCCTATTAATGTATCAAATACCAAGCACGAGGAAGGTCTCTAGTACTATGTTGCTGGTTCCAAAATGTGTCCTGCCTCAAATGTCATTATGAGACACTTGGTTGAAGACAGGAATGGCACTAATGATCAAATGTACAGTTGCCCGAGACACGGGGAGAGAACATTCATACATTGGATGACAGATGGAAGATCCATAAATAGTTCTTCTGGCTGAAATGATGGCCAGATTGAACACAATAAAATAAAACCTAGATATGCTTATTTCTGGGGTGTGAGGGGAGAGCTACCCAAGAACTGTTATGAGAGGCATGACGTAAATGCAGTACTACTAATAATTAACAGGGGTTGTGGTTTTAGTTAGCCAGAAAGTTGGTATTAACCAGGTCAGCACACTACCCCCAAAGCTAATATGAGGTTCAGTTCTGGGTTCCTCACGTTAGTAGGAGCAGTATCAACCAGGAGGGGCCCCAGAACCACCAGGAGAGTAAGGGGTTTTGGAGGATCATTTGTAAACACGGGACAATAACACATGGTTCCCATGTACAAGTATGTAAAGGCTAACAGATTCTTTTAAATTAATTAATTCATTATTGTTACAGGTGTTTTTCCTCTTTCCCCCCTTGATACCCTCCTCCATCTCCACCCCCCCTTCACCCCACCCCACATGGCACAGCAGATTTTTTTTAAAGGGCAAAATTAAGGCTAATGTATAATTACTATAGAGACTCTGATTTTACCTGTATTTGAGAAAGACTTTTCTGACCATTAAAGTGTGTGAAAAGGGAATGTGTTTCCAGAATCTGCCTGTCACCGAAGGTGTTAACACCGTCCCTGAGTGACAGCCCGTGTGAAACGCTGATCCTCAGATATGGGACTCGGCTTTCTCAGGTCCTCTTCAGTGTGAGTATCTATGATTCAAAGATCATAAAATGTAGCAGGGGGCAAAGTTAGAGTCCTCAGGTCTAATCTGGAGGACAAAAGAGAGTCAAATATAAGCAGGAGAGAGACTTGATAAGTTGTATCTGAAGACAGTTCTAGCAGGAGCATGTGTATGGAGAGAAGAAGAAACACCAGAACCCAGGAAGTCAGAAATGGGGCTATGGCAGTAATCCAGTTATGAGGCCACGGGTTCTAGATTGGGTCAATCTTAATAGGAATGAGAAAGAAATGGTGTAATACATAACACAAGGAAAGCTGTCAGGATTGTCGTTAGCTGCTTATAGGAGATGGGAGAGAGGCACACGCTCATCCAGGGTGCGGGACCCGAAATGGTCACAAGACACTCAAGTGGAAATACCCGGTTGGCAACTGGAGCTGAGGTACTAGAGACTGCATGAGAAATCTGAGATGAAGATTTGAGATTTACTTCAATAAAGATGATAGCTGAAGCTGGGAAAGAGAGGAGCTTTTCAATGAAGACAATAAGAGAAAAAAAATCAAAGTCTAAAATAAACCTTAGGAAAGAACACACGTGAGGGACTTGGAGACGGAAGAGAAAACGGCAAAGGTAATACAGGAGGGATCAAAGGAGTAGCTGTCTTCGGGGTCCAAGGTCCAAAATCACCAATAGTGGAAGAAGTGTTTTGTGGGGGAAGAGACACCCATTTTCTCACTACAATAGCTCTGCTCCCCTCGGGTTTTCCTCGGCTACAACTGTTTTATGTTACATGGATGCACGCGCCAGGTAGACATGTGAACACACTCAACAACAACCCAAAGTCCGCGTCATGGAGCTGGGGAACCTAAGCAGGATGAGCCCAAATTAGACTATACCACATGCCCTATTGAATGGAACCATTTTATCACATTCCTGCACAGAATTGCCAATTTAAGGAGTTTTAGAATCATCTTTTACCCACAAGGCAAATCAGTGACAGAACCCAGCCCTGAAGTAGGAAGTTCTGCCTTCCAGAGTGTTACGGACTAAACTGTGCTCCCCAAAAATTCATATGCTGTAACTGTATTTGGAGATAAGGCCTCCAGGAGGTAATTAAGGTTAAATGAGATCATAAGAGTAGAGCCCTAAACTTATAGGACGGGTGTCCTTACCAGAAAAGAGAGAGACACCAGGAATACCCACACAAGGAGGAAAGGCCAGGTGAGGACACAGTGAGAAGGAAGACTTTGCCAAGCCAGGAAGAGAGTCCTCAGAGGAAACCAAACTTGCCAGGACCTTGATCTTGAATTCCCAGCCTCCAAAACCGTGAGAAAATCAATTCCTGTTGTTTAAGGCACCCGATCTGTGGTATCTGGTTATGGCAGCCACACAGACTAGTACACACATCATGGGCCTCTTCTAGACGGTGCTTCTGCTCCAGGGTCAATAACCTGGGCATTCATATCTTTGCCCAGTGTCTCGGTCACTCACTGGGACCAAGTTCAATATTTGTTGGAATTTCAACTAACAGAGAAACTCAGACTGCAAACACCAAGAAATTTTCTGCAGGTGCCTCAATGTATTTATTAAAATGATATCCCGACTTTCCCACTAATAGGAAAGTTCATCCAAAGGAAAGCCACGTGGGATAAGAAAAAATTCTCAGGTTCTGAAGACAATTTTATCCCAGGACTATCTCTTGCAGGGTGGCCTTAGAAGGAGGTAGAACAGGCAGACACATGGTTAACTTAAGGAATTCTAGAAAGCTTCCTCTCCTGCAGGATGAACTTGGGCAAGTGTGTCTCTATCTCAGTTTACCCATCTACAAAATGGGCATGATGATCAGACACAGCCATAGAGCTGTTGAGAGGAATAAACGAGCTAATATGTGTAAAGAAGAATAGCACCTAGTACAGAGCACCATGTAACTAACAACTATTGTTACTGCTATTGTTATTGTTATTGCTGCTGCTGCTGCTGTTGTTATAAAATAGTTCCCCAAGGAGGCTTCATTGACCAGCGTTTTGCCTGGGACTGAGGTGCAATTCAGTCCCAGGCAAACCTGGGTCTGGCTAAGGAGCCTCAAATTCCTAATCACCCACTGCACTAAAGGTTGTTACTGAGATGCAAATGTTGTCAAAGAATGGCTGTGCTGGTTTAAACCATTAGCATTCCTTAATACTTTACCATTAGACCATCAGCTTAGCTGGCAAAATTCTGAGAACGTGAGCCCCATGACAGACAAGTTCTGATGGGTAACGAGCAGTCAGAAAAGGACCAGAGCTTCAGGGTGTGTCCTGACCAGCCAAGTGCTCAGCAGGGCATTAGGCTAAATGAGGTGGAAGGGGGTGAACACGGCAAAAAGGGAGGAGAGAGAGAAGGAAAAAAGCAACAGTCCCAGGAATATGCTACTTCTCCCTCGTGATTTTAGCAGAAGCCACCCTTCTGAGTTATAAAGGTCTTTTCACAGATGCTTATAGAAATGATATTATGACTCTGAAGGGATGTGGTGATTCTGGGACCTTTAGAAAACAAAATCCAAGTAAATCCTGGTGCCCTGGCCACAAATCCTGGTGTGACATGTGTTCTCGGTCTGAGATTTGATTTCAGTTCCGTCCCCCAAGGAGAGACCAGACGAAAAAGATTCTGAAGGTGGCCAATATGAAGAAAAGAGCACTCGTCACAAAAAGCAACCTAGCAGAAAAAAAGAAATGCAATCAGATTTTCAGAAGAGGCCTCTGCAGACGATGCCTCATGGGCCGTGTCCCCCTGGACCAGGGTCCCCTGGGTGGGACAGCAGGGAAGGAGCTCCGAGTGCGTCAAGAGGGGATGGGCGGGGCTGGCTTTTCACCTCATGCTGCTCCGTCACCCTGCCAGGCTGGGGTTGTGGCACGTCAGCGGGCAAAGAATCACCTGGGCTGCTTTCTCTTTATTTATCCTCACTTGAGGACACTTTTGCATTTATCTTCAGACAGAGTGGGAGGGAGAGAGGGAGGAAGAGAGAGAGAGAAACATCGACATGAAAGGGACACATCAAGTGGCTGCATCCCACATGACCCCAACCAGGGTCAAGGACGCATCGCAACCGAGGTGCGTGCCCTTGGCTGAAACTGAACCCTTGACTCATTGGTCTGCAGGCTGACGCTCTAACCGCTGAGCCAAACCGGCCAGGGCCACCTGGGCTGCTTTCTAAAGATAGTGCTCCTCCAGTCCCCCGCTGATCCTGAATGGGGTCCAGAGACTGCTCTCTTACCCGGCATGCCAGCTGATTCTACTGCAGTGGCCCGGGGACCGCCCTCGGAGACTCGCTGCTGAAGGGGTTCTGGATCACACAAGACTAAACACCTTTAGAGATGGTTCCCGAGTGACCTGAAAATGTCTACAGCACTTTCCAAAGCTGCTTCTGGAAACACTCACAGCAGGGCTCCCTTTGTAAGGAGAAGGTTCTTTGATTTGCAAAGAGCGGTGAGGTCTTCTGGCCCCAGCAGAGGCTTCCAGTGGGGGGTGCGGGCTGCAGCGACTCGCCCTGGCGGAGCCTGCGCACTCCACTCCGCGCACCCCTCTCACAGCCCCGCGGCAAGATCTCTGGGACCAGATCTAATCACTGCCAGGAGAATGCCCATTTGTTGGCTGGCTGGTGCTGGTTTACGGAAACAAGCAGCAGTTGCCTTCAAAGGGGGAGAAAAGGCCACTGGAGAGTATGAAGTATACCAAGGAGTCTCTCCTGGGCTGGGGCTGCCAGAGGCGGGCGAGGGACCCTGATGCTCCGCTCAGATCTCCTGCCTCCAGGAGACCAATGCCTCACTAACAGGGTGTCTTGGGCCTTCAGTTTTTGGCATTCAAAATTCAATGTGGGCTCGAATGGTAGTGTCATTAGTGCATTTAGATTGGTTGCTTAAAAATCTCTTGCAAGAGCCCTGGCCGGTTTGGCTCAACGGTTAGAGCTTCAGCCTGTGGACCAGAGAGGCCCGGGTTTGGTTCCCCCTAGGGGCACGTTCCTCGGTTGCAGTTTGTTCCTGGCCCCGGTTGGGGTCATGCGGGTGGCAGCCAGTCTGTGTGTCTGTCTCACATTGACATTTCTCTCTCTCTCTTCCTCTCTCTCTTTCTCCCACTCTATCAGATAAATGCGAAAATGTCCGTGGGTACCGATAAAAAAAAAATTCCTTACAAGAGCCCAGCCGGTGTGGCTCAGTGGTTGAGCGTCGACCCACGCACCAACAAGTTGCCAGTTCGATTCCCAGTCAGGGCACATGCCCAGGTTGTGGGCCAAAACCCCAGTGGGGGGCATGCAGGAGGGGGCCAACTGATGTTCTCTCTCAATGATGTTTCTCTCTCTCTCTCTCTCTCTCTCTCTCTCTCTCTCTCTCTCTCCCCCTTCCTCTCTTTAAAAGAAAAAAAAAATCCCTTACAAGAAACTAGACATGAACCTGGTGTGGCTTCTCTGTAGACACCTGAACTTAAAAGCCTTCTAGCCAAACGCCAGCATTTCCTGAGTGAGCCTTGCTTGTTCAGCTGCAGAGCCGGAAGGTAGTGACATCACCTAGCAGCTGCCTGCAAAGTGCAAATTTGATCACGTGTGCCAGGTAAGCAAAGGGCAGGCGCTTCGGCTGGGCTGAATACAGTCACTCCCCTGCGACCTCCGATGTCCCTCTGAGCTCTGACCCAGAGGTCCCGAACACAGGCTGAGACTGGTGGGGCTAATGGAAGCAGCTATTCCTGCCAAGTGCCATATACTCTCGGGGATCTGGAAAAGATTAGTTCTCCTGCCCCTGGTCAGAGTGCAGCATGTGCACGAAACCGGGTGCGATGAGATGGGGTCGGAGGCATTCTTTCCAAAACCTGCAGCCCTTCACTCCTTCAGCCTTTCTCTCTCTGCCCTTCTAATAGGCAAGCACATGTTCTCATGTAACAAGTTAGAATTTGTGGAACAAATGGCTAACTGGTTTCTGAAGCTAGGCATCCCTGTGGCTAGCTACATCCTGCCTTCCTCGGTTTCATTCATCCCCACACCTCTTTTGTCCACTCCTCTTATCTTTTTTGTTTTGTTCTTTGCCTCTTCTGCATTTCCTTCTTTCCTCTTCCGTCCTCCATACCTTCTCCTCTCTCCGTCTCCCTCACTTGCCCTTTCCTCCTCCTTTCCACCCTTTCTTTCATTCAGCGGACGTTAGTTTGATACTTACTACCTGTTGGATAGTAGAAAGACGGAATGAGAAACACTAGCCTGACCTAGAGGGGATGCCCCTCATTCGGTCAACACCTACTTTGAGAGCTTTGTGTGGCGCCACCGCAGGTGTTTGAGACCCTCGATGATCTAGACGGAGCAACGGCCCCTGTCCTCGTGGAGCTCGGTAAAAGAGACAGGGAAGGGGACAGCACCCAAAGTTCAGACGGAGGAGTCATGGGAGACTTCTGGCCGGAGATGGTGTTTGAGTTAAGTCTTAAAAGAGATAGAACCATTAGCCTTGTGGGCAAAGCAGGAAACATGTGCAAACACAAGAACGTAGTGAGTGCGTGACCCCCCTGGGACATACAAGTAGGTGATGTGGTCCGAGTGTGAGGAGGCCTGTGGGAGAGAGGGAGAAGCTGGCACTAAGACCCCAGCACGGGCCAGGCCATCAAGGTCCTGATGTCGTAAGGAAAGGAGTCTGCCATGTATCCTGCAGGCCATGGCGAACCGTTTAACAATTATAAGTAGGTGAGTAACAAGATGAGATTTGCATTGCAGAAAAAATAATTCTGAGAGCACACCGCTCCAAAGGAAAGTACTAGAAGGGCACAGTGGCAGAGGGAGTGACTAATGAGAAGGTTGTTTCAATAATTCCAGGGGGAGGTGAACCAGGAGAGACAGAAGAAAGATCTCTGCTCACACTCGTATGTATAGAGCTATATTTTTATTGCTCCATATTGCTCTCTAGAAGACATCCCAATGTACATTTTTTGTCTTATTCCAAGATGTGCGGACTTTCTGTAGACACAGAGTCATATGTCCTTTCTTGTCTTCGTGATGTTTGCCCTAAAGTTCTGTATCAAAACTAATGGCCCATGCTTCAGCCCCTGTGGAACACAGTTTGGCAGCTCCTCGAAACGTTAGAGAATAACCATATGACCCACTAATTCCACTCTTAGGTATACCCGGAAGAAATAAAACAGGTGCTCAAATAAGTACTCACACAAAAGTGTTCCAGGCAGCAAAAAGTGAAAAGGGCCCAAAAGTCTAACAATGGATGAATGTGGTATATCCATGTAATGCAATATTATTCTGCCATAAAAAGGAAGTACTGATACACACTGCAATATGAATGAATCATAAAAACATTATGCCAAGTGAAAGAAACCACACACAAAAGGTCATGCATTGCGCGATTCCATTTGTGTGAAATATCCAAAATAGGTAAATCCACAGAAGCAGAAAGCAGGTGGGTGGGAAGGGAGGAGAGTACTTAGTAACTGCCAAAAGGTCACGGGGTTTTATTCTGGAGCGATGACAATGTTTGAAACTAAATAGAGGTGGCGGCTGTCCAACATTACACATGTACTAAATGCAACTGAAATGTTCACTTTAACGTGATTACTTTAATGGTGTGTGGAATTCACCTCAATTTAAAAAATTATTTTAAATTTAATGGTATAATTTCATTCTTCTCTTTCTCCATCCCACTTCCCCACTAATCACTCTCCCGATGACTGAAGTGTCGCAGGGCTGGAGTTGACCAGAGCAAGCTCTCCAGTGCAGGTGCAGACACACACGACCACACTGCCCAGTTTCCCTTAGGATGCCGAGAGGAGCCCAAGAATCAGGGAGAGCGGTGAGAACGGGTTTCAGTTTGCACCTCTGAGTGGTGGAACGAGATATACCGTAAATCAGGGTAACGAGATGAGACCCTCACATGGGAAGAAAGCTTAGGTCCCACTGCAGAAGCAAGTGTGAAAGGCTCTGGGGAAAGTAGCTTGAGAGATGCCTGCAGACGGTGGTGTGTGGCTCCTGCCACGTCTGTGCCTCTGTCTTCCTAACAGAAAAGACTGATGAGGAAGCTGGAGCACTGTGCACCGGGAGGCTGATGAAACCTGCTTCCCCCCGTCTTGCAGAGGAGGCATTCTGAGAGGCCTCATCTAGTAAACAAAGCAGCAAGACATTACTTAGGCACCCTGAGAACTGAGCAGGGACTTTCTAGGGCTTGGAAAATGGAAACACTAGAAGGGCCTGGAGGCGCGGGGTATGAATGTGGATGCTGCCACAGACCGTGTGAGCATGGGAGGTTATTCACCCTCCCTGTGCCTCGGTTTCTTCGTCTCTGAAACAGAGATAATAACACCTGCCTCATCTGCTCTTGTGAGAATTAAATGATATACATCTCGTAGGGTATTCTGAAAGTGCAAGGTGATATTTAAATTGTTTGATAACTGGTGTGATACCAACACGTCCGAATAAACACCGAAATAAGTGATCCAGTCAGAATGGACACCAGCCATGTGCCCCCTGTATGCGGCACCAATAACACATGCATCAGCCCAGAAATTGTGCATGGTTCATAGCGAGCCTTCAATGGAGCCCTTCTATTAGCTGGAAGAGGCAGCTAGAAGAGGATTCCAGGGTCATTGTTTTATTGATCCAAGACCACTCTTGGATCGCTCTAAGTATAAGATAGACAAAGGCAAGCCCAGGCTAGGAAAGATCTCTGAAGGTTCTCGCACCCCGCTTCTGTAAACAGGTGATCTCCACAGAAGGTGGCAAAATGCATCCTATCTGCCAGAAACTTAAAAGGAAACGTAGACATGCATGAGATCAATTTAAAACTGGCTGATAATGTGCCTTAGAAGTCTAGAGGTCCCAACAGAAGGACAGAAGCAGCTGGACCAGGACTCGAAGGGCTGCCCCCTATGGGGATAGGAGCCTGCCCCAGAATGCAAATCAAAGCCTTGACTCCTTCCCCAAAGAGGGCTGCCAGGGGGGTGGAAAATGTCAGCTGAACCGACAGCCAGGTAGGTTAGCGATGCAGTTGGTTGCATTCTGGTATTGCTTCTCAAAAATATTTGAAATATTTATATTCCTGGGAATAGTGAGTAAATTTCAGGGAATGATGTGAGAAGGATGGAAAACCGTTTCTGGCTTTGCTCCTCATTTGCCTAACACAATTTTCAAGTGTTCAGACCTGGTTGAATGAATAGCAAGGTGGGAGAGTGAATGGCTTGTGAAGAGAGGACAGGGTATGTGTAGAGAAGAAACTGAATATTAGGTCATCTACTGAAATGCAGTTTCTGCCCCCAACATAAGAAAAGCAGGGCCCTGGCCAGTTTTGCTCAGTGGTTAGAGCTCGGCCTGTGGACCAGAGAGTCGCCAGTTTGATTCCCAGTCAAGGGCATGTACCTCGTTGTAGGTTCGATCCCTGGCCCCAGTTGGGGTCATGTAGGGGGCAACCTATTGATGTGTCTCTCTCACATCAATGTTTTTCTCTCTCTCCCTCCCACTCTATCTGAAAAAAAAATCAATGGAAAAATATCCTCAGGTGAGGATTAAGAAAACAGTAATAATAATAATAAGAAGAAGAAAAGCAGGGACGACTCAGATGAGATGAGAGAGTCCTCCATGAAACAAGAAATGTACATTTCAGGGCTCAGCCCCTATCAGTAGGAACTCAGAGAGGGAGCAGATACTATAGTGTGAGACCACCATGCTCCCAGGTTCCTCCAGGTGCAAAGGAAGCTCCACCTTGAGAGGGATTGGCTTCCTTCTGCCTACAGATGGGTCCCGTGGTCATGCCCAGTCACCAGCCGGTCTCCATCCTCACCAGTCTACCACCACTCTACTTATTCTTTCTCTTGTTCTGTTTTTTCATTCCATGTGCCATACCTTCCTTTCTAGCCACCCTAACCCCTTACTTCCCCGTTTTAGGAAGAAGCTCTAAGCTTGGATTCGGATCCTACTTCCACCAATGACTACGTGACCTTGGACAAGTCATTTAACATTTTCAATGCCTAGAAAACAGATGACAAAATATATCATAAGATGTTGTGAAAGTTAAGAGAAAGAATCCATGTAGAACCCTGAGAACAATTTTGGCCCACAACCACTGTAACTATTATCATGGTTAAAGTAGTCTGGCTTAAAATTATTACTTTTATGAGATTATACTAATTTATTCCATGCCTCCAAGGTCTTTTTATGATTCCTAGTTCCTTTGTTCCTGTGTATACACTCTATACTCAACCTTCTGAATCTTTTTTTCAGCCACCCAAAGCTCCCTTCCAATTACTAATAATATTACCTAAACTTTATTAAACTATGTGTCAGGAGCTGTTAGCTCTTTATACATGTCATCTAACTTGATTTCATCATCACAATAACCATGAAAGGATATCATTATCTCCATTTCACTAATAAGAAAATAGACTGAGAAAGGTAAATAATTCATCAAACTCCAAGCTGTAAACGGCAAGCATTGTGATGAATCCAACTCTTTTTGCAAAATAAAGCCCGTCCTATTATTCTATGCTCCCTCCTGGTGGTTTCCTACAAATGGATCTGATCCTCTTGACATAATTCTAAACGTTTTCATACTGGGAACATCTTCTATTTCTATTACTCCTATAAAAGCTACCACCCTATGCATGGTGTTGGATAAGCCACGGGTATTCAGTGTTTGTTTAGATGTTCAGAAAAAAACACTTTGTAAACAATTCTTTGGTAACATTCTTATTTACTGGCCCTGTACAAAGGCTACTGATAGAAAATCTAGAATTAATTTATAAAGCTGATGCTTTCACAAAAAAGTTCCATCTGTTTGTAGAACAAACATGTAAAAATATTCGCACAGTGAAAACTTAAGGAAGTCGCCCAGATGACCCATCCTTACATGAATGACCCAGGGGATGCAAGGACACAATCCTATTGAAGGGACCTACCAGTGTCTGCCTATTATTACAACTGTGACCAAGAGAATCGGCGTGGCCCTGAGTAACAAGTAATAGCTGCAGCTTCACTACAATGTACAGTCTGCCTCTACAACCCTCAACTGGTCCCTCATTCTAAATCAGGGTAGCAGTGACCAATGGCTAGTGTCCTACTCTGTAGTTCTTTCCAGCAGCACAAAAAATTAAAGCTATGAATAAATGGAGTAAGTTTACTGAGGCAGAATTATTTCCATGGAATTGTTTATAACTAGCTCATAAAGAAATGGGATGATTTGTTTAATAGTCTCATCCACAGAGAAATATCTAAAGGGTGGGTTTTATAGAAAAGGGGTTAAAATTTTCATTGTCAGGCACCAGAAAAATAAAAATATTTTTATTCTGCTGCCAGTGGTTACACTTATCTGTCTGATGTCCTGTGCTTTATTGCTCTGGCTTCCATTTGGCTTCAGGGATTAACATGAGAAGAGCTGTCTGTGTGGGCTTGTGCAAAGGACTGACCTTATTTGTGAAGTCACAAAAATTTCGGGTATGACCATCACAGACATAATGGCTCTGATAATGACAGAGTTGCCAAATTATGATCCAAACTTGGAAATAAAAGAGAGGAAGTTGCAAAGATCCTATTTCCAAGACAATGCCCCTGAACATGTCCTTGCAAATAAGAACAAGTAAGTAGAAATGAAGAGAATATGTGATGTTCAGACAGGGTTATTTCTAAACAGAATGCCATTCAGAATTTTCTGTGACAAGTCAGCAGCTTCCTTTAAATGAGCCCCGTGCAATTTCAGAGCTGCACCTGGTTTAATTGATGACTCTCATCATTTCCTCAATGACTAGTGCAAACCAGCCCCATTTTACTCTCATTGAGAACATCAACGCCACAGAAGCTTGGAGCTATAGCATCCATTCATGCACTGAATGTTAACATGTGTATCATCATACCACGTCTTTCTGGCTCCTTTCTCTCACCCTTGCAGAGCCGGGGTGGAGGGAAGGGAGGGCACCGAATAATGCCAGCACTTGATCTTTGCCCTTCAGCATCTTGTATTTGCAGGGATGAGACACAGACGCATGAAATAGTTGAAGCCATATGAAGCTACAGGAGGTTATTGCCCAGATGACGGGGGTAGATGCTGCTGCATGAACTCAGAAGAGTTTAGAAAACACTGGGAAGAGCCTCACAGAAGAAGTGGAATAAGAGTCGGATCTTGTGCAATGTGAAGGCTGTAAAGAGGGGTGGGCAGAGGTGGTAATGGTTCCACAATTCTTGTACTTGAGATCGAGTGCTGCTTACTTGCAAATGTGAAAGGACCACAGTGACTACAGCAGGGTTATATGGAAATAGTTGAGGTATGGTCATATGGGTCACTGGTGTGACGTGCAAAAGAAAAAACAAAAACCCTTAAATTTTTCATATACCTTTAGTATAACTCGAATTATTAATAATGGTCTATGTTTTGATATGATTATCATAGCAGCCCAAAAATAGAAACCACCCAAAGGTTCATTAACAAATAAATAAATACATAAAAGCTGTGATAGCCATACATTGGAATATTATTTAGGAATAAAACGAAATGAAATGCTGATCCATACACAGATAAAGCCTGAAAACATATGTTAACTGAAAAAAGCTAGTCATGAAAGGCCACATATTGTACAATTCCATATGTATAATACGTATAGAATGGGTAGATCCATAAGAACAGTCTAGGGTTGGGGAAGTTAGGGGAAAATAGGGAGTAACTGTTAATAGATCTAGGATTTCTTTTTGGGATGATTAAAATGCTCTGAAATTGGGTGATGGTTGCATAACTCTGAATCCACTAACAACACTAAATTGTACACTTTAAGTGGGTGAATTGCATGGTATGTGAATTATATCTAATAAAACTGTTATTAAGCAAACCGTTGCCCTGGCTGGTTTGGCTCAGTGGCTAGAGCATCGGCCTGTGGTCCAGAGAGACCCGGGTTCGGTTCTCACTAAAGGCATGTACCTTGGTTGCAGTTTGTCCCTGGTCCTGGTTTGGTTGTGCTGGAGGCAGCCACTTGATGTGTCCCTTTCACATCGATGTTAATCTCTCTTCCTCTCTCTCCCTCCCACTCTATCTGAACAAAAAATGGAAAAATGTCCTCGGGTAAGGATAAAATAAAAAAGAAAGAAAACTAACTGTTAAGAGACATAGACTCTAGAGAGTAGGATCTAGGAGTCTGAGGGCAGGGAGGGAGACTGACATTGTCCCCAATTTGTTTATAATCAATATAGCCCAGTTGGAAATACAAGGAGAGAAGACTGGATTTCCCTCATCACACTCTGGCTCTTTTAAAAATATAGGCCTTTTAATTTTCTAAAATTGCTAACTTCTATTTTTAAATTTAGTTTGATTTTTCAAATAATAACATAATAGTGTGGCTGGTCATGGATATACGTGTGTGTGTGTGTATTCATCCATCCATCCCTTGAGAATCCCTGACAGCTATATTATGTTCAATTATTTCTGACCATTCTCGAGGTCCCTCTTGATTTCTAGAAGAATTAGGTTATTGAACGTCACTTCACTCCGGAGACCATTCATGGAGTGCCTGTCTTGGGCAAGCACACACCGAAGCAAGGCTACGTGAGGGGAGGGAAATGAGTAAGAAACATGTTCCTACTTCGTAGCGCTTACCACTCCAGAGGGAAATAGGACAAATAGACGGGGGCCTAAAAGAAAGAGGAAACTGTAAGCTCCATGCATTGTCACACTCTCTGGCTGATGGGGACAATAATTTGACCCAGCACTTCTCAAAGTAGCTACCTAAAAATAATCTCAGCAGTGTTTGCCAACAACATAAATCCTAAACCCCATCCCAAACTAACAAATCAATGTCTCAGAGAGGAAGGCCCCAAAAACATATGTATCTATTTAATGTTAACTCCATTCCATCCCACAATTTAAGACACTGAGATTGTCTGTAGTAAATAAAGCTGGTGTAAATAAGTAGGCCAGCATTTCCCCAACCACATTCTGCAAACTAGTTTTTCAAGTAGTGAAAGGTATTTTTTTGGCAAAAAAAAAAAAAAAAAAAGGTTTTGAGGTCAAATAAGTTTGGGATACCTTGGGTTAAACAAATTTTAATTGGTTTATTTATTACAGAATGCTAAGAAATTTAATGGGCCTACTGTGTGCTCTAAAATCTTTGAGAAGGTGGCAAAAGCAGTCATTACCAAGTTATTTGACTAGGGGCTCTTTTTTCTCTCTCACATATATCAATGGGCAAGCTAAATTAATGGCTAAAAACTTATCTACCAAAATTAAGAGAAAAGAGATGCTCTCGAAAAATATTATGATCTTTTACTTCTTATAAAAAAAGAAACATATATAAGAGAATAAAAACTTTAAAACTAGTTTTCCTCCTGGGTACTATCTGAGCAATATCCCAAATACCCTTTTTTGTAGTCTACCTGTCACTTGGAGTAATACTCATTTACTCACGAAGGGGATGCTTCAAAATCAACGTGAAGATTTCTTTGCTGAGAAGTCCTCAAGACAGAGGCTAGGGGAGCATGGTACATTTCCTCTGTGGTTTCCAAATTTGGCAGAATAGGGTGTACAAGGATGAGTACAGAGCCCAGAAGAGGGAGAGCTAGAACACAATTATTCTGTAGCTAGTTCCTGGTCACTGGGGGTCCCAACTCTCTAAACAACCTTGGGATGAAGTCAGTAATTTTCTTAGCTGGAATCAAGATCAACAGTTGGAGGACTGAGGTCTTCTAAACCTGGACCTGCTTCTGACTGCACTCCCCTGGGTCAGTTCAAAAGACAGAAGAAGAAATGGCCTAGTTTTTCAATCGCAGCAGCAGCAGCGGCATCCAACCAGTCAGTCACTCAAGCTAGAGTGGAGGTGTTCAGCCCAGACTCCTATTTCTTCCTAAGCTAACTAATTATAAAATCTGCTGCATTTATGATGTAAATATTTCTTACTTCTCCTCTCCTCTCCATCTCCACTGATGCTGCCCTACTTGGGTTCTCCATCATCTAATACCTGTACAATTTCAATAGCTTTCTAATTGGACTCTCTACCTACATTCTCGCTCACCTCAAATCCATCTTCCATGCGGATCAATGCATATTTGATGGTACCATTTCCAGTTTAAAAATCCTTCAATAGCTCTCAATTATCTATGGCAAATAATTTCCCTCAAAGTATGTTCAGCAGAACACTAATACAATGCATGCTCTAAAAACGTGGGGGTGCTCTTTTGAAATTGGAGGCTGGGTGTCTTTAGTGCAGGTACAATGGAGAGGACCACCTGTCAGTGTCTGATCTGTCCCCCAGTGCAGCAGAAAGGTCCAATAATTCCTTGGAGACTCGGGACCCAGAGGAAGTCCGGATCAGAAAAATTGGAAATGCTTTCAAAGACTACCAATGTCCTTGGGTGGGGGCTCTCGAAAGTCATTTAAAACACAAATGCTTATGGGATAATGGGCACTTTTTACACTTCTAAAGAGAAGGTTTAGTTTATAGTCAGAGTCTGCTAAATATCCTCAAGTTTCCTCCAGGAAAGCAATCTGAAACTTCAAAACTATCCCTCTTCCATTAAGATGATGCTTTACATGTGTAGCATCTTTGTAAGTCCTAAATTAAGCACTGAAAATTCAAATAACCTAGGAATCAGGTAGATCACAACTGACAAAATTCTGACTGAGTTTCCAGGACAAAGTATCTGATGTGTGCCCTCCCCGCAACATCAAGATAGCTTCTTACTAAACTAGACACTAAGTCAGACAAATCTTCAGCATTTGAATTGGCTGCTGGCTGGCATTTTAAAAGCCAACTTCTCTATGTAAATGCAACACTCAAATGAAAAATCTAACAAGTAGTTGCACATCTTACAGCCAGAATATGTTTTGGTTAAAAGGCATATGAATCAAACATTCATAAGCTAAATTGTGCATTTCCTTGTTCTTGTTCTACCTTATTTGTATTCTTCTCTCTTCTTCTTCCCCTTAAAATGTTTTTGTGAATTCACCCACACTAAGTTTGAGATGTGGCACAAACAACTTTTTTTTAAGCTATCTTTATACCAGTGTATATTTCAAAACCAAGACAAAACAATATCATATTTATCAACATATTATGCAGTCCTAATAAAATCCTGATAGTTATTACAATATCTTGCATAGTTCTTTATAGTATAGCTTTGGTCCAAGGAGTTTAACAGACTCACACACACACACATACACACACACACACACACACACCCCATTCAAAATACCACAGCTGAAGAAAGCATCTATAATAACAAATGGCAATTGTGTGTTTCAATTAAAGAGCCACCACAGCCTTCTTATAGCACTGCATTCTGCACTAGCAATAATTTAAGAATTAGAGCTATAAAAATAATGTAAAAAAATCAATCTCCGAAAAATAACGCTATTTTATGTTTGTAAATTTTGAAATTGAAAATATTCCAGCAGTGTTCATATAAGAGGTATGCTGGCTTAGCTTTAACATAGCTCCTTAGACATAAAGACTTCTTCAGGACCTCTCTGTTGAGTGTTCGTGTACATCCATGTATCAAGTACACACACTCTTCCAGAAGTAAACATCTGAATCTAAGAACTTTATTAAAGTAAACCTCAACCAAGACTCATGGCCATCATCATTTGATTCCTTGTCACCAGAACTGGCTCTCTGCTGAGGCACTGGCATGGTTCTGTAAGCAGAAGGACCAGTTCTCACCACTGAGGACTGCCTGGCTGTGACCCTGTGGGCAATGCTGGAAGCAGGGAAAACATCAACTTCCCAGAGCCTTCCTTACCTAAGAATCACAGTTTTCAGAGAGGCGAAGCATCTGCCATAAATGGCATGTGAGCACCACTAAGACATTTGTCCCAGGGAGTGAGTGCATTGAAGCAAACAAAAGGCCGAGATGAGCATCAACCAACCGGAGAGCTTCCTGCTCCAGGCACTGGAAGGATATGATCTTCCCATCTCCAGTGGGTAATCATGTGTCCCATCCTTGGCCAACTGGTCCACCAGTCAAGGATTAGTACTCTTTCTGAACTCAGGATTCTGGCATCTAGTCAGTGTAGGAATCTACTCCCTTCTAACATTTCACAAACCCTAGCAACAGGAAGTAAGGGCCTTTATTATATCCTTCCTAACCTCAATCCCAGTTTCCAGAATCCCATGAGTTGCACTTGTTTTCCCAAAAGAAACTTCCGCAATTTCTAAATGAAGAATAGATAATGCACATACAGACACTTGCACAAATATCTGTGCTGTTCAATAAATTTTCACAAACTTTACACACTGTGTAACCAGCAACCAGTCAAAACTGACTTTTCAATAGAGATGTACAAGTTCTGCTTAGCTTTACTAAAAGTAGCAAGGCCTGAACTCCAAGCTACTACTTTCCATGGGCTTCCTATACCTTCCAAAACAAGTTCTGCTTTCAACATTAACAAGAGATACTCTCTTAGCATTTCCACCTGCATTCAGTCAATATTTTTTTAAATAAGGAGGCTGTCATCAGAACTGTAAAATCTCAGAATGTTAACCCTTACGCCCAGCAATCCTCCCACTGTTTTATGTGGTAGAAATCATAATATGATGATATTTGGAGGAGAATTCTTCTGGTCTGGTCATGACAGTGAAGAAGAGCTGAGCCACAAGTTGCTCTGATACATGCTTTTCTATATCTGCTCATTATCTCTATTTTTAGGCAGCCATGGAAGCCCACATAGGTTAGCTTCTCAAGTTTTCTCCAGAAAACTAACATTTAAATTTTTTATTTTCTCCCAATTTGAGAACTTGTTAAAGTACTCCAAATCTTAATTAACAAGAACAGTACAGGAATTAAAATCCAAGTCACCATTTGCAGTGGAACTATCTTCACATATAAAAAGCCAGTGCACATCTTCAATGGAAAAGGACCAACAGCAAGTCCTTTAGAGCTTCAGTGGCCTCTTCAAAGGTGTGTTTTAGGAATGTCTTCAAATTGCATAGTTTCATCTACCAACACACTCACACAGGGTCCGTCAGTAATGTGGATGATGTCATGACTGGTTTGGCTCAGGAGCATCAGCCAGTGGACCAATGAGTCGCAGGTTCGATTCCGATCAAGGGCACGTATCTCGGTTGCAATTCATCCCCAGCCCTGGTTGGGGCTGTGCGGGAGGCAGCCACTCGATGTGTCCCTTTCACATTGATGTTTCTCTGTCTCTGTCTCTCTCTCTCTCTCTGTCTGTCTCTCTCTCTCTCTCTTTCTTCTTCTCTCTCCTTCCCACTCCATCTGAACAAAAATGGAAAAATGTAAGGATGAGGATAAAATAAATAAATAAATAATGTGGATGAAAGCAGCATACACTTGCCTCTCCAGATCATCCTCGATCCTTCCCCACTCTGTTCTTCTACTGTGTGATTGAACAATAGGCTCTGCTCTTTGGCTTCTGGTTGGTTTTGGCCAATGGGGGCCCTCACAGAGATCAGAGTGAAGGAGGGGAATGAGATTGGGGTACTTATTCCTTGGCTTCTTCCCCATGGGAACAAGGCTTGTGTCCCTCCACAGGAAAGGATTCATCCTTCTCAAGGCAGCCTTCGTGGCAAGACTCAGTCCTCCCAGGCTCCTGTAATCATGCCCTTTCCTAGTCCCACTGGGTAAGAGGTGGAAACAGCCCTGCAGTGACCAGTACTATACTATCCCTTGTGGTTTCTTTATGTTTATCAATATCTTTTCAAATTATTAAACCCCTTCAAATTATCCTAATTTGAGGATTTTACCTGTGTTTTTGTAGGGATTCTGACTGATACAATAACCTTCCACTCAGAACTTACAGCTTCTTTTTTATTTTTTTTTATTTTTTTATTTATAGAGTGAGGAAGGGGGAATGGAGAGGGAGAGAGAGATAGAAACATCAATGAGAGAGAACATCGGTTGGCCTCCTCCTGCATGCCCCCCACTGGGGATCTGGCCCACAACCTGGGAACGTGTTCTGACCAGGAATCAAACTGGTAACCTCTTGGTGCATATGTCGATGCTCAACCACTGAGCCACACTGGCTGAGCACTTCTTTTACTTTTAACAAATACTGCTGTCCCTTTTACTTTTAAAAACATCACTACTGAATCATGGAATTGTTTTCCTGAATTGCAAGCTCATGGAGATGAATCAAAAATGAGAAAGAATAAAAATGAAACTTTGATCCTCTTGGCTAAGGTCAAATATAGCATCAATATGCAACTGTCATCAAGATCTGCATACAAATGAGAGCATTTTCCTGAAACACTAAACCTCTTTCTGACATACTCTAGCTTTTATGTTCCTTTAAGTTTTGTGAATATATTATCATTTCAATTCATCAATGGCCCAGGGCTTCAAACCATATCAGAAAGCAGTATCAAACAAGAAACCTTGCAAGTAATTGGGACTCTAATCTGGATTCCGAGAAGATAGATAAAGGTCTCATCATTTGGGTCAGAGAGCAATCTGTTCTCTGTTTTGGAGATCCTCCCAATCCCCAACTGCTTTGTAAGCTGTCAAGCAAGCACTGTACAAATAATATGATTATACCACCCTTCAGTGGTTTAGTTTTTAATATCATTAACCCTTGGATTTGGCATCGTAAAAAAGCCAGTGTTCTAAAAAGACCTGAGGAGGTTCCTAGGTTCAGTTCCACCACAAACTGGGCCATTCTACACAAGTTGCCTAACGTCTTTGGACCTCATTTTTTTTTTTTTTTTCATTAATGAGAGGAAGGTGGATAGATGCAAATTCTCAAGTTTTTGTAACCAGATTATTGCAACAGACAGTAAATAAATTATTCTTATGGAAATTGGAGACAATAGCCTAAAGCTTCTTCCAACAATCAAAAACTACTTTGAAATCTTATATTTTAAATTAAAATTCTGAACTAATTTAGTTTATTCTCAATGAAAAAAGTTTGTTTATTTTAATATAAAAATGTTTTACAATGTATATAAATTTTAAAAATGAGCCAACCCTTTAATCCGCTGATTCTAGGAAACTAATTTGGAGAAATGCCTCATGTGTACACAAAGATTCATATACAGGAATGTTAAATGGGAAATATTCTGCAGGACTGAAAAATGGGCAATATTCTAAATCTGTCAGTGGACTAAACTCACTATGGTAAATCAACATTTTAAGATCATCCTGTCATTCAGTTTATCAAAGAGAATAAATTGATTTGGAAAAATGTCTGTGGTACATTTTTAGGTGGAGAAGGCAAGTCACAGAATATTTATTATGATCTTATTACTATGTTTAAAGACTATAAATAAGATATATAAGTGTTTAAGTATGCTTTCTAAATATCCACATTTGTCAATGTACAAAAGAAGGTCTGAATGGATATCCATTGTTAAGAACAGCTACCTGTAGGGAGGTAAGTATGTTGGGAGATTGTAAAGGAAGACTAACTTTTTACATTATCCAGTTTTGTGTTGTTTAGATTTTTTTTTCCCCAAATACCTAATTTCACCAAATTTAAGAGACAAATTATTTTAAGACTCAACCTTAGGTTATGTACCACTAAGGAAAAAAAGTGCCAATAAAACTATGAGACACCATTAGTTTTGAGATGTAGCCCCATTTTAGAGTTATTAAAATGGGGGGGGTATGCTTTAGGATCAGTAAAATACAGTATATGACTTCACACATTTTTATAATATAGAAAAACTAACATTGGCATGGTAGGAAGATGCATCATGTTTTATGTAGCAAATATATGAATTTCACTTAATAATTTAATGTGACCATCAGTGGTCTTTTCTTATTAAAATCTAATATCAGCCCGGTGGTGTGGCTCTGTGGATTGGGAGTTGTCCCATGGACTGAGAGGTCCCGGTTCGATTCCCACTCAGGGTACATGCCCAGGTTGCAGGCTGGATCCCCAGTAGGGGGCGTGAACGAGGCAGCCGATTGATGTTTAGCTCTTACATCAATGTTTCTCTCTCTCTCTTCCTTCTTCTCTCTCTAAAAAACAAAACCAAAACTCAATAAAAGCATATTTTTAAAAATCTAATATCAAGCTAGCCTTTTTTAATCTGTGCAACTGTATTGCTCAGTCTCCTCTGTAGTATCCTAGCACTTCATAAAGGGCCCTGTGCATTGTAATGACTAAAAAATGTTCTGTGCTTCTCTTCCTTATCAAATTCACCTTAATTCCACTCTTATATTCTAAGCATTGACAACATGATTAAATGTGAGATAACTTGAGAATCTGATAAATAAGATCTCAATTCCATCCCTTTGCTCATTAGAGCCAGTGAATCAAATAAGCCTCAAGACACTAATCTCTGGACATCATTTGAAATTAAACAATATTAAGGTTTCAATAATGACTGGAAATTGGGGAACAAATTTGTTTATCTACTAATTATTTTAGCATGATATTCATCATATTTTTCTACCTTGATGATTAATATTTGCCTCCAATTCTTACTACATTCAAACAATATTTAAGGGGATATTTGAGAGATTGGGTTAAAGTAAAGATCGCTTCTTACACCTTTGTGGCCTTTCACTTTATCATAGAGGAAAATTAAACAGATTCAGCATAGTTACTCCTTTTAAAGGTAATGAGTGACTTTTTAAAAAAGTAATGAATGTCTCGCCCAGGTCAGGTAGCCCAGGGGATTAGAGCATCATCCTGATAGGCCAAGGTCACAGGTTTGATCTCGGGTCAGGGCACATACAAGAAGCAACCAATGAATGCATAAATAAGTGAAACAACAAATTGATGTTTCCCCCTCTCTCTGTCTCTCAAATCAATAAAAAAAAAAAAAAAGAATGTCTCTTAGAACTTATTATATTCCTAGGTTTTCCAATTGATTCTTGTTTTTAGCTCATCCCAAAAGATAATGATGAGCTGAAGAAAAATTGTAAAGCAAAAAAACACCTAACAATAAACATTCTTAATAATTAATTATCACAATCATAAAACAATTATTTAAACATTTTTTAGTCAACATTCTCCTAGTGTACAGGTAAGACATGTTCTTGTACCTTAGCCAAGAAGAAAACATAGAGATTATATAAAGCTGATATACCTCTCCTCGATCAACGACGAGTTAGAAGCTTACTTCTCAGTAAGCGTTTGCCTTTGATTTTTCTTAGAGATGAAACTCAGGTGTTTCCAGCTCAGATCACTGTGAACTAAAAGTGTATCATGGGTATTGGCAAGCAAATGAGCAGACAAAGCATCCTTTTTTTGGCCTCTAGCGTTAAAAATCTTAAATAAAATATCTCCCTTTTCAAACATCTAGTCCTCTCAAAGATGTGCACTGCACACACCTTCCTCCTTCAAAGTTTCTGAAAAGGCCAAACACCCATGTTAGTATGCACAAGACACCATGGTAACATCATTTCAAGAAGCAAGTGGCACATGGTGACATTTGCATCCCAAATGAAGAAATTGCCTATCAGCAACTAGAACAGAATTTTGGATATAAAAAGAAAACTTAGAAATTATCTTAATCAAAACTCTACATTTTATAAGACAAAAAAAAAATGAAAGATCAGAGCCATTAAACGACTTGCCCAAGATAACTGCTAATAAATGGCAAAGACCAAGACTTCCAACTCCTGGTGTTCTTTAAATTATCCTCTGCTGGTCATTTCTAAAACAAAATTCAACAAACTATTCGCAAGGTCTTAGGAGATTAGTACATTCTTTTATTTGTCAACATCTATAATATTTTTTTAAATTACTGTCAAAAATCATGCAAGTGCTCTGAAAATAAACCAAAGAATTCAGTAGGAACATCAAAACCTGCAGAGCGACGGGCGTGTTTAGTCCCAAAAGTATAAGTACATTCATTATATGTATATTAATGATAGCAGTAAACAATTACATATTTTAAGGGCTTTTCACATGTTAACTAATTTAATCTTCCAAACCACCCAAGATGTAGGTTCCATTGTTATTGACACTTCAGAGATATAGACTCTGAGGCACAGAAAACTTCAGAAATTCACCCAGGGCTATAAGCTAGGAAGTGGGGAGCCAGGCTTAATCCCTAGCAATCTGTACTGAGTCTCTGCTTTTAATCACAACACTGTTACACTATATTACTGTTTCTTAATAGAAAATACAAAAAATAAATAAACATTTATCCGATTGATAAAACATTCAGCAGAAGATAATTTTACGGAGGTTAAAAAAGATTGAGAAACACCTTATCACTTACCAAACTTTTCAACAAATCTACTAATACAGTAATAACATTGAAGGTCAGAATCTTTTTCCTATATGATGCTCAAGCTAAAAAAAAGAGAGAGATTAAGGAGTAATAGAATTTTTTTAAAAGGCAAAATGAGCCCTGGCCGGTTTGGCTCAGCATTTAGAGCGTCAGCCTGCAGACCAGAGAGTCCCGGGTTCAGTTCCCGCTAAGGGCATGCACCTCGGTTGCAGTTTGTCCCCGGACCCCAACTGGGGCCGTATGGATGGCAACCAGTTGATGTGTCTCTCTCTCACATTGATGTTTCTTTCTCTCTCGTCCTCCCTCTCTCCCTCCCACTCTGTCTGAAGATAAATGCAAAAATAAATAAATAAAATAAAAATTGTAAAAGGCAAAATAAGAAAACTAAGTTACTTACAGACTATACAATCAACCTCCTAAATAATTGAGTTTTAAAAGAACACATAAATGCAGAGCAAGAACAAGTATGAGTCTGTTTAGATCTCAAAAGTGCTCGTGTGAGGTCTCTTCCGTTTGGCATACCCGTAAGTACTGTAAAAACAGCCACACAGTTTTATCTTCGCTCCCTCTCCACAAAGTCTTAAAAAGTTCAAAGTCCCCGGTATAAAAATCTACAACTCCCAATCTGCTTGCCACTATTTCATGCGACCTGTCAACTCCCTGGAGTTTACACACCAAGCAGTGAGGTCACCTGTATCTGCACCACGTGTCTTTGCCAGCGGGGCAGGTCAGAGTTGCTGCTGCTTGTAAGGTCCACGTGGCTGATGCAAACATATGAAAGGCACCTAAATCAGCCTGAGTCAGATCAGACTACAGAGTCTATATCTATACAGCTTTCTTGGCATAATTTTTAACTTAGCTTTATGAATATCTGAGCTTATGACTTGGTCATTATTGTAAAGGACTATGGGAGAGTGGGGGGTGGGAACAAAAAGTGATAACCAACCCAGGGACGTCTCCTTGTCCTCCTCAGGTGGCTTAGTTTACCGAAGTGAGGGAAGTCACAGGGAGCGGGTGAACAGAACAATGAGGACCGCCACATGGAAATAAGATTCACGCTGAACTCGGATAGAAAAGGAAGGGCTAAGGCAATGAGATCCCGCCCCACCTTCACCCTTAAAAGCACTTTTCCCACAGTCATTGCTGACCTTCCTACAGAACATCTTGCACCACAGAACAACGTAATGTTCACTGAGTCAGGGACCTGACCTGTGGACTCACGGGGCCGCATTCTAAACTGCTGAGCAACATCGTAATCTCACAGGAAAAAGCACACCAGCGGGAAAGGAGATTCAGAAGCCCCCAAGGAAAGGTGGGATTGAGCCTGATACTCCCCTCCGTCACTTGAAAAATGGGAATTACCAAGAAAATGGCAAGACTGATGACCTTGGAGAGGCCGTTCACGGGTTCTGATCAGATTTAAGGAATTGCTCTCTTTAGCTCTATGACAATTACATTTAGAAATCATTTCAGTGTGTATTTTAAAAAACCATTCATTGCCAATAATTGATGAATCAAAGAGAAGTTTCTGTTCATCATTTACTCAGACTCTGGACAAACACCAAAATCACTCAGCTGAGTAAAACAAGTTGATTTTCTCAGTCAAATTTCTTACACAAACCATGAGCAGCATTTGGTTCTCCTCTCTGGTCAATGAGGCTGGCATCTGACCTTGGATTCTTTACAGAACAGGCCTCATTACCTAGAAATAGGCCAGGAAGACTCTCTGACCCCAGAAGGGATCCTCTGACCTACCATAAAAACTTGTTTCCAAAAGAAATCGAATCCTTACTATCCCTAGAGTGTTTTTCTGAAGGTCCCCCAATGCACAAAGCCTGCTGTTTGTAGCTCATCCTCCTGTTTGTAGCTCAGCCTACCAAGCTCAAGAACATATATCTCCGTATTTAAAATAACTTGATTATACCTTTGAAAGTAGCAACCCTTTATTCTCTTGTGGATGTGTTGCCTTTCAACCCTCTTGGGTATCTTCATGTCAAAAGCAGTTAATTTTCCTTCTCTAAAAGCTCTATGGCAGAAATCTCCCACTTAGTATTAACTATCAATTAGCAAAGCACAGAGCATGTCTGTATAAGAATGTGTGTGAATGTGTGATGGGGTGGAGTGTATACTTGCCCATGGGTGTACAGACATTTAGGTCAACACGCGTAGTTACGCTGTTTATAGAAAATGACTAGTTTAAATAATTAACAGATATTTATCCTTAAAACTATGTAGAGTTCCATATAAATTTAAATAAGTGCTTTTATCGTTTATAAAATTTACATTCACTTTAACTTTTATATCTGTAAGATTTTTTTTTTATCCTCACCTGAGGACATTTTTCCATTTTTTGTTCAGATAGAGCGGGAGGGAGAGTGAGGAAGAGAGAGAGAAACATCGACATGAAAGGGACACATCGAGTGGTCGCCACCCACATGACCCAACCAGGACTGGGGACAAACTGCAACCGAAGTACATGCCCTTAGCGGGAACCGAACCTGGGTCTCTCTGGCCCACAGGCCAACCCTCTAACCACTGAGCCAAACCAGCTAGGGCTATATCTGTAAGATTTTTAACAGTTTAATGGCTCCTTTTCGATGACTGAAAACACTTAAAATTGTATTTTCCTCTTTAGTAAATGCACTGAATTATGTATTGTTCATCTTTTTCATGGAAATAGATCAGAATTCTCCCTCCAAATATTTTAGAATGTAAGCATTTGGGAGTGGAAGCAATTGTATCAGAGAAATCAACCATCACTTCTATGTACAGATAACCCTGGCTTCACTTATAAAATACTCTAAGAATCTGCATTTCATTGAAGTTGCTCAAAATCCCAGAAGGTGTGTGGGAGCTTTAAATTTTGCAAAGCATCTCCTGCACAGGCCAGGCTAGTGCTAGTGTGCTCAGTATTTGATCAAGTGAGAACAGTTTTTCCCAGAAATGCAATACGCAGTAGCAGGTTTGGAATGACATAGGCACACACTGTCCGTGGGGTGTATGAAGGAATACATAGCAATGTGTTAAGTGTGCGTCTGTCTGGGAGGACGTTAGGTAACTTTTTCAACTTGTCTGTTTCTTCCATGTATCCTTCTAAGAACATCGCCCTATTGTTTGTGTATGATCTATGGGATGAAAAAAGAAGTCTGTTCTGATAATGATTCCACAAATGTCAAAATACACAATGAATCCATTTATAAAACATGTATACCAAGGAGATCTATCAAAATCTATTGTGACTTAGATAAAAAAAAAAAAAAACATAATCTGCTCTGGGGGCTCAGTCCACGAAAAGCATCTTGGTCACCGAGACCTGTAGAAAGACCCAGTGTGGGTAGTGAAAGTGGAATAAGGCAGCCCTCACAGAAGACGTCGTGAGATTCTGGGTGCATGATCGATTGTATGGTCTCGGTATGGACTCACTCAGGAGCACGCACTCCGTTATCCATGTCAAGGTAACAGGAGTAATGTAACATGTGAAATCTCTTCTTCCCATCCAGGACCTTGCTGTCGGGGCACTGAAGGATCTTAGATACTTCCTTGTCATTCTGAATAACGCTGACACTTGACTACTCTCCTAGAACCCAGCACAGAAGTAAATGGACTTGTTCAAAAGGTTCCATAGAACCCAACAATCTAAACTGCCCAGACTCCAGTGTGCTCCAGCATGGCTCTTGTTCCCCTCTCTCTGTCCGTACAGTTTGTGAAACACAGAGGTAACAAGCAAAAATCTAGGGTACAAGGAGTATAATATCTACCTCTGCACCGGACTTTTAAGAAAAAGCTCACATCATGGTTCCAAAATCTTCTTTATACTGTGAGGATGTACAGGGCTAATGGTGGAAAATACCGCTTTATTCTTATTCAGAATACAGTAGTCCCTAGGCGAGACGATCTTCTTACAGGCTCACTATGTGAACACACTAAATATTATCCTTTGTCACACGTTCAACCCCACGCACCCACAGAGACATTTTCAACAGCACGCCGTGGTAGGACATAGGCGGTGTCTCCCCAGCCCCCCGAAGGAAGTGCCGTACTCAGTGTTTAGTGCCTGTATATTCTGGGGCTGCAGCTGGCGGCGGGGGAAAAGCCTCTCCGCGCCTCTCCGCCAGACCTGCTCCGAGAGCTCTGCTCCAGCCTGGGCCAACCCCACACTTACAGCCATAAATGCACTGGCACTGAGAGACTGCTGAGGGTGTGGCACTCCAGGTGTGGCTTTATTTTTCACTTCACCGGCTCAGCTATTTGGGCCTAGTCTTCTCCATTGGCTTGAAGCTTTGTTCACACCATCTTGGGTAACACATCACATTATTCATCCTTATAAAAACAAATAAACTCAAATAAGCATTGGGAGTCAGTTCACCTCTCCGAACACCTCTGCCTTCCCCTCTCATGTATGGGACACGCTTCCGATCCCTCCCTTCCGAAAGACTCCCACACTTTCAACTGAGGAGTAACCAGGTGGCTGCCCTCGTTCCTTGGGGTTCCCCCCTTCCAAGCCTCCGCAGAGGTGCACAGCTCTGAGGACCTCGGCCTGCTGGCCGCCACTGAGTCACCAGGAGCACAGCGCTGCAGTACCAGCCCTGCCCGCCCTCCACTGCCGCCACTGAGTCAGGTCCCCGGCTCCTCACTGCCCACCCCACGGACACACTCGGCCGTCCCGTGAGGCTGGACCCAAAGGAGAAAAAATGTTTCATACTTATAATGGCTCCCCTCTGAACCAGTGCATCGGAAATGCATACAGGTCTGGAGAACGAGGGGCTGGATACATTAGTTCCTAGCCGACTCTGCTCAGAGCAGCTGGTTTCTAAAATAGCTGGTTATTCTAAAATAACTCTAACCAATCCACTTAAGTGCAATACAGCACCCAATGGTCGAAAATAAAAAGTTACAATTCAGTAAGACATCACATGTTTCATAACTCAGTGTGGAAAGGAGGGGCATGAGAAATCACCAGGCCTCCTGAGCAACCCAGCCGGGGAAGCTGGTTAACTGAACTCCTGTAGTTGCGTGTTCCCTTCTCCCACCCGCCTGCCAGTGTAGACCTAGTCCATTTCAGACACCAGTTTCAGGCTACAGTCCCTTGCAGTAAACTGACAGTCTGATAATTTACGAGCACGTTGGGCAACACGCAGAGAGACTTTGCAGAAACAGAGTTAGAGTTAGAGCTAACACACAGACGGGGGGATGAAATGTCTTATCAGAACAGAGAATTCCTATCATTCACGGAGAGCACACCATTGGATACATACGTCTGCATTGACGTATATCATAGGAGTTCTGTTGTTGTTGTTGTTGTTGTTATAATCTGTTTGTTTGGTGGTTGAGCCATTAACCCTTATATAACACACTCCCGTTTCAAAGGTAGCAACATGTATGGCATTGCATTCGTATACAACCCAGACTCCCCACAGCAGGTCCCATTAGCCACCTTGAATCATCGTACCTGGCAAGGTTTCTATGAAATTGATTTAAAATAAAGAAATGCCACTAGCAGTAGTAAAAGAAATATTCAGCAGTCAGCTTTACCCTACATTCAAAAGCTAGCACTCCGATGGCATGATTTTTAGGGATTTCAGAAAAGCATTTTCATCCTGATTTTAATAGATTACATGAGCCTGACCTGTGGAGGGAAAGGAGCCCATTTCTCTAAGCCAAAACACACGTGAGCACACCTGGGTCTTCCAGGGTAGCATACAGGGACACTACCCTCCGCCTCTGTGCTGGGTGCTGTCTGACTACAACCCTTGCATCTGATTTCCTTAACAAAGCAGCAGCAGATCGGCACGGCTTGTACGGCCAGAAAGCACATAATACGGCTACAGCTGAGGAACTTCCATTCATGCTTGCTCAATAAACAATGTGTATTATATAATGAATGAGCCTTTTCTATGAGCCCTGCTATTGGAAAACATAGGCACTTTCTGCAGAGTTTAAGCCAGTCTACAAGGAGCAGTTACCCCTGGTGAGATCAAACGTGAACCAAGTAATGTAGCAATCCAAACAGCTTACACTCTTAGATGCCTTCGCTATCACCTTAATTTCTTTTCTGCTTGACAGGAAATTATATAATAAAGAATGATTTCAGTTAACTCTGAACTACACAGAGAACACTGACACCGCAACCAGCAAGCACCCGAAAGAAAGATGTTAGCTCTCAGCTCCATGTTCCCTGCGTTGCCTAAGAAATGGGGGAGGGGGGGTTAGTGGGAGGAGGAAGAGGAGGGGAGAGGGAATCAGCTATCTATGAAAATACTTACAGCCTCCGAGTCTTCAATTCCATGCAGGTACAAATTGTCATACATGGAGGTCTGATAATCCAGAGCACCTCTTTCAAGGCAAAAACAAAACTGCTACAGAAATCACAGCTACAGCTAAAGACAGCAAAGGCCTGTGTGAAGAACTGCGCCTGCCTTTATCAATTCCTACGGATTCACCAGGCAAGACGCTGTTCATTCACATCACACAGGGCGAGGTTCTCCCTAGAGGCAGTTCAGACCTGGCATTTTATCTGCCTTCCCAATACAGAGCATAAAAAAGCAAAACCCTTCCTCAACCACAGACTGGTGACTGAGCTAGGAAAGCGGCCTCTGATTGGCTCGGCTTGCCTGCTTCAGTCAGCTGAAGAGCGTTCCCTGGGAGAGTGGAGGGCGACTGGAGCATCCTCCCCAGCAAAGAGCTGCTTCCTGTTTCGCCTGTGCGGTCGAGTTCTGCAACACACACTTATCAGAATCTAAAAGGCTGCTTGGAATGTTTGGAAAGGCCGACTATTGGATACTCTGAACACGACCGCTCATCTTCTTAATTAAATTCACAACTGGAGGGAAGTAGGGGAGCAGAGGAGAAATGTATTTTCAGAGAATATTGCATCAAGACAGGCAGACAGATACTAATCTCCATGCAACATCTGTACTTAAGAGATGCAATTTCAGTCAAACGGGTTATAAGTCACTTAAATTTTTTTTAAAAAAGGAACAAGGTAAAGAAAAAAAGGATAGAATAGACAGATGGTAAGATTTCTTGTGGGAATTTCTACTGTAAAAGTTTTCAATGTTCTCATTGAAAAGTTTTCAATATTCTCTGCCTCACTGGCAGGAAAATACCTCTGTCACCCAACCAGTGAAGTTTTAAAAAGGAAGCCAAAAGCTCTCAAAAGCCTTCATTTAGATGCAAAAATTGTAATGTCTCTTAGTTAAATTTTTTAACCACCTTTAAGTAACAGCCAATGTTTTAGTGTAAGTCTTTCATCCTCTTTCCAATGTTTAGACCTTTAATAGTCCTTAAGCAGCATTGATCTTTTCCCCAAAACCCAAACAGAAAAGTTATACTCCCTCCCCAACTCCCGCCACCTCACAGCCCAGTCTGACCAGGACAGGTCCCACACTGGAGCTCACCGAGCCACTTAAAGCTTTCTGGTTAGGAGAGCTCTTAGCTCATTCTAAAAACAGCCAGCAATATTTGGAAAAAGAAGTTGGTGAGGGGCAACGAACAGAATTTGGAGAAGCGGAATGACTCACTGGGGTAAGCCATGACCCCGCTGAGGCTCTGAGTGCAGTATCAGCTTCACCATTAACTGCCAGATGACTCTGGACCAATCACCACGCCATGGGCTTTGGTTTCTTCACCTGCCAAATTGAGGTTAGAAGTAACTCAGAGAAAGAACTTTGCGGATCTAAAGTGCAACATAAACACTTATCGAGACAACCCTGCTTTGTCAGCTGGAAGGCACTGGCTGCGAGTAACTGGTTGGCCCTGGATCTAGGAAATGAGGCCTGTTCTCCTAGCCTCTATCTCCGAAGTGTCCCTCTTGAAGAAACAAATTTGAGTTACGAAAAGCAACACTAGAGCTACAACTGATGAGCAGAGCACAGCTCTTCCAAGTCTGCACTGACCCATTAATGCCTTTCAGTCCCAGCTGCACACCTTGGGAATCGCATCAGTACTTAGTCACTTTCAAGTATCAGTGATGGCAAGGGGCCCCATCTGTCCTTCAGAACCCCCAAGGGTAGGGTTCACAGAGGATGCCACCTGTGCCCACACAGAGGGAGAATGGCAAAAGAGAATGGGTGCAGTTGGCAGGGTACCAGAGAAATAAACCCGTGTCAGCTCTACCTGTTGACAACTGTCTCCCGGAGTAGGTCACTCCTCAGGCGGACCCTCAGCTCTCCCCCTCGATAAAGCAAGAGGACTTGTAAGCTCAAATCCCTGTATCAGATTCTATCATTTTAATTAACTCCTTAACTATATAGCCATGTGGTATTTTAACCAGAATCTACAGAAAATTGATGCAAGAATCTATAGAAAATCTCCTTAGATTTTCGAGACCATTTCCTTACTTTGCCACCTCAAGTGAGAGTATAGATATTTCCTGAGTGTCTTTAAATGGAAATCAAAGTTGGGGAGCAGGGAGAGGCTGTGCACTTCCAGAATTCACCCAGAGAGAGAAACTGGGAAAACTGGCCATGACTCAAGTCCTCACCTGGGGTTCCCTGCCTTGGACTGCTCCCTAGAGCTAATGTGAGGATCTAGAGCAGCGGTTCTCAAGCGGGAACTTTAGATGACAGTTGGGAAGTAACAACATGAGGAACTGTATTAAAGGGCCGCGGCACTAGGAAGGTTGAGGACCACTGGTCCAGAGGAAGTTTTTAAAGAACAGGAGCTCATTTTGTGATCGACTACTGCATGCAGTAGCCAGTCTGACTCAGGGTGGGGTGCCAGGAGGAAGGCGCTTGATCAAGCACGGCAGCCGGTGGTCACTCCCCGCAGCCCTACATCCAACCCCGCAAGCACTAAGAACAAACACGAAGCAGGGGCAGGCTGGCTCAGAAAAGTGCTGGACTCAGAATCACAAATTGTTAGAGCTGGGAGAACCCGCAAGCCATCTGATCCGGCCCTCACTTTAACCCCAGAAGGGTTAAATCGCTGTATCCAAAGCCATACTTTCCTCTAGGTGAGTGTTCCTCCCCACTCCCTTCTTGACAGCTTTCAAGATAAGGGCTGAGGAGCAGTGGACATGTTCCCAGGAGGAAATTGTTAAAACAGAAAGAGGTCACTTTGGGGGGTGCTTTTTTTTAGCACCCCTTTCATTCTAAAAATTGTCTAGTCACACGTCATTTGGTCACCCACAAGCTAACAACTGAAAGTCAACTAATAGGTTGGGGAGTTTGCCCCTAGCGTTTGGATCTACACAGAACAAGCACTGCACCTACAAGTCACCTAAAGATTTCAGCTCCGTACTCAGGCTGATCCTGGAGTTCCAGAGGAGCCCTCATGAGAAACACAGACTGGACGTCCTCAGTGGAACTCTGAGGAGTTCCCAGGAAAATGAACGCAAAACTTCAAGAGGATCCTGGAACTGACCATCTCTGTCCCAAGATTCTCTGAACTAAGAAATAGCCATGAAGTAGTGAGAGGTACTGGGAGCTTTCGGGGCCTGTTTCAGATGGCAAATCACCAGCTTTTGGTCACAGGGCTTTAGGATTCCAGCAGGTCTAAGTTCCAAGGGCCCAATTTCAAGCGTTATCGTACTTAACTGCAACAAGAGGTGAAAAGTAACTAAGGGATTGGCAGCCTCTTGGTGTGACTTTATGAGTTCTCCAGTTAAGTGATTGGTTGGGAGGATGGTCCACTTCTCCTACCTGAGGTTACAATGAGAACAGGTCTGAACACCTTATTGCTCACCTTGTGTTGGTGCTTGCCAGTAACCCCCATCTCTCATCACTGAGTAGCCTCCAACATCACATAGCCCCCAAAAGGCTGCCTCCCATTTTGAGATTGCTTGATGACTATGTTTCTTACCCACTTCCGTTCAAGTCATCTCTCATGATGATCAACAGTTCAAAGTCAAAAAAAGGCCCCATGACAAGGCATGACTTGTAAAATTCTGTTATCAATTCCGCGTAATTCTTGGTGGGGAAGTCGGTCTTGCAATTTGGCAAACGCCTCAGCTGAGCTCAGTTCAGCAGAGGAAATGGTGTGGTCCTCAGCAAGTCAGGAAAGCTCTCTTCTGCACCTCAAGGGAACATTACTTAAGTTAGTTTTGGTTGGCTTCAGACTTAGGGACATGGAGTTCCCCGCCCTTACCTGGGCTGGGCTTTGTGGTACAGCAGACTCATGGAGTTGACCGTGGGCTGCAAAGGACAAGCATGTCTATTCTCCATTTGTTTGGCAAGGGGAAGAAGAGGAAGAGAAAAGCCAAGAGTGAGCTGATCAGCTCTGAGTTTTAGACAGCCAAGCTCAAGACAACTGCTGCAGATTTAGAAGCTAAAAGAAATTTTGCTGTCCAATTTTCCACCTAGGTTTTTCTGGAATGTAACTTCTCTAAGCCAGTGTAGTTAGATGTTCTCCAGCAGGACTCTGAGAGGTCAGGGAAGAAACCAAGGGATCGTGCTTAGACTCACGCTGACTCTATGACTTAGAACACAGGCCCAAGGCCGTTGCTTGCCAGTTCAGCTATGGGCACTATTTTGCTTTTGTTTTTTTTTTGCTTAAATTTTGCAAAGTGACCACAGTGTGCGAGATGATTTTCTCCCTCTTTGGCTCTGCGAGAGCCGATCCACTCAATCCTCTAGAAACCTGTGTGACATGGTGAGCATGCCTATTGTAACCTGTTTCCTCCCTGCTGTGCTCAGACAGGCGGTGCTAGCAGGGCACACAAAGGAATGAAAACAAAACATAACAAAGCACTAGAGACAACTGATGCCCCTTTTACTCGTCCTCCAAGCTTGACTTTAAACCTCACTACCTAGGCAGGCATGGCCTCGAGTCTCTCTGGGCCTCATCTGTAACACAGAGATAATAATAGTTCTGGACTTTATGAGTTAATAAATGAAAGGGCCATAGAACTTTCCTGGCACATGGAAGACAGAGAAAAGAATTGGCTTTTTTCTTTTCTTTTCTTTTTTTTAATTGAAGTAGTGTAGAATCAGGACCGCCTGCGGCACCCAGCTCCAGGGACCCCCGCACGCGGCAATGTGTGCGAATGGCATCCCTGGGCCGTGTGACGGGAACACTGGGCAGCGCGGGGGTTGGGAGCAGGGGTTCTGCAGCCAGACGGCCCACAAATCCCTGTTGTGCTACTTCTCAGCTGGACAACACTCGACAAGCTGCTCTGCTGTTCTCTGCCTTCATTTCCTTATTTATAAAATGAGGGCTAGCCCATGATTAGTGTGCAGACGAAAAGCCTTGATCAAAAAAAGTGCTCAGAAGGGTGGCTGGCACAAGCCCAGTGCTATACGGCATCGGTTGTTTCTTAACTTTGGGCCTGGCCTGACGCCCTGGTACCCTTCGCCTCCGGGGTGGGGTTCCGAAGACGTGGCCCTGATGTTGGCCTGGTCCTCTCAATCCCCACCTGGGACCCTGGTCTCAGCCAGCAGGGCTGAGACCAGCATCCTGCCTCCTGTTGCCCTACTTAGCTTCGTGCCAGCCTCCTCCTGGTTGCCTACCTGCTTCATCTGGCCAGGCTGATTACTCCTTATGCTGAAGCTGGCGTGCGAGCCCAGGCCACCACGGCCTGACAACACCTCCACCCTTCGGCCACCCTGCTGAACTCTGCGTCATCCCTGCGAGCCCTAGGTACCACCCCTCCCACACTGGCCTTCCCAATGGCCCGGTCTCCTGCCAAACTAGAATTCTGACCTCCATCACCCCACCAGCCACTCCTGAACTGTCCCAACCTGTCACAAGCCATTGCCAAGAAAGCATCCCAATGAAAATCCTGTAACACATGCTGCTGCTGGTTCTTACCAAGGAGGCAAGAGGTGAGTGAGAAAGAGAAACACGACGGACAGGGACGAAGAGGCAGACAGAAAACCCTAGACATTCAGAGGAAGAATGACTATAGGGACTAGCTCCCCTCCTTCCTGCTATTCTTGATAGCTCCAAGAAAAAAGAATACTTCATAATTCATAAAAGAGGGAGCGTAGGTAAGGGGAAAAATTCCTATGACTTATTCAACTTGCCAGAAAATGACAGATCCTTCCCCATGATTGATGGATTACTCAGAAATCTCTCACTTTCTGAAATTTCTGTTAAAAAAAAAGAAATGCCAATCTCTTAACAAAAGCATTCCATACAGCCACAATTTCATTAATGCTGCACTACTTTATTTTCCACTCTTCTCCGAGATGAACTGAGGAGGCTGGCCCCGCTGACTTCCCCTGCTGCCTGTGCATCATTCGGCGAATATTATCAGCGCTAATTTAACGATTACAGCTTTCAAGTGCTGACTGCTCTGCACTATTTTAGAGGCTGGGAACATGAAGATCAGCGAGACATGACTGCGTCCTCCTGAAACCAACTGAGGGATGGTGTGGTAGCAACACCGGATATCCTTAAGACAGAAACGGAGCCAAGGTGATGGTTGCAATCAAAACTCTCAGTTTTGAGAAGTCCCCAAGAGAGCTGGAGAGAAATTTGATTCCTTTATCTGCAAAGCTTCAGCAAGGGTGAGAAGCCAGAACAGGGAAGGAAGGGACCGGTTTCACTCATTAACAGGGCAGAAATGAGTCAGCCACCAATTTATTACATGGCCTTGGGCAAACCACTTCCCATGATCCCAAATTTGCTGCAAAGAGTAAACAGTTCAGTTTTGTTTTTGTTTTTAATGTAAAATTTGTCAAATTTTATTTTCTATTCTGCTACTGCTTTTAGGTAGAAATTCATGTTTTTCCTTCCCTGGGGGAGTCTTTCTCTTTGACTTGATCACATGGTTTACAGACAGATGCATTCAGTCACCTCATAAACACCCATAAATGCTACTGAGTACCTAATATCACCTACAAACAAAAATCAGATCTTGCTGGCTCCCATTTGAAATATTTAAGGCTTCCTCATTGCTTTAAAAAGGTAAAGACCTAAATCTTTAACTTGATTTAGCCACAGTTCAACATTTCTCTTCTCGTATCTCTCTCTCTTTTTTTTGTTTGGATTTTTTCTTTTTAAGTAATTTTTTTATTTTTCAATTACAGTTGACCTACAATATTATATTAGTTTCAGGTGTACAACCCCATGATTTATATAACTTATGAAGTGATCACCCCGATAAATTGAGTGTCCATCTGACACCATATATAGCTATTACAATATTATTGACTATATTCCCTACATTGTATTTTTCATGCTGAGTGAAATAAGTCAGACAAAGACAAATGCCAGATGATTGCAATTATATGTGAAATCTACAAAATAAATGAACAAGCAGAACAGAAATAGGCTCATAGATATGGAAAACTTTTTAAACATCAAACTCAAAAGCTTCTGCACAGCAAAAGAAACAACCACCAAAATAGAAAGGCAACCACCTCTACGGGAGAGCATAATTGCCAATGATACATCAGATAAGGAGTTAATTTCCAATATATAGAGAGTGCTCATACAACTCCACAAAAGGAAGACAAAGAGCCCAATTAAAAAATGGGCAGAGGAACTAAATGGACACCTCTCCAAACAGGACATACAAATGACTAAGAGATATATGAAGAAATGCTCAGCGTCACTAATCATCAGAGAGATGCAAATTAAAGCAACAATGAGGTACCACCTCACACCTGTCAGAATGGCCGCCATCAACAAATCATCAAACAAGTGTTGGCGAGGTTGTGGAGAAAAAGGGACTCTAGTACACTGCTGGTGGGAATGCAGACTGGTGCAGCCACTATGGAAAACAATATGGTGTTACCTCAAAAAATTAAAAATTGAACTTCCATTTGACCCAGTGATCCCGCTTCTAGGAATATACCCTAAGAAGCCTGAAACACCAATCAGAAAGAATATATGTACCCCCATGTTTATAGCAGTACTATTTACAATAGCTAAAATCTGGAAACAGCCCAAATGTCCATCAGTAGACAAACGGATAAAAAAGCCGTGATACATATACACAATGGAGTACTATGCAGCTGTAAGAAAGAAAGATCTCTTATCCTTTGAGACAACAAGGAGGGACCTGGAAAGTATTATCCTAAGCGAAACAAGCCAAGCAGAGAAAGACAAATATCACATAATCTCACTTATTTGTGGAATATAATGAACATAACAGTCTGAGGAACGGGGTAGTTCCAGAGACATGGAAGTGGGGTACAGACTGACAATCTCCAGAAGATGTGGTAGGGGAAAGAGATATACCACAGAACTTATATGCATGTTTGCAGGAACAATGGACATGGACAACACAGCTGGGGACAGGGTGGGGAGGGTGGGAGAGGGGGATATCAGTGGGGGGAAAAGGAGAAACATCTGTAACAAAAATTAATTAAATAAATTTTTTATTGAATTTATTGGGGTGAGATTGCTTAATAAAATTATATAGGCTTCGGGGGTACAAGTTTATAACATATCATCTGTATATTGTATTTTGTGTTCACCATCCAGAGTCAGGTCCCCTTCCATCACCACGTATCCCCCCTTTACCTTCTTCTACTCCTCCCCACCCCTGATACAGAGAACATTTTGATGGTTGCCAGATGCGAGAGGGTTGCAGGGATGGGTGAAAAAGGTGAAGGGATTAAGAAGTACAAATTGGCAGTTACACAACAGTCATATCTCTCATTTTGCACCTGTCCCTTTCACCCACTCCCCTACAGCCAGCCTGCCCTTCTTGGACACATCACATTCCCTCCCATCACCAGACTCTGTCTATTCTAAGCCCTTTGCCTAAACCCCACACTTCCCCCCACTCCGCCCCATGAACATGCATTAGTGAGATTGGTGAATTAATAGCTGCCTCCAGAATGTGAGTTCTATGGAAAGAGGAATCATCATTATACCCCCACTGCCTAACACAGTGCTTTGTACATAGACAGCTTTCAATAAATATATAAAGAATTCATAATGGCTCTGAACTCCTTGGCTACTTCTGCACTGTGGCTCACAAACTGAAATGTTGATATTTTTTAGCGCTAAGAAAACCCAGAACATGAATACCCCTAGAGGGTCCTCACCAAATCGACTTCATGCCCTGACTATGAGAGAGTGATCCTGTTCAGATTCAGATTCTTACAAATTAAATAGTCTAAGTGCTGTTTTAACAATGCCTCTATTTTTTAAAAAAAAACACACATAATTTATAATGTGTTGATGGATTTTTTATGTGTATGTGATGGAGAAAAGACTCCATGATCTTTCATACCCCATACCTTCATACCTCTGCACACAATGTTCTCTCTGTCTGGGAGGCCATCTACACTCTGCCATGTCCCATCCTCAACTTTTTCTACTTGGTGAATTCATTCCTTCCTTAAGGTCCAATGTAAATGTCACTAAAACCTTCCCCAACTCCGTCAAACATTAGGCACTCCTTCTTCTATACTCCCATAGCACTCTATTCTCCTATAGTTCTTTCTACTCATGGGCCTACCACATAATAGTGTAATTTTACCGGTAGCTCTGTTTCTTCCACTATAAGATGAAGAACTTGAGCAAGAATTGTGTCTTACTCAGCTTTGTACCCCCAAATGCTCCATTCCATAGAAAATCCTCAATAAATACTGGTTACAAGAACTAGATAATAAACACAAAAAGAAAGCTCACAGTTTAAGCCCTGATGACACTGCCTCCATCATAATCCATGCAGTCTATTCTGGTAGATGTTTGAGATCTTACAGGGAGTCAGCAAAGAAGAGAATGAGCCAGAAATCTGTGAGGTCAATTTTAGGGCTGCTGTGGATTTAGAAAACAAACTACAAAATAGAAAGAAGCGTCAGGAACTCAGATGTGAGCTGCACTCGAGTCATTGGTAGAGGCTTTTCTTGGGTGTAATTTACGGGCAGAGGGGATACTGCTAGATGGTGAATGGATGGTAGTATTACCGTTCTGGGATGTTTTCCAAAACTTTGTTGCCTCAGAGAGTATTTTGGGAGGAATACCTATTTCCCTTTGGAAAAGAGTGCCAAGCTATGTACTAACTCTTATCTTGTTAACTCTTATCTTTCTAACCCAATGTCTATCACAATAACTGGAAAATAGAAGTTCAATAACTACATTGGGAAAAGCCAAATAAGCTAGTATAATATAGATGACCTCCACGATACAACACAGCACTGAGTGGACCATATGTCTCAAGTTTCATCAAGCTCTGTCACAATTCATGCAGTCTTAGGCACCAGACATGCTAGAATCTCAACGGGGGAGTAGAGAAATCAGACTTACTCCGAAATACTAAGCTTAAATTTGCAATATTCATTCTAGGTCCCATCCACAAGTAGACCTAGAGTTTTTTAAAGCACTGTTAAACTTAAGTAGGATTATCTGAAACAATGGGTAGTTGTCAGTTTCTGCAGCTCAGTGAATAGTAATGAGAGAATGGTGGTTATGATACACACCACTGAGCTCTGACATCTCTATTACTCTATGTGTCTTAGATGACTAAAAACCCTAGTATTCATTCTCCATTCCCTAACTTAGCAATAAACCCCATTTTATGCCCAATTTAGCAAGGAATATGTGTCTTCAACTAGGAAATACATTTCACAGCCTCCCTTGCAGCTAGATGTGACTCTGTTCTTGCCAACAGAATGTGAATGAAAATAATGTGTCCAACTGACACATCACATCCTTGAAAGAAGACTGATTGCCCACCACATTCTCCCTTACCTATTCCTTTAGATGTGGTGGTAATGAACCAATTTATACCATACATATGAATGATGAAGTGTAATTAGGCTAAAGAAACTTGAATCAGTAAATGACCTGTAAAGAGGGCTACTCTGCTGTCCTGAAATGCTCTCCTTAAGTGAAAGAGAAAGCCACTTCCATCTTATTTAGGCATCTTTACTTGTGGATCTCTTTGTTGAAGCAGCTTATGCTAACTAATACCAGCTGCAAAGTAACTAAAATACAGTTTGTTAGAGCAGGAACAAGACAACCAGAAAAATATGTCCAGAAGGTAGGCATTGGACTCAGAAGAGTGCACCTCACTGGTTTGTCATTTTTTCTTATTGTTCTTTCACAAAATGCTCACAAAAGCAAGATGGGGGTCAGTTATAGCAAAGTCCCACTCTACCCTCTCTATCCCCAATAAAATCAGAATGTTTCTATGTAAATGTTAAGCTTCAGTAAGTCTGTTTCTTTTCTGAAATCAAAGCTTGGGGACAAAAACAAAGCATTGGTAAGCTAAACACAATACAAATTGTCAATTTGTATACCATTTTTTAAAAGCCCAAATGAATTCAAAGAAAATCTTTAACCCTATTCAGTTTTTTAATTAAAGTAGACCACTACAAAAGGAAAAATATTCACCACCTTTATTAAAGTCCGTAAAGGTTTTCTCATGAAGATTTGGATTTTCAATATAATTTCTCTTAGTTCCCAATCTGTTTGGTCATTTCCTTTGCAGTACTGGATGGAAAATTAGTTGGAGCACTAAGTCCAAAGCCTTTCCCCTAAGAGGCACAAACAGAACAGCTGAGTTACTTGATCTAAATTCTAATTCTCAGAAATGATTCCTGCATCAAATATTCAAAAAAAATAGCAACCATCTCCATAAAAAATGGCATACATTTGGGGACAAATAATTAAAATATTGTACATTAGTACTGATTAAAAATAGAGAAGAAAGTAAAAAAAGTTATCAGTAATCTTATATCTTTTCTTATGTCTCATAAATCCAAAAGTATAAACAAAGCATAGAGACTTTGGTAAAACACACACACACACACACACGGCTTTGCAAAGTTGTTTGGCAATGCATTTTTCTTAATTACAAAAAGTGACTTCTCAAATATTTAAGAAAGACAGATTGAAAATTAAAATACCAATATTAAAAAAAAATTTTTTTTAGGTGTTGTGTATCTTATGGTACCCCAAACTCACTGCATTTCTGAGCCTTGTGTCAAAGAGTAAGCTATAAATACAACTTGATCCTCTGCTCTTGTGTACATTAGAAATCTATTTTCTTTTAAATTGAAAAAGGCAATATTATCACAATTTTCAAAAACAGTAGTTTAAAACAAATTATTTCTAATAGTCCCTCTAAGTTACTCTTTCAACATCAAATTAGCTCTAAATATATAAAACACTACAAAACAGTAAACTACTAACTTTTCAGTTTGGAAATAATGTCAAATCATAATCTTCCCTATGTTTCTTGGGCTCCTCCACCTCTCCATTGAAACCTATGCATCACAAGAACATGAAGCAACTGTCTTAACATAATTTGGATATGTCCATTACAGAAAAAAGGGGGGAATTCATAGACACATTGCTCTCAGAGTACTATCAGCAGGCATTAGGAAAAGGAATATTATTAGTAAATGTTCAGATTTACCTAACTTAATGAGAAATCATGAGCTTTTCCCTACAAAGTACTTGAAAGCTTTTCATCAAAGCCTTGAACTAAAGACAATGTCAGGCAGGTGGCCTGTGGGCCTCAGCTAATATGGGCTTACTTTTTTAAAAGATCGTCTTCTAGAACAGTAAGAAATTAACCAACACAGCCACTTTGGAAATCATTATCCTATCTTCAATCAAGCAAATCGACTACTAAACGTTTTGGGGGAAAAATAAAAGGTCCAGTAAAAGAAGGAATGACGAAACTAATTTCAAAGCCAGTAGAGCCGCCCTGGCTGGTTTTGCTCAGTGGTTAAGAGTGTTGGCCTGCGGTCCAGAGAGACTCAGGTTTGGTTCCCGCTAAGGGCATGTACCTCGGTTGCAGTTTGTCCCCGGCCCTGGTTGGGTCGTGCAGGAGGCAACCACTCGATGTGTCTCTTTCACGTCAATGTTTCAATGTTTCTCTCTCTCCCTCTCCCTCCCACTCTATCTGAACAAAATATGAAAAAATGTCCTTTGGTGAGGATTAAAAAAAAAAGCAAGCCAGTAGAGCCATTGATTTCTTTTTACATTCAGCTCTTGTTGGCTGTGTTTACTTCATTTAAACCCTGTGCTTGATGAACATAAAACAACCAGAAAGACCTGAAGGGTTAGAAATCACGAAAAAGTTTCCTAACATCACACAATACTGAAACAATAAAAGAAGAGACTCAAATATATGTGTCATTATATCCATCCTCCAACTACTTGTCTACTGCCATCTCTACTTTACAGCTTTCTTCTTTTATACTTATTTCATTACACTTTCCCCCAAACATGTGTACAATCCAGCTTCTTGCTGCTTCTTATGGTTGAAATCAATTTAAGCATTTTTCTAATCTACTGAAATTTTCCGCAACTCCTCCCTTCACAGATCAACTCTCTGTTATGAGAATCTCCCTCTGCCAATTGTTCCACAACATTTTTGAAGCATTTCTTATGAGCATATTTATTTTTATAATTATAAAAATAATTTTTTTTAAAAAGTGGTATTATAGAAAAGTTGACAAATTCAGAAAAGTACAAAGATGAGAGTAAAAAGCTACTGAAATACAGGATGGGGTAAAAGTAGGTGTACAATCGTGAGGGTCAAAACAGAATTCATTCTTGTATTACTATTTCTTAATTACTGTATTATTTTCCATACCTACAACTGTAAACCAACTTTTTAACTCTTTGATTACTTTAATACTTTGATGTCTTTCTCTATACACATTTTGTTTTACAATTTAGAACAGGCTATCTATAAACTTTTGTATTCTCTTAACAAGCATTTTCCATATTACTAAAAACTCCTCATAACCATAATTTATTGCAATTACATAATATTTAATCATATAAATATAATATGCAGGTCCAGTTGTTTTGCTTTTATAAAAAATGCTGGAATTATATTAGTCTGCAATTCAGATTATTTTCTTGGGCTAGACTCCCAGATATTCTTGGGTCAAGTGTACGAACATTTTAAGCCTCTTGATCACATTGCCAAATGCTGTACAAAAAGATTTTACCAACTTATATTCCAATTAGTTTGATGTGAAGTTCTAATTCTTAGCCCTATCACTAGTAATAAAACAAGGGAGAGCCTAAAGGTCTAATTTGTTTAATCTGTTAATTTGATATGCAAAATGTGGCATCTCACTGCTGCTTTAATTTGCATTTTTTGCTAATAAACATATATATGTAAAATATATATATATGTGTGTGTGTGTGTATATGTATATAAATATGTGTGTGTGTGTGTGTGTGTGTGTGTGTGTGTAGCCCTGGCTGGTTTGGCTCAGTGGTTACAGCATCGGCCCATGAGCCAAAGGGTTGTGGGTTTGATTCCCAGTCAAGGGCATGTACATGGGTTGCAGGTTTGATCCCCAGCCATAGTCAGGGTCATGTGGGAGGCAACCAGTCAATGTGTCTCTCTCACATCAATGTTTCTCTCTCTGTCTCCCTCCACTCTATCTAAAACTGAATGGAAAAATATCCTCGGGTGAGGATTAACAAACAAAAATATAAAATAAAATAAAAATATATACTTTATATATATATTTATATATAAATAAATATATAGATAGATATATATATAGATATATATCTATATATATATATATATCTCAATCATTGCATTTTTCCATAAACATGGCAAATCTACTGGTCCTGAGCGAGGAATTTCCACAGATAAGTAGCAGAGACTGTTCTGTTCATGTTTCCTCTTTCTGAGAAAAGTCTTACTTAGGAAGATGACGTCTGGAGCTACGGCTGTCGGCAACGGCAGAAGATCAGAATCACCTGCAGAGATGGTGTACAAGTCATTTGCACTCGGAGAAGTCAAGCTCAGTAGAGGTTCTACCATCTATATTTTCTAAAAACTACACTCCCATTTAGTAGGAAACTGAATGAGAAGACCACTGGGCTAAGACTGAAGCACTTAAATATCACCCCCGTTAGGAAATAGGCTACTGCACGCAACTCCTTAGGCCTGTGGTGAACAGCATGATGCCCCAAACTTACATCTTGGCTTTACATCCACAAAGCAACCTATTCACCCTGTGAAATCTACTTTTACCAGGTGACATAACATTATCCATGTCTCATTTCTAAGAATGATCTTGTTTCACATGAAAAGAAAGGAATCTAAATACTGATGTACCTTTTGTTTATATACCTAGCATTTGGCATAAGTATTTACACAGTAGACAGGATAAGTATCTGGAGTGAATTTCCAAAATGGTACCTTTTCCAACTCAAAGGGAGTCTGACTGTATTCTATGGACCAGGGATAAGTATTATATTATTTACTGATTTATAATGATGTGTACCAAAATATGAAATCCCAGCTGACCCCTGGACCCACCCCCCAAGCCCACTCCCATCTCTAAACAACCAATTACTCCCCTTGCACCCTGCTAAGCATCATACTGGAAGTTAATGGCTACTGATACTGGTGTCACATGGCTAAGCATACATGTCAACCTTACATAATGTGGGCTTATGAAGTGCCCTCATCTCCCTCTCAGAGCCAACACCACAATGGGGGAAGATGTGAGGAGAAAAAAAAAGAAGATCTGATGTTAGAAAGAAAAGTTTCCACCATATCAACTCTCGTTGGCTGGAATACACTAACATATGAACAGCCTGGGTGCGATTAGACTCTCTTAACATTGCCCACACCTGAGTGCTCCTGTTAGCCTAATCCCTACTGGGGATGACAAACTGAACAGTTATAAGAAACCAGCGCAAGGAGGTCTGCAACCGCTGTTGCAGAGATTGCTTCTTTCCCTCTCAGGTGGTACAAGTGGTCAACTCCTACTACCGCCGAGAGACCGTTCTGGGAGGAGGGGATGGAAGGAGGGCACCGAAGTGCTCAGAACCAGTGCTGACACGGTCAGATCAGAATTCAATGAGTAAATTCGTGTCCTTGACAAATCCATAAATGGGAAACTCATTCCAATGTAACAACAAGAAAAGAAAAGGACAGATTTTCAAAATTAGGAAAAAAATAAGAGTCCAAATGAATGATTTTATCTGGTCTGCAGATAAATTCCCCAAAGTATCGGCATCACCATGCCAGCCATTACCATGGGCTCTTGGTACAAATTAACTGACAATGATGGACAAGCTATTTGAACTTCAAAAATTCACTCTTTATATGGCAATGGATATTCTTTATGGTTTACTACCACAGCTCAGGGCAGGTGCTTCAATCTGTGGGCTTGGTTGAATTCAGAGCAGAAAAGTGAACACGGTGTTTCATTCATTCTGTTCATCTGTCTCTAGGGGCTACTTGGCCTGCCTTTGGATTGTTTCTGCCATGGACCTCATCCTCAAAAAAGCCTCAAGACAGAAAAGCTCGGAGGCCACTAAGTATAAGCTAAGTGAAGATGCCTCACAAAAGAAGGAAGGGGGGGTGGGGCTTTGTTGATGTTCTGAACTACATGAAAGAAAAAAGCATTAACAAGTATAACAAACCTGGTGACTGGAATCAGCAAACCAGGATACACATACGGAAGTGTGGTCACAAGGTGACACGTTCACAGCGAGGCACTTGGCTGTGTGCCGCTGCAAATCGCCGCGCTAGCACTTTCGCTCCTCTTCATTTTTGTTTTCCTAATTTAGTGCCATAATAAATGCTGTTAATTCCGATAGCTTAGTACCTATGCACAAGAAGAGTGCATCTCAGTTTCAATGAGGTCCACCAATGTAAATGTCTTCCCTTTTGTCTCTTTCTACTTCCAATGACAATGTCTCAGTCACCACGCATCATTTTCTGGTGTTCATTTTTGAGGATCTCTATGCATCTGCATAAATTGGCCTGAAAAGTGTCTTCATATATATTCATTAGAGATTAGACCCCTTCTTTTGAAATTTTAAAAAATTATTCAATTTTTTCCACACCTAAAATAATTTTTTGTTCCATGAAATAATTATTCTACTCCCTTTTTATTACCAAATAATTTATTACCAAATGAAAGACCATTTTTAAAAGATTTTAAGTTTTAGATGAGGACACACTATTAAAATAAGTAAAACTTCCAAAATTTACTTAGAAATGAAAGTAAAGTAAAATCTTAATGGTAAGTTATTGCAAGTGGTTGGCTAGAAATTAATATTACTGTCCGTTTTTTCCCAAAGAACAGACAAAATGGTATCAGTAAACCAGACGATCTACCCAAGGACACAATCCTCCTGTGTCTCTGTTACTCACATTTGTTTGCTCTCTGGCCCCACAAGGTTCTCCAGACCCTAAACACCTTTAATTTGATCTCATCCATCAGCCACACCCTAGTGGGGTCTAAAATCTTTCTTCTCCATTCTATACCAGAGTGAGTAAACCGTGATTTTTTTATTATTATTAATTTATTTTTGTTACAGATGTTTCTCCTTTTAGTGTGATTTTTCTTTTTAAATAAAAATTATTCTGGATGCTGGCAAGTCCAAGACCAGGGTGCCAGCAGATTGGGTGTCTTCCTGGTTTGCTTGTGGCTGCCTCCTTGCCATATCTTTACATGGGGCAGACAGCAAGCTTGGCATCGCTTCCTCTTCTTATAAGGTCACTATCCCATCATGGGGGTTCTACCCTCAGGACCCCACCTAAACCTATTTACTTTCCAAAGGCCCCACCTCCAAATGCCATCATATTGGGAATTAGGCTTCAACAAACAAATGGGGAGGGGGATTCAGCCCATTACAAGTGCCCAACACTTCTGTCTGTCATCAGTTTTCTCCTCAGTCCACACAAATCTTCATCAGTCTGAAACTCCTACCCCATCCCTCCTCGACTTTAACCATTAGCAAATTATCACACTCCCCTAATCCCCAGGAGGCAAACATCAACATTACCTGAATTCCTGTTCCATTCCACAATTAGACTTCCTTGCATTCCGTTTCAGTGGAAAAGGTATCCCTCCTCCTTCTAAGGTTGACCTCTTCGCCTGGCTCAGTATCCCAATTTCCCTGGCCTCAATATGAACCTGGGTCCATTTGCTCGCTTGACTCTAACTTTAACCCATACCTCTCTTCTGGCTGAGGTCCCACTCATGTTCAGCGACAACATCCTTCCCCAGCCTTGACTCTCCCCGTTATCAACCTGTTTCTAGCTTTCCTTCACAGTCAACATCCAGAGAGGACCTATACTCTCATTTCTCAGTTCTTCTACACTATCCAGTCTTCACAATCTGGCCTTTGTGCTCACCTCTGACTCAAAACTATTCTTGCCAAGGTCTCCAATGACTTTTTTGTCACTATATCTCTCAGAACCTCATCTTTCATGACCTCGAACACTTTCATGACCTCTCTTCTCTTGGAAATTCTCCTGTTCTTGGTTTCTGTGGCAGAAACCAAGGAAACTCTCTGGCCCCCTCTCCAATTTTTCAGAATTCCACCTCCAGCTCTCTCTCAGCTGAAAACACTTCCCATTTTCTGACAAGTCATAAAGAAATATGTTCAATTAAAATGTATGTTTGGAGTTCCAGAAGCACATATTCAACTGCCTCCAAGATGTCTCTACTCGGATATCCCACCGCCCAGATACGTTCCACTCAGCATACCCAATAGTAAGCTCGTCTCCACCTCCTTCGCAGCCAAGTTCCTCCACCGTTGAGCAGAATGGCACTGCCGCCCAGTTGTCCGATTTAGAAATCTGGGGATCATCCTCGGTGCTTACCTTCACTCCCGCCACTGAATCCCACATTCTATTGTTATTCCCTTGACTCCTTTTCAACTCTCCTCTTTTCTCAATCCCTAGCGTGCAGGCTCTCCTGATTTTCTCCCTGCATTGTTGTGATCGCCTCCTTCCTGGTCTTCCTGCCTCCGCCTGTGCCCTCCGCTCAGGTCCCACGCACCTTTCCGTTTTAATAACAAAATATTCTGCGTATCTTATGTTACGACTCTACTTAAACAACAGCAAAGTCACCCCCCCTTTCTCAGAGATAAAATTCAAATCCCATCATGGATAAAGCACAAAATCGTGACCAGCCTCATCTCTTACATGATGACTTCCTCACACCATAAACTCCAGCCAGTTTCTGAAGCATTTGCTACGGCTACCTGTTTCCGAACCCTCTTCCTAACAAAAAAAAAATGTTTCACTACCACATTCCTCAATCGCCTTACTTTCTCACTCAAAAGTCAACCTAGCATCTGCTCACTTGGAGGCCTTGTTGAAAGCTGAGCCCTCTCCAGTCGGAGATTACGTGTCCCCACTGCCTGGTTTCCCAGGTCTGGGGGCCACCACATCATAGACCTTACACCGCATTCCCCACACTCAGCTGGGAACAGGAGCTCTGGGAGGAATCGGGACTGGACCTTGCTGATTCCTTAGCAACCACTGCCTGTTACACAGAACGCACCCCACAATTTGTTTACTACTTAGAAGGCAAACTCTGGGACTAACCTCCTCCTCGGTAAAGCAGTTTCCATGAAACACAGTCTGATCCCTTTTATGCTCTGATTATACCTAACACACCAATGTCAGGACATAGCCCAGTGAAGCCACAATTTCACTTGAGCAAAGCAGAGAACCAAGAAGCATCAGTCAGCCGCACCAGAAAGAGATTACCATGTGCAGAGACACATTGGAGGTGTGAGGAGTGTTTTCAAAAATTCATTTAATAAAATGACAAATAAGTCCATTTACAATCTTGCTAATACTTTGTTTAAAAAGTCACTTTAGAATGTTGTTTTCCAATTGAGAGTTGGTGAATTGTATAGCTATATAAAATGACATAATCTAGTGGGAATAAATTTGCAATGAATTACATATGGAATACAAATTACACTCCAGTTCTTTCAAAACCTGCATGTCGAAATCCTATTTCTCTTTCGACCTTTGGTTACAGAAGAAAGTATCTGACTCGTGATGAAACTCAGATGATCTCAAACGTGCTCCTGTCAAAATAGCATTTAGTGAATCTCTTTAAAAAGAGGGCTTTGGGACTGATCGAAGCAATGGAAATGAGCAGCTCATCACCTTCTACCCCAGAGTTCAGCTCCAGACTGGCTTGAGGACTCAGCACAGGAGCTCCATTTGGGACACCCAAGTTAGCTCCTATTAATCAACAGCACTTAAGACCAAAATTCTACATTGAATGGAGCCCAGCCTGGGGAACCAGTCTTCCCAGAAGTTGGTCTCCATAGCTGTTAAGCTCACTGTGGACTATCTGTCCATGTTGATCCCTAACAACACACTGAGTTTAACTCCTGCCCTGTTGGAAACCACATGACTTTTCCTGTTCTCATCTTATAATTCTACCTGGAAGGTTCTGAAATGGGAGTAGCCATTAGGTGCCAAACCCTGGGTAAGTGTCAGATGGCATGCCCATAATCAAAAATGAGGTGTGAAGAATGTGCTTCTAACTGTCTAAAGCCATAGCCATCTGAAGTCAGGGCTTCTCAAAGACTTTTTTTTTCCTTCTTTTTTTTTTCTTTTTTTTTGACATGGCCATAAGAAACAAATAATCCTTTGTTTTGTCTTTCCATTTTTCTGGATTCCAATTTTTTTTTTTTAAATCTGGAAATGTTATCTACAGGGAGTTCAAAGGAGATGCTGAAAGAGATGCTGTTCATGCTCTCTTCAGCGGTCTGGGACGGTGGTTGTCTTAATTTGGCTTCCCCCAATGCAGAACCTAAGACAAAGGATTTTAGGAGGTAATCTCAGGGAGACAAGAGACTGAATTAGGGAAGAAGAAAAAGCCAGTGAAAAATGCATCCCTGATGTGCCATTTCAGGGCTGAATCCCACCAAGCCTTAGTGACTAAGGACTCCTGAGCATCAGAGTAAAATGCCCTTTGAAGGGCCCCTCTGAAGAAGGCCTGGTTGGGGAATTTATCCTGACAGCTCCTGACCCTTTGCTTGAGAGAGTGTTAACTCCCTCGCATTTGGAACAGGCTTTAGCAAGTTCTGAGTCAACTCCAGAGGCCTCAGGGCAAAACCCTCAGGCAAAAAAGAAAGAAGGTAAGCAGGCCTCATGCTGAAATCCAGCTGCACCTGAAATCCAACGTGCTCCCAAGAGATGCTGCACGGGGCCCAAGAAGTACCAGCTACAGTTACCTGTGGGTATAAGCGTCTCTGTGCAGTGTGGCAAGGTACACTTACTATTTTTAAAAAGCACTTTTCTCTTCCGTTTGTCCCATTTCCTGGGGATTTTAATTAATAACGGTGCAGATTCACTCCCTGCATTATTAGTTTATCTTTCAAGTAATTAAGAATGAAATTTAAAGGCAACTATGGCTTGGGGAGGTTGTTAAGTACATAACTATGGAAAGAAAATAAATACAATAACCATTGGCAGGAACCACTAAGTGGATACCTACTCTGGAGGGCTTTACTCACCAACAGGAAGCTCCAGCCTGTTCTGTAAACAGCTCAGCTGTTTCACATGTCATTGCAAGAGTTCCTGACAGGTGTGAGTACAAACCAGCACCTTGGGGAGCAAATTTAAGTTTCTGGGAAAGTTGCAACCAGACCCTAGCCACTATGTCAATCAAAGATGCAACCCTTAGCACTATGTCTTCCCTTATTCCAACAGGGACCAATTTTGTCACCCCTAGAAAAAGTTGATGCAATGAGCACTTGGACACTGCAAGCCGAGCATACCATGTCTTTGACGGACCTCCACTCCCGCAACTTCAAAGCCAAGCCATGTCACTGAAGAAACTTCGGGAACAGTCCACTTCCTAAATTGCAAATGATTTTGCAAGCACTGCAAACAGAAAACTTTAGCTCTTGGTACTGTCAAAATGACACCTTCCTAGGCTTCCAAATTCAGTCCTTACTGTTTTCCTCACACCCGCTGACAGGGCTGAAAATGACTGGATCTCACAAGGTTCTCAACTCTGGTGCTTTTTGGGCAGGTGTGGGAAGAAAGGACAAGAAAACATCTTGGATAAAGTCAGGGTCAGAGATTTTTTTTTTTTCCTTTATTAATTTTAAAGAGAGAGGAAGGGAGAGGGAGAGAGAGATAGAAACATCAATGAGAGAGAACATCGATTGCCTGCCTCCTGCATGCCCCCACTGGGGATCTGGCCCACAGCCTGGGCATGTGTCCTGACTGGGAATCGAACCCGTGACCTCTTGGTGCCTGGGTCGACGCTCAACTGCTGAGCCACACCGGCCAGGTTTTTTCTTTTTTTTTTTTTTTATCAATGAGAGAGAAGCATTCCTTGGCTGCCTTCTGCAGGCCCCCTACTGGGGATCAAGCCTGAAACCCAGGCATGTGCCCTGACCAGGAATCAAACCTGTGACCTTCTGGAGCATAGGACGACATTCAACCACTGAGCCACATAGGCTGGGCAGGGTCAGAGATGTTGAACCATGTTTTCTTAATGCATTTGTGATCACCAACTATCTCTAGAAACAGTCTGTGAGACAGAGTAACTTGTAGGCGCCATTTTTGTTTGACCCAGGAAGCCCAGACCTACTTTCCTACAGAGGCAGGAACCAGGAGCCGAGGGCCCAGGAGAGATGATATCCATGGGAGCCCATGAAAATGGAGCCAGACCAGAAGGAGTGTAGGGCAAAGGTGACAAAGTAGGATGAAACAACACAGCAGGCCCGGCCAGTGTGGCTCAGTGGTTGAGCGTTGACCCATGCACCAAGAGGTCACAGGTTCAATTCCCGGTCAGAACACATGCCCAGGTTGTGGGCCAGATCCCCAGTGGGGGGCATGCAGGAGGCGGCCAATCGATGTTCTCGCATCAATGTTTCTATCTCTCTCCCCCTCTCCCTTCCTCTCTTTCTAAAATCAATAAAGAAAAAAAGAAAAAAGAAACAACTCGCAGTGAGACATCGGAGGCCAGGGGAGGCAAGCACAGTGCATGAGGTGAAGGTAAGAAATCAGAAAAGTCGGTTACTTCCAGGGGCTACCTCTCAGAGCAAAGGGGCATAGACCGGGGACCACTTTAAAGATGAGATGGATAAACCCAAAGAAACACATTTGGAGAAAATCAGTCCACTGTGCCAAACATCCTCATTCTGAGGTTTAAATTTTACCGTGAGCCATCTGGAAAGGGGTCCCGAATGGCCCATGTGCCCGCAGGCAGCCTGCCTGCCTAGCCTACGTCCACATCATTTAGGCCAGGTTCACTTTAGTCCCCTGATTTCTACTAGCCTTGCAAATTCTGGCAATGACTTTTGAGTCCAAGCGAAAAGAGAAAACAAACTTAGACCTGAGGCCCATATGCTGATCAAACAAGGAATGTGATAAATTTGCAGAACCTTTGGATTTTAAACTTTTCAGAGGTTTATTCTGAACAAGACATATTCCAAGTTGTTATTGGCCCACTGAGTACCTGTGAAAGGTTGGCAGGCTTAAATGCCAACATAACTAACATGACTCTCCCCCTTAGCTATACACCAGGAGTGTTCTTGAGTCCTTCAGATGACAAGGTAAAAATGCACCTTGGAAACCTCCCCAGGCAGTGACAGTGAACCACAAGGCCAATGCAGTTATGAGGTCAAATGAAAAAAAAAAAACATTATATGTGAATTTTTCGAGTGCAAGACTTGTGGCTTGTATTGTTCACTCTTGTGCTTACCACGAAAGGAATCTTGGTATGTCAGATTTGATAAGCATTAGCAAAAAAAAATAAGGCACTGAATTTACAGACCAAGTGATTCAAACCATATCACCACTAACAAACATGCTTCACAGAAGTCTGTTTGTCATTTAGAAGTCCTGGGAACCTGGCAATATTGCCTGGCCCTCGGGCCTTATGTCATAACACCACCCACCGGTATCTGTTAGATCTATCAATTGCTCCTGAGATGAAGCGAAGTTGTCCTTGGCCTGGTTTACTTAAACATTTACTCCTGCTCCCCAAATACCTTTGATTCTACTGAAATCTTGGAGGGCTCACCTCGCAAACAAGTTCAAAGCAGTTTGAAGTCTGGAAAAGGAAAATCTGCTCTCAGATGAATAATTGGAGCAAGTCCTTATTCAGAAGAAAGGCTGGTCTGGCTGGGTGGCTCAGTTGGTTGAAGCATCATCCCATACACCAAAAGGCTGCAGGTTCGATTCCTGGCCAGGACACATACCTCGGTTGTGGGTTCAATCCCCGGTTGGGGCACGTACAGGAAGCAACCAACTAATGTTTTTTTTTCTCTCTCTCCCTCTCTCCCTTTCCCTTCCTCTTACTCTAAAATCAATAAACATATCCTCAGGTGAGGATTTTTTTAAAAAGGCTCTCTTCTGTTTTGTCGTAGTTTTTCTCACACAAATAATGACTCCAGCCATGGTAATCCTACAGATAATTTAGTCAGATTCAAGAAAGGCATTGCCAATGGTAGACATTAGTATGGAATTTTCAAGAACCCATTTACTTGCAGACACCATCCCACAGCTTAGAGAGCCCAAACAATACAATCACAGCATTTGGGTGCTTTTTGTTTGTTTGTTTGTTGTTGTTGTTTTTTTATTTTTTTGTGTGTGTGTGTTTTTTTTTATCCTCACCCGAGGACATTTTTCCATTTTTTGTACAGATAGAGTGGGAGGGAGAGAGAGGAAGAGAGAGAGAGGGAAACATCGATGTGAAAGGGACACATCGAGTGGCTGCCACCCGCACGACCAATCAGGGCCGGGGACAAACTGCAACCGAGGTACATGCCCTTAGCGGGAACCGAACCTGGGTCTCTCCGGACCGCAGGCGGACGCTCTAACCGCTGAGCCAAACCGGCCAGGGCTGTTTGTTTGTTTTTTAATTTTTTTTCTTTATTGATTTTTTAGAGAGAGAGGAAGTGAGAGGGAGAGAGAGAAACATCAATGAGAGAGAACATCGATTGGTCACCTCCTGCATGCCCCCAACTGGGGATCAGGCCCACTACCTGGGCATGTGTCCTGGCCAGGAATCGAACCAGCGACCTCTTAATGCATGGGTCAGTGCTCAACCACTCAACCACTGAGCCACACCGGCCGGACTTGGTTGTTCTTTTAATCATTTAGTGAATGAGGCTCACACCCAACAAATTCAAGGCTTAACTTCCTGTGTGTTCGTTTGACTCCAAGCGTCAAGACCCCTGTGGACTGCCCAGACAACCAGACATTAATGGAGTAAGAACCCCCGAGATACACTGTGATTCGGAGGATCAAAGTAGAGAACTCAAAGCTCCAAGTGTTAATCCTGGGTCAGCCTACAACTTGCCAAGTGACCTCATGCCTTTCAGTGTTTTCCATCTGCAAACTGAAGAATGTGTGACTCAGCCCAGTATCCACTCCCTTCCCAAGACTTTTATCTTTCTTTCCCATCTGGAGCCGAGTAAACCTACCACTCCTTTCCACTACTAAGGAATACAGAAACCACAGAACATATTTCTGATTTTCTTTTGCTGAATTGCCTCTCTTCTGAATAGCAGTTTCCAAGACTGAACATCCAAATATCTTGCTTAGATAAAGAAGAGGAGGAAGAGAACTAGACATAGGAAATGTGGTCACAAACAGGCGTGGGAAAGGCTCAAGAAAAGCTCTGGTTTTCCAACCATTACCTGGTGGTGCTTAAGGAAACATACACGGATCTAGCCTCTGGAGATGAAGTGTGGTAACTGCTGTATAAATACACATCACAGGTTTTTTATTTCACTGTGAAAAAATAAATAAAATACTTACATTCTGTAGTGGGTTGAATGGTGGCCCCTGCCCCAAAAGATATGTCCCCATCCAGATCCCTGGACACCCTGGATGTAGCCTCATTTGGAAAAGGGGGTCTTCATGGATGCAATTAAGAATGTTGACGTGAGATCATCCTGGATTTTCAGGGAGGGGGGGCCTAAGTCCAATGACAAGTGTCTTTATAAGAGACAGAAGGGAAGATACTGAAGAGAAGGTGCTATGAAGATGGAGGCAGACACTGGAATGATGTAGCCACAAGCCAAGAAGTCAAAGAATGCCAACAACCACCAGAAGTTGGAAGAGACCAAGACCAGAACCTCCTTCAGAGGAAGAGGACCTGGCTGACTCCTTGATTTTGGACTCCTGGCCAGCAGAACCATGAGAAAATGAATGCCTGTTGGTTTATATCACCAAATTTGTGGTAATTTGTTACAGCGGCTTCAGGAAACTAATACACACTCTGTCCACCTACAATCAAATCCCTAACTTAACCAATTTTTAATGTATTAATCTCTCCTTTTCACCACTGCCATCTCACTAACATAAGAGCTATCACTTGAGAATACTTCTCAATACCTTTCAGCTTCATTAGTCTATTACACTGGCATATGTAACAAATGCTACCTAAAGACCTCAAGTCCATTCTATCATCTGGAAACAAGTATTTATCAAGGAGTTAAAATTAAGATGGAAATGATGTGATAAGTAAAAAGGGAACATAACTTGACGTCCCCAAACCTAGTTTTGTATCCTAACTCTGCCACGTATTACTTGCGAAGTTTCTTATATCTAGTTTCCTATGTCTGTACGAATTTGAATAAGTCCCTTAATTTCTCCACCCCTCAGCTGTCTCATTTGTGAAATGGGAATAAAAGTACCAATAAATCACAAAGTTTTATTATAATGCTCAGATCATAGATGTGAGCGTGATTGGGGACCATACAGAAATCAACAGTGCTTGTTATTCTCGCTCTTGCTGTTTCGTTTCCCCTCCACTAACAGGTGAACAGAGGCACCGAGTAATCCGTCTAGGAGAAATACATGGTTAATAATTGGCTGCTCTGTCAAACTCAGATCTATTTGCACACGTGGCCCCTCCCCTGAATTCAGCGCCTTCTAACGGAGTCTGTGAGAATCAGCATGTCAGTGGGCCCACAGACCAATAGCCAGGCTTCCCATTGTGTGGTGAGCAGGAGAGGCAGGGGTGTAGGGGTGCCGCAAGCAAGAGACCAACCTCTCCACCAAAGTAGGACAAGCATGGTGAGCCTCACTCCCCTCAAAGTGTAAAGTTACCTGCTGCTTCTCTCTGTAATGCTGGGAACTCTCACCCCAAGACAGAGCTCGAATTTTATTTAAAGAACTGTTCTTGTAGCTCTAGCTCAGGGACGAGTGCTGGCACCAGCTGCTGGGCACGAGGAAGTAGGTGAGAACACCAGCTGCTGGGCATGAAGAGGCAGGTGGGTACAGTGCATTTTAATTAGCCTGATGATCAAGCACTCCGAGGCCTACTCCTGGCTTCCACTAGATGGCGCTGTAGCGTTTCGTCCCGGCTCCAGCGATCCCCTCAAGCCAGTCGGGCCAGACAGATCCTTTTGAGTTTTCTAGTCTTTCTGCTAGTATTTTCCGGAAAAGCCTCAACATTTCTTATCAGGCGATTGTGCCTTTTCCTGTTTGCCAGCTATTATACCTTTTGAGGAAACTTTTCAATGAGGTTGTGGAGGAAAAAGGAAATAAATACTGTCATTCCATCATCTTGATAAAAAGCATGCTTATTTCTAAAATACATTAGTCAAATAAATAAATAAATAAATAAATAAATAAATAAATAAATAAGCAGTAGTCTGCTCCTGATTTACTGAACCGAAATTCGCAGGGGTGGGGCCTGAGTGCGCAGTTGCTTAAAGCTCCTGGGGGGGGCTTGATTCTGATGCAGCCAGAGCTGAGAGCATTAAAACCCTTGGTGCGATCATTGAGGCGCGTGTAGACTACAAAGTAAATCATTAGCAGCCACTTCATTTTGCTGGGCACCAGGCCACACCACCCTAAAAGTTAATTGGAAATTGCTCACCCAACTCCAGGATGTAACTAGTGCTTTGCAACCCAAACCCTCCGTCAGCGCTTTGTTAAATAGACGCTCAGTGGGGAGCATCTAGCTAGGATTCTGTTCCCCTGTTTTCTTCCTGTACCCTCAGTCAGAACACTCACTACCAACTTCCTCACGAGTGTTAATTTATGGAATAAGAATTGATTTAAACAAACCTTGTTGACTGAAATGGGCAACATAAGTGTCCTCTCAAATTACTGTCATCAAGCCCGTAACCTTTTTGTGTGTGTGGAGATTTTGTCACTAGTCATTCTCGGGCGGCCGTAACAGAATTCCACGGCCTGGGTGGCTTAGACAACAAACACTAATTTCTCCCAGTTCTGAAGGTGGAATCCAGGCGCCGGGAGGTTCTGGTGGGGACCCCCTCCCTGGCCGGCTGAGAGGTCCTCTCCAGTCTCTTCTCACGAGGGCACTGATCTCATCCCAAGGGCCCTACCCTCGTGACCCAACTACCTCCCAAAGGCTCCACCTCCAAATACCGGCACACTGGGTACTGGGACTTCAACGTATGGATTGCGGGGGACACACACATGGCAAGTCTTGTCCTGCTCCCTGGCCTTTCCTCCCAGTCACAACTTGTGTCGAACCGTGTCTTCCGCAACGATGCTCACTTACACCAGTCAGTGCGTTTCTTCCGGCCAACACCCGCCTCCCGCCGCAGTGTCCCTTAGAACAGGATGGCCACCACCGTGCCCTCGCCCCTCGGACAGAGGCCTCGCCCAGGGGGCTCCACGCGGGCGCCCCGACGCCAGGCCGCCCCGTCCGTCTCTGTGCCAGCCCTTGCGAGCCGTGCGGCCTTACACGAATGGCCGGACCACCCTGCACCTAGTTTTCTCATCTGGAAAGTGCGAATAACAAGAGTGCCTGCTCCGTGGCGTGGTTGTGAGACGAAGTGGATTAAAACCAGTGAAGGGCTTGGAATGGTTCCCAGAACATGCCATTCTTTCAGTACGCGTTATCTGCCGCTGTCCCTGCTGCGGGGTGGCCCCCCTGGATGCATCCCAGACACTGCAAACTCAAGACACCTACAACTGAACCCGGCTTGCCCCGCACCTGTCACCCTCAGTCAGCAGCACCATTGCCGACCTAATCATCTAAGTGGGAAGACGTTCTTCCCTCCACGTGTACTTCCCCTGACCCGCTCCGACCAGCCAAATCCTGTCTGCCCGCCTGGCACCTCTCAGCAGAGGCACTGCGTCTGCTCTCCACTCCCAGGAAGCACGTGCCCCCGGGCGGTCAAGGGGCCTGGGCTGGGTGGGCACTGGCGCCTGCGACCCCGGCAGAGTGTGGAGAAGGGCCCTGGGCCCTGAGCTGTCCCGGTCCCAGCCGCCTCCTCACAGGTCTCCAGCTGTCTCCTGCAGATACCTACCGAAGAGAACAACAGCTAAGGCTTCTGTCATGTTGACTGCACACCGGTACTGGTCTACGCGCTTTTCACCGTGTCTCACTGAATCCCCTCAACAAACCCACGAGGTAGGTACTATTATGACTTACCATTTTACAGAGTAAGAGGCTGAGTCGCCAAAGATCATGGTCAATAAGCAGCAGCCAGGATGAAAACCCAGGGAATTAGGCCCAGAGTACAGGGTGCTCATGACCACAGCCACCACCTCTCGCACCTGGGCCTGACCCAGGGCTGGGTGCTGAGGTGGGTGGAAGGATGGATAGCAAGAATGGGGCCCAAGACCCGGCTCCTGCCCTTGCGAAGTTTACACCCAAGTTGGGGAGATGAAAGATGTACGTTCCTGAACAAAACCACCATCAGGCAAGGCAATGTCCTCTCTGTTAAAAAAGAAAAAAACATTGACTACTCTGGCCACTGATCTGTTCCTAGGTGTGACTGACAGGTAAGCACCTTCTATGTCAGCCAGACCTTACTGGGCATGCATCTAAACTGCCTCTGTCCGGTCCCTTCCCACACCCATCTGCAGGGAGCAGAGTGGAGAGTGTCAAACTCGGCATGCTGGCAAAGCTGTACAGTGGCGTGCCTGTATTATCTAGTCTCCCCTTTGCTCTCTTCCTGGTATTAAGTAATAACTGGGTTGTTACAACAGTATCACGACCTTCTTCCCTTGCTTGCTTAGGATCCGCACCTTCACTATCTGCAAGTCCCAAGAATCTTTTTATTTTATTTTTAAAATATATTTTTATAGATATTTTAGAGAGAGAGGAAGAGAGAGAGAGATAGAAACATCGATGTGAGAGAGAAAGCTTGATCGACTGCCTCCTGCACACCCCCTACAGGGGATCGAGCCCGCAACCCGGGCATGTGCCCTGACCGGGAATCGAACCAAGGACCTCCATGGGTTGACGCTCAACCAGTGAGCCACACTGGCCGGGCCCAAGAATCCTTTTAAAACAAAACTGTTTTAGAGTCCATAACTGGCTGACCTTCAATGTAGCCATATTTTTAAGGTAAATATTTTGGGGGAAGGGTTCCTCCTTCCTCCCTCTTCCTCTTTCTTAAAAAAGAACAAACAAAAACACCAATATGCTGGCACTTCTTTTTATTTATTTATTTATTTATTTTAAATTTTCATTAAATTTATTAGGGTGACATTGGTTAATAAAATTATAGGCTTCAAGTGTATAATTCTATAATATATTTTTATTTTTAAATTAGTTGACATTCAATATTATTTTATATTAGTTTCAGGTGTATAGTATAATGTTTGCACAGTTACATGATGTATGAAGTGATCCCCCTGATAAGTCTAGTACCCACCTGGCATCCCAGATAGTTACCACAATATTATTGACTGTATTCCCTATGCCGTACATTACATCCCGATGATATTTTGTAACTGTCAATTTGTACTTCTTTATCCCTTTACCTTTTTCACCCAGTCCACCGACCCCCCTCCCCTCTGGCAACCATCAGTCTATTCTCTGTATCTATAAATCTGTTTCTCTTTTATTTGTTCATTGATTTTGCTCTTTAGATTCCACATGTAAGTGAAATCATGCCTGACTTATTTCACTTAACATAGTACCCTCTAGGTCCATTCATGTTGTCTCAAATGGTAAGATTTCATTCGTTTTTATGGCTGAGTAATATTCCATTATATACAGCACATCTTTTTTTAAAAAAAATTTTTTTTCTTTATTGATTTTAGAGAGAGGAAGGGAAAGGGAGAGAGAGACAGAAACATCAATGACAGAAAACATCGATTGGCCGCCTCCTGCATGCCCCCACTGGGGACCGGGCCACAACCTGGGCATGTGCCCTGACCAGGAATCAAACCAGCGACCTTTTGGTGCATGGATCAAGGCTCAACCACTGAGCCACACCAGCCGGGCATCACATCTTCTTTATCCAATTATCTATTGATGGGCACTTAGGTTGCTTCCATGTCTTGGCTACTGTAAATAATGCTGCAATGAACACAGAGGTGCATATAGCTTTTTGAATTAGTGTTTTAGATTTCTTCATGTAAATACCCAGAAGTGGCATTGCTGGGCCATAAGGTAGTTCTATTTTTAATTTTTGGAAGACCCTCAATACTGTTTTCTGCAGTGGCTGCACCAATTTGCAATCCCACCAACTAGGCTTCCCTTTTCTCCACATCCTCACCAACATTTGTTTATTTACTAATGATAGCCACTCTGACACGTATAAGGTGGTATTGCACTGTGGTTTTCCTTGATATTTCCCTGATGATTAGTGATGTTGAGCATCTTTTCATATGTCCACTGACCATCTGTATGTCCTCTTTGAAGAGATGTCTATTCAGGGTTCTTCCCACATTTTGGTGTTAAGTTGTATGAGTTCTTCATAAATTTTGGATATTAACCCCTTATCAGATGTATCATTGGCAAATATCTTCTCCCGAACAGTAGGTTGTCTTTTCTTTTGCTTTCCCTTGCTGATGATGACACCTCTTAATTCAACAAACTAGAAATATGATTTTTTAAATACAAATAATGTGGTGCTAACAGAAATCAAAGATGTATCTGAACAACTTTTTCTCTGCACATGTGTACAACAAATACTACTGAGGGTATATGGTGACTGTAATCTATATTTCTGCAGTGCAATATATATATATTTTTTTAATCCTCACCCAAGGACATTTTTGCTTGTATCTTCAGACAGAGTGAGAGGGAGAAAGGGGGGAAGAGAGAGAGAGAGAGAGAGACATCAATGTGAGAGAGACACACCGTCTGGTCGGCACCCACACGGCCCCAACTGGGGCCAGGGACAAACTGCAACCAAGGTACGTGCCCTTAGCAGGAACAGGACTTGGGCCTCTCTCGTCCACGGGCCGACGCTGAGCAAAACTGGCCAGGGCTGCAGTGCAATATTTTAAAGATACTTTCCCAAAGCAAAATGTTTACTACTGGAATCTAATTAATTTTCATAAGAATATTGCCATAATCAAATATAAACTTATGCAACTAAGTCCTTGTGGCCTTGGGCAGTTAGCCTCTCTGAGCTTTGGTTTTATTACTCTGTCATCTAACAAATGTACTTAACAGTGTGTACCTTAGCCCACACAGGGCTACCGTGAGAATTAAACGTAATCATCACATATGATAAAGTGGGATTCAAATGACTATTATCATTCTTCTCAGATAAATACAGCAGCAGCAACATGAGCTTGCAGCCGTTCTCTGTGGTGCTGGTGATGACTTGGGACTCAGATGGAAGGAGCACCTGCAGTTCCATACGCTAAAGAAGTTCATGTCTATGGTATTCCTATTTGAAATAAATTAGCATTTACGTTTTGTGTGTTTAGCAGAAAGCTCCCATTTAAAATAATAAAAGTGGAGCCTGGTCGGTGTGGCTCAGTGGCTGAGCATCAACCCATGCAACAAGAGGTCGCCGGTTCGATTCCCAGTCAGAGCACATGCCCAGGTTGTGGGCCAAATCCCCAGTGGGGGGCATGCAGGAGGCGGCCAATCGATGTTCTCTCTCATCGATGTTTCTATCTCTTTCTTTCCCTTCCTCTCTCTCTAAAATCAATAAAGAAAACAACATTTTAAATAATAAAAGTGGGAAGTTTCTTGACAGCACCAATTATTATGTTCCACATTTTTAAAACACATACTGTCAATGAACTGTACGCAAAGCATGCGTTCCACTTCTGTGCAAATGAATTTCCGTCTCCAGGGCCCACTTCACATATAAAATTCTGCCTGCTACTGACGTTTTCTTTCTACAATTTAAAGACATTCACCTGTACTATTTGCTTTATCGTGCAGATTCTTTAATAAAAAATCTCCGCGGCTATTCTCATAACTTAGCACCATTTTTCAAAACAGCTCCTGATGTGTCTATGTGCCGACCTCCTGTCCAAAAGAGAGACTTGTTTCAGGATAAACTTTACTTTTTTCCCCCAGCAGTCCCCCCTTCTCCGCTCTGTTTTTGTATGAGCACCATGTTGTAGAGAACCCTTGCCTCATTTTCCTGCCTCAGGGGAACTAGAATGAAAATGTAACCCATCGTTCTGTTATTGACTGCGTTCAGATGTCAGTCCAGAACTCTCGAGACGTTTACAGTAAAGAAATAAGATTTCAGTCCCAGAGAAGAAACGCGACACTGAAATAAGACTCTGGAACTAAAAGATTTCAAAAATAATGAGAGGATGCTGAAATCAAGGGAAAAAATTTTTTTAAGAAATCGTATACATTTGATTTGCTCATTTTTGATACATTTTTGTATGCACTTGAAGTAGAATCTGTACATCCAGTAGTACATCCTGAATCAGTTGTTCATGTACCAGCAGAGAGGCACAGGGCCCCTTGTGCTGGCTGTGCTTGCCCTCTGATGAGTCCCTGGCACGTTCTCCTCCTCTCCTCCACCACACACTGGCCTTGAGAGGCCCAGGACTCTCCCTGTTCTCCCTCCAGACCCTCTGATTCGCGGGCACTCTGTGCACAAGCCCCACCCCCGCCCTTCTGTGCAGGTTAGGAGCAGATACAGTCATGTACCCTGTGCAAGCGCTGTGTTGGGAAAGGTCTTACTTGAAAGCACCAGTTCAGTTTGCAAGGACACGTTCCAGGTTATTGAAACTTGGAACAGACAGAATTCAGACATATTCTACCCCCCGCCACACACACACACCCCTCTGACCAAGCCCTCCTCTGCCTGCAGCGTTGCCAGCAGTCAATGTAGGAGGAAACTGACTTATGAAGTGACAGGGCCTTCTGTTTTCCTTAAATTATAAAATCCACCAGCAGAGTTGGGGAGTGGGCGTCCAACAGCACCCAGCTAGCTGGGCTGGACCGAAGGTGGGAGGGAAGGAGACAGGGGTGCCGTGGCAACCAGGTCATGCCGGCATTTTCCAACAGGAAGACGGTCAATACCAGTGGTTATGTGGGTTTTTTGATTTCTTCAAGGTGGAGTCACAGGATTCCTCTGCTTTTCCAGGTAGTGACATCTAGTGGTCCCTATTTAAATTACTCTTGGACTACAGTGCGGGGGGGGGGGGGGGATTCAAAATTAATTATAAGTGCAACTGAGACAACCATTGTGTCCTAGATTTCTGTCCCAGTCGCCTGGGCAGGTGACTTTCCCCTCCGCATCCCCATCTCCTCATCTGTGAACAGGGCAATAATGGCACCGAGCCAGTGGGCTGTGAGGAGGTGACATAAGCCACGTGCTCAGGATGGCGCCCTGCATGTACTGAGTGTTCAGTTAGTATTAGCTTTGCATTATTTTCATTGATAGAATGCATTTCTAAGTTTTGGAGCATAATAATTGGTGCTCACAATTGGTTAGCTACATTAGTATTCTACTCCACTTGTCTTTGTCATAACATACAAACATTTTAAGTACTTAATGAAACTGCATTCATTTTCACCCACAGTCTTGTGCATATAGCCAGGAAGACGTGCCTTGGGTATCAGTGGTCTTACAGGCCCTCAGCATCCCTCCGCTCGCCCCCAGGCCCGCGGGGGCCTCACCCTGAGAAGTGCGGTGCTACCCCATGTCTGCCTGAAAGCCCAGCAGCGGCCCGAGCTACTCCGCGTTTCCGGGAGGTTTGACCGTCTTGGGGAGTGGGGGAGGGTGTTCTATTCTGCTGCCATAGTCCACACCCCTCCCCGTGACCTTGCACTAAGCCACTTCTCCCATTAATGTCACCTGCTGGCTCTGAAAATACTTGAGTTTGACACCCCTGCTTAGACACTAGAAGGTAGAGTCCCTGGAATTGAAGGCCTTTCACGTTCTGCCTTCTAGTCACGCGTTGTTCATAGGAACCTTCTGTCCAGGTGGCAGTCACGCCGCTGAATAGCTGTTTCCATCCAGTCTCTATCTTAGCCGTTCCCACCATCTATCAAGAATGCTTCCCAATGTCTTGCCACCGAAGTCCTGTCTCGCTTCCAAGGCCTACTTTAAATTCTACCCTGGACACTTCTCCCTGACTACTAGGCCTGCAGAAACCTCTTCCCTTTCCTGGTTTGCTCATTGATAAACAGGGCTAATAGCTGCATGGGTAGATATCGGAGGCTAAATGAGTTAATAAGCATGTTGTGCCTGGTGTATCACACATGGTCCATAAATGAGGCCTTACTTTGATCATTTTATCCTTCTCACTTGACAACTATTGCACTTTTTGTGCGTTCCTTTTTTTAACCATTTTAAAATTATGGTCAAATATGCATAACATAAAATTTACCACTTAAACCATTTTTAAGTGTACGGTTCGGTGCGATTAGTCACATTCACGCTGTGGTGCAGCCATTACCACCATCCACCTGCAGAACCTTCCTAACCTGAAACTCCATGCCCATCAAGCACTAAGTGCCACCACCACCCCCAGGCCCTGGAGACCACCACTCTGCTTTGTCACTGACATTAACTAGTGTCGGCACCTCAGAAACTGTATTTGTCCTTTTGTGACTGGCGTATTTTACTTACCATAATGTCTTCAAGGTTCAGCATGTTATAGCATGGGTCAGAATTCCCTTCCTTTATAAGGCTGAATATTCCACCGTATGTACATACCACATTTTGTTTATCCTTCATCCAAGGATAAACACGTGAGTGGCTTCCAACATTAGTGAATAATGTGACTGAACTGTGGACAATGCTGTTATGAATGTGGGTGTACAAATATCTGTTCAACTCTCTGCTTTAAATTCTTTTGTGTAGCCTGGCTGGTGTGTCTCAGTGGTTGAACATCGACCCATGCACCAAGAAGTCGCCAGATGCCCTGGACAGTTTTGCTCAGCGGTTAGAGCATTGGCCTGCAGTCCAGAGAAACCCGGGTTCAGTTTCCGCTAAGGTCATGTACCTCGGTTGCAGTTTGTCCCCGGCCTTGGTTGGTCGTGCGAGTGGCAGCCACTCGATGTGTCCCTTTCACGTCGATGTTTCTCTCTCTCTCTCTCTCTTCCTCTCTCTCCCTCCCACTCTATCTGAACAAAAAATGGAAAAATGTCCTCGGGTGAGGATTAAAAAAAAAGAAGTCGCTGGTTTGATTCCTGGTCAGGGCGCATGCCCACATTGTGGGCCCAATCCCCAGTGGGGGCATGCAGGAAGCGGCCAATAGATGTTCTCTCTCATCGATGTTTCTACCCCTCTCTCTCCCTCTTTCTTCCTTTCTAAAATCAATAAAGGAAAAAAAATTTTTTTTAATAATAAATAAATTCTTTTGTGTAAATACCCAGAAGTGAACTTGCTGGATCATGATAATTTTATGTTCAATTTTCTGAGGAACCCCTATATAATTTTCCATAGAACACGCACCATTTTCTATTCCCATTAGCAATGTGCCAAGCTTCCAATTTCTCCACATCTTCTCCAACATGTTACTTTCTGTGTTGTTTTTCTTAACAATAGCCATCCTACTAGTGTGAAATGTCTACTACCTTAACTTCCATTTTGCACTTTACCTTTTACTCCCGTGTTTGTGTCTTTTTTCCTAACAGAATCATAAACCTCTTGACGACAAAGATTATCATAAGCGATTTATGTAACTCTTCCTCCCCCTACACCCCAGACCCCCAGCTCTGCACAGTTTGGGTCTTGATCTTCAAAGTGGGATCCCTCGCAGTACGGGTGCACCTGGGTGCTTGTTAAAAACGCAGACCCTCAGGCCCTGCCCTGGAGCTACCGAACCGGAAGCTGCCTTGGGACAGACCTCCGGGCACACCGATGTGCCAGCGCACCGAGAGCGGAGGGTGGGGAAAGCAACTCACCTCCGCTCTGTCACCAGGTTCCTCGCCTCCCCTTGCAAGTGTGCTCCACAAACGTTTGCTGATTAACAATGAACAGCCCTGTTAACACCCACTATCAAGCATTTATCAAAAATGTGAAAAAGCATCTCTTGAAAAGTAGCTCAAGGCAGGTTGAAAACGGGGCAGAGGAAACTGTCACAAGAGGAGCCTAAGGAAATAGGATGACCAAGTGGCATGTGATATCCTGGGCAGGGTCCGGGGACAGAAGAGGGTCACTGTGCAAAAACTAAGGAATCTGAGTCAAGTATGACCTCAGTTTATAACAATGTATGAACAACGGTGCATTAATTGTGACAAATGTACCATACTAAAGGAAGACGCTAATTAAAGGGAAAACAGGGTGCAGGGCACACGGCAACACTGTTCTACCTTCACAATTTTACAGCAAATCCAAAACTACTCTGAAATTAAAACGTTTGTTTTTAGAAGGGAGGCAGGGAATAGGCAGAGCATCAAAATGACAGTCCACCACAGAGGTGTAGGACGTACGATTTGTGTCATTAATTTCCTGCTATGGAATAGGTTGGTCCCATTGCAGCTGGAGGAAAGATGGTCGGCAGCTGGTTGTCTCCGAATCTGTCATCAGTCCAGCCTCCTCCTGCTGGGTCTGAAATAGGCCCCTGCAACCTAAATGGCTACTCATCCTCCTTCAGTGGAACCACCTGCTAAAAGGGCATCAAGAATCTGGGGTTAAGCCCAGCCGGTGTGCTCAGTGGTTGAGCGTCAACCCATGCACCAAGAAGTCGCCAGTTCAATTCCTGGTCAGGGCACATGCCCAGGTTGTGGGCCTTGTGGGCCAAATCCCCAGAGAGAGACATGCAGGAGGCGGCCAATCGATGTTCTCTCTCATTGATGTTTCCATATCTCTCTCCCTCTCCCTTCCTCTCTATCTAAAATCAATAAAGAAAAAAGTATTTTTAAAAGAATCTGGGGTTAAGGACATAGAACACTATGAAATATTCCAGCGCTAGGTTGTCTGCCTTTCCTGGGTTGAAACATACATGTCTGAGACCGAAATCTGGCCAACCCTGTGAGGCAGGTGCTGGTGTTCCAGGCTCTCAGCAGGACTGGACAGGCAGGTGCAGCAGCAGCGCAGGAGGGAGACTTCGGGGCCTGAGGTCATTTCCAGTTCATTGGGCAAAAGAGTGACATGGCTACCAAACAGCTGATATAATAATATCCTGTCTTAATAAGAGTATACAACTCAGAACAATGGGAAAATGAACATTTACTGAGAATGGCTTGCATGCCACACACTGATGTTAGATCCTTCAAACATGTCATCCTTTTATTGCTCACCATTCCCCTTGGATGAAGGAATTATTGCCCCCCTTTTATAGGATGAATAAACTTGAGACTTGAAGATTAGAAAATGACACATGGGTCACACTGCCAGCAAGGGGCAGAGCTGGATTCTGAGCCCAGGTGCTTCCGATGACCAAGCTGATGCCCTGTCCATTAGAACCATTCTGCCCAGGCCAGCTGACAATGGCCCAGTCACAGCTGGAGTCCTGCATTTATTCCAGGCCGGGCACTGTAAAAGGTGGGGCCGGGGGCCCAAGGGGACAAAGCCCAACAGCAACCAGAGGGAGGGGAGAGTAAAGCCACTTCCTGTGAGAAACGGTGAGAAAGAAAAGTTGGCTCCGAGAAAAGACACTGCAGGGAGACATGATTGTTCCTCTACACACCGACAAGGGTTCCCCTTTAGGAAAGGGGGCATTCTGGGGATCAAAGAAAGCAGAACTGGGCCTGCAGAAGGCCAGAACTAGACTTAGGTTCCATACAATAAAGAATACCGGAGAGAAACGATCCCAAGAGGCTTTATCTCATGGGGTCACAAGTGATTTATAGAAACAGTGATCTAGACAAACTTTAAGATTCCCTGAAATTCAAGACTCAATGATCCCAGTACAGAATTTCACCTCATAGCCCACTTACATAGAATATACACAGGCCATCTACAGATCACGTATTTTTAAGAGATCAAATTACAAAATATGTCTAATCCACACCAAATATAGTGAAATCTTTGTCAGCATTCAAGGACATCATTATAAAAGTCAAATGTCATCAAGCAGTAGGTACGCAGAAATGTCCGTGAGAAAATACTAGGTTGCAAAGCATGAGCATCTGAGAAGTATATTTAGACCTGGTTGTGCCTATTAGCATGAGCCTCAGTGAGCCACCACGATGAACATCTGGGGGTTCACACAGCAGAGAGGCCCTGAAGAGGGGACCAGCAGGAGGCCGAACAAAGTACCGGGCCCCTTACAAAAGTGTGCCTTGTGCATGAGACCCTTTGCCAGCGTGTGAAGAAGTCCTCCTGGACCTCTTCGTGCAACTGTTGCCAAGGAAACAGCAAGCATGCGGGAGATGTTGCGTTATGATGACAAGGCCCTGGTAACTGCAGTCAGAGGGCTCACCCTCCGTTTACTCCTTATGGGACGGGCTGGCTGTGAAGAGTGGAATTGTCACAGCATATCTTCTCCTTATTTCCCACCTTCATCCCATATGATGAAATGCTTTCAGTCCTCTAGCCCAGTATGTCTCTACCACTTGTCTCTCCATCTGTTCTATAGGGAAGTTCACTATCTAAACAAGTCAGGCCACTGATACCACCCCGTGAGACAATGGGATGACGAGGATCATCGACTCCTCCACGTAGGTAGTGACCCCAAAGCATGAATTCCAGTTGACATACCCAAAGAAGCAGGCAGGCCAATGGCAGACCATATACGTTTTCTTCTGGGGCAATAGCATATGAAGGAAATGACGAAGGCATAAATTCACACAGAATTAGTCACATACCCACCTACCCCAAGATTCACACAGCGTCCCTTGGTCACTCAGTGTTGATCACACACAGCTCATACCAGTGACCACCTTACAATTCAAAAACGTCCTTCTTAGCCCAGTATAGGTCTCCTTCTAGACCTTTCTTATCTCTGGTGATTTGGGTGCAATCTAAAAAATCATGATTCCCATCAACAGGAAAAAACTGCCGTTGGAAAAATATCTTGGGCCATTTGCATTTCTTGGAGGTCCTGTGCCTCAGAGAACCAATGATAAAAACATTTATGCAGCCACTGTGTTCCACTACCAGAAATTAAAGTGTTTAATTATCCAAAGTAACGTTAATCAAAAGGACACAAACAAATGGGAGAGAAAGCACTCTAACCCGCGGCTGACTCTTCTGCTATCTTGTACGAAGGGCTCATCTGTCAAAGCCATGAGACCAAGTCTCCCCATGTTACAGAGGAAAGGCGGCTAGGTTTGGTGCTAAAAAACCTGGTTTTAGTGCTACTCTGCCACTACTTGGCTGCAGGATTTCAGGAAGTCACAAAACCCTTAGGGACCATTTCCCCAAGCTCTCGAAAATTCTGTAATTTACCACTACTTCCCACCACCAACAACCCCTTAAAAACCCTATCATTTCCCAGGTCTGCTGTCCCTGCGGTGGTAGACTCGATCACCACAGTGGGTACCTTGAGGGGGATTAGATGTTCGAACCTGTGGATTCGGGCCCAAACATGGGCCTGACATTGGCTGTGGACAATAAATTGTGGGCAGAACAGGGTGTCACTTCTGGATAGAAGCTTTAAGAGGCAGCAGTCACCTCGCCATGCTCTCTGCTCTCTTTCCCACAGGACCAGGTAGGGGCCGTCTGTCAACACGCCCCAGAGGGAAGACGGCAAGGAGAGGGGCGACGGGCAAGAAGCACAGACGGGAAACAAACTTTTGTTGCCACGAGTCACTGAGACTTTGGGTGTGTTTGTTACACAGCAAAACCTGGCCTGTCCTCACCACTGCACCTGCGTTGCCAAGTCACTTAGTATCTGCAAAAGATCTGGTCTTTGTGATCACAAGCTCCAATTTCGGAATCGTTTCAGACAATGCGTGCTAAAATTCGTCCTTTACACACATCAGGCATTGACTCAAAAGCTTTTTATTTAAATTGCCACTAAAAACAAGTTGACTTGCTAACCTGGGAATTCTGGAACAGTTGCTCCCTCCTCTTACTAATTACTCTAGAATTAGAAAAATAAAAAATACCTAGTGCATCTGTTATGAGCAACAAAGTGAAACATTCACTATTCATAGAAAAATGAGCACTTTAAAGAGGCTTAAGATTCTCAGTCAGAGAGTCAGAGAAAATTTAGAAATGTAGTACTACAACAACATTGAAATTATTAATGGCAAGATAAGTAAAAAGACAAAAGTTCCATTTATAAAGTGCTTTGCATAAACTATATATTCCATAAGTATAGGAAGACTGAAACTTGCTTTTTCTACTTGAAGAGGCTTCTAAGATCCTATTTTGAATTCAGGTTGCCATAGAAACCAGTGTAATTCTGGATGGGATTCCATCATAATTGCTGCGTAATTTGGTGCACACGGAAGAACTCTCTTCTCACTGTCTCAATGTAAAACGAAGCCACGATGCTGGTTTGAACCCTTTAAGTCTCACAATTTGAGGCTTCAACATCTATAAAAAATTAAGGTTCATGATATTGATATGCCTTCAGACTTAGGTATTTGGCTCTCAAGGAGGTGGAAAGAACTGTCATCATGACCATGACCTATAGTTGTGCTATCTGAAGCCAAGTCACAATATGTCATCATGGTACCGGGTATGTGTGTCTATGTGTGTATGCATACTCAGGCATGAGAGTGGTTGGCAAACTTTTTTTTATGTATAGTAGCAATTTCTGTGCTTTGGAGAAACCACAAAAGCTGTGATATAGCCACTATACAAAAATATGACTGCAATCAAAGCTAACATTTATTGTGTGCTTACTGTTTTTAACTGCTCCTATATTAATGCAACAACTTTATGAGGCAGGTACTATTCTCTCCATTTTATAGATGGGGAAACTGAGGCACAATGATTTCACACAGGTTGCTCAGTAAAATGTAATGGAGATAGAACTGAGATTTGAACCTGGGCAGACTGGCTGCAGAGCCTTCACTTTTAACCACTAGGCTACTCTGCCTCTCTGGGCATCGCAGAAATTTGCAACTTTATAAAATAAGCTTAGCTCAGATGAACACACAGGCATTGTGCCTATTCCAATAGTTCTCAGCTCTAGGGCATACAAGTAGCTGGGGCTGCTTAATGAAAATGCAGATTCTCAGGCCCTTTAACCAAAAGTCTGACTAAATGTGTCGGGGTGGGACCCATGCACCTGCATTTTACAGCACCTCTAGTGCTTCTAATTCAGGTGTCCTGCGGGCCACACTTTGGGATATACTGATCTAACCAAATCAGCTGATGAACAGTTGCAGATGGATGAGCAACTTGACCTATCCAAAGGAAAGCTGAGACACAGAAGATAGCCTTTTTTATAACCTTGGAGGACAGAAAAGCAGAACATAAAAGTCTTAAAACAATAAATCTCTTGCACTTCAATCCTAGGAATTCTCCTCCGACCTTTGATCAGAGTCGGTTTCTTCTCATTTGCACACAATTCTAAGAAGAAGAGCACAGGAGAGTAGAAGCAAAGATAATGGGCAGCAAGGGACCTCGGGCAGAAACACCGAAGCAACAGGAAGAGGAGGAAGGCAGGAAAGAGGGAGGTTTCAGAACACAAACATTCCGAGAAGCACCGAGGCCTGTGAGGTCAGGGAGGGACCCTGATCCCTCCACACATCTGGAGGAGGCACTATTTTGCAAAACATGGTAAAAAAAATAATAAAATCATGTTTTGGATGTTGGTCCAAAAACAAAAAGGGGGGGGAGTTAGTGATTTATAATATTCTGTATATTCTTTTCAAAGGACAATGATATCAAATATTTAAGGAAATTTTTCCATTTAAAACAGTTGAAACTATACAAATGCAGGAGCTTAAAAGCTGCCGTTCTCTCTGTTGGGCAAGAGAGCTGCAAGGCAGTTCGTGGGCGGGGGTGGGGGAGTCAAGGGGATAAGCTTGATTGGCAGATGGGACCTGGGTTTGGAAGACGGACAGACACCCACCACAATGTGGTTCGCCCTCTGCTACTGGAAAATGTACCCGCTGCACCGACACGGGCGCCGTGACCAGACCTGTGTGTTGAGCAAAGGTCTGTCCTGCACTAGTGCGTGCACTTGGGTAGTATTTTCTGATGACAGTGCAGGCTTTTCAGGACACTTACCCAGATGGTAATTTTCAACCAGATTCCTTTCCATCAGTAAAATTGGACGACAGAGTTATTTCAGGTCATTTCTGGTTACAGCTATGCCTTGGGAATATCATTTTATATACAAGTATCTTTCCAATCCCACTTCTACTCCTCGTAGTCACTTAGAATTGATTCAAAAATTAGGAGGGGTGGGGGCTGGGTGGCGGTGGTGGAGGGATTGAGGAAAAAAATCTCATCGACACAGACAACAGCGGGGTGACTGCCAGGGGGAAGGGGCTGGGGAAGTGGAGGAGGGGACAGGGGGTAAATGGTGATGAAGGAGACTTGACTTGGGGTGACGAACACACAATACAGTGTACAGACGATGTGTTGTGGAATTGTGTATCCGAAACCTGTGTGATATTGTTAACCAGTGTCACCGCAATACATTCAATACGAAAGAGGGGAGTGAGATATACATGCATATAAGGCAAGAGAGATGGTAAAATAAAGGGGAGTTATTCTTAATTTGCATTCCTATAGCAAGCAGCAGCGGGACATGTTTAGTGGGTGGGTGGGTAAGTGGGTAAATGAATCTGTGGGTGACCAAAAGAATGAATGGGTGAATCTATAAATGAATTAAGGACTTTTCTGATAATACAAAAGATGGTATCTACCCAGCAAAAGCGTATTGGGAATAACAGTTAAAAGACATGAAAACGACAGGTGGACGAATAGTCAGATGAGCACCACCTGCACACCTGTGTGAGCATGTGCACACGTATCTGTGTACTTACGTGAAGGAGAACGGAGGCACTCCTCAATAAAGTTAGAGTCCTCCCTCTTTCACTCTTCTGGAAAACTCAAACCCACACGGATGCGGCGAGGCCGCGGACGGAAGGCCTGCCGTGGGAACGTGAGCCCCGTCCGCGGTGCATGTGTTTGTCCGGAGGAGCACGAGGGGCCTCTAGACTGAGAGGCAGTCAGGTGGGAGCTCAGTGGGTCAAGAGGGCCCAGGCACTGGATGAAGCCCTAAAAACTCAGGAAAAAATCACTGCGCTCCTGTTTGTCTCCAGAGAAAGGTTTTGAATCCTGTGCTGACGCGGGTCCACCCCCAAGTTAAAGTCTTCATAGCTTACAGGTCCTGGTGCTGTTTATCGTAAGTCCTTTCTCTGAGAAAGGAGAGCCTTCTCAGGCTGCCCAAGAGGGTCCATGTGAGATGTTAGGACCCTAACAGTTTAACTTACAGAGAGTGTCCACCTTTTTTATGTCTATGGGGTTTTGGTGGGACCCAGGTGGTGAGTGGCATCCTTCTCCTTACCCTCCTCGGCTGTCTCCTCTTTGCGGTTCCTGGGTAAGATCTAATCAGGACTCAGGAGCAGAGAGAGGGGGCCATATACCCATTGCTTTGACAAGTTAATGGAGCCCAGCCAGTGTGGTTCAGTGGATGAGCCCCATGGACTGAGAGGTCCCGGTTCGATTCCCAGTGAGGGCACATGTCTGAGTTGCAGGCTTGATCTCCAGTAGGGGGCGTGCAGGAGGCAGCCGATTGGTGTTTCTTAGAGCGATGTTTCTATCTCTCCCTTTCTCTCTCTCTAAAAAATCAATAAAAACATATTTTAAAAAATAGAAAGAGAGACCACAAGTGTCCCCAGAAACTGTCCTTGTGACTGTAACCAATGCTATAAGTATTCTGGTTGCCTCCAGGGAATATTCCTCTTGGTTCCAAAGGCAAGGAGAAAGCAGAGTGCCTTCCTTAATGTATACTAGTAAATAAATCAGCCAAGCCATGAGATATACACTGTACTACGGGAAACAGAAGCTTGTACAACAGGTCTAACCAGCAGCAGCAATGAAACAGCTATTAAAAAACTCATTGTACAAATGGGATTCTAAACTTCAGCGACGAATAAGCCTTGTAAAAAGATGAACTCTGGTCAATGAAACATCTTCGCAGCGCCCAGTACACACATCTGAGCCACAACGATGTCTAACACACAGAGACAATGTTTCAACATCATACCCTGCTGGCTGTTGAATAAGCCTTTCAAAGTGGGGAATGGTGTTGTTCAGAAGGACATTTCCAAATGAACAATGAGCCCTGGCTGGTTTGGCTCGGCGGTTAGAGCATCGACCTGCGGACCAGAGAGTCCCAGGTTTGGTTCCCGTTAAGGGCACGTTCCTTGGTTGCAGTTTGTCCCCGGCCTCGGTTGGGGTTGTGTGGGTGGCAACCACTCAATGTGTCTCTCTCACATCGATGTTTCTCTCTCTCTCTTCCTCCCTCTCTCCCTCCTGCTCTATCAGAAGATAAATGCAAAAATGTCCTCGGATGAGGATGAAAAAAAAAAATACCCAAATGAGCAATGAGCTATGATTGCCTCGGTGGTAGAATCAAAAGATCACTTTGTCTTCCACCTCCCAAAGATTATTTGGGGATAGCAAAGAGATTTGGAAGTATTCAGCATATGAATGGATACATTTGTCCAAAGAAATGAAGGATGGGAAGGTGACCGGGTCAGAACTCTGGAGAGCTCTAACAAATCAAGGCGAGTCGTCAAGAGAAGCCAGCTGAGGAAACAGAACAATCAGGGAGGAGGCTTGTGAGAGTCTAGACAGAGGGCTGTCTCAGAAGTCAAGGGAAGGGAGGGTTTTCAGAAAGATGAAGTGCCCGAGACGATAAGAAGCATTCTAGGAAGGCTTAGATATTGGCAGTGAAGTCAGGGTGGCTTTTCAGAGAACATTTCAGGACAGGGCGATGGGGGCAAGAAGCCAAATGCTGCTGTCTGAGAAGTAAATTGGCCATGAGGAAATCAAGATAGTGAATCAAATGTTGCTCTGCCAAGACGTCTGACAGCAAAGGAAGGAGAGAGACCCAGCAGGATCTGGGGAAAGAGCTGGTGGTTTCGTTTTTATCCTTGCTTTGACTTCAGAACGGGTGTACCTACATACCACCGCAGCCGAGGAGTTCTCAGAGGACAGGGGGTGACCTGCGGAGGAAGCCCTAGGAAGAAAAGCCTAGGGTATTTCCCCTCTGAAACAATATGGGAAAAGCTCGAACTGGGCACCTAAACTGTGTTGTATATAAATGCGTCCATTTAATCTGCCACTTGCGTGCAACTTGCCTTCAAAATGCACAGGAGAACTCTGAGACATTAAAACCATTTTTTTTTTTTTTTTCAAATTTAGTTCTGTACCTTTTCTTTAAGCAGAAAAATGTATAATCCATTTTAGAATGGTTTCAAATGAAATAAAATTATAGATCAGCACACAGAGGGTTAAAATTTCAACTAAGGAAAAATATCACCCTTCAGACAGCCAAAGTTTGGCTTCATGAAAACTGGGGGTACTATCTGCATCGACCCATCGACCCAAACTCCCTTACCTTTTGAATCACCTGTAAATGTCAACAGGCTATCAGGAAAGGCGAGATGAAAAGTTTCTTAATATGAAAGTGTTTTCCTTTTGAGAATATTGTCAAAACTTAAAATAGTATTTGATACCACCAATCATGGACTTTATTTCAATGATATGCAGTCTCTACATTTGTAAAGTTACATAATTAGATCTTTAGTATGATCTTTCCTTAATGAAAAACATGAAGTCAAAGAATTTGAGAAAGCTTCCTGTCATAGCGGGATCCACAGTACCCTTAACCTGTGACGTTGCCACAACTCACCTGATAGATGGTGTACAGGCTTCACAACTGGAATCATTAGGACCCAGGAGATCAGGGTGAAGGAATTTGGGGTTGTTTTGAGGTTGCCTGAGTTTATATTTGTTGACAATGTTGCACTTGGAAAAGTTGAACAGGTCCAAGAAAAGCAAAACTGAAATAAGTTTGGACAAAAAAAAAAATATTAAAAAAGAATGAACTCTGGATAAAGGGGATGGGATGGGTATAGTACTCACATTTAATATTAATTCTTGGGATTAACTTTTAAATAGCTTTTCCCCAACAAAGTGGTGGACTCTCCGTTTTGAAAAATAACTGACATGTACAACTTAGAGAATTAAAAGCAATTCTGTTAGTCCTGGCCAATTTGGCTCAGCAGTTAGAGTGTCAGCCTGCCGACCAGAGAGTCCCGGGTTCGGTTCCAACTATGGGCACGTACCTCGGTTGCAGTTTGTGGTCGTGTGGGTGGCAACCACTCGATGTGTCTCTCTCACATCGATGTTTCTCTCTCTCTCTCTCTTCCTTCCTCTCTCCCTCCCGCTCTATCTGAAGATAAATGCAAAAGTGTCCTTGGATGAGGATGAAAAAAAAGCATTTCTGCTATCACAAAGACAAAAAGAGAACTTGTGAAAACACAGATGAATTAGAACTGCACCCTGCAAACACAGATACCTGTTTACCATGGTGACAAATGGCATCTAAGATGAAGCACAGTGAACAGATCATGATAGGAGCTCATGAAATGTCAGGGAGACACTACCATGTCTCATTTGAGGACCAATTGTTTACAAGGTCAAGTTGAATTGAGAAAAACACAAAGTGGTTAAACATGAATATTTGTAGGCACTACTTTTGAAATTATTTAGCTTATGATGGCTACTCTTCACCATTTTTGCTGGTCTGTTTCTTTTATATTTAAGCAGCTTCCATAGAGCCTTTGCATAAGAAACATTGTAATTTTCTAATTGGATAGTCCTAAAAATGTCATTAAAAGATTATATGCTAATGTATCTTTGAACTGTGAAATAAAGAGGTGAGAAGCGCTTGCCTCAATTGTTGCTTATTAATTTAGCACATCAACTCTGACAGGCATTATTGTATCTTTCCCCACAAGCATACCATTCTATAATTGAAAGGTGCTGCATCCTGAGTGGCCTGTCATTGTAACAATATGGTAGGCAGCACTCATTTAAAAATTGCAAAATTAGTCCAGCCGGTGTGGCTCAGTGGTTGAGCATAGACCCAGCACCAAGAGGTCGCTGGATCGATTCCCAGTCATGGCACATGTCCAGGCTGTGGGCCAAATCCCCAGTGGAGGGCATGCAGGAGGTGGCCAGTCGATGTTCTCTCTCATCGATGTTTCTCTCTCTCTCCCCCTTCCTCTCTCTCTAAAAATCAATAAAGAAAGAAAAAAAATTTTTTAACTGCAAAACCAGAAATCTGAAACCCAGTATTAACTTTCACCCAATTGGCCGTTTTGGCTGAATCATTTGTAACCACGAGCTTCTATACTGTTAGATGGATAAGGAAATTCTGAATTTTACTGTTCTCCCGATCTTACCCCACTTCTAAAATCTTTATTTTCATTTGTGTAAATGAGGAATTATGATTTTACTGAAAAGAAATGGTTTAAAAGCATTTTCTCTTTCACACCATGAAAACTGCACCAGTGCCAAGCTTCAGGCTGAGAGTCTGGGAACGTGGGGCCGGGAACAGAGAAGTCGGGGACATGTTTCTCCAATCCTTCCCAAACTGCCTACTTCCATTAACCTTATTCCAGGTGTGAGCACACACTGGGTTCGCTGCTAGCCCTCAGCCTGTATTCCAAGCATATGAAAAAGTAGAAATGAGAAAAAATAGGCATTGCGCGTTAAGTGCAAAGGAAATGTCTGCGAAAGTAAAAGAATAATTGCTCAAGAGCCAGATGAAATTAAAAATCCAGGCCTCTGGAACCTTTCAAAGGCTCTCTGAGGTGCGGAAAATATTTCGTTGTTGTGACACAAGAGCTTCTCATTTCATAGGAAATGAACTTCTGGAAGCTGAACGTCAAAGAAGCCATTGCTTTAATCATCAAAAGTGGATATATTGTAGTTTTAAAGGAATAGTGCCCCCGTGTGGTTTTTAAAGGAGATTTCAGAAAAGGCTCCACGTTGTGTCTTGTTATGCCATAAAACAGTGCACGTTTCCTGGGGGCACTTTTGTTTACATTTGTCCTTAGGTGTGATTACAGTTGCGCCTAGAGCACCGTAGAAGAGGGTAAGTGCTCACAAAGGCTGTGTTCACAGCAAGAAGCGTGGCTGCACCTGCCTCCGTGCTTGGCAAAGAGGCGGCTGTGAGGACGGAGCCTACAAGACCAGAAGCAAACTTCCGCTTCTACCCTCCTTCCTGCAACGCGTTGGTCCAAGTGCTCCTGTTATGAGCAAACTGCCCGGACCGGACCCCCCATAAGACCAGCCCTCCAGGCAGGCACTGTCTGCGCTCAAGGACTGGGCTCCAGAGATTCCTTCTCTTCTCTCTGCATCGCCGGTTGTTTTTTTTCCTTTCCACCAGACTATTTCCATCAGCATCAACATATAAACACACTATCATAAAAACCCCCTTCTGGCCCTACTTGTGCCTGCAATTAGCTCCCCATTTCTCTGCACCTCTTTACGGCCATGCTCCTTGAAAGAACTGCTGACAGTAACTGACCCTAATTTCAATGTTCCCATCCTCTCTGAAAGCCATCCCAATAAGGGATGCCTTTTCTGACACCACTCACCCAAGCTGGTCTTACTGAAGTCTCCAAAGGCCTCCATGTGGTTACATCTATTGGTGAACCTCAGGCTCATCTAATCTGGCCCATTACAAAAAATGACATTCTCATTCCTTCCTCCTCAGAGCCCTTCCTTCCGTTGGCTTCCAGGCCGCCCCTTCTACTTTTCTGGCCACTCCCGAGTCTCCTTTGCTGGATCCTCATCTTCCAAACCTCTAGTCGGTGTTCTCAACACTCACTGCGGCTCTTAAAGGACGCAGATGCTGAGCCCACTCCCCGTTAGTCTGCTCTAATTCACAGGTGAGGGCCCCAACCATGAAGGGGCTGTGGGAACCCCCAGGTGGTTCTTATGTTCCTCCAGGATTGAGGATCCCTGCTCTCAACACCGGAACGCCCACGGCTCAGTTCCCAGACCTCTTCTTCTGTCCACACGAACTCTGGGAGCTCTCAGCATCCAGTCTCGTGGCTTTGAGTACCTTCCACAAGCTGGTGTCTTAGTTTGGGTTCATCTGAAAGCAGAGCCTAAGTCAAGGACTTGGAACAGGGAGTTTATTAGGAACGTGTTCCCACTGAGAAAATGAGAAGATGGGGAGAATAAGAGAGAGGATGAGGAAAAGCCAACATAAATGTACCTTTTTGGCATCACAGTGAGATACCACCTCACACCTGTTAGCATGGCTAGTATCAACAAGACGAGAAACAACAAGTGCTGGAGAGGTTGTGGAGAGAAAGGAACCCTCATGCGCTGCTGGTGGGAATGCAGACTGGTACAGCCACTGTGGACGACAGTATGGCAGTTCCTCAAAAAATTAAGAATAAAGCTACCATATGACCCAACAATCCCTCTTCTGGGCATCTAACCAAAAAATTTGAAAACATTTATTTGTAAAATATACATACCCCTATGTTCATTACAGAATTATTCATAGTGGCCAAGACCTGGAAACAACCAAGGTGCCCTTCAACAGATGATTGGATAAAGATGTGGTACATATAGACAATGGAATACACTCAGTCAGGAGAAAACATGAAATACAGCCAGTTTGTAACAACATGGATAGACCTTGACAATATCATACTAAGAGAAATAAGTCACATGAAAAAAGTCAAGAACCATATGATTTCACTCATATGTGGGATATAAATCTGAAACTTATAGACACAGACAACAGTAGGGTGGTTACCAGAGGGAAAGGGGGAGGGGAGGGGGTAGAAGAGTGTAAAGGGGTCAGATACATGGTGATGGGAGGAGACCTGGTGGGTGGTGAACACACAATGCAATATACAGATGATGGATTACAGAATTGTTCACTTGAAACCTATGTAGTCTTATTAACCAATGTCACCTCTTTCTCTGCTCTGGTGGGAAGCTCAAACTACACAAGCCCGACCTCAGCTCAAACCCCTCACTACCAGAAAAGCCAAGCCAATGCCCCTCCTTACTCTCTGTCAAGCCACTTTTGGAACTGCTTGGGACCCTGCCCTCCTCTCCGCAGAAAGCCTCGATTTGGGACTACAAACCTCTGCATACCCTCTTCGTGCACGGATGGCATCACTGGTCTGACATCAGAAACAAACTAAATCTAGGGTGAGAGGTTGGCCCTACCCACCCGACTGGGGCAACCACAAGAGGAGGGTCATCTGAGCAAAACCCTAAATAAAGTGAGTGAATGAGGAACGAGCAAAGGAGGAGGTAGCCCTTAATTCCCTTTAAATGGAAAGGAATCATTTAGGACAGGGAAATCCAGGGGTTCTGATGCTGGATACTAAGCCAAGAGTTGCTGATTTGTTGGCTGTTACTGTAACCTCCAGACCAGCAACGGGCACCGTTGGTAAAAGTTACAAAATTAAAGCTACCCTGTATAAATAGAACGTGAACAAGCACTTCACGGTGGCCCAGAGTCACACACACCCTGCATGAGTCAACACACATCCTCCTGACCCCAACGACACCTCCTGTTTAAAAACAGAACCGCCCCGGCCTCCCCGCTGCCCTCATTCACCTAACCTGTTCCTCGTAGCCCACAGACTTACCACACCTCCACGGCACCTCTGAGTACTTAGCCCACAGGATTTCCCGAGAATGATGCAATCATTTCATCACTAGAATGCAATTGGCGTGATTGCATCACTGATATCTGTCTTGTGAAAGACGCAGAAGGGAGTATTATTTTCATCTGTTCTCCTTGGCGTCTGGCCAAGACTGAGACCAAATGTGCAATCTGTTGGTCAAAAATATCCATGTGTGGATACACGGTGATGGAAACAATTCCGTTAAATTAAATTTTAAACAATTTTAATGGATGATGTCAATCTATGTACATTGTTACCAGAAAAATATTCACAATGTACTATCAAATTCATTATATTTTTGTTTTATATACATACACACACAGAGGCATAGAATGGTCTGAAAGAATATATACCAAAATATTAGCAATGTGTGTCCCTAAGTGATTAAACGTCAGCCCTTTGTACAGATATACACATATGATTACACCCATGTGTCACCACATGGTGAGCAGCTGCAGTGAGCACCGGAGGAATCACAGGAGAGGAGAAGTAGGTCTTTGCATTTAGTGCTTAAAATCTAATAAGCAACAAGGAAGCCAGACAAGTGGGCAGCAGCAAGAAAAGGCACCACGTGCTAGGGATGGGACTCAGGGGGTGGGGTGTCCAAGGCTTCACAGAGGACGGCACTGAGAGCTTTGAGGAGAAAAATGCGTCGTTTGGGAGAGGACAGTCCGTCCAGGAGAAACAGACGAAGGCTGAGAAGATGGACAGCAGGGGTCACGTCGGAGCGAAGGCAAGTACGATGAGACATCGAGAGGAAATCTCAGGAAAGGGCGCACTGAGTAGACCACCTTGAAGCCAAATCCATGATGCCTCATTCCCTTTCAGAGGCCGCTCTGAGCATCTGACCTTCTGAGATGGAGGCTGATGGCCCACAAGGTCCGGGGAAGGTGGCACGGTCACTGCAGCCTCGGCTCTGGGCGAAGACGAGGGAGTGACGAGGGAAGACCAGGGGGAAGCAGTCCTGTAAAGGGTTTTGGGGTACCCAGAAGCTATTGCTGTGGGTTAACAAGATACCTTATAGATGAAGAAAGAGCAATGTACTGAGAAACTCCCTGCAAGACAGAAAAAACCTAGAGAAAGACTGGCCACCCATCCCGGTTGGCCAGGCACGGTCTTGATTTTAGCACCTAACATCCCTCCCACGTCCTGGAAAACCCACTCAGCCCCGGGGAGGGTTGGTCACAAAGGACACTTCACAAGTTTATTAATTCCAAGCAGATAATGAGTGCAAGGTGTGAATATGATGGACTGGATGAAGGTGAGAGCGATCATGATGCAGACCGCAGCCCCATGTGACGGGTGGCACGTGGCTGGGTAGGCGGACACTCCAGGAACTGGAAACACCAGAGGCTGAGGATGACAGAGTGACAGGCAGTGATTTCCTCCTCCGGACCTGCCGAAGTTACAGGTGCTGCCGTCTGCACTGCGCCCCATGGTGGCCTCCAGGGCTTGGCCAAAGGGACTGAGCAGGGGAAGATTCACAGACAAGCCCAGGACTTCCCATCCCTAACCCCGCTTTCTCGGCTCCCCGACAACCCCTCCTGGCGGCCAGGTGTCTCCAGGTGCCAGTCCTGAGAGCCTCCCCCAAGCAAGAGGGAGGCAGTGGAGACCCTGCAGAGAGACCTGCGTTAGTGGTCAAGAACCAGGTCACAAACGGAGACAACAGGAGACTGCTGTAATAGTCGTTCATTTTAGACAATGGATATCCCCCTCCATCCTCAAAGTCTGCTCTCGCGGTTGGCATCCGCCCTCTAAAAGGTGCACCCCCCCGGGATGGTCTTGCAACCCCAGGGGCTTAAAGCGTGGTAGCCCGGGACCTCACTTTAAGTGAGGTTCGATTCGGGGAGCGCAAACTGCCGCTTTTCCTCTTCAGGCAAGAGCAGAGGGAGCCACAGCCAGGATGCCTCCCGGGTCTGCCTCCCTCAAGGTGGGGAAATGTGGCGAAGAAGGGAGAAGGAACCGGAGGCACTCGACCAAGTCTGGTGTTTCAGACTTTCTGTTGAAACTGCCCGGCAGATGCTATCAAAATATAGATCCAAAGACGGTGAGAGCGGGGAGGAACCCTCTTCTCACGAGTCCAGTGTCTGTCCCACAGACAAGGGAGGCCAGTGGGAGGGTGACCCAGGCCACACAGCCAGCGAGGGCCAGAGGCCGGCTCCCTGGCACTCAGTTCAACCTTCTCTCCCTTAAAGCACTTTGGACCAAAACATCTTTTGCAGCCCACAGAAATCAACTGACTTGCTCATTTGTAACTAATTTAATCCACCAACTGCTGAAGACGGCACCTCTAACTCCACGTGTCACCATTTTAAGAATGCGGTAGTGAATTACAAATTCCTCAAGAACAGCAAACAAACACTATAGTTAAACCATATATTACTGAGATGCTTTTAATAATTTTTTTTCCTCACCCGAGAACATTTTTGCATAGAGCGAGAGGGAAAGAGAGAGGAAGAGAGAGAGAGAGAGACATCGACGTGAAAGGAACACATCGAGTGGCTGCCACCCACACAACCCCAACAGGGGCCGGGGACAAACTGCAACCAAGGTATGTGCCCTTAGCAGGAACCGAACCCAGGACTCTTTGAACCGCAGGCCGACGCTCTAACTGCTGAGCCAAACCGGCCAGGGCAAAACTTCATTTTTAATAATAGGGAATTGAAAAATCTAAACACTTTTTCACTTATTGCATTTTCTGTTACCAAAGAAAATCTCATGTCTTTCCATCTTAAAAAGATTTTGGGGCCCTGGCCGGGTGCTCAGTGGTTAGAGCATCATCCTGTGGACCAAAGCGTCACGGGTTCAATTCCAGTCAAGGGCATGGGCCTGGGTTGCGGTTCAATCCCTAACCCTGGCCAGGGTAGTGAGGGAGGCAACCAATTGATGTCTCTCTCACATCGATGTTTCTCTCTCTCTCTCTCTCCCCCCTCCCTCCCTCCCACTCTATCTGAAGAAGAAAAAAAAAATCAATGGAAAAATATCCTCAGGTGAGGATTAAAAAACTAATAAAAAGTTTTTGGTATTGTTGTTGTAAGGTAATAAGCAGGTCAAATAATAACAGCTGGCACTGAGCCCTTTGGTTTCCATGTATCAACGTGTCTAATTCTCAGAGCACTGTTAGGAAGGTCCGTTATTATCCTCCTCCTGAGAAGAGAAAACCGAGGAAGCAAAAGCTGACCAAGGTACACGGCTAGCTGACAGCCAGCCCCAGGACTTGAACACCAGAGGTCCGGTTCTGGGGCCTTGCACTACACAGCTTCCCTGCGTCCCATTACAACAAGCTTCCCGGGTCTGGCCTCCCCTTTTGTCTTCTGGGATCTTGCAAACAGAGCAAAGACAGGACAGAAGTAGTTGGGCGTCTTCCAGGTCGCATCTGTCCATCTTGCTGCACTGGAATCAGATCCGTAGTTTCATTTCCTTTGGATAATCAGGGCACTGACTACTGTCTGAGTAACTACTGGTGCTGCTAAAACAGGCTTGTGATCTTTGTTCACATAAAGTCTCTAGAAAAAGAAATAGAATTCTTTTTTAAGTCCCCTGTGTACATAGACTTAATTTATATAATCTCTGAATGACCTCCAGCTTTTTCTTTTCCACATATATGATAAGACTCTGAAGTGTTTGAAGGAAGGATCGTCTCCTATTTACTTGATGTTTGGTCCTCTTCATCCTTCTTCTCCCCTCCCCCGCTCCCCACCACAGCCCCGGCACAGCTCAATAAATGCTATAGACCAGACTGCCGCCACCTACAGCTCTTACTCCTGCTAAACACCAAGATGGGTTTTGATCCAAAAACACTTTGCTAGAATTGATTTAGTGCACTTACTAAAGAGTCCAATCGCCAATGCCGTTAAGTAATATCAAGAGACATTCAAAAGACACAAAAACCAATGATCCTCTGAAATTTGTAATCTGGCTAATTTCGAAGGAAGAAAAGGCATGGAAATCCACACCGCAAAATGCATTAGGCCATAAACTGTACTTTTAAACTGATTAATTTCAAAGAAAAAAAAAAGATAATATTCACTAGTGAAGTATATTAACATTACTAAATCTTGCATACTGCCCCCTAGTTTTATGAGTATTATGATCTGTGGTATTTCCTCACTAATGAATTCATGGTAAATCCCTAAGAGAAATTTTTCCTCTAAAAATATGCTTTTAGCTTTATTTTATTTTTCCAAGTAGACAGGCAGAGTCTGCTTAAATGAAACGTTTGATTAAGACTCTGGAAAATTTTAATAATTTAAGAAACATTTTTTTACTAAAATGAAAATTAGCAAATTTAGAACTCATAAAGTTGATAAATTTAAAGAAATTTAAAATTATTCTCACTTTCAAATATTAATGATTCAATTAAAATTTATTTATAAGTAATAACTGATTTTGAACTTTTACAATAATGAAATTTGACACATGCAATAAAGTGTTTGTTGAATTAAACTTCATTATGGAGTAGAGTTTCTGGTTATCTGACAGTTTTTAGAAATTTTTTTCTTTATTGTTTTAGAGAAAGGAAGGGAGAGGGAGAGAGAGATAGAAACATCGATGAGAGAGAACATCAATTGGTCGCCTCCTTCATGCCACCCACTGGGGATTTGGCCCATAACCTGGGCATGTGCCCTGACCGGGAATTGAACTGGTGACCTCTTGGTGCATGGGTCAATGCTCAACCACTGAACCATACCAGTTGGGCAACAGTTTTTAAATATATGCATATATAATGCTTCTATGGAGCAGGTATCGTTCTAGAACCTGGGAATGCATGCTAGCAGGGTCAAGGGAAGCGTTACATATGTCAACAAGCATATAACAACAACAACAACAACAATTAAAATAGCAAATGCTTACACAGTACTTACCATTTGCCAAGCACCCTGCTATCTTTCTCAAGTGTTATCTCATTTAATCATACAACTCTATAAAGACTCTTCACAGATGCAGCAACTCAGGCACAGAGAGGTTAAGTAACTACCTCTAGCTGCTAAGTTATATTCCCCAGCAAGAAATAAATAACATTCTCAAACTGGATGATTTGAGGAGAATTCAGTAAAGGTTCTTTCTGTTGTTAATCTTCACCCAAGGACATTTTTCCATTGATTTTTAGAAAGAGTGGAAGGAAGGGAGAGAGAGAGAGAGAGAGACATCAATGTGAGAGAGACACATCACCTGGCTGCCTCCCACATGATCCAGTTGGGAATCGAATCTGCCACCCAGGTACGTGCACTTGACTGGAATCGAGCCCAAGACCTTGGGTCTGCAGGCTGACGCCTAACTGCTGAGCCAAACTGGCCTGGGCCAATAAAGGCCCTTTTTACACAGACATAGGAAATGTTTAAGGAAACCAACAAGGGGTCGTGCGGAACCCCAGGGCACAAACAGGGTGCCAGGTCCATCCCAGTACAAAGGATCCAGGTGAGGGAGCAGGTGAAACTGGAGAGGATGGCTCAATGCACAGCGTCACTCGCTGCATGTGCGGCCTTCCCGAGAGGGGTGCACTGCCCGCAGCTCTCCTACAGCCCCCCCCCCCCACCAGTGGCTGAGCCCACCCGGAAGGAAGCAGCGGAAGCCGGAGGTAAGAAGCCCAGAGATATGTCAGGCACAGAAGGAGGTGGAGGAGAGTAGAAGCTGGACTTGGAAGGGCAGACAGAAGACATCCAACATAAGGGGTGGAGCTGAGATACACCTATGCGATCTGGGGCCACAGTCTGCGTTTACTGGGAACCTAAGGTCATTTCGGAAGCTGAAAATACTATGCAGATAGAAAACAGAAAAATGATAGATTAGACCCCACTACAAAGGTCTCACTTCCAATAAGGCCAGAGGAGCAGGGAGCCAGGCAAAGACCTCGAGAACACTACACCAAGCAGAGCAATGGCCTAGGTGGGGGCGAGATGGATGCATTCAAGGGCCAGCAAGAAGGCCCACCTGCTGGTTAAATACCAGGAAGGAGGGTGAGGGCGATGCTGATAAGTATTTGGGCAAAAGGGCAGATGTCTACTTGCTGATGCAAGTGAAACTCTGGCTAAGTGCTCCCCTGGGTGTTGTGAGAGGACTGCCTTGGCTTCAGAGTTACTGGAATCACAGCGAGGTCCTGGGGGAGCGGGCCCAGCACCCTAGAGGAGCAGCCTCAGCCTCTCTTCCCAGCTGCTGCGCGGCCCTGGCAGCCCAGGTCTCCTGAGGTCTCAGCACGTCCCCAGGGCCTTTCCAGCGCAGGAAGATTCCACCCTGCCAGTGTCTACTGTTCAGGGCGAGAGGCAGAGTCAGCGTGACCCCGGTAAATACCATTTCCAAAAGCAAACAGAACCCCAACCTCCCATCTCTTTACAAATTCTCCTTCAGACTGTGTATTCTCAAAAGACAGAGGAGCCAAACCTGGAACAACTTTTTCTCCCCTATTTAGAAACGTTGACATAATCGGACACATCATTCAGCTTGTGGAGGTGGGAGGGAGGGAGGAGGGAGGGGGAGGGAGGCTTTAAGGCAAAGGTCATATATCAGACGGAGTAAAGAGAAACATGAAAAATGTAAGCTTTTGACCTTTTGCAAGAACTCCTCTAATTCCTCTGCTATTTCCAATTTCCCTGAGCAGAGTTATTCACACCTTCGATTTTAAGTACCAGATCTTTCTCTTCCTTATTAACAAGATGCAGGTAACTGGTAAGGCGAAAGGAGAAAGAACTTTTTATTGTGCAGTATGTCTGGGTCACCTACTGTTTTTAATCCCTGTTTCCTAACACCTCGGGGTAAAAATAAAGTTCAAGGGCTCCTTAGGCAGGAAAAAAATGAGCATTTCTCCCTCACTAACAGGAAGCTCTTCCAAATAAAACCTGGCAAGCTTAAGAGGAAGATGGACGCGGAGTGACTTTCTCCTCATTACTGTCTCCCAACAGGGCTGTTAAATTATCAGAATGCGCAGGGTCAGTGCAATTAAATTTCATTTCAAATTAAAATCCCAACAGAAGTCATGTCCTGCAAAGTAGGTCTTAGTACATCCGTGCTGGGCTGCAGAGCTTGGGAGGGGATGTGGACGCAGAGATGGGGATTCAAATGGAAACAATTCATGGACTGAAGGCTCGTGAAGTCTCCATTGGGGTGGCCACCAAGGTCTCCAGGGCAAGGAGAGCAAGCTGACCATGTCACCTGCTCGACCTCTATTTTAAGCTCAGTTACCACAAAATGGGGCTGTGGCCGACAGCCTGCGACGGGGAAAAGCCTCCTGTCAAATTTCACTTAAGCTTTTGCATATGAATTAGGAGGGTGTGGCTTTTCGCTCTGGCTTTAAAAGACCAGGGGGCTGGGGGGACAGCACCCTAAGGAGTTGCTGCTTTCTGCCCTGGGGCTCCTACAAGGGGCATCCAAACACAGCTACCCTCCGGAGTAAGAAAAAAACGTCCTGGGGAAAGAACCGCCCTGGCTTTGCTGTTCTTTGCTAAGCTAACTGCTAACTGTGCTGCTGCCTAGATGAGACGACCTGCTTTTGATTCTCTGTCCTAAGTGGAATCAACAGCAGGGTCAAGGCAGGGAAGCTGACCGAAGGGACCACGGGGTAGCTGCCAGAGTGCTGCCACGGGGTGATGAGGGGGCCCTGTCGTTGAACCAACGAATTTCCAACATCCTGTCCTGATCACAAATGGGCAGTCCAGCTTGATAATCCAGCGCCCTTCAAAATTCCAATCCTCGGGCCAGGAGACAGAAAGTCTGACACTCCAGTCAGAGATAAATGCTGACGCTGTCTCCACCATACTCAGAGCGTTCTTAAATGGACTGTTTTGTTTTGTATATTTACTCCCTTCCTCACTCCAAAAATCATTTAAGATGACTTTCAAACACATTAGAATATTAGAATGTATTTAATGTGGATCAAGACTGTCCTTGTTGACAAATCACAAGATTGCTTTCCCTCGGATTAATCAGTAAAAATTTCCCTCAAGCTTGTTCCCCCAAGCACTTTTTAGTTTAAAGCTTCAAAAATAGCCAGGCAGGTGTGGCTCAGTGGTTGAGTGTCAACCCATGCACCAAGAGGTCACAAGTTCGATTCCAGGCCCGATCCCCAGTGGGGGCATGCAGGAGGGGGCCGGTCAATGTTTCCATCTCTTTCTGTCTCTCCCTTCCTCTCTCTAAAATCAATAAAGAAGAAATATCAAAAAATAAAAACTTCCAAAAAAATTCCCCGGAAATGTTTTAAACCCCACCACATCAATGAAAAGAGAAGTGTTCAAAGCAACGAGGGGTCGATTTCAACAAGAAGGTCAGCTGTGGAAGCAGTTTCCAGAGGTGGGAAGGGACACCCCGGGGTCATTAGACTGCCCAGACTAGACTTAGAGTATTCTGTCATAGACCCCACCTACGAATCACGGCTGAAAGACAGATGTCAAAGTCCTGGCTATGCCTTCTAGTTTAACACAGAACAAGTATCCTCTGCCACAAATGCAATCCCTCCAAGAAGTTTAACTGACAAATACTGAGTGTGCCAGGAACTGTACTAGACGCTGGAAAGCACAAAAGGGTCCTGGGCAGAACCCTTATTTGGATTTCTCTCTCTAACTATTTATCATGACCTGCGCCACAAGATGGCGCTCTGAAACCACACTGCACACCTGCTGAAGCTGCCACCATCACTTCTTGGGGGCAAACAGCAGGTTCCTAACTGCTTGCCGGTGGTCTTTATCCCTGGCCTCTGTTTTGCTGCCTTCTCAGTGAGTCATATCTAAGAATCTCGATTAAGGCAGAAATAATGATAACATCCTATTCGCCCACCTCCAGTGACTGTGCTAAGGTAGATGTTGTAATAACACACTATACCTAACAATGTAACAAGACTCCCTCCTTTGAGAAAGAATCTGACAAGGTGCTTGTGTGGTCATCTGATTCCCCACTGATCTATAAGCAGAGTCGTTCCAAAAGCAATAAATCCTGCTTGGGTCCAAATCTCAATTTTTGTTAAAGAAATACATTAAAGAAATGCAGACATTCCAGAGGAATCGTGCTGCCCTGAAGTTTATGTAAACCCTAGTTCTGCAAATGATTTTTTTTTAAAAAGGCAAGAAATATGTGCTAAGGCAAGAAATATACCCTAACGCATTCTGACTCCTCGTGGGGCTACATTTTTCTCTCTTCTTGCTTTGGCCAAAAGCACCTACACCCTCCCAGGGGAGGGCACAGCATTTAGGATGACGCTCTCCTTTTCCTAGAGACGGGAGGGAGAGAAAGATCCGTTGTAGGGCAGCCTTATCCTGCCTCTGAGGCATGAGGGAGGAGTGCTCTGCCATACATATTTTCCCTCCCCGTTGGCTGACAGTCCGCCAGCTTGGCCAACCTGCAGCCAAGACATCAGCAGGCCCGCAGTATGGCTGCTTGCCCCTTGTCCTCAGAGCTGCCTGCCAAGGGCTACAGCAGGGAGCTGGCAGCGTCCCACTCTGCAAGCAAGATGGAGCCAGGCTCCAGCAGCTGGATGCAAAAGGCAGGGACCCCCCAAGAGGTTGTGACAAAATGCAGGGCCCAGGGAATCTGTTCAGGGTTCATGCCGGCAGGGAAAACTGGGGAGGATCCGAGCGGCCCCCAAAGAACTGCGTGTCAGGAACCTGTGATCTACCACGCTGTGTTTGGGATACAGGAGGTGGGGTGCTGGGTGCTTTCATAAATCCTACTGATGATGCCAAAGCTCCTAAATTCTTTAAAGCATCAAGGATGCTTGCCTGCAATGGAAAAATAGCCTTGTAAGGCAAGAGGTTGGTGATGTTGCGATACTGGGGTTTGCTAAGGTCTGCTGTCTGCCTTTGGCCTAATGGGCCGGATTCAGACCACATATCCCCTATCCAACCTGTACTAAAGACAAAGGGGTTTGACGAACCGCGAGCCAGGAGCTGGAGTGCGGCCCGATTGCAGATAATGAGCGCGCTCAGGGGACGTGATGAGCACTCAGGACTTCCACCTCAGCTCTGACTCGGACTTACCGGACAGGTGTGAGCGAGCAGCTGGAGGCACAGCAGACGAACGGCTGTCCTTGCCCCAGCCAGGCCCTTTGCCATAACCCAGCATCTACAGCAAACGAACGGCAGAGGCTGGGGCTTCCTTCTCTTCTTGAGTCTCTCTCCATGAAACACACAGGCAATAAAAGGCAGGGCCAGCTACAAACACGGTCACTTGCAAACAGAGTGTGAGACTAGGAAGTTGCTGCTGCACAGATGGGCAGAGGCCCGGAGAGGTGCAGTGACGTGGCTGAGGTCACACAGCAAGTTAGTGGTGGACAGGAGCCCAGGCCCCTGCTCCCTGCCCAGGGCACTTTCTGGGCAGAAAAGAAACGCCCACTGTCTTTCCAAGCCTGCATGTCCCCATCCCAAGAGGTCCCTGAAATGACTCCCTGCAGTGGTAAGAGCCCTAAACCAGTATAGAGGAAGGATAAAAAACAAACCCAAAGCTGAAGTCCTTTGTTTAATTTCTATGGGATAATTCAACAGTGTTTTGGGTTTTTTTAATCCTCATCCAAGGACATTTTTGCATTTATCTTCAGATAGAGCAGGAGAGAGAGAGGGAGGAAGAGAGAGACAGAAATAGCGATGTGAGAGGGACACATCAGCTGGCTGCCACCCACACGACCCCAGCCGGGGTCAGGGACAAACCACAACTGAGGTACGTGCCTTTAGCGGGAACCGAACCCGGGACTCTCTGGTCCACGGGCTGACACTCTAACTGCTGAGCCAAACTGGCCAGGGCAGGACCTCCTTGTTTTATACTTCTTTCCATCTCTCTTTTTCTTTTAAGTATGTTTTTATTGATTTTTTAGAGAGAGAGAGAGGAAGGGAGAGAAAGTGAAAAACAGCGATATGAGAGAGAAGTATTGATCGGCTGCCTCCTGCACACCCCTACTGGGAATCAAGCCCGCAACCTGGCATGTACCCTGACTGGGAATTGAACCAGGACCTCTCAGTTTACGGGGCAATGCACAATCCACTGAGCCACACCAGCCAAGCTTCTTTCCATCTCTGAATGAAAATATATAATTGATCATTCTGTCAATGGCCAGTGTGCAGGGCAAAGGAGGAGGGCTGGTCCCATGTCACTCACAGAAATGCAGAAATTCCTTTATGACACTGGACAAGCAGAGCAAGGTTCTGAGAAAACTAAGTAAGTCCTCAGCAACATAACTGTAGACATAAGTGAGCACCAAACTCAAACATACAAAAAAATAGCATCTATTTTAATAGAACACAAAATGAATGTATTTATTTATGACAATATGTAGCTTATGTACACTTTGGGCATAATTTGTTGACAATTCTATTAGGGAATTGAATAGACTTTATGTCCAAACAGGATATGAATTCTTTTTTTTTTTTTTTCTTTTTTTTTATCCTCACCCGAGGACATTTTTCCATTTTTTGTTCAGGTAGAGTTGGGAGGAGAGAGAGGAACAGAGAGAGAGAGAAACATCGATGTGAAAGGGACACATCGAGCGGCTGCCACCTGCACAACCAACCAGGGCTGGGGACAAACTGCAACCGAGGTACATGCCCTTAGCGGGAACTGAACCCGGGTCTCTCAGGACCGCAGGCCGACGCTCTAACCGCTGAGCCAAACCGGCCAGGGCCAGGATATGAATTCTAATTTCACATTCTATGTCTATAAAAATAAGCTGGGCTGATACATGAGAATGTCTCATTTATGGATTATTCTGAATAAATTAGCTGGGAGGTTTTTTTTTTATGTATCAAAAATACCAAGAGGTCTAACCCACATACTAGTTAAAAGGCAGAATTTCCTACATCTGCTGTATCAGAAAGTTCACGATGCTCCTTGGTCATGGTACTTAACTCCAACCGTTGAAAAAGAATTCCGTAACAGCTAGAACCTTCACGTTTATAAATAATAAAATCTAGCTCAGAGAAGAATGGAACCAAAACAAACAATGCCGTGTCTGTTCAAGGTCTCATATTTCACTAAGATTTTCTTCAACTAATTAAATTCAGAAGGAATTTTTCAATATCAGAGACGTGTTTAGGCCTCACCTAGCAGTCTGGCCCACAGCTCACACGAATACGCTACTGCCAGCGCCAAGTCAGGCCTCCGCCTCGAGCTGGTATTTTCTGTGAAACACGCAGAATCTTCAGGACAACCTCCTAGTGGGGAATGTCCATGTAAACAATGTTGCATTATGATCAGTCCCCTTCTAACCATCTCGGGAAAGCCCTCGCTGTCCACGCAGCAGAGCCACAACTGCGCCCCCCAGTCTTGGCCTTCCAGGGCGGGGCCCTCTGGCGGCCAGAGCAGGAAGCGTGAGCTCCGTGGAGGGAGCAAGGCCCTCAGCCTCCGGCAAAGCCCTTCCACTTCCTCCCACAAACTCCCGGCGTTCAGCATCGTGATCCTCAGACACCTGACTTTTCCCTTCCCCATTAGCTAATCCCAAAGTATTTCCCCCCTTTGGAATAATTTTTCACTGCAGAGTCTTTTGTGCATACACAGGTCTGTATTCTGAAGTTGAAGAATCTGTTTAATAAACCATGAATTTACAAGTCATCATCTTTTTTTGTTTTTTTCATTGCATAAACTGAGTACTCGAGGGGGACATTTCCAGAATAAAGTAAAGGGCGATCTGTAACAGAGACTATAAATTTCTGTTGAAATTTGCCATGAGTGATTAAATCCAGTTTTCACACACACACACACACACACACACACACACAGCTAATATAACAGTGGGAAGAACATAGAAGCAGGCTATTGGAATGCTATTGCTGGGTCTGAGAGAATTACTAATCACGGGCCTGGGTTTTGCTAGGACGCTGGGGCACAGAGACCTTGTAGGAAGAAAGGAGAGTCTGGGCCAAGCAGCTCGTGGCCAAAGGACCTGGAGATTGTACCACTGAACCCACCTTCCTTCAGTAATCCTCTGATATCTGAAAAGACTGAACCAAATGTGGCTCCGTGGTTGAGCGTCGACCCATGCACCAAAAGGTCGCCGGTTAGATTCCCAGTCAGGGCACATGCCCAGGTTGTGGATCCGATCCCCAGTGGGGGGCATGCAGGGGGCGGCCAATCAATGTTCCCTCTCATTGATGTTTCTAGCTTTCTCTCCCTCTCCCTTCCTCTTTCTCTAAAATCAATAAAGAAAAAAAATTTATTTAATAAAAGAAAAGATTGTGTTGTGTCCAGAATTACTGGAAGGATACATTCCTAGAAGTTGGAAGACCAAATGTTAGCACTAATTCTCCTATTAATTCCATCAGAGAGACCATTAAGTTCTGGGGATATAATATACAGCATAGTGACTATAATTAATAATACTGTATTATATTCCTGAAAGTTACTAAGAGAGTATATCTTAAGTGTTCTCACTATAAAAGTTGTAATTATGTGAAATGATGGGTGTGTTTTCTAACCTCACTGTGGTAATCATTTATCAATATATACATGTATCAAATAAAACATTTTTATCAGAATATAAACTCCATGCAGCGCCTCTGTCTTGTTCACTTCGTCACGACGAGCACTTGGAATAATGCCTGGCACATAGTAGGCTCAATAAATACCAGCAGAATCTGTGCGCTATGGAATAGCCCACCACTCTTCCAGCCAAACTTTGCCCCAGCGCAGGGCCACGTCCTGGAAGCACTATTCTATCTCCAATGCCCGGGGCCAGGTCAATGACTTTGTAAGGGACACATCCCAGAAGCTCCAAACGATTTCCACCTGCTCCCTCCCCAGGCCCTGTTCCCACGTTTGTGGTTTTCCAGCGCACAGGACGGTATTGCTCAAGCTCCTGATGAAGGGGGCCCGGACCTCTCAAGCCTCTGACGTGTCCTGAGTGAGTCCTGCGGACTGGGAGACATCCTCTTCCGAGTCAGGCTCACGTCCAAGGAGCTCGACTGGCAGTACCATTGACCAGGAACGCCAGCTAAATTTACTACTTTATTTACTGCTCGTATTGTGTGGCCATCTGCTAATAGCAGCTAATCATTAGAGGATGATCAAGAGAAAGAAAAGCGGTATTTTACATCTTAGGTTGTCCCTTCTGGCTGAAAGTATTGCTAATTTTTTGTTACCTTCATGGTTAGAACTGAGAGAGAGAGAATGCATATATGTATACATCTATACATCCATCCATAAAAACACATACACATACTTGCGATTGTTACATATTTGTGGGAAAATATCTAGAATTCATTTGCTTACTTTGTTAAATAAATCAACAGAAATGCCTTCATTCTCCAAATATTAATGTTCAACTTAGTAACATCTATTCTTCAAATATTAAACTAAATTGAGAGGCTTCTCCTTTTCTAAGCTTCACAAACATTTGATTCAATCAGATTTATTTAATAAACAAACAATAAAATTATCTGAAAAAAATCAAAATGAATTATTGATGTAAAATATACTAAAAACCTAACTCGTTCCTCTCCTTAAACCATGAAGAATATCTGTTAAGATTACATCAAACAAAAAAAGCACTTCTTTCAAAACAAAACTATGAAAGAGAAACTTCCTGTATATAAAGTCGACCACCCAACCCTGGCCAGTTTGGCTCAGCAGTTAGAACCTCGGCCTGCAGACCAGGAGTCCAGGGTTCCATTCTGGTCAAAAGCACGCACCTCGGTTGCAGTTCGTCCCCAGCCTTTGTTGGCGTTGTGCGGGAGGCAACCAATCGATAGGGGCCAGCCTCTCTCTCTCTCTCTCTCTCTATCTCTCTCTCTCTCTCTCTCTCTCTCTCTCTCTCCCCCCTTCCCACTCCATCTGAAGATAAATGGAAAAATATCAAATATCCTCGGGTAAAAATTAAAAAAGAAAAGCAAAGCATCAGGAGCACACCTATGTTCACAGCAGCATTATTTGCAGTAGCCGAAAAGTGGAAACAGCCCAAATGCCCATCCACAGGTAAATGGATAAACAACATGTGGTCTATGCATACAATGAAATATTGCTCAGCTTTTTAGAAGAATGAAATTCTGATGATTTATGCCACAACAGGGATGGACTTTGAAAACATTATGCTAAGGGAAATGAGCCAGACACAGCAGGACAAATATTGTATAACTCTACTTACATGAAGTACCTAGCATAGTCAAATTCACAAAGACAGAAGCCAAATAGTGGTTACCAGGTGCTGGGGGCAGGAGGTAATAGGGAGTTCTTGGACACGGAGTTGCAATTTGAAGTGAAGAAAGAGTTCTGGCGATGGATGGTGGTGGTGGTTGCATAACGATGTGAATGTACTTAATGCCACTTTATTGTACATTTAAAATGGTAAATTTTATCACAATAAATAAAAAAGAATAAGAATTGGGAAAGAGGAGGCAGTGTAGAGTCTCACAGATTTACAAGTAACCTCCCCTCCCTGTCCTTCCCAGATCCCACCACGAGCACACACCCACACCCTGGGAACTTCCAGTCCTGTGACTCCCCACCCCCACCCCACCGTTCCAAGAGGGTGACCATGGTGCTGTGTCCGTAACTGTAGGTCCCACAGCTCTAACTACAGAGACGTGTGGATAGCAGGGAGTCATTAAAATTCTGCAGATTTGCTGAAGAGGGAAAAAAACCCCACAGATAATGAACAGTTGAAAGGATTCTTTTGTTTTTTTGGAACAGAGACTGGAATAGAGGGGGTAAAAAATTCTGATAAATGATTAGAAATCAACAGGTCTTGATCTTCAGAGTAACTGAGAACCAATAGAAGGGTGGGAAACTTTTCTGTAATAGCAACTTCTATGACAACAGGGGGAAAAGAAATCAAGTCATACAAATAAGATCAACCTGAGTTAGCCTTTTTACTAAAATAGAGAAGTTTGTTATCAGGAGGAAATGGCAACTTTTCACCAGGAAACTCTGAGGACATAACAGTATCGTTTTATATCCCGTAGACTGTTCATTCGGCAGAGACTAGAACATCCCAGAATACGAAGCACCCATCCTCTCAGATGGAACTAATACCATCAAATTAGCTAGTTATTAATAACAGGAAGTGAGCAAAGGGAGGAAGCCAGACATCACAGGCATGTCATTTAGGCAGCTTTACCACGAAGCTGCTATTTCACACTTCCCAGGGAACCACCAGCCCATTCCCTGCAAAATACTGGGGAAAGGGGTCCAATAAAGGGTAGATAGATGCATACACAGTGAAGTTGGGGTGACTAAGACAGGTACCTGTCAGTAAATCTGGGAACAGAGCTCATTGGCCAGAGTTGGTGGAGCCGCCGCAAGCATAAGAGAATTTGAGAATACATAATCCCCTAAACAAGAGTTCGCTCTCTTTTTGTGCTTGACCCTTGGCTCATGGGACTTTTTGGCTCCTGCTTCCTTGCATTTACCCATGATTCCTCCATAGCCACATGGCCCTGTAGACCCCACATGCAATGGGCTGATGGATTGCAGGGAAACACAAACTAAGCCAGCCTGATGCTGGATTGGACTCTGCTTCAACATGGAATGGACGCTCTGGACACTGGCTCTGAGTAGCTCTGCGGAAGCCCCGGCTACACTTCTGGACTAGGGGAAATGGGACTTTTGAAGCTCAGGGATGCAATTCCACAGAAATAAAGCTTTCTACCATATCTCATCCTCCCATGGGGACCTCCAGAAATTCTTATTTCAGTGGCACCCCAAGAATCCCATATCGACTGGTAACACAACCACAGGAAGAAACTACTTTTTCCTGGAGAAAAAGAGTATGTTAGGAACACAAACAAGTTGTGGCTCAAAAGGTAAATGAGGTTAAATTATACAAATGTTAAATAACACATTTGGCCTATAGCAATTTTACAGAACAATCCCTAAAACAATCATCTTCCCTCCAAAATCTCTTTCCTATCCCCGTGGCTGGTTCCAACTTGCCTGCAGCAAAGAAGACAGTCTATTTTGCCCTTTTAAAAATCTGTCTCTCACCCTTCCATTTCACACTCACTTCCTTTCACGCCTAATTCTCTCGACCAGCAGTGAAATCTATTCAACGCCGCAGCACTTTGACCACTGGAGGCTACATCTAAGAGAGCCCTTATGTCTGTCTTTTTAAGATGTCACCCTGGGCAGAGGCCTTTGACAAGAGCAGTTAAGATTTGCCTGCTGGGCTGTAAGCATCTCAAAAGGAGATGAGAATTCTGCCTGCTTTTCATCAAACCTTGCTTTTTTAATTAAGTTAATTAACCCAGAAATTCTAGGCAGCTTATCATCACAGGCAGCTTGCCTAGCCCCCGGTATCTGGACTAAGCTGTCCCCAGATGCCTCCACCCAGTTAGGAAAAGAGTCTCTGTCCTGGGCCGTGGGGTATTGAGCTTCTGTTAAGAAGAGGTTACATCAAGCGGGGTTTCTCAGCCTCAGCACTAGTAACATTGTGGACCGGATAACTCTTGGATAACTTTGTTGTGGGGAGCTGTCTATACATTTTAGGATGTTTAGAAGCATCCCTAGCTCACTAGATACCAGTAGCACCCCCTAGATACAGCAACTAAAAGTGTCTCCTGGCATTGCTAAAAGTCCTCATGGGGCAAAACAACCCCAGTTGAGAACCCCTGGGGTAAGATGAGATGCCGTCCCACTGCCACACCCATCAGAAACGTGGATCTCAAAGCTCCTCCCACCTCCACTCCCCACCCTTCCAGAGACCGTGTGTTAGATCTGGGAGGGTCTGGATCCAGGCAGCCCAGCCGGACCCAGGTTAGACAGGATGAGAATTTGTTCAAGTAGAAATCAACTGGACTCCACTGCAATCCCAAGCTAAATGAAGAAAAGGAGAGACTAAGACGTACCCACCCATCCCCCAACCATGAAAGGAGCTGACAAGGCGGGCACTTCATTGGCCAGCCTTCCCTCCTCCCCTCCCCTTTGCCAGTGAAATCTGTCCGCGACATCCGCGACATCCACGCAGGACGTGAGCCAGATGGGAGACACCTGGATCCGACGGGTGCCCACAGAGTGAGGGTTCTGCATTCCAGTCCAGCTTTGCAACCTGCAGGCTGTGGGCAAGTTATTTAACTTTCCTGGATTTATTTTTCTGTAAAGTGAAAGAGTCAAATCTTTTGACCTTCTTTGAGGTTACTTTTAGATCTAAAGTGCTACCATTTTAGGGGCCAAGTACTTGGGGAAGGTACAGGAAGTGAGCAGAGAGAAAAACGGAGGCAGAGGAAGGGAGGAAATACTCCCAGGTGGCCACAGGGTGTGCAGGAAAGGGCACAGTAACAATCAAATCCGTTTCTAGGACTGAAGAAGAGAGACCCACTGGTAAGTAGTGTTCTACATTCTCAGCGTTGCGGGCGCCTTTACCCATGCTAACTCGTTCTTCACACTCTGACACCACCCTCCCTCCATCTGCGTCCTTTTTCCCTCTGATTTTACAAGCCTGGTTCTTCTTCTTTCCCCACATTGTTTACTCAGATGCCTTCACATCTTTTCCTTCTTTAATTGGTTCTGCGAGGTGCTCTTGCTTGCTCCCTCTCCTTCCCTCCGCCTTCCTCCCTTCCCCTCCCTCCCTCTCTCACTTTCTCTCTCTCCCTGACCTTCTTCATCATGAGAAGGAAGTAGGTTACCAGCCACAGCCCTAGATTCCCAGCCCCTCAAAAGATTCAGATCTATAGAAAGAAAGCCAAAGTGTGTCCTGAAGGATGACGCTCCGCATGCTAAGTTCCCGCTCTGCCATATGGATGGCAAACAGGGAAGCACCTATCCCCTGTGGAGGACTTGAGCTATGGCTACGTGTGCAAACGGCCATCGCGGACCTCAGGTGAGGAGCTCCTCCTGAAAGCCAAATGTAGGCCACGGCATAGAGTGGGGTACCCAAGTGTCACACTCCGGCCTGGAGAACCCCGATGCAAGCATGCCTGTGCTGTGTGGACAGACCTTGACTGAGGGCGGTGGGTTTCCGCATGGAACAGTGAGCCAGGAAAACGACTTTTCAAGGTACCACCCTGTGCTGAGCCCCCTGCCCCTCATGCAGCACCCAGGAAAGAAAGTATCTGCCCCCCCCCCCCCGTCCCCCTCCCGTCCCCCTCAGTCCTTTCCTCACGCTGGCTGGTGAGAAATACTGTCACTTGCACTTTGTGAAAAGCACACAGCCTCTAAGTAAGGGCTTTGGGGAATATTGGGCGAGGGGAGGAGGGCCAATCACAAACCAGATTTACGCTGAGCCAAATCAGCACAAATGAAACATGAACAAAACGCCTAATCAGTCACAATCAAATGAAAAGAGACTTCCTGGAGAGTAGCAGCCAGATGGAATGTTAATATAGCTCAGACCATTAGCACTCCATCAATGTTCCCTGCTTTTGAAACAAGCAAATGGGGCCAGGTCTGGTCTTGCAAGGAAAAGAAAATGTAGGGATATCCATTAAAAAAAAAAAAGCAACAACACAGGAATGACATCATTTAAAGACAGGTGACTGCTGAGTTCACCTAATGAAGTCCTTTTCCTTGACCATCCCCATCCCCACTAAGCAGTTCAGCTTTCCCTCTTCCTATTACCAGCATCTTTTTTTTTCCCCTATCAGCCTTATTGAGATATAATTCATACACCACCCATTTGAAGTGTACAATTCAATGTTTCATAATATAAGCACAGAGTTGTGCAACCATCACCAACATTTCCTAGTATTTTCATCACCCCCAAAAGAAATCCTGTTCCCTTCAGCAGTCTCTCCCCAAGCTCCCCACCCCTTCTCTCCCTGGACAACCACTAATCTAAGTTCTGTCTCTGTAGATTTGCCTACTCTGGACTTTTTTTTTTAAATCCTCACCTGAGGATACTTTTCTGTTTATCTTCAGATAGAGTGGGAGTAGGAGGGGGAGAGGCAGGGGAGAGAGAGAGAAACATTGATGTGCGAGGGACACATCGATTGGTTGCCTCCCGCACGACCCTGACCAGGGCTGGGGACGAACCACAACCAAGGTACGTGCCCTTGACCGAAATCAAACCTGAGACTCGTTGGTCTGAGGACCAGTGCTATAACCACTGAGCCAAACTGGCCAGGACTATTCTGGACTTTTTATATAAAAGGTATCATATAATATGTGGAGGGGTTTTTTTGGTCTGGATATTTTCACTTAGCAAAATGTTTTCAAGGTTCACTTATATTGTAGCAGGAATCAGTAGTTCATTTCTTTTTATTGCCGAGTAATATTCCATTGTATGACTATTCTGTATGTTACTTACCTGCTCACCCAGCCTCTCTCTCTTCTCTGATGAGATTTGGGTTGTTTCTGCTTTGGGGCTACTATGAACAATACTGCAATAACATTCTTCTATAGATTTTTTTATGTGAACATACACCTTCATTTCTCATGGGTATATACCTAGGAATGAGTTGCTGAAGTATATTTAACCTTTTGAAGAACTACCAAACTATTTCCGAGGTGGCCTGGCCGTTTTACATGCCCACCAACATTGTCCACATGACATTATTTTCCACACTCTTGCAAACAATTGTCTGTCTTTTTATTATAACCATCCTAGTGGGCATAGAGTGATTATCTATATCACTGTGGTTTTGACTTTTGTTTTCCTGATGACTAATCAGATTGTACATCTTTTCATGTGATCACTGGCCACTGGTATATCTATCTTCTTTGGAGAAATGATTTTCAGATCCTTGGACTATTTTTTTTTTTTTAATCCTCACCCGAGGACATTTTTCCATTTTTTATTCAGATAGAGTGGGAGGGAGAGAGAAGAAGAGAGAGAGAGAGAGAAACATCAATGCGAAATAGACACACCGAGCGGCCGCCACCCACACAACCAACCAGGGCCGGGGACAAACTGCAACCGAGGCACATGCCCTTAGTGGGAACCGAACCCGGGTCTCTCTGGACCGCAGGCTGACATTCTAACTGCTGAGCCAAACTGGCCAGGGCCCTTGGACTATTCTTTAACTGGGTTATTTGGCCTTTTTATTTTGCATTGTAAGAATTTTTTATGTTTTTTACAGGTCTTTTATCAGATATATAATCCGCAAATATTTTCTCCCATTCTTGGGGTTGTCTTTTCACTTTCTTGATTGTGTCCTTTGAAGCACAAAAGTTTTAAATTTTAATGAAATCCAAATTACTTGTTTTGGATTGGGTTACTTAAACTTTGGTGTCATTTCTTAAGATTAACTTTTTATTTATGTATTTTCTTTATTGATTTTAGAGAGAGAGGAAGAGAGAAGGAGAGATATAGAAACACTGATGAGGAAGAACACTGATTGGCTGCCTCCTGCATGCCCCCCACTGGGAACTGAGCCCCCACAACCCAGGCATGTGCCCTGACCAGGGATTGAACCGGCGACCTCTTGGTGCATGGGTCAACGCTCAACCACTGAGCACATCGGCAGGGCTAAGATTAACTTTTTAAAAACAAGCTCTTGTGGTTTGTGTTTCTCAGTCTCAGGCTTCGGTTCTGCTCCATGCCAGCAGCAGGGTCTCTCCTTGGCCTGACCCCTCCCATATGCAGACGCAGAGACCACACAGCCCACAGGGGCTCAAACCATGAAGGGAGCTTCACGCCCTCTGGGTCCTGCTGCTCTCCGATTCTGACTGGATTCTCATCGACGTCAGGCTTCTAGAGGCTTTGGGAATTAATCAATACTTCAGATAGCTGTGACACCCCCTCCCCCATTCTAAGGCAAGTTCATTAAGAAGTTGTCACAAAGACAAGTAACTTTACTCAGAGGAACTCTAACCTCCGAACTTCTCTTTGACTAGAAAAAAGGGAGGAGATAGAAATTGGATGAAATGTGACAGTGTGGTCAAGGTGACCGCAAGTCAGGGCACCTGCAGCCTCGTGTTCTTGTGTCGTCACTCACCTAACCACCACCAACTCTGCCCCCGCCACACGCAGCCAGAGGGCTCTCCCTCAAAATCTGGTTCTAGCAATCGGCTCATCAATACATGCCAGATTTTTCTGAAATCAGAAATGTTCAGAAATCAGAAACTTCAAGTCCCCAAATGCTTCTCCAACTCCTTTGCTACGATTATCTCCCATGTTTCCCACACTCAAGCCTTAACCAAATTTCTCTTTGTTTACCAAAACCACTGGACCCCTGAAACTCTCTGCTCTCAAATGTACCTTCTTCTGCATAGAGCAGACTCCTACACAGGCACGAAGACACAGGCAGTGTGGCCTCCCTGGTGAGGTCTTCCCACCTTCACTAGGTAATTGATCGATTCCACCTTTGTGATATCCTCAGCGCCTTCTCCATAGTTCTATTACTATTGTAACCCAGATGACAAGGGGAATCGCCCTGCCCTTTATGCTCAGCATATATATGTATAAAACACACACACAGCCAACAGTGTGGTGACAGCCAGAGGGTCAGGGAGTGGGGGGAGGTGGAAGTGGGCACAGGTGGGAAGAATGTGGACGGAAAGAGACTTTGCTTGGGGTGATGTGCGCACAATGCTGTGTGCAGACAATGTTTCCTTGAGTTACACACTTGAAACCTGTATGGTTTTGTGAATCAATGTCGCCCAATAAATTTCATTTTAAAAAAAGTTTTCAGCTCAGCAGTTAGAGCGTCCAGAGAGACCCGGGTTCGGTTCCCGCTGAGGGCATGTACCTGGGTTGCAGTTTGTCCCCGGCCCTGGTTGGGTTGTGCTGGTGGCAGCCACTCGATGTGTCCCTTTCACGTCGATGTTTCTCTCTCTCTCTTCCTCTCTCTCCCTCCCACTCTATCTGAACAAAAAATGGAAAAATGTCCTCAGGTGAGGATAAAAAAAAAAAGCTTTCAGTCCTGGCTGATTTGGCTCAGCAGTTAGAGCACTGGCCCTCAGACCAAAGGGTCATGGGTTCAATTCCAGTTAAGGGCACATACCTGGATTGCAGTTTTGATCCCTGGCCCTTGGGTGAGGATTAACAACAACAACAAAAAAAAACCAAAAGCTTTCATTCTAGCAACATTCAACAGTCATCTCATGATTGAAAACGAAACGAGGGCCTAGATAAATTAAGAGATGTGCTCAAGGTGATGCAGTTAATAAATGGTGAAGTAGGACTTAAACTGCAAAAAGAAAGATAAACTCTTGCTCTGATGTACCCAGTACCGTAGCATACTGTGAGATTCAAACTGGATTAAAATCTGTGTTAAAAGCATATGTCCCATCAGGGCATATGCCCAGGCCCCAGTGGGAGACATGCAGGAGGCAGCCAATCAATGCTCTCTCTCATCAATGTTTCTCCCTCTCTCTCTTTCCCTCTCCCTTCCTCTTTCTCTAAAATCAATAAAGAAAAAGAAAAGCATATATACATGCTACGAGATATTGTATACTTCATGGTGGGAGTATGTTGGATTTGTCCTCTTAGAAAACAGTTGCTGGGAAATTCCAGTTCTAGGAATTTATCATAAGAGAATAAAACATCGGCATTTATTTTTAAAAATAAAAAGTTGGGAAACCAAATATCCAGCAATAGGAGCAAGTTAAGTAGATCATCGTATATCCACAAAGACATAAACTCGCTCTTATTTACTAACTGAGAAAGATATCTACAATCAGTCCTACATGAAAAGAACAAGTAACAGAACCATATATAAATGTTTGTAAAAATGCATTTGCCTATTTCTCTGTGTATATATGCATAGAAAAATGTGGAAGGATATACACCAAAATGTTAACAGATAGCAGTTATCATATTATAGGTGATCTTTATACTTGACTGTATTTCTCACGTTTTGCAATGAACATGTATTTCTTTTTAATAAAAGATTTTAAAACTGTTTGCCCTGCCTGGGTGGCTCAGTTGATTAGAACGTCATCCAGGTACGCCAAGGTTGTGTGTTTGATCCCCGCTCAGGGCATTTACAAGAATCAATCAATGAATGCATAAGTAAGTGGAACAATAAATCAATGTCTCTCTCGCGCGCGTGCTTTCTCAAATCAATTAAAAATATTTGTAAAGAAAAAATAATTTTTAACTATTTAAAAATAGAGAAAAGAGTCCAGCTGGTGTGGCTCAGTGGTTGAGCATGACCCATGCACCTAGAGGTCCCAAGTTCTAGTCCAGGCCCGATCCCCAGTGAGGGGCATGCAGGAGGCGGCCAGTCAATGTTCCTGCTCATCAATGTTTCCATCTTTCTCTCTCCCACTCCCTTCCTCTCTCTCTCTAAATCAGTAAAGAAAAAAAATTTTTAAATAAAAATTCTGGTTAACTAAAAATAGAGAAAAGAATTAATTACTATTATCTTAATTTAGCAAATATAGACTGCATATGTACTAAATTACTATTCTGGAACGTAAAAGCACCTAACATTATCACAATTTACTTTTAAAAGCAACTTTAAATAAATGGGATTATATAAGCCTCCCCAAACTTTGTGAAATCGAAAAGGGTTATTAATTACAATTACAGATAGTAAATGAATTGCTCAAGTCACACGCAAAGTAAAAAAGCCAGATGCAGAGGCTATGGTTTCCAACTCCCAAAGCAGAGAAGAAAAACGTCATCTCAAAAAGCAAAATAAATAATCATCATAAAAATAATGATTAAGAATATTTTGTGAATATTCAGATATCCTGAATAATTCTTTTTCAGCAAATACTGAAGACTAGTGGATAAATTCATTTTCCATGTTGTCTTACTTGAAAAAATTTTGGTTAAGGATTCTTTTCATTGGTCCTACAAATAAGCCCAGGCCAGTCAATGTGTAGAACTCCTAATTCATCAAGACAAGTGGGGAAACAGAACAGGCAGAGTTTAAGAGAAGCAGTGGAGATGCTGGGAAGAGCACACGACAGTCCCCATCTCCCCGCCAGAGGTCTTGACAGCTCTGCAGAGCTGAGACAAACCCTGGCCAAACATTCACTGACCCCTGTTTTAAGTCGCTTCATTTGAGTTTGTTTGGTTTTTTTTATCCTCACCCGAGGACACCTTTCCATTTTTTGTACAGATAGAGTGGGAGGGAGAGAGAGGGAAACATCGACGTGAAAGGGACACATCGAGTGGCTGCCACCCGCACGACCAACCAGGGCCGGGGACAAACTGCAACCGAGGTACATGCCCTTAGCGGGAACCAAACCCGGGTCTCTCCGGACCGCAGGTGGACGCTCTAACCGCTGAGCCAAACCAGCCAGGGCTCATTTGAGTTTTGATCCAGCCCCTTTACATCTGTGTCATTTGTATAGATGAGTTTGCTTTAAACCACCTCAAGAAAGAAATACTCACAAAACAGCATTTCTGAAAGACACATGTGTTCCTAAAGCAAACGAAGGCGGTATATGCCCATCATGGCTTGCAATTTAAACAGTAAAGCCTTGTGGCTAAGCCAGACTGGAAGGGCCATAGACGTGATCACCTCCTCGTGTCTGAACAGGAAGGAGGCAGGTGGAGCAGCACTGAACCAGCATGGCAGACAGACGGCAGGCACGTGGCAGAGGACACGGGGGAGAGGGGGGATCTTGTTTCAGGTCTGTCTTTCCTCATACCTGTGTGACAACAAGTTAGGGAGGAAGCAAAGCAGAAGGCGGGATGTGTAAGGTGTGAGCTGTGAGCAATTTCAGACGGGAAGGCTGGCACTTCTCTGAAATCAGCATATCTGCTTTGGGATGAAAAAGTGCCCCCTCTGAACTCCGATCAGCATTAGGGTGTGGGCCAGCCAGCCACACAGGAGAGGACCAGCCGATGAACTGAGAAACATCCAGATGGATCAGGACAGAGACAATGCCCATGGCTGCTCCGCACTAAGGTATTTACAAACCCCTTCTTGAGAACATATTGGATTTAATATCAGACACGGGGAAATGCTATTGGAAATTTACTGCACACATATTTATCTTACTGCATGTAGATCATTCCGCTTTGTGGGTTTCGTTTTTTCTCAACCAGTTAGAGATTATGAAACAGTTACAAACCACTTCATAATTATCATCAAATACCTAATTAAAGGAATTGGTAAATTAAATAGCCAACACTTGCTTACTACATGCTAAGCAATGTTATTTGACAGTTATTTTATTTCTATCCATTTACTATTATCTACATTTTGCAGATGAGGAATCTGAGGCAGGAAGTGGTGAAGTAACATGCCTGAGTCCCAGTTAGAAATGGAAGACAGACTCTGAGCCCAGGCGATCTTGGTCCAGAGTGTAACCACTAGCCTATAATAAACCACACTATACCGAGCCAACTCCAACCCACCTACATAATCTAGATGCTGGGGCTCGGAGTGAATAAACCAGGTAAATAGCACTCCTTGCAGAATAAGGCTCAACTAGGTTTTCTGCATACTATATCATTTCAAGAAACCTTTTTAAACATTAATCATTTGCAAAATTTAGATCAAAGGAAACAACCTAAATTCCACAGAAGACACACAGATAGCATAACTGCATAACTGAGTGAAGCATGCTGGGAATGACAATGAGAAGTGGGGGGATGGGAGTAGTGCAGACAGAGAAAGGAAATACCTAGCTAAAGGAGTTGTCTCCAGACAATTATCTCCCTAGAAGAATGCAAAACTAGTTTTGTAACTTCTCTTTTTTTTTTTTTTAAGACAAGTTGAAAATTCATTATCTTGTGCAAAATTTCCCTAGTCTTCAAATCTTGGCACTCTTTCAGAATTATTTTTCTCTGAATGATGAGCCAAACAAAACCTATCTGCAAACATAGGCTGCCACTTCTGTTCTAGATTTATTGCAGTCCTCAGCAGACAGTGCAATATGACCTTCTGAATGGCAGAGTACTGGAAATTAGTAGAAATTCTGAAATGTTAAGAAGACAGTCTTCAATATATAAGTGTACACAGAGGCTGGTTTAGGTCTGAATATGTCTAATGGCAAGTACGTGAACCCAAACATCTCCCAAGGTTCACCCCGGTTGTCGTCTACGAATGCAGCTGTGGACATGCGAGTCAAGGGTCTCCCAGGTGGACTCGGGCACTCCAACAGGTACGCAAGAACATCCACTAGGGTGCAGGAAGAAAACAGTCGAATTTCTATTTCTATTTTTATCCTTTCAAATTTCATTTTTTATATGTGCATTCCTCATGTTCATAATATATTTTCAGAAATTGCATACATATGTTCTTCAAATAATAGATATACATAAAAAAGAAAACACTTCTTCAAATGGTTGGCTGTGAGAGTTACAACACTGGTATCAAAATATACTTAGGCAGAGAAACGAGATCGTAAAATTCAAGAAATTCTGTCTATATAGTCGTGAAATCCAGGAAGTCCTCTCTACACAAGTCATAGAGAATTCCCCAACAATTCAATGTCAAACCAAAAAGCTTGGCACATCCGTCCTCGGTGAGCTGCTACCCAGCAGAGCTCCTATAAAAACGGGACCAACAGAAGGAACTCCTCTTAAGAGCAAGGACTGATTCTTATTTACCTTTTAGTGCCAGGTGCTTAGCACAGAGTAAGCCCTTAACACATACTCTTGCTTGAGTAGTAAGTTTTATTTACTTGCACATCTGTCCTCCAACCCCGATCTGCGGGATAGCGCCAATTTTAAGAGGGATAACATAGTTTTTTCCATGGAGTTTCACTTCTGGCAAGTTCCCTGGCTGGTGATAACATCTGTTTTGAAGACTTGGTTAGATATGTTAAAAACACACACGCAGAAGATCCCCATAAGAGGTAAAGAAAGTGCTAGAAAGAGGAGTTCTTAGCAATGCGCTGTTCTGACCAGCAAGTCAAAGACTTCACACAGTGTAAGTGCAGGCTCTTTGCTATCATGTTTAACTCCCCTACATTCCGCTCGGAAAGTAACAGCAAGCTGTGATTTAACTCATAAATTATTCTCTTCTCTATGCTCTTTGCTTGTCTTTTCCCCCGTGTAGTCCTACAGAACCTTGCTTTAAGACTACATTATTTATTTTTTAAGGAATGCGATAATATGTTTAATAACATTATTCTTGATTACAAGAGTTAAGTATTTTGATATTAGAAAAATACACAATAGTGAGAAAATGGATGCCATTAGTATCACAAGTAAATTCATTTAATCAATGAAGCCTTATTAGACATCCCTCACCCATCACTTCACAAGCCCTCAGCCCCACATCTCAGCCCTGCCGAGGCGAGGAGGTCCAGACAGGTTCAGCCAGATTCAAGCAGGTGTAATCCAACAGCACTTCGCCTCTGCCTCTCTCCCCCCTCTGCATACCCTTCACCTCCTGCTCCAGAGCTTTCTAATGCCAACTAAGACTTGGGCACCCACAGGTATCCACTCCACACTCATGCACTTGCAACCCAGTAGTGCAGGGGAGTCATCGCCTATGTGTTACTCTGGACCAATAAGGACAGAAGCCAATGGATACATGCTTCTTCATTTCAGCCACCAGGCAGACAGTTCTGAGATGCACTTTGAAGTCTCCTCAAAGGTATGGGGATCCACACCTACTGCCCTCAGTTTGATAATGTAAGCCTGTTTTGGCTTTCCCTCTGTCCCTTTTCTCTTCCTAGATCCTCTGCTCCAATTGGGATCACATCTCCAATAAACTACCTGTAAGCAAGCATTTATCTCAGGCTCTGCTTCCCTGGGGATCCAAGCTAAGAGAGTTAATGAGGAAGTGGACTTCGAAAGTAGACCCTCTGGATTGGGAGCTGGTCCACTCACCCGATGGCTGGTGTAGGCAGGATGGTGACTCCCTGGCATGCAGTAGCATCACATTTATTACCACTCGTAATCTGTGGTTGATTGGGATAAGGTGCAAATGGAACATGAACTGCTGCATTAAGTGGCAGTCGTGGTACTTGAATGATATGGGGGTCAACAGTAATTATAAGAATCATAGACTCGTCTGGCTTTTGTAACTGCTTTGGAAGCCTTAAAGAGGTAACATAAAAATTACACATCCAGGTCCGTCAACTGGCAACACGCGGCACACTGTAAAAGGCTTCTCTGAGTGTCTGGTTGGCCTTCATCTCCTACGGCCACAGGCAGACAGCGCTGAAAACCAGGCTCAGGAACTAATTACGAAGCTGGAAGACCAGCAAAGGAGGCTGAACGCAGTCTCAATGTGTCCTTAAGTTGAAGTCAGGGCCCTGAAGGAAAGCAGGTGACTCTATGACCTGGAATCTGGACATCTGGGTGGATGAGCCAAAGAATGTTAAATCCTGAGTCCTCCGAGCCACGATCAGCACTGCCCTTGCTGGAGGAGAGCAGCCTTCCCTGCCCCAGAGACCCTGCGAAATCCTCACACAAGTTAGGGCCTAATAAGGTCATACTTGTCCTTTTTAAAATCTGCTACCACCTCATCTCATTGCCTCTGAGCTGATAACTAGATTCACAGCCCAAACAGGGAAACAGAGTTCCTCCCGCAGAAGTAAACCGCTTATTCATCAAAGGAATGTAAGTCAGCAAGAGCGAGAGAGAGATTATTTGGAATGGATCCTGAGGGTTTTAGAGCAGGGAGTGCCATATGCAAAGATGGATAAATAATAACTTGCTGACATGGGAGCATGCTCCTGTGACTGGTTCCGCAGTCCTGTCAAGGACACCTGAGGTGGGTCCTAATATCCAGCTGGAGTGGCTCCACGAAGCGTGGACAGGATGATGACTTCCTGTCAATGAGGTGGAGATGCCAGGCTGAGGAAGGATCAGAAGGATCAGGCAGGTGGATTTGTAAACGTGGATTATAGGAGACTGAAGAACCCACCACCTATATTTCCTGGAAGGATGCAGAGAATTCTCCCTCCACGAGGTGATAAGACATGAACTGATGATCAGGGAGGCGCGCGTGTCTTTCAGATGCACCCTTGTACTTTTCGGGAACCACTTCACATCCTCTGGGTTCCAGTCACTGGGTTACTGCTGCAGTAATCGGATCCACACAGGCTTCAAGCAGCCTCACACCAGTGCGATCCGACAGCCTGGCCTCGCCCCGTCCATGGGCCTTCAGCTTCACAGTCCCAGGTTCTCGGACAATGAGGTGCAGGGTACCTGGCACTCGGGCATGGGCAGCCTGGTAGTGTGAGGAAGCCAACCCCTGTGGGGCCACCCTTGATCGTGGGGACAGAAGCCAGTGGAGAAATGCTTCCCTTTTGTCGTCCGGGAGGACAGTTCTGACATGCATTTCATCAGGCTCCTCAGGGAGGGGACGTCATCAATCACTAGTTGCCTCCAGCGCTGGCCAACTTGTTAACACCTTCTGGCCTTGGCTTTTCACTCTCTCCACTCCTGCTCCCTGGAATCACTTCCCAAATAAACCACCTGCACAGAAGTTTTCAGAGGAACCTTGGATAAAACAAAGCCCAATAGTTTGAGGCGGGAGTCGGGGTGGAAGCACTTTACTGTGGGTGAAGACGCCGGGGTCCCAGGAAATCGGTCCCACAGCAGACGTCGTAGTGATGGCAAGAACCTCATCAGCAGATACCACCCCACACCGCCTCCCGCTGAATCTCCATCACACGCATTTAAGCAACACCCTTTCTGCAGTAGAACTGAGAGCTACTTTGGCACATCCCCTCTGCACTCCGTCTTTTACAGCTCGGTCTGACCAGGGGACAGCACAGAAAGTAGATGTAGAGACATGACGGTGGAAAACAAGGCGGGAAAAGTTCTAATGGCTTCTGGGATGAAACTTTCAGACAATCTCATGACAGGATTTTAGCACCAATAACATATTTTTGAAAGCTCGTCACAAGGTCAGGAACTCCAGGTATGCTTAACAAACTTCTGCTGTTTTAGAGAAAACTATTTCTTTATTCTAGATCTTTTGATAAAATAACAATCTATGTTGCCCTGACCAGTTTGACTCACAGGTTAGAGCATCAGCTCTCGGACCAGAGGGTCAGGGGTTCAATTCAGGTTAAGGGCATACACCTGGGTTGCAGGTTCTATCCCCGGCCCTGGTTGGGGTAATGTGGAAGGCAACTGGTCGATGTGTGTGTCTGTCTCTCTCCCTCCCTTCCTTCCACTCTCTCTAAAATGCAATGGAAAAATAGCCTCAGGTAGGAATAAACAACAACAACCAAAAAACCTGGAGAGAGAACAAGAATAACAATATATGTCAATGTTTACAGATAAACAAGCAAGAATATGTCATGACTTCTCAAAAATAAACGTTTGGAAGTAGACCCAAAAATAAGAATCAGTTTTTCTGTGCGAATTCCAACCATGCTGTATTAAAAATAAAATACTTCTAGGGAAAAAGCCAGAACTTCAGCAAACTAAATACACCCCTCTTTCAAAAATATCTTTTCATGCTTTGTTCGTGACTAGTCTTAGAGAATCATTTATGCACGTGCTGGGTTTGGGGTTGCCATTTTTATGTGTGTCAGTCAAAGACACCAGAACCCAATCAAGTCAATGGAGTCTGCAGCCCCAAGAAATCATCCTTGCTTTTTCTTTATTTAGCACAAATACGACACTTATGCTTAACATAAATGGGTGTTGATAGAAATTGCACAGCAACGAAAGAGCCCTGGTTTTGTTTTTCACATAGATATTAAAATAATTTAATGCATTATCACTATGCTGTGGACTCCCAAGTGGAGAATAGTACCTAATCTGACTTGGCTAGAAAAAATGAAGTTGGGAAGTAGAGGCTAATTTAAATAGGCTGTCCAACAGTTCATCATTTCAACAAACCAACATCCTCATCTGCACGAGTATTACAATTATATTCATATGTGCTTAGTCATTGTTGCTATATATCATAATGATTCTAGAGCAAGAAATAAGTAATCAAAAGCTGCATATTTAATAACTGTTGTTCACACTGAAATTTCTTATGCTATTAATATCTAAGTTCCCGTCTGTGACTTTAGGCTATTTTAAAAAGAAAGGGGTGGGGGGGATACAGAAACCTTGTTACCATGGAGACTATAAGCCGGTCAGCCCATCTGCTAAAAAGGATATAAAATTTTATAAGTAGGATTCTAAAAACCTTACTATGAGAAAGACTTCCTCAAACACAGCAGGGGGGAGGGAGTTACAGAAAACCTAGCAAATGGTGTTTGCTAAAATCTGGGCTATCATTATCTTGATACTAAGTATGAATTTGCAATAATTTGTATTTAGAGGCAAGTAGTCACATTGTGTACTAGGGCACTAAAGATGTAAAACATATTTTGAGATGTTCTATGCTAACAATGATTACATCATTTTTTAGGGGGCAAGGGGGAATTAAGAACTTTTATTAAAAACTAGTCTAGGAAAGCCTATGATTTGGTTTGTTTGGTTTTAAAAACTGTTCCAGATGTTTATCATAGATTCTTATAAAAATAGTAATAGGGTCTTTGGTAGCCTAAAAACCAAATAAAAATGCATTTTAAACAATCATGGTGTGAAAGTACAATGACATCTTTAGTACCTTCTCACGTTTAGCCTTTCTCTTCTGGGTTTCAGATACATGAGTCCCTCATCCAGAAATGTATTCATTCCACAAACATGGAACCCTAGTAGGAACCAAGCCCCGACCAAGAAGAAGGCACAAGAAACATTCACGCAAACCAGTCGGTGTCCTGAGAAACTGAAGGTGACGTGTCTGCCTCGTTCATTCACCCACTCGTTCATTTGGTAAAGGGGCTCTGTGCACCCACTCTGTGCCGGGCACGCTGGGAGGCCCTGGGAACTGCAGCGTGATCAAAAGCAACACAAATCCCTGCCCTCCTGGAGCTTAGTCAGGTGTACCTCACACTTAGGTGGCAATAGCCGAGGGGCAGTTTAGAGAGAAGAACAAGGAGCCATGAAATGACAGAAATGACTCTTGCTACCAGGGGCAGTTAGGTTCCTGAAGAGGTGACTTTTGAGTTGGGGCCTGAGAGATGAGTAGGAGCACAAACAGCAAGAAGGGGGCAATCATTCCAGGCCAAGAGAGCACAGTGTGGAGCCCCAAATCTGGGAAATGTCAGCCACTGATCTAGCTTTTATGTCAAAGCTCTAAGACAACTTGAGAAATTCAACATGGCTACGAGGGCTTGATACATATTAAATTTTCGGAAAAGTTTTACATGCAAAGGGATTTAAAAGTATAATGATTTTCACAAATGTCTGTGATACGTGTAGTAATGTTCCTAAGCAGCAAACGTCCCAGTTCAAGAGTGCTCATGTCTCAAGATCAGTATTGTAAGCAAAAAATAAAAATAGCGAGAGTACACGCAACGTTATAAACCTTTTTCACAGATATTATCTTAGCCAGGCGTATAAACCTTGTCATAAAGGCACCACAGCTACTAGCTCCATAATACAGAGGTGAACTCTAAAACTCAAAGAAGTTAAGTGACTCACTCCTGGTCTAGCCAATGGTTACGCTAGACCTTGAACCTGAGCTTTTGCTATAATTATTGTGCTTTCTACTAGACCAAGATTCAATGTCAATTTAATGGTTTTTACAAAACAATAGGGAAATGTTCTCACAGAGCAATATATCACAAATGCTATTGGTCTTTGGAAGAAATCTATACATATCTGTTTTGTGCAACTGGCAAGAAATAAGTAGGTGCAGAGAGCTGAGGATAGTCAGCCATCAGGAAATGCAAACATCACATCAAAATAATGATTTTCTTAAAGAGGTGACCTTCTATCTTGTTATCAAAGGCCCAAAGAGGTCTCCCAAGCCACCCCCCACCCCGACACCAAATGCAGCAAACCTGGAAGCGTCCTCCCCTTTGAAGTGCGGGGCTGCTTCCCCTGTGTGGTGAGCTGGCAATCATGTTTCCACTGTGTTTACATGAGAATTTAGCCACCGCCCCCAGATGCCAGTGCTATCATCAAACCTGGCATAAGTTAGCAGAAGAATGGAATTATTATGAATTTGGAAAGTGTTGAGAAAGAAATGTAGACAAATGAATTGCTAAATATATAAATGAACAAACAGTGATGTTATGTTAAGAGACAGGAAGAGTGCAGGATAACAAAAACTCTCTGTGAGCCCGCCCGGTGTGGCTCAGTGGATTGAGCATCATCCCATGGACTGAGAGGTCCCAGTTCAATCTGCTGTCACTGCTTAAAAGAAAGTCCCATCTCCTTCCTTTTCATTAAGAAATGTAGTTCTCGCCCTGCCCAGTTTGGCTCAGCAGTTAGAGCGTCAGCCTGTGGTCCAAAAGGTTGCGGGTTCAATTCCTGGTCAAGAGCACATACCTGGTTGCTGGTTTGACCCTGGCCCCAGTGGGGGTCATGTGGGAGGCAACCAATCAATGTGTCTCTCTCACATTGATGTTTCTCTCTCTCTCTCTCCCCTTCTATCCCCTGCCACTCTATCTAAAAAAAAAAAAAAAAGAAAGAAAGAAAAAGAAATGTAGTCCTCTAGCCTTAAAATATCTCACTTAACAAGCAATTCCAAGGGGACAATTTATTGGGGATGTGTCCCTGCCTCCAGGGTGAAGAGCAGGGATCCAGGACCAGAAGAGTCAGGACTACATGGAGAGGAGGATGGGCACAGGTGGGACAGGAATCTACGTTAGATTCAGGAAACTGCCCCCAAAACTAGCGTCCAGATAGAGTCAAGGGCTGGGAGCCAGTGAAGAGCCCCACGTCAGCCCATGTGGAGGGCACTGAGTTCAAGATAAAGCAGACAGACAGGGGACAAAAGAAAACAAAGTTGTGTGGTCATCACTCCACAAGCTGGGAACCACGAATCCCACTTGGCAGGCTGAGCAGCAGGTGAGGAACCCAGAGTAAGTGTCAGAAACCAGCTGGTTTCCAAAATCTTCAGAGCCGCCAGGGCTACCACCATCAGCTCCACCATGACTATCACCACCCCCTCCCCTCCCCTCCCCTCCTCACTATTACTGCTGTCACCAACATGACTATCACCACCAGCGCCGCCGCCATCACCTCCCCTACCACCGCCTCCATCACCATCACCACCACCATCCTGACCTCCGCCGCCCCATCCTATAATCACCATCACCACGTCTAGCCACCTTCACCATCACCCCCACTATCGCCAGCACCACCATCGTTACCACCCTCCCTCTAGAATGTCTCCTTCACAAGCACAGAGGAACTGGCAGAGGCTTTGAAATGCCAGCCTTCCCCACCAGTCCCTAAAACTGGAAGGCAGCAGTACCGATCACAAAGGATGGCCACTATCCTCTTCAAAAGCAGAACAGCAGGTTGTGGTTTTAAATAAAATAATTTTCATCCAGGATGTGCATACATTATCTCATTTCTTGAAATTCTCACAACACCCTAGGAAGCAGGAATTGTTAGCACCGTTTTACAGATGAAATGAATGAGCCTCGGGGATGGTCTATGCCTGAGGCCGCACAGGTAGGAAGTGCTGGAGCCTGGCCTCACGCTCCTCCCCGGTTCTGCTGACCCCTTCACAGTTCTGCGCTGCTCTGAAGAAAACTGAGAAACAACCGGGTCCTTGAGACGTTCACTGGCAACGGGAAAGGCCTGTGAACATATTATTTCTAAACCATGTGAAAAGTGCTCTGAATACACTAAGGGAGGAAGAAACTAATTCTGTCCGGGAGTGTTGGAGAAGACCTTGCAGAGGATACGACGTGCATGCAATTGTGAAGAAGCGAAGTGGGAGTCCACCCGAGAAAGCAGGGGAGGAAGAGCGTTCCCGGTGGGGTGTGGGCAGAGCAGATGAGAAGGACACAGGCTATGTGTACCTACTCCCACTGGCTGTGCGGATTTTCCCACGTTTGACCTCTGGCCTGAGGGACAGCCTCCCCTCTGGTCTGGTCAAACTATCAGATTGTTTTTCTTTACACCAATGGAGACATACACCCCTCAGCCATACGCACAGACACCTATCTCATCCTTTCTTAACTTGGGCTCAAATTCCAGAGCCCAAGAGTCTTGCGACCTCCCAAGGAAGTCTGGCACAAAAGGTTCTGGTCTGCAGAAATGCAGGCGTCCAACACCAGGCACCAGACCAAAGCATCAGCCATAAGGAGATTAAGAGCTGAGGCCAAGTGCTGGTCAGTCGGTGATGACCACGAGGCTTCTTAGGTGACCTCTATTCAGGCAGAACTGTCCTGAGGCAAATCCAGGCTGGCACACCGAAATGAAACAAAGAGTAAAGTAATTGCTCACCTGCAACTCATCCAATTTTGCTAATATCCCTGACATTAAGCCAAGTCATTTAGTGCTTGTGGTATAGAGTTTGTCATGAGGTCTTTTTGGAAAGTAGATCAGGAAGGGAATTGCTCAAACCTAGATGTGTCATGGTAGCGGCTAAGGTGGCATGTGACCACACTGCTTTAATTGTTTTTTCTCCAAGCCAAAATCATTGCAGCTATGTCTTTGGGCTTGAAACTGCGGGTCCTTGAACATCCATCTGCATGTTTTGGGGTAAACTCCAAACTATTTTCTTAGAAGTACCTCAGGGGTTGGATCACCTCTAAGCCTTCTTTTCAGGAACATGTTCTTAGATACCTCAGTTTTTAAAATATAGAAATATCTATATAGATATATCTATAGATATAGACATTTTTATTGTTGACAGTATTACAGATGCTCTCCAGTTTCTCACCTTTCCCCCCTCTGCCCAGCCCCCAGGTATCTCAGTTTTTAAAGAAGTTCATTACCACCAAAACAGTCTATCCTTAGCACAATTTCTCACTTAAGTGACAGCAAAGTCTATGTCCCACCCAGATTCTTGGCCAGCTACTGAATCACAGAATCACTGTCATTTCTATTATCAATCCATATTTATTAGACACTTATTATGTGTCAGGTGCCTATTCTGTTTGCCTGGAGTGTGCAATGACAAGGATATGCTAGTTCCTTGCCTTTGTGAAGCTTATATTCCAGTGAGGATTGATAGGATAAATAAGTAAAAAGAAAACTACATAAATAGGTGAATTCTGATAGTAATGGAATATCATAGCAAGTATGCATGGGAAGAGGGGAGTCTACCTAAGTGGGCGGCCATGGAAGGTCCCTCTGAAAGGAAAGTTTGGGCTGAGATGAGAAGAATGCCAAGCAGCCCGGCCATGTGAAGAGCTGGGGAGAGAGCATTCCAGGACAAGAGAACAGGAGTACAAAGGCCTGGAGACAGAATTAAGCTTGGCTTTTTCAAAGGACATAAAGAAGGCCAGGGATTGGGGGATGGGGCAGAGTAGTAAATATGTGAGTTGAAGATGAAATATGAGAGTTTGGCAGTAAGTTGATCATCACAGAGCCGTGTAGGCTATAATAAGAAATTAAGATTCTATTCTAACACAATTGAAATCCATAGGAGGGTTTTAAAGAGAGGAATGACATGATCTGATTTTCTTTTTAAATAGATAACCTACTACAACCAAGACTAGTGTGCCTACAAGGCTATCATTTAAAATTGAAAGAGAAATAAAGAGCTTCTGAAACCAAAAAAAACAAACTGAAGGAGTTCATTACTATCAAAACAGCATTACTAGTAATGTTAAAGGGTCTTCTTGAAGAAGAAGGCGGGGGGGGGGAGGTAGGGGAAGAAGAGACAGAGGAACATAGTTATAAAGAATAAAATGTCAGCCTGGCCAGTGTGGCTCAGTGGTAGAGTGTCAACCATGCACCAAGAGGTCGCCGGTTCAATTCCCTGTCAGGGCACATGCCCAGGTTGTGGGCCTAATTCCCAGTGGGGGGCATGCAGGAAGCAGCCAATTAATGTTCTCTCTCATCGATGTTTCTATCTCTCTCTCATTCTCCCTTCCTCTCTCTCTAAAATCAATAAAGAAAAAAATATTTTTAAAAAAGAATAAAATGGTAATATATACCTATCAATAGTCACTTTATTTATTTACTTAATCCTTACCCGAGGATATTTTTCCATTTGTCTTCAGATAGAGTGGAAGGGGGAGAGAGAGAGAGGGATGGGGGGAGAGAGAGAGAGAAGCATCAATATGAAAGAGACACATCAACTGGTTGCCTCCCAAGGTACATGCCCTTGACCAAAATTGAACCCACGACTCATTGGTTTACAGGCTGACGCTCTAACCGCTGAGCCAAACTGGCCAGGACTCACTTTAAGTGTAAATGGCTTAAATGCTCTAACCAAAAGACATGGGGTAGCAGAATGGATAAGAAAGCAAGATATATATGCTTTCTACAAGAGACCCCTCTCAGAACAAAAGATGCACACAGACTAAAAGTAAAGGGATGGAAAAAGATATTTCATGAAAATGAAAATTTGTTAAAAGCTGGGTAGCAATACTTGTATCAGACAAAGTAGACTTCAAAACAAAGGCCATAACAAGAGACAAAGAAAGACATTACATAATGGTAGAGGGATAAAGAATGTAATCCTCATAAACATTTATGCACCCAACATAGGGCACCTAAATATATAAAGCAAACCTTGATGGACATAAAGGGAGAGGTCGGCTGTAATATAGTCATAGTAGGGGATTTTAACACCCCATTGACGTCAATGGATAGATCTTCCAGATAGAATATAAACAAGGAAACAGGGGCTTTAAATGATACACTAGATAGATTTAATTGATATCTTCAGAGGATTTCATCCTAAAGCAGCAGAATATACCTTTTTTTTCAAGTACACATGGAACATTTTATGAGATAGCCACATTAAGACACAAAAGAAGTCCTGATCAGTTTAAGAACTTTTAAATCATATCATCAATAAATCAACAAACAGGTTGGTGAGGATGTGGAGAAAAGGTAACCCTGTGCACTGCTGATGGGAATGCAGACTGGTGCAGCCACTATGAAAAATGGTATGGAGTTTCATCAAAAAAATTAAAAATGGAACTGCCTTATGGTCTAGCAATTCCACTTCTGGGAATATATCCAAAGAAACCCAACATACTGATTCAAAAGAATATATACACCCTTATGTTCATTGCAGCGTTATTAACAGCCAAGATTTGAAGCAGCCCAAGTGCCCATCAGTAGGTAAGTGGGTAAAAAACTATGGTATATTTACACAATAGAATACTACTCAGCCATAAAAAAGAAGGAACTCTTGCCTTTTTTGAGAGCATGGATGGACCTGAAGAGCATTATGCTAAGTGAATAAGCCAGTCAGAGAAAGACAAGTACCCCATGATTTCACTTATATGTGGAATTTAATGAACAAAGATAAGCTAACAAACAAAATAGAAACAGACCCATAGATAACAGAAAACAGACTGACAGCTGTTAGAGGGTGGTGGGTTGAAGGGTTGAATGAAAAAGGTGAAGGGATTAAGCAAAAAAATAAAATAAAATCACAGAGACAGACAACAGTATGATGATTACCAAAGGGAAAGGGGGGTACGAGAGAGAATAAAAGGGAAAAGGGAGGTTAAATGGTGTTAGAAGGAGACTTGACTTTGGGTGGTGAACACACAATACAATATATAGATGGTATATTATAGAATTGTACACTTGAAACCCATATAATTTTATTAACCAATGTAACCACAATAAATTTAATAAACATTAAAATAAAAAAGTAACTCCAGAAGTAGTGTGGAGGCTGGGTCTGGTGGTAAAGCGGGGAGACTCAGTAGATCAGAAGAGAGATGGTGGTGGTGGAACGCAGAGTGGCAACAGGAGAAATGGAGAGAAATGCATGGATTTGAGATGGCTTTTTGAGATATAACTGGCGCCCTGGCCAGTTTGGCTCAGCGGTTAGAGCGTCGGCCTGCGGTCCGGAGAGACCCGGGTTCGGTTCCCACTAAGGGCACGTACTTCGGTTGCAGTTTGTCCCCGGCCCTGGTTGGTCGTGCGGGTGGCAGCCACTCGATGTGTCCCTTTCACATCGATGTTTCTCTCTCTCTCCCTTCCTCTCTCTCCCTCCCACTATATCTGTACAAAAAATGGAAAAATATCCTCGGGTGAGGATAAAAAAAAAAAAAAGAGAGAGAGAGAGATATAACTGGCTGAAGAATTATTCAGATTCATTACTTCATCACCATTCTGAAGTTCTGTGAAGAACACTATTTGGGGAGAATAGTCTATACGATCATCAGTTCATCTCCATCAGTGATTTTCATGGATCCTTTAAGGTGCCTCTAGGACTGCTGCAGAGAGCATGCGGAGGACACTGGGAGGGAGGGGCCCAGATACAGCAACCCCCATCAGTCAAAGCATCCTAAATAGGCTGATTTCCAAGGATGATGTCTGCAATTTCATTTGAAGAAAAGTTTTCCATGCTAAAACCAAGCTTTGAAGCTAGCTGTAGTCTCATAGCAAAGTTCAGGCCAATGGGTTGTGAGCAGAAGAAATATGGTTAATTTCTGAGTCATTCCCTTAAAAACGAAGCTATGTATTCTCCTCTTTCCCCCTTCCTAGGAAATGGTGATAACTGTAGCAGCCACAGTGGATCCAAAACTAGAAGCTAAATATTGAGAATGGCAGAACCTACCCATCTTGGATGACTCAACTCTTGAAATAGAGCCATCTACCCACTTTGAACTGCCCATCTACCTCTGGACTGTTTAGTGACAAAGAACTATACATTGTATCTTCCGGTTTCACTGTTATAGCAGCTTAGCATATACTCATACAGAGCTTCAACAGCCAATGTATGATCCACCATGTGTCTCATTCCCTTTTCCGCAGCAAGCACAAACGTTCCAGATAGTGGCTGCTTTGTTGGAGTGAGAATAACAGTGAACAGGCACCCAGTCAATTCAGGAAATACATGAAGTGTGAATGCAAAATAAGCCATTGTGTTGTTGCTGTTTGGGGAAGTTTTTATTATTGCAGCATCACCTAACCTATCCTGACTAATACACCCTGGTTGAAAACAGCTGCTCTAAAGTCTCTCTCTGGATTACATGAGACCAGAGAACCACACTCATCACCTGGGGAATTTGGAAAATACTGACGCCTTAGTCTAACCCCCATAAATTGTGATTTAATTAAGGCGCAATGTGGCCTGAGCGTGGGGACTTTCACATACTGCCCTGGTGATTCTAATACGCAGCCAAGGTTAAGAATCACGGACGTCTGTGGACCATATTGCAATGGCTCCCAATAATTGCTTTTATTGCACTGTACTCCAGCATGATGAGGAACATTATCTGTATACTGAATGATATTATAAGAAACAACTCCAGAATTATGATAAGGTTAATTTACTGCCTTAGACAGTGCCAACTCTATGAGAACACGGGAGAAATTTCTCTCTCGTCTCAGTGTGAGAAGTATTTATGCTTTTCCTAAACAACCAGTTTACTTCTACTCTTAGACATTGTAAATCCTGTAAATGCTCTTGCCCTCCTCTCTGGTTAGTTCCTGGAAGATTCAGAGACAACCTTGAAGCCCCTAATGAGCCAATGTCTAGAATTTCATTGGCATACATTTTGTGTACTCAGCACACTGTCTTACCCTTATTTTCTCCTTGGTTCGTTTTATTCATATGTGATAACATACAAGGCAACTTGAGCCATGTCCAGAACAAAGCAGTATATAAATAGGTTCTTTTTAAATAATAAGTAAAGAGCATGTGCCACTGTCTGGAAGAGGGATGAGAAGGAACAGTCCAGTGCACCAGCTTACCCAAGGCAACTTGAACACACAAGGTCGCTATCATAAACATATCCCGAGAGCCTCCTACTTAATTTCACTTAAAAAGAGACACTCCTGCCCTGGCCGGTTTGGCTCAGCGGTTAGAGCGTTGGCCTGCAGTCCAGAGAGACCCGCTAAGGGCATATACCTCAGTTGCAGTTTGTCCCCGGCCCTGGTTGGTCGAGCGGGTGGCAGCCACTCGATGTGTCCCTTTCACATCAATGTTTCTCTCTCTCTCTCTTCCTCTCTCTCCCTCCCACTCTATCTGAAAAAAAAAAAATGGAAAAATGTCCTCGGATGAGAATAAAAAAAAAAAAAAAGAGAGAGACACTCCTGCCTCACTTAATGGAGCATAGGAAGCCATGCTGAACTGCCTAGGCAAAATATCATGCCTGAGAATTGAGAGATAAGCAGGAGAGTCCATCTTGAAGGCTCCTAATGCAGTGTTTTCAAATGATGAGATTCAGTCTTGTGGTTTTCCTCATACCTTCAGCAAAGTTTCATACTGGTGACTTACGTTATTTTTATTATATATGTAAAACCCATTAGCTCCTTGCTCTTCCTGGTGGCTTTAATAATCATAAGAGCAGAAGCCACACTACTCCTCAGCTGACTTCTTCTTAATAGCTTCCAGGAGGCACGTCTGAGAACCAACTCGCCACTTTTCACAAATACTTCCTTCTCGACAGCCCACTCTGTTCTTTGCATATCCTTTCATTCTGCATGCATATGCTTGGAAGAGTTATAAATTCCCATTCTGGCCAAAATTAACTTTCCTCTTGTAAATGTCTCCACATCCTCTCTCTGCTACATTCCAAAGAGAATGTCTTCATCTAATACTTCCAGTAATATCTGATGAGCCTGTGTTTTAGTAGTTCATCTCAGCAGCTAAGTGTCACAGGACTTATACAGAAACTATAGACCAGTGTTTTCTACCAAAACGAATGAGTTGACCACACATATCTGTGGAGACAGACATAAAATCCTATAATACTAGAGCTTGAATGAACCCGAGAGGTCACCTAGCCCACGCCACTCAAACCCCCATTTTTCAGACAGGAAAACAGAGGCCCTGAGAAATTAAGGTAGTCACTCAATACTTGGGTGGTATCCCAGAAATCCACTGTTTAGTCAGTAATTTAAAACTTGTATACATTTTCTCATTAAGGAACAATATTACAACAGAAAGGCAGACACCCAGATCAGCCTTCAGAAGCGTATTTCAGATAGATGATAGTGACGGAGCACAACGAAGTGAATGTACTTAGTGTCACTGAGCTGCTCACTAAAAAATGGTTTAAATGGTAAACGTCATAATATATGTAATTTACCACAATTTTTTGAAAATTCCTACTTAATCCATGAAAGGTTTGAAACATGCTACACAAAGAAGGAGGAGCAAGAGAAGGAAGAAATTCCCACTATCGTGCCTGGCCCTGCATGAGGATCCTTCATTGAGTCAACGTCTGGTTAATTGCTCTTACAACATCCATATTCCTCTCTATCTACCATTAGCTCCCAAAATCCCCTTAGAAAACTGGTCTTCCCCATTCTCAGCCATGGCAGGATGAGGGTCTCCTCTCAAAGAGTGGCTACCTGTTGGTTTCAGGCAGTCGCCTGGCTGGCACAGTGTTGGTTCATGAGCCATTTCAGACTAACAAAATTCAAGAAGTGTGTGTGTGTGTTGCAGGGGGAGAAGAGCATGTCTACAAAACAAAAACCCTTTTCATTCTGTTGGAGCTACCATGAGAAGCTATCTCTTCCTATGGACAGGACAACAGATGATTGGGAGATCCTGAACCACGGTGGCCATTGCTGACCATGACAGGTGCTAGCCTGAGGCCTAAGCCAGCACACAGAACTGTGCACAGGAGAGCATGCAATGTTGAAAGAATTGCAGAGAAGGATAGAGGAAGGCCTGATGAAGTCGTGAACTTATGGAGCAAGCCGTACCTGAAGTCAGCCAGCCCAACTCCTGGACTTTTCATTTACATGAGCCAATAATTTGATATTTTGCCTTAGCCAGTTGGTGTTGAGTTTCTGTTTATCTGCAACTGAAAGATTCCTAACAAATACAGTTCCAGAACAAAGTCTGAAATAGACCAAGTGTGAGCCTCATTTCCCTTTTACGAAACCATTTCCCACCAGTCATGTCTTTTCTCCCCAGGTACCCAGTGCCCTCCGCCTGTCCCAAGGTCTCCATTCTGATACCCTAGCCAGGCCTGCACTAACTCCCAAAGTGCTTCAGCCCCAACATTACTGTCCCCTTTCCTCTTACATCTATACCACGGCCCCCAGTACAAATTCATGAAGCAAAAATAAAGGAAAATGCATAAACTATGATGAGTATGTTGCAGCTGAGGCTAAAAGGGATTCAGAGTTAGTCTGAGTCTGCATCAATCTGTGTAGGTCGACATGTCTTAGCAGCAAGCCTTGTGTGCAGTCCTGGGGCAGAGGCAGAATGATGTCTGCTCCCCAGGGTAGCCCTACACAGAGAGATGCAGGCTGATCACACAGAAGCTGGCTTTGCAAAGGAATCTGCAAGATTCAGGGCCCAGGGGACAGAATGTGACCCTGAGTTAAGAAAGCCTGGAAAAGAGCTTGAACAGAGAAGCTGAAGAATACGGTGCTGTTTGCCACCTTCTAGCTTTTGACTGTGAAACAGCATCTTAGTGAGAAGGAAGCGGTGTCCTCCCAAAGGCAGAGCCACTGGAGTGAGAGAGGCAGCAGAAACCAATGAGGGGCAGAGTGATGCGCACCCCCTGGACTTACAGAAAGGTGTTACGTTCCTATGACCACAGGTAAGAAAGGTGAACACGCAAAACGTGGATTATTAATGCTGATACCTTACAACTTCTTCTCCTGCTCCTCCTTCCTCTGGTCCCACATGATAGGGACAATGTCCATGTAGACCCCCCGACTGAGGAGTCATGGGGACCTCCAGATTACACAAAGGAGGACTTAATATATGACCTGTCGAAACGGAATGTCAGGGAGTGCCGGAGAAGGAGATCTGGAGCGGTATTAAAGGGCTTCGTGGAGGAGACTGTTCTAGAGGGGTTGACAGAGGGCAAGGTCACCATCAGGTGGAAATGGTGAGACTGTTTCAGGCAGAAGGAATGGAGGACCGAGAAGGGAAGAAGGCAGGGGAAGAGCTTTCTGATGAGGAAGTAAGGGAAAGCCCTGTGCGAAAGACAAATGGCCTCAGGGACATTGGGGTCTGCGTTGTGATGGGCTTTGTGAAATGGTAAGACAAGTAAATGGAGGGACCTGGAAAGTCAAGCAAAACAAGCCAAGCAGAGAAAGACAAATATCACATGATCTCACTTATTTGTGGAATATAACGAACATATAACAATCTGAGGAATGGCATAGTCCCAGAGACATGGAAGTGGGGTACAGACTGACTATCCCCTGAAGAGGGGGTGGGGGGAGAGATAAGCCACAGAACTTATATGCATGTGTGCATGAACAATGGACATGGACAACAAAGGTGAGGACAGGGTGGGGAGGGAGGAGGAGGGGGGAATCAGTGGGTGAAAAGGGGAAACATCTGTAACAAAAATAAATTAATTAATTTAATTTTAAAAAATGGTGAGCAGCGAGTCCAGTTGCAATAATGTGTGAATGACTACAGCCCCATTAGACTTCTGGGAAGGTTCACATTTTAAAAATAGGTTGCTCGGTAACCCAAATCGTCTAGAAACTGTTCGGATTTCAGACAATGGAGGAAGAAGAAAAGTGTCCAGGGGTGTGGAAGCAGGTATTCTGGGGCAGGATATCACCCTGCACAGGATCCCAGCCCAGCCCCAACGTCCCACGCCCGCCCTGAGGGTCTGGTCAGTTTCCACGGTGGCTTCCTGGTTCTTCTCAACCTGGTTCTTCGCAACCTACGGCTTGGTGAACACTCCATGGTCTGTTTTCTGTGTGTTTTGTTGTTGCTTTAAACAAGGCCACAGTTGTGTTGGAGGCCTGGATAATGGTGGATGTTTGTAAGTCTGATATCTTTAAGTTTTGTTTGCTTGCACTTTTTAAAAAATATGTTTTTATTGATTTTAGAAAGAAGAAGGGGGAGGAAGAGAGAGAGAGAAACATCAATTGGCTGCCTCTTGCATGCCCCCCGACTGGGGATGGAGCCTGCGACTTGGGCATGTGCCCTGACTGGGAACTGAACGTATGACCTCTCAGTGCATGGAATGACGCTCAACTTCAAACTGAGCCACAGACAGTACAAGCTGTCTGCTTGTACTTTTTAAACAATGACATCAGTTAATATATTTAATGTCACTGAATTATATACTTAAAATGGTTAAAATGATATAATTAGTATTAAGTGTATTTCACCACAATTTTAAAAAACATAATTTTTTTTAAAACCCCATTGGCCATCTTTTTTTACAATTAACTCTTCGTATGTAGACATATTAAACAAAATACTTAGAAATATAAAATTTGCATTTTATTGGGTTAGTTTAAACCCTAAGCATTCCTATTCCTATAGAAATAGCAATAAAACAATAATAACACGCATGGTACACATTATTACTCTTATAATGCATATTTGACATAGTTTTTAAAAAGATAATTGGTTTAATTTCCATTTTATGGATCAAAAGAAATATTTATGTTATATTAAACTAAATAAGTATAACAACCAAAACCAAATGAAAAACTGGGCCTTCACTACCACATGTTCTACAACATGGAGAACAAAAGAATAAAAAGTATATCCCTCAAACGAAATCACCCTTCAAGCTTTCTGAAATTAGCAGCGAATGTTTGCAGCTGACCTATTTCTCTCCCACACAACTGTGTTGATAATTGACTTTTGTCCCCCAGGGAAGTGCTCAAATATAACTGAGCAGCACCTGCCACATAGAGAGTACAGTTCTATGTGCCCCGCAATTCCCATAAATACTGTACTTAGTTCAGGACTCTGCTTTCTTCTTAATTGCACCTCTCAAGGAAGAAATATTGTAGTTACCAAAGCTGAGTTATTGTGAACATCTAGATAAAATTTAAAAAATATTTTGAATTATCAGTACCCAAGATATTTCTATTACTAAAATGTATTGAAAATGATGGCACTAAAAGCTTCTATTGCTCTGAGAATTTCTTTAATCCTGTCGTTCTCATCCCATTATATAAATCCTCTTCTATTGATGAGAGCCACTCGGTTTTGTTCAGTCCTGAGGACAATATCAGGGGTTTGATTTCCATGCAGGCCAAAAAATCCAGCTAAAAATGACCTAAGACTACAGTTTCAAAATAAATATAAATATGACCCACCCCATTCAACACCACCACTTGAAAAGCCTCTGGGACACACAGGCTTAACGCAAGTCCCCGTCTGCACACAGGCCAACCTCTGCACTTGGACCAGGGGCTACACCTGGGAACCCTCAGCTGGTATAGAGAATATGTTACTGAAAAAAATGTGAAGCCAGTCACAAAACATCATATATTATTGTATGATTCCAGTTACATGAAATGTCCAGAATAGGCGAATCTATAGACACAGAGAGTAGGTTAAGGTTGCCTAGGGCTGGGGTGAGGAGGAGGATGGGAAATGCGGCTAACTGGATACAAGGTTTCTTTGGGTCTGATGAAAGTGTCCTAAACTTAGATTACGGTGATAACAATAGGGCCTCTGGATTCCTGAAAGAATGACTTCCCCTTTTTTGCTACACACACCACAAAATGAGGCCAGGTAAGAAAGTCATGCCTATCTGGCACTCTAACCTTAACAGAGATCATTTTCCCTACCTGTTTGACTTGGAAACATAATCGGCACTTGAGTTGTTAACACTGGCACTGGGCCATTCCAGAAGGTAGGAGAGTATGATAAATTCATCTACATACGTTACTATGCATTTCCATTACTGCTGGCATTTTCTGTATTAAGAAAAGAAATTCCAGGAAAATGTTCCTAATTTTAAGATAATATCATCTTCAAACACAGTGAACACTGTAAAAATTTACCATTTCTAGTGATTCTGATCACCAGGAAAAATGCGGATTCTTCCCAAATTTATGTTTACAAAATATCCCCTCTCAAAACAGAGTGCTCCAGTCGCAATTAAATTGCAACTCTGTGCAGAGATGCTCCAGCAAGAGAAAAAGAACATACAATGAGAAATGAAGCAGGAATAGTTTGTCAACCAGATGATCACAGTGAACCGCTCAGAAAGCTCCAGGGAAGGAGTTTGACAGCCCCGCCGTCACAATGCTCTCAGGGCCTGCAGTACTGTGCTGAATGCCACCCCTCTGATTCAGGTAATTACCTCTGTTCCGTGTGATAGGCAAGGACCCTTAAAGAAAGCCGAGTTTGCAGAGCGGCGTGTTTACTCCGGTTAAAATGAGACCTACCTTCAAGGAAATTCAAATCTCAGCCTCTATTCAGGCCAGGTGTTGATCTATTTCCAAAAACCGGCTGCCATGGCACACAGCTTATCACTATTGCCACTTGAAAGCAGTAAAAGTATTCTCTGAAAGCGGAATCTATAATTTAGCCTCTTCATTAATTCGGGCTTCTAGTTCTCATCCTAAGCCCTCTCCTTGCCCCTGTTCACATGGTTAATTCCAAGCACAATTCCAGATGTCTAGCTCTGTAGCCTAGGACTTACCTTCTTTCTAGGCTGAAGAGCGATGAATTCTACCTCAACGTCTTCCTGGTTCATGAAGTACCAGGGCATGTACCTGTGCGAACTCGGCACAATACCGGCTGCTTCGATCAGAATGTGTGGTTAAGGGGGCGCTTTGGAGGTAACAGCCTACCTCTTCTTGAGACTCATCAATCTGATGATTTCTCATCTGGAGAGGTATTCTACAGAGTCAGAGAGTGTGTAATTGCGGATAGTTAAGGAGGCGCTCAGCACAGCCCACAGAGGGACTATGGGTGAGCACCTGGGTCCAGAGAAAGGAAAAAGCACCCAGGGGCTCGGCCTGCACCGCTACCCTGCTGAAGGATGGCTCAGAGGATCTGTTTCTGAGCCCTGAACCCCATTCTAAGCAAACACATTCCTCCTGAGAAGGAAGCTCTGGCACAGGGGGGACAGGCTGAGAGCGGCCCTGCTTGGGGTCCTCGGAAGCACTCCATTCCCAAACGTTGCTTAAAACAGACACAGAGGCCAGACACACAGAACCACAGGGCAGAATAGGGCCTCATGCCCACTCCCACGTGTCTGTGGATGGTTCCCGGGGTCATCAGTGAACCTGGGGGACTTGCCAGCCCGCTTGCCCTGGTTATGGTTTAAGCTTTCTTCTGAGTCTGAGCTGCAGAAATGAGACCAAGAAGGGGCCAAACTCAGAGGAAAGTGACGGGCTTGGACAATGCCACGACCTCAGCCAGAAAAGCTGGGCCAGACCTAGATTTGCTGGGCCTTGCTAACCCCACCGCATTAGTAGACTCATCAGGACTGGAGAGACCAGTTTCTACCACTAACTACTCCACATGGTTTGACTAAAGGACATTCTCTCAGCTCCACCTTTGCTTGTTCCCTTGATAAGGAGAGTCTCTGCCCCTCGATACCCCGGGACCACACTGTCTGGGCGGCACGTGGACTAATGAAGGGGAGAGGTCACAGTGAAGGTCATTTTCAGCTTATGTTTCCACACAGCATCCTACAATTTTTTAGAGAGAATAGGATTTGAATAAGAATTTATCTAAATGTCAATAAAATGTTATCGTCTCAAACTGAAGGACAAATAGTTCTTTCTTCTATAAAAATGACATTTAGGGAACTCTGTGTGTCAATAACAGAGACTTGGAGAAAAGCAAAATTGACTGGTTAACTGGTTAGCTGCCCAATAATTAGATTTCTCAGTCAGGAGCACCATCAATTCAGCTCCTTTTATTCAAGCCCAAGAGCAACAGTTGGCCACGAGGGGCAGAGTTCCTTCATGCTCTTTCAGATCTCAATTAGGGAAGATGCATTCTAAGGAAAACTCGCGAAGGAAACGGGTATAAACTTTTCCTCAAAGTTTGCTGTAACCGGATCTTACCATTGAGCAAGGAAGTTCTGCGTACAGACCAAGAAAAAAACCTTCAATTTTCAGATGAAAAGTGATTCATGATTGTCTTCCATGCAACTAAAATATAACAATGATTGTGCCAGTTTATTACTAGAAAAAAGAAAAGAAATAATGCTTTTTGAAAAACAAAACAAACAAACAAAAAATAATGGTTGTGCCAATCCTGGCCCATTTCCCTCCGACTTATTCCTCCCCTTTCCCTGTTCTCTTTCTACCCTGGGGAGGCCAGGCCTGCACCTGTTTGACAGCCTCCCATGTTAGCTGCCTTCCACTGGGCTCAGCCATGGGAGCACTCAGGGGACTGTGGGAGTGAGGGTGTGAGTTGGGGGTGGAAAAAAGGAAAAGCCAGAGTATTTCCCCCATTTTCTCCACCTCAAGTGGCTTTGTTGGGCAGAGGCTGCATCTCCTCCATGTCCCTCACTGTTTTTAAGTTGAGATATAACTGACAGACAACATTATATTAGTTTCAGGTGTACAACATAATGATTTGGTATTTGTGTATATTGCAAAATGATCACCACAAGCCTGCTTAACATCCACCACCATTCACCGGTAGGTGCCATTTGTTTCCTTGTGATGAGAACTTTTAAGATCGACTCTTAGAAACTTTCAGCTATTCAGCACAATATTATTTCTTAACTATGGTCACCATGCTGTATATTACACACCCAGGACTTATTTATTTTATAGTTGGCTGAAGTTTGTACCCACTTTTGACCCACTTCACCCACCCCCACCTATAAGTAACCACCAATCAGATCTCTGTATCTATGAGCTTGGGGTTTGGGGGAGGGTTTTTTTTTGTTTTTAGATTTCACATAAAGATGAGATCATACAATATTTGTCTTTCTCTGTTTGACTTATTTCACTTAGCGTAATGCTCTCAAGGTTCATCCATATTGTCGCAAATGGCAAGACTTCCTTCCCTCTTCTTATGGTGAAATAATATTCCATAATATATACATACCACAATTTTTTTATCCATTCATTCATTCATGGAATCTTTGGTTGTTTCCTTATCTTGGCTATTGCAAATAATTCTGCCATGAACATGAGGGTGCAGATATCTTTTCAGCTAGTGTTTTTGTTTTATTCGGATAAATACCCAGAACTGGAATTGCTGGAGCATATAGTAGTTCTATTTTAAATTTCTTGAGGTACCTCCATACTGTTTTCTATAGTGGCTGCACCAATTTAGCAATTCCCACCAGCGGTGCACAAGGGTCCCCTTTTCTCCACATCCTCACCAACTTTTGTTATTTCCTGTCTTCTTGATAACAGCCATTCTGACAGTGTGAGGTGATACTCTCTGTGTCTCTGGCTCCTGCAAAACAGTACCCCAGTGTTTCCAGCATTTTCCAGATGATTCTGACCCCAGGGCTTCAGTAACAGTTTCTTGTCCTAGCCTAGAGGTGACAGTGGCTTCCTGCTATTGCTAAGGCCTCTAGGTTTACCTTTTAATCTCTCTCATCACCTGCTTAACCATGTCTCTACATCCAAGTCCCTATAAAAACTCAAGTACTTATGTTTCTTGGTTAGACTCTGAGTAATACAGTGATTAGTATATAAATAAAAACAAACAAAAACTCTGTGTAACCATGAATAATGCAAACAAAAATTTCATCCCATGATAAAATTTGGGGAAAAAACTAGTCTCCAGATTCTCCAGTTGTTGCTTTGTTCTTCACAATAACCATATAAATTAAGAATATTTCTAGAGCACAAGAGGAATAAGCTTCATATGTCCTTTCACGTGTCCACATCTATGTGTGTTTGTATATCTTGGTTCTTCAGGGATGAAGAGTGTTGCAGTGGAAAATCTGTAGAGTCTGAGACTGTCTCATTATCCATTGGTGTGACTTTGATAAGTCCTTTGGTCTCTGTTTTATTCATCTAAAAACAGAGAATTGAAGTACTTTCCCTCTGCAATCTCCTCCTGTTCTACAATTCTGAGTCTAAGTTTATGGATAAATTTTATATACTCACACACACACCTCTAGGCATATGATTATTCTTAGAGTTATGCACAAAGTATGTACACCTTCTGTTGATTAATTTGCATTTCATTGGGGAAAAATTAGCATTTCATCAGAAAAAAAGTGTCTATAATCAGTGCTCAAATTATAACCCAAAGAATTTTGTTGCCAACTTGTTTTATTATAGTATCAACTTTGTAACTCAATATGTTTTATATCTCTAAATACAGTGTGGGTTCATTGAATTATTGTAATGATCACTTGATTAGCATATCTAAAAAAAGTACAAGGCTCCCTGCTCTAAGATAGATGGCTCCAAAGACGGCTGCACCAGTGTCTTCCATTCTTCATGCTCTCTTGTAAGGTGACCTTGCTGCACCCCATCAAAATGTAGTCCATTTAGCCTCCCTCTGAAACTAGGCTGGTCCTTTGGTCTGTGTTGTCTTAGAGACTGGAACAGAAGTAATGTCAGAGAGCTTTTGATAACTAGGTCTTACCAAATCTGCAGCTTCGCCTTTCCTTCCGTGGATGCTCCTTCTAGGAACCCAGCCAGCACGGAAGCTCAAGCGACCACACTGCGAGGGCCGGGGAGAGGAAAACTGACCCTTCTGCCAAAAGCGCTCGTTAGTTCTCAGCCAGCACCAGCACCCACTGCCCAACCACATGAGCTATTTTAGACCTTTCAGCCATTCTGGTGCCCAGATGACATCACATAAAGCTGAACTGTCTGGTCAGCACACAGAATTTTTTTTTTTAAGTGTTGTTGCTTTAAACCACTAAATTTTGTGAAGCTTTGTTAGGAAGCAATTTTTCCCCATTAGACAAAAAGTTTAATGTGGAAGCAGAACTCTGTGCCTGAAACATGTCAAGCTCGTCCTCTATCCATCAGTTTCTTCATTCATTCAAATCAATACGTATTTATCGAACATCTACTGTGCTAAATGCTGAGGATGCAAAAGAGACCAAATGCAGACATATTCCTACCCTAGTGGAACTTATTATTTGGATGGGGAGAAAAGCATTAACAGAGAAATCTACTTACATGTTAAATTATAACAGTGGCGGTACTACTGAGAACTGGCATAATGTACTCTGGGATGAGGTGCATGGTTAAGGAGCTGACCTCATCAAAAGGTAAGAAAAAGAAGTGATAACTAAAGGTCTCAAGGAAGATTAAAAGTCAACTAGGCAGAGGGGAGAGCTCAGCATGTGCAAAGGGCCTGTGGCAGGAGGGAGGGTGGTTGTGTTCAAGATCTGTGTTTAGAACTAAGAGATCTTGGCTCAAGATAAGGATGGTAGGGACCAGGCCTCCTAAGACTCTGCAGTCCTCATAAGGACTTAACTGGAAGAGGTCGACGTACCCATCCCACTCTGATCATATTTTCTCTTCAAACCCCAGTGAGGAGAAAACTGGGAGTAACCCCAGTGAGAGTGACCTGGAGTACTCCACCATACAAACTGTATGTGCAGTGACATTTGTGGGTATTTCAATACTCAGTACACATGAGCATTTTGCCCATGCCCTCATTCCTTGCTATACTGTTATACACTATGCTATACATAAATAGTTCCTTGCGATTCACCTATGTCTCCATATTACTCTATAAAACCTTTGAGTATGGGGGCTGTGTCCCATTATCTTTTTTCATTCCTCTTTCATAGTATCTAGAAAACTGCTGGGCACATAGCAAATATTTAATGAGTATTTCCTAAAAATATAAAACACTCATAAATAATCCATTCTTAAATAGCCTGTCAGAAGTAATCTCCTGGGAGAAAATTCTACAGCCTCACTTGGAAAGCCATTCCAATGATAGCAACACTCTTAGAAAAGTCTTGCTATAAAACTTCATTCCTTTCTTTTCTTTAAGTCCTTACCCAAGGGCATGCTTAGAGAGAGGAAAGGAGAGGGTGGGAGGGAGGGAGATGAAAGGGAGAGGGAGGGAAGGAGAAAGGGGGAGGGAAGGAGGGAGCGATGGGGGGTGGGAGGGAGAGAGAGAGAGAGAGAGAGAGAGAGAGAGAGAGAGAGATGGATCAGTTGCTTTCCATAGGAGTCCCAACCTGGGATCCAATTGCAACCCAGGTATGTGCCCTGACCATGACTCAAACTTGCAACGTTCAGTGCACAGGACCACACCCAACCAACTAACTGAGTCACTGCAGCTGAGCTAAAACCTCATTCCTTTCTAATTGTAGCCACTTCTTGAGTTTCGTCTTCAGTGAAGACTGAGAACAATCCATCACATTTCCAGAGAATGCCTTTGTGTACAGTTTGAAGATCATTACTAGGTCACCCCTAGCGCTCTCTCCTTTCACTGGCAAAACACTTAATCTTCTCACCTTTCCACAAAGAAACCACTTAGTTGCTTCCTGGATCTATTCCAAAACCTCCATCCCTCCTAAACTGTGGAGGCCAGCAATCTAGTAAACCAGGAAACAAGGTCAAGAATGCCTATGGAACTTTGTATACTGTCCCCAGAGTAGAGGCATGCTCTCTTCCTAACTCTGCTTGTTTCCAGACCAACTCATACGTGTGCACATGTAGGTGTGTGCACACACACATATCTGTGCAAGCATACACACAAAACACTGGAATTTTTTTTTTTTACCAACTCAAAGAATAAACAACTATTTTATTAATTGAGTCTGCCAACTGTCCTCTGTTTTTCACCATTAGCCCAGTCTTACCCATCTGATTTCACACACCAACTTTTTTTTAGTGAAAGCTTCGTTTCAATATATTTGAAATAATATGACAGAGAAATCAGCACTATTTCTATTGGTATCACCACTATCTTCTTCATGTGTGAAAGCATCACACAGACTGGAAAATATCACCAAGAAATTTCAGTACCCAATGCATCAAGAATTCAAAAATAATAAATCACTGGCCATTCAACAAATAAAGAGGCTCTAATAACATAAAGAGCTGTTGTGCTTTAAAAATATATATATATATTTTTTAGCATTTGGTTGGAAACTGTTCAATTTTATTTCAAGAAATACACTTAAATTTCATTCTCAATCATTTTTCACATCTTCTCAAAGAAATAAAATTCCCTCAGTTATTATTATTATCGCACCCATTATAGAAATCTGTATTATGCCATTTAAATGAGATCATGTGAAGGATACGTACTGAACTGTGAGTGCTTACAAAAATTTTGTATTTTTTTTGGCAGAAAAACTAGGAAACTTGTGTATATGATATAATTACAACTAATTCTTAAATTTAAATTAGACCACTTTATTAAACTAACAAATCCCAGTTTCAGAAAGACTTATAAACTATATTTGTTCTAAAAATCTGCATTGGTTTAAATTATTCCCCAAATTATTTGCCATGCAATACTTCTCATATTTTTATGGCAACACATACCAGCACACTTAACAAGCACTTATATATATATATTATCTCATTTAATCATTTATTGAAGCAAACTGTGGAAAGAATAAGAATATGAGAAAGAATGTTGATGATTTTGTTTGTTCTTGAAAGAATAAAGCACAAACAAAAGTGATGGTGTAGATGAACTCGAAAATTTAGCCTAACAATTCATGGAATAGGCTGTTGTATAATTAGTATTTTAAAGAATGCTGCAACAATAAAACTACCAAAAGTAGGCACCTACCAAATAAACAAGAATAAGATCTCAGCCACATAACTAAAATATTTTTTGAAAAATGAAGAATGTCTTTGTCTTATCAAATACACAAATAATCTAAGCACGGCAAAGGGAATAGAATGTACTTTTGAAATGAATTCAAAATCTTAAATATATTTATTTTAATAATGCTCATCTTAGTGCTCACTGAATTAAAGAGAAATAGTAATAATTTCTGTCTGCAGAAAATTAATATCTACATAATAAATATCTAAGTATGCTTTATGGGCCCTTTAGGAGAGGTTTGAGTTCAATTTTTAGTATAATGCCATTCAAGGTGGATAACCTGTCCAAATTGAGATAATCTCTAAAGAAACACAGCAAAGCTGTCACCATAGGTTAAAAACACAAAGCTCTGAGTGACCTACAGGGAAAAGAACTTGCCAAGGTCACTTCAGTAGTCCACAGTGGAGCCTGGGATAATAGCGTCCTGGTGCAATGACCAAAGTCCTCACCAGGTCACCCCTAACACACACACACACCTTCACAGCTTCTGTTCCAAAAAGAGATCAAGGTGATTCTCTTTTTGTTGTTGTTGTTGTTGCATGATCTCCCTAGCACTGGGCAGTTATGTAGGGGTGGTTTCACTTACAGCACATGGGCAGTATGCAGATTAAAGGCCAATGTCCTAGGTCAAGGTAAAAGGTACCTAAATCTAAGCATTCAGTGTAACCTGCGATCTTTAGCACACACAACGCACACGAGAACCACACAGAAGAAAACAGCCACTAAGAAACAAACACTAAGTGCATTACCACCCAGACCCCAGGAACTGAGTGCTGGCCTTCACTTATTTCGATTTAAACAGATCCAGCAGTCTCCCTAATTTAGAGAACCAATAAAGCGGTCCCAAAATGAGACCAAACTTTCTGCTCCAAGTGTCTTTTTTTTCCTTCTTCTTCTTTTTTTTTTTTTTTACCAAAGCTCAGAGATCTCACGCAAGACCTAGACAAAGAAAAGTACTCAAAATAGAAGAGATCCCTAACTCAGTAGAATCAAACCAGGTGCCCAGCTCCACGGGCTTTGGTTACTCAAAGTCGTTACACGACTTAAAGACGCTTCCCCGCGGACTGAATATGTAACGAGAAATATGCCGTCTTAAATGCAATGTCCCTGCGCTAAACCAGGTCCCCGACGACTTGCGTCCACCAGCACAAACTAACTTCCTAGGGCAGTGCGGAGACGCCGGTACCCAAGACTTCGCGAGCTGCGGGCAGAGCGAGAAGGACGCAGCCGGAGCGCCTGACCCCGCGGGAAAGAGGCTCGCGGGGCGCTGCGCCCGCCGCTCCCGCACGCGGGGGATGCGCTCGGCCCCCGGACCGCCGCGCCGCGCTCTCGGCCTCCTGCCCAAGCTGCTCCCAGCGTCCGCCACGCGCCTGCCTCCTACCTGTCTGAGGATGAAGCTGGTCGAAGTGGTGCTGCCATCGGATCTTTTCAACCTGCTCCTCCGGGTCGTGGTGCCTCGGGCCACCTGGACTCGACACACGGGGCCAGAGAGAAGCAGGTGAGGACCGCAACGTGGAGCCGAGCGACCACCCCTGGCTAGAGTCCGCCCCCGGACCAGCTCCCTGGGTGCCCCCAGAGCCCGCACCCAAGTCTCCGCCGCGGCCCCCAGATCCAGCCCCTACCCCCACCACCCACCCACTCCAATCCTCGACAACTGAACAGATGCCCGAGAGGAGCAGCCCGCGAGCACCCACCACATCCATTAACCAAGATTCTCAGGGTGCGGGGTCCGAGTCCCCGGCATCTGCTGGGGAAGGCTGCAGGCTCCGAAGCGGGAGCGCAGAGACCAGATGAGGTGAGGAGGAGGAGGAGGAGGAGGAGGAGGGGGAGGAGGAGGAGGAGGAGGAGGAGGAGAAAGAGGAGGAGCGGGAGGAGAAGGGGACGCGGAGGAGGGCGGGGGACAGGCCGCCGACTCCCAGGACGGGGGCCCCGGAGCGCCGGGGACAAAGGCGGGGCGCTGTCGGCCGCTCAGGAGGGGGCGCAGGAGGGGGCGGTACCTGCGAGGTGGGCGAGTGCGACCCGTCTGCAATCCCGTTCTTGGCGTAGGAGGAGGACATGGTTCACAGCTGCATGGCCGGCCCGAGCGCGCGGGGCGGAGGACCCACAGGCCCCCAGGAACTCGGAGCGGGGGAGGGGAGGCGGCAGGACTCCCCACCCGCCCCGGGACCGCACCGGCTCGCGGCTCCCTGCCCGCACTCCGGAGAGCGCTACACCTTAAAGGGACCCGGGCGCTTCCCCCGCGCCCGCAGCGGCGTCCGGGGCAGCGGTCCCCGCCGAGGGAGTCCCGCGGAGGGGCCTCTCGGGACCTCACCCACCCGAGCCGGGGGGCAGAAGCGCTCTCCCATCTAGCGAGCGCCTTCCAGCAGAGCTTTCAGAGAAGGCGGGGAGGGGAAATCTGCGGTGGGGGTGGGAGGATTAAAATAGTCTGCACAGTTTAAAATGAGACAAAGGTGGCACGGTTCATGAATCAGGACTTGGGGAGGGACGCTGGCGCGGGGTGGCAGAGTGGGACGAGCCGACCGAGGGGTGGGTGCGTGTGTGTGTGTGTGTGTGTGTGTGTGTGTGTGTGTGTGGCACTGGAACAGTAAAAGGGCAAGAGCAGAACCTTCCTTTGGAGGCTTCACTCCTCAGCCCACTGTGGTAAGGCATGGGGTTCTGTGGTTTGTTTTTTGTCCGTGTTTCTGTATTGTTTTTGCTAACTCTGGCCTCAGAAGCACGAGACACAGCCAGCCAGGCAGCCCTGAAGACCCTACCCACCTGAGTCTGACGGGAAGGGCAGCCCCACAGGAGAGCATCTTGTCCTAAGGAGTTTTGAAGGTCATGTTAGACCTGCTAAGAAAGCAAGAGTTGGCTGCATGCCTCCCATTTCTACGTGGATAGCCGTTTTCAGGGGAGGAAACTCATCCATAAAACCGTATATAATCTTTACCGTTGTTGCAACCCTGGGTTTGCTTCTGCAAATACATACAAGAGTTTAATTCGAGATAAAATTAAGCCAGTTGTGGAGAGGTGGAATTTGAAGTAATAAGAAGACGGAAGAAAAACATATGCGAATTCAAAAATAAAATTATCCATTTAACTATAGTTACTGCTTGAGAAATCCATCTTTAAAATATGCATAGTATCTTAAATCACTAGATCAGCCCATGTCATATTGCATTTTTTAATGGAAACTGCCATGTTTCTTTTAAAAATTGTTTGACATTATTGAAGTACTGATTATATCTTATTTCCATTCCTACCCCTTTCACTTAATCCACCAGACCTGCATTTCTTTCCAACAGTCTAATAACTAGTCTCTGCCTCCAGGCTCCCTACTGCATGCACGGGAACACAGAACATGCACATGACACACACACACACACACACACACACACTTTATTCCATCTACACACTACAAGCAAAGCCATTTTCCTACACCTCTTTGTCCAAGTCATTCCTCTCTAAAAAGCACTTACTGTTCTCACCAGCCCACAAGATAAGTACCAAACTCCATGGCCCAACAACCAAGCCCTCCTCTCTCCTGTTCTTCTGGTCACCACCTCATTTGTCTAATTTGATCTCGCCATACAGACCTTTGGGCAAGCAGGCAGGTCTGCACATTATTGTGTTAGCATACCAAATAAAATCTCATTTCAGCACCCCTGCTTTGGAATGTGCCCTCCCCCAACACACACACACACCCACACACACACACACAGCTGAATCTCTCTTTTCCAAACTTGGCTGAGCTAATTCTTCCTGCAGGACTGACCATTCCAGTGATGGATAGGTTCTTGTGCCCCTGAAAAACTAGAGCATTTATTCTCTGGGCATTTAATATAGGTTGCCTTGGTTTATTAGTTCTCTTTTTTGTGAAAATCTTCTAATTTCTAAAATAGGTTTTTAGCTTTTTATCTTCTGTTCTTCCACCTCAGACACAGTAGATTTCCTCCATAAAGTTTATGCGTAATGATGTATCTGCCAATACAGAGCTCCCTGCTTTGGTTATGGTCAACTCAATCCATTTTTAGTTCTGGGCCATTTTCATAGGTGATACTCAATATATATAGAATCAATTATTGTATGGACACCGGAATTTGAGTTTTCTGATTTTCCACTGCTCACAGTCTCACTGACTTTGAGTTATCAAAAAAGAATCTATAGCAGCATGATGGTAAGTGTCTCTCTATACCCACCCCACAGCAAAACTGGGGGTAAGGGTTTGTTAATCCTCATCTGAGGATAATTTTCTATTGATTTTTAGAGAGAGTGGAGAAGAAGGGAAAGAGAGAGAGAGACATCGATGTGAGAGATAGACACATTGATTGGTTGCCTCCAGCATGACCCCGAATGGGACAGTGATTGAACCTGCAACCCAGGTATGTGCCCTTGACTGGGAATCAAACTCACGACCCTTTGGTCCCTGGGCTGATGCTCTAACCACAGAATCAAACCAGCCAGGGTGGGGAAATTATTATTTTTTAAATTATTTAAATCTCTGAAAGTGGTCCAAAGAATACACAGCAAATGAAGAAACATTTGTTCAAGGAAATTTCACTAAAGGTCAATAAAATATGCCCTGGCTGATTTGGCTCAGCAGTTAGAGTGTCCACCAACAGACTGAAGGGTCAAAGTTTTGATTCCTGGTCAAGGGCACGTACCTGGGTTGCAGGTTCAATCCCAACACTGATCGGAGTTGTACTGGAGGCAACCAGTCAGTGTGTCTCTCTCACATTGATGTCTCTCTCTCTCTCTCTCTCTCTCTCTCTCTTTCCCTCTTTCTCTCTTCCCCCTCCCTCCCACTCTAAAAATCAATGGGAAAAATCCTCTGGTGAGGATTAACAAACAAATGAATGAATGAATGAATGTCAATAAGATAAGTGAGAGCCTGTGGCATTTGAACCAATACCTCCCTCCCTGCTTCCAGTCAGCTCAGCAAGAGGGAAACTCCGCTCTCCACTGGTGCAACCTAGCATACAGGGCTCCCTCTCCCCTCAGCTCCCAGCGACAGGGTTATATTCCTGAGACGAAAGGAATATCATCATTTATCATCCTGTCCCTAGATGCCTGTTGCTGAGGCTAAGTTCCCATCAAATACAGCAGAGAGGTGGGGGTTCCCTTGTTTAGCCCAGTTCCTTCCATGGTGGGATGGAGGCTCTGCTGTGGGCACAGCACCCTTGAGAATACTGGGGCCCCAACTGCTCTGAGACCTGGGACTACTGCCCCTCCCTACGAAGCACTAAATTCCTAAAGTGGGGTGCAACTCAGAGAGAGGTGTACCACTGTCCCTGCCCCCTGCCCCCAGCACCAGAACTCAAAGAATAAAGTTGGATCCTTACCTCATGCCCCATACAAAAATTAACTCAAAATAGACCAAAGAACTAAATGAATGAGCTAAAAATGTAAAACTATTAGAAGAAAACATCGGCAACGCGTTCTTAGATATGACACCAAAAACATAAGCAACAAAAGAAAAAATAAACAGATTGGACTTCATCAAACTTATAAACTTTTGTATTTCAAAGGACACTATCATGAAAGTGAAAACATAACCCACAGAATGAGAGAAAATATTTGCAAAGCATATATCTAATAAAGGACTCTTTGTATATATATATAGAAATCTTATAACTCAGTAATAATAAAAAAGAAAAATAACCCAATTTTAAGGGCAAAGAGTCTGAATAGACATTTCTCCAAAAAAGATTACACAAATGGTCAACAAGCCCAAGTAAAAGATGCTCTACATCATTATTCATAAGGTGAAAGCAAATCAAAACCACAGTGATGTAGACTGGGGTGGGGGGGTTGGCAGGTGGAGGTGGAAGAGGGCATAGAGAAGATAAATAGTGATGGAAAAAATAAAATAATGAAAATTAAAATTAAAAAAAACACAGTGAGATACCACTTTATACCCACTAAGAAGCCATAATCAAAAAATCCGACAATAACAAATATTGCTAAGGATATGGAAAAATTGAAACAACAATACACTGTTGATGGGATTGTAAAATGATATAGTCCATGGGGAACACATTTTGGCAGTTCTTTAAAAAGTTAAACACAGGGTTACTATATAATCCGGCAATTCCACTCCTTGGTGTATATCCAAGATAAATGTACATGCTCATAGCAACATTATTCATAGTAGGCAAAAGTGGAAACAACCTAAATGTCTACCAGCTGATGAATGGATGAATAGAAGGTGGTATATCTATACAATTGAATATTCTTCAGCATTAAAAAATGAATGAGGTACTGATACATGCTACAACATGGATGAGCTTTGAAAATATTATGGTAAGTGAAATAAATTAATCACAGAAGGTCACATATTGTATGAGTCCATTTACAGGAAATGTCCTGATTAGGGAAATCTGTAGAGACTAAACCTAGATTAGTGGTTGCTTAGGGCTGGGAGGCTGGGGTGTTGAGGTGATAGCTAAAGGTCCAGGGCTACTTTCTGAGGTGAAGAAACTGTTTTAAAGTTGATCGTAGAGGTGGTTGCACATACATGAGAACATAGAAACCACTGAATTCTACACTTTAAACAGATGAATTGCATGCCATGTGAATTATCTCAAAAATGCTGTTAGTTTTTAAAATCTTCAGACCTTATAAAAATTAACTCAAAATGGATTATGTAGATCCTAGTATAAAATGCAAAACTATAAAACTTCTAGGAGGAAATCTACAGAACTTTGGGTAATAGACTTTTCGATAAATACTACCATGAAAAGCATGATCCAAGAAAGTAAAAAGTGATATGTTGGGCTTGGTTAAAATTTAAAACTTCTGTTCTGTGAAAGACTCTTAAATGAATGAAAGCAGGTTATAGACTGGGTTATTTATTTACAAGTTCTTTATCAGATTTACAAAGAACTTGTAAATAAATAACTCTCATAACTCAACAATAAGAAAACAAACAACCCTGCCCTTGCCCAAGTGGCGCAGTGGATTGACCATCATCCCATGCACCAGGAGATCACCTGTTTGATTGCCAGTCAGGGCACATGCCCAGGTTTTGGACTCAATCCCCGGTAGGGGGCATGCAGGAGGCAGCTAATTGATGTTTCTCTTTCACATCAATGTTTCTCTTTCCCTCTCCCTTTTTCTCTAAAATAAATTTAAACATTTTTAAAAAAGAAAACAAAGCAAACACCCTGGCCGTTTTGGCTCAGTGGTTAGACTGTCGGCCTGTGGACTAATGAGTCACTGGTTTGATTCTGGTCAAGGGCATGTACCTCAGTTGCGATTCATCTCCTGCCCTGGTCGGGTTGTGTGGGAGGCAATCAGTCGATGTGTCTCTATCACATCCATGTTTGTCTCTGTCTGTCTCTCCTTCCCTCCCCCTTACTCTAACTGGTAATAAATAGAAGAGTATCCTCTGGTGAGGAATTAAAAAATAAAAAATAAAACAAACAACCGATTTTTAAAATGGACACAAATTTGAGCAGACACCTTACCAAAGAAGATATATAGATAGCAAATAACATATGAAAAGATGCTCCGCATCATTTGTTATTAGGGAAATGCAACTTGAAGTGACAATGCAATACCACTACACACCTATTATAATGGCTAAAAAAATTTATAACTGAAGAATTCTTATTCATTGGTGATGGGAATGCTAAATGGTACAGCTACTTTGGCAGGCAGTTTGTTAGTTTCTTAATAAGTTAAACATAGCCTTCCCATACAGTCCAGCAAGCATGTTGTTCTTAGGTATTTACACAGTTGATTTGAAAACTTGCATTCACTCAAAAACCAGCATACAAATATTTATGGCAGCTTTATTGATACTTGCCCCAAACTAGAAGCAGCCAAGATGTCCTACAATAGGTGAATGGATAAACAAAACATAGTAAAATCATACAATGGAATACTATTCATTGATAAAAGGGAATGAGCTAAAAAGCCATAAAAAGACATGGATAAAACTTAAATGCAGATGGCTAAGTGAAGGAAGCCAGTCTGAAGCTACATATTCTATGATCACATATATATGAGATTCTGGAAAAGGCAGAGTTATAAAGACTGTAAACAGTTCTGCAGTTCAGGAGAAGGAGGATTTAATAGGGGGTGCACAGGGGACTTTATAGGGTGGATACATCCTAAAACTTAAACTATTCTGTTTGATACTGGAATGGTGGCTTCGCGACACTATATATCTGCCAGAACCTACAGAACTTCACACGCAAAGAGTGAACCCCAGTGTGTGCAAATTGTGAAAACATCATTTAGGAAGCTGGGAGATTCCAGGATGAAATGCAGAATGCAACAAGAGAACATAACTGTATTGCAAATATATGAAGCAACTTCACTGAAGGACATGGGGGAAGGGTGCTGGCCCAAGTAACTTGGAAGTGAATGGAGTCTGTAAGACTAAATGCAAAAGGGACTGTGCACAAGCAACTGTTCATCACTGTTTCCTGAGGGGTATTGGTCAACACTGCTGAAATCACTGTACATGTGTACAGGCATTGAACAATGAAGTATATGGACGGCCGAGGATGAGGGCCAGGTTTTGCATGGTTGGAGTGGACAGTTACAGATAATCAGGGGGAGAAGGCTAGGATGATCCATGTGCTAATGGACTGAAGTCAGAAACATTAGCCTGAACTCACATGTAGCTTGATATGAATATTGATAGCTATATGGAGAAATATTTGTAGATATGTATAGATACACAGGTGAGTCTGCACACATACATGTTCTTGTTTTCAACTGAGAGCCTAGAAATAACATCTCAGTAGCAACAAACACATCTGGCACCAAGTCTTGGCTTCTCGTTCCGTCGATGAAAGAAACCCAGGCACCTGGAAGAAATGGCTTATTCTAGGACTGAGGCAGGAAATATTCAAGATGAGCCGGAAGCATCTTATTGTACCAGAAAGTAAAGAAGTGCTTAAAAAAATAATAATCAAAAGAAAAATAATGACTGGAATATGTCAAAGGGACACAAGAACAGACTGAAAGAGCTCCCAGTGGCCAAAGTTGGAACCATTTGGGCAATAAGGTGATAATGGAATATATCCCAACATATAAAATAAGCATCCATGAGTCCATAGTGATAAAAGTAAAAATAAGTGATTGAATAAATAAGGAAATGGAAGAGAAGAGACAACCCCCATGTGGAAGAATTCTGAATAATTTATGTAGATTTATGTTGAGGGGAAGCAAAGCTCCCCCTCCTGGAGTATGGACTGGAGGGCAGTGTGGGAGGGGGCAGTGGAGCAAGCTGGCAAACACTGCGCCAGCCAGCCGGGTGGTCAAGGTCAACATCGACAGTGAGGACGAGGTGGTAGTACTCACCCTTGACATTCCGAGAGGTGACGGGCACTTAACTTTTGTGGTCTTCTTCCCCAAAACCCATAACCATGGTCTCCTCATGAGGAAAATGTCACACAAATCCCAACTGAGGGACAGTTTACAAATGTGGTGGTGCCTGGCATTTCTCAGAACCGTCAAGGTCATCGAAACAGCAAGGGGAGTCTGAGAAGCCTAAGGGGCCTTGATGACCAAATGTGTCATGGTGTCTCGGATGGGATCCTGGAGCAGGGAGAGGGTGTTAAGTATGGACTTTTGTAATATATCAATGTCGGTTTAAAAATTGTGACAAATGTACCATCCCAGGTAAGATGTTAATAATAGGGCAAACTAGGTGTAGCCTATCTTCACAATTTTTGTTGTTGTTGTTGTTGTTAATCTAAACATAGCCTAAAAGAAAAGAAAATTTTGAAATCTAAAATTGTATACCTGGAAGGAAATTTAGTAACCGTTTAGAACAAACCCCACATTTAGTGGACGAGGAGTCCGAGCTCCAGAGGGTGAGTTGCTCCCGAGAGACTGTCACCCTCTGCGTTCCCTCCTCAAGCACTGAGCACAGCCGAACCACTGTCAGCTGTGTCACGCTCTCCGTAAACCCGATGCCGTCATTTCATAAGTGTTTTGTTAAGTGAGTCCTACAGCTGAATTCCTGTCCCAGTTGCTGGTTAAAAAAAAAAAAAGATATGATTTACAGAACTCTCAGAGCTCAGAATCATGAGATGATGGTGTGTTTCATATAGAAAATAAAATCATGATATATTTTGTCTAGAGTCCATGCATCTAGGAGAATACAGTTTGCATTTTATTTTATGTATTTATTTTTTTTATCCTCACCTGAGGACATGTTTCCATTTTTTGTTCAGATAGAGTGGGAGGGAGAGAGAGGAAGAGGAAGAGAGAGAGAAACATCGAGTGGCTGCCACCCGCACAACCCAACCAGGGCCAGGGACAAACTGCAACCGAGGTACATGCCCTTAGTGGGAACCGAACCCGGGTCTCTCCGGACCACAGGCCGACGTTCTAACCGTTGAGCCAAACTGGCCAGGGCAACAGTTTGCATTTTAAAGCTAGGAGCATACAAAATCACAGTGGTGGCGCCTGTGCTGAATTGCATATTATGGGTTTGTAGAATTCACCTTTTACATTTCTGTCCAAGTGACGCCGGTGTAAATTTTCTGCATTGTCTTGGGGGATCTACTTTCTCTTGTTCTAAAGACTTTCTCCGGAATTATCTCTCCCCTTACCCTGTCCCCCAGTGTTCTGGTTCAGACATTCACAATATGTTCAACGACACATAAACCATGCACCTTCAGGATATTAGAGATTATTTCATTTTCAGAAATCAGATTTTTTAAATGTTTATTTTTCTTAGCCTAAAAAACGCACACACCATAAAACCCTGTGAAAATGCTATTCTTGGAGTACAATTTTAAAGGGTATATAAGTCAATGGAAGTAAATTTTTTAAATCTAAGTGTCAAGTATAATTACTATGAAAATGACTCATACACATATTGTAAATAGACAGTTACATTAAGACGTTAACCTATTAGCTAATTAAAAATTTTTATACTCTGTTTCTCTTCTCTGGAATATTTGTCATCTTTGCTTTGGTGACAAACAACCCTAGGGTCTTAGTGGATTACAAGATCATGGAAGCCCATGGTTCTGGTCCAGGCTGTGGCTCAGTTCTCCTTGTCTTCCCAGGCCCAGGCCCAGGTTAAGGAAGCAGCCCTGACCCGAGACATACCAGCTCGGCAGAGGACAGAAACCACAGAGCTGCAGGAATTTCATGATGCCTCTTTAAGCGTCTGCTTAGCTCTGGGCATGTGCTCATATCCATTGGCAACGCATGACATGCAGCCAGCCCCCAAATCACGGCACGGGAGCATGCTGCTCCAGGAGGCCAGGGCAGGGCAGAGAGGTGCAGTCCTCTTAGAGGGGAGGAGGAGAGTAAAGGGATACAAACAACTCTCCACGCAAAGGGAAGCTTACTTACGGAGACAGTTATACACTCAGATCCCTATGTCTTTCATTGTCTTCATCCTGCCATTTTTTCGTAGTTGTCATAAATTAGGTTAATTCTTTCTGTACCATTGAAAGGACATATTCTAGTTCTAAAAGTTCAAATTAAGATGCTGAATGATATAAATTAAATTCCAAATAATACTTAAATTCTAGGGGGGGGGGTGTTGTTGTTTTTTTACCTTTTCTGTGCCCAGTGAAGAACATGAGCTTTTAGACACTCAAGTTTGGAAGAGGACCTGAGTGAGTCTCCACTAGTGGTCCCCAACCAGTATCGCATGCGGGACATAAAAGTCAAGATACCCAGTATTGTCAGGACCATTACATAGAATTTGCTTTTTCCTTAATCCCCGTATCCTTTTGCAATGTTTCTGCTGATGTTACCTGCCTGAGTATCTGACGCTGACCTTTCAACCTTCCAGGTGACTCCTTTGTTGAGGGTTGTTCATAACCACCTGCTCCTCCTGCAGCCCACAGCAAGGGTCGGTGATGTGGTTTCCCGCCATGAGTTAGAAGGAAATGTCCAGTGTGCCTTTGCTCTAGCTCTGGAAAGCAGCCATGAGCATATCTGATGAGCACTGGAGACACTGACATTTTTTTTTTAGTAGAGCCATTGGGTTTTTGACACTTAGGACCCTAGCCCCCTTTTTCTCTTGATCATTAAAATAAGGCCATATTCCCTGGATTCTAAGACACCTTGAAGTTTAAGATGCATCATGGATTAAATAGCTTTAAAAGAATAAAATGAAATCTTATGATACATGCTGATTCATTGTAGAATATATCCTGACTTCACACCTGTGCAAATGGAGTGATGATGATGAACAACAAGCACATGGATAAGAAAGGGTCAAAGGAAATGCATTGATTGAATGCCAGGCACTGTGAGGTGCTACACAGCTCTCTGCCACACTCATTCTTATTCTTCACTCCACAAACGTTTCATGTGCATAAGGTAGGCCCTGGGAATACACCAATGAATAAAACAGCTCCAAGTTCTGAAGGATTTTACAGGGGGGTAGGAATGCTTTCGGATACAAGTGGTAAAAACCCTGCCAACAGTAGTCAATAGGGGTAACAGATAAACAGTTAATTTTTTCACATAGGAAGTCCAGAGGAAGATGGACTAGAACTGGTGTAGCCTCTCACGGGTGTCATCTGGGAGCCAGGTACTTATTTTTTTTTACTTTTTATTTATTTATTTTTTATCCTCACCCAAGGACATTTTTCGATATTTTGTTCAGATAGAGTGGGAGGGATGGAGGGGGGGGGGGAGAAACATCGATGTGAAAGGGACACATCGAGTGGCTGCCACCCACACGACCCAACCAGGGCCGGGACAAACTGCAACCGACGTACGTACCCTTAGCAGGAACCGAACCCGGGTCTCTCCAGACCTCAGGCCCAACGCTCTAACCGCTGAGCCAAACCGGCCAGGGCTGGGAGCCAGGTACTTCTGATCTTCCTGAGTCATCGTAACTTCCTCACGCTCAGGTTGCTTTATCTCCTGACACTGCACCTGCCTCCAGGCCAGGAGAATGGAAGCCAAAAGCCTTTCCCTTCAGCATGTTTTCTTTAATCCTAGGAAACCCTCTCCAGGGACTTGGAACTACATCTTATTGACTAAAATCATGTCATGGGGCCACCCTGGCTGCAGAGGAGTCTAGGAGGCAAGTACTGGTAACTTCTTTGCTGATTCCCAAATAGAAGAAGATAAATAAGATGGCTGGAAACGCTACTGAACGAGCCAAACGACAGCATCGGAGACAGAGCCTTTTGACATAAAACCAGATGGCAACCCCTGTAACACAGCCACAAGCTACAGAAGGGCAGCCTGATCCTGGGCCAGAATCAGGGAAATCTGAGCTAATACTTGAAAGACGGTTTGTTAGATGGATAAAAGAATTTCAGGCAGAGAAAAATAACAGGGCCGAACACAGGCGCAGACCAGCAGACTGGCCCTGAGCTTTGGGTGGGGGCGCGGGGGGAGGGGGCAGGGCTGCCACCCGGGAGGCCGCTCGCGAAGACCCTACCAGGGGTCCAGGGAGCTCAGCCCTCAGCCAGGAAACCAGAACCCCCAGCTCAGGCTGATGGTTTCCCTCCGCAGTTTTGATTCTGGGGAAACCAGGCTGTGTGCAGGCCCTGGGTCCCAAAGCTTCGACTCCGAACTACTGTCCTGGTTCACACAGCCTCCACTGCATGTCACCTGGTGTTTTTCTCGGAGCAGTTCCTTGAATGGTGTTCTTTTCTATCCACAAAACAGAGAATTCCGTACACTCCCTTAAGGGCTTGCTTTCTCCATCTGACCCCTCCTCCCCACAGAATCTCAGAAAGAGCCCGTCTGTGGACATCAAGCTCTGGTCTCACCAGCCCACCTGGGTGACAGCTCATTGTACTACAACATACACGTTCAATAGATCCAGCCACTATTATATTCTTCGTACATGAGTATTTTCACATCTGAAGGCATTTTCCACTCAGGCGAGCCCTTTGGGACCCCGTGAATCTGTGTTTTGTGGGAAAGGGAGCTGTTACAGGATATTACTTGACAACCTTATCACACAAATTACTTCCAGGTAATAGTCACACTGGTCTAGTGAGGAAAAGCACCTGCCGGAGCATCGGAGCCTGGCATGGAATCCCGGCTTTGGCACTTACTAGCTTGTGAAGATTACTCTCTTCGCCTATTTCGCTCCCTAACAAGTGTTGTCGGAATTCAGTGACAGTGTATATGACAATGGTTTTCAGTCAAGTCCAAGTGCAATGTCTGTTATACAACTAGTGAGGGCGTGGCGAAGCCACACACACACACACGCAGGCTTGGAAACACGCACATCCCGGGCGTACAATAATGCTGTCGAATGGGTTAATGAATGCTAATACATCTTTACTTTGCCTCATGTTTTGAAATAGAAGAGACAGGAGCAGTTTGCAGCTTTTATCCCCCTCTCCACTTACAGGGCTTCCTCTGTCTCCCCCGAGAAGGTCTTTTAAAAAATGTCTGTTTTAACAATCAAGTGAGATGTATTCATTCTAGCCTTTATTGACTAAAATTGATGGTATGCTTATAGTAGAGAATCTTAACAAGAGCTTGTTTGACCGTGGAGGAGCAACAGAACAATTCGACTTGGAATTTATGGACCACGTTGGAAACACACTTGGGCAGGACTGTCTCTGTGACAGATTCTATATAATGAACATTCATTCCCAATCTTCTCCCCTGCCTATATATTTAGAGGCTGGAAAACAAAATACCCACTTTCCCAGACGCACTTGCCACTTAAGTGAGAAGCCTTTTGACACAGTTTTGACCAATGACATGCAGGTGAAAATCCCTGGGGGGGTTTCTCAGGGAAAAAATATGGTAAGACTATTTTTGGCAAGACTATATTTGTCTTTCTAGACAATGCACTGTTCACAATGCTTGTCTGAAGTTAACTGGAGGAGAAAAAATACGTGACAGCTAAAAATACATGACCACCCGTACATTGACACCGAACACATCTGTTCATGGGTTAACTGTTCACCGCTGGGAGCTATATATCCTAACAGATAGCACCGACTCCCTTAGGTGTGTGACAGAAGCGATCAGATGAGGACAGGGCTGTCACCCCTTAGAACTGCAAACTAGACAGCTATGGGGTTGATCTGTCACAGTTGTACAACTTAGGTCCTAGAGCTGACTACCATTAGGGTATGTTACAGCAGTGTCAAAAAGTGGCTGGCGGAAGAACAGTCTCTTCAACAAATGGTTTTGGGATAACTACCTCATGCAAAAGAATGAACTTGGATTCCTACCTCACACCATGTACAAGAATTAACTCAAAATGGATCAAAGACCTAATTTAAGAGCTAACACCTAACACTCAGAAGAAAACATGAAAAAATTTTCATGATCCTGGATTTGGTAATGGACTCTTAGATATGATACCAAAAGCATAAGCAACAAAAGAAAACATAAACTGGGCTTTGTTAAAATTAAAAACTTCTGTGTATCAAAGAACATCTTCAAGAAAAAGACAACCTACAGAATGAGAGAAAAATATTTGTAAGTCATGTATCTAGTAAGGGTCTAGCACCCAGAATATATAAAGAATTATTACAATTCAACAACAAAAAGACAAACAACCCAATTAAAAAATAGGCAAAGGACTCACACAGATATTTCTCCAAAGATATACAAATGGCCAACAAGCAAGTGAAAAGATGCTCAATATCATTCATTCGTCATTAGGGAAATGCAAATTAAAACCACAATCAAGTACCACTTCAACATCCACGAGGATGGCTATAATTTTTAAAAATAGGCCCTGGCCGGTTTGGCTCAGCGGTTAGAGCGTCGGCCTGCGGTCCTGAGAGACCCGGGTTCGGTTCCCGCTAAGGGCACGTACCTCGGTTGCAGTTTGTCCCCGGCCCTGGTCGGTTGTGTGGGTGGCAGCCACTCGATGTGTCCCTTTCACATCGATGTTTCTCTCTCTCTCTCTGTTCCTCTCTCTCCCCCCCACTCTACCTGAACAAAAAATGGAAAAATGTCCTCGGGTGAGGATGAAAAAAAAAAAAAAAATAGGAAATAAACCTTGGTGAGGATGTGGAGACATTGGAACATTCATCATCGCCAGTGGGAATATAAGTGGTTCAGCTGTGCAAGTTTGGCAGTTCCTCAAAAAAATCAAACATAGAATTACCATATGACCCAGTAATTCCACTTAGGTATGTATCTCAAAGGACTGGAAAATGGTGCTCAACTACATGTACACACACATTCATAGCAGCTCTATTTGTAATAGCTAAAAGGTGGAAACAGCTCAAGTATCCACCAACACATGAATGGATACAAACTGTGATGTATGTGGAGATGAACTTTACAAACATTATGCTAAGCAAAAAAGACAAAAGGTCTAATTTTGGAGCTAGAGAAGGTGGTTGTACATTGTGAATGTACTAAATGCCACTGACTCATGTTCACTGTAAAATGGCTAATAATGCTACGCCCTGGTCGGTGTGGCTCATTTGGTTGGAGCGTTGTCCTGTGCACTGAGAGGTATGGGTTCGATTGCGGTCAGGGCACATGCCTAGATTGTGAGTTTGATACCCAGTTGGGGTGTGTACGGGAGGCAACTGATCGATGGTTCCCACATCCATGTTTCTCTCTCTCCCTCTCCCTCCCTTTCTCTCTAAAATCAGTAAAACATATCCTCAGGTAAGGATTAAAAAATAAATTAAGTTAAATGGCTAATTATGTGTGTCACCTCAATTAAAAAAAAAAAAAAAGCTGGCTCCCTTGACCAAAGTGTAATCTGCAGAGGTCACAGACTTGCTGTAAAGGTACTGGAAAGCCTTTATTGTCTTCTTCATGATATTCAATGGTGTAAAACAAGAACAAAACTAAACTCCCTTCTTCAGTAGGCTTTGTGAGGAATACTCATCCAGTTTTGTTTCTTCTTCTGTTCCTCTGCTTGCCTTGAACATCTCTGTTCATTACCCACCACTAAAAATGGGCAAGAGAGGATAGTAAGTATGTAAGTTATAATTTGTTAACACTTCTGCCATAAAGCAATCAGTTATTGAAATGTAGATGGGGTGTTAAATATAAATCAGTAAAAACAGGGTTATGGAATGACCAGGGCTTTGGATTTCATTTATCCACACAATTTCATTATAGTGGAGAAAACCATCATAAAAACTGCTACTGGACTGTAGTAGACATGTCTCAGAACTCTTGAGACCATTTTAACCAATCTTATAAAAGTTCCGACTGCTTGGTACTCAGACTTCGCTGCACACTTTTATCTAGGTTTATTCGTTTCCTAGGGCTGCCCTAACAAAGTACCTCAAACTATGGGTTCAACAACATGAATTTCTTCAGTTCTAGTGGCTAAAAATTTGAAATGAAGGTGTCAGCGGGACGAAGTTCCCTCTAAGGCTCTATGGAAGATTCCTTGCTTCCTCCAGATTCTGGGGGCCCCAGGCAGCCCTTGGTTTGTGGCAGGGTAACTTCAATCTCTGCTTCCAATCTCCACATGCCTTGCTCAGTGTGTCTGTCTCCTCTTCTTATAAGGACATCACTGGATTTAGGGCCCACCCTAAATCCAGGATGTCACCTCGAGACCCTTAGCTAATTATACCTACAATGACTTTCCAAATAAGATCACATTCTGACATTCTGAGTGAACATGAATTTTGGGGGGACACTATTCATTCCATTACATTATGTAAGCACCCTAACCTCTCTTTTTGACACATTAGTGTGTTTTTTCCCCAAAAGTCTAATTCAAATTTAGCTTGGTAAAAAAATAACTCTTCTGGGAAAACTTTAAAAAAATAAATCTAATCTTCAAAAGAAACTAAATCAAACTAACAAAAAAATCAAACCCTCAGAAATTTGGTCCTCCCTTTATTGACTAAAACTGATGTAAGCAAATAAGAAAAATGTCTTTTGACAGAAACAAAACCTGATAGATTGATGCTATATTCTTTATAATTTATTACTTACAAAAATAACTTCCACTCTGTCATTCTAACAATTCAACAAATCCTCTTCTAGAAGTCAGGAGCATTGACACATACAATTTTTACTATAAAAACTTTTTTAAAAGTCCCTAAGTGGTAATTTTTTAAATGTTTAAAATCTACATTTTAACAATCTGGAAGGTGAAAATTTATAACAAATCATCTAATCTTCAAAATGTACAGTGAAATGTGGTAAAAAATCAACTGCTTGAAATAGCATGATGATAATGTATCTGCATATAATTTCAAATCCTAATTGATAAATATAAGTGTTTCATGTTCAGATAATTTTATAAATAAACCACCAAATTAGAAGACAATGTTGGTAGACTACATTTTCCACACTGTAAGAACATATCCCACTTCATATATTTTAACACCCAGGGGAACGTTTTCTACATTAATGAAAACTTTATTTTAATTTTCAGGAATTCTTTTACATGTACCAAAACTTCATGTGAAATAGCAGAAGCTATTTTTATTTTTTATATAAAACCAGTAAGTATGAACCCAGTATAGAAATCTGATGTTAGACAGTTCCTTTGGCAGAAAACATTTAATTATAAACAAGTTTTAAAATAAATACAATGCATAAGATCATAGAAAAGAAAAATAACAACCCTGTATTTCTCAACACTAAAAATATCTCCGTACACCAATTTAATAACATTTTTATACTACCAACAACCTGCAACACAAACTTCATTACAGTATGGCAAAAATAAAATTATTTTTAATTTAAGAGGGAGAAGAAACTTCTGAATGTATAAAATTTCACAGATAAATGCCAATATACACTATTTATATACATGTTGCCTGTTACATTATTCCAAAACTACATTAGATTAACTCAATTGGCTGATCTCGATTTAGTGGGTGTGCAGTATTTATACTAGCTCAAGACTTATGCAGAATTAAGCTTTTACAATTCCAATGACAATTATACATGAAATATTTACACAAATATTAAAATAACTGTTTATTAAATATTGTTTAGGCGAAAAAATGATTTTCCACATATATGCAAACGTTAACTATTATCAAGAGCAGCTTTGTAAGTTTTTTTTCAATGTTTTGTATTCTTTAAAGAATAGGTTTCCAAAAGTTAAGGTGCCGTTTCAGAATTTTTTTAAGTATATAAGTGAAATCACAAGGAAGAAAAAGAGATACTGGATGAAAAACAGAACATGAAACATTAGAGGTGGAAACTTTCTTTCCAGTTACCTGTGTCTGAAATAAGATAATGACAGAAACTGGGCTTTCAAATACTGCTTGTTTTTCCCTTTACACGTAGACCAAGTAGTATACAGACTGTTATGTTGTTCTAGCATAGTTTCCTTGAAAAAGGACTGTACTTAGAATCGAATTTCTTTAAATAGTAAATGACAAAAATGTTTAGAGCACTGTCTTCATATGGATTCTTAGTAGAAAGATTAAAGGCTTTCTTTAAAAAACAATATAGAAATGTTGCTTCCATACAAATAACTTTTATAAACTAAACTTATACCCATGGCTTTTCTCAGTCTAAATATCATGTATCTGTAAGCATATGTATTTGCATTTTCTATTTTCTGTTATCTAAAAAATTGGTAGATGATACAGTAGTGTGCAATTTTTAGGAGAGAAAACAATCCCTATTGGTTACTACCTAACTCCTACAGTGGAATCTGTTAGCACTCTAAGCCAATTTAAAATGTAGACTTCAGAAAACGGTCTTCCCTGTCAATCCACTGCCTGCTGTTATTCCACAGGCTCAGAAAGGATGGACAAATTTTTCAACAGCCTGACATAGCATGGTACTCGAACTACCTGTGTAAAGCAGCAACGTATTCCCCTGGTCAGTGTGCTCAATGGTTAGAACATCAGCCTTAGCACCAAAGGGTCACAGGTTCAATTTCCGTTCAAGGGCATGTACCTGGGTTGCAGGTTCGATACCTAGCCAGGGTAGGGTGCTTGCCAGAGGCAACCAATCAATGTGTCTCTCTTACATCGATGTGTGGGTGGCTCTCTCTTCATACCTCCTCCCTTCCACTCTTTCTAAAAAGTCAATGCAGCCCTGGCCGGTTTGGCTCAGCGGTTAGAGCATTGGCCTGCGGTCTGGAGAGACCTGGGTTCGGTTCCCGCTAATAGCACGTACCTCGGTTGCAGTTTGTCCCAGCTCTGATTGGGTTGTGTGGGTAGCAACCACCCAATGTGTCCCTTTCACATCGATGTTTCTCTCTCTCTTCCTCCTACTCTATCTGAACAAAATATTGAAAAAAATGTCCTCGGGTGAGGATAAAAAATAAAATAATAAAAATAATAAAAAGTCAATGCAAAAAGTATCCTCAGGTGAGGATTAACCCCCCAAAAAGCAACATATCGATAAAAACACACTTATCATCCATGCTTGGCATACATCACACCCAACTATGAGGAATGTCTCATGGCTCAAATTCACATCATGGTGAGCAGGAGATGCAGGATCTCTGCTCGCCTTGCTGCGTGGAGGAAAACAAACGAACCCCACCTTCATCACAGAATGGCCCTCATGGAAAAGTCTGAACAGTGGTAATTCTAAATACCAGGAACGCTTGCAGGAAAAGAAATGCTGTCCTCCAGGGAATGGAAATGTTTTCTGGGGCGTTCTGTGGCCCACTGCTGGCACAACTGGGGGCCTAGCTAAATGCCTTATCACACATCTGCATTTACATGGTCTTCACTTCTAATAACAGAAAACATTTCTGTTCCTTCCAAATTGCTCTTCTTCTGCAATTATATGCTAATTATTACTCAACACAACACTGAGAGCAAAACTGACAGTATTGCAAATACAACTGCAATTTAAGGAGCCAAAAGGAAGTATGTTGGCAAGCTAAATGCTTGCACAGTAAGATGTTCACCTTTTAAAATAATGGTGTGTGGGAAACTGAAAAAAATATGCAAACAAAATATATTTAAAGGTTTTCAATGCTCTCCCAATTAACATGACGCTTTAGGGGCAAACGATTTCTTTATAAAATTTAAAGTCCTATTTCATGCTGTTTAGTGTCATAAGGCTACTTACTGGGTGTCCAGATTTGTGTAGAGAAATTCAAAGTTAAGACAAAACTAATGGAAGCAACTAGAAGCTGCCTGTTCAAAAGTTTGACTTCAAGCACACTGGACTGAAAAAAACCCTTTTATGGCCTAGTAGAGTAAGATAAGTTTTTGTGCTTTATTCATGGTTTGTCCTTTTGAGTTCAGAAAAAACATTTTTTCCTTCAGTATTTTCAGATTAGAAACGTAACGGTCGAATAATACACACGAGAAGGCTTTAAGAAAACGCTTGGTGTGTTTCTAAAGGAGAGGCTGCTGGTGGTAACTTGTCTGCGGCGGCGCCACTGCGTGCGCCGGGAAGGCCGCCAGGGGCGGCAGGCTGGGCGCGGCGCTCTGGTAGGACAGATCCACCGACACCCCCAGCTGCTGTGTGTAAGCTGTGCCGGCAGCTGACTGCAGGCCAGAGTTCTGGTTCATATACATCGGATTGGAAACAGTGTCTTGTCCGGTGCTACAAACAAAATTTAAAAAAGAAAACCATGTTTACTTTGTTTGCACTATCTAGGTTATGGTCGAGATCAATCATCCTGAGAAAGTGAAAATGCCTTCTCTATCTTTTTAGGTTTATTACCTCTGCTATTCCAATTATGATTTACTCACTCCACCTATCCAACACTGTTAATGTTAATTTTTATATCTGGTTAGAAAGTACTCAAAAAGTAAAAAATATAAGATTATAAGGCCCATTTAACCTGAAGTCATTGAAAATCTTTCCAGGAGATGCAGACTGTTTCTGCCAGTGGAGCCTTGGCAGTTTCAATGAGCACAAACCCCAGCTCCAGCCCACGCCAGCCCACGCTCTTCCTTCCCCATCTCTCATCCAGCACGAAGGAGACCACCCTCCCCCTCACATCTTCTCTACACTGTCCTTTGGCAGGGCACTTTCTAAACTGCCCTGACAGCCTCGTCCAAATCCCCACATACAATGAACGAAGGCTGGGAGGACGGTGTACTCCACACAGGACCCTGCGCTTACCTGCAAGACAGTCCTGACCTATAGTTTACTTAACACTATTTAAAAAAAAAAAGAAGAACTAAGTGAAAAACCACACCAAATTGGAGGACTTCTGTTTGTTTCTATAGTTACATACATTTAAATGATATATTATTTTTAATTACACTAAATACACTGCTTACAGGCTAGGAGGATTAATGTCCACACTACTCATTTCTCCTTGGTACTTCTTAGGGTTAACCAAAGCAACAAAATTTTACATTTTAACTGAACACCAATATGAACAGGTTTATTTAATTTCCAGATAGCTAAAATTTATACTTACGGAATTTAAGAGTGAAAAGAAATCTTAGATATTTACACATGACTATATTGAATAAACATTTTGCGTGGTTAAGTAAAATAGAAGACAAGATTTAAATATGATTTTCAAAACAGAAGTGTTAGTATAAAAATGAGAACACAAATTCTACAACTCAAACACACTTTTTAAGAGTCAAAACAACAGTTTTCTAACTTTTAGACGTGCATACACATAAATATGTCTGGGACTACTTTGCTAGGCTGATTACAGCACAATGCTATGGTATATCTGTGCTAACGTATATCATGGGCTTGGTCCCTGGAAGGGACGGTTGGCTTCATTTTGTTCCAGGGACCCAGACTATAAGCCATGGGCAACCATCTCATGAGTAGCAAAGCTAAGAGCAGCACCATTCTGACTTCATGGGATTATGAATAAGCAGTTCTAGAACTTCATCTCAATAGTAAAAGATGGCAATATTATTACAAAGAGAAGGGTCTATTTATTCTCATTCTGGAAGTCTATGAACATTTAATGTATACAATTACAAAATTAACACAGCTCCCAAAACTTACCTTAAATATGGAGTTTGAGCAGACTGTGTTGTCACTGAGGAGTTCACATTTGGAGGCAGAGACCTCAGTGGACCAATCTGATCTGGTCCTAGGCTGTAGCTTTGGGCAACAGTAACTTGGTGAATGCTTTGACCCATATAATTTCCACCATGCACTTGAACTGGGTATGTCTATTAACCAAAGAGAGAAAGTTGACTCACTGAACTCCCAAACAACTGCCTAACAATATATTTAAAACTTTACAAGACTTAAATGAAATAAAATGTTAGAGGTCTTTGGGGAGCAGTCTGGTTTTGCCAATCCACTCACCCTAGTATAAAAAGTGGAACGCTTCTTATCACAGTGCCAAATCTATGGACATTTCTTATTTACTTGGTGGTTCTTGTATTTTGCAAGGGTTTGGAAGGAAAAGAGGTGGTGTATATTTAGCCAACTGGAATCCATCCAGGTTGCCTATTACTCGGTGATGCATCTTGCTGTAGAGCCACAGAAAATTAAATACTCTCATGAAGGGCTGCCATCAGAAAGATGACCTTCACCTTCATTCCAGGATGACTTAATTCAACTCCTAAGAATGACACTTGGGAGAATATGTTGAAGAATAACGGCATCAGGGCAGGGTGCAGGTCCTTCCTGCAATGTATCTTTTACTTCCTGCCTTAAGGACAGACAGGACGAAAGTAAAAAATAATTTTGTGGGCTAAGGAGAAGCTGTATCTTTAGGAAATAGTAAAATGGTCTAAGTCTCTTTGGATATTTATATGTGCTCTACTTAACTGTCAGGGTAACAGCTCCTTAAGGATAGGATCTACCATATGTCTACTAAATACAGTATTCAAAACAATGCACGTTTAATAAATATATTGTAACTACCATTACATCAGTTTTAAAGTAAGCTATTTTTAAAGCAAAAACCATTGACATGAAAACTCAGAATGCTAGAAATGCCAAGTGCAATCCTATCACTTCCTCAGCAGACACGGAACAACTCACTGACAACCGGCTGAGACTGCGAATGGACCTCTTCTGCAGTCAGGGTTTCTGGTGGCTTCACAGACACAACTAATGGTGTGTTACTCCAAGTTTTTCTAGTACAAAAACTTTTTTTCAAATTAGAATAGGAACTTTGAATATTTCAAATACTGTTATGAATAGTATTGATAGAAGTGAGGAATCAAAGTGATAGAAAGCTAACTTTTTAAATAAATGAGTTGTGCATATTGTAAATAGTATGCAACACCAAAACCTGACATAAGAATGACAACCCTTTAGACATATAAAAAGCAAATATAATATATAGTTCTAATATACAATGGTACAGACATTTCCATTTTGTTCAATTTTCACAGCAGCATCAAATAACTCTTTGAAAACAGAAGCAATATTGAATACACGCCAGATGTCTTTTGCACCCAGAAATCCTTTCAACCCCCATTGTAATGACTCTTTCATCACTTTCAAAAGTTCAGGGCATGGCATATTTGATAAATGCATCTTGTCTGACGTGACAGTTACTATAGTAACCATTCTTTTTCTACTTAACAATTATGTCAAGTCACCTAGATTATGCACCCACATTCTATATTCTCTTTTTGGTATCTCCTTCACACACTTCTTTTCATACCAGTTTTCATAAATTAACATGAATTTTGTTCATCAGAGCTCATTCTGAATTCAATCGCTAACTGGCTGAAACTTGAAAATGGCTTCAGAATACTGGAAACTGACAAGCATTCACATCAGCTAGGAAGCACAGGTAAGGTGTCAAGTTCTGGGAGGGATGCTGTCCATGAATAAATAGCTTACTGAACCTGCATCAACAGGCCTGCCCCATATCCTCATCACACATGAATTTTTAACAATTTAAGTCATGCATCTAAGAAACGAAAACATAAAACATGATCTGAGAACAAAAGAAGTTCATTAAGCCTTTTAATAATCATGCAAGTCAAAGAAATCTTGACAGAAATGTTAAATCTTGCTTGTTGTGCAAAAAGAATATCATCAGAACCTCCTGAGGAGACTTCTGATATGTCACACAGTGTCCTAAAGCAAAGGATTTATAGTCTGTACTTACAAAAAGGATTTATATTTGCTTAAAATAGTCCTGGCCAGTTTGGCTCAGCAGTTACAGAGTGTCGGCCACGGACCAGAGAGTCCTGGGTTTGGTTAATACCTCGGTTGCAGTTTGACCCTGGCCCCGGTCGGAGTCATGTGGGTGGCAACCAGTCAATGTCTCTCTCTCACATCGATGTTTCTCTCTCTCTTCCTTCATCTCTCCCTCCCACTCTATCTGAACATAAATGCAAAAAAAAAATGTTCTCGGGTGAGGATAAAAAAGATGTATGCTTTACATTTACAAAGCATAAGAAGAACCAGAAGTACCCCTCATGTATTTTGTGGTCTCTTTATTATGGTAGAAATGAACTGTGTGAAATATCAATATCTAATTTGTCCTAGTGAGCACTAATTGCTTAGCCAATATTTTTCTATCAAAAATGAGTTTTATAATTTTGCTCATGAACCATAGGAATTTTAATACTATGCTTTAATATTTTTTAATTAAAAAAAATTTTTTTTAATTTTGAAAAATGTTCTCAAAAAACATGCTCACCTGCACTGGAAGCCCAGCTGATGAAGGTGGGTAATGTGCTGGGGGATGGACCTTTGAATACACCGAATACACTGGTGCTTCATTCACCAATTTGTTATATAGTTCCAGAGCTTCCAAGACCTTTACATTTAATTCAGACAATTCTGAATGCTTCCTAAATAGAAGACAAGCACTTTAATATTCTTTAAAGCATGTATTTAGCAACACAAATTATTTTTTAATTTCCACACATTTTCTATTCATATTTTAAATGGTTCTTTATATACAGGGTGGACCAAGCAGTTACAGTTGCTCATATGGAAAATAATATAATAATAAGTAATACAAGAATAAACTGTTCCGCGTACTCACAACTGTAAACCTACGTTTGTCCTACCCTGTACAATGAAAGAATCTTCACAAAGGGAAAAGAGGAGGAGGAATCATTTAATTCTTATAATAACTAGCTAATATGACTTCATAAAATTAGGGAAAGTCCTTTCCACACCTCACAAAATGCAATCAATTAATAATTTTGGTACTAGGAGAATTATGGTCCATGTTATAGATTTCTGTTGGAAATGCAATTACAAAGAAGAAAATTTTCTCAATTTAGGAAGAGTCCAGGCCTAATTAAAAATCTCAGTAGAACAAAGTACTCAGGCAAGGTCCAGAGGCTGCTAAGAAATATATGACCGAAATAAAAACACATTCATAAACAAAATCACACATATTTTCATTTGCTTATATTTATGAAAGGATCAGTTGAAACAAATTTTAATAATTATCCTTGAAAATGTCTATATAAACTAGTCTCTACTACTCTTCCTTGTTGATTTCTTTTGAGAAAGTGAATGAAATGAGATACCTTATTGTGTAAAAACAAATCCAATATGAGTATTTTCAAATTTGCCCAAGGAACTACAGAGCAAATCCTGACTTGGTACACTTCTGTCTGTTCCTCTCGGAGTAATAAAGAACTCCCTTTGCAACTGACAAGTTCTTAGATGTTAAATGGCCACTTTATCTGGCCTATGGCATCCAACAAGCCTGTTTATTAAATGCAGCTCTTTTTCACATGTACATAAGAGGCTCAAAAGACAGAGGAAGAGGCTTGGAACCAGACACAGGGCTATCAAATAAATGACCTGGACGGAGATCTATCACTACTTGTCACCTTTCCTCTAGCAGGGGTGGGGAATCTTTTTTCTGCCAAGGGCCATTTGGATATTTATAACATCATTCATGGGCCATACAAAATTATCAACTTAAAAATTAGCCTGCTGCCCAGCTGCTGTGGCTCAGTGGTTGAGCGTCAACCCATGCACCAAGAGGTCGCCGGCTCGATTCCCATTCAGAGCATGTGCTCAGGTTGTGGGCCAAATCCCCAGTGGGGGGCATGCAGGAGGCGGCCAATCGATGTTCTTTCTCAGTGATGTTTTTCTCTCTCTCTCCCTTCCACTCCCTAAAATCAATAAAGAAAAATAAAATTAACTTGCTATATTTGGTCAGACTAATTTGGTGAGGCGTGGGATGTTAGTTGGTATTGATTTCACAGGCCTTATATGGCCCGTGGGCCAGACATTCCCCATCCCTGCATTTTTAGAATGTTGTATCTAAAACCAACAAACAGAAAAACATGTTGTTTCCTCTCTTCAATGTGTGACTGTATGAGGCAGGTCAAACTCTATTTTCAGAAATATCAGTTGTAAACCACACAGGAAGCTTCAGAAATTAGTGACCATGCTAATGAAAGTGTGGCTAACAACCACAGGCTTCTTTTCCAGTTTGATCATTCATTGACCATTAACATCCCTGCATTGAAACCAAAGTTGCTGATGATGAGTGGATAGGTTAATGCTTTCTCCAAAGAACAATAAAATGTGATGAAACCACCACCATAATTTCATTAAGTGCAACAGGAGTTTATTTTTTATTTCTATAGAAAACACAAAGAATTTATTAAAAATGCCCAATGGAACAAAGATTATAATCTTCAGTGACTAGAAAAAAATCTTGCTGCTACTACCCTTCCCTGGTAAAGACAGATAAGTAAAGTAGTTCCTATTCTTGTGCTGTTTTATATAGCAGTTCAATAAACAGAACCTAAAAGGGGATGACTATAAAACACTAAAGCCTTATCCTTGTCTTCCATTCACTATGTGGCTTCTCCCTCTGACTTCAGATAGAAAGTTCTGAGGAAAGGAAAAGGGGCCAAAAGAAAATAGCCCTGGCCGGTTTGGCTCAGCGGTTAGAGCTTCGGCCTGCGGTCCAGAGGGACCCGGGTTTGGTTCCCGCTGAGGGCACATACACCTCAGTTGCAGTTTGTCCTCGGCCCTGGTTGGCTCGTGTGGGTGGCAACCACTCAATGTGTCCCCTTCACGTCGATGTTTTTCTCTCTCTCTCTCTCTCTCTCTCTCTCCCTCCCACTCTATCTGAACAAAATATTGAAAAATGTCCTCAGGTGAGGATTAAAAAAAACAAACAAACAAAAAAATTCAATACTCTGATAGTCTATCCTTCGGTGCTGCTGCTATTTCTAAGGAAGAGTGAAGACTAGGTGGGATAATGAAATCAAAAGCAAAACAGAAATACAAGGAAGGAAAACGAGAAAAGAAGGTATGTTCATTGGACTTAGCTTCACAAATAAAAGGGAAATTTCATTTCACAGTTTAACAAATTCTAATTCTCATCACACAGCGAGACAAGGCTTGCCTAAGATCCCTGTTCTCATTTTGTGCTCTAGGCAAGTTTACTCTTCACTACTCATTATCCCTCAATTCCAGCCCAAGTAAGAATATGAAGACTGGCACCGTAAGAGCAAGGGTCGTGCTTCTATATATGCAGTACTCTACCGCCATGAAAAAAATTTGTTACCAAAAAAAAAGTATCCCTTTGCTATTAGTTTGTAAGAGTTTGGGAAACTGAGAAATAATTTAAATAGATTGAACAGATTCATAAAAACTCCCTAGTTTAAAATTCTGCCAAAAACAAGTAAACTTAAAAAAACTGTACTTGTTATTCCCCACCCAAAGAATCTCACCTATCAATCTCTTCAAGTTTTTCATCTATAATTGGACCCATCTGTTGGCAGATATCTGTAAATACAAAAATATTTTAAAATCTTTAAACTTAAACCAGTTTAAGAAAATTTCAACAATTTTTAACAGAGCACCACTATGCAAAAACATGCATAATACAAAGAGAATTAAGTTTTTGCTAGCAAAAGAACTATAAAAACCTAATTTTAATACTATTTAGCACCAATATTAATAGCATGTGACCAAAGGCAGAGTAAAAAAAATAGAAATTCCACTGTGTTCTCTGAAAATACTAGTTTTACAGACTAAAATTTGGAGTTAATCTCAAAATCTTAAAAATACCTAGGAAACTATTATTAGCTAAGTAAAATGAATTTGAGTCAGTGTATAAAATATGTAATTATGTACAGATGAGATATTAACACTTTTCAGTTATTTAAGCCATTTCAAAATTAAACGTGTATTTCCAAATGTAAACAGTGATACAATAAACACCATGATATTCCACATTCATACTACTAAACTTTCTTCTGTTAAAAGATTTAAGAAGATCTATCCATTTATCATAGATTTTTTTCCCCAAAGGATTATTTTAAAGGCATAAAAACATTTGTTCTGTCAAATTTCTTGAGGACTAAAAAGACATCAGTATGCATCAAATGACTATATTATGAAGTTAACATAGATCACGTGTAACTCTGAACTTTAAAATTATGACACGAGAGAATTAAAACGGGAATAAGAATTTCTAACATTTTGACTCAATTAATTTAACAGGCTGTTATTTCTTATTCTGTCCTTTTTACGACTGCAAATCTTTCAGCCAATTTCATTAGTGGGCTTACAGGATAGGCAGGTTTATAACTATTTCCAAGTAATATGTTTACTATATAATTATACTATTCTGCTTCCTACCAGAGATTTCTAATCTCTACCAGCAAACACAAAGCAGAAGAAATTTAAGATGTTAAAAACCACTAAAGCATGAAAGGACATTAAAGTAATCCCGAATATTCACTAAGTACCTTCTAAGTCCAAGAGGTCTTGGGAGTCTGGCTTGGAATCGGCTGGATCTATGCTCTGGAGGACCTGCAGGGCTCTATCCATCTTACCCTAAAAAATAACAGGATACTTTAAAAACTCATTAGAGTTTTTATTTCAATAAATATAGAAATTACTATTTCCAGGTATTTTCAAGGACAATACAGTTTAAAAGTCTTGATAATTTAAGTATTAAACAAAAGAAGGACTCTACCTCATCTATATAAACAGGCTCAGGCTCTGATTTCTTAATTTCTTCCTCCTCATCATCAATTACATTCAATTTGTCCACAGCTGCTATGAAAACAAAGTAAACTTTAAGTTCTTCAACATTTACTTTGGTATTTTAGTTGCTAATAATTATCTGTAGAAAAATAAAGGAAACCCTTTATTTACTTATTTTATTTTTTTGTTAATCCTCACCAAGGATATTTTTTTCATTGATTTTGAGACAGAGTAGAAGGGAGGGAGGGGAAAAGAGAGAGAAACATCAATGTGAGAGAGACACGTTGACTGGTTGCCTCCTGCATGACCCCAACTGGGCCAGGCATCGAACCTGCAACCCAGGTACATGCCCATGACTAGGAATCAAACCCATGACCCTTCAGTCTGCAGGCTAATGCTCCAACCACAGAGCCAAACCAGCCAGGGCAAAAAAAAGGACACCTCCCCCCTTTTTCTTTTAATGTCTTTATTGATTTTTTTTAGAGAGGAAGGGACAGAGATAGAAACATTGATGTGAAAGAGAAACATAGAGCGGCTGCCTCCTACACACCCCCCCACTGGGGATCAAGCCCGCAACTTGGGCATATGCCCCGACTGGGAATTGAACTGGAACCTTTCAATCCATGGGATGACGCTCAATTCGCTGAGCCATACTGGCCAGGCAAAAAGAAAACCCTTTAAATAGTATAGTCATCAAATCTCATAATCAACATACAAATATTTATTTTGCCCTTACTATGTGCCAGGCATTGTTCTAGGCACTGGAACTACACCAGTGAGTAAAACAGACAACAATATCTACCCTGATGGCACTTATATTCTAGTAGAACAAGCAAGCAATATTAATGGGAACTGTCATTACAGGCATTTTCAGGAAAACAAGTATTACCACTAGAGTGAATAAATACAGAAGAGAGTAGGGTTTTATTTAGTTAGCTAATTTCAGTTAAATCTATGAGCTCCTTCTATACTCTTTTCTTTTTTTTTTTTTAATCCTCATCCGAGGGCATTTTTTCATTTTTTGTACAGACACAGTGGGAGGGAGAGAGAGGAAGAAAGAGAGAAGGAAACATCGATGTGAAAGGGACACATCGAGTGGCTGCCACCCGCACGACCAACCAGGGCCGGGGACAAACTGCAACCGAGGTACATGCCCTTAGCGGGAACCAAACCCGGGTCTCTCCGGACCGCAGGCCAACGCTCTAACCGCTGAGCCAAACCGGCCAGGGCTATACTCTTTTCTTGCTATAAAAAAGTATTTCCTGTATGAACAAAAATAAACTTGACTACAACCTAATTTTAATAATAATCAAAGCAACACACAACAAAAAAACTTTTCATGTAGAGAAGGTTGAAAAATAATTTACACATGTATATACCCCAATACTATTTAAATATTAAATGAAAGACTGCTATAATGTATTATATTTTAATAAAGTAAATTTTGAGAAAAGTAAAATTATAATAAAACTCTATATATAACCAAAGAATCTTTAAGTCCCCACAGTTAGCCATTTATATCAAATATCTGGCTAACTTTCAAATATGTCCTAAGGAGCAGAGTTTGGCATAACATGAAAATATACTAAAAACCCAGAATACTTTTTCTTTTAAAACTACAGGTCAATCTCTCCAGCCTATGCCAAGGGGAAACTGCTGTATCAGATACCCTCAGCATGGTCTATTAAGTTACTAAAAATGGTGTCTCCAATTTCATGCCAGTTTAGAAAGTCAGACCAGAGAAATAAAAAGTATAAATAGTGGCAAAATACTTGGCATTCAAATGAGTATTCACCTCCCTCAGCTTCATTTTTTAAAAAAATCTTTACCTGAGGATAATTTTTCCATTTATCTTGAGATGGGGGGGGAGGGGACGACATCAACGTGAGAGAGAGACATCAATTGGCTGTCTCCCACATGACCTCAGACTGAACTGTAACCGAGGTACATGCCCTTAACGGGAATCAAACCCGTAACTCTTTGGTTCATGGGCCAATGCTCCAACCACTGAGCCAAACCAGCCAGGGCTCCCTCAACTTCATTTTAACTGAATGGATCACTTCACCATACAAAGAGGATGTTCTATAGCAATGATCTTCAACCGGTGTACCGTGAGAATTTTAGCAATCAGTTTACGTGTGCCATAAGATGAAAAAGGTTGAAAATCGCTGTTATATACAATGCACAGAGCTTTCAATTTATATTCTTTAGAACTGGAAAGGCTTAGCACTGACATGTCCTGCAATGAGTCAGTATAAGGACAGACTGTCTGACTTTAGAATCACGGTCTATCACCTTCTATCACATAAACCCTCAGCCTCAGATTCCTTATCTGTAAAATGGTGTAACACAAAGTACCTATCTCACAGACGTGTGAGGATTAAATAAAATAGTGTAAGCAAAGGACTTAGCAAAATGCCTATACATGACTGCTCAACGCCACTGAGCTCTTTTCTTTCTGATCACTACCATCATTAGTATTATTATTAGCTGTTCTTTACACTCAGTTCCCCTCACCTCCCTGCCTGCATAACAAATGGAAGCTTTCTCTGTAAAGTTGACAGCAGCTGAGGGGAACTGTTTGTGGCTACGAATCTGAGTGAGGGAACCTACTATCTTGATTACATTACTTTATTATTATTATCTGGAGTGGCCTAGGATCAAAACAAGGCAGGGAAAAATCTCTCCTAACCTCTGTAATCACGCTTGGCACTTGTCCACCAGCACCTAGCTGCACTGCCCCTCCTTTGGTATACTGTGGTTCAGTGATGAGTAAAACCAGTCTTCTTTGTATTGAACAGGCACAAACTGCCTCTTAAACCAATAATTAGGTTGCTTTAAATAGTTACATGGTCACAGATTATTTTATGCATTATATGTCACTATGTATGGTAACTCTCTCCAAAAATCAATGAAAAAATATACTTGGGTGAGGATTAACACACTGTGTACCGCATAGAAATCTCTAAGACATACACCAGGGACCGACCGCACGTTTTTGGGCAAACTGCATGTTAGGTTCTGAGCTGCACTCATTTGAACCAGCAAATACCCATTCCCTAGCTACTTCAAGCATATAGAACGGTGTGCTGTTTTTCAAACTTTGACGCTAAGGGCGAAGAGTCACAGATACAATAATCCTATATTACCCTGAGGTTCAAAAACTGAAATAGCTAATGCAAGTGCAAACCCGAGTTAACTCGTGCGTGGTCTGCAATGTTTGGGCAGGAAAACACGAGTTAACTCGTGAGCGGTCAAAAATGTGTTAACAAGAACAACAACAAAATATATCATGATAAGGAAATAATTCTTATAATTGACCTGGATAAATTAACCCCTTAATTTGGAAAGATGTAGGTTAAACTGTATTGCCTATAAGTGTTTTAAAACAAGAGTTAAATGCCAATTTACTTTTTATTCAAAAGTAAACCAAAAAATTCAAGTGCAAAAAACTTGAATAATCTTAACCTTCCCTGAGATTTAACTTACCTGCCTCAGACTCCATGTTTAAATTAGTTGTTACAAAATTAGATGGAAAGAGTCCTATTCCTCTGTGATTTTCTCCTTTCCACCAGTTGGCGTCACTGAAAATACAATTCAAAAATGTTATTTGTTTCCTATACATTATAGTGTATTTGTGTCAAGATGAATTATAATAAAATTAAATTTAGCCTACTTTGAAAACTACTGGTTCATATCCAACTATATTAAAAGTAGTTCTTAGATTTAGTAAAAGATATAGAAAAGCACAAATAAAACAAATCCTCCCATACTTACATTTAGAACTAATGAGCAATTGTTCACATTTAATTCTAGGCTTTTAAAATAAAAAAAATTATAGATAACACTACAGTCTCCTTTATCAACAACCTCACATCTCTCCCACTACACCACCACCACAAAGCCGGTAGGTTGCCTTCCTGCCAGTGTATTTTTTATTAGTTTAAAAATATCTTTAAGTCAACTCTATAGATATAGATGTTATTCATTACAGACCTTTTAATTTTATGTTAATTCTTTCAGATTTTTTTATTCAATGTTTATCCTTTTTAAATCAAAGTCCTATCACACAATTATGGCATATTTGATTTATCCATTCCCATATAGAAGGACATTTAGGAATTTCCATTCTTTCATCATTATAAAGATTAGGGTAATGATCACTCTAGATTCTGGGGCACACATGCAACAATCCTGTAGGCCAGTGGCTCTCAACCTTCCTAATGCCGTGACCCCTTAATACAGTTCCTCAAGTTGTGGTGACCCCCAACCATAAAATTACTTTCATTTCTACTTCATAACTGTAATTTTGCTACTGTTATGAATCGCCATTGGAAATATGTGTTTTCCGATGGTCTTAGGTGACTCCTGTGAAAGGGTTGTTCGACCCACAAAAAGGTCACGACCCACAGGTTGAGAACTGCTGCTCTAGGCTTATGCACACACATGGACCAGGTGAACCACAGAATACAAGCATTTCCCATTTTACTAGATATTACCACACATTTCCTAAAGGGGTTACGGCAATTCACCATCCTCTTTCCCTGAGCAGCATGAGAATGTCATTTCCCCTCATACATGTTAACTGTCCAAGCAACACTTGATATCATTCGGAACAGAAATCATATCTGCTGTGCTCATTTGCACTTCCTGCGTTCCCACGTGTGTCTGCTGGCCTTTCAGATTGTCTCATCTATAAACTGCTTGTTCAGGTCTTCTGTCCATTATTTTCCCCACTAGGTCTTTTGTCTTGTTCATGAATCTGTAAGGGTTTTTTTCCGTATTCTGGATAACAATTGTTTGTCTAAAGTTCATTATGAAAATACCTTCTCTCAAACTGTCACTTGTTTTTCAACACATATTTATCGTTTTATTCCACAGTGTTTTTTGTTCCATGTTACCAAATTTTAACAATTTTTTATGGCATATACAGTGATACCTCGGTTCTCGAACGCCTCGGTTTTCGACCAAATCAGTATTCGACCAGGAGATTCGAGAAACTTTTGTCTCGGAATCCGAACAAATATTTGGAACTCGAACTTCCGAGATGAGCCGAGTTGAGCCGAATGGCGTTCATTCGGCCCAGCGCGCCTTGCTGCGTCATCAGTGTGAGTGCAGAGAGAGAGTCACGCTTTGTGGAGAGAGTCACGCTTTACACTGAATTTAACCCTTAGACATACTGTACACTTTTATTTCTTGTTGAGACTTATGTTTTTCTACATATTATATACAAATTAGGCCAGTAAATAGGCATTTTCTGGGGCTTGGAACGAATTAATCCAGTTTCCATTATTTCCTATTGGGTTTCATTGCTTCGGTTCTCGAACAATTTGGTTCTCGACCGTCCTCCTGGAGAGGTATCACTGTGTGTGTGTGTGTGTGTGTGTGTGTGTGTGTATTTTTTTTATCCTCATCCAGGGACACTTTTCCATTTTTTGTTCAGGTAGAGTGGGAGGGAGAGAGGGGGGGGGAGAGGGGGGGGGAGAGAGAGAGAGAGAAACATTGATGTGAAAGGGACACATCGAGTGGCTGCCACCCGTATGACCAACCAGGGCTGGGGACAAGCTGCAACCTAGGTACGTGCCCTTAGTGGGAACCAAACCCGGGTCTCTCTGGACCGCAGGCTGACGCTCTAACCACTGAGCCAAACCGGACAGGGCTATGGCTTATATTTTAAAGAACTCTTTATCCTTGAATTCCTAAATCTCTTCTATATACTTATATTTAATAGTTTTAGTTTTCTCTTTTATCCCTCTCCCATGTTTAGGTCTTTAATTCATCTGGAATGAAATTTTATATACTGTGTGAAGCTGAATCAAATTTTATTTGCATCATAGAAAGAGCCATTCAACCCAGAAAAATTTACTGAATGCTGTATCTTTAAAAAAAGATTTATGATATCTTTCAAACAGCAAGCTGCTATCTGTTCATGAGCCTAATACTGGATTCCACTGTTGTAATAGTCTATATATTTATTTACAACAGCTTATTAATATGCCTTGATAACTGGCAGGGAAAGAGCCTTCTCTGTCATTAGACACCTTCACATTTCTACATTATTAAAATGGCCCTGGCCGGTTTGGCTCAGCAGTTAGAGCATCAGCCCGTGGACCGGAGAGTCCTGGGTTCAGTTACCGCTAAGGGCATGTACCTTGGTTGCAGCTTGTCCCCGGCCCCGGTTGGGGTTGTGTGGGTGGCAACCAGTCGATGTGTCTCTCTCACATCGATGTTTCTCTCTCTCTCCTCCCCTCTCTCTCTCTCCTGCTCTATCCGAAGATGAATGCAAAAAATGTCCTTGGGTAAGGATATTAAAAAAAAAAGTTCTATTGAGATTTTAATTGAAAATGCACTGAATTTATGCATTCATATGGAGAAAATCTAAAATATTAAGGTTTATTCACCATGAACCCAGTATCTCCCTTCATTTATATTCATATAAATATGTCATGTATTTATACTTCTCACGTTTCAAAATTTTATATAATTGTCTCCCTAAAGGCCTTATAAATCCTTATTAGGTTTATTTATTCCTAGAACATTTATCATTTTTGTTACTATTGAGAATAGAATTTTTTTCTATTACATTTTCTAATAGTTGTGATTACAGTAAAGCATAACACTGATTTTATATGTTGAACTTGTATCCAACAACCTTGATGAACTCTTACCAGTTTTAATAGTTTGTCCACTGAGTCTCTTGGACCTTCTATATGGACAATCATAAAATCTGAAAATAATGGTTAAGTTTATCTATTCCTTTCCAAAAATTTAACTTATTGAGCAGGCATTCTAAAAGATGAAACTTAAGGATACAATTAATTTACATGGTTCTGAAACATTATTTCATTTAAAAAGTACAACAAAGAGAATTTACTAACTCATAATTCACATGCTGGTGGCTCATGTTCCTGAGTGGAAATAATGCTAGCCAATCAGATCACAGATTTCTTTCTCCATGAAGGTTTTGCTTATTGTGAATGACATGTGAGACAACGTCTTTGTTTAATTTTAGGGGGTGTACTGGTGCTTTGATTTTAATAAATATTAGCTTCTATGTAAAAAATAAATAAAAAAGTACCACAAAGAAACAAAAGAATTGTATATCACCCACATTCTTAACATCAGAAAATAGCTGACATACTGACAGTTCTGAGGTATCATATCTGCTGATATCCATATACGGATGGAAAATTCTCCCTCTTATTCTCACTTACTTTCTTAAATAGAACTTTCCATTTTAAAAAGGAAAGCTGAACTTGGAGGAATTTTACATAAAACCAGAGAACCCAAACCTGTGTAGCTGATGCATAGATTTTACTTGCACCTGTCAACAGTGTTTTATGTAGCCTCCGAACCACTGCTGCAATCTCCTTGATGAAGTATAAAAGTAGGCAAGACAAACAATTGCCATGTCGAAGCATGATGACTCCTTCCCAGCCCTAATCCAGCTCTGTATTCTCTCCACTGGCAAGGTGATCTGTTTAATGGTACACAATATTGTTCAATTTTAAAATTCCTAAATTAAGGTAATTTGGCACTGTAGTTTTGTTTTTGTTTTTTTTTTAATCCTCACCCGAGGATATTTTTCCATTTTTTGTACAGATAAAGTGGGAGGGAGAGAGAGGAAGGGGGAGAGAGAGAGAAACATCGACGTGAAGGGACACATCAAGTGGCTGCCACCCGCACAACCAAACAGGGCCAGGGACAAACTGCAACCAAAGTACGTGCCCTTAGTGGGAACCGAACCCGGGTCTCTTTGGACCGCAGGCCGACGCTCTAACCGCTGAGCCAAACTGGCCAGGGCAGCACTGTAGTTTTACATAAACCATTTGATAATTAAGAAAAATTTTATTGCAGCATTCATATTTCCAGATTTTTATGTTAAGAGAGTAAGTCACAGCTGAGTGAAAAATGATGCAAGTGTAAAAGACAAACTTTACCTTCAATAAACTGATTATTCAGCCAACATTTAGGAAAGCCCACCAAGGAAGGGGTAGTGACATTGGGATATACACTAAAGTTATAAAGGTAATTAAGAAAGAAAGAAGAAACATTTTCTGCCCTGAAAAAATTTAAAATCTAGTACAGTATTTTTCAACCCTCCCCTACCAACTAAGAACATGTCACCTTGTGTTACCTTCTGAGGTTTGTTTTCTCCTTCCCCCTTCCTCCCACCCAGGGAAGTGCTGACCTTCTTCAGAATCAACTCATCTAGCAGGAGAGACGTATGTGAAGAAGTAATCACAATATGGTATGAGAAATGCTATCACTTTTATTCAGGAAGCCATCCCAGCACCAAGATGGAACTCCTAACTTACAGATGAAGGCAGAGAAGAGTTTAAAGGCTTCTCAGAGGATATAACATTTGACAGGTTTTGAAGGTTAAGTAGGCACTCACCAGGAGGAAAAAGGAAATGAGGGCTCTGGAAAAAAATGCCTTTCTCCATTATAAATAAGCAAGAAAATAAAAGTACAAAGAAATAAAATACTTTGCACACTAAGGTAAGCAAAAAACAAAGTCATCTTGTCTCATTTTAGGTCTCAATAAAAAAGAAAACCTAACCTCTCCTTTAAGCTACTGACTCCTTAAGTAAAACAACTTATTTGCTGGCTTTTACAAATGACAATGGCTGGAGGTAAGTGATGCCCTTTATGGATATGATAATCATGTGAGGAAAGTGCTATTTCTACCACAAACATACAAATAATAAATCTGGAAACTTGGTAATCTTGTGGGGGTGTTTTCTTAAAATTACCTATTTTTTAATTTGGGGAACCAGTCCTTCTAAAGCCTAGACTCCCTTGTAAACCTTCCTTGCAAGTCAAGTTCCTTTTCTTTTCTAAATGTGTTTGCTTCTTTTGACAGGGCTTTCCAGGCGGAGAGAACCAAATGTACATTGCCACAAAAGTCTAATCACAACATGGCATTTTTGGAACTGCAAGAATTCTACTTAATTATTTGAAATGGTATGTACAGAACAAACAAGGAGTGGTGAGATGAAGCTAAAAATGGAGAAAGCAAAAGCTTTTTGGTATACTGTTAATAAGAAATGTGTACCTTTCTATTAGCTCCATGTTTCTTACACTGAAGTCCAAGAATGCTGTATTTTCAAGGTACTTTTTCAAGTTCTACATGTGACATTTTTAATTTTATACTTTCATTTCCATAGCAATAGAAATACAATAAATATAGTCATACTCTGGATCATCTAGATGACCTCTTTATTTTGTTAAAATATGTTTTTATTGATATTGTTAGAGAGAGAGGAAGAGAGAGAGATAGAAACATCGATATGAGAGAGAAACATTGATGGGCTGCCTCCACACACTCCCCACTGGGGATCAAGCTCACAACCTGGGCATGTGCCCTGACCAGGAATTGAATCGGGACCTCTCAGTCCATGGGACAATGCTCAATCCACTGAGCCACACCAGCTGGGCCTAGATGACTTCCTTTTAACCTAAGATGGCCACTTAACTTTAGTAACCAATCTTGCAGTGATGCCCTGGCCGGTCTAGCTCAGTGGTTCGAGTATCTGCCCTCAGCCTGAAGGGTTGCAGGTTCCATTCCCAGTCAAGAGCACAACCTCAGTTGCAGGTTAGAATCCCAGCCCCAGTCAGGTCCTACGGGAGGCAACCAATTGATGTCTCTCTCTCATGTCTGAAAAATCAATGGAAAAATATCCTTGGCTGAAGATTAACAACAAAAAACTCAGGCAGTGATAATCAATCACCCTGAATGACAACATTTAACCTATACATATTAATGAGCATGTCTATGGCAATTTTAAGACTGGAGTATCCTACCTTCAAAATGAGGGCAATCAACTTACACATTCCATCAAACTCATGTTGAATTAGCTTAGCAGTTAGAAAGAAAAAAGTTCTTTTTTACAGTGGTAAATCTCAACTGAAAATAGTTTTGTATGAGTCTAAGTTAATTAATGAATTTGTGCTTTAATAAGACATCAGTGAAAATAACACTGCAGCACAATGACATAACCTTTTACTCAGTGCTAGCCTGTAGACTAATAGTAAGAATATAATGCTGCACAAACACCACATGACGTCAAGGGATAGAATATATAAGGATTCACAGTTACACAAGGAAAACTCAGAGATTCAGTTATCACCGCACAAGGTAATCCCGATGTGCTGGAGATAGCAAGGAAGTACCTGTGCCACTGATCAGTACTTTATGTACCTTGTGAGCAGCAATTTTAGAAAATTTTCTTATTACATAAAAGTAATGCTCAAAATTTGAATGTCAGAGCAAAAACTACTTCCTTGTAGATGTTTATGTTATAAATGTCATTAATTTTACAGTTGTAGAAGAGTATCAGAAGTGTAAACCTAAGTTATTTTGTAAATACTCTAACTAAAACGAAACTCAGAAGCTTGACTCTTCACACTGTCAATGTTCAGAGCCCACACTATCTGTTCACCTTCATATCTATTTACTCTCCTTCAAGGATCATGTGTTCCATTCCAAATGGTTATTTTTAAAAAAGGAAAATATTTCTGTGAACATAAGTGTTATCCTGACTGCCTAAAAGATCTTTGTTTTCCTATTCTCAGTTATTGCAAATGTTTTCCTGTCCTGACAAAATCAATCCAAGTTCACCTGCAATGGACCCTGGGTAAATTTTCTTTCCCTGATGCTTGCACCACATGCAAATCTGCTCAATTCTGGGCCTCAACATTATCTTTTTTATGGCATTTACATTCTGCATTCCATACAAGTACCTGTATAGTACTTTTAACTCTCTTACTTTATTCTAGGTTTTAGAAGACAGACTGTGTCCTCATTTTTTTATTATAAACAGAGCCTATTAATAACAGTTTCTCAATATTTACTGCAGCATAGTAAAACCATTTTTTGTGTATTTATCCATTTAAAAATACACTAGACTAACATATCCTTAACTAGGCTATTTACTATAGACACCAAATTCATTTGCAATCTCTGTTCATAGCAACAAGCTGCTAGGTCTCGCTCTTGTTAAATCTCACTAACTACTTAGAATTAGGCCCAATATAGATAGATCTAGTTTTTATTACAACTTTAAATGATAGAGAAGGTGTGAGGGAGAAGTGAGTAACAAGAATTAGGGAGGGGCCCTGGTCGCTTTGGCTCAGCAGTTAGAGCGTCCACCTGCGGTCCAGAGAGACCCGGGTTCGGTTCCCGCTAAGGGCATGTACCTCGGTTGCAGTTTGTCCCCGGCCCTGGTCGGTCATGCGTGTGGCAGCCACTCGATGTGTCCCTTTCACATCGATGTTTCCCTCTCTCTCTCTTCCTCTCTCTCCCTCCCACTCTGTCTGTACAAAAAATCGAAAAATGTCCTCGGATGAGGATTAAAAAAAAAAAAAAAAAAAAAATTAGGGAGGAGCTGAGCATAGCTTTCAGGCTTTGACCAAAGGTGGCATGTCTTCCTAAAATTTATTTGCTAGTAATTTGGTATACAAAATTCCCAATGTAAATGTATTCAGATGAATGAATATTTATGTTTCCCAACAGTAACAATCAACAATATCATTTAATACACCTTTTATCCAAGATATAAAGTAAAACCAAATTTAACAAAACAACAAGAAAATTGTATTACCTAGTCTAATTTTTGTTAGTTTTACTTTAGGAAAAACAATTAAAATATGAACAGGTCCTATGATACACCAAAGTCAAAGGGGTGGGTATCCAGGTTCTCAAGTAAGGACATGATCCTTAACTTCAAAATATTCCAGAAATAGCCCTGGCCGGTTTGGCTCAGCGGTTAGAGCGTCGGCCTGCGGTCCTGAGAGACCCGGGTTCGGTTCCCGCTAAGGGCATGTACCTCGGTTGCAGTTTGTCCCCGGCCCTGGTTGGGTTGTGCGGGTGGCAGCCACTCGATGTGTTCCTTTCACGTCGATGTTTCTCTCTCTCTCTCTCTCTGTTCCTCTCCCTCCCTCCCACTCTACTTGAACAAAAAATGGAAAAATGTCCTCGGGTGAGGGTTAAAAAAAAAAAAAAAAAATTCCAGAAATAAAGACTTAAAACATACCTGTCATCCAAAACAATAAGAATTTCACCATGTTTAAAGGTGAGTTCATTGTCCTCAACGGCTTCAAAATCATATAAAGCTCTCACTTTCCTTGCAACTTTATTATTTAACTGAACTTCTGCAGATGGATATAAGGATTTTGTTTCTGTGTGCTGCTGCTTCTGTTCTTGCAACGACAATTCAATAGCTAGTTTGAAAATTAAAATACAAAAGAAAGATAGCCAGAATTAATTCTGATTTTTTAAGTTTAAAAAGAAATATTAGTTAATGTAGTATTTACTAATAAATCAAGTGAATATTTTATTTGTCCAATTGAACACTAAGCAGAGAGAATCATGACATTTAAAAAAATTAATTTTTCACTCATTCTTGATTATAACAGTTTGTAGTATACAGCAGCTATTATTTTTATAGCAAACAGATTGTGACATTATATAATGGGTAGCTTTCCATATAGGACAAACCATGAATATATATTTTTATGTTTGACTCATAACTTTAGCATTAAAGAAAAGGTGAAATGTAAGCTCTGCAAAGGTAGGACATTATATACATATTACTAACAAAGATAATGAATTAATCTTATGATCATGTCAATTGTTTTCCTTTTCAGACCCTATTAATGTTTAGATTTGAGGTAAAATACTAAAAGTATACCCAGTTTTATTATAATTTTTATTTAATAAGTTGTTCTGGATAGGATGTTTCCAGTAACACTAAATTACACATTTGATGGTTTACCTTTAGCTATGTCTTCTTCTTCTTTGTTTTTGTTTGATGATGTACCATTCTTGGCAGCAACTGAGACAGTCTGTAAATATACAAGTAAAATAAACACAACTACCCTTTCAAAGAAAACATAAGCTGTATAATTACTCACACATGCTAATTTAAAATAAAACTGATATTAACTAATGAGTTTCATTTAAAAGTGAAGTTCTTTATGATAATTTTAAGTAGTTGTTTTCAAATACTAAAATAAAACAGAATTTTCAAGAAAACATTATAAACTTGAAAAGGACATGAGCTGGCTTATATATTGCATAAATCTTATATCTGAAACAGAACTTGGCATATAGAAAGTACTTAAATAAGCATCTTTCCTGATTGCACTCCCTGATATAAACGGTTCAAGGTGTCTTAGAGAGATGTGCTATATCACCACGGGCATAGAGCTACTGGAGAAGTGGCAGCAAGAAGCCACGAAAACTACCGAGGAGGAGGGAGGACAAAGACAAGGGGTGCAGTTCTGGGAATGTATGTTAAGCCCTCTTTTACTACTCAGTGTGTCTGAAAGGTGCAGGCTCTTTGGGCGTAGTAGAGGGCTGAGGAAGGTCATGCTTAAATTTGAAAGACATGGAAGACAGAGATGTCCAGGAGTCTGAATTATCAACCAGTTCTTTAACACAGATTTTTGAGAATGACATGTAGAAAGGGGAGGGTAGGAAAATGCTTGCTTTTTGTCACTTATAAGACTTTTGTCCCAAAAATCTACCTTGAATCCTTAGGCCTGGTCAGCTATAAAGATTCTTTTTGTCTCTTCAGTCTAGTCTACAATAAAATAAATATATATACGTATATGTGTGTGTGTGTATATATATATATGGTCCTCTTCTTAGTCTCTTTCCTTAGCCCACATAACAATATTAATTGGTGGGCAAGAGGCGCTGAGGAAAAAACCCAAGATACAATGTTTCTCTCCCACAGACCCAAATAAACAGTCCACTCAATGACTCAGTATCCCTGCCTCCTCTCTTGTCCTACTAATGCAATCCCCTATCTCCCCAAATAAATTTCTAGTCATACAGCTCTACCCATCTTATATATAAAGTATTCCCTCCAGGCATATTCATTCTTCAACAAACAGGTCTTGAACTTTCTCTATATCTTGAATACATTACAGTAAAAAAATGCTACCTCTTCACCTTCACCAGCCTAGTCCGTAGTTACCCCTCTCTCCTGGCATATTGTCTTTGTACCCCTCATTAATATTTGCCACTTATAATTTAGTAATTTTTTACATGTATATAGCTACCCTTCTCTGTCATTCATCTGTACCTTTTACATGACTCCAGAGGAGCGTTAAACAGATTCTTTATGGCTGAGTCACTTCCCAAAGTTCTATATGTAGAAGAAATTCACTAAAATTAGAACACTTACTAATTATAAGGCACTATGCTAGAGGTACTTGGAGAGTGGAGGTGGGTGGAACTTGCCCAGATTTTACATAAGATCCATACCCTCAAAACAGTATAATAGGTCAACAATGGGTTTAAATGAATATCTTACTTGAGAACCTGCTGGAGGAAAAGTAATTCCTTCTTCTTTCATAGATTTAATAGTTGCAGATATTAGGCTAAACTGAGGATCCTTTTGAAATTCTTCTGACCACTCCACCATTAAAGATTTCAGTTTTTCACATACTTTAGGATGAGCCTTTTAAAGAAAAGGCAAAAAAGAAAACTGTGGTTAAAATTAGTACTTGAATTATTTAACAACATAGAGAATTAGCATCAACATTTTCTTCAATCATATGAACATCAACAAAAGTCCAGCAATCCCTAGCCTAGATGAGTATTTGATAAATGTCTATTTATATTTTAAGATATAGTTATTTCTTGCACAATTACCCTTTTTAAAACATCAATTTCTAAGTCTTACTGTAATGACAACAAGTCTTTTATATTCAGGGGGTATTTCTTCTATGTTTTCTTAAAATTAAGTTAAGCTTTTTATGTCAACTAAACTAAAATTCTGGGATTTCTGCCTCTAATAGCATAAGACTGGCGCTTCAGTTTCCATCTCAAAAAAATCAGTAACAACAACCCTACAGTGAAGACCCCTTCGTCCTGCTCTAAAATAAAGGCCTCCTTTTCTCTCCATCTCTATTGGGAATCAGTACAGAATGGTGGTTAGTTTGGACTCTGGAGCCACAGACACCTGCATTTGAATCTCAGCTATGCCACTTACTAGCTGGCATGACCTGGGACAAGTTACTTAACTTCTAAACTCACTTTCTGCATCTATAAAATAAGAATAACAAGAGAATTTCATTTCTAAGTGTTGTTAAGAGTACTGAACAAGAGAGTATATGTAAAATGCTTAAAGCAGTGACTAACTAATCATCAGTCAAGATTAGCTATTATGCCCTGGCCAGTTTGGCTCAGCGGTTAGAGTTTCAGCCTGTGGACCAGAGAGTCCCGGGTTCAGTTCCTGCTAAGGGCACATACCTCGGTTGTAGTTTGTCCCCTGCCCCAGTTGGGGTCATGTGGGTGGCAACCACTCAATGTGCCTCTTTCACATCGATGTTTCTCTCTCTCTCTTCCTCCTTCTCTCCCTTAAGAGCAAGCTATACAGTGTTAAAAGGTTTAACTATAAACAAGCATGAATGTACTTTGAAAAGCTGTAATGTTAAAATACTTTCTTCCGTCTTTTAAACTTCTAAAGTATAATCAGTTCAGCTTAATTGCTGCATCTTCTCCCAAAGTGCCCTTTTTTATATTTACTTTTTTCATATTATATTTATCTATTCATTACTGAAATACTTTTCAGCATAATTACCTATTACATTTCTCTATCTGAAGATACATGCAAAAAATGTCCTTGGGTGAGGATTAAAAAAAAAAAAAAAAATTAGCCATTATCACTAGCATATATGCTTTGGGGAGGAAAACAGTCTTTGGTGCTACAAATGAAAACACCAAATTTTAGAACAGGAAGTTTATTTCACTTCATATTTATCTAAAAAGAACTACATTTATAATACAACTTTATTAATGCTATATGTATATAATTAAAATATATAGAGTACAAATATTTTTTTTTAACTTAAATTTACTTTAAAAATTTACCTTATTTTTTATCACAGCACGTACTTCTGTTGCAAAATCACGGGAACATACTTCTAAATGAAATATCTTTCCACAGTTTGCCACACAAGCCCCAAGAAGCTATTAAAATAAAAATCAATATAAATATGTTGAGATATTAACTTACTAAAATAAATATACACTTAAAATTTTGATCAAATAACAACATGACTTTCACTTACAGTTAATGCCTGCAGAGCAACATGAGGGACCTTATGATTTACCCTTTTCATTATGGCTTTTAGGCAATCTCTTGCTCTAAGAAAAAAGTGAAGAAGGTTAAGTATTTATTCAGATTTCAAATCAAACATTAAAGACATGAGGTATACTACTACAAAATAACTTTAAACTTAAAAATAAAATCCTACAAACTTTATTTCATTACAGGAATAAATCTATAAAATGATTTTATATAGTCTTTTGTTCATAGACTTATAGAAGTTAAAAAACAAAAACAAAAAAGTTGTTAAAGGTTTCATATTCCAAAATCAAGAGCCAAATCACTTCAAAAAAGGTCAGTCAACACAAGATAACTGTATCATATTAAAAATATCTTTTCATTTGTTCAAGACAGACTTAGCTTTCATACAGCAAATTATGAAACATATTAAGAGCAAGCTATACAGTGTTAAAAGGTTTAAGTATAAACATGCATGAATGCACTTTGAAAAGCTGTAATGTTAAAACAAATGCTTTCTTCCGTCTTTTAAACTTCTAAAGTATAATCAGTTCAGCTTAATTGCTGCATCTTCTCCCAAAGTGCCCTTTTTTATATTCACTTTTTTCATGTTATTATATTTATCTATTCATTACTGAAATACTTTTCAGCATAATTACCTATTACATTTCTCTACTTCATTATTAAAAGGCTCCCCATACATGTCTAAGTTACAAGAGAATTTCCTAAACAACTGGTCTGTTCTTTGTTAATATGTATCTCTATATAGTGTCAACGTTTTATGTATTTTAATTTATCTCTGGTTTTCAGTTGAACTCTTTTCCATTTGTTGTTTCAGAATAAGGTTAATCCCATAAATCCTGCCAGTATGAGCTCTTTATTTTTAATCCCCCCAAAGTAAATACTGTAAAATCCCATTTCCTTTTCCATGTTACATCAAGACAAGAGACATAAGTTTATTGAGTCCTTAGTCATTTACTGAACATGACTGGGCATCTTACCCATTAGGAGTACTTCCAACTTTGTCACAAATGTCCATAATAAGACTCCAATCCTCTGTAGTGTTGTACTCATTTGTGGCTTTTTCTATAAGATATTAGCATACACAAAATATCAGGACATATCTTATGTAAACACAAAAATACCAAGAAAGGCACAGAAGCCCTATCTTTCCTTTTGCCAAATATAAAAGAACTACGAAAAACTTCATAAGATAGAGTACTTTTACTAATTTCAAATATGCCCTGCCAATGTGGCTCAGCAGTTAGAGCTTCCTGGGTTCAATTCCTGGTTAAGGGCACATACCTGGGCTGCAGGTTTGATCCCCAGCCCCAGTCAGGGTTGTACAGGAGGCAACCAAATGATGTGTCTCTTACAGCAATGTTTCCCTCTCTCTTTTTCACTCTCCCTCCCTCCGTCCCACTCTTTCTAAAAGTCAACACAAAAATATCTTTGGGTGAGTATTAACAACAAAAACAAAGTGAGTTAAATGTTCTATGGTACACCAATAAATGTCTTCTAAATATAGTTGATAAATAAATTACAAATTATCAAGAATCCTATCAAATTCTAATTTGAAAGAAAGCCTTAAAAAGGTGCCATCATACAAGGAAATAGGAATTAAACTATTCACTGAATCATTGCTTTTAAGAGCAAAAAGAAACATGGATTAATAAAATACAATAAATTCATACAATGAAATGTGAAAATGAGTTAGTTATACAGAACCAAATGTACAAAAATGTGTAAATCTCAAAATATAATAATTTGTTTAGGCTTATGCTGAGTTTAAAAAGCAAATAGGAGAATATATAACATTTACATAAACTTATTAAATAGCTTTATTGAAATATTCACATTCCAACAAAATTCACCCATTTGAAGTGTACAATTCAATGTTTTTAGTATAATTAGAAACTTATGCAACTATCACCACTAATTTTAGAACATTTTCATTACCCTAGAAAGAAATCCATTCCCAATGGCAGTCATAGTCCATTCTCCCCTCATCCTCTCCACCCTAGACAACCATTAATCTACTTTATGCCTCTATAGGTTCCCATTCTGGACTTTTCATATAAATAGAATCATGCAACATACAGTCGTGATTGGCTTCTTTTATTTAGTAAAATGTTTTCAAGGTTCACCCATGTTGAAGCATGTATCAGTACTTCATTTCTTTTTATTGCTGAATATTATTCCATTGCATAGATACAACTCATTTTATTTAGCCCCCAACTGATGAATATTTCAAGGTTTTTTGTTTACTTTTTGGTTAATATAAATAATGCAATGCTGGTATGAACACCGGTGTACAAATTTTTGTGTGAAAGTATGCTTTCATACCTCTTTGGAATATACCTAGGAGAATCGCTGAGTCTCACAGTAACTAATTTTTTTTAGGATCTGGCAGTTTTCCAAAGCATCTGTACCATTTTACATTCCCACCAGCAATGTGAGTGTTTCAAATAAAGTTTTAAAACACTCAAAAAATTCACTACATTGCCCTGGCTGGTGTGGCTCAGTTAGTTGGGTGTCACTGATCCCCCGCATTTTGCAGGAGGAATCAGATCAATGTATCTATCTCACATCAATGTTTCTCTCTCTCTTCCCCTCTCCCTTCCTCTAACAATCACTAAAACATCTTTTAAAAAAATACACTATATACATATTTTTTTATCCTCACGGGAGGACATTTTTTGGTACTTTGTTAAGATAGAGTGGGAGGGGGAGAGAGAGAGAAACATTGACGTGAAAGACAGAGTGGGGGCGAGGGGGGAGAGAGAGAGTGAAATATCGCCGTGAAAGGGACACATCGAGTGGCTGCCACCCACACGATCCAACCAGGGCTGGGGACAAACTGCAACCGAGGTACGTGCCCTTAGCGGGAACTGAACCCGGGTCTCTCTGGACCGCAGGCCAACACTCTAACCGCTGAGCCAAACCGGCCAGGGCAAAAAATACACTATATTTTGAGATGTAAGTACATCAATAGTAAAAATATTAACATATACATGAGAATGATAAACATCAAACTGGAGGTGAATGGAGGATCAAAATGGAGTAAATATAGACAACTATATTTCTAAAGTTTTGTATCTTAAGTTCTAAAGTAAGTATCCAGAAATTAATTTTATTCTATCTTTTTGTGGTCTGAAATAATTTATGCTCAAAATAAAAAGTTAAAGTAAATTTTTAAAGGGCTTGATCATAATATAACTGAATTATGTAGCATTTTTACTCTTACAAAATTTCAATATCGAGACAATTTTTTTTCTCTGCTAGGATAGGGAATGAGGATGTAAAAATTACCACTTTAGAAACTTTTTCTTTATGTCTTTTCTCCTTTATATCCTATCATTTCAAATATAGCTAAATCTGGGTATTATATACATATAAGCCTATCACAGTGAAAAGCAGGAAGAATGGTAGGAATCTAAAGTAGTTCCTTTTATTTAAAGGCAATGAACAATAAAAGAAACCAAAATATAAACAGGCTTAAACAAACAACTATACTTGGCAAACAGGAAAGAGAAACACAGAATCCAGTTAATCTCAGTTAAATGCTGGAACTCACTTTTAAAAGCCATGCAAATTGCCTAACACTAGGATAGAAAGCAATTATTTTGATATCCGTGACGAAATGACAACTAGAGGTTTTATTAGAAAAGCAATATATTTTTGCCTCACATAAGTTCTAGACTGAAGCACCAAGTATGTGAGTAGAAACATATTGGCTCAGGTCCAGCTTCTTCCCTTATACAAAGATGACTAATTCCTCTACCTATAAAGTCAGCCCAGAATGTATTTTTTCAGAGGTTATTTTTTAATAACATATCTAAGAAATTCAGTGAATTCAAAAGGACAAGAAAAAAGTCTTCTAATTCTACCAACTTCTGTGAAAATTATGACACACATCTTTCCAGACATGTATATTGAAAAATAATAAAAATATGAGTAAAACATGTATATTGAAAAATAATAAAAATATGAGTAAAACTAAATAAAATAGGATCATAGGTATGAGATGTTCAAAGACAGCACCCAAAAACTGATAACGCCTTCCCTTCCAAAGTTAAGAATAAGTTGAGAAACAAACAAAGAATAAAATATCTCTGTTACTACCAATAGAAGCTGTAGGTATGCTGGACAAATGGGCTTGCTCATAGTGAAGCCCTGAGGTGGGCATGCCTTAGCACTGCACAGGGGCAAGCAGACCTCATCCTGCAGAGGGGAGCCTCTGCACAACTTAGTCCATTGAGAAATTACTCAATGGCTGTGGAAAGCTAGCTCCTTCATGGACAAAGGGCATCAATAGGCCAGTTAACTGCAAATTGATCAATCTGAAACATCATTCCACTAGGAATGGAGTGAATAAAGGAACAGGGGAAGACTCAGGGTGACACCAATGGAACTCCCTCTTCAGGAAAAAAACCTCAGAGGTAGAGAAAAAGTATGTCCCACTAATACTGTGATCATATTAAATGTATCATTTCCTAACCTACATTTCTTTTTTTTTTTATCCTCACCTAGGGACAAACTGCAACTGCGGTACGTGCCCTTAGCGGGAACTGAACCTGGGTCTCTCTGGACCGCAGGCTGATGCTCTTTTTTTTTTTTTTTTTTTAATCCTCACCCGAGGACATTTTTTGTTCAGATAGAGCGGGAGGGAGAGAGAGGAAGAGAGAGAGAGAGAGAAACATCGACGTGAAGGGACACATCGAGTGGCCGCCACCCGCACGACCAACCAGGGCCGGGGACAAACTGCAACCGAGGCACGTGCCCTTAGCGGGAACCGAACCCGGGTCTCTCTGTACCACAGGCCGACGCTCCAACCGCTGAGCCAAACCGGCCAGGGCCACAGGCTGATGCTCTAACCGCTGAGCCAAACCAGCCATGGCTCCTAACCTGCATTTCTACTTATCATAAATGTCTCTGCATTTTCATAAATATATATATATATCTATACCAATATTTTTAATAGCTGCATGATGTACCATTATATACAGTGGTCACAGTGCTTATACAATCTAGTGAAGGTATCAGCAAACTGTGCTTTTAAATTCATCAAGTACTCAGACTCTCCTTTGTTACATTCACTAGTATCTTCGTATTGAAGCTCAACATAGAAAAAATACAAATTAAAAGATGTCAGGATTTCATGCATAGGTCTTTCTATAGATGTTTCATAGCATAAATACTTTATCTTGTCTATTGTCTATCTCTGCCACCACTTCTCTTCCTCCCCCCAACCCTCAGAATTAATGTAGGTTCCACTAAGGCAGGAATTTTTGTTTCGTTTTGTTTACTATTTTTATTTCAAGTGGATAGAACAGTATCTGGGCACAAAGTAGGTGCTCAGTATTTGTTCAATGAATGAATGAATGATGTTGGTTGCTCCTCTATATCCTATTACCCTGGCACAATGGTTGTAATGTAAGAAAACAATAACAAAGCTTCTGAGTATGTGAACTATTAAGAGCTTTTATGATGCCTAATGTGGTCCCCGTGAAGTCTGTGCAAAGTTCTGGACCAACAAGAGCTTCACCACTGAGTAGACAAACATCCAAGGTGCTGCACAGGATCAAGCTGCAGTAGCAATACCATGTGACATCAAAAGGCAACAGCACTAGCAGGCTTAGGAGGTTCCAGTTCTCTTCCTGTTTACTAAAGTGGAATGACAATACCTTTGGGAGTCTCAAGAGGGAGAGAGAGTAAATGGGGAAGGAAATGCCTCAGAAAGCAAAGCAGGCAAAGCAAGACATGGAAACAACCCAAGTGTCCTTTGATGGATGATTGGAAAAAGATGTGGTGTATACAGTGAAATACTACTTAGCCAAGAATGAAATATTGCCATTTGTAATAACATGGGTGGATCTTGAGTATTATGCTAAGTGAAATAAGCCAGATGGAAAAGAACAAGAACTGTATGCTTTCACCCATATATGGGATATAAAACAAAAAGCAACAGAAAAAATAAACAAAAAAAACAAAGAGGGTAAAGGGGTCAAATACAAGGTGACAGGAGACCAGACTTTGGGTGGTGAGCACACAACAGAGCAGTAATTTTCAACCTTTTTCATCTCATGGCACACATAATTACTAAAATTCTGCAGCACACCAAAAAATATAATTTTTGCCAATCTGACAAAAAAAAATAGGTATAATTTTGATTCATTCATACCAGACAGCTATTGTTGTGTTGGCTGCTGTCATTTTTTTATTTGACAGTCTAAGGGAAAAAGAGGTCAGTGCCCCTGACTAAATAGTCAGGTACTGCATGTTTTAAAAATTCTTGAGGCACACCAGTTGAAAATTTGCTGCAAGAGAGTATACAAATGTTGTATTACAAAGCTGTGCACCTGAAATTGATATAATGTTTTTAACCAATATTACCCCAATATATTTAATTTAAAAAATAAGTCCTGGCCGGTTTGGCTCAGCAATTAGGGTATCAGCGCACAGACCAGAGAGTCCCAGGTTCGGTTCCCACTAAGGGCATGTACCTCGCTCGGTTGGGGTCGTGTGGGTGGCAACCACTTAACGTGTCTCTCTCTCTCACATCAATGTTTCTCTCTCTCTCTCTCTCCCCCCCCCCTCCCTCCCTCCCTCCCTCCCTCCTACTCTATCTGAGGATGAATGCAAAAATGTCCTGGGGTGAGGATAAAAAAAAAAAGTAAAAATTAAAAAATTAAAAAGAGATGCCCTGGCCAGCATGGTTCAGTGGTTAGAGCATCGGCCTGCTCACCAAATGGTCCTGCTCACCAAATGGTCGAAGGTTTGATTCCCGGTCAAGGGCACACACCTGGGCTGCAGGTTTGATCTCTGGCCCTGGTCCGGGCACATATGGGAAACAACCAATCAATGTCTCTCTCTCTCACGTGTGTGTGTGTCTCTCCCCCCCCCACCCTTTCTCCATCCCTTCCACTCTCTCCAAAAATCAATGGGAAAAAAATACCCTTGGGTAAGGATAAAGAAAAATAAAATAAAAATAAAAACCAAAACAGAAAGAACCCACAGCACTAACTCAGAGCCACTTTGGCCATGTGAGGACAGCAAGAAGGCGACCATCTATGAATCAGAAAGTTGGCTCTCACCAGACATGAAATCTGCCAGCACCTTGATCTTGGACTTCCCAGCCTCCAGAGTGAGAAATAAATTTCTGTTGTTTATTTTACAAAAAAAAAAGAGAGAAAGGCAAAGGACTTCTTATGCAGTGATACATAGGTGGCTAACCTTATATCTTGAATCAGTAGAGCACATGGCAAATACTACATATGACTTGCCAACTTCATGCTCACCTTTTCTCTTTGCTTATGAGTTTTGTTTTTGCTGTACAGATCTATCCCTCTTCTTTTTTTTTTTTTTTATTATTTTTTATCCTCACCCGAGGATATTTTTCCATTTTTTTGTACAGATAGAGTGGGAGGGAGGGAGAGGGGGAGAGAGTGAGAAACATCGACGTGAAGGGACACATCGAGTGGCTGCCACCCGCATGACCAACCAGGGCCGGGGAAAAACTGCAACCGAAGTACGTGCCCTTAGCGGGAACCGAACCCGGGTCTCTCTGTACCGCAGGCCGATGCTCTAACCACTGAGCCAAACTGGCCAGGGCTATCCCTCTTCTTTATAGTATCTTTCAGCAGAGTGTTTAGAACTACCTGAAGATTACATATTCACCCATATTCTCTTTTGTGTAGATATTGTTTCTCTTTTATGCATAAATCTTTAGTCTACTCTGGAATTTCATTTAGAACATGGTGTGAGGCAGAGATAGAAAAAAAATTTTTTTATACAATATTTGTAGTAGTTCCAACATCTAAAAATTTATCTTTTCCTCTTTGATCTGAGAAACCAGAATCATTAATTACCAAATTCTGACACACAATTTTGGTCAGGTAATACACAATTAAATGTGAAGCCTATGCAATACCCTCCAAAACCTTTCCAATAATTTCAAAAATATCTAAACAGAATATTTCTACTTGATTAAATTTTATAGAAAATTAAAAGTCCTGATTTGAATACTCTATCCAGCAGAGTATTACTCTCTACAAATATAGGGCTCATGATTACTCTTTATAAAAAGTATAATACCAAAGACTTTATAATAGCCTGCCAAAAAGAACTTCATTTTTCTAGTGAACAAAATAACTGTTATGTACTTAGGAGTATTTTAAACTCCTGAAAAAACTTTAAATATTATAATTAAGAAACCATTCTTTTATAGCATATCACTTTGCCCAGTGTTGGAGCCATATCTCATATTATCCTATGTCAAATGCATACAAAGTAAGAGAGTTTAACGAGCTCTCCTGGGGCATACGTGCTAAACTTCCAGGATTTAGTGGGTGTAAGTCAACATTTCATCACCAGGTTTTTTGTGTGTTTTTTTGGTATGTGCCCCTAGCGGGAACTGAACCCAGGACTCTCTGGTCCGCAGGCTGATGCTCCAACTGCTGAGCTAAACTGGCCAGGGCTTATTACCAGGTTTTGATTACTGCATATAAAGAGCCTCATATACCCAGTGAAACACTTCAGAAAGATTCTGACAATATATCATAAAGAAGCAGTCCATCAATAAAGCTCCCCTTCCACTTCAGATGCCATTATATTCAACATACAGCTTTAAAAAGAATTCAAGTCTACTCATAAAACTTTTAATAAAATAGGCTCTATCAGTAATAAAAAAAATTAACTATATAAAACAAGAATGCCCACAAGAGATCTTTAAAACTCCTCCAACTATGTTTGGAAATAAAAACTCATGACTGATCTGCTTCCAACCATGACAGACTATCTGGTATAAGATTTGCTATTCTAACAAAAACAAGAATAAAACAGTCCAAAATATCTGAGGCAACAGTGTTCAGAAAATGAATACCAGTCAGTGCAGGTCTGAGATCCTTAAAGGAAAGGAAATATGAAGTGAATCTCATGATGGCCCCAGCTTTCTGCCTTGGAACACTTTCCTGGCCCAACATAAGGAAAACCAGCCTAGTAGAGCACCTCAGAGACAGAGACCAGATTTCTGAGCACATGTTCCTTGTTGATCAAGGGCTCCTCCCCTCTCATCCCTCAACCACCCAGGGGGAGGGCTCTATGAGGTCTAGAAAATCACCTACTATGAGGCTGAAAGATAGTGCAGTGCTGGGAGTCTTTGGAATTCCTGCTTGTTATGAACTGAATGTCTGTGTCCCCACAGAATTCACCTGTAGCTGTCAGTGTAGCTGTATTTGGAGACTGGGCCTCTAGCAAAGTAAGGTAAAATGAGATCATAAGAATAGGGCCCTAATCCAGCAAGATTAAGTGTCCTTAGTTAGAAGAGACAACAGAAAGCGCGCTCTCTCTCCTCACACACACCGAGGTCATATGAGCACAGAGTGAGAAGGCAGCCATCTGCAACCCAAGGGAAGAGTCCTCACCAGACACCAACCCTACTAGGACCTTGATCTTGGACTTCCAATCTTCACAACTGTGAGAAAATAAATTTAGTTATGGCAGGCCAAGCAAACTAACACTCCACCCAACTAGAGCAGAGAACATTTCAGGCATTCAGCTGATACCCCCAAAGGCCACACCTTAGAAGTAAAGGCCCCTAGAATTTAGTTCAATATCAAAATAGGCCTGCCTCACAAAGAAAATCAAGCCTGACAAAAACCTAAAAGACCCTCCAATAAGATAACTACCTGACAGAATAAAACTCAACACTTTTTAAAAGAAGATGACAACATAATCCAGCCAATTCCTTACAAAGAATAGCTACAGTGACCAGTATAATATAAAAAATTACTAGATATTCAAAAAAGTGTCCCACAGTCAAGATAAAAATCAACACAAACAGGTAACTGCACAACCCACATATTAGCAAAAAAAAAGTTTGTTAAAGAGGTATTATATATTTTTTCAAGAACTTAAGGCAAAAGATGGTCATAATAAATGAGTAGATGGTGAGTGAGTGCTCAGAAGATAAGTGGAATTTATAGAACTCAAAGGATAGCATCTCAACTGAAAATATTCACCAGATGAGCTTAAAAGCAGATTGAACACTACAGAAACAGTGAACATGAAGAAAAGTCAATTAAAGTAATGACATTTGAAAAACAGAGAGAAAAAATATTAAAAAACTGAACAAATTCCTGTCTATTAGTTTTTTTAAACTTGCTCTGTAACAAATTAGTGGATATTAAGTGGTTTAAAACACCACCTGTTATTAGTTCATAGTTCTGTAGTTCAAAAATCTAAGCAGGCTTGCCTGGGTTCTATGCTCAAGGTATTACAACGCTTGTTAGGTTGGGGGATTGATGTTATTTAACTAAAACACGGTAACTAAATTCATACATAATGGAATTATGTAAAGTGAAGACTTCCTGTACATTAAAGCAGAGTTTAAATTCTTTCTTCAAATATTCATGGAACTAGCAAAAACAAGAAACAATTCAGAACAATATACACAGTGTATTTTCTGAATAGAATATATTTTTACCAGACCAAATGTAAAACCCAATCACATGGAAATTAACAATCAGGACACAGATAACTAAGACTATAAAAGGGAGGCTGGGTGAAAAAAGGTGAAGGGAATAAGGAAAAAAAAAGGGGGGGGGGGCAGACTATAATAGAAGGCAACATAAAAATGTATTATAATTAGGATAGTACATATTAATATCTTGGAATATGACTAAAGCAACGCTTGGATCTTAAAGAAAAAATTAATTTTTATATATTAATTTAAAAATTTTTTATACCTTAAAATTATAGAATAGGGAAACTGGCAAAAAAAATATTTTAGAGCAGAAATAAAGTAAACAGAGAAAGTAAATGAGTAGAATTCATTTTGGTATTTAATAGGAAACCACAGCTGACAGCTTTTACTAAAGATATAAAAATGTTCTTTCTTTGGACATATTCATTATAAACTAAAAAATAATTTGAAAATGTAGGAGAGCCTATTTTTTCTAGTTTATAAATAATTCATACATTTACATGAAAATAATGACATACACTTGTTATGAAATTTCTACATCATACAACTCTTGTGTAAATTTAAATTAAAATGCTTAAATGCCCAGTACCTCAACCTGACAGATCATCATATTTTTCACCTGTTTCTGTGACTCCAGTGACAACCATACATAGTATTCTTTTTCTTTTTTTTTTTTAATGTTTTTATGATTTTTTTAAGAGAGAGAGGAAGGGAGAGAGAAAGAAACATCAATGTGAAAAACGCCCCCTACTGGGGATCCAGTCTGCAACCTGGGCATGTGCCCTGACCAGGAATCGAACCCAGGACCTCTCAGTCTGCAGGACCACGCTCAATCCACTGAGCCACACCAGCCAGGCATACTTAGTATTCTTGAGTACCTGGGTTTAGCAAACATTTTCTCTTTAACTCTCCTCCCCATTTAATGTTTTGATCTGTTTGGGTACATTTTTATTGATGCAAATCTTCAGTTTACTCTGGAAAAAGCTGTAACATAAATTATACTTTAAAATACACTGTTCTTTATCTACTAAAATGAAAACCTACTTACAGCTCTGAATACTGACTTATAGGTAACAATTTAATTTAAAACAACAACAACTAATAGCTTCAAAGCATCTTACATTTGCTAAATCACTTACACTTCAATCCAGTGAAGTAAGAATTCCTCATTTTATAGATCAGGAAACTGAGACACAGAAAGTAACTAGCACAAGGTCATACGGCTAAATTAAGCAGTGAACCAGGGATTTTAGTCTAGGCAGTCTGCCTCCGTGTATATTCTCTAAGTTTAAATACTATCTCAAATTGCCTATTGAGTGCAAATTTTGTTCAAAACTGCTAAATTAAACCCTTCCTAACAAGTTATACTGAATAGGACAAATGCAAGTTCAATTCTTGTTAATAAGGAAAGGATCACCCAGAATGCCATGATTAACTCCATTTATTACATCATCTAAAAATACATATATTTAAGAGCCTCTTGCTCTGGTTGAATACAGAAGAATAACTTTAGCTCTTTTTTCATTTCACATGTCACCACCAACATTTTGGGGTTGGGGGACAACTGGAAGATTTGGGAGAGTTGGACGCATGGGCAAATAGGAAGGAGAAGGAGGATAAAAAACAAACATCAAAACTACCTTTTACTGCCCTTTAATATTGTAAACCATCTATTAAAAAGGCAAAGGTCTAGGGCTAGCCTTATATTCCTGCAAGTTCACTTTCTTCTTGGCTAATACTTCCAGGTTGCCCACTAGAGTCCTGTTAAGTGAGAGCCATGCCCCACTCCCAACTCCAAAAAATGGGATGCTCATTTCCATAGCATCCTTACATTAGGAAACAAGGCAGAAGCATAAATGTAGTAAGTATAATTTTTACTGAAATAAACTTATCAGGAAGCTTCATGTACAAGACACTTACTGATAGCTGGGAAAAATGAGTTTCCAAAATAGCCACCACCATGCCAAAATGTCACAGATGGAAAATCAAAAGCTTAGTTAGGCTGATTTTGGGTCGTGAACACACAATATAATATACAGATGATTTTCTGTAGAATTGTACAATGAAAACCTATATAATTTTATTACCCAGTGACACCCCAATAAACTCAATAATAAAAAAAGGGGGGAAAGCTGTTAGGATGGGCAGGTGATCACACAACCTCTGTAGACTTGAGGAAATCATTATGCACACTCTGTATGCACATGTAGAATACACACATCACCCATTAAAAAGTGAAGACCTGGTTTCTTTACACCAGCTCTGAAATGTACTTACTAGCTTAAGGTCTATAGGTAATTCACCTCAATTCTGAGTCAAATCTGAATGTATGTTCTCATTTGTAAAACGGAGATAAAAATGGCTGCCATGCTTAAAAGGGGAGTTGTGCAAATTAAGTGGGGGAAAAATGAAAGACTAAACAGATACTTCAAAAAAGAGGACATTCATTTGGTGAATACATATATTTAACGGTGGTGCCCAACATCAATTGTAATCAGATAAATACATATTAAAACCACAATGACATACCACTAAAATGGCTAAAATTCTTAAAACTATACAACCATGTACTGACAAATTTCTGAAATAAAACTGAAATAGTACAAGCTAAAAATAAGTTCAGAATGTCAATAATTTTCAGGAGGTAATGTCTGATATCTGCTACACTGACCTTCTTAGGTTCAATTCCTACACTAAATACAAACATCTATTCACTATCAAATGTGAAAATTAATCAATGAAACCTCAACTAAAACTGGAGTTGGGAAGGCCTGTAGAGAGAGCTCTCACACCCTGTGACTCATGGCAATTACCCCAAACAGGAAGAGACATACCTTCAATCTCCAACAGGAAGGTGTCTCTACTCTCCTGGAAGGAGGAAGATTTTATTCGAGCCCAACAACAAGCCCAGCCAATGGAAAACACCATGGTTCAGCCAATGAGAAACCATCATCGCCCTGAACTCCTATTTTCCACCAATGAACTTTCATTTTTCTTTTGCTAATAACTTCCTTGCCCCATCCTCCTTCTTATAAAAGCCTTCCCTTTTGTATAACTCCTCTGAGTGCCTCTTTGATTGCTAGATGAGATGCTGCCTGACTGATGAAATGTTTAATAAAGACAATTAGATGTTCAAATTTACTCAGATGAATTTGTTATTTTAAACACAGGTAAAGTAACAGAGCCTAATAAGGCAATAATATTTTTTTAAAATAAAAAAAGTTCTTCTCCTTCAATCTTCAACCCTCTACCTCAAGGGCTTGGTACTACTAGGAAACTCAAAACACAGAGTGTGCTAGATCTCTCAATTTAAGGAGAGCTTTTAGAAGAGAAAGGTAATTCTCAAATGAACTAAAACTGAGTCACTACATGTCTCATGTTGTAAATGAAAACTAATAAACAATGCTTCATAAGAGAGTATTTACTAAGAAAATAGTTTGCAAGTTGTCAGTTACAAAAAAATATTTAGTAATGAACAATTTTTTATCCTTATCTGCTATCATTTAAAAATTATACCAAATATGCCCTGGTCGGTCTGACTCGGCCCGCAGACCGGAGAGTCCTGGGTTTGGTTCCGCTAAGGGCATGTACCTCAGCTGCAGTTTGTCCCTGGCCCCGTTTGGAGTCGTGTGGGTGGCAGCCAGTTGATGTCTCTCTCTTACATCGATGTTTCTCTCTCTTCCTCCCTCTCTCCCTCCTGCTCTGTCTGAAGATAAATGCAAAAATGTCCTCGGGTGAGGATTAAAAAATAAAAATTATACCAAATAATAGGGATATTTTACATACCAAATGTTTTAAATCCTGCATTATTTCCCTTCATGCTTTTATAAGAGACCTACTAAATATAACTGCTGAGGTTCATTAAAAGTCAGTCAGAACTGTAACTACTTCCCAAGATATTCAATTTTTGACATTCCTTAACTAGAGGAACTAAAGAAAGTCCTCTCTGAATGGAACAGTGATAGCTGTAACTAACAGGTCTCAATAGTAAAAAATGTGAAGTGTTCCACAGGTGTCATAGGAACAGACAGGCGCTTGTCTTAAGCATAGGCAGTTATAAGGGTAGTCTACAAGATGGGAGCAATATTTATTACTCCAAAAGAAGGCATGAAGATGCCAAGAAGCCAATGTGTAGCTCAATCCTAAAAAGGAAAGGATAGGGGAAAAGAATGGACAATACCAAAATGTCTCAGGTTTCTAGAAACAATATTCTCACCAATGTTGCTGACTGGCTATTTGAAATAGAAAAGAGACTGTAAGCAAATACACTTTTAAAAATTATGTAAAAAATAAAAAATAAAAAAACCAAGGTGGGGAGAGAGAAGGTTAGATTTGAGCACATAACAACCAAGAAGAGGAAAAAAATAATAGGAGATAAAGAAATGATTTATTTTGTTTTGATATCTGAGTGATAGATGGTTAGAATGATCAGCTGTCACAAATGACCAGTGTTTGATATTCTACACAGCATATTTATAAACAAGATACACTCTTTCAACACTAAGAACAACTCTGAGGTCCTTTCATTTAAACAAACAAAAAAGCAGCATAGACACACATCCACCTACATACACTGCTGTAGTATTATTATATTGTATATTCGCTTGTAGAAAAACCATTCTCTAGCCTTCTTGCCTTACTGTCAAACTGTAATCTAGTAAGCTTAGAATTATCGAGGAAAAAAATGTGTATTTTAAATATCAACATTATCCATTCATATGAAACAAAAGTATAAATTACAATGTCTTGCCTAAATCTTAAAGCCTAAAAGAAACTCCCTTTTATGATTTGACCAAATGATCAAAAACCCATATGAAAGAACAAAGGCCAAAACAGGTAAGACTATGCAAGTGAAGAAAAACAAGACGAGGGACTTGCCCACCACCTATAAAGGTCACTGAGACTAGAATGTGGTATTGGTGCACAATAACTAGAGAACAGTACAGAAGAACAGAAAGCACAGACACAAGCCTCATAAAAGGAGATGTAGTGTATGAGGGAGAGAGTTCTCCAAAATAGTGGGGAAAGGATAAACAATTCAGTAAATAGCGATGAGACAAACTGATTATTGTCTACCCAAGCAAATCCTTCCTTGGACCTTACATAAAGACTGAGTCCAGGTGAATTAAAGACCTAACTGTGAAAATCAAAACTTCAGTAAAACTTTCAGAAGAAAATATGACAAAAATCCGTATAAATTCAGGGTAGAGAAAGCTTTCTTAAACAAGAAATATAAAAAGCAAGGGAGAAACCCTGGCCAGGTGGCTCAGCTGGTTAGAGCGTCATCCTGATACGCCAAGGTTGTGGGTGTGATCCCTGATTAGGGCACATATAAGAATCAACCAATGGCCCTGGCCGGTTTGGCTCAGCGGTTAGAGCGTCGGCCTGCGGTCCAGAGAGAGCCAGGTTCGGTTCCCGCTAAGGGCACGTACCTCAGTTGCAGTTTGTCCCTGGCCCTGGTCGGTCGTGCGGGTGGCAGCCACTCGATGTGTTCCTTTCACGTCGATGTTTCTCTCTCTCTCTCTCTGTTCCTCTCTCTCCCTCCCACTCTACCTGAACAAAAAATGGAAAAATGTCCTCAGGTGAGGATAAAAAAAAAAGAATCAACCAATGAATGCATAAGTAAGTGGAACAACAAATCAATGTCTCTCTCTCTCTCCCCCCCTTCTTCTCTCTAAAATAAATAAATATTAAAAAAAAAAAAAAACAAGGGAGAAAGTATCAGTAAATTAAAATTTAAATTTTCTTAATAAAAGACATCAGCAACAAGTAAAAAACAAAACAAAACAAAAAATTGGGACATATATTTGCAATTCTCATAACCAATGAAAGGTTAGTAGAGAACTATATGAAACACTAAATGTCAAGACAAAAACATAATCCTATGGAGTAAAAGTAATGAGGAGGCAATTTATAGAAAAAGAAAATGGATATGACCAAGAAATATATAAAATGATGCTGGACTTCACTAGCAATGAAGTTGAAATGAAATGAAAACAATACCCTATTTCACATCCACCAAATTGGCATAAATTTAAAAATCTGACAATACCCAGTGTTAATGAGAATGTGGAACAACAGAGACTTCATTCCACTGCTGGTAGGAATAAACTCTCCCACAAACTCTTAGAAGGGTGATTCTACTATCTAATATTTTGTAATTCTGCACTATCCACACTTTTAATAAGGAATTCCTCTTCCAGGTACAATCCCTGGAAAGTCTCTGTCATGTAAACAAGAAAACACAGATAAGAACTTTCACTACAATGTTGTCTGTAATAAAAAAACAAAAAGAGAAAAAGCTTCATGTCCATTAATGGGAGAATAGATTAAAAATGTGGTATATTCATACAGTGGAATACCATGTAGCTCTTGAAATTAATGAACTAAAGCTAGGAATATCACAAAAAATGCTGAATAAAAAGGTTACAAATGAAATGCAAAGAATGACACTTTCTATGAAGTTTGAAAACATGCAAAAACATACAATACATATTGTATACTTATATGTATAGTACATACAGTTGACCCTCGAACAACAATGGTTTGAATTGCATGGGTCCACTTATATGCAGATTTTTTCCCATAGACAATTTGAAAAAATTTGCAGACGAACCAGAGCCTAAAATAGACGACATAAACTTATGGTATTGATAAATACAGTATAGTACTGTAAATGTATTTTCTCTTCCTTATGATTTTCTTAATAACATTTTCCCTCTAGCTTAACTGCAAAAATACAGTATATAGCCTGGCCGGTGTGGCTTAGTGGTTGAGCATCGGCCCATGCATCAACAGGTCACCAGTTCAATTCCTGGTCGGGGCACATGTCCAGGTTGTGGGCCAGATCCCTGGATGGGGGCAGGCAGGAGGCAGCCAACTGATGTTCTCTCTCATTCATGTTTCTCTCTCTCTCTCCCTCTCCCTTCCTCTCTAAAATCAATAAAGGAAAAATAAAAATAAAAACAATATGGTATATAATACATATACAAAATATGTATTGTTTATGTTATCAGTAAAGCTTCCAGTCAACAGGTTATTAGAAGTTAAATTTTAGGGGAGTCATACAAAGATTTTCAACTGTGCAGCAGGTTGGTTCCCCTAACCCCCATGTTGTTCAACTTGCAACTGTATATTATAAAATAGTTTGTAGCTTTTTGGAGAGTGTTTAACTCTGAGAAAGAGGCAAAAGAATAGGACAGAACCTCCCTGTGTTCATGAATTGACTTAAGTACACACATGTTATAAATTTGAACACATAAAGTAAATTTGTATTACTTAAGTGTTATCAATATCTATTTTTATATTAGGGTTTCTTATAAAATAAAATCCCCAAGCTACCTCATTTTCAACTTCTAACATAACACAAACCAAAGACACAATACACATTCAAATTTCACTTGAAAGTCTCCTTTTAAGACAAAAGTTCCCACTTCAATCCACTGTGTCAGATTTTATAGAGATGGAATTTGAGGTAAGCTCTGTGGGACACAGTAGGTGTATCTTTAAGGAAGGAGATTTCAAGGCTGTTGAAAAAAGCAAACGTCTATCAGTGAACAGTAAATGGCAGAGGCAGAACCTGGCAAGAAAGGCTGCCTGGACTAGGTAAGGAGAAAAAAGATACCCAAATAGCATTGGAGTTAGGGAGAACAGACAAGTCACAAATCAGGAACCCATGTAGTGAGACTGGAAAAACTGGTACAGAATATAAGAAAATGACATTCCTTTCAACACTAACAACTATTTCTTCCTTCTGTGGCTCTGCCCCCCAAGTTACGCTTTTCCCTTAAAATCACTAAGAAGGTTGCACCAACCCAGGCTCCATATCAGGAACTCTATATTCCCCTTTAAGATGCAGGGCTGGGGTGTGTGTGTGTATTTTTGTTTTCATCTCAGCACATCTTCAAAGAAATTTTACTGAACAAAACAAAAAAATAAATCCAGATTTGAATAAATCCACTAAATATTTAGAGCTCTAATGCTACCATTCCTAGCATACCAATCGGGATTTGTAGGTTCTGACTCTGAAAAAAAAACAGGAACTTCCTAGCCTTTGGCCTGCTTCCATCTGACAAGTCATATTCCATCATCAACTTGCTGGGGACAGGGTGGGGAGGGAGGGGAAGGGGGGAATCAGTGGGGGAAAAAAAAGGAGAAACATCTGTAACAAAAATAAATAAATTAACTAAAAAATAAATAAATAAAAGTTACTGTTCTTGAAAAGGAAAATAAAATAAAATAAAAGTTGGATTCTGGAAAAAAAAAAAAAAAAGAAAGAAAGAAGTGTCTTCTTACATATCTTGACTCACTGAAGCTTTTCCTCTGAATCTGAGAAAAGGGTTTCTTCCCCACATGAATGATGTCAGAAAGACTGCTCATACCCTGGTGAGACTCTGTACCAACCAAAGGAAATTAGTTTCATCTGTAAAGCCCCTTAATTATAAAATGACCATATCATGCATATAGTAAGAGGTAAGGTTACTGTCTGCCGGTAGAAGGACTGTCAGAAAAGTAGGGGAGAAAGAGAAGACAGTGTCAACATCTGTACAGAGAAAGAGTCTGCCTGGAGGTTTTTGTCTTCCCCTCAGGGAAGATGACTGCTTTAAATAAAAAGAGTATGTAAATAAAGCATGTCATGTATTTCTAGTATTATAATAATCACACTATATGACAATTGCCTTTTTATGTGTGTATGTGTCCTCCATTAGACTGAGCTGACTGAGGGCAGGAATTCAGTCTATTTATTAAATTTTTGTGTCCCCAGAACTTAATACTGTACAATGTCTGACACATAGTAATTGTTCAATGACTGTTTGCTGAATGAAAGTTGAACAAAGATACGACAAAAGCCCTGGCCGGTTTGGCTCAGCCCTTGGAGGTCGGCCTTCGGACCGACGGGTCTTGCGTTCAATTCCGGTCAAGGGTCACGTTTTTTCACTCCACGAAGTCCTAAAACTCTGCCTAGGGTTCTGTTGACTACTACTACAAAAATCTTACTTAGCCAGTTTGTTTCACTTTTATTATAGTGCCCAAAATAAAAAATGAGTTATCTTATCCCGTCCATCTTTTCTCACTTCATGGTCACTGAGACAAAAGCGCTCTTACAACCCCAACAAATAAATATTAGTAGTTCTGGACGGTTTTGACACTTTAGGGTTTTCCTTTTCATACTCCAAGACAACATTTCATAGCACTCGCGCCACCCACGGATAGAAAGTAACACTTCCAACCGTTGTAAATAAATCCTGAAGCTATGCTATTATGATTTGGATGCATCTGTCCATAAGCGAAGCGAAACGGTTTTAACAACGAATCGGGGCAAGTCAAGGTCTCCAATGTTGGGCTGCCCTAGGCAACAGGGTCTCCACTTTTGCATCATCTCCTAAAAGGGCGAGGGGTGCTCTAGAGGGAGCAAGAAGTTTGTATCGTCGGCTCCCCAGTTACTTAATTAGCCCAGGCTCCAGCGAGTCCCAGGTCCTTCTTGCCCATTCCTGCGCTTGGCGAGGGGACTGGCCCTCTTTCGGGGTCCCGAACCTCAGGTGGGCAAGAAGCACTGTCCAGGCCGCGAGCGACCAGAAGGGGCCCTCCGGGCGGCGAGGCAGCGGCGCCGCCCCCTTCCCTCCCTTAGCTTTGGTTTTTCCAGTCCGGGGAGTCGCCACCGCCCACTTTCTAGCAGGACAAACAGCAGCCCGGCCTGGGAACAGCACTTACCCACGTCCTGCTCGAAGGGGTTGGCGGCGAACAGAGGCATCTCGTCGACACGCGCGCCCTAGTCACGGCCTGGCTGAGACCGGCAGCTGCTCCGGGCTGGGTGAGCCGCAGCCGCAGCTTCCCAGATGGCTCCTGGCTCCGCTCCCGCCGCGTCCCCCTACTTCCTCCACCGCACCTGCCCGAGTCCCGCCTGACCCGCCAGCTCTGGTCCGCGCTCCGCCCCCAATTCCGTCCCGGGCAAGGTCCCGCCAGCTGTGGGCATCCTCTCAGCGTCCCTGTCGCTGCCGCTGCCCGGAGGAGGAGGCAGCCCTTGTTCCAGGCTGCCCTGGGTCAGGCATTCTCTGCGGGCACCTGCCCATTTCTAGGACCCCGGCAAGCCACAGAGTAGGGGACCTTCGGGACCGGAAGTTGTCGCGCCTAAAACAAGGAAACACCGGAGACCGAAGATCCAGTGCTACCGGCGTCACTGTAGGGGCCGTGGTCCTCCGGAATTTTCTGCGTGGGACTGCGGGTTCCTACGCGGCAGGCTGGTCCCTCCAGGCAGCCGTGGACCTGCTGTTGCATTGGCGTCACAGTCCGGTTGCCCTGGAAAGGATGGAACCTCGGGAAGGACGTGGCTGTGAGAGTGGACAAGGGGGTTGGTTCTTCTTTCAGGGGCTTAGGGTGTTGCACCCTCCTCGGTGCCTGAACCTCATCGGAGTAATCAACCCGGGAAGTGGTGGTCAAAGTACCCTTGACTCTGGGGACACCTAACTTTTTGCTTCTATCTTGTTGGCTCAAAAAATACTGCTGTACTCGGGGAGTCCAAAGAGGAATGAGGCACACTCCCGGCCTTCAAGTCGCTGACAGTAGTGTATACATGACACTCCTCATACAGGATATGAGATCTTGATATACGGCAGCGCCCCTCCCCCTTAGCAGAGGAGGATGTGGTCCAAGACCCCCATGGGATGCCTGAAACCTTGGATATTATCCATGTCTTTTGTATACATGCATACCTATGATAAAGTTTAACTTATAAATTAGGCACAGTAAGACATTATTAACAATAACTAATAAAATTAAAGTTATACTGTAATCAAAGTTATGTGAATGACTTTGGGCCCATTATTTATCCTCACCCGAGGACATATTTTTGTTTTTTGTTCAGATAGAGCGGGAGGGAGAGAGAGGAAGAGAGAAAAACATCAACGTGAAAGGGACACATGGAGTGGTTGCCACCCGCACAACCCAACCAGGGCCGGGGACAAACTGCAACCCAGGAACCGAACCCAAGTCTCTCTGGACCATAGGCCGACGCTCTAAATGCTGAGCCAAATGGGCCAGGGCGACTTTGGGCCCATTATTAAGTAAAATAAGAGTTAATTGAACAGAAGCACTACCATAGCACAAAGCGATCTAATGAGGGGGCTTTTAAGTGCCTAATGAGGAGTTAGCACACAGGTTAGATATGCTGGACAAGGGGATAATTTAAGTCTCAACCAGCTGGAGGATGGCTGGAGATTTCATCATGCTCTGCAGAATGCCTTACTATTTAAAACTTATGGATTATTTCTGGAATTTTCCATTTAATATTTTCAGACCACAGTTGACCACAGATAATTGAAACCATGGAAAGCAAAACTGCAGCTCTGGCCAGCATAACTCAGAGCGTCTGCTGGGAGGGCCCAGGGTTCAATACACAGCAACCAATTGATGTGTCTCTCTCACATCCACATTTCTCTCTCTTCTCTTCTCCTTCCTGTTCCCTTAAACTCTCTCTAAAAAAAAAAAAATCAATGGAAAAAATATCCTCAGGTGAGGATTAACAAAACAAACAACAAAAATTCAGATAAGGGTAGACTAGTGTACAGTCAGAGTCACAAATTCAAATTCCCGTAGGATCCAACCAGGTATCTAAACAAATGTGAAAGTGCAAGCACCGTCTCACCCAAATACTCCTCCTCCTTAACCCGGCTTTATTTTCCATAGCATTTCCCATTTCCTGATATGGAATTTACTTATTTTCTGTCTCTCCTCTTACAAATATAAATTCTATGATCAGTTTTGTTCATTGCTGTATCCCCAGCATCTAAAACAATGTCTGGCAAGTAATAGGTGCTCAATAAATACTTTTCAAATGTACCCATGACTGTCTAACCAAACAGCATGTATCTGAAGGTGATAACTACTAGTAAACTTGAGCCATTTGTTGAAGTGTGGGCCCTACCAGAGCTTCAAATTTTAAAATTATTTATTTTAGTATGTTTTTATTGATTTTTTTAGAGTGAGGAAGGGGGAGAGAGAAACATCCATGTGAGAGAGAAACATCAATCAGCTGCCTCCAGCAGCCCGGGCACGTGCCCTGACCAGGAATGGAACCAGGACCTCTCTCAGTCCATAGGACAACGCTCAATCCACTAACCCACACTGGCCGGGCTTAAAATCATTTTTAAATGTTAAGAATTACTTCAATCTTTTAACAACGGAACAAGCAAAACCATTTTACAACCTCTGATACAAAGACTTGATAAATAGAAGAATCTCTACACATGTAATAGATCAGGGAAGTGGTTGCACTTATACTATTAAAATAGGTGCTCAAGTAAGAAACATTTGCAGGTGAAAGGAGCTGGTTTAAAAAAAAAAAATTGACCCTAAGATATTCAAAGTATGTTTGGAGATTATCTGAATGGATTTGTGTAGGATTTAAGGCTTAGTGTTGGACTAGAAAAGAAGGCTAGATAGAGATAAGAGGAAACAGATTGAGAAGAGCCTTAAGAGCAAGCTAATTTTTAACAAAACTTTAGTATATAAGGCACTAGATAATTATTTAAAGATTCCGAGTAGTGGAATAATTTCCCAAAAAGAGTTTCCAAATATTAATCTGATATCGCTGTGTATATGAAAAAGACCCAGGCAGAACAGTTTAGGAGGCTATTGCTTCACTTGAAAACCATAAGCAGAGATCATGTAGAGGAGCTTGTTTTGAAATAAGAGCAAAGAGCTAACGAATTGCCTTTGGGAAGCATTCACATTTTCAAGAGACTCCTTTAGCTGCTCCTCATTTTTAATGGCAAGAATCTGTAGGTATTTCCTTTTCTGTGTGTGTAGTGGGTCTCTTGGTGAACTACTCCCACTAACAACAAATTTTAAGTCACTAGGAGTCAGACTTTGTGTTAGAAACAAGAGGATGAAGATTACTACTTCATCTAATGAAGCTATTGAAAAAATTAAAAATATGTCAGTGGCAGCCCACAAATTCTGGTGTGCAAAGAAATGCGACTTTTTCATTTTTCTATTGTACAGCCTCTTTTGAGCCTGTCTCCCTGATAACAGAAAATAATCTTATTAAATTCAGTCTCCTTTGGGTTTTCTTGGTTTTGGGTTTACCCTCAACAAATCTGATATCCTTACCTCAGACCACTTTCCCCAAACATACAACAAGTTCCATCCCCAGGTGTGTTCTTTCAATTCTGCCAGTACCTATGAAACTTGACCCTAGTTATTTGTCTAGAAACACTGGAGGCAGTTGTGGCAAATCTTGAGAAGAGAAAATAGCATCTTGCAAGGCACTTCCTCGGGTGAGATTTCTGCGTGGTCTTCAGACAAAGGAAGGCCATCAGCTTCTAGCAAGGGCAAGTGCACCACTACTGTCCACAGAGGATTGAGGTAAATCTATCAGCTCAAAGTTCTCAAGAGGATCCACCTAGATATCCCCATTCTAGATCTCAGTCTGATTCCCTTGCAGGGTCCTGACTTTAGGAGACATGCTATGGGTTATGAACTCAACCTGTTTTAAAATTCTGCTACCCTCAACTTTCGGTCAAGATGGTGGCATAGGTAAACGCGGTATCTTGTCCTCCCACAACCACATCAAAGTTACAACTAAACTACAGAACAACCATCATTCAAAACCGCCTGAAATCAGGCTAAATGGAAGTCCTACAACTACGAAATTAAAGAAGCAGCCACACCGAGACTGGTAGGAGGGGCGGAGGCGCAGACAGGCTGGTCCCACACCCACTTGTGGCAGATAAAAATCAGGAGGGACACCTTGGCTGGCAAGGTTCTCCCTGAGGACTGAGGGTTCTCTGTCCTACACCAGGCGCCCCGCTCAGGGTTCCAGTGGCAGGAGAGAAGTCCACATCACTTCTGGCTGTAAAAACCAGGAATTGAGGCTGAGGGAGGCTGAGGCTGCTGGAGCCCCAGGCAGCTCCTCTTAAAGGGCCCATGCATGGACTTACTTGGATTCATGGACTTACTCGGATTTGCACCCTCCAGGCTCCAGCGTTGGGGAAGAAACTTGAAAGGCACTAGAGATGTAAAGGAAGAACTGAGTTGTTTGGCCTGGGGGCAAAGGCTGGACAGACCTGTTGTCAGAGGCCTTTGTTCCTTTGGTGAGCCCTTCCCTGGGGCTGCAGACAGCGGCCATACCTGGGACTCTGGCAATTTGGCTCACACTGGTTGCCCCACCCTGGTGATTCCCTGAGGCCCTGCCCCACCCAACTTTCAGGCCCACCCAAGTTGTTGCCAATTGATTTACCATAGGATTGGCCTGCCTTGGATCCTGCTTCAGGTTTTCCTAAAGTCTTTGAAACAAGCAGCATCTGGTCTCAGCAAGCCCCATACCTCTCATTAAGTGGCCCCAGGCCTGGCACTTGAAACAGCCAGCCTTGGTTCACAATTTGGCTTTTCCTGGGCACTTCCAAGCCTAGCACAAGAAGCAGCCATCTGCAGATCACTTTGTAGCTTATGCCGGGTGGCCCCGGATAGAACACAGGCAGTGGCTGACCTGGCCCCAGAGCCAGCACACCCAGTGGACAGCTTCAGAACACTGTGAAGCACCACCACCCAACCACCTCCACAAGTGACACACTCAAGAAATGAACTCAGTGGGTACCAGAGCCTTGCTGAAGTAAATCTTGCTCTGTGTGGTGGGCCCCCACACAGCTGATCCTCCAAGGTAGTCAGAGGTCAGTGGATAGTGGGCACAGCCAGTCCTTCCAGCTGATTAGCCTGAGTAAAATCCTGTCATTGATGTGCCAAGAGCAATCAAGACTCAATTACAACAGAAGGGTGTAAAGTCCACACGAGGGGTGCACCTCGAGGGCCCAGCTGGGAGATCAGGGAGGCTGTGCCACTGGACCCTACAGGACACCTACTACAACAGGCCACCCTAGGAAGCACAGGAGACATAGCAACTCTACCTAATACATAGAAAAAAACACAGGGAGGCAGCCTAAATGAGGAGACAAACAGGTCCAAAATGAAAGAACAGAATAAAACTCCCAGAAAAGAACTAAGCGAAATGGAGATAAGTAACCTAACAGATGCAGAGTTCAAAACACTGCTTATAAAGATGCTCAGTGAACTTAGTGAGAACTTCAGTGAACTTAGTGCAGGCCTCAAGGCATAAAAAAGGACCAGTCAGAAATGAAGGATGCAGAGTCAGAAAAGAAGGAGGCACTAACTGAAATAAAGAATAATTTACACAGATTCAATAGTAGAGTGGGTAAAGCCAAGTAGCAAACCATGGATTTGGAATATAAGGAAGCAAAAAACAGCCAATCAGAACAGCAAGAAGAAAAAGAAACCAAAAAAATGAAGGCATTAAGAAGTACAAATTGGTTGTTAGACTGACAAACCTCAAAGGGTAGGGGGGTGGGGAAGTGGGAAGAAGTAAACCAAAAAGCTTATATGCATATATGCATAACCAATGGACACAGAGAGCAGTGTGGGGAAAGGCAGGAGGGGGGTGGGAAGAGGGAGGAGGGGGTCAATAGGGGAAAAAAGAGGAACATCTGTAATACATTCAAGGATAAAGATGAGTTTAAATAAATAAATAAATAATTCTGCTGCTCTCACAATCAGGTCCTGAGAGTGATTTTTTTTTTTTTAAATCACACTCGATGTCCCTCGGCTACAGTAAATAAAGTGTGCTCTCTTCCCTTGCTCTTGTTCTTTCTTGCTTTCTCATTTTTCTCTTTCTGTTTCAGTTTGGATGATTTCTCTCTCTCTTTAGAGTGAGTGGTTATGTTATTTTTCATGTGTTTCCAAAGCGTTTGGTTTGAATGTTTTTAATAAATTGTTTATTTTGAAATAATTTTAATTTCTAAAAAAGTTACAAAGATAGTACAGAGAGTTCTCGTGTTTACCTCTCACCCTGTTTCTTCCATAATTAACATCTTACATTTCCATGGTACATTTTTCAAAACTAAGAAACAAACATCAATTCTTCATTATTAACTAATTCCAGACTTGACTTGGATTTTATCAGTGTTTACATTAATGTCCTCTTTTTTTTTTCCAGGATCCAATCTAGGTGTGTCAGGTCCCTGAGACCCCTCCCAGGTTCAGTGACTTGCTAGGGCTCACAGAACTCAGCATATAGACATCCACATGAAGAACTCAGCATATAGACATCCACATGACTATGATTCATTACACCAAAAGGAAACAAAACAAAATCATCAAAGGGAAATGTCACATGGGATGAAATCTGGAGGCACAAGCTTCCAAGAGTCCTCTCCCAGTAGAGTCACACAGGACATGCTTTATTCTTCCAGCAATGAGTTGTGACAACATGTGAAATGCTGTCTACTAGGGAAGCTTCTTGCAGATTCAATACCTAAGGTTTTATTGGGGGCTAGTCACACAGGCACGCTCTACCTAACACACACTCAATTTCCAGACTCTCAGAAGAAACGCAGGTGTTCAGTGTGAACTACCTTGTTTGTACAGTTTAGGCACCATGATCCATTCTTATCAGGGAATTGTGGGAACTCTCTTAAAATCTAAGTTCCCAGATGCCAAGAGCCAACCTTGCAAACAGGACTTTCCATGATAAGAACAGCAGTCTCATGTTAACTCTTCTGCATACCAGGGTACCAAGTTCCACTGAGTTGTCATGTCTCCCAATTCTCCTCTAATTTGTAACAATTTCTTAGTCTCTCCTTGTCTTTCATGTCCTGGATAATCTTGAGAAGTGTTGACCAGATACCTTGTATACTGTCCCTGAATCTAGGTTTGTCTCGTAGCTTTCTCATGCCTAAATGGGTATTATGAGGTTTTGGAAAGAATACCACAAAGCTGAAGTGTCCTCATAACATCATTGTAGGGAGTACACAGGATATGCACATGATATCTGGTGAGGGTAACTTTCAGTACTTTGTAAATGTAGCATTTGCCAAGTTACTCCACTTAAGAGCTAATATTTGTCCCTGTCCCTACTCTGTTCTTAGGAAGCAGATCATTGAATCTAGCCAATCCTTAAGGGAATTAAGCTTCACTTTCTAGAGAGGGGTATTTAAATATATTATTGGAATTCTGTAAGGAAATTTTGTTTCCTCTATTATTTATTCAATTATTTATATCAGTATGGACTCATATATAGTTATTTTATCATTTGGGCTGTAATCCAATAATACTTTTGTTGTTACCATCGTCGTTTTTGCTCAAATTGTTCCAGTTTTGGTCACTGGGAGCTCTTTCAGTTGACTTCTATGTCCCTTTGCTGTATCCCTATCCATTTTTTTCTTTTTTGTGTGTGCTACAAGATGCTCCAGGCTCATCTTGTATATTCTCTGCCCCAGTCTTAGAGTCAAGCGTTTTTCAAAAGAAGGTTTCTTTAAAGGCCGTCATAGAAGATTCCTAGCCTTGAGTAAGCTGGCTAACCTGAGCTTGTCGTTTCCTTCCTGTGGCACATTAATAGTAATTAACAACAACCAACCAAGTCCCCAATCCTTACAACTGTCTTTACCTTTCTCAAGTACTAGAGCCACTACAGCAGCTAGTGCATGCCCTTCTACGTATACCCAATCCCAATTTACCATGGTCTTAGTAATTGTGATGCTGCTACAGAATTAGTTCTCAAAATTTGGCATCCTTCATAAGTGCTTCTTAGGCTTAGCCCTTCTCCTCTTAGGTGAGGCGAGAATGCTAGAGGGGAATGTAGTTGGGTATTTCCCTTCCTTCCCCCAGGTTGGTTAGGCTCTGGTAAAACAGTTTCTCTTGAAGTCAGACCTCGTTAAGAAGAACAGAATGCGCTGGGCTTGTTTTAAAATATGGCTACTTCCCACCACTGCGAGAAACACAAGGGGATTTTCTCTAAACCTTCACTGTGGGAACCTGGTAGAGTTCACAGAGGAAACACTCACTAAAATTTGCAGGCCTGCCAATGACTGGGCTGCCCAGAAATTTTAAAGTTGTACACATCCTGTCTCCAGCAAATCATCAATTACAGTTTATTGACCCCACTGGTTTTCGTGGAATTTTTGCTCCAGTAAGTTGTGATTCACTATGTCTGCCTATCTCTCCAATTTTGGGGGCAGCTGTTTACCTGTGACTTCAGTTCTCTGATGGATCTAAGAAGAGTTGATTTTAAATTCACCATTTTTTCTTATTGTGTGGGTGAGAGTGACGACTTCTAAGCTCCTCAGATGCTGGACCAGAAACCAGAAGTTGGCTCTTTTTCTCTTTTGTATCATTGGTACCCAATGTTTTAGACCCATGTAGCAGAAACTTTGGAATAAGCTGTAATTCTACTCTTAATTTTCCAAATTTTTTTAAACCTATTTTTTTCACTTCTTTCTTCCAACTCGCTTTTTACTGTTCTCCTCTCCTCCCTTCCCCTTGGCTCACCTCTATCATGTGCCAAGTTGACCTGTCCCACAGGTCGAGCAACGAGGACTCTAGAGGGGGAGTGAGGATGAGGAGGGACAAGAGACACGAGAAATGGAGACAAGACAGGGTTCTGATCAAGTCTCCTTTATTCAGGGGAAATTCACATAATATATAGGGCAAGAAGCACCTGTTGCCAAGCACCAGCTTGCCCGAAGCAATGCCAGGAAATACCACAAAAGGAACAAAAGGTCAGCAAAGACTGGCTTGTTGAGTAAATGGTTACTTAAAGAAATGCAAAATGCAGAGATAAAGAAAAGCAGAATGCAGAGATATCCTGCCTTGGGGCAGGAGATGGCAGAGCAGATTTTAACAAAATGGATGCCATGCAAAAAATCGCCCACACCAAGTTCTTGTTTTCTCCATGCCTTCTGATTGTTCCCCTTGAAAAAAGGCATCCACTGTGTTGTACACTTGAAACTAATATAATACTCTGAGTCACCTCTAATTGAAAAATAAGCAAAGATTTTTTTAAAAAACCACAATGAAATAACACTACACACGTATTAAAATGGCTAATAAATAAATAAATATTACACACGAGAAGGAGCATCCATGTAGAGGATGAGAAGGAGCTGGGATGTACTTGACGCTCTGTTAACTGAGTCATGAGTCCATAAGGCTGCCTCAATCCCAGAGAGGGAGTCTTTTATTCTTAAACATACCATTTGGGCTAGCATAGCCACACACACACACACACACACACACACACTAATTATCCTGAAATACTACCTTTATGGTTTTATTTCCTTACCCAAGAACCTACTGGATTTTGCCACAAAAAATTCAATCTGAGGTGTCATTGCCTTGGTAAGCAACTCATTTTTTCTAGCTCAGTAACCTTATTTCCCCTGGCTGGAAGCATCAGTTTTTGAAGTCAGATGAAATTTCAAATCACAGCCCTGCCACTGAATATGCGACTTTGGAAAAATACTTGAGTTCTAGGAACCTCAGTTTTCTTATCTGCAAGTATCTACTTTATAAGTTTGCTGTGAAGATTAAATAAGATCATGAGAGCTTTTCCTATAGTAAGTGCTCAGTAGCACTCATTATAGCACTTAACAAAAGTGTTACTTTACCTTCCCTACTCCTGCACAATGAATAAAAGCATTTTTCAGGTGCATTACACATTTCATGTTTCATTTAGTAAACATTGGGTGCTTACTGCTTGAAAAATACTGGTGATGGCATGGGGTATGAAAATTATATAATAGCTGCCCTTTAATGAGATATATTCAGATGGAGAGAGTGATTTAAGAAAATGATTAATGGAAGATTAGGAAAAAGATTAGGGAAAATTAGGACAGAGTAATTTAGGAAAATGAATAGAAGATTCAATTGCTGACTGAATAAAGACCAATGGCATTTTGGTATGTACCTATTTAAAATATTTTAGTTGCCTAGTTGAGGACAGCCCAACAAATTTGGTGTTAGAAATGCTTCTGATTGTAATATGAAATCTTATCTCAAACTAAACTCTCACAAATTGAATAGATTGAATCCTTAGCAAAAGTAACAGAGGATCTATGTATGGACAGTCTGGAAAAAAATCATTTTGTAAATCAGCTATGAAAAAAAATATGAAAAAGTAAAGGATGAACAGAAGTAATAATAACATTAAAGGGTCATGTAGAAGCCTGGCTGATGTTGCTCAGTGGTTGAGCATCGGCCCATGCACCAAGAGGTTGCCGGTTTGATTCCCAGTCAGAGCACATGCCCAGGTTGTGGACCTGATCCCCAGTGGGGGGCATGCAAGAGGCGGCCAATTGATGTTCTCTCTCCTTGATGTTTCTACCTCTCTCTTCCTCTCCCTTTCCTGTCTCTCTAAAATCAATAAAGAAAAAAAATTTTTAAAGGGTCATGTAGAAGAAAAAAGGTGTACAGATTCAGGAAACCATGTGTGTGCACACATGTGTATGTGTTTTAAAGAAAATAACTGAGTTGAAGGTTATCTTAAAAGCCTATGGACTTCCGGTCAAGATGGCAGCATAAGTAAACGGTATCGCCTCCTCCCACAACCACATCAAAGTTACAACTAAACTATAACCCAACCATCATTCTGAACCACCTGAAATCTAGCTGAATGAAAGTCCTACAACTATGAAATTAAAGAAGCAGCCACACCGAGACTGGTAGGAGAGGTGGAGGCGCAGACCAGCTGGTCCCACACCCACATGTGGCGGATAAAAATCAGGAGGGACACCTCGGCTGGCAACGTCCTCCCTGAAGAGTGAGGGGTCCCGTCCCACACCAGGCGCCCCGCTCAGGGTCCCAGTGCCAGGAAGAGACGTTCCCACCACTTCTGGCTATAAAACCAGTGGGAACTGAGTCAGAGGGAGGCTGAGGCTGCTGGAGCCCCAGGCAGCTCCTCTTAAAGGGCCCACACATGGACTTACTCGGACTTGCTCCCTCTGAGCTCAAAGGGGAGGCAGCTTAAGGGGTGTCAGAGACATATAGAAAAGAACTGAGCTGTTTGGCCTCGGGATGAGGGCTCGAGCGGCAGCTTTCTTCTGGACAGAGGTGCTGGCAGACGGTCATGTTCCTTTGGTGAGCCCTTCCCTGGGGTGGCAGACAGCCGCCATATCTGGGACACCAGCCACCAGGCTCACACTATTTGCCCCACCCTGGTGATTCCCTGAGGCCCTGCCCCACCCAAATTTTGTGCCCACCCAAGCTGTTTCCAAAGACTTTACCGTAGGATTGGCCTGTCTTGGATCCTGCTTCAGAGTTTCCTAAAATCTCTCAAACAAGCAGCATCTGGCCTCAGCTAGCCCATATCTCTGGTTAAGTGGCCCCAGCCCTGGCACTAGAAGCAGCCAGCCTTGGTTCACAATTTGGCTTTTCCTGGGCACCTCCAAGCCCAGCACAAGAAGCAGCCATCTGCAGATCACTTTGTAGTTTATGCTGGGTGGCCCCGGATAGAACACAGGCAGTGGCTGACCTGGCCCCAGAGCCAGCACACCCAGTGGACAGCTTCAGAACACTGTGAAACACCACCACCCGACCACCTCCACAAGTGACACACTCAATGAGTGGCTCAGTGGGTATCAGAGCCCTGACAAAGTAAGTCTTGCTCTGTGTGGTGGGCCCCTACACATCTGATCCTCCAAGGTAGTCAGAGGTCAGTGGCTAGTGGGCACAGCCAGTCCTTCCAGCTAATTAGCCTGAGTAAATCCCTCCCATTGACATGCCAATAGCAATCAAGACTCATTTGCAACAGAAGGGTGTATAGTCCACACTAGGGGTGCTCCTCAAGGGCCTGGCTGGGGTGATCAGGGAGGCTGTGCCACTGGATCCTACAGGACACCTACAACAATAGGCCACCCTATGAAGCCTAGGAGACATAGCAACTCTACCTAATACATAGAAACAATCACAAGGAAGCAGCCAAAATGAGGAGACAAAGAAACATGTCCCAAATGAAAGAAAAGAACAAAACTCTAGGAAAAGAACTAAACAAAATGGAGATAAGCAATCTAACAGATGCAGAGTTCAAAACACAGGTTATAAGTTTGCTCAAGGAACTTGATGAGACATTCAAAGGACTTAGTGAGAACTTCCAGGAACTTAAGGAAACCTCCAAGGAACTTAGTGAGAACATCAACTACATAAAAAAGGATCAGTCAGAAATGAAGGATGCACTAACTGAAATAAAGAATAATTTATAAGGAATCAATAGTAGAGTAGGTACAGCCAAGAAGCAAACCATTGATTTGGAATATAAGGAAGCACAAAAGACCCAGTCAGAACAGGAAAAAGAAAAAAGAATCCAAAAAAATTAGGATAGTGTAAGGAGCCCCTGAGACAACTTCAAGTGTGCCAACATTCACATCATAGGGAAGGAGAAGAAAGAGAGCAAGAAATTGAAAACCTATTTGAAAAAATAATGACAGAAAACTACCTTAATTTGGTGAAGGAAACAGACATACAAGTCCAGGAAGCACAGAGAGTTCCAAACAAGTTGAACCCAAAGAGGTCCACACCAAGATACATCATCATCAAAATGCCAAAGGTTAAATACAAAGAGAAAATCTTAAAAGCAGCAAGAGAAAAGCAGTCCCTTACCTACAAAGGAGCTCCCATAAACTGTCAACTGATTTCTCAAAAGAAACTTTGCAAGCCAGAAAGAAGTTGTAAGAGATATTCAAGGTGATGAAAAGCAACGACCTACAACCAATATTACTCTATTCTTCAAAGCTATCATTTAGAATTGATGAACATATAAAAAATTTTTCAGACAAGAAAAGCTAAAGGAGTTCATCACCACCAAACCAGTATTATATGAAATGTTGAAGGGTCTTTTTGAAGGAGAAGAACAAAAAGAACAATAAAATGGCAATTAACACATATCTATCAACAATTGAATCTACAAACAAAATGAGCAAGCAGAACAGAAACAGACTCATAGATACAGAGAACTTTTTGTTGCTTTCCAGACTGCTGGGGGCTGGGGGGAATGGATGAAAAGGAATTAACAAGCACGAATTGGTTGTTAGACCGATGAACCTCAAAGGGAAGGGGGTGTGGGGATGGAAATAAACCAAAGAACTTCTATGCATATATGCATAACCAATGGACACCAACAATAGTGTGGGGAAGGCAGGAGGGGGGCGGGATTGGGGAGGAGGTGGTCAATGGAGAAAAAAGGGAGAAACATCTATGATACATTCAACAATAAAGATGAGTTAAAAAAACAACAACCTATGGCTAAAAAGCTCTAGTTTCACAGGACTCCTAACAGAATTAGTTGATTCTATCAGTAACTCTGTTTACTGGAAATACAATGGAAAAGTGGTGCCATGTAATTACACTAAAAATTAGCTTAATTTTTACTTTATAATTTATTTAGAACTACAGATTTATTTTTTCCTTTATCATCATCATTGCCACACTCTTCACAGTAGGTGGCGACATTGCTTCACTCCTGGAGTGAATTGGCCTGGCCTTAACGATGAAACAGAGGCAAACTTTGTTTTTGTGTTTTTTATCCTCACCCGAGGACATTTTTGCATTTATTTTCAGATAGAGCAGGAGGGTGAGAGGGAAGAAGAGAGAGAAACATCGACGTGAGAGAGACACATGGAGTGGCTGCCACCCAGACGACCCCAACCGGGGCCAGGGACAAACCGCAACATAGGTAGGTGCCCCCAGCGGGAACCAAACCGAAGACTCTCTGGACAGCAGGCCGACACTCTAACCTCTGAGCCAAACCGGCCAGGGCCAGAGGCAAACTTTGAAACAATTTCAGAGACCTAATGTTGCCAAAATCAAAAACACTGTCCTTAAAAAGTTATATGATATGACTTTTAACATTATAATATAGCAAATTTTTACATATTCTACATTGTTTAATAAAAAGTATTTGTTGACTAATTTCTTTTGCCAATGACTGTCAATAAACCAGAATGTGCTATTTTAAAATTAATATTCAGTTAATTTTTACCACAAGAATTTAACAAATCGTCTCCTTTTCAGTTCAGTTTTAATGTAAATATAGTATTTATTTATACTTAATTTTATGTGTGCTGGTTATTCAACAATGTTTATTATGCCTATGACGACCAGGACTCTCTGAATCTCTGCAAAGTACAGTCAGAAGAGCCGTTTTCTGGGCACGGCACTGAAGACAAGTAAAATCGCAACACATATTTGAGATTTAAAATATTGCTGCAAGGCAATGCATAGCCATACTTACACATGCTGTGGAGTAGTCATTTTCATTTGCCCTAAAATTTACCTCTTGTAGCTTTAAAGGGTACGTACAGCCTAATTTTAGTGCTCAGAATTTATTTAATATTTGTACTTAGCTATAAGATTCTAAGATCTTATCTTTTAAAATCTTTCTTATTCTAAAATACAGAATAATTATTTTTTTAAAGAATGACAACTGTGTATTGCCCTGGCCGGTTTGGTTGAAGCATTGGCCCCACGGACCAATGAGTCGCAGATTTGATTCCAGTCAAAGGCACGTACCTCAGTTGTGGTTCATCCCTGGCCCTGGTCGGGGTTGTGTGGGAGGCAACCAGTCAATGCGTCTCTCTCACATCAATGTTTCTCTCTCTCTCCCTCCCTCCCACTCTATCTGAAGATAAATAGAAACATATCCTTGGGTGAAGATTAAAAAATAATAATAATAAGTGTATCTCCTGTCCAGTTTGGGTTCCCTTTTTTGATCCTTTCTGTGGCCACTGAAGTCTTACTAGAACTGCACCATTCCAAGTAGAGATGTATCATGGTTTTATAGCAGATGGTATTATATTTTTATTGCTGGTTTCTAACAATTTCTTAAAGATACGGAACATGAACTAATTAATTCCTTTAGGAAACCAACTTCAAAATTTCAAGATTCCTTTCTTGGACATAATTAATATATGCCTTCTAACCCAGCATTCATGCAACTTAGGTTGCTTTTCCCCAAATGTCTTCTATTGTTAACATTAGTTGAAGTTTATCAATTTTTTTCTAGTTAAGGGCAATTCTCAATTTAAAAAAAAAAAACATTTGAAAGATTTGTACAAAATATAAGAAACCACATTTGTTGCAGGAATTAATCATAGTTTCCACAAGTATATTCATACTTTTAGTAAGGTATTTTACAGGTCTCAGATTAAACACAAAGACAAAAAGTTCTAAAAAAAGCATTAAGTTTTGTTTGTACCAAAAAAGTTATATGTAATATCAAATAATGCCTCTCTAATGTACCAAAAGCTGTGACTTAGTATTCTTTGTATCACCTGAGCCTGGATCGTAGGTGTGCAAACAGCTGTTGGTTGAACAAATGAGTGCACCTGAAAGTGCTGGTGTTCTGAACCACTTCGATTCCATCCACAGGCAGGCCTCAGGCACCCGACTGGAAGCCCATGGCTAATCTCAAGCCCCAGGGGGAATCTTTCTAGGCATCTTCCTCCTGTTTCTCTTGTTCTGCTCAGTGTCTCTGATTCCCAGCCTGTGCATCATTCCCAGCATCCTCCTCTCAACCGCGCCCCTTCTAAATTGCTGCTTCAGTTGGCAAAAAAACACATTCAACATTCTCACCATTTGGACTCTCTGCCAGATTTGTTCCAGCTTTGCTGTCAGGTCTGCGTTTCCCATCTTCCTGGACATCAAGTGCTGTTTTAATACAGCCTTGGCTCACCAAGCTCCTCCCTGGGAACTCAGAAAAATTCAGGGAAAATGCAAAAATGAACTAAATCAGTTTAAACAATGTAGATTATTAACGACTTCAGTAGCTGAAGTAATTGCACTATAAATAGAAGGGAGATCTATAAAGATGATGGGCCTAATTTTTAAAAGACTAAGGGAAGAAGTTGGAATCATTATAGGGTCAACATAACAAAGGAGGGCACGTCCAAGAGATAACCGTGCAGTCACTATAGGAAAAGATTATGGGCAAGAATTACAGGGAGTTTTGTTTATGAAGGAGGAAGATATTGTACTATTTCTATTTGTCACTATACAAGGTTAAATTGTTCAGTAAGTTGAATAATAAATTAATTTAAACATGATTAGATACTACAGTGGAATTACCATAAGTAGCAAGTGACATTGCTGAATGGCAGGCAAGCGAGTGTAGTGGTGGATCACTCGTCACAGTGAGGCATTTAAGACCTTTGAAATAGAGAAGATATTCAGAAGTGATGCAGAAAACATGTACTTACTTTTTGTAAAACTACAGTCCAAAAACTGTGGAAATATTCTTTATGGTTCTAGTTATATGGTACCCGAAGACTATAATGACTTTCAAAACAATGTAGAAAGAGAGATAAATTATACTGGGGTCTACATCTGAAAACCAGCCAAATGATCAAGAAAGGTAGATGTTAAGATGTGTGATCAGCCCTGGCCGGTTTGGCTCAGTGGTGAGAGCATCGGCCTGCAATCCAGAGAGACCCGGGTTCAGTTCCCGCTAAGGACACATACTTAGGTTGCAGTTTGTCCCCGGCCCTGGTTGGGTTATGCGGGTGGCAGCCACTCGATGTGTCCCTTCACGTCGATGTTTCTCTCTCTCTCTCCCTCCCACTCTATCTGTACAAAAAATGGAAAAATATCCTCGGGTGAGGATAAAAAAAAAAAAAAAAAAAGACAGAGAGCATAATGACCATTAAATGTTATACAGTGGACAATAAACTTGAGACAATGTTTTTTAAACTCAGTCTGGTCAAGTTCTCAAAGTCAAGTGGTACTAAAGAAGACCAAGATCAATTGTAGATGATATAACCAAAATGAGTTCCTAGAAGAAAACAGAGGACAATATTCTTCCACAAACCATTCCCATGGTCTAAGAATGAAATCTTAGATGCGAAAAACAACTATCACATGAACCCAAATAAATTGCTGTATTTTCCTAAACACCCTGTATGAGTGTCTTAATTCACTACCAAATTACTGTTTTAGGACTAACCTTTAGACATAAGAGTAACATCTTCCGTATTCCACTTAAAATGAAATAATCTTTGCTTCCCAAATTCATTAGCGTACTAACAGAATCCAGGAATAGCAATTATTAGTTATTAGGCATAGCAAAATGAAACCCTAAGTGTAATTAGTGAATTATTTTACCACTCCTACACTCAACACACGTGTTCCCTATTCTTATCCCCACTAGAAAATAAAATGTTCGTGCTCTTTGTATTTGTAAAGGGATCAGTAGGTTTAAACAGAGACAAATGAAATATATATCTTTTTCTTTAGCTGGTCTCCAAACACCTGTTCATTTGTTGTTGTTGTTGTTGTTGTTTATTGACTACATCTACCCTAACTGTAGTACAAAATAGGCTGTGATCCTGCATCAAAGCTAAAGAAAAGGAAAATATAGTTCCTAAACACATCACTATAATCTTGTGGTTGACATTTTTTTTTTTAGTTATATAACACTTATGAAGTGTTAATATTTGTTTCATAACAATCTTTCAGATAAGACTCATTAGCTAAATCTAAGAAGGATTGCCCTGCTAAGGGGTAGCTAATTAGCTACCTCTAATTCTTAGAGATAGCAAATAGTGTGCCTAGCAAATGTGTGCACAAGCACACCTTTGATATGCAGACCAACAAATCTTGTGTGCAACCCCCTTCTGCTTCCTTTTATCAGGCTCCTGAAGTCCAGGTCACTGTCCTGCTTCTCTAAATCATCCCAGGGCCTGTATCAGACAACTAGAGACCACACCTGTAGCCCGGAGCCCACAGAAATTATTCCAACTCTCTGGTCCTAAACATGCTCAGCTGCTAACACTACCTCATGCATTCCTTCCCATGCAAACCACAACCAAGGCTTTTGCCCCTGCTTTCCTCTCACTTGTTCTGCCCCCTGACTGGCCCCAGCCCTTCCTGTAGCCCAGCATGGCATGGTGTGCCCCTGCTCCTAGGGACCAGCTAGGAGTTGGTAAGTAACCAAGTCTCTTTGCAATTACAGTTATCTCCTAATCTGTTGGGCTCACCATACCTGAGTAAAAAACAAACTCCCGGGTACATTTTAAAAACAAAACAAGGGATACAGAATGTAAAGGGTATATAAAGAAGTTGATATCGGAGTGCAGTCCAAGGAACTTGAGACCCTTCAAGGAGTCTGAGAGAGCAAAATCATGCTCAAGGCAAAGGTCCTTTCAGAGGGCTCTAGCCAGTGGATTTTAATGTAACAGAATATGGTGTCAGGCTGCTCATGGTTGCTGATCTTTGAAACTACCACTTATCGAATATTGGTATTGTGTCACAGAAGAATATCGACAGTTTTCTGGAAAGCTTTAAAAATATCTTCTTTTTCCAACTGCCTATCTGCATTAGGCCAGGTTTTCTTCATATACTTGAACTAGAATAATGTATTGAATGCAGAAACCGGTATCAGAATGCAGCTGTCTTCTATCAAGCCAGTTCTTAAAGAGACTGGAAAAAGTGAGCATAATATTTTTTCATTGTTTAATTTAGAAAATGCATTTATTTTTCATAAAACTATTATTTATAATATGCTTATTATTGTTATTTTAATGAATCAATTCTTTGTGTTTCTCAGTTTCCACTTAAAATATGATCAATATCAATAGACAGAACCTACTCTTAAGAGCGAAAAAGGGTCATGAGACCAAAATTTTGAGAATCACTGTTTTTTATTTATTTATTTTTTAAAAAATCTTTATTGTTGGATGTAAAATGTATTACAGATGTTCCACATTTTTCCCCCATTGACCCCCTCCTCCCCACTTCCGCCCCCCTCCCACCTTTTCCCACACTATTGTCTGTGTCCATTGGTTATGCATATAAGTTCTTTGGTTTATTTCTTCCTACCCCCCCAACCCCTTTCCCTTTGAGGTTTGTCAGTCTAGCTATGAATTTGTACTTCTTAATCTCTTCACCTTTTTCACCCATTCCCCCAACCCCCTTCCCAACTGGCAACCAAAAAATGTTCTCTGTATCTATGAGAATGTTTCTGTTCTACCTGTTCATTTTGTTTGTAGATTCCATTGTCGATAGATATGTATTCATTGCCATTTTGTTTGTTCATACCTTTATCTTTTTCTTCAAAAAGACCCTTCATCATTTCATATAATAACGGTTTGGTGGTGATGAACTCCTTTAACTTTTTCTTGTCTGGGAAAGTTTTTATATGTCTATCGATTCTAAATGACAGCTTTGCAGGATAGAGTAATCTTGGTTGTAGGTTCTTGCTTTTCATCAGTCTGAATATTTCTTGCCACTCCCTTCTGGCCTGCAAAGTTTCTTTTGAGAAATCAGCTGACAGCCTAATAGGAACTCCCTTGTAGGTAACTAGCTGCCTTTCTCTTGCTGCTTTTAAGATTCTCTCTTTGTCTTGAACCTTTTGCATTTTGATGATGATGTGTCTTGGTGTGGGCCTCTTGGGGTTCATCTTGTTTGGGACTCTTTGTGCTTCCTGGACTTGTATGTCTGTTTCCTTCACCAAGTTAGGAAAGTTTTCTGCCATTATTGTTTCAAACAGGTTTTCGATTTCTTGTTCTCACTCTTCTCCTTCTGGCACCCCCAAGATGTGAATGTTGGCACGCTTGAAGTTGTCCCAGAGGCTCCTTACACTATCCTCATTTTTTTGGATTCTTTTTTCTTTTGCTGTTCTGATTGGGCATTTTTTGCTTCCTTATATTCCAAATCGATGGTTTGCTCCTTGGATTTACGTACTCTATTATTGAAGCTGTGTAAATTATTCTTTATTTCAGTTAATGCCTCCTTCAATTCTAACTGTGTATCCATGATTTCTGACTGGTCCTTTTTAATGCTCTTGAGGCCCTCCCTAAGTTCACTTAGGTTCTCACTAAGTTCATTGAGCATCCTTATAAGCAGTATTTTGAACTCAGTATCTGTTAGGTTGCTTATCTCCATTTCGCTTAGTTCTTTTCTTAGGGTTTTGTTCTGTTCTTTCATTTGGGACCTGTTTCTTTGTCTCCTCATTTTGGCTGCCTCCCTGTGTTTGTTTCAGTGTATTACTTAATGAGAAGTATGGGACTCGCTGAGACCAGATGCTGCTCATTTGAAAGAATTTAGGAAAAACCTGAAGCAGGATCCAAGACAGGCCAATCCTATGGTGAAGCAAGTGGCAACAGCTTGGGTGGGCTTGAAAGTTGGGTGGGGGCGCTCAGGGAGTCACCAGGGCAGGGCTACCAGTGTGAGCCAGGTTGCTGGAGTCCCAGATATGGCTTCTGTCTGCCGCCCCAGGGAAGGGCTCACCAAAGGAACAAAGGCCTCTTACAGCACGTTTTTCCAGGAGTAAGCCCCCTCTCCAGCCCTCGCTCCAGTGCCAAACAGTTCAGTTCTTCCCTGTATGTCTCTGGTGCCCCTCGAGCTGCCTCCCCTCCGAGCTTAGAGGGAGAGAGTCCGAGAAGTCCGTGCACGGGCCCTTTAGGGAGCTGCCTGGGGCTCCAGCCGCTTCAGCTTCCCTGAGCCTCAGTTCCCGCTGGTTTTTCCAGCCAGAAGTTATGGGGATTCTCTTCTTGGCACTGGAACCCTGAGCGGGGCACCTGGTGTGGGACGGGGACCCCTCAGTCCTCAGGTGTTTAGGTGTTTAGTAGGTAGTACAGTTTGAAAAAACTGTGTCTGTTTAGTGTGTTTTGGTGGAGAGGGAGGCAGTGTCTGAGGCAGAGAAACCAGACAGGAAGCTCATGGAAAATCCTAGACATGGGGTAATAAGGATACAGTAAGGGAATGAAAATAATAGCTAGTGTTTGCTAAAATTTACTGAACGTTAGCTATGTGCAAAACACTGGACAAGGATTATCTGACTATCTTCTCAGCGGTCTTCTACTAGTAACTTTCTAAACTACATTTTAAAAGATGAGAACACTGAAGTACAAAGACAGCCAAAGAGGGATGAAGCTGAGGTTGGAACCCAGGTGGTCTGACTACAGCCTAAGTAGAAGATGCAGTGCAGTCTAAAGGAAGAGTCATTTGAGGCATCGGGTGAGTGGGACAGTCGCTTTCGGTGTCCTCCCGGGTCCCCTTACTGGGCAGTGCATCCACCCCCAGCTGCCATGGGTGTTGGGTGCTACTGGCTCACAGCTGCCCCCTTTGGGGGAGGATTGCCCTTGGCTGAAAGATGATTAGGAGGCCTGGGAAGCTGCTGGAGGTGGCCCTCGGCCAATCAGTGGCATGCAGGTGTGCAGCAAAGACTCGTGGCAAGCGTTTCACCTGCTCCCAGCTTGATCGAATGCTCCCTGTAAGGTCAGGCGAAGCTGGAACTAGACTTCTCCTGAAATACAGCTTTGTTTGGCTTCTTCCGTCCTTTCCTGCTACCCTCACTCCCTGTATTGTCTCAGGAAGGCAGTCTCTCAGTAAACCAAGTACACATGACTCTCTGTCTTAGGCTCTGCTTCTAGGAGCCTGAGACCCTGAGGAAATACCTTTTAGAATCCTATTCTTGTTGTGGGTCTCAGACATTACAGCTGTCTCTGAGATGGATCTATAATATAGTCTTTCATTAACTTCACATTTTTGATGTCTAGATACCTCAAGAAACCCATTAAACATTAGGGCCTGAAACACATTCATTCCAAATCACAACTCTAATGAGAATCTTCAGTGCTCTTTTTTAATTTAATTTTATTTTCCTAATCAAGTGATTATGGGCACTCAACTCTCCCCTTAGAACAATCACCTGGAAGACTGGAACCTCCATGCTTTCTGTCCCACCAGCACCTGGTACAGTCTTTTGTACTTTGGAGCTATACAGCAAATGTATTAAATAAAATGAAAACAATCTCAGAATTTATTCAACCATTTTATCGTCATCTTTACGTGGAAGAATATCTTTCTGAGAATCTAATACAGATACATCTCGGAGATGTACGTTTGGTTCCAGACCACCCTAATAAAGCGAGTATAGCAATAGAGTGAGTTGTAATCTTTTTACTGGGGGAGGGTCTTGCCTTTAGTTTGTAAAAGGACACAACAGAGCCAGATGCACCCGTCTAGTTCTCTTTCCTGTGCATGGACTCACCTATTGGAGCTGACAAAAACCCAAGATGAAGGGATCTATCTCTCCTACCCTCCTCACTTGTGATTTTAATTCTCTAGGGCTGAGGTAAGGTTAGGAATTTGCATTCTTAGCAGCATCACAGATTTTAATGCAGGATGTCATTGGGCCACATTTTGAGAAACACTACTTTAAAAATATTTAAGCACAACATAAAGCTGCCTATTAAAACACACACACACACACACAATTTGAGATCTGAAGGCCACAACCTTCTCTCACAAACATGAACATTATCTTTTGCCCATAACTATCATTATAAGAAGTACAGGCCAATTTAAGGGTCTTGGAACATTTTCAGACTTGTGGAGTTTTATTGAAACTACTTCCTTAGTAAACATGGGAACAATGAAAAAATAATGTTTCTGACAAGTCTGGTATTTATATATGTCCAACATCCTATAGAGTGTATCATTAGGTGCCTTCTAACATGCTATTACTATCTCAGCGGCCTTGGTTATCCCTCCACACATGAACCACAGTGATTTGTACAGCCTTCAGGCAATTCGCCCTCCCAGCCTTCAAAACAAAAATGCAGTAATGAATGCTTTTGAAGTGTCTCTGAGGTAAATGACCTCTGCCTCCTAGAGAGCACTGCTGAAGTGATGTGTGCTCTGGGAGATTGTTGCTGCAACATTATTAATCCGGTGGTGACCATGATGACCATGGAGATGCCGAAGTTCTGAGCTGTCTCAGAGGGTTCAGTTCTCTGTGCAGAAGCCAGTGACTTGCAAAAAGCCATGCCGTGAGAGACATCTGAAAGTCTGGTGACGGAATTACCCCCGGGTTATTCATAGTCTTTCTTTCCTTTGGGAACAACCCTAAAATGCCTGTGAGTAGAGTGGCCAGCTGTGGCATCGCTGCAAAATGGGCAAAAGCACTTGTCCTCTCTCATCAATAAATGGCTGGTCCAGGGCTTATTTACTCCCAGCAATTGTCACTACATTTTTTTTTCTTTACAGTATTGATTTTTAGAGAGAAAGGAAAGGAGAGACAGAGAGATAGAAACATTGATGAGCGAGAGCATCGATTGGCTGCCTCCTGCATGCCCCCCACTGGGGATTGGCCCACAACCTGAGCATGTGCCCTGACCAGGAATTGAACCGGTGACCTCTTGGTGCATGGGTCGATGCTCAACCACTGAGCCACACCAGCAGGGCTATCACTAAAATTTAAATGTCTATTTGGTTAACATTTCTTCTTAAAACATGACTTTGTCACTTAAGGTGCGGAAAAGTTTCTTTCCCAGCACAGAGTAAACTAACAGATGGAAACTCCGACCAGATAGCAAAATATGAAAACTCACTCCCTGCCCTGGCCGGTTTGGCTCAGCGGTTAGAGCCTCGGCCTGCGGTCCCGAGAGATCCGGGTTCGGTTCCCGCTAAGGGCGCGTACCTCGGTTGCAGTTTGTCCCCGGCCCTGGTCGGTTGTGCAGGTGGCAGCCACTCGATGTGTTCCTTTCACAGCGATGTTTCTCTCTCTCTGTCTGTTCCTCTCTCTCCCTCCCACTCTACCTGAACAAAAAATGGAAAAATGTCCTCGGGTGAGGATAAAAAGAAAAAAAAGAAAAAAAGAAAACTCACTCCCTGAGAGCTCTGCAGAGTGAACAACACGCAGCAAATTTGGGAGAGAAGTTAAAATTTGGGAGACATGACCAGCACGAGATGAATTTCCTGTTTTGTTTTGGGTCTTGTTGTTGTTGTTTTGTTTTGGGTTTTGTTGTTGTTGTTGTTGTTTTACAGCTTGGTTCTAGGGGTAGACTGCAGATGAAGCATGTGTGAGGAGCTAAAACTCTGAAAGAAAGTCAGCCCTGTGTCCTGAGCAGCCTGGGGATACAACCTAGGACAGAAAGAGCTTCCAAAGGGTGAGACAGAATCCCTGAAAAGAGAGAACCTAAGAAGGAGAATCCTAAATTCTTATGTATAAATTCTGCCCAAGGCTAACCTCTGAACAAGGCATATGTAGGCAGACTGTAAACAGTTCCCCTAAAATTAAAGAACTGAACTGAGATTTGAGTCTCCACCCACTACAGGCAAGAAACAGCTTCCAGCTTAAGTCTAACCAATTACTAGCCTGCTTAACAAAATCTCAACACTCTTTGGAGAAATATGAAAGAATCCAGGGTCCAGAGTCCGCAACAAAACAATGACAACATCCAGGATACAATCCAAATTTTCTTGACTATCAAAGAATTGGGGAAATACAACCTAGTCTTAAGAGAAAAGATAACCAGAAACTCTAATCCCAGATGAACCAGTTGTTGGAATATATCAAAGATTTTATTTTATTTTATTTTCCCTGTTCACTTGATTATTATTTTTTAAAACTTATCTTTATTGTTGAATGTATTATAGATGTACCCCCTTTTTTCCCTATTGACACCCTCCTCCCCACTTCTGCCCCCCTCCTGCCTTCCCCACACTATTGTCTGTGTCCATAGGTCATACATATATGCATATAAATTCTTTGCTTTATCTTCTCCCCCAGTCCCTCTATCCTTTGAAGTTCATCAATCTAACAACCACTTTGTACTTCTTAATCCCTTCATCTTTTTCTCCTATCCCCCAAACCCCCCTCCCATCTGGCAAACAACAAAAAGTTCTCTATCTATGAGTCTGTTTCTGTTCTGCTTGCTCATTTTGTTTGTGGATTCAATTGTTAATAGATATTCAATTGTTAATAGATATGTATTTATTGTCATTTTATTGTTTATATTTTCTATCTTTTTCTTCAAGAAGACCTTTCAACATTTCATATAATACTGGTTTAGTGGTGATTCCTTTAGCTTTTTCTTGTTTGGGAAACTCTTTATATGTCCATCAATTCTAAATGATAGCTTTGCAGGATAGAGTAATCTTGGTTGTAGGTTCTTGCTTTTCATCACTTTAAATATTTCTTGCCACAACTTTATGGCCTGCAAAGTTTCTTTTGAGAAGTCAGCTGACAGTCTTATGGGAGCTTCTTTGTAGGTAAGGGACTGCTTTTCTCTTGCTGTTTTTAAGATTCTTTCTTTGTCTTGAACCTTTTGCATTTTGATGATGATGTGTCTTGGTGTGGACCTCTTTGGATTCATCTTGGTTAGGTTTCTCTGTGCTTCCTAAACTTGTATGCCTGTTTTCTTCACCAAGTTAGGGAATTTTTCTGTCATTATTTTTTCTAATAGGTTTTCAATTTCTTTCTTTCTCTCTTCTCCTTCTGGCACCTCCATGATGAGAATGTTGGCATGCTTGAAGTTGTCCCAGAGGCTCCTTACACAATCCTCATTTTTTTGGATTCTTTTTTCTTTTTGCTGTTTTGATTAGGTGTTTTGTGCTTCCTTATATTCCAAATTGATGGTTTGCTCCTTGGCTTCACCTACTCTACTATTGATTTTTTTGGTAAATTATTCTTTATTTCAGTTAGTGCATCCTTTGTTTCTGACTGTGTATCCTTTATTTCTGACTAGTCCCTTTTTATGCTCTAGAGGTCCTCCCTAAGTTCATTGACAATCCTTATACAAGTGTTCTGAACTCTGCATCTGTTAGATTGCTTATTTCTGTTTGTTTGTTTTTTTAGTTATTTTCCTAGAGTTTTCTTTTTTTCTTTCATTTGGGACATTTTTCTTTGTCTCTTCATTTTGGCTACTTCCCTGTGTTTTATTTATGTATTAGGTAGAGTTGCTATGTCTTCTAGATTTCCTAGGGTGGCCTATTGTAATAGGTGTCCCTCCGGCCAGTGGCACAGGCTCCCTGATCACCTTAGTTGTGCCCTTGAGGTAAAACCTCATGTGGACTGTCTACCCTTCTGTTGTAATTGAGTCTTTTTTTTTCTTTAAGATTTTATTTTATTTACTTATTTATTTTTTAAAATTTTATTTTTGTTACAGATGTTTTTCCTTTTTTACCCCATTGACACCCTCCTTCCCATCCCCCTCGCCCCATCCCCAGCTTTGTTGTCCATGTCCATTGGTTATGCGAACATGCATATAAGTACTGTGGTTGATCTCTTCCCTCCCCCACCATCCCCTCTTCTGAGGGTTGTCAGTCTGTACCCTACTTCCATGTTTCTGGGTCTACCCTATTCCTCAGATTGTTATGTTCATTATATTCCACAAATAAGTGAGATCATGTGGTATTTGTCTTTTTCTGCTTGGCTTGTTTCACTTAGGATAATACTTTCCAGGTCCCTCCATGTTGTCTCAAAAAATAAGAGATCTTTCTTTCTTACAGTTGCATAGTACTCCATTGTGTATGTGTACCACAGCATTTTTATCCATTCATCTACTGATGGACATTTGGGCTGTTTCCAGATCTTAGCTATTGTAAATAGTGCTGCTATGAACATGGGGGTACATAATATTTTTTCTGATTGGTGTTTCAGACTTCTTAGGGTATATTGCTAGAAGTGGGATCACTGGGTCAAATGGCAGTTCAATTTTTAATTTTTTGAGGAAACACCATATTGTTTGCCACAGTGGCTGCACAAGTCTGCATTCCCACCAGCAGTGTACTAGAGTCCCCTTTTCTCCACACCCTCGCCAACACTTGTTTGATGATTTGTTGATGGTGGCCATTCTGACAGGTGTGAGGTGATACCTCATTGTTGTTTTAATTTGCATCTCTCTGATGATTAGTGATGTTGAGCATTTCTTCATATGTCTCTTGGCCATTTGTATGTCCTGTTTGGAGAGGTGTCTATTTAGTTCCCCTGCCCATTTTTTAATTGGGTTCTTTGTCTTCCTTTTGTTGAGTTGTATAAGCACTCTCTATATATTGGAAATTAACCCCTTATCTGATGTATCATTGGCAATGATGTTCTTCCATTCAGTGGGTTGCCTTTCCATTTAGATGGTTGTTTCTTTTGCTGTGCAGAAGGTTTGAACTTGATGTAGTCCCATGTGTTCATTTTTTTTTCTTTGTCTCTGTTGCCTTAGGTGATGTATAAGTGAAAATTCTGCTGCGTATGATGTCTGAAATTTTGTTGTCTACATTTTCTTCTAGAATTTTTATGGATTCATGCCTTCTTCCTTCACCAAATGAGGGATGTTTTCTGTCACTATTTTTTCAAATATTATCTCTAACCCTTTCTCATTTTCTTCTCCTTCAGGGACTCCTATGATGTGAATATTATTATGTTTCCAGTTGTTCCACAGTTCTCTTAAACTGTCTTCCTGTGTTTTAATTGTTTTTTCCTTCTGGTTTTCTGATTGGTTTATTTTTTCTACCCTGTCTTCTAATTCACTGATCTGGTCCTCCGCTTCCTCTAGTCTGCTGTTTAGAACTTACAATATGTTCTTTATTTCTGATATGCTATTCTTCATTTCTTCTTGGTGGTTTTTAATTTTCAATTGGTTGATTTTCAACATTTCTATGTTTTTACTCATGGTGTTGATGTCCTTACTCATGCTGTTGAGCTTCCTCAAGATCATGGCTCTGAATTCTAGCTCTGTTAACTTGCTTAACTGCTCCTCATTTAGCTCATCTTTGGTAGACATCTCTTGTTCTTTCATTTGGCTTTTGTTTCACCATTTTGGCTCTCATAGTGGGTTTTGGAGCCTGCCAAATTTTCCCTGTGGTTTTTGGTGTTCTGCTGTTTGTGGCTCCCTCTCCTGAATTTGGATGAGTGTGGGAGGACCCATGTTAAACACCACTGTCAAGTCTTAATTTCCTGGGCCGAGTTGCCAGCCCAGGAATGGTTCAGTTATCCTCTAGCTTTTTGCCTGGAGGCTATTAGGTGCAGTTACTTGAAGAGCCTTGGTTTCTCAGTTGAATGAAAAACTCCCTCAGGTGCTCACCTTAAGGGGATTTCCTGGGGGTGGGGCAGATGCTGATTGTTAATGAGCCTCAGTTTGTATTTCAATGGTCACCAGGTGGGGTTGAATCTTCAAGGGAGGGGCCACTGCCTCTCCCCAGAGCCCTGGTAAGGAGCAAGATGGCCACCATCCTGCATGACTGCAACTCAGCAAAACCTCTGAGTGCTCTCCAAATCCTGGGTGTCCCCACAGAGTTCCAGTCCAGTCCACCCTCCCTCTGCCAGAGCCCAAGGTGAGTGACTGTGGCTATTTTAGTGTCTGTCCCAGCTCTGCACTGTGGAGCAGCTTGGGAGTTTAACCCGAGGGCGCTGCTCACAGCTAAGGCTGCTGCTGTCTGTGGGCTCTCAGACCCCCTCTCACACCTCTGCAGTCCTACCAGGATTGAGTCAGTGTCCCTGGTTATAAGGTTTTCGCAAGCTGCTTTTCTGTTGCTTTCTCCCTGATGATTTGTCTTTATTTCAGTTGTAATTCCCGTTTGGTCCTGGGAGGTGGTCTGTGTAGCTTCCATTCATTCTGCTGCCATTTTGGAATCAGATGGCTGCTTCTTGTGCTAGGCTTGGAGGTGCCCAGGCAGGGCCAATTGTGAACCAGACCTGGCTGCTTCTAGTGCCAGGCCTTGTGCCACATAGCAAGAGGTATAGGGCTTGCTGAGAGCAGATGCTGCTTGTTTGAGAGAATTTAGGAAAATCTGAAGCAGGAGCCAAGACAGGCCAATCCTATGGTAAAGCCACTGAAAACAGCTTGAGTGGGCCTCAAAGTTGGGTGGGGCAGGGCCTCAGGAAATCACCAGGGTGGGACAAGCAGTGTGAGCCAGGTTGCTGGAGTTCCAGGTAGGCAGTCATCTGATAGCCCCCTGGGGGAAGGGCTCACCAAAGGACCAACGGCCTTTACCAGCACATCTGTCAGGGAGAAAGCTGCCTCTCTACCTCTTGCTGGATGCCAAAGAACTCAGTTCTTCTCCATATGGCTCCAGTGCCTTTCAATCTGGCTCCCCCATGGGGGACCTGGAGGGTGCAAGTCTGAGTAAATCTGAGCACAGGCTCTTTTAGAGGAACCGCCTGGGACTCCAGAATCCTCAGCTTCTCTCAGCCTCAATTCCTGCTGGTTTTTATAGCCAGAAGTTATGGGGACTTCTCTCCCTGGCACTGTAACCCTGAGCTGGGGGACCTTGTGTGGGTTGGGGACCCCTTGCTCTTTACAGAGGACCTTTCCAGCTGAGGTGTCCTCCTGATTTTTATCCACCACACGTGGGTGTGGGTCCAGCCTTTCCATGCCTCCGCCCCTTCTACCAGTCTCGATATGGCTGTTTGTTTAATTTCAGAGTCATAGGACTTTCCATTCAGCTCGATTTCAGGTGGTTCTGAATGAACCAAGTCAGTATGCTCAGATGGCCAAGAGACATATAAAAAAATGCTCAGTGTCACTAATCATCAGAGAGATGCAAATTAAAAATGACTATGAGGCATCACCTCACACCTGTCAGAATGGCTGCCATCAACAAATCATCCAACAACAAGTGCTGGCGAGGATGTGGAGAAAAGGGGACTCTAGTACACTGCTGGTGGGAATGCAGACTGGTGCAGCCACTATGAAAAAAAATATGGTGTTTCCTCAAAAAATTAAAAATTGAACTGCCATTTGACCCAGTGATCCCACTTCTAGGAATATATCCTAAGAAGCCTGAACCACCAATTAGAAAGAATATATGTACCTCTACGTTCATAGCACACTATTTACAATTGCTAAGATCAGGAACAGCACAAGTGTCCATCAATAGATGAGTCAATAAAAAAGCTGTAGTACATATACACAATGGAATACTATGCAGCTGTAAGAAAGAAAGATCTCTTATCCTTTGAGACGACATGGAAGGATCGGGAAAGTATTATGCTAAGTGAAATAAGACTGTCAGAGAAAGACAAGTATCACATGATCTCACTTATTTGTGGAATATAATGAACAAAATAAGGTGATGAACAAAATAGGCCCAGAGACATAGAAGTAGGTTTCAGACTGACAAACTTTGGGGTGAGTGGGAGGAAAAGATAAACCAAAGAACTTATGCATACAAGCATAACCAGTGTACATAAACAACAATGCTGGAGGGTGGGTAGGAATGGGACGGGGGTGTCAATGAGGTAAAAGGAGAAACATTTGTAACAAAAATAAATTAATTAAATTTTAAAAAATAGAAAATTAGGAATAGAATTTTCTAAATTTGACAACAAGTAGTTATAAAATAAAACATCAAATTTTATTCATGAAACAATGGAACCTTACTCTTGACATTAATAAAATGGCAAGGATAGCCACAGCAACTATTTCTATTCAATAGTATACTGGATGTCCTAGGCAAAGCAGAAAGGCAGAAAGAAAAGAAATAGAGATGAGAAGGGAGATATAGAAAGTAGAATATTTTGCAGGTGATATAATAACATAAAAAAACATAGTAATATATGGATAAATTACTAGAATTGATTTTTAAAATTCAGCAATTTGCTAACATCAATATTAATACACTGTATTTCTATAAACCATCAACAAATGGTTCAAAAATAAAAAACTTAAAAGATGATATTTATAATATCATAAATATGAAGTACCTAGAACTAAATTAAGAATAGTTATAAAATCTTTAAGATAAAGTTATAAAATGTTATATAAAGACATTTTTAAGAACACCACACTATTTGAGAGATATCATGTTCATCGACGGAAGATTCAATATTGTAAAGATGCCACTTTTCCCCAAATGACCCTATAGGTTTTATGTAATTCCAATCAGTATCCTTGGGTATCTCTTTTTGGTCGAATTTAAACAAACTAATCCTAAAATTTAAATGGAAGAGCAAAGGTTGGCAATAACCAATATCCTTTTGAAGAAGATGAATAAAGTTAAGCAACTTGGCCTACCAGTAATAAAATTAATTTATGGTATTTAAAAATGGCGTAGTATTTGCACAGTGACAGGCAAGAAGACTGGGGCAGAAATGAGAGTCCAAATACGGATATTTAATGCTTGACTGGGATTATTAAATCTTGCAAATGAGCAAGGAAATATTGGCTTTGCAATAAATGGTGCCAAGACAATTGGATAACCATGGGGAGTGGGTGGAGAATAGTACCCCCCACGTCACACCATACTCACAAAAATGATGGATTACTGAACTAATAGAAAAATAATACAATCAAACTCTTAGAAGACAATATTGGATAATATCTTTATAGCATTGTGGGGAAAGATTTAAGACCAGAAGTATAAAAAATAATGAACCAACTACATTCAAGTTTAGAACTTTTGTTCATCAAAAGACACCATTAAGAGAATGAAAAGAAAAACCATAAACTGGGAGAAGATAATTGCAACACATATAACCAACAAAGAATTAGTTCAAAATGTACAAAGAACTTCTGTGACTCAATCAGAAAAACACAAATGTTCAAACAGAAAGATGGTTAACAGAAATAACCAGAAATTTCGCTAAGATGACGCAGAAATGGCTCATAAACATATGAAGAGATGTTCCAACTGCTTTGGTAATTGCAGACATTCAGAATGAAACCAGAGCATGAAACCACTTCACATACCAGATTGGAAAATGCAAATCACTAATCTAATTCATTTCCTCCCCAGATCCACTCCTTGTCATTCTACCACTTTGATTTTCATTAGAAATTCAACCTTGTCTTCAATTCCCTTTCTCATAAATAAGAGGGAAGAAACTCACTTCACATAATGAATGTGCAATTTTTCCTGTTTTTACTCTGTTTTTGATTGCTTCGTGGAGGAAAAAACATTCCCATGCACCATGATGATTTTTTTTTCTTTCTATGTTTAATCTACCTGTTATATATTCATTTCTAGGCTGATAGTATTTCCTATTTAAGCACATCATAGCTTAAATATAAAAATAAGTATATTATAAAGTTGCTTAATTGTGATTCTTTTATTATGCTGGGCAACAAACTAATTGACTTCTTAAGCAGAAATTACGTGCCAAGATTTTGCCTGAACTATGTTCCCCTCATAAATCTGAAGCCATATTTTTTTCCTTGGGAGGGGACTGCTTTTTCAAACACACAAAGATTTCTGGAGGGACAGCTTTAGGTTACTGGCATCTCAATGTGAATTCCTTTATCAGAGATTCTCCTCTAAAACAGAAACAAAGTGCAGCATAATGTCTAAAATGGACACCAGAGGCGCAGTGGATTGAGTGTCGTCCCATGGACTGAGAGATCCCAGTTCGATTCCCATCAGGGCACGTGCCCAGGTTGTGGGCTCGATCCCCAGTGTGGGGGTGTGTACAGGAGATGGCCAAACGACGTTTCTCCCTCACATTGATGTTTCTATCTCTCCCTCCCTTCCTCTCTCTCTAAAAATCTCGATAAAAATATATTTAAAAAAATAAAATAGAGCGGACACTAGAGAAAGGACATGTAGGTGATAAAAGGAGAGCAAGGGAGCCAGAAAGGAAGTGTGGAGACCACTGCAGAGCGCGAGCTTCACAATCTGCTGAGCCCCATTGGCAAATCCTCCTTTTGGTTCTACTTAGTCTCCTCTAACAGGCTCCCTGAAAATATTCCAGATGAAACCAGTTACGTTTAAGTGGCAACTTTACTTGTGAATATAGAAGTGGGTTGCAAGGATACATGGAGAAATCTCCAAGCACTATTATTTTACAAAAATTTTTTATAACATTTTATGTTTAATCACGTAGCATACCAGTGTTCTCAATGAAAACAATTCTTGGCCTTTATTAGCCAAAAATTATCTAAATTTTCTTCTATGAAGAAATCTCCTGATATAAAGCAGTGAACAATTTTAGACACTAGATAATGACTGTAGTCGTATGCACACATGAAGATATACCAAGACCTTAAAAATAACCTTGGTTCAAGTCTCTCAAAAGAGAAAGAGATTATTTCTGATAGGTCAGGAAATCCTGATTATAGACTCCAAGTCCCTGCACAGCCTAGTCTTCTGTTCTGACTCCTAAAGCAAGTTACTTTCTTCATATATACTTATGTTTTTCATGTGCGAGGTGACATTATTTCCATTTTACAATATTGTTTTTAAAATATCAAACCTACGTCACACAGCTGGATGTGAAAAATCAGATCAGAATCTTATAAAAAGTACTCCTGAAATACTGTATTTATTTCATAATATACTCCAATGAGTCAAAGTTAGGCCATGCGTCATTTTCTTTTTTTTTTTTTTTATCCTCACCCGAGGACATTTTTCCATTTTTTGTTCAGGTAGAGTGGGAGGGAGAGAGAGGAACAGAGAAAGAGAGAAACATCGATGTGAAAGGAACACATCGAGTGGCTGCCACCCGCACAACCGACCAGGGCCGGGGACAAACTGCAACCGAGGTACGTGCCCTTAGCGGGAACCGAACCCGGGTCTCTGAGGACCGCAGGCCGACGCTCTAACCGCTGAACCAAACCGGCCAGGGCACCATGCGTCATTTTCAATGAAGCATTCAAATTCATTTTTACCTTGCATTCAAGACAAAAAATATAAGGCTTACAATCTGACCTATTCATAGCAAGTCTTAATATTGAACATATATGTTTCAGTATTTTATGTTAATTTTATAGCTATATTGGAACAAAGTTAGAATGCATTAAGGAGAGGCTGTCTCTCAGTGCTCATACCTATGTCAAGCTGGTTGTAACCCTAGTTATTAAAGGGACATTATATATTTCCCAATTCTGGGAATATCTTATTTTCTGGATTAGATTTGTATGATATATTCAGCTAAGCTAACCATAGATAAGCAGCAAAAATTACTAAAACATTTCCTATCGTTAAAGTATATAGGCAACAAAGTAAGTTAAATTAAGCCTCTTTTTTCTTTTTACTGAAATTACATGTACAACACGCCCTCAAATAACATTGTTTTGTTCAACATTATTTCATTATACCATTAATGAGATGTGATACGAAATTAACTCTTGTTTATATTAATTAGCCAATGGCAAAATTGGTTTCATAAACGTGTTTTACTTAAAGTCAGTCCCTATTGATGACATTAAGTAAGGATTTAATGTATTCTCTTTCCTTAACTGCAATCTCAAGTAAGTACAGATTCCCTTCATTTTATTTTTCCAGATTTTTCATTATTTAGACTAACTTTCAAGACATACTACATTTACCATTATCACTTGCATAAAAGTTATTAATCTGACTATGGTATGTTAGTATGAAAAGGGGCCACATTTTATCATCTAAAATTTTTGGTAACAGCTTTATTAAGGTATACTCACATACAATTTACTATTTAAAGTGTACAAGTTGCCCTGGCCAATTTGGCTCATGGATGGAAATGTCGCTAGTTTGATTCCCAGTCAAGGGCACATACCTCTGTTGCAGATTTGATCCCCAGCTCTGATTGGGGTCGTGTGGGAGGCAATCAATCGATATGTCTCCCTCAGATCAATGTTTCTCTCTCTCTCTCTCCTCCTCCCACCCTTCCACTCTGAAAAAAGGGAAAAAAAAATCAATGGAAAAATATCCTCGGGTGAGGATTAACAAAAAAAATAAAATAAAGTGTACAAGTCAATAGTTTTTAGTATATCACAAATATATGCAACCATCATTACAATCTATTTTAGAAACTTTTCGTTGCTCTATAAAGAAATCTTGTCCCTATCACCCTTCAATCTTCCCACCCACTACCCCAACCCTAGGCAATCACTAATCTACTTTCAGTTTCTATAGATTTGACTATTCTGGACATTCCATATAAATGAAATTATATAATATGTTTTCTTTTGTGACTTCCTTCTTTCACTTAGCATAATGTTTTCAAGGTTTATCTGTGTTGTAAAATGTATTTGTATTCATTTTTATGGTCAAAGAATATTTTGTTGTATGGATACACCACATTTTGTTTATCCATTCATTATTTGATGGACATTTGGGTTGTTTCCATCTTTTGGCTATTCAAATAATACTGCTATAAATAGTAATATACAAGTTTTTGTGTGAGTATATGTTTTCATTTTTGTTGGGTATACACCTAGAAGTAGAATTGCTCCATGTTTAACCTTTAAAAAAATGTTTGTATTGATTTTAGAGAGAGAGAAAGGGAGAGAGAGAAGCATTGATCAGTTGCCTCCCGTCCACACCTCCCAAGGGTTGAACCCACAACCTGGTCATGTGCCCTGACCAGGAGTCAAATCAGCATCCTCTTGGTGCATGGGATGATACCTAACCAACTGAGCCACCTGGGCCAGGTGCTCCATGTTTAACTTTTGAGGAATTGTCAGACTGTTTTCCAAAATAACTGTACCATTATACATTGTTATCAGTAGTGTATGAGGGTTCTGATTTCTTCATATCTTTTCCAACACTTTTCATTATGTCTTTTTTAATATAGCCATCCTAGTGGGTGTGAAGTGGTATCTCTTTGTGGTTTTGATTTGCATTTCTCTGATGACTAATGATGTTGAACATCTTTTTATGTGCATATTGGCCATTTGTGTATCTTCTTTAGAGACATATTTATTCAGATCCTATGCCCATTTTTAATTGGGTTATTTGACTTTTTATTATTGAATGGAAGAAGTACTTTATATATTCTAGATAAAAGTTGTTGTGCAATACATGAACTACTTTTATTTTCTCCCATTCTATGAGTTGTTTTTTTCACTTTCTTGATAATGTGGTTTGACACACAAATATTCTTAATTTTTATGAATTTAAATTTATCTATTTTGTTATTGTTGCTGCTAGTGCTTTTGGTGTTATATCTAAGACAACATTGCTGAATCCAAGGTCATGAAGATTAACTCCTGTATTTTTTTCTAAGTTTTTATTATTTTAACTATTCCATTTAGGTCTTTGATCCATTTTGAGTTTATTTATTTATCGGGCAAACCCCTGTGTAAATCTATAATCAACTTAGGCTTTAGTTTTATGAAGCAAATACCTAGGGCAAAGACTATCCATCTCTAGCAGCCAATTTTAACACAGAGGATGCCAAACATATAGATAGACATTTCAAAATACTCAATTTCATAGTGATCATGAAAACTAACATTTTACCTCCAGGGTGTTCATTCTAGAGCAAAACTGAAGTTCTTGATTGGCCCTAAATCAATTTGCATTTCTAAGTAACTGGGAGTCTCCAGGAAAATGTGTTAGATTGAAAATGAGGTGATGGTTAGCAGTCTTAAAATTTATATATTTATCTTTAATTAGTTGTGTCTAAAATGCCTAACTAGCAGATTAACTTCTACATGTAGTAATTAGAAACTAAGTAATTTGGAACAATTCTCCCACTGAGGATAACTTGAAATGCTAGGAAAATGCTAAAACCAAACAAAGCAAAATAAATAAAAAATAACTAAAAATAAATTTACTTGAAAACATTAAACATCAAATAAAGATTTTCAGGACAATATCTAAAAAAAAACCTAAAAATCCAAAAACTAAGTTTGTTATTTATAGTGACTTCTCTCTGGAAACATTTATCAATTAAAGAAGAAAAACCAAGAGTCTGATAGACTCTGATCAATACTTTTTTTTTTAGAGGGAGAAAGAGAGAAACATTGATGTGAGAGAGACATATCAATTGGTTGCCTCCATGACCCTGACCAGGGCCAGGGCCCAAACCACAACTGAGATATATGCCCTTGACCAGAATTGAACCTGTGACTCCCTGGTCTACGGGCTGACACTCTAACTGCTGAGCCAAATCAGCCAGAGCTGATCATTACTTTTAATAGCCTCATGGGGGTAGGATGATAAAAGCTGGAGTCCAAGATCAGTAAGGATTTGCAAGAGAGAAGTAACCATAGTAAACCACTCCTCATGTTTGGGTTGGAATCTCAAAGGGCTGAACCCTAGGAAAACTGATATACAGAATATAGATCAGTCCTCACAGGGACTAAGTTTCATGTTATCTTAATCCCTAGAATTTGATTATTATTATTCAGGATTCTTATCCTTTGAGATGACATGGAGGGACCTGGAAAGTATTATCCTAAGCGAAACAAGCCAAACAGAGAAAGACAAGTATCATATGATCTCAATTATTTGTGGAATATAATGAACATAACAGTCTGAGGAATGAGGTAGTCCCAGAGATGTGGAAGTGGGGTACAGACTGACAATCCCCAGATGAGGGGGTGGTGGGAGAGAGATAAACCACAGAACTAATATGCATGTATGCATGAACAATGGACATGGGCAATAAAGCTGGGGACAGGGCAGGGAGAGAGGGGAGGGGGGAATCAGTGGGGGAAAAGGAGAAACATCTGTTACAAAAATAAATAAATTAATTAAAAAATATATTATTCAGGATTGCTAGTATCCCAGAACGTGGCAGAAAAAAAAATAAATTTATTATGCAGTATGATAATATTACTGTAGGTATCCAATTATTTCTATAAGCATTTTCAAATACAATGTCTAACACACAATAAAAAATAACAAGGTACCCCAAAATATATGACAACATAATTGAGAACCAGCAGAAACAATAGACAACAGAAGCAGGTCCTCAGAGTCCATGATAGTTATCAGAAATAAACTTTAAAATAAGTATGTTTACCATGTTCAAGAAGTTAAAAGATAGGATTACACATTTGGGGAGAAATAGAGAATGAAACACTTGAAAATGTTATCAAATAGAACCCAAGAAATAAAAATTTAATAGCTGGAATTAAAACTCAGCTTAGACCCATTAGAACAAAAGATATATTGAAAATGAAGCACAAAGAGTAAAAGAATGAAAATTATAGGTGAAAGTGTAAGAGACATAAAGGATAAACTGTGAAAAGAAAACACAGATATAACTGGATCCAAGAAGAAGAGAGAGAGACTAAGAGGAGACATATCTAAAGAGATAATAACTGAGAATTGTCCCAAAACTTATAAAAGATTAAGTTTAAAATTCAAGAATTTCTATGAACTCTAAACAGGATTAACCAGAAGAAATCCACACCTAGGTTCACAGAAAAAAAATGTGAAAAGGGATGGCCGCCTACAAGCTGGTGCTAATCCGGCATGGCGAGAGCGCGTGGAACCTGGAGAACCGCTTCAGCGGCTGGTACGACGCCGACCTGAGCCCAGCGGGGCACGAGGAGGCGAAGCGCGGCGGGCAGGCGTTGCGAGATGCTGGCTATGAGTTTGACATCTGCTTCACCTCAGTGCAGAAGAGAGCAATTCGGACCCTCTGGACAGTGCTAGATGCCATTGACCAAATGTGGCTGCCTGTAGTGAGGACTTGGCGTCTCAATGAGCGTCATTATGGGGGTCTGACTGGCCTTAATAAAGCAGAAACTGCTGCCAAGCATGGCGAGGCCCAGGTCAAGATCTGGAGGCGCTCCTATGATATCCCACCACCACCGATGGAGCCCGACCATCCCTTCTACAGCAACATCAGTAAGGATCGCAGGTATGCAGACCTCACTGAAGATCAGCTACCCTCCTGTGAGAGTCTGAAGGACACTATTGCCAGAGCTCTGCCCTTTTGGAATGAAGAAATAGTCCCCCAGATCAAGGAGGGGAAACGGGTATTGATCGCAGCCCATGGCAACAGTCTTCGGGGCATTGTCAAACATCTGGAGGGTCTTTCTGAAGAGGCTATCATGGAGCTGAACTTGCCAACTGGTATTCCCATTGTCTATGAATTGGACAAGAACTTGAAGCCCATCAAGCCCATGCAGTTCCTGGGGGATGAAGAGACCGTGCGTAAAGCCATGGAGGCCGTGGCTGCTCAGGGCAAGGCCAAGAAGTGAAGGCGAGCAGGCAGACTACTTTCCCAAGGACACCCTCCCTGCCCGTCCCATTTCTCTGCATCTCTCCTCTGCACACGTCACACTGACCACATCTGTAGGCATTTTAGGTTGTAGCTGCAGATGGGGACTAGTGGCTTCCAATTTTGTTTTAGCCATTTTGTCTCTTGTACCCACTTCCTTCATGCAATCTAGTCAGGACCCTGTGGTAAGGGTCCTTAGTCTAAGGCTGCGGGAAGAGAGTCCAGAGGTAGTAACTCCAGTTTTTTTTTTTTCGCTAGTGCTTTGTTTATTACTAAGGACCTGCTGGAGTAGGGGGATAGGGAGGAGCCATGCTAAGGCGTGACCAATGAAGAGAGGCAAGAGAGCCTATTTGTGTTCCCAGGAGCAGTCCTGTACTATTCTGTAGTCAGGTGACTGGGGGGCTCTAGTCATTCCAGTGAGATGAATGTGTGGTGATTCAAACCAACATTTCCTCCCTGACCCCAGAAAAGCTGGCTCCAAAAGATTGGGATCAGTCCTGAATGTTTACGTGTTGCATTTACTTTTACAATAAAAGAAAAAAGTGTATCTATATAAAATAATACAAAACCAAAACCCTTCTGGGGTTTCTAGTGGCGGTTGAACTATTCCCACATGTGGTCATCACAAATAAGCCATTCCTCACACCAAGGTGGGATAAGCTCCTTTACTTGTAAGGTATAGGAGTTATCTTGCTGTGTGTTTTAGAATCCCTCCCCTGCCTTACTGTTTTATGGCAGTGAAATGTCTCTTGATCATGTCCAGGTGTGTCTTTCACTGTGTCTGAGTTCTGAGTCCGGTTCCAGTTGCTTGGCCCTGCCACTTGGGCCCAGTACGCATTTTGAGCATAACTACTAAATCTTTTTTCCAGATCAGTATAATAAAGGAGTGATGTGCAAAAAAAAAAAAAAAAAAAAAAAAAAAAATGTGAAAAGGAAAGATGAAGAGAAAAAAATAAAAAATCTACCAAAGACATGAAGGAAGCAGCCAGAGGAAAAGAAGATAGATCGTTGTCAAAGGAGCAGTAAATAGACTAAAAGCTAACAACTAACTTCTCAACAGAAACAATAGAAGCCAGAAGACAATGGTAGGATAACTTTAAGTACTGAAAGAAAATTACAACCAAATCAGAAATTCATGTACAGTGAAAATATTCTTCAATAAAGAAGGAGAAATGAAGACATTTTTATGCATATCTACACTAAAGGATATTATATGGTATTCTTTGGTAGAAAAAAAATGATCCCAATTGGAGACGTAGATAACAGTGAAAGCAATGAAGTTTAAACATTTGGGTAAATCTAAATAAGTATTTACTGCATAAACTGTAATAATGACTTTAGGTCTTTAACATATGAAGAAATATAAACAATAATAGTATTTTAGGAGAGATAAAATATTATAAAAGTGTTCTAAGATTCTAGCATTTTCTGGAAAGATGATGAGTGTACAAATAAATATCAGATTTTGATAAATCACAAATGTCATAATAATTATGGTAATCACTAAAAGTCTAATAAAAAAGTAAATAATTGTCAAGCTAATCATAGGTCAAGGATAAGGAGATTGAATTCATGTAATAACTGGAAATTTGAGTAAGATAAATTTTAATGAAATATATACTTCAGAAGATATAGCCCATTTTGAGTAATCAAAATTTGAGTTACTGGCACTTATTTAGGGTTCTACCTTTAATTTATAGCTATTTTACCTTTTCATTATAATTTTGAAGAAGCCAATTGTTTCCCAAAGGATTTGTTTTAAAATGTTAATTTTATGCATTTTATTCTTACCCCAAAATAAAATCGAATTAAATGTGCAAAATAACTGAATGTCAAATAACCGGTTATATAGCCAGCTCATTTACACTGAATTAGTAATTTGCTTAAACAGTCTACAGTTTATGTTAATTAAGGAATGATTATCTTATGTTATACATTTACAGAATGACATAAATGTCTCATTCGCTTTTCTTTAAATGTTGTTATTATTTTAAGTTTAAGTTCTTTTCCACTATTAGCCTCTTAGAGTAAGTCCATAGAATGTTGTCATTTTCATTATACTTTTATTGAACTGTAATAGGAAGAATCTTCAACTTAAAAGTTAAATAAGTATTAAAAACACCGGATTCTCTTGGCTTCAATAAACTGTATAACATTCTGCATAAAATGATGACAACCACTATACCACATTTCTTTCTTAAGCATAAATAGGCCCTTATGCTTCATAAACTTTTATATCCTTTAAATGTAATTATGCTTTAATAAAATCTTTTTAAATAAAAACCTTAATAACAAATATTCATGAACTATGTCATATTTTCCCCTCTATTGTAAAGATTAACCAGTGGCATGATTATGTGCATTTTTTCTGAATCTCTATCTAGCCAATTAATTTTATGTGTTTTATGTGTTTAATTTTCCCCAATCACTGGTCAGCATGATCTGGGAGAAAAGGACATTTTATTGCTTGTCTACATTTCCTACATTCACCAAGTAATTGTCAACTCTCTGAAAAAAACCTAAATTTCAGTTCCTTCTTGGCCATTGGCTTGCTTTGTCAACTCAACTTCTCTAAGCTTTTCAGATTTCCTCTTAGTAACCTGTCCTTGGCTTTAAGGTGTAATATAGAAATTCGATCTCTTGGGAGAAAAGATTCTTGCAAATTCAAAGTTGTTGTTTTTATTATCCTTCATGGATTATTCATATCTTAAGTTTTTGGCTGAAAAATACCCCAAGTGTTTCCCTGCACATATTAAGGCTCTCACCACAAATCTAAGCTAAATGCAAAGCATGTGCAGAATCTATGAGCCTCTCTAAGTACAGTGAGTATGTGGTGCTTGTCATCTTATTGTTCATTATTTCCTGAACTTGTTGCATTTAAGAGGCTGCTTTCCAGTGTTCCCAGTTAACATTTGCTTCTGCTGTCATGGCATCTTTCCATCCAACATTTGGTTTACTGTGAGTCAAAAAAGCATCTGCAATGGAGAACTTAATTTATCAAACTTGGGACCGACTTTAGGCTCAGCTGAAATACCAAGGACATTCTGGAAGGAGCCAAGTCTAGACATGAGTAGCTGCTAACAGACTTCAAAGCGCTTGTTCGACTTTGCCCAAAGACTTAGGGGACTGCTACCTCATCAATGAATGGGGCTAGCTAGCTCTGTATAAGAGCTGAACTTGAAAAAATAGAAGGTAAATGAAATGTTTAAAATAGATCAATTCAAATAACACCACTAACTTGAGTATATCTAAATCACTAAAAATGTGAGTTTTACAGCCACTGTCAGGAGAATCTTGAAAGTAATAACTAAACTTTTATCAATGAAAAAGAATGTTGGAGGGTCAGATCAATAAAGTTGCCCTGGTCGGTTTGGCTCAGCGGTTGAAGCATCGGCCTGAGGACCAGAGAGTCCCGGGTTTGGTTCCCGCTAGGGGCATGTACCAAAAAAATAAATATAAATAAATAAATAAAGTCACAGAAACAGGATTATAAATGATACAAATAAAGAAAAAAGCAGCATAGGCATCAGGCCTAGAAAAAGGTCAGATTTGGGTTCTATGAGTGTGTATGGCATAAAAAATAGCCTAAAAGTGGGACTTCAATTTTAATGTTAATATTTAAGGTTAGAAAGTTCCAGGATAAGAAATAGTGTATGTACAATTAAAGGCTCAAGCCTGGAACAATATTTTAATAATGAGACTACAAAGGGATAGAGGTCTTGGAGAAATAGAAAACAGAATCAATTGGCATTATATGAAAAGAGAAATAAAGCTATTAAATGTGAAAGGAACAAAGCACAGAAACGAGAATTAAACCTACGTAAGTATGCTGCCGAGAAATGTGCACTAATCTTAGTGATTTTGCAGTGTTACTGCTGCTATGGTTTACAAAATGCTTTGAACGCAGATCCAGTTGTAGAATTTCACCTCCTATGATGTCTGTTTATGGAAGAAGGGGTTTGCTAAGTAAGCACACAGGATCAGTTTGAAGCATACAAAGATATCATGATTCCCCAGAGTTAGAGTCCTTGAAAGATTAAGCCATAACCAGGAGACACTTCTGTCTGAGAGAAAACAAAGCCCATGGGCTCCCCTGCTGGGATTACTATCCTAATTATCAGAGAACCATTGTTTCTTTCTGCTCCTGAGCATCAAATAGGCTGACCCCTTCAACTTCAAACAACCTCCCACCAGTGCTGAGAGCATTCTCTGTTGGCCTTCTCTAAATCCAAAGTCACTTGGCTGAGAGCCAGTTCTTAGTATTACAGTCCTTGGCATATTTCCATCAGCACTGAACTTGAACACACACACACACACACACACACACACACACTTTAAAAGCTTGGTTCACATTTGTTTTAGCATTAATAAAAAAGAAGAAGAAATGTTCTAGTATTCCTTCTAATGTTAACCTTAATTTCTTGCCACTGAACTTTATTATAGGAAAAGCCTCCTCGTGATGGCTTTTAAAGAATGGAAATCCATTCTTTAAGGATAAGGAATAAAAAATGAACTAATCTTCAAGCAGTTTGTGTTATTACAAAATATAGGAGTATAAGCCCTACTGTCAGCCAAATTTCCTCTGAAATAGACCTTCATTGTAACAGTCTATCAAAGTTTAAACCATCTCAATGAATGTGTATGAGGTGTACCTGAATTTATTTTCCTTTGCTTTAGCGGGTCCCACCTCCATCATTCTCCTTTCAGGCAGAATTAACCTCTCTTATGAAAAAGAGTTAACAATTCTAGATATCTGCCTCCTAGGAATAGAATTGCATCCACGACTGGGATATTTGCATTTTATACTTTTGATAATTTATTTACCACCCACTTTGTTTTTCCTGTTCTTAGTACAGCTGTGTTCCCTCCACACCCAAATATGGCCTGAGTCCTGATCCACAAGAGTAAACTAACTTTATTACAGCCATTGTCTGGCCAACTCTTTCCTCCTCCACCAGACTCCACCCTTCTCAGGGATCTTGGGTCATGGCTCAAGAGTGGGGATAGCAAAGAGAGCTGGAAATCTGGAACCTCATATTCTAGTTTTCCAAAGAGACTCACTGGCTGTGTTAACAAATTAAGGCCAGTCTCATCTAAGGGCCTTGTAAGATAACGAGGCTAGACTTTGTTATCTAGCATTTCTTCCTCTTCTAAATTCTGTAATTTTAATAATGCTCTCTGGTTCCACTGTTTGTAGAAGGGAGTAATAATCCAAAAATCTAAAAGCTGTCTTTCTGAAAAGTTTAAAGCTGTCTTTCTGAAAAGAGACCATGTAGCAAAAGAACTCTAATCTTATTACTCGTTCATCACTCAACAAAAGTTGATTGAACTACTATCGTCCAGGCACTATGCTGATTAGGCATTAAATGTTGATTAATTGCATTTATATTTGTTCATTCTCAAACTGTTTTTATCAAGGTGAAATTCACATAACAAAATTAACCATTTTAGAAATTAAAGAAACTTTTTTTCTTTATTGATTTTAGAGAGAGAGGAAGTGAGAGGGAGAGAGAGATAGAAACATCAATGAGCGAGAACATCGATTGGCCACCTCCTGCATGCCCCCCACGGGGGATTTGGCCCACAACCTGGGCATGTGCCCCCACTGGGAATCAAACTGTCGACCTGTTGGTGCATGGGTTGACATTCAACCACTGACCCACACTAGCTGGGCCAAAATTAACCATTTTAAAGTGAAAAATTTAGTGCCTCTAGCACATATATTCACAGTGTTATACAGTCACTACCTCTTAGTTCCGAAACATCTTTACCACCCCAGAAGGAAATCCCATACCTATTAAGTCATCATCCCTTGTGTTCCCTCTCTCAACCCCTATTAACCATCAATTTACTTGCTATGTCTATGGACTTACTTATTCTGGATATTTTATATAAATGGGATCATACAATACGTGACCTGTCTTTTGTCTGGCTTCTTTCACTTAGCATACTTTTGAGGTTTATCCATGTTGCAGCAGGTATCAGTATTTCATTTATTTTTCTGGCTGAATAATATTCCATTATATATATTATATCATATAATATGTATTATATACGTAATAGATTATTGTATACATGTCACAATTTTTACCCATTCATCTATTGATGGGCGGTTTCTATCTTTTGGCTATTGTAAATAGTGCTGTTAAGAACATGTGTGTGCATCAAACAGCTTTAAATATCTAGTCAAATAAGCCTCAAATATACAGTTTATGGCCAGGACTTTTATAAATACTTATGGAAGCAGTTAACTGTCTTCCTGAACTGGATTCAATCAAAGTCACTGCATTGTCATCTAATCTCTGACTTCTCTCATTTCTTTGTTTCTGTTTTACTACTCAATAAATTGAGAAAATATTGAGTCTCTCCTAATCCTTGCTGTGTTCCTATAAATGTATAAATATAAAACTAGAATCCAACAAATGTCTTTATAATCAATGCCACATACAGTCATATAAACAAGGAGCTATTAACGTTAGAAAAAGAAAATTCTCTGTTTTACAAAATGTTTCCAATAGATCGATTACCTACAAGAAAGGGGAATGAGATGGATTTGACAGGTTATCGCTTATCTGATCAATTAAGGGGGCAAAGAAGTATTTTTTCTTCTATAAATTGTAACTTGTGGGAACCATTTGTTTTCTTAATCATATAATAATTTAATAAGAACTAGGTTTTTTACTTTTGTTTTTGTTTTTCTGTTCAGAGGCCAGATTGCAAAATCACTTGAACTGATGCTATAATTTTTAGATACAGCTTAATAAATACCTCATGCCAACTCCTGATGCACTTATCCTAGACATCTGTACTTTTATTCCAGTTTCTCTGCTTCAGCAGTGCTTAATGATCCATGTACTGTTTTCATTCTTAGATTCATTAGCTCAATGTAAATTTGCAAGAACTACAGTGGTTGGCAAAAAACAGTCCTCACATTAACACACATATACTCAGTGCTCTCTTTCTTACTCTCTTCAACGGAAAGATTTAGGCTTCCCATAGTTCAACTATTTAGAACTATTTTTAATATCTCACCGTAAGTCCTGGTTTGAACTAGGTATAGGTTTAAAAATTATATAGAGAAGTTTTGCAAACTGACAAAGAGATATTGTGTTTGTGAGTCACTAAAATCTTTTTATTTTTCTAAAATAGTAGACTTCATTATTTCTAGGGTGGTACATTTACTGCTCTGGCCGGAGTTAATTCTTTCAGTCCAATAATAAATGTGTGCTCTCTTCACATATACAAAGTGCTACCGCTGCCATTCATCCACTCAGTGGGGGAAAAACACTCAAATTAGTTATCTAAAGTTACATTAAGACTTTAGATCAGATAGACAGAAAAGTGAGTGATCATCTAGGTGTTAAGTAGAACCTGACTACAGGTATCACTTAAGTTTATGATGAATCATTGACATATAGATTTATGAAATGGTTGTACTCATGAAAAGCCAATCATTAAATTTAATTTTTAATGTTGAATCACGTTAAATACATTAAGGGATCTCAATAATTTAAAAAAAATCACTGTAGCATCTCTTATAAAGCAAAGAATTGTTTTTTTAAAAAGTAAATTCTTAATTATTGATTGATTTTGCAAAGTTAGATTTTCACATTGGGTTTGTTTCAAATGCAAGGTGCGAAAATGTCTTAAGTAATAAAATTTTCCATTTACATAGGTTTTTAGTTTCCAAACATTTTCTCGGCTGTTACGTTACCCAGTTGCACTATGTAACAAGTACAACTGCTATTATTTGCACATGAGTTAGGTATCTTAGGTCTCACAGCTCTGTGGTCTGACAACCAGTATCATCATCAAAGGCATATGTTAGAAATGCAGAATCACAGGCCCACCTTAAACCTATTGAATTAGAGCCTGCATTAAGAAAAATCAAGTGGGCCTGGCCGGTGTGGCTCAGTGGATTGAGCATGGTCCCATGGACTGAGAGGTCCCAGTTTGAACCTAGGACAGGGCACATGCCTGGTTTGCAGGTTCAATCCCCAGTAGGGGGCGTGCAGGAGGCTGCCGATCAATTTCTATCTCTCACATTGATGTTTCTCTCTCTCTCTCCCTTCCTATTTCTCTAAAAAATGTTTTAAAAATATTTTTAAAAACAAGAAAAATAAAGTGATTTTCCCTGGGGTTTTTTAGTGGTAAATTTGAGGCTAGAACTCAGATATTCTACTGCTCTATAGCTGAGAAATTTGTCATTTAACTCTCCTGATTATATATAATAAACAAGTAACATGAGTGTGAGAGAATGCCCTTCCAGAAAAAATCAATCTAGTATTTTTATTGTGTCCATGATATGTCTTCAGTTGCATCAGACAATAAAATATGTAGGATCCAGGAAACAAGGCCTTGCTGTAGAGATTTGATTTGTCTTTGGAGGAAAAAATACCCATCTGTTTTGTCAGATTTTCAGCATCAATTTTATTAGCACTGGGAATGATATAACTAATTTTGCTTTCTTTAACACAGAAGTAAAAGTATCAGGAATTAAACACTACACTAGAAGCTAAAAAGGAATAAAATGCACACTAAATTTACCATACAGCATACTAACATTTTCCATGGACAGATTAATGCTTTTTTAGGAGATAATGCTTTCTTTCCTTACTTTCTCATTGCCATGAGTAAACTATTAATGAGACTTACCTTTCTGAACAAAAATCACCTCCCCTCCCCACCAAGGTGCTTTTATGATAAGATTTTATCTGAAAAAAGTTCCTTTTAAAATGCAAATGTAAAAGAGTGGTGATATATTAATATGATAATAAATGGTAATTGGGTTTGCCAGGTTTGTTTATCTGATTGGTACAGAACAGGGCCCTCTAGAAATGATCTCCAGTTCCGGGGGTTTGTAAATGTACAAGTGTGGGGGTGGAAGGAGGTACACCGGGAGGCAAGATGAAAGGTCGGGGCAAACCTGGGATGGTAATAAAGAAGACGGACCTTAAATTTCTAGCCTACTTTACACTTGCAGAGTACTTTCCCTTGCTTGTTTCCTGTAAGATTTCGAAGTTCATAGTGAAGATAGGAGAGACCTCTAAGAGGGCAGATGCCTGAGCCCAGCCAAGGGCCAACTGCAAATTTGGAGCTGCCTTCCCTTGAGATTCTGGCCAGCAGAGCTCTTTGGGTTGACTGCCTGGCTCACCAGAGACTTGTGAGCCCAAGTTTGCATTCACCCAGCAAAGTGCCTCCCTCCTCTGATTCTTTGATCTTCCTGCTCAAGCCAACTCTCTCTCTTTTAAAAAAATATTTTTATTGATTTTTTTTTTTTTAGAGAGAGAGGAAGGGAGAGTTAGAAACACCTATGAGGGAAGATGGATCAGCTACCTCCTGCACACCCCCTAGTGGGGGTCAAGCCTGCAACCCGGGCGTGTGCCCTGATGGGGAATCGAACCAGCGACCTCTTGGTGCATGGGACAATGCTCAATCCACTGAGCCACACCGGCCAGGTGCAAGCTAACTCTCTTAATTGACTCAGGACAGTAAAATTACTTAACAGAATATCCATTGTTTAAAAAGAGGAATGAATATTTTAAAGTTTTTTTTAGTCCTCTTTTGCTGTTTCTTTCTAGTTCTCCCTAGAAAAGGAATTCCTGAGAAAAAAGGAATTTTAAATACTAGATTACAAGGGAGGTTGTGAAATCATCATAACTGGGATATTTAAAAATAAAATAGCATCTAAGTCCTTTGGGATCATTAGATAGACACATTTTTGTATTTTAGCTGATCAACTCAAAGACATATGCAATGGTTATTTTTAAAACAAGTCTTCAGTATTGAATTCCTAAATATTTCAGAATTTCATTAATAGTAAAGGACTTTTGTGCTTGAAATAGTGGTTTGGCTTGCAAGGGCTACAGTGTAAGGACATCAAGCAAAACAATTATATTAATACTCAAGATGATGCTGAGATGTTATGTATTATCAGAAATCAGTATCTTCTTTGTGTATTTTAAAAAATCCAGTTGCTCTTTATGTGTGCTTCTATGATGCTTCATACATTATGATTACACATTATAGTGATATCCAAAGTATAAACATCATGAAAAGGATGAAATCTTAGTGAATTATACAAAATTGAGAAAAAATATTTTCAAATTTTTCTGACCTTAAAGTCCTTTCTTGCTTCTTCTTTGTTTCAGACTGTAGATGCTCTAAGTTCACTATGGAGAGGGACTCAAGTTAATAAATTAGCTTTAAAGTATAGAGTATGCAAATTCAGCTTACTTTGATCAAGGCTTTTTACATACTCTATAAACTTGATTCATTTATGAGATTCATTATGATTTTTTAAATTACAAAATTGAAATAGTAAACAACAATGTACTATTAGTGACTTATTTTTTATCATTAAAATTAAACTTAAGGTGCTTAAATGTTCAAAGACACATCTTAAAATAGTTTATAAAATATCATATCTGTTTATTTTATAATTGTATTTGATAACATATTTGTAAAAAGATATGAGTAAAAATGGATGAAATGATTCCATTTTTATATGAATAAGTAAATATTGAGAATTCTTGTGTTTGGGAATAAACTAATCACTATATAGTGCCATATACAACTATGTAGATATATACATATAAAGATTTAAAAAATCTTTATATGTATATGTATATAAAGTCTCAGTTTGTATATGATTTTTGCATGTGCAGTCCCAAACAGGGAAAAATAAACATTATTTTTATATATGCATAATGTAAATAGATATATAATATACATTTGTATGTGTGTCCATCCCCCACAGAGATATACACACACCAGACATATGGCAAAGAAAAAGAAAATTAGTAAGTCCATGAATACTGCACTATTCTTTTTGTTGTTGTTAATCCTCACCCAAGAATATTTTTTTACATTGATTTTTAAAGAGAGAGGAAAGGAGGGAGGAAGGGGAGAGAGAGAGAGAAACATTGATGTGAGAGAGACACATCAGTTGGTTGCCTTCTGTGCACACCCCAACCAGCGCTGGGGATCAAACCTGCAATCCAGGTATGTGCCTTTGACCGGAAATTGAATCCGAGACTCTTCAGTGCATGGGTTGATGCTCCAACCATTGAGTAACACCAACCAGGACCTAGACTATTCTTCATCATTGCTTGCTTTAAAATAGAATCTATTAATTAATTTTTAAATAAACAAAATAAAAATTTGTATTGATCGATTTTTTAGGGAGAGAGAGGGCAGGACAGAGAGAGAGAAATCGATTTTGTTGTTCTACTTCTTTATGCATTCATTGATTGCTTCTTATATGTGCCCTGACTGGAGATCAAACCTGCAACCTTGGCTTATCAGTATGATTCTCTAACCAACTGAGCTTACTTGGCAGCGCTAAATAAAACTATTTAGTCTAAGAAACTGTTTGCCGAATATAGCTCTCTGATAAATCTGTATAAAATTTGGGAATTCAGATTTTTAAAAAAGTATCTTTCAAGGAAGGCTACCACTTTGGGTATGCCTAGCATTTAACTTAAAATTGTTAAATAATTATTTTGTACTTCAAAAGATGTTCTACTTAGTGCATGTGCCAATTGGAATTGGCCTGTTGTGACATTATCCACTTGCCTGACCTACTTTTGGAAATAGTGATTTTATAGATTCAGCTTTTATATTGGGTAAAGATTTTAAATAATATCTTTTTACATCATAACCAGCTTTTTAAAAATCTGAAGTACATAGAAAGTTAAAGGATCTATAATCTCACCATTTAAATTTTGCCCCATCCCTATCTTCCTGCTCCCACCATTTAGCTATACATTTATTTTATTTCTTTTATTAATTTATTTTTGTTACAGATGTTTCTCCTTTTTTTCCCCATTGACACCCTCCTCCCCATCCCTCCCACCCCATCCCCGGCTTTGTTGTCCATGTCCTTCGGTTATGCATACATGCATATAAGTTCTGTGGTTTATCTCTCCCCCACCAACTCCCTCTTCTGAGGGTTGTCAGTCTATACCCTACTTCCACGTCTCTGGGTCTACCCTATTCCTCAGACTGTTATGTTTATTATATTTCACAAATAAGTGAGATCATGTGATATTTGTCTTTCTCTGCTTGGCTTGTTTCGCTTAGGATAATACTTTCCAGGTCCCTCCATGTCATCTCAAAAGATAAGAGATCTTTCTTTCTTACAGCTGCATAGTACTGCATTCTGTATATGTACCACTGCTTTTTTATCCATTCATCTACTGATGGACACTTGGGCTGTTTCCATATCTTAGCTATTGTAAATAGTGCTGCTATGAACATGGGGGTACATATATTCTTTCTGATTGGTGTTTCAGGCTTCTTAGGGTTTATTCCTAGAAGTGGAATCAGTGGGTCAAATAGCAGTTCAATTTTTAATTTTTTGAGGTAACACCATATTGTTTTCCATAGTGGCTGCACCAGTCTGCATTCCTACCAGCAGTGTACTAGAGTACCCTTTTCTCCACTCCCTCTCCAACCCTTGTAGACATTATGCTCAATTAATATTTGATGAAGGAGGCAAGAGCATACAATGGGGAAAAGACAGCCTCTTTAATAAATGGTGTTGGGAAAAGTGCACAGCTACATGCAAAAAAAAAAAAACTAGACCATCAACTTACACCATACACAAGAATAAACTCAAAATGGATAAAAGACTTAAATGTGACCCGTGAATCCATAAAAATTCTAGAAGAAAATGTAGGCAACAAAATTTCAGACATCATATGCTGCAGAATTTTCACTGATACATCACCTAAGGCAACAGAGACAAAGAAAAAAAAATGAACACATGGGACTACATCAAACTAAAAAGCTTCTGCACAGCAAAAGAAACAACCATCAAAATGGAAAGGCAACCCACTGTATGGGAGAGCATCATTGCCAATGATACATCAGATAAGAGGTTAATTTCTAAAATATATAGAGTACTAATACATTTCAACAAAAGGAAGACATAGAACCCAGTTAAAAAATAGGCAGAGGAGCTATGTAGACACCTCTCCAAACAGGACATACAAATGGCTAAGAGACATATGAAGAAATGCTCAACATCACTAATTATCAGAGAGATGCAAATTAAAACAACAATGAGGTATCACCTCACACCTGTCAGAATGGCCGCCATCAACAAATCATCAAGCATTTACTATACATTTAAAAAGAGGCCATTGTTGAGCATTTAGTGCTGCAGCCCTGCTGGTGTGGCTCAGTGGTTGAGCATTGACCCATGCACCAAGAGGTTGCCGATTTGATTCCTGATCAGGGCATATGCCAAGGTTGTGGGCCAAATACCCAGTAGGGGGCATGCAGGAGGCGGCCAATCAATTTTTTCTCTCTCTCCCTCTCTCCCTTCCTCTCTCTAAAATCAATTAAGAAAAAAATTTTAAAAAAAAGAATTTAGTGCTACAGATTCTTTTTAATTTTCCCTCTTTTTACAGCTGTATCAATCAATCTACATGGTCTTACCAAAAAAAGGATTAGGCCAGCCATATTTACCTGTAATGTGATTTCACCCCTTATTTATATATCTGGACATCTCTCCATATCATCATACATACATTTCCTCACTTTCAATGACTGCATGCATTCCAGTGTATGAGTGTATCAAAATCTACTTAGGTATTCCCCATTGATATTTAAATTGTTTTCAGGTGGATGTTTTTCATGTACACTACTAAAAACACTATTTCAAGGAACATCATGTAGCTTTATGTGCCTGTGTAGCATTTATTTAAAATAGATTTCTCCATAGTTTACTTCTTGCTAAAGTCACCATAGCCATCATGATGTTTGAAGCAATGGGACATTTTTTTTCTTTAGCATACTCTGTTCCTTAGAAGGCTCTCTGATTTTCTTTCTACCTCTTTTGTTGCTCCTGCTTGGTCTGTGTTGCCACTGCCTCCTCCACAATGCAGCCTTCTCAAGCTCAGTCTAGGCACTGTTCTCTTTACATATTATATTCTGTCTCTAAACAACCTCATCAATGACTCAGGCTTTAATTACCATGTATACAGGGGTGGCATCTATATTTAAATCTTTACTCTGGATTTCTCTGGAGTCCAGAATGATGTAGATTGCAACATATTTTTTACTTTTTAGATTACTTTTGATTTATTTTTCTACCCCATACCTTTCTTCATGACCCTACACATATAAATCCTACTGCGACAAACTCATTTTATCTAAAACCAAACTCATAACTTCATCAAACTCAGTTCTCCTCAGTCTTTTTTTCCTTTTTAACTCAAAAAAATTATTTATTTATTTATTTATTACAGATGCTTCTCCTTTTTTACCCCATTGGCACCCCCCTCCCCACCCCACACCCGCCCCATCCTCGGCCTTGTTGTCCATGTCCATTGGTTATGTATACATGCATATAAGTTCTGTGGTTTATCTCTTCCCACCCCCCACCCCTCTTCTGACAGATGTCAGTCTGTGCCCTACTTCCAATCCTCAGTCTTTTTTTATCATAGTGAATGGTACTGCCATCCGAATAGTGGCACAGTAGAAATAACTACCCATATACAATTCATCCCCAGCACAGTCTTACTTCCTACATATTTTTTCAAACTATTCACTTCTTCCTATCACCACTGCTACTCAACTAATTCATGCTACCACCATCTCTCATCGCTGTAATGTCTTCTGATTGAGTTCTGCTACCTATTTTTGCCCTACTTTAATCAAATTTCCATCTATAGTCAGATGGATCTCTCTCCTTACTGGCTGCCTTGCAGCCACACCAGTCTTCTGTCAGTTTCTCCAATGTTTTCCCATGCTCCCCTCCATCTGAAGAACATTTTTTTGTTTTTTACTTTGAGACTCTGAGGTTATATCAGTGAAAAGACAAGTAAGGTTTCTGCTTCTAAAAGAGCTTGCATTCTAGAGAGAAAATGAGGTACAAAAAAGCAAACACTAAATAAACAGGACAAATATCAGATACTGATAATTGTTCATTGCTTTGCTAAGATTAAGTTGAAGCTGATAGAAAATAACTAACTGGCTCTTCCTTATTGGGTGGGCAGGGAAGGCTGTGCTGAAGGGGCATCTCTTATAGTTGGGATTTGAATGAAAATGTAGTCAACCATGCAGAGATTATGGGGAAGAGCTATCCAGGCAAAGGGAACAGAGAACGTGAAGACTCTAAGATGGAAGTGAGCTTGGCTTGTTGGACCAGGGTAGTAAGGGCAGATGTGGTGACAAATACACAGACTGAGGAAATGTTTGTACATGCTGTTCTCTCTGTCCTTTCTACCCAGTGTACTCCTATTCATTCTTTGATCTCACTTCTTGGGGAGGCCTTTCCTCGCCTTGCAGATGTGATTAGGTCCCCCATGTATATGCACCATGTACCTATCTTTCCTTCACAGCATACATCACAGTTGTAGTTTAGTCACATTAGTATCCTTGGTGGTTTGATTAATTTGCCTCCTTTATGAATACTTGTTCCACGAGGGCCAGGACCAGTCTGTTTTGCTCAATATGGCTTTCCTAGTTCCTAACTCAGATGAAGCACTGAAATATTTGCTAAAGTGTGATTGTTGGATCAAATAAATGCACCTTTAAAAAAAAAAATCCACACCCAAGGATATTTTCCATTTGTGTTCAGATAGAGTGAGAAGGAGAGAGAGACCAGGGCTGAAGTACATGCCTTTGCCTGGAATCAAACCTGCAACTCTTTGGTATGTGGGCCGATGCTCTAACCGCTGAGTCAAACCAGCCATAGCTGAATGCACCTTTTTTAAAAATTAAATTTATTGAGGTGACATTGGTTAATAACATTACATAAGTTTCAAATGTACAACTCTATAATACATTATCTGTATATTTTGTTGTGCGCTCACCACCCAAAGTCTAGTCTCTCTCCATCACCATATAATTGACCCCCTTTACCCTCTTCAGTCTCCCCCATACACCTTCCCCTCTGATAACCACTACACTGTTGTCTGTGTCTGAGTTTTTCTGTTTGTCCTGCCTATTCACTTGTTGGTTTCTGTTGACATCCCATATTTGATAGTGTGATAGTCTCAAGATCCATCGATCCTTACACAAATGGCAGTATTTCATCCTTTCTTATGGCTGAGCAGCATTCTACAGTATACATGAACCACATCTTTTTCATCCAATCATCCATCGAAGGACATCAAGGTTTCCATGTCTTGGTCAACAAGCACAATGCTGCAATAAACATAGGGGTACATCTCTATCTTTATGAATAAATGTTCTCAAAACATTCAGGTACATATCCAGAAGAAGACCACCAAGTCATATAGTAGCTCTATTTTTCATTTTTTGAAAAATCTCCAGTTTTGCCCTGGCCAGTTTGGCTCAGCGGTTAGAGCGTCGGCCTGCAGTCCGGAGAGACCCGGGTTCGGTTCCTGCTAAGGGCATGTACTTCGGTTGCAGTTTGTCCCCGGCCCTGGTTGGTAGTGCGGGTGGCAGCCACTCGATGTGTCCCTTCACGTCGATGTTTCTCACTCTCTCTCCCTTCCTCTCTCTCCCTCCCACTCTATCTGTACAAAAAATGGAAAAATATCCTCAGGTGAGGATAAAAAAAAAAAAGAAAAATCTCCAGTTTTCCATAATAGCTATACCGGTTTACATTCCCATCAGTAGTGTATGAGGGTTCCCTTTTCTCCACATCCTCACTAACAGATATGAGGTGGTATCTCATTGTGGTTTTGATTTGCATTTCAAAGGTATGCACCTTTTTTTTTTCCCCTTTATTGGTTTTAGAAAGAGAGGAAGTGAGCCCTGGCTGGTTTGGCTCAGTGGTTAGAGTGTTGGCCCCTAGACCGGAGAGGCTCAGGTTCAGTTCTGCTAAGGGCACGTACCTCAGTTGCAGTTCCCGGACCCGGTTGGGGTTGTGTGGGTGGCAACCAGTTGATGTGTCTCTCTTGCATCGATATTTCTCTCTCTATCTTCCTCCCACTCTCCCTCCTGCTCTATCTGAAGATAAAAGCAAAAAAAAAAAAAATGTTCTCAGGTGAGAATCAAAAATAAATTAATTTAGAACCGAAAAATGGCGGCGGAGTGAACGGAGCTACACAGACCGTCTCCCAGAACCAAACTGGAATTACAACTATAACACAGACAAATCGACGGGAAAAACCAACAGAAAGCAGCTTGCGAGGACCATACAACGAGGGACACTGACTCCATCCCGGTAGGCTTGCGAAGGCGCGAGACGGGGCTGGGAGCCCACAGTCGGCAGCTCGGCAGCGGCCTTAGCTGTAAACAGCGCCCTAGGGTTACACTCCCAGGCGGCTCCACAGCGCAGCCGGGACAGAGGCTGAAACAGCCACAGCCACTCACCTTGGGCTCCGGCGGAGGGAGGGCGGACTGGACTGGAACTGTGTCGGGACACTCGGGGTTTGGAGGGCGCTCAGAGCTTTGGCTGAGTGCAGCCACTCAGGACGGTGGCCACATTGCTCCTTCCCAGGGCTCTGGGGAGAGGCAGCAGCCCCTCCCTCGGAGATCCAACCCCACCCTGTGGGCCATTGAAGTGCTAATTGAGGCTCACTAACAACCAGCATCTGCCCCACCCTCGTGAAAGCCCCTTGGCTGAGCACCAGAGGGAGTTTTTCAATCAACTGACAACCCAAAACTCATCAATTAACCTAGACTGCTAGCCTCCAGGCAAAAAGCTAGAGGATAACAGTACGTTTCCTGGGCTGGCAACTTTAACCAGGAAAGTAAGACTTGACAGTGGTGTTCAACGCGGGTCCTCCCTCGCTCATCTAAACACAGGAGAGGGAGCCACAAACAGCAGAACACCAACACCCACAGGGAGAACTTGAGAGGCTCCAAAGCCCACAGTGATAGCCAAAATGGTGAAACACAGAAACAGAAGCCAAATGAAAGAACAAGAGACCTCAACCGAAGATGAGATCAATGCAGAGCAATTAGGCATGTTAACAGAGCTAGAATTCAGAGCCATGATCATGAGGAAGCTGAACAGCATGAGTAAGGACATAGAGACACTGAAAATAAGCCAATTGGAAATTACAAACCAACAAGAAGAGATAAAAAATGACATATCAGAAATGAAGAACACATTGGAAGGTTTAAAAAGCAGAGTAGGGGAAGCTGAGGACCGGATCAGTGAATTAGAAGACAGGGTAGAAAAAATCAACCAATCAGAAAAACAAAAGGAAAAAACTATTAAAAAAACAGGAAGACAGCTTAAGAGAACTATGGGACAACTGGAAACGCAATAATATTCGCATCATAGGAGTCCCCGAAGAAGAAGAAAATGAGCAAGGGATAGAGAATATATTCAAAAACATAGTGAGAGAAAACTTCCCTAATTTGGTGAAGGAAGAAGGCATTCAAGTTCAAGAAGCACAGAGAGTCCCAAGTAAGAAGAACCCAAACAGGCCCACACCAAGACACATAGTAATTAAAATGCCACAAATTAAAGACAAAGAGAGAATCCTAAAAGCAGCAAGAGATAAGCAACAGGTTACCTACAAAGGGAACCCCATAAGGCTCTCAGCTGACTTCTCACAAGAAACACTACAGGCCAGAAGAGAATGGCATGAAGTAATCAAAGTCATGAAAAACAAGAATCTGAATCCAAGACTACTCTACCCAGCAAGGCTATCATTCAAAATAGAAGGTCAAATAAAGAGCTTCCCAGACAAAAAAAAGGCTAAGGGAATACATTAGCACCAAACCAGCACTGCAAGATATGTTAAAAGGACTGCTGTAATTAGCAGTAGAAATGGGAAGAAAAATAGAACCACACTAAACAAAAATGGCAATAAATAAGTACATATCAATAATCACCTTAAACGTTAATGGATTGAATGCTCCCATAAAGAGACACAGAGTAGCTGATTGGATAAGAAAGCATGACTCATCTATATGTTGTCTACAAGAGACCCACCTCTCAACAAAAGACTCACATAGGTTGAAAGTGAAGGGATGGAAAAAAATTTTCCAAGCAAATGGAAAGCAAAAAAAAGCTGGGGTAGCAATTCTCATATCTGATAAAATAGATTTCAAAATGAAGACCATAACTAGAGACAAAGAAGGCCACTACATAATATTGAAAGGATCTATCCAACAGGAAGATATAACCTTGATAAACATATATGCACCCAATATAGGAGCACCAAAATATATTAAAAATCTTCTGGAGGACTTCCAAGGAGAAATCGACAACAATACAATCATAGCAGGGGACTTCAACACCCCGTTGACAGCACTGATAGATCCTCTAGGCAAAAAATTAGCAAGGAAACAGAGACTCTAAATGAAGCACTAGACCAAATGGATTTAATAGATATCTACAGAGAATTACACCCCAAAACTACAGAATACACATTCTTCTCAAGTGCACATGGGACATTCTCAAAGATAGACCACATGATAGGACACAAACTAAATCTCTACAAGTTCAAGAAGATTGAAATCATATCAAGCATCTTCTCAGATCACAATGGCATGAAACTAGAAATCAATTGCAACAAGAACATGCAAAGACACTTCAACACATGGAGGTTAAATAGCATGTTATTAAACAATGATTGGGTCACCGACGAGCTCAAGGAAGAAATTAAAAACTTCCTGGAAACCAATGAAAATGAACACACAACAACACAAAATCTATGGGATGCAGCGAAAGCAGTTCTGAGAGGGAAGTTCATAGCACTACAGGCCTACCTCAAAAAACAAGAAAAATTTCTAATTGACTGTCTAACCTCACAACTTAAGGAACTAGAAAGCAAACAAAGAGAAAACCCCAGAGCAAGTAGAAGGAAGGAAATAGTAAAGATCAGAGCAGAAATAAATGACGTAGAGACCAAAAAAACAATTCAAAGGATCAATGAAACAAAGAGCTGGTTTTTCGAAAAGATAAACAAGATTGACGGACCCTTAGCTAGACTCACCAAGAAACAAAGAGAGAGAACCCAAATACACAAAATCAGAAATGAAAGAGGAGAAGTAACAACCAACACCACGGAAATACAAAAGATCGTTAACAACTACTATGAACAACTATATGGCAACAAATTCGAAAATCTAAGCGAAATGGACAAATTTCTAGAAACACACAGCCTCCCAAAACTATTCCCGGAAGAGATAGAAAACTTGAACAGACCTATAACAACCAAGGAAATTGAAGAGGTAATCAAGACTCTCCCAGCAAACAAAAGCCCAGGCCCGGATGGTTTCACAGGGGAGTTTTACCGAACATTCAAAAAAGAACTAACACCCATTCTCCTCAAACTATTTCAAAAAATTCAAGAAGAAGGAAGACTTCCAAACACGTTCTATGAGGCCAGCATAATTCTAATTCCAAAACCAGAAAAAGACACTACGAAGAAAGAAAACTACAGGCCAATATCCCTGATGAACATAGACGCCAAAATCCTGAACAAAATACTAGCAAATCGGATCCAGAAGTACATCAAAAAAATTATTCACCATGACCAAGTGGGATTCATTCCAGGGATGCAAGGCTGGTACAATATTCGCAAATCAATAAACGTGATACACCACATCAACAAAATGACGAATAAAAACCACATGATCATATCAATAGATGCTGAAAAAGCATTCGACAAAATCCAGCATCCATTTCTGATAAAAACGCTCAGCAATGTAGGAATAGAGGGATCATATCTCGACAAAATAAAGGCCATATATGAAAGACCTACAGCCAACATCATACTCAATGGACAGAAACTAAAAACATTTCCATTAAGAACAGGAACAAGACAGGGATGTCCACTTTCGCCACTCTTATTTAACATTGTACTGGAAGTCTTAGCCACAGCAATCAGACAGGAAGAAAAAATAAAAGGGATCCAAATTGGAAAGGAAGAAGTGAAACTATCATTATTTGCAGATGACATGATATTGTACATAGAAAACCCTAAAGACTCCATCAAAAATCTATTAGACTTAATAAATGAATTTGGAAAAGTAGCAGGATACAAAATTAACGTCAAGAAATCGACGGCATTCTTGTACATCAATGATGAACTCACAGAAAGAGAAACTGAAAAAACAATCCCATTTACCATTGCGCCAAAAAAATTACGATACCTAGGAATAAACTTAACCAAAGAAGTAAAGGACCTATTTGCAGAAAACTACAGGTCATTGAAAAAAGAAATAGAGGAAGATATAAAAAAGTGGAAGCACATACCCTGTTCATGGATTGGAAGAATTAACATAATTAAAATGTCCATACTACCCAAAGCAATCTATAGATTCAATGCAATCCCCATCAAAATACCAACGACATATTTCATAGAACTAGAACAAATACTTCAAAAGTTCATATGGAACCAAAAAAGACCCCGAATAGCCACAGCAATCTTGAAAAAGAAGAACAAAGTAGGTGGGATCACAATACCAGATATCAGATTATACTACAAAGCGACTGTAACCAAAACAGCCTGGTACTGGCACAAGAACAGGCATATAGACCAGTGGAACAGAACTGAAAACCCAGAAATGGACCCAAGGCAATACGCTCAATTAATATTTGACAAAGGTGGCAAGAGCATACAGTGGAGTAAAGACAGCCTCTTTAATAAATGGTGTTGGGAAAATTGGACAGCTACATGCAAAAAAATGAAACTAGACCATCAACTTACACCATACACAAAAATAAACTCAAAATGGATAAAAGACTTAAATGTGACCCGTGAATCCATAAAAATTCTAGAAGAAAATGTAGGCAACAAAATTTCGGACATCATACGGAGCAGAATTTTCACTGATACATCACCTAAGGCAACAGAAATAAAGGAAAAAATGAACACATGGGACTACATCAAACTAAAAAGCTTCTGCACAGCAAAGGAAACAATCATCAAAATGGAAAGGGAACCCACTGTATGGGAGAACATCATTGATAATGATGTTTCAGATAAGGGGTTAATTTCCAATATATATAGAGTGCTCATACAACTCCACAAAAGGAAGACAAAGAACCCAATTAAAAAATGGGCAGAGGAGCTGAATAGACACCTCTCCAAACAGGACATACAAATGGCCAAGAGACATATGAAGAAATGCTCAACATCACTAATCATCAGAGAGATGCAAATTAAAACAACAATGAGGTATCACCTCACACCTGTCAGAATGGCCGCCATCAACAAATCATCAAACAACAAGTGTTGGCGAGGGTGTGGAGAAAAGGGGACTCTAATACACCGTTGGTGGGAATGCAGACTGGTGCAACCGCTATGGAAAACAATATGGTGCTACCTCAAAACATTAAAAATTGAACTTCCATATGACCCAGTGATCCCACTGCTGGGAATATACCCTAAGAAGCCTGAAACACCAATCAGGAAGAATATATGTACCCCCATGTTCATAGCAGCACTATTTACAATAGCTAAGATCTGGAAACAGCCCAAGTGTCCACCAGTAGACGAATGGATCAAAAAGCTGTGGTACATATACACAATGGAGTACTATGCAGCGGTAAGAAAGAAAGATCTCTTATCCTTTGAGACGACATGGAAGGACCTGGAAAGTATTATCCTAAGTGAAAGAAGCCAAGCAGAAAAAGACAAATACCACATGATCTCACTTATATACGGAATATAATGAACATAACAGTCTGAGGAATACAGTAGACCCAGACACATGGAAGTAGGGCACAGACTGATATCCCTCAGAAGAGGGGATGGGGGGTGGGGGGGTGGGAAGAGATAAACCACAGAACTTATATGCATGTATGCATGACCAATGGACATGGACAACTAAGCCGGGGACAGGGTGGAGGGGGGTTAGGGTGGGGGGTACCAATGGGGTAAAAAGGTAAAATATCTGTAACAAAATAAATAAATAAATAAAATATTATTCAAAAAATAAATTAATTAATTAATTAATTAATTAATTAATTTAAAAAAGAAAGAGAGGAAGTAAGAGGGAGGGAGAGAGAGAAACATCAATGAGAGAGAACATCGATCTGCCGCCTCCTGCATGCCTCCCACTGGGGATCGGGCCCACAACCTGGGCATGTGTCCTGACTGGGAATTGAACCAGTGACCTTTTGGTGCATGGGTTGACACTCAACCACTGAGCCAAAGCAGCTGGACAAAGTTATGCACCTTTCAGATTTCAATGGATATTGCCAAATGACGTTTTTCAAAATTGATGCTACTTCCCATTTCTGTTCGGCACATGGAGGCACTGGTTTCCCCACATCACCATCAGTCCTGCATGTTAGCATTCTGCTTAATTCCACCACTCTCACACATGGCTATTTACATTTGTCTTCTCGAACACCTATATTTGAGATAAATCCGATTATATTAAACTCAGGTCCACACTAAACTTTTTTTTTTCCATTTTTTTTTTTTTGTACAGATAGAGTGGGAGGGAGAGAGAGGAAGAGAGAGAGAGAGAGAAACATCGATGTGAAAGGGACACATCGAGTGGCTGCCACCACACGACCAACTGCCACCGCACGACCAACTGCAACCGAAGTACGTGCCCTTAGCGGGAACCGAACCTGGGTCTCTCTGGACCGCAGGCCGACGCTGTAACCACTGAGCCAAACCGGCCAGGGCCACACTGAACTTTTTAGGCCTGAAGTAGATTTGTTTGTTTTGGAAATGTCTGCCTCCCATCTAGCTCTCCAGTTTGGATGTGACACACTGCATATCTCATACTCTTGTCTGGAAATTTCTGTGCTGACACATGCTATTTTGGCAGTCCTACTCTACACAACCAGGAGAGATTGGGCACTGGTGAAAGACGGGTGAAGTGTGGGACTTCAGTGAGGCGTTAGAGCAGAGCAGAGTCTTGTAAAAAGATGAGAGGTGAGACAATCTGATGGTGTGAAAGATGCTGGACAAAGTGTACTTGGGTACTTGACAGGTTCTTAAGAACTTGGTAGAGCCACTCTTTCTTCAGTGCCCAGGTGAGCTTAAGCAGAGACACAAAATGAAATTAGGAAGAGAAGACAGATTTGTTGGATATTTAAAAACAAACAAACAAACAACAACAAAACCAGGGCTTAATCTGAAAGGATTGAAAAAATATATCTAAAACCAAGGTCCACTAAAATTTTCCTCATTTGGACAAATTTGGACCTAGATTTTGGAAGGTACCCTAATAGACACGCAGCCTCAAAGTAAGGTGGTGTTCTTTCAAAGAAACAGTATATTGTTTTTTTAAGAAGGGCCATGGAAGACACTAGAGGAAGAGCTTAGCACCTTAGTCCATAAGTACAAGGCCCAGGGGCCATTGGCAATGACAGTAGGAAGTATCAGCAAAAGTTGTTGTCGTTACTTAGGACCTGGGCATAAAGCCTGCATGATCATGGTTGTCTACTTACAGCAATTAGGAACTGTGAGCAGGGATACAGGATTCTGGACAAGGAACCCATGAGTACAACAGTAGTCACCAAGTCTCTAGAACTAGTCTAAATATGGACTTAATATTAAGTCCCCTCAGGTTGGGGCCAGGGGAAGGATATTTGAATTAGTCTCAGAACTGAGACAAAGTTGAAGGAAATTGTGGACTGAGCTATGAGGGAAGAATGTAGAAGGGAATGAGGTTGGATAGAGCCTAACAGTGGAAAAGCCCAGCAATTCATTATGGGCTACCTATTGGGCCTAAACTGCTTAAAAATTTTCTATCATTTCTACTTCCACTATGTACTGTAGCAATTTTACAATTAATTTCTGCAGGTTTTTGGATTTAATAGTTTTCTGTGGTGACATATGCATGGGAAGAAATGATTTCTTTAGGAACATTAGGTCCTAGAATGCTGAAATGGGGAGAATGTGATGGACCACTATGGGTGTATAAAGTTTGGTTAGTCCAATAATTTCCCCTTTGTCTGGGAAGAATTTCGTCACACTTTTTAAAAAAATCCTCACTGGAGGATATTTTCCATTGATTTTCAGGTAGAGTAAGAAGAAGGGCTAAGAGAAGAACTTTGTGAGAGAGACAAACATCAATGTAAGAGGGACACACCGATTGGTTGCCTCCCACATGACCCTAACCAGGGCCAGGAATAGAACCACAACCGAGGTACATGGTCTTGACCAGAATCAAACCCTCGACTCTTTGGTCCATGGGCTGTGGCTCTAAATGCTGAGCCAAACGGGCCAGGGCTCACCATACATTTTTTAGTGCATTGTCTAGGCTGGCTTTCAATGCTTCATTTGATGTGGATTTTTTTTCTTGGCAGAACATACCTCACCATTAAATAAGTCTCAGCGTTAAATAAGTAGGAAGTCAGATAGGCTTCCAACATATTCCCATTTTATTTCATTTCACCTCATTACTTGTAAGTTGTAATAGTAACTAATTCCCTTCATAGTAGGGCACTTTGAAATAAGTGCCATTGTATTTTCAAAAAGCTCTGTAAATTTTTCTGTTTTGTTCCAGTCCAATATTTTACCTACAAGCTCTCTTGGTTCCAATTATTACCACCGATATGAGTCAGCACAATGTATTAGAGCATGAACTGTCTGCTCTACTTAGATGAGTGTTTGGAAATGAAGCTAGTGCCTAAAGAATGAATAAAAAGCCCTTTGAATATCTTTGGAATTATTGGAGCTGTAAAGGAGGAGAAAAGTCTTATTTCATGTTTTCATACGTGCTCAGAAATGAAATTGTTCTTGTGAATTTGACCCTTAAAAAAATGCTAGCAGCAATGCAGCATCAGGCATAGCAACAAATCTTAACAATAATAAATCACCAAAGGCTTCACCTGTCCTGCTTTTGTTCATGAAGACAAATATAATCTCCCTATCAAACCTCCTATTCTAATGAAGCAAGTATACTTCTCAGGGTATTTTGATAGCAACAAGAATATTTCACATATAATAGCTCATTTTTAGAGAATTAAGAGACAATATCTTTCTATAGGGAAAAAAATAAATCTCTAGAAATGATAACTTATTGTCAAGGCACAAAGGCTGACCAATTGCTGAAGGAAAGCTTGTTGCTGCATAGGCAATTTAGTTGGCAATCTTATCGCTGTCTGCTGTGTGAGTTTGTATCCAGATGGCCAAAATGCTGAGCAAATTCTTGAATCACAGGTAGTGTTCCGATGTTGATTCTGCATGGGAGATTGTGAGTGGGCACCCACCTGCCCCAGCAGGTAAGCTCCTCAGTGAACCCTGGCAGGCTATAGAATCATTGCCATGCACGTGGGTGGTGATTAATGATGCTGAGTTATGGGAATCCTGATATGGAACAAGGCAGCTGGGTGAATGAACCTTTCCCTTCCCTGGTCTAAGATGTTTCTCAAGCTGTGGTCTGAGGACCACCTGAATTGGGATCATTGGGGTGTCTGTTAAAACTGCCTAGTGGGTTCCACCCCGGCTTATTCAATCAGTCTCTGGAGATGAGTTCAGGAGTCTGCATTTTTATGTAAGTTCTCTGGATGGTTCTTCTGAACAGTAAATTTGAGAACCATTGATTCAATACTAGTAGGATGTTACTTAGCAAACATATTGCTTTATGGAATTTAAGGAGAATACAAAGGCCCATCTGTCCTTTGGCACAGCTACATGCTGGCAGTAACTTGGAGGCTAACCACATAGCTTTCTCTGACCCCCGGTGGTCCTTCCCAAACAGTGAATTCCCTCAATATTCAACATTTGTACAATGCAATTTATGGCAACTATACAACTGGGATTTTCCAGAACAGTTCCAATTTCATGTTATTTCATTGTTTTTCATAAAAGTTGCCTATTTAAATGAATTAATCTTTTAGATCTCTGCAGCAAAAAAAATATTTTTATATTAAATCATGTATATGAAGAAACCTCATTTACTCCTGCCCTTTCTTGATCATTTAAACAGCTCCAAGAACACTCTCTATGCATGCTTCTCCAGTCTGGGGTGACACAGAGGGAAAGCATTTTGTCAAATTCCTGGCTTTAAGCTTTTAAGATTTAAAAAATACTAACAGAAGCAATCGTTTGAAAGCCAGAGCACTTTTGAGTTGTGTGAAACGGAGTCAGAAAGAAGTGTTGTTTATGTGGATTGTTTTTAATTCTAAAAACAATTTTTAGACTATCAAGAGCCAAGTTTGGGAGAGAAAGAGAGAACAGTCTAGACGAAAAGCCAGAGTAGCAAAGAAGGCGCCATGGTGGTAAGAATAATCTCTTCATGAATAGAACAGGAAATACATTTTCCCCCCTTCTAGTGGTGGGAACGAAGCTGAGTGAATATGATGAAGGTTTGCTGTGAATTGTCTTTGAGAAGGGGCCCAGTCTCCTGGGCCAAGTCCTGAAGTGTGCAGCAGGGATAGTTGGCTGAGAGAGAGAAACTCAGACTGAATTGGGCAAGAGTTGGAATCTTGCAGCAGAAGGACCATTACATGGCTTCCTAAGATATAGCCAAGGAGTGTGCAAACTGCACGGCAAAGTAACTAAGTAGTGGATGGTCCTGAGGGCAGCCAGCTGACTTGGAGAGCCTCGGTGTTGGCTGGAGGATACAGAGTTATCTTGCTGGACCCAGAATCCGAGAGAAAGAGGTTCCTAGAACTTTTAGACACTGATGCCAATAAGCAAATGAGTGAAACAAAAACTCAAGGGAAATCCACAAAAACAAGGACATTTCCTCCTTCCATGACAGGATATAACATATATGGTATGTATCTTGAGGTTTTAGATCCCTCTCCAGGAGATGGAAATGGAATGGAAAAATCTCAAGTTTGCCTGAGTGCTGTCAGACAGAAGAGTTTCAAACTAGAAGTCACTGTGGCATGTAGTCAGTGAAACGTTAAATTCAGTACATCTCTGGGAGACTTCATATGAACAAATTCAAAAATTAATTAATAATCTTTTGTCAGATCACATGTTCTGATTGTTTTTGCCAGGAAAATATGATCATATTTGTACCAGGCTGTTCTATCTTATATTTTCTTAGACTTGTTCCCTAGATATTCTAGGCTCTGTAGCTCTCAGCTCTCCAGCTGGTTTAATAACATGTCCTCTCTTCTCTCACTTATACTGTCTATGTCTCCAGACACATGGAAGGCAAGGAATGAATGAATAAATAAATGGTCTACTCAAATATGCATGAAGTCTCAATTCCAATAAATTAGTTGCTGAGGAAGAATACTAATGAATAAAACAAGAAGAAAAATGGAGTTGGAATTTTTTTCCCCATAAAAACTTAGGTAGCCCTTCATTTGGATATTTGTATAATATTTGTCTGGAAAATAATAAAATAATTAATAAATAATTATACAAGAATAAACTCTGTTTCATGTACTCACAACTGTAAACCTACTTTTGCCCCACTCTGTATAAGATACCCTCAGAGAAAGAAATCTTTCAAAAGTATCACATCACTTTTTCCTTGCTTGGGCACTAGAATCCTGATAATGATACCCAGCTGAGGACTATAAATCTACATCTCAATCTACAGGGTTCTTTACATTGGAAATAAAAACATTACGCTTAGTAGAGCGTGGTTGATACTTTCTAGGGGGTAAAGTATATATACATTTTGCTATACAATATATTTTCCTTTTTTGTTGTTGTTGTTTATATCACTTGTCTTTTTTTTTGCCCCCTACAGTTTATGAGGCAGAAACTGCTGTCTTACCAAATTTCCTGGGCTCTTAGCGAGACTACAAAATCCCTTGCAGTTAGGTTTGGCCATGTGTCTAATTTCTAGTCAATGGAATGTGATTGGAAGCAATGTTGACCCTTCCAAGCCTGGTTCCTAAAAGACTTTCATATGTAATAAAATTCTATAATTTTTCCCTGACTGGTTAAATCTAAGTGAATATGGAAGTCACAGTGAAAATGGCAAAATGACAAAGTATAATAAACTTGGGGTCCTGAATTGCCTTTGGAGAAGAGTTTCCCACCACCAATAAGCAATACCCATTTTGGGTGTTGAGTGAGCAAGAAATAAACTATTACATTAATTTACTGAAACTGGGGATTTTTTATTTTAGTTGCCTTAACCAATATGCTTTACGTGTAATTTCATACAACAGTCTACAAATATAAAGTGAGATGTAAACTTCCTATAATAAGCAATTGGTGAAAACCCTTAGGTGAATAGGTTCTTAAATTATTCAAGCAAAAATTCACAAAACTACTCAAATCATTAAAGTGTAACACAATTGCTAATTTATATTAAGGACCTACTATGTTCTAGGCATGGTAATAAGCATCTTACATTTGTCCTCTCATTTAATACTCATTTATGCTTCTGTACTTAGGTCCTAAGCTTACACATTATAAACTCAGGGAGGTTAAGTTACTAGACCAAAATCACACTGCTGATAAGTGGCAGTGACGAGATTCAAACTGGATCTGTGCTTCCAAACCTTAAGCTCTTGAACTCAATACAACATCCCACATCTTTCTTTTGCTTGTTTTCTATTCCAGTGTGGTCTGTGCCAGGGTATTCTTTTCTGATGTCAGAGCTTTACTCCTTTTTGCATGATTTTCAGTTTCATCTGCAATTGTGCAAATTCATTTTATGTTTTGGATTTAAATGCATATATGTATTTGTGTGTGTGTGTGCGTGTGCGTGTGCGTGTGTGTGTGTATCTTCCCTGGCTGTTGCTGTTCAGGAATATAACCATAAACAATTTTGCACCCCATGTTGTGAAGGCTGTTTCAATTACCTGCTGCTATAGATGACAACCCAAACAATCAATGATTTTTAAAATAACATTCTTATCTCTCCTGAATCTGTGTGTTAACTGGGCTCAGCTGGGTGATTCTAATTTGAGGTCTCTCATGTAGGTGACGTTATATTTTGACTGGGGCTGGAGTCATCTGAGGACGCTAGTAAATGTCCACAAGTGTTTTCACTTAAATCCGGTGCCTAGGCCGAGATGCTTTGAATAGCTGGGGGCTTCTTGGGCATGTCAATCCACATGGCCCCTTCATGTGGCTAGCTTGAGCTTTGTTACAGCATGAAAGTCTCAGGGTAGTCAGAGTCCTTATATGGTAGCTGTTTTCCCCTATAGTAGACATTACAAGAGACCAAGGCAGAAGCTACGGGCTTTCTTCTGACCTAGCCTTGGAAGCCATGTGACATCCTACTGATTCTGTGAGAACACATGCAACTCAAGAGGAGAGAGTACATAAGGGCACGTGTACTGGGAGGCACAGTTCATTGGGAGATCATTTTTGGAGAATAGGTACCACGTAGGCTAAACTTATAACTGTGTTCCCTTAAGGCCACCCTAGGTAAAGGAAGACACATAAGGATATTGCCAAGATTTCTAACGTTAACAGAAGAAGCTTTCCAAGTTCTCTTCCACCCTTTGGCTGGTTCCCAGATGTTCGAGTTTTCCTGCTTCTACTATTAATGTTTCTTTCTACCATCTGGTAACTTTAATGAGCAACTGCTTCTGCTGCCCTTTTCTCAGAATATGACCTTGTCATTATTGCTGAGCATTGACCTTGCATTGCAATGACATGAGGCTTACTACTTCACCTTAAGGTGTGATACATTTCTGATTTACTTGAGACAGTCGTTCCATTGACATTTGTTACAGTTTTTTTATTAGTCTCCCCAAAGGCTAGCTTAGTTTTTTCAAAATCTTGTGGATCTTTACACCGTACTTTGGTCAAGTGCCTCCAGGTCAAAGGGAATTTGAGTGACATCACTCAGAGATATACCCGAAATCATCTCTCTACTCCCTACCATGAATCAGTGGCCTTCTGTTTCCTGAGATTCCTCTATTGGTTCTATACTTTCCTCACTACTTAACCCAAGAAGTCTTTGATTAGAAGTTCTTTGTGACAGAATTATTGGTGGGAGAATGGTGAGGAAGGCAGCTAATGTGCACGTTTCATTGTTCTAACTCATCACTCTGCAATGTTGGGCCTTGTATGGGTCCAAGCTGAGATTGCCGAGTTCAGACTGTGTAAGAAAGAAGGCACAGAGATAAACAGATGAAGATAAAAATGTCAGCCTCATTACTGATTTGCAGCTCTAGCTTTAGACCTGTGGCCAAAGAGACTGCTAACAACCCCACGTCTGTTCACCTGCCCCCGAGGTTAAACTTCCCCTTGTAGAAATGTGCCCACTGAGGTTATCACATCATGGAGAACAAACCAGAGAATGTGAGAATCACGTGGCCAGGCTGGTTCAGGAGGGGCAAGCCCAGGCCAGCCAACGTGTCTTTCAAAACTCACCATTCAGATAAATCATCTCTCAGGAGGCGGAGAAAGTGAGAGCTGGATAGTGGCAGAAGGCGTTCGTTGTTTACTCATCTCTCCATGGGAAACATGAAAATAGGGCGATATGTGTTTTCCTTATTGAGCACCAGGAAATCCCCCACCCTTACTCCCTAGGGATGCGGGGCAGGAAGCACAGAGCGCTCTGGCACTCCCAATCCTGTCATTGCAAAGAGGGCTGTTGGTGAACTGCAGGAGCTTGTCGTAGTTCCTGACTCATGCACACATGTAAGTACCCTCGGCCACTTCTGAACCTTCTTCATACTGTTTCAAAAATACCATTATAATGACCAACCCCCCCTCCCCCTTCTATATAAATGAAGTAGGAAGATAAGGATAAATACAACTTGGAATTTAGGGAATTGATCCAGAACCTGATTATACACCAACTATGACCTAATAAATCAATTTTTTTCCCTGTGATGTTTCATTTGAAGGATTGTTTGTCATTGGACAGTACCAATGAAGCAGGAATACATTTTTTAGATTCTGTATACAGACATATGGATATGAGTGTGTGAATGTGTGTATAAATTGCCTGTTCATGGTAGACTATACCTCTGTAAATATGATGTCTGTGACTTCCTAACATAAATATTTCATTGGTTTTTGTTATGAGTTTTGGAACTGGAGGTTCAGACCCCTGTGTGTTGCCTTTGAGCTACCTCTCACATGTAATTTGCACATTAAACATGTATGTGTGTTTTATAGCTCTATAGTTGTTGCATCTACATAATATATGTGCTGAATAGATAAAGACCTTATTTTTCTTTTGAATTAAAATTTCAGAAATATGAATCCATCTTTAGAAGTAAGAGCACTGATCAAAGGATGCAATGATGCTCATTAGCACTGGGCGATGAAAAGCCTGTTTTAATTATAGTGAGCAATAAGTCTGGTGGCAGGCACGGGAACTATGCAATGAGCTTTACAAGTCACAACTCCACCGTAGCTCTGTCTGACAAACAGCCAGATCCTACCCCGGGTCTTCTGTAGTTGCTCAACATCCCAGGAATGTTGTACAAATTCATTTCTAAAAAACAATTTTTTTTTTAAAGATCATGTGAGTAGATAAGGAGCAAAACAGAAGGCCTTAACCATCCCGTTGCATTTTATGTTTAATAAACACGTAGTGCATATCTGGGATTGTTCTAGGCACTTGACACAAATTAGCCCGTGGCAAGCCTACAGATGAAAAACTCCCACTAGCCCTGTGTTAGAGGAGGGAAATTGAGTCACAGAGAAGTTAAGTAGGTGGCCGACCTTAGGTGGCTGACACTTGAACCCAGGCGAGGTCTGGCGGTAAAGCCCATGCACTTCATTACTCAACCTTGTTCCCTGCAGCCTGAGCACACGGTGCCTGACAGCCATACCACTGCTCACTTAGCAAATTATTTCATATCACTGGGCCTCAAAATCACCTCCTTTATTATACTTTTTATATACTTTTATTGATTTTTTTAAAGAGAGAGGAAGGGGGAGAGAGATAGAAACATCGATGTGAGAGAGAAACACTGATTGGCTGCCTCCTGCACACCACTTACTGGGGATCGAGCCCATAACCTGGGCATGTGCCCTGACTGGGAATCGAACCAGAACTTCTTGGTCCATGGGATGATGCTCAATCCACAGGCTAGGCAAAGTCATCTTTAAAAGATGATAGATTTATAGCTATTTTCTACTCAACACATTGTAATGGTAGGGTGAGGAAAAAAATGGATTTTGAGCTTCTCAAAGTGTTTATCCTGATTCCAGGTATAGAATTTTAAATGTATGTGGGTATTTTTAATATTTTAAGGTATATTTATAAACTATTGAATATTTATAAACAACTACCTGGCCTTGTTATGCTATTCCAATTGTAGCAAATAAGATTTGAGGCAAATTGAATGAGTTGATCTATGTAACATGAGAGGGCTTTGATGGAGACAGTTTCCAAACTTGAAGCTCTGACATTCAGCCTCGTGAAATGCTTCCTCCATGATCCATCAGATGCCTTCTCAGCAGTCTAGCTCCTGAAATGAATCCATCTTCTCAACTGTGTTCCCACGTCCAGACCTTAAACTCTGGCCACAATTACTGACACTAATTGGTAGGCTCAGCAGAGAGGCTGAGGGTTGAATGAGCACCGGGCACAAAAGTAGGTTCTCTGCTTAGAACTGTGTGAATGAAAAGGGTGGGAAAGGTCAGCTTGCTGCTGCCTGGGCTGAATCCACTGTGGAAGAAAGGACTTCAGTCTGGCGCACCTCCTGGCAAACATAATTTAAAAGAAACCCCACTAGGCAAAATTTTGTCTTTGGATTTTACCAGATTATACAGATTCTAGCTATAGAAAAACACACAGAAAAGAAACCAATTCCATAATCTTTGGGCCAAAATGAGGTTGTGTTTACACAATGGCTTTAAGTCCTATGCACTTAGCCTGAGGAGCCCTGGCCCTGTGACTTTGCTCTGCTTGGAGCTTTTATTACTGCTGAACCCAGCCAGCAACTCACTCCAGGATCCTAGGGAGGTCCGGCAGTCATGGTTCTAGGGCATTCTGTATCCACGGTGCACAGAAATAACAACAGAAAGGGCAGGAGAGAGACTCTCCGGATTTGAATAATCAGAGAAAATGCTCTGGCCTGCTGCAGTGAAAAAAAAAATTTCTTTTATTGTGGCAGTGAAATGATGAGATTGATAGGTTTTTATTGGAGTGCAAAGATGGAAGGAATTTTCCTGGGAAATTTCTTGCCAGGTTTTGGCCAACAGAAATGCATAATGTAGATTTGAAACCAGACAACAGTGGGTCCGGGCAGCCTGTCACTACCTGAGCCAATTGAGCAGAGACAAGGTTGACTCCTATATGTGTGTTTATTCCAATATTGCTCACAGTATGGGAGAGCAGCAAGGTCATTCTGCAAAAATCTGCTTTCTACTCCCCATAGTCCAGTCGCCCGTGTTGGGTATTACATATGGAAGCAGGCAAAGGGAATATCAGTGGGTAAAACAGTTACAGGTTACAGGCATGGGGCAGTAATGGGAGCTGGGAATGTGGGCTGTCTCCAGAGCACCACCTCCAAGACTCCAAGGTTGTCAGTCCTCCGATGATGTGGGGCAAGGTGGGGGCGAGAGAAGAATGTTCTCGGATAAGGAGAATGGACAGCATTACCAAGGTACATGCCCAGGGCGTATAGCTCCCAACCAAGTCAGAATGGGCTTTCTTTAATTAATTTATTTATTCCTCCCCTGAGGATATTTTCCACTTATTATCAGATAGAGTGAGAGGGAGGGAGAGACAGAGAAAAACATCAGTGTGATAGAGCCACATGGACTGGTTGCCTCCTGCACGACCTGACCAGGGCCAGGGACGAACAGCAACCAAGGTACGTGCCCTTCACCGGAAATGAACCCAAGATTCATTTGTCCGAGGGCTGATGCTCTAACCACTGAACTAAACTGGCCAGGGTAGAATGGGCTTTCTTTCATCAGAACAAAGTAATCACAATGAACAGAAGTAAGGATGTTCAACATTTGTTATAACTATGGCTAGCACCTCATTATGATTAGTTCTCTATTATTCTTTCCCATCCCTTTCAGATTTAGGTGGAAATAGAAAAGTAAATACCTAATAAATTCCAAGACTATGCCTTTAGCCGGTCATCATCTGCTTCCAAATCTGGATAACTTGATTTCTGAAAATGTCCAAAGGAAAACCACAAATGGTTTTTCCCCTCTGTCCAGAAGAGATCTACGTGTAAGAAGTCAGATAATACGCAGCCCATAGCACAGTACTTTAATATAGTCCAAACCTTTCATCAAATGATCAAACTGAGAACAGGGTCATTCAACTCAATCATAATATTCAGGTACCAGATAGCACTTTGAAGATATACCTCTATCAATGATCAAAAACACGCCAGTTTGTGATTATCTTGTTTTTGCTTTTTCTTAATCAAGCTCATCAAACACCTGCAATAAACATGATTCAAATGCCCATTAGGTTTTGCCCTAGCTGGTTTGCTAAGAGGTTAGAGCATCAACCTGCAGACCAGAGAGTCCCAGGTTCGGTTCCTGCTAAGGGCTCCTACTTTGGCTGCAATTTGGCCCCACACCAGTTGGGGTCATGTGGGTGGCAATCAGTCGATGTGTCTCTCTCACATTGATGTGTCTCTCTCGCTCTCTCTTCCCTCCTCTCTGCCTCTTGCTCTATCTGAAGATAAATGCAAAAAAAATGTCCTCAGGTGAGGATTAAAAAAAAAAAGTCATCGAGTGGAGTGGCTGCCACCCACACGACCAACCAGAGCCGGGGACAAACTGCAACCGAAAAACGTGCCCTTAGCGGGAACCGAACCCGGGTCTCTCCGGACCGCAGGCCGACGCTCTAACCGCTGAGCCAAACTGGCCAGGGCAAGTCAATTAGGTTTTGAGACAAACTTGAATAGGACCATGAACTCAGTGAACATTTATTAATACTTTTTAATGATAAAAATAGAACTCTCCAGAGGTAGGGATATAAATATCAAAAAAAACTGCCAAGTCTTTTCTAAATCTAGACTTCCCTTTTCCTTTGTAATGTCTTTGGTTGGTCATTCTTTAGGTTTGGGGGGATTTCAAGGCCCTTTTGGCATGCACATTCCCTCCAATCCTACAGCAATGGAGAAACGGAAGGAGTGGTGAGCTTGCTTTATGCTCCTGACGCCCTGGCATGTTGACACACTGCCGCTTCCCAACAGCGACAGACTCAGGAAAACTAAGTTCGTAATGAATGTTACAGTTTGGGAATTCTTCTCAAATACATTTTGTTCTTTGTACAGCAGTCATTGTAGTGGATATCTTTTGACTGACCTCTTTGAAGTGTGACATTAATACCAGAAATATACTTCTTTACTCTTGTTGCTCCTTTAGTTCTGGAAACAAAGGTAATGTAAATATGGCATAAAGGGGTTTTCTGGAAGTGTTGGCAGCTAAGCAGCTAGACCAGTGTTTTTGGGTTTGTTTGTTTGTTGTTGTTGTTGTTGTTGTTTTGCCTCCAAAACTGCCTTTTCACATAAGAATTTTATAGCATATTATGGACATTGCCAGAACCGTTGTTCAGAAAACTGACATTAGAACGCCAAAAAATTAATTTAAAGAAAAGAAAGGCATGTTGCTAAATCTGTGCGGTGAGCATAACATCCTAAAAAAAAATTGTTGATGATAGCAGATGTGCCTCACCTGTCAAAATGATAAAATCTAGAAAGCTTTTACTTCTCCTGAAGATTACAACAATTTGGTTTCAGACATACCACAGAGAGTGTATTACCAAATGCACACAGAAGAATGTTAACCCGGTGAGCGCTGGCACATTATTTGAGATTCACCAGCGGTGCTTTCCTTTTCTGGGGAAAAACAACAGCCTGAACCGCCGCCTTGCTCCTGCCATCTCCCCGGAACTCCTGCCCCCAGGGCTCCGGTGTAACCACGTGTCTAAGGCTCCTTACTCTCCCGTGGTAGTACTGGCTGGGACAAACAGATCGGACCAATGAGCAAGAATCCTGGCCATCTGACTTCAGTTGTGGGGCGGCAAGTCTACCCAGTAGCTTTGATGAGTGCAATAAAGATGACCCAGCAAGGAGAATAGGTAACTCCAAGGACCAGTGAGCAAGATTCACTCTCAGAGGTATATCTCCTTGCTGACTGGTCCATTTATATTGTTGCAAATAGCAAGATTTCATTCTTTGTTATGGCTGAGTAATATTCCATTGTATATATGTACCACATCTTTGTCCTTTTATCTACTGATGGACACTTAGTTTGTTTCCATATCATGGCTATTGTAAATATGCAACAATGAACATAAGGTTTTACATATCTTTTCAGATGAATGTTTTTGTATTCTTCAGATAAATACCCAGAAATGGAATGGCTGAATCATATGGTAGTTCTATTCTTAATTTTTTGAGGAGTCTCCATACTGTTTCCTATACTGGCTGCATCAATTTACATTCCCACCAACAGTGTACGAGAGTGTGTAAAGATTCCCTTTTCTTTACAGTTTCTCTAACACTTGTTATTTCTTTTCCTTTTTTTTTTTTTATCCTCACCTGAGGACATTTTCCCTTTTTTTGTTCAGGTAGAGTGGAGGGAGAGAGAGGAACAGAGAGAGAGAGAGAAACATCGATGTGAAAGGGACACATCCAGTGGCTGCCACCCGCATGACCGACCAGGGCCGGGGACAAACTGCAACCGAGGTACATGCCCTTAGCGGGAACCGAACCTGGGTCTCTCAGGACCGCAGGTCGACACTCTAACTGCTGAGCCAAACCGGCCAGGGCTCTTTTCCTTTTAATAATAGCCATTCTAACAGGTGTAAGGTGATATTGCACTGTGGTTTTGATTTGCATTTCCCTAATGATTAGTGACTGAACATCTTTTTGGTTTTTTTAAAATCTTCACCCGAGGATATTTTCCATTTATCTTCAGATAGAGTGTGAGGGAGGGGGAGAGAGAGAGAAGGAGACAGAAACATGGACTGAGAGAGACACATCAATTGGTTGCCTCCTGCACGACCCCGACCGTGGCCAGGGACCCAACCACAGCTGAGGTACATGCCCTTGACCGGAATCGAACCAGCAACTCTGGTCCATGGGCCAATACTCTAACTGCTGAGCCCAACCAGTCAGGGCTGAACATCTTTTTTATGTGGCTGTTGGACATCTGTATGTCTTCTTTGGGAAAATGTGTATTCAAATCTTCTGCCCATTTTTTAATTGGGTTGTTTTTGTTGTTGAGTTGTGTGAGTTCTTTTTATATTTTGTATATTACTCTTTATTGACTATATGACTTGCAAATATCTTCTATTCTGTAGGTTGCCTTTGCATTTTGTTGAAGGTTACCTTCACTACCCAGAAGCTTTTCAGTCTGATACAGTTTCATTTTTGTTTGCTTTTGTTTCCCTTGTCTCTGTAGTCAGATTAAAAAAAAAAAAAAAAGCACCCCTAACACCAATGTCAAGGAGTTTACCACCAATGTTTTCTTCTAGGACTTTTATAGTTTCAGGTCTTACATTCAAGTCTTTAATCTGTTTTAAGTTAATGTTTGTGTGTGGTGTAAAAGTGGTCTAGTTTTATTATTTTGCATGTACCTGTCTACTTGTCCCAACACCGTTTATTGAAGAGACTGTCTTTTTCCCATTGTATGTTTTTGGCTCCTTTGTTGTAAATTAATTGTCCATATATGTGTGGGTTTATTTATGGGCTCTCTATTCTGTTCCATTTATCTGTCATACTGTTTTACTACTATATCTTTCTAGTACAGTTTGAAATCAGGGAGTGTGACGTCTTCAGCTTTGTTCTTTTTTTTTCACAAGATTGTTTTTGTGGTTCCACACAAATTCTAGAATTATTTGTTGAAAATGTTTGCATTTCTATTCATCGGGAATATTGACCTGTAATTTTTTTCTTTTTCTTTTTTTTGGGGGGTTTTGTTTTTTGGTGGTTTTTTTTGTTTTTTTTGTGGTATCTTTGTCTGGTTTATGTATCAGGATAATGTTGGCTTCATAAGATAAGTTTGGACATGTTTCCTCCTTGTCAATTTTTTGAAAGAGTTTGAGAAAGATAGGTATTAAATCTCCTTTGAATGTTTGGTGGTATTTTTCAGTGAAGCTGTCTGGTTCTGAACTTTTGTTTGCCGGGATGTTTTTTTTTTTTTTATTACTGATTCAATCTTCTTACTAGTGATTGGTTTATTCAGATTTTTCTATTTCTTCATTGTTCAGTCTTGGAAGATTGAATATGTGTAGGAATCTGTCCATTTATTCTAGGTTGTCCAATTTGATGGTATGTAATCATTTATAGTATAGTCTCTTATGTTATTTTATATTTCTGAAATATAGCAATTTCTCCTTTTATTTTTAAATATGTTTTTATTGATTTCAGAGAGAGGAAAGGAGAGGGAGAGAAAGAACATTGATTGGCTGTCTCCTGCATGCCCCTCACTGGGGGTTTGGCCCCCAACCTGCACGTGTGCCCTGACCAGAAATTGAACTGGCATCAATCACTGAGCCACACCAGCGGGACTAAATTTTATTTTTCACATACAATTTACATTCAATATTATTTTGTATTAGTTTTAGTTGCACAGCATACTGGCTAGATAACCATATACTTTAGAAAGTTTCCCCCCCATATGTCTCGTCTTCATTTTTTATTTTAGTTATTTGAGCTCTCTCTTTTCTTCTTAGTGAGTCCAGCTGAAGTTTTGTTAATTTTGTTTATCTTTTCAAATAACCAGTTCTTAGTTTCATTGATCTTTGCTATTGTTTTCTTAGTCTCTATTTTATTTATTTCTAGTGTGATATTTATTATTTTCTTCTTTCTACTCACTTTGGGCTTTGTTTGTTCTTCTTTTTCTAGTTCCTTTAGGTGTAATGTTAGGTTTTTTATCTGAGATTTTTCTTGTTTCTTGAGGTAGGACAATATCACTATGAACTTGCCTTTTTTAAACTGCTTTCACGCATCCTAGATTTTAAAATATTATATTTCCTTTTTTTTGTCTTTTTTATTTTATTTTATGTCCATTTTATTTGTTTTGTGGCTTAACATATGAACGATCCTGGAGAATGTTCCATGTGTACTTGAGAAGAATGTATGTTGTGCTGCTTTTGAAATGTTCTGCATATATCTATTTATTCCATCTGATTATTTGTGTCCTTTAAGGCCTTATTGATTTTCTGTCTGGATAATCTATTCACTAATGTAAATGGTGCATTAAACGCCCCTATTATTATTATATTACTATCGATTTCTCCCTTTAGATTTGTTAATATCTGCTTTACATATTTTGGTACTCCTATGTTGATACATATATATTTACAAATATTATATCTTCTTGTTGGCTTGACCCTTTTATCATTATGTAATGCCCATTTTTGTCTTTTAGTATAGTCTTTATTTAAAGTTTATTTTGTGATGAAGTGTTCTTCTTGCTGCTACATGATGCCAATTTTTTAAAATTTATTTTATTGTTGAGAGTCTTACAGATGTTCCCCAATTTCCCCCCTTTTGCCCCCTTCCACCCATCTCCCACCTCACCCCAGGCCTTCACCTGTCTATTGTCTGTGTCCTTGGGCTATGCATACATGCATATAAGTTCTTTGCTTAATTTCTTCCTGTCCTCCTTCCCACCTTTCCTCTGAGATCGGTCGGATTGTTTCATTCTTCCATGTGTCTGGATCTGTTTTGTTCATCAGCTTATTTTGTTCATTATATTCCACAAATAAGTGAGATCATGTGATACTTGTCTTTCTCTGACTGGCTTATTTCACTTAGCATAATACTCTCTAGGTCAAAGGATAAGAGATCTTTCTTTCTTACAGCTGCATAGTATTCCATTGTGCAAATGTACCACAGCTTTTTAATCCAGTCATCTACTGATGGCCACTTGGGCTGTTTCTAGATGTTAGCTATTGTAAATAATGCTGTTATGAACATAGGGGTGCATATATTCTTTCTGATTCGTGTTTCAGAATTCCTAGGATATATTCCTAGAAGTGGGATCACTGGGTCAAATGGCAGTTGCATTTTATGCAATGTCAATTTTCCCCTTTATTGTTGATTTTCACTTTAATCACTTGATTCAGATTGTTTGCCAGGTTTTTAAAAATATTTGTTTTATTATTTAAAGTATTACAGATGTTCCTACTTTTTTCTTCCACTGACCTCTTCCACCCCACTCCTTTCTTCTACCCAGGGCTGCCACTGCATTATTGTCTGTCTCCATGGGTTATGCATATATGCATATAAGTTCTTTGATTAAGGTTTTTCCACTATAAAGTTACTAAATAACTAATTTGTGGAGCAATACTCTGATGCAGGCAAAATGTTTATTATACTTTTTCTTCTAATTTGAGCATCCATTGTTGATTCTTGCTGAAATAATTATGACTAAGTGTCTGCCAAATGGTGATTTTGTATTTTCACCACTCCTTCTATATTTATTAGTTGGAATTCTACTGTAAGGGAGAACTTTCTTTTCTTCCTCATTTGTTTGTTTATATTATTATGCACTCAAAATTTTATTTTACTCAGTGGGTCATAATTCATTGATAAGATATTTATTTTGTTGCTCAAATTGTCCCAGACTGGCCATTTGGAATTGTTTAACATTGGTTTCTGTGTCCCTTCAAGATGCCCTCATCCTTTTTTGAGCACTTTCTTTCTTTTTTGTTAATCCTCACCCAAGGATATTTTCCCATTGATTTTTAGATAGAGTAGAAGGAAGGGAGGGAGGGAGGGAGGGAGGGAGGGAGGGAGGGAGAAAGAGAGAGAGAGAAGAGAGAGAGAGAGAGAGAGAGAGAGAAACATTGATGACATTGATGTGAGAAAGACACATCGGTTAGTTGCCTCCTGCATGACCCTGGTCAGGTCCAGGGATGGAACCTGCAACCCTGGCAAGTGCCCTTGATCAGGAGTCCAATCTGCAGGATGGTGCTCTACCTGCTGAGCAAACTTGGCCAGGGCTTGAGCACTATCTTACATTTTGGCACTGGCTTATCCCTGGCTTATCTTGTACTTTCTTGTCCCAGAGCTGGAATCAGCCATTGATAAGAACCCTTGATTCCTTTTAGTGTAGAATAGTATTTAGAAGATAACATTTGAGCATTAGATTTGTTCTCTGCCATGAGGTATTACTGTTCCTAGTCCTCTCCATGAACAGAGCTGGCTATATACATGCATACACAAATGTGTGTGTGTGCACATGAATTCACAACCACACCATAGGATTCACTACTTTTCTCCTTTTTCATATTTGTAACCCCTTTCTCCAACTGTAAGAAACCTGACTCCAATTGTTTGTAATATATTACATTTTTGATCACTTCCCCTGTATGTAACCAATTTCCCATAGGCCACTGCCCCTTCTTCCCTTGCACGAGAGCTTGCCTCACTGCACTTGGGCTCTGACATGCTCTCAGTGTTGTTATGTGCACAGAATGCCTTCCTCATTTGCTTAGACTCTGACTCTTTGTGCCTGGCCACCCTTACTCCCACCTCTTACCTGAAGCCCAGAGCCACATGGAGGGGAGTAAATACCTAAACATAATAGGGTTCAGTTAGCAGGGAAAAGAGGAAAGTGGATTTTGGACAGGCAGCCAACACTGCCTGCTATAGCACCCATTGCCATTTTGCTCTTAGTAACCCAATTTCCCTTTGAGGAAGCATACATTTTCTCAAACTATACTTGTGATATGAGTGGGTCAGGACCCTCCTTTGGCTCCAGTGAGAGCAGGTGGACCATATTACAAGCCCTCGACCTCTGAGGTTGGCTCAAAGATGGTACATGACCTCAGTCAGGCCAATGAGAGCCTTGTTTGAAAATACTAAAAGGATTATATAGAAATAGAATCTGTTCCTACTGGTGTTGCCAAGCCTGGGGCTGCTGATGGTCATTTTGCCACTACATCTGAAATGAAGCCAACATAAAGGAAAGCAGGTGTATGAGTTGGAGAAAGAGAAAGATTGCATACATTGTTTAAGCAGATTGATCCAGTTGTGCCTGAAGCTAGTATACGCCTAGGCTTATCAGTTATATGAGCCAATAAAGGCCCCTTTTTGTTTAAGCCAACTGGAGAAAATGTCTGTGTGTTGTGACCAAAACAGTTCTGACTGATACAGCTGCAGCTTAGATAACTTTTATATCCCCCCAACAGCTGGGGAAGGCTTATGTACCATAACTCTCAGCCTGATATTGTGGGATGAAGCAAAGACAATAACATTCAAGTAGGAACTTCATGAAAGAATCAAAGGGTCAATATAGTTTTTGTTTTTTTCAATCTGTGGACCCTAATGTATTTTTAAATTTTAAGCCAGTCTGACAAATCTGTTTCCTTTCCACATGTGAAACATACTGGCGAAGATACGAAAACTTTCAAGTCACTCCACCCAGAGATGAGGCAAGGAATTACGAGTACACATTCTAAACCAGCTTCAATCCCTCAGAAGATGCAGCTAAGCGTCTTGTTTGTCTTCTTTTCCTGTGCTGCACTCCTACTCGTCCTGCAGCTGCAGCCACTGAAAGTCCTGCTATTTGACTCCTGAACATACGGCCCGTGTCGCTTTTTGAAAAACAAACTCGTACAAGAAGGAGACTCTGAGGGCCACATCTGGGCATCTCAAGAAAGTGGTTCCAAAGGAAGTCAGGAGCCTCAAGTGAACAAAATGGGTGTCTCAGTCCAAAGATAATGCATTGGTTTTTCAATGTTTATTTTAGTCGTCCATTAGGCCCCGGGCCGGGGATGCCTCCGAGGGGTGCGCTGCGGCTTCCCGGCGGGTTAGCAAAGGCAGGCCGGCCCCGGGCTGAGGCTGACCTTGGGCAACTGCCCAGAGAAGTGTGACACCCGGCAGCTTTCCTCACTGATGTACCTCTCACATCCTCTCCAAACCTAAAAGTTGGAGTTTGAGAGGGTTTCTTTCCTTCTTTCTTTTTTCTCTCTAAGATGACAGATTTCTCTCTTTCTTTGGTGCTTTCTGGTTCCCGGTCTAGGCCAAGTCCGCCCTTGGTTTGAGGCGTTGGTAGTGGGACCCAGCTGTGTGGCAGCACCACACAGTCCCCACTAAACTGCCGCAGAGTTCCTGGTGGAAAAGACTTAGCAGCTGTAATCCTGCAATCGTTTCTTCCAACAATGACTCCATTTCATTTGAAGTAGTTGGATGAATGGCTTATGTCATTCGGAATCCGAGCACATGTGGATGAATTTTCAGTTAAAAAAAAAAATTAAACCATAAAAATGCCAACAAGAGTCCTCGTTTTGAGGACAAATGTGATTTCATCATATCAAACACATGTTAGAAAACTCTGCTCGTTCTTATTTCTTCATCCTCTGACGCTGAAAAGGATAGTTGAGCTGACTACTCTGCCTCATATGAATCAGATAAGGAAGGTCTGATAGAGTCAGGTTATAGGTGGAATAGTTCTGGCCATATAGCATTTTAAAGATCTGAGAAACAGAAAGATAATAAAGCTGTATAAGATCACTGGCAATTTTTTTTTCTTTTTATTAATTTGTTTTTGTTACAGATGTTTCTCCTTTTCCCCCTATTGACACCCTCCACCCCTTCCCCCCTACCCCATCCCAGGTTTGTTGTCTATGTCCATTGGTAATGCATACATGCATATAAGTTCTATGGTTTATCTCTCCCTGCCCCCAACACTCCTTCTCTGAGGCTTGTCAGTCTGTACCCCACCTCTATGTCTCTGGGTCAATTTAGTTCATCAGTTTGTTTAGTTTATTATATTTTACAAATAAGTGAGATGATGTGATATTTGTTTTACTCTGCTTGGCTTGCTTCGCTTAGCATAATGCTCTCCAGGTCCCTCCGTGTGGTCTCAAAGGATAAGAGCTCTTTCTTACAGCTGCATAGTACTCCATTGTGTATATGTACCACTGCTTTTTTATCTACTCATCTACTGATGGACACTTGGGCTGTTTCCAGATCTTAGCTATTGTAAATAGTGCTGCTATGAACATAGGGGCACATATATTCTTTCTGATTGGTGTTTCAGGTTTCATAGGGTATATTCCTAGAAGTGGGATCACTGGGTCAAATGGCAGTTCAATTTTTAATTTGTTGAGGTAACACCATATTGTTTTTCATAGTGGCTGCACCAGTCTGCATTCCCCCCAGCAGTGTACTAGAGTCCCCTTTTCTCCACACCCTTGCCAACACTTGTTGTTTGATTTGTTGGCAATTTATTTTTAATATTATAAAAGAAATAACTTTAACAGATAAATGTAGACTATTTATGAAGACAGTCTGTCTAAGCTTTCTTTTGGAGGCTACAAAACCAAAGCCCAAACCTAAAAAATTCATTCTCCCCTGGATAAAAGAAGCTTCATAGCTCAACTTTTAATATATATATATGTTTTATTAATTTTTTTTTAGAGAGGATGGAGAGAGAGAGAGAGACAGAAACATCAATCAGCTGCCTCCTGCACGCCCCCTACTGGGGACTGAGACTGCAACCCAGGCATGTGCCTGACCTGGAATTGAACTGGGACCTCTCAGTCCATGGGGCAATGTTCAATCCACTGAGGCACACCGGCTAGGCCATAACTCAACTTTTTACTTGAGTTTCACACTTCTACAGTGATCCATCTAAGCACTAAGGAATAAATTGACATTGTGTCCCAGTGAGACCTTTGGAAGATGAAAACATCACTTGGTTTCTTTTCTCCATTAGTTCTTACGTAATCAGTCACCAACCTAACAGACTCGACTTCCCAAATAAGTATGGTATTGGTTTGCTCTTCTACATCCCCATTCGTTCAAGTCCTTATCATTTCTCACTTGAATAACTGCGAAAGTCTCTTAACTTGCCCCAAATTTTAAATTTCCTTACCCTAAATCTTCTACCCCGCCGTAAAAATGATCTTTCTGGTCTATATTTCATAGTGGCCCTCCTTGTCTTAACTTTTTTTTTTAAATTTTTTTTTCTTTATTGATTTTAGAGAGAGAGGAAGTGAGAGGGAGAGAGAGATAGAAACATCGGTAAGAGAGAACATTGATCAGCCACCTCCTGCATGCCCCCACTGGGGATTTGGCCCACAACGTGGGCATGTGCCCTGACTGGGAATCAAACCGACAACCTCTTGTTGCATGGGTCGATGCTCAACTGCTGGGCCAAACCAGCTGGACGTCTTAACTTTTATCAATGACTCCAAGTTGCCTCCGTTGCAGAACACATACAATATCTTGTATCTGGCCTTGCCAATCTGTCCTGTCTCAGTTTTCTCACTATCCCCACTTGATGTCCCAAGATGCTGAATTACTTGGGAGGCTCTCTTACTCTCTCATGTGAGCCTTTTTCAGTTGAGCCTTTGCACTTGCTGCTTTCTCCACTAGAAATGCACTGAAGCTGGTTAAGTAACTACTGCTGGAATTTAAAAACTTGTATCAGATGTCAATGCCTCTCAGACATCTTTTCTGGATTCTCATCTGCTTCCTGGTAAAGAACCTTTCCTATTTGCTCCCTGTGTTATCTTCATTATAGTACTTATATTATTATTGTTATTATTATTATCTTTTTTTACTTGTCTTACCCACTGACCTAGGAAGGGCTGTTTCTTTCACTTCTATATTCCCATTACCTACCATGGTTCTTGGCTTATAGTTAGTACTCAAATGTTGTGTGAGTGAATGAAGGAATGATGTGGAATCTGGAGAATTAGTTCTGGTTGTATAAAGTTTAGTCATTTGTGTTTGGTTGCTTTTCATTGGCAATGGCAATGACCATCTCTCAGTCACTGTGCAAATCTACTCAGTTGGACATCAAGTTTGTAGAAGCTTTGAAATGTCTATTGAATCACTACTGCAGCCAACTGTAGCTGCACTGAATTATCCAGCACAGAACACTGTAAGGCGAACATAAATTCTCCATATGGAGCCAATAAAAGGTGTTAAATACAGGGGGCAAAGTTACTGATAAAATGTGACAAGGTTTTCACACAGGGGCAATGTTGTCAATTTAAATTGTAGAGACCTTATTCACACCTACCGCAAACAAAAGAATAAAGATTACAGATTTGTTACTATTTGTTAAATAGAAATAGTTCTTGTCCTCCATGTCCCTGAGTCATCATCTAGCAACACTTATTATCAAAATGTATGCCCTACCACTCCCCAACCTGAACTTTATATGCTGGTAGGGCTGTTTTCCTTACTGTTTCCTACACCCATTATCCTTAGTGCAGGCTTCATGCTCTTGCCCATTTTTGCCCACAGTACAGTCATGTGCCACTTAACGATGGGGATATGTTTTAAGACATGTGTCATTAGGTGATTTCATGTTGTGTGAACATCACAGAGTGTATTTACAGCAACATAGATGATGTAGTCTTTTGCTTACCTATGCTATATGGTCTAGCCTATTGCTCCTGGGCTACAAACCTGTACAGCACTTTGTACAGCTGTACAAAACAACATGGAATTAAGTCAAGTGCAAGAGAAATGATGCAATCAAGAGACATGGTAAACGTGAGATGTATGGGGCTGCTTTCAGCATACCATGGCCTATGGCTCTGCAGAAAACTTTTTTTTTAGTATGTAGAAAGAGTACACTCTAAAATAATGGTAAAGTGTAGTATAGGGAATACATAGACCAGTAGCATAGTTTATTATCATTATCAAGTATTATGTACTGTACATAATTTTGTGCGTTATACTTTCATAAGACTGGCCACGAAGTAGGTTTGTTTACAACACCACCATCACAAACACTTGAGTAGTGCATTGCACTATAATATCACTAGGTGATAGAAATTTTTCAGCTCCATTACAGTCTTATGGGACGACCATCACTGATGTGATCCCTCGTTGACCAAAATGTTGTTATGTAGCATATGAGGTTCTATCTGCTATCATTTGTCTACTCAATCTGAGTTCTTCTCTGACCTTTATTCTCAGCTTAAATCCCACTACCACCTTCAAAGAAACATCCCCCGGCTATTCTGATACATATGAATTGTGCTTTTCTGATTTTCTACAGCACTATGTCTACAACACGCATGTTTGCCCTCTCATACCCTGACTCCATACCCACTGGGTCTACTATTCATTGGGATCTACTTTCTACTGTCCCCACATCCCTCATGTCTTCCCTCTATACCAGGTGTAAATTACTTTCATGGTCAATCATTATAATCACCCCCTTGAACATATTTTAAACTCTTATAATACTTGCTTAGCAAAACCCCAGTTCAGGTAAAGTTCTAACTCTGCTTGTGGTGTTACTGCATTCACATAGCTAGCATGACTAGGAAAATGTCACCATGCCAGTGGGTCTCATTTGGAATACATCATAACTAACCTTGAATGGGTTCTTAATGCTGTCTGGCAATCTTATATATTCCCCTATTTTACTCACTCTCCCATTCTCTTAGACAACTATATCATGTTGTCATGTGATTATATAGTGGCTTGTTCTCCAGATATTTGCAGAGCTGCATGTAAGTTGAGGGCAAGAGCCCCTTTTCAGAGTCCCCTTTTATATCCTTGGTCATGCTAAGGCCATGTGCAATCTCCTGTAAATGAGCGAAGGACCTTGAATAGTTCCTTGATTCCATCCTCAGAATATGGCAAGGAATTCTGAGAGGCTAGGAAGTTCAGCTAGGTATAGTAAGCCCAAAGCCATTGGAAGTTGCCCCTTACAGAGAATACTGATAGTGAGAGTGACTAGAGAGACAAAAATGAGAGTCCCTTATAGTCATTGGAGGTAGCTGATCAAGGAGGCAAAAATTTGTTAGGAGGACCAGCCATAGAATCAGACTGCCTGGGTTTGAATCCAACTCCATCACTAACCTCCCATGTGACCCTGGGAATGTTACTAATTTTATTTATAATAAAATATGTTGAAATGAATTGGATTTTGATAAAGGATAGAGGCAGTTGGCCCTACTCTGGCAGTGGTGGGAGTATATAGAAGTACCTTCATTTTACATGACAGTAATTTGACTTATAAATATAAATACAACTTCTGGGACAGAGAGACTTCTACAGTGGGCCTGTGAAACCCCTGGGAAGGTGGAATGGCTGGGAACCCGAGCAAGAAGGGCTGTTCATTGTTTGGATCCAGCTTCAGACTGTCATCTCTGGGGACCTATCAATCTTTTGTTGAGCTCTGTCCTAGGCACAAAGGAGAATATAAGCCAAATGTAAGATGTTCTGCTTTCAGTCTGCTTGGGTAGGAGACCTGCAAACACATGCACTTGAAGTCGGGGGTACGTGGTATCATCAAGTGTTAGGCTGTGAGCTAGCAAGTGCTCAGAGAAGGACATGCACTCGAAGTCGGGGATACGTGGTATCGTCAAGTGTTAGGCTGTGAGCTAGCAAGTGCTCAGAGAAGGAAGAGGCAGGAGCCCAGGGAGCTGGCCCAGTTGGTTGATGGGGGTCAACTAACTTTACTCCTGTGCTCTCTGAGTACTGCCAGAGAAGCTCATGTGTTACTTCGTGTTTGTGCCTGAGTATAGTAGGGAGGTTTCAGAGAAGAGCCTTGTCCATGATACTGCCATGTACATTTTGAAGTCTGTGTGTGAATGTCTGCAAAATTTAATGTGTTTGATCTAGAGATCTAATCTTCTGGTAACAATCACTTGCCAGGATAGCTTTCTGCTCTAACAAGTAACCCAGTCTCAAGGATCCATCCAGTTCATGTGTACACAGAGCTCTTTATCATCTTCCTCAATGCCAGACACACGTGCAAATGCTAGACTATCCCATTACATGCCCATTACATTATATGAGAACGTCGTCATATATTTTATTTATATTAAACTAGCTTCGACTCTATCAGAAAACATACAGAGGGCAGTTGGGTCAGCTGAGACAAAGAAATGAGTTGAGGCCAATGACCTAAGGACACACTCACCAATATACACATTTCTTACGCTGCTCTCCCTGTTGTGGCCCTGGGAGCTGGCTTGGATGGCGTGAAGGGTGTTCAGACATGGCAACACATTGAAAATTCCTGCCCATGAGAAAACTGAAAGTTGTAGCTCAGTGGGTAACCACATTTAACAATCTAACTCTCTAAATCATTTATCCTTTATTTAATTCAGTCAGTGGCCCTCTAGCCTCTTTCATGTTTAAATGTTATATTTGGGCAGAGAGGAAAGGAAAGAGTGACATCAACAATTAAAAATAAACTGCAGGGAGAGGCAGTAACGAGACACATTGTCCTTATAACAGCAGTCTTACAAAAACATGCCTGGACTGTAACTTCTGACTGAAGTCACTTATTTCAGGAGGGTTTTTTTCTCTCCCTATTATCTGGCAGGATCTGATGTAAACCAGTCCATGCTAGATTTTACGAGATTTCTTAAAAAAAAAACAAAAAAAAAACTTCCATTCAATCAAAGCTTTTCTACAGTTTAATAATGGATAAGGGAAAAACCAATGACCCAATTCACAACATCATATTTTGGCAGGAAGTTAAGATCTGCATCCAGTTTGAATTAATTTGGGGTGTTTAATAATTGTCAGTTGACACTTGTTTGTTAAAATTAAATCCCAGCAGTTACTATTCCCAGTGTACATCAAATGTAGGTAATAATACTAGCTGAAGTTTTGAACTCTTATTATATGCCAGTCATTTGCTGAGCAAGGAACCCTAACTGGTATTGCTGTTAATGTAAAGAAACAGCAGCTTTCAAGTACAGTTGACTCGGGGACTGGTTGTGAATTAGCCAGTCAAAGAGAATTGGTTAAAGTGAAGAGTCATCAAAAATGAAGCATATGTGTCTTTTTTTTTTTTTTTTAATCCTCACTGGAGGACATTTTTCCATTTTTTGTTCAGGTAGAGTGGGAGGGAGAGAGAGGAACAGAGAGAGAGAGAGAAACATCGATGTGAAAGGGACACATCGAGTGGCTGCCACCCGCACAACCGACCAGGGCCGGGGACAAACTGCAACCGAAGTATGTGCCCTTAGCGGAAACCGAACCCGGGTCTCTCAGGACCGCAGGCCGACGCTCTAACCGCTGAGCCAACCGGCCAGGGCAAGCATATGTGTCTTAAAACATATTGTTTGAACGTAAAACACATAAATTTATATTCATCTGCCAATATTTTTATATTTAGCCAGCCAATGTCTTTTCTTTTAATATAAGTAGGTCTGCTGAACGAACTTCTGTGGTGGCGTGGGGGGTTGGTCTGGTTTTTGTTTAGTTTAGTTTGTTTGCTTTTCATAAATAATACCCATAATTAATGATCTACAATCTCCACACTTCGTTTTGTTTTTTCAAGAGCAGCAGGAATGTCAATATATTTCGGAAGCATCTTAAATGCAGAATTCTTTAAGATTGTTTCCCCAATCCTTTATTGTCATCTAACTCACACAATTACTTTTCAATGATTTGCCTATCCTGAGACTTTCAAAAATATTGAACTTGGTTTTTATGTGTTTGCATGGATTTTCTTCTCTTTAGTGCAATTAACTAATTATAATAAGCACAACAGGCACAAACAGGTTTGGGAATAAACACGATGCCTTGTTAAGAATGCAGCGTGATCGGTGGGAGTGAAAGTGCACACGCACAGGAGAGAATCCTAGTCTCGAGCAGTCAGCAATTCTGCAGTTTTCCCAAGAGCACGGAGAAGGCCAGTTATTTAACCTCTGTAAGCCTTAGTTTCTGCATCTTCCAAATGAACGAAATAGTCCCTACTTCAGGATTGCTGTTAGGATCAAGTGAAATCATTCATGAAACAATTGGCACATAAAAGATACTTCAGAAAAAAATAAGAGCCAATAAATTTCTCCCCTTTGTTCACCATTATAATTATAACAGAGCTATTTTTCTTACCAAAAATGCCTTTCCTCCCTCACGGTTCAGCTTATTCCTAACTCCTACCTAGTATTTCACTGGCTGTGTTATTCCAAACTGATTAGTCCCTTTTAATAACTTACCACATATACCACACTTTTATTTTTTTATTTTTTATTATTTTTTTTTATCCTCACCCGAGGAAATTTTTCCATTTTTTGTTCAGGTAGAGTGGGAGGGAGAGAGAGGAACAGAGAGAGAGAGAGAGAGAGAGAGAGACATCAATGTGAAAGGGACACATCGAGTGGCTGCCACCCGCACAACCGACCAGGGCCGGGGACAAACTGCAACCGAGGTACGCGCCCTTAGCAGGAACCGAACCCGGGTCTCTCAGGACCGCAGGCCGACACTCTAACCGCTGAGCCAAACCGGCCAGGGCTATACCACACTTTTAGTAGTTCAATTCAATAAATGTCAAATTCTTACCATACACAAGATCATAGTCAGAACTTTAGGAGATATAATGAAAAATAAGACACAGCTCTAAAAATGTCCAGTCTAATCAGTGATATAAAAGATGTACACAATTGAACTTCATTAAACTTTAAATGTCTGTTTTTCAAAAGATGACATAAGCCCTGGCTGGTTTGGTTCAGTGGTTAGAGTGTCAGCCTGCGGACCAGAGAGTCCTAGGTTTGGTTCCCGCTAGGGCACATATTGTGGTTGCAATTCCTGGCCCCTGTTGGGGTCATGTGGGTGGCAACCAGTCAATGTGTCTCTTTCACAATGATGTTTCTCTCTCTCCCTTTCTCCCTCTCTCCTTCATGCTCTATCTGAAGATAAATGCAAAAATGTCCTCGGGTGAAGATAAAAAAAGATAATAAAAGTGTGTAAAAGGCAAGCCACAGACTGGGGGTAAGTTTTTGTAGCATGTCTATCTGACAAGATTTATATCTAATATATATAAAGAATTACTACAAATCACTTACGGGAATAAAGACTTGACTAGGGCCCTGGCCGGTTTGGCTCAGCGGCCGGAGAGACCCGGGTTCGGTTCCCGCTAAGGGCACGTATTTCGGTTGCAGTTTGTCCCCGGCCCTGGTTGGTCGTGCGGGTGGCAGCCACTCGATGTGTCCCTTCACGTCGATGTTTCTCTCTCTCTCTCCCTTCCTCTCCCTCCCTCCCTCTCTATCTGTACAAAAAATGGAAAAATATCTTCGGGTGAGGATAAAAAAAAAGAAAAAAAAGACTTGACTAGGTACTACACAAAAGAAGATATAGTCAATAATGAATGGGCTTTGTATCATAAATCACCAAAGAAATTTACATTAGAATCACAATGTGATACCGCTTTATATCCAACAGAATGGGTAAAAAAATTTTAACTGACTATTTCCCAAGAATTGCTGAGCATGTACAGTTACTGGAGCTCTCTTCCACTGCTGGTTAGACTATGAATTGGTACAACCACTTTGGAAAACTCTGTGGCAATATCTATTACACCTGAACAAACACACCCTATTACTCATCAATTCTACTCCAGGTATATACTGACAAAGTAAAGAAATAAATAAATGCACCAAAACACATGTACAAGAATGCTGATAGAAGCATTATTTATAATTTCCCCAACCTGGAAACCACCCATTGATGGAAGTTGGGATAAATTGTGACATATTCCTATAATTAAATGCTATACAGCAATGAAAGTTAGCAAGCTATCACTACGCATGGAAACATGCATGAATTTCACAGATGTAATATCAAGTGAAAGGAGCCAGAAACAAAAGAATCCAACTGTATGATTCCATAATATGAGGTATAAAAGCAGGTAAAACCAATCTATGGTGATAGAAGTCAGAATAAGTGTTACCTTTGGAAGCAATGATAAAGAGGAGAATTAAAGGAAGCTTCTGGGTTGCTATGTGGTTGATCTGCATGATTGTAATATAGGTATGTTTAATTTTTAAAAGAATTATCAGCCTATTCACTTATGATTTTGTGTACTTTTCTGTATGTATGTTATATATCAGTAAGAAACTTGACTAAAAGAGAAAAAGATGATGGTTGGGGACTGGGTGAAAAAGGAAGGGATTGAGAAGCACAGATTAATAGTTACAAAATAGTCACCCAGATGTAAAACACAACACAGGGAATATAGTCAATAGTAATGTAATAACTATGTACAGTGCTAGTGGACACTGGAAATACCGAGCAGAACACTTTGTAAAGTATGTGATTGTCTACGATGCTATACACCTGAAACTAATACAAAATAATATTGAATGTAAACTGTAATTGGAGAAAAAAAAATAAAAGAGAAAGAGAATTAGTTCTTCAGGGGGAAAAAAGGATGAGCACAAGGCAAAATAAAAAGATTATAAGTGAAATAAATGCTGTAGAGTTAGAGAAGATATATCAGGATGGAAGAAGTCATGGAAGGTAGATTTTTTAGTTTGCTTGAAAAGGACAAGGATGAGGTGGGAGAGAGCAAGAGAAGAGCATTTCCGCAGGGAGGAAATAACAAGCAGGAGGGTGCACTGCATGCCCAGGAACAGTGGACATTCCAGGTTGGCTGAAGTATCAGGCATGAGTCGGATAACAATGAGAAAAAAAAGCCTGGAAAAAATAGGTTATATTTCCACTGTGTAAGCCTCAACAGTTGGGCTGAGGAATATGAACTCTTCTATTTTTAAAGAATAGGTGTTACCTCAAAAAATTAAAAATTGAACTGCCATTTGACCAAGTGATCCCACTTCTAGGAATATACCCTAAGAAGCCTGAAACACCAATCAGAAAGAATATATGTACCCCCATGTTCATAGCAGCACTATTTACAATAGCTAAGATCTGGAAACAGCCCAAATGTCCATCAGTAGATGAATGGATAAAAAAGCTGTGGTACATATACACAATGGAGTACTATGCAGCTGTAAGAAAGAAAGGTCTCTTATCCTTTGAGATGACATGGAGGGACTTGGAAAGTATTATCCTAAGCGAAATAAGCCAAACAGAGAAAGACAAGTATCATATGATCTCACTTATTTGTGGAATATAATGAACATAACAGTCTGAGGAATACGGTAGACCCAGAGACATGGAAGTAGGGTACAGACTGACAACCGTCAGAGAAGGTGATGGGGGGAGGGAAGAGATAGACCACAGAACTTATATGCATGTACACATAACCAATAGACATGGACAACAGAGCTGGGGACAGGTTGGGGAGGGATGGGGAGGAGGGTGTCAATGAGTTAAAAAAGGAGAAACATCTGTAACAAAAATGAAATTTTAAAAAGTAATAATAAAGAATAGTTTATTGACCCTGGATGGTTTGGCTTAGTGGTTAGAGCATTGGCCTGCGGACCAGAGAGTCCTGGGTTCGGTTTCTGCTAAGTTCACATACTCCGGTTGCACATGCCCCCAGCCCTAGTTGGGGTCGTGCAGGTGGCAACCAGTTGACGTGTCTCTCTCACGTTGATGTTTCTCTCTCTTTCTCTTTCCCCCTCTCTCCCTCCCGCTCTATCTGAAGATAAATGCAAAAATGGCCCTGGCCGGTTTGGCTCAGCGGTTAGAGCGTCGACCTGCGGTCCTGAGAGACCCGGGTTCGGTTCCCGCTAAGGGCGCGTGCCTCCGTTGCAGTTTGTCCCCCAGCCCTGGTCGGTCGTGCGGGTGGCAGCCACTCGATGTGTTCCTTTCACATCGATGTTTCTCTCTCTCTCTCTGTTCCTCTCTCCCTCCCACTCTACCTGAACAAAAAAATGGGAAAATGTCCTCGGGTGAGGATAAAAAAAAATGTCCTCGAGTGAGTATAAAAAAAAAAGAATAGTTTATTGATTTTTAGAGAGAGAGAAAGGGAGAGGGAGAAAGAGAAAAAAACATTGATGTAAGAGTGCAACACTGATCTGCTGCCTCTACATATCCCCTACTAGGGATCGAACCTGAAACCCAGGCATGTTCCCGTGACCTGGAATCAATCTGGCAACCTCCCAGTGTACTGGGCGACACCCAACCAACTGAGCTACACTAGCCTGAGCAGAATATGCACTATTTTTTTTAGTATTACTTTTATTTTTTTATCCTCACCTGAGGACACTTTAGCATTTATCTTTAGATAGAGTTGGAGAGAGAGAAGGAGAAAGAGAAAGAGAGAAACATCGATGTGAGAGAGACACATCAAGTGGTTGTTACCCACACGATCCCAACAGGGGCCAGGGACAAACTTCAACCAAGGCATGTGCCCTTAGTGGGAACCAAACCCAGGACTCTCTGGTCCGCGGGCTGATGCTCTAACCGTTGAGCCAAACCGGCCAGGGCCATAATATGCACTCTTATGCAATATGAAATAGGGAGCCATTGAAAAATGTTGAGCAGATTACACTTTTGCAAGATCAAACAAATAATAGTAGGAGGAAAATATAAAAGCAGAGGAACTAGAAGCCTGGCAATCAGATAGTAGTCTGTCTCAAATGGACTTTAATCTGAGGACTTGAACTCAGCATGGAAAGGAGAGGTTGAGTGCAGATGTCAACATAGAAAGATCTATTTTTAAATCCTCACCCAAGGATATTTTTCCATTTATCTTCAGATAGAGTGGGAAGGAGAGAGAAACATGGATGTGAGAGAGACCAGGGTTGGGACCCAACTGTAATCGAGGTACATGCCCTTGACCAGAATCAAACCCACAACTCCTTAGTCCACAGGCCAATGCTCTAACTGCTGATCCAAACTGGCCAGGCTGCATAGAAAGAGATTTGATTCAACTTGAAAACTAAGTGGACCTGAGACCAAGGGAGACAGAGCCGTCAAATACAGACATTGAGATAGGCTGTCCAGAAATAAAATGGTGCATTCACCATAAGAAAGCTTTAAACCATTAAACCTTTTTCTTTCCCTATGTTCTGTCTCAAACTTTATATTTTCTGAGAGCAGAGTATATGTCATAATTTCTTGCATTCCACTTCTTAACCTGATTCCTTGAAAATAAAGGTATTGTAAAGATATTAACCTTTGATTGCTATCATGACAAGTATAGCATGTGGCCAAGCTTCCCCTCACTGCTTCCAGGTAGACCAGAAGTTTGACTCTGATTTCAGTTCTAGTGTTGCCAAATGTAATAGTGTTCTGGCTCCACAAACCAGTTGAGCGGGAAAGAATTTCCAAAGGTAACCCAAGAGTCATCACATGTCAAGCATCCTTGTGTTTAATTCCAAGGGACATTTGCATGTAGAAGTCAGGATTGTTTCCCCTAAAAGTTCTTCATTCAGCCAGCATGTATTTAAGTGTCTTCTTTGGGTCAGGCACTTTGAGGAACCTATAAGATCTGTAGAACAATTCTTAAGTGAATTTACGGGGTTTCAAATTTTAAACATTAGAAACAAAGATGTGGTCCAGCACCATTAATGACAACTGGTTGACAGAGTATGCCTAAGTAACCAAGTCCCCAGGCCCCGGGGACAATTTAAATTTGTCCCACAGTCATCCTGGTTCAGTGTTTTATAAAATAAGCCTAGGCTTTCTTTTTTTCTGAGTGTTTTTATATTTTTCTAATTTCTTTATTTTTGTTACAGATGTTTCTCCTTTTTTCCCCCATTGACACCCTCTTTCCCACTCTGGTTCGTGCCCCCCTTCACAGTATTGTTGTCTATGGCCATTGGTTATGCATATATAATCCTTAGGCTTTTTATTGTTTTCTAAAACTAACTTTGGCACCTGGGCTATTCATGAAGCCAGAAACTGACTTTCTAAAAATATCCCCTGAAAAGCAGTGTTGGGTATTAGGTCTGCAAAAAAACCTTGACTTGTTTCCTAAACAATTACCAAAATATTGTGGTTTTTATTTTCTTTGGATTTTATGGGCTATATCAGTGCTGCTCCAAACATTCTGCCTGATGGAAATTTCCATTCCGAGCTGCCTATGTCCCAGCCACGAGCCACTACCAAACACTTGAAATGCAGCTAGGGTAACTAAGAAACTACATTGTAATTTTTATTTAAATCAAATTATTATTATTTTATTTAAATTTGAAATAGCCACACGTGACTAGTGATCATTGTAGTCACTAGTGACAACACATCCCAACCATCCTACCAACAACACAGCTTAATGCTGAGTAAATATTTGTACAGAGAATGCTGAGCTTTTGTGTTGCATATTTTGCTGAATTTTTCAGGAGCTTGGTGGGGGTAATAAGGATTATGTATAGTTAATTTGACTGGACTCCACAAGCATCTATTGGCCACTTCCTAAGTACCAGACTCTGTCTAGTGTGGAAGGCACGTTCATGAAAATGGTCTTTGTTAAGGGGAGCCCATAGACTAGCTGGAGAGAAGTGAGCAGAAATGTCGGTTCAGTGTGGTGAAGCAGTAGAGGGAACACAGGAAGAGCACTTCACCAAGGGCTTCCTGGTCAATCCTGAACTGAGTCTTGAAGGCTCCACTTTAGTAAGTCAGGTAAAGGGGTAAGGGGTAAGATAAACAAACAAAGATATCTAAGGCAAAGGCGAAGGCTGCAGCATGGGCAAAACCTGGGGGCCGAGAAGTACACACCTGTTGCAGCAGGAGGAGTACAAGGCGAGTAAAGACAGGAGAAGAGCCTGGGAAGACACCCGGGCCCAGATCAAAAAAGCTGATTAATTCAACAAGTATTCACTGAGGACCTACTATGTATCAGTGTTTGAAGCTAAGTTTGGGGATCATTGAGATGAATATGTGATTCGTCCTCATAGGGCTCAATATTCATTGAGGAATACAAAAACATAAACAGGCTACAAAATGTTGACAGATACTAGAACAAGAGTTTGTTAGGAATACATAAGAGGGGTATAGATCCAAAATTAGTGTTAGGAAAACCTTCCTCAAAATCTCCCAGCAGTTTAATAAAAGGTCAAAATTTAAAAACAGATGTTGGTCCAGCCAGTGTGGCTCAGTGGTTGAGCATCAACCCATGCACCAAAAAGTTGCCAGTTTGATTCCCAGTCAGGGCACATGTCCAGGTGTGGGCCCGGTCCCCAGTGTGGGGCATGCAGAAGGCAGCCAATCGATGTTCTCTCTCATCAATGTTTCTATCTCTCTCTCCCTCTCACTTCCTCTCTCTCTAAAATGAATAAAGAAAAAAAAAAGATACATATTAAAAAGCAGATGCTGTAACTCATTTGAAAGAAAGTCGGACAGATGTCCTCAGGGGCAAGATTGTGCAGTACAGAACAGAAGGGTACACCCGAAACCGCCTCACTTCATTTTTACTCAGACGTATATATGATGTATAAAAATTGCATTGCCCATTAATTCTTCTGGGACAATGGATGTTTTGATATCTCTGTAACAGACTGTGAAAGGACAATGGGATCTGGCCCCTCAAAGGTAAGTGGGACTCTTGAAATAAGGTTCCTTTTAGGAATTGTCTTATTTCCCCACAAAGTTCTCTACTTATGTTTGAAAATTAAACCACTAGGTGCTCTTCCATTTGCACATTGCTTCAACTAATATTCATTAAGGGCTCTTTTTTAAAATTTATTTATTTATATATTTTTTACTGAATTTATTGGGCGGACATAAAATTATATAGGTTTCAGGGGTACAATTCTATAATATATCATCTGTATATTGCATTGTGTGTTCACCATCCCAAGTGAGGGCTCTTTTTCTTTTTTTAATGTTTTTATTGATTTTTTGTGTGTGTGAGAGAGGAAAGGAGAGAGTAATAGAAACATTGATGTGAGATAGAAACATCAAATCAAGCATGGGAATTGAACCTGGACCTCTCAGTCCATGGGAGGATGCTCAATCCACTGAGCCACACCAGCTGGGCAAGGGCTCTTTTTAAATTTGAGCTCCTTAAGGGCAGAAACCAGATCTTTTATTTCCTTATCCCCAAGCATGGAATCCAGCATACAAAGGGATTCAAATAATGTTGGATGGATAAATAAGATGTGGCATACATATACGCAATGGAAGATCATGAAGAAAAAAAAAAAAAAAGACAGAAAGAGAGAGAGAAATACTGTATGGTTTAACTTATATGTGGAATCTAAAAACAAACTCATAGAAACAAAGACCGAAGGGATGGTTACCAGAAGGGAGGGGGTGGGGAGATGGGTAAAAGGGGAAGGGGAATTTAGTCAATAATATTGTGGTAAGTTTACATGTGATAGATGATTCCTAGACTTAGTGGGGTAATCACATTGTAAGGCATAAAAATGTTCAATCACTATAATGTACACTTGAAACAAACATAACAAATGTCAGATTGTATACCAACTATATTTAAATAAAAATAAATTTTAAAAATAATATTTGTTGAAAAAAATATAGAATGAATAAGTGAAAGAATACCATGCAAATGCTAGATGTTATAAATATGAGTTTAATATCATGGCTTCTATCAACAAGCTCACCATGTAACCAGAGAATCAGACAAATACTTTCCAAAAGTTGCATTTTTCAGAGTGTGTTCCATGGAACTCTGGTCTTGTGAGATGATCTAAGGAAAGATAAGTCCATGGCCAAAAAAAGGTGTGAAAAGTCATATGCAACATATCCCTGCTCTTACAGAATTGTACATAGATATTATCACTCTAGGATATTAAAGCCCCTAAGAAATCCTGTGGTAAAGAAACTTATTTAACCTTCTATTTGCCAAACTAATTTCATCTGTACTTTTTGCATAGCACCTATTAACATGCCACAGAGCTAATGTTCTGAAGAACACATTGGGCATTTCTGACAAAATGTGATAAATATATTCTTCCCATAGAGATATCATATATCATATTATGATATTATGTGTTATTATGAATGTAATGTATATTTAATGTTCAAAAGACAATTAATGTTACCATAGTAACAGACTAAGAAAAAAAATCATATGGCCATCTGGATATATACAGAATAAGCATTTGACAAAAATCCAACACAGTTTCATGGTAAAATCTCTTAGCAAACCAAAGAAACTTCCCCAACCTAATAAAGGGATCTTTGGAAAATCTACAGCTAACATCATATCCCATGATGAAAGACTAAATGTTGATCTTGGAAATCATTCTCCAACGTATGTGTATATCAAATCAGTACATTGTACACTTTAAATATACACAGTTATACTTGTCAATTATTCTTTGATAGAGTTGGGGGAGAAAAAGAAAGACCAAGAACAGGAATAAGACAAGGATGTCTGATCTCATCACATTTATTTAGCATTGTAGCGGAGGTTCTAAAGACTATACTTTCAGGGATCATTTTTATAGTTTGTAGTAGAGATTCTAGCTAGTGCAATAGGAACATAAAAGAAATAAACAGACCCAAGCTGGAAATAAAGAAGTAAAACTCTTTATTATAAATGCCATAATCTTCCATGAAGGAAATCTGCTGTAGAAAGTCTGATGTAATCTATCACACACGCACACACACACACATTATGAGAACTAATAAATGAGTTTAGCAAGATTGCAGAATGTGAGAGAAATATATAAAAATTTTATTTCTATATAATAACAATGAAAAGTTATAAATTGAAATAAAACAATGTTGTTTACAATCGCATCAAATGTAAGATACAGAAGGAAAAGTCTGATGAAGACGTATAAATTAAAAAAACATTGCTGAGAGAAAATAAAGAAGACATAATAAATGAAAAGATATATTATGCTCATGGATCAAAGAGTCAATATTGTAAAGATATCAGTTTTCCCCAGTTTGATCTAGAGATTGCAGGCAATCCCAATAAAAATACCAGCAGAATTTTTTTTCGTAAAAATTAAATTTATTTTAAAATTCAAAAGAAAATTCAAAAGACCAAGAATAGTTTTTCCCCCTTAAGAAAAAAATTTTTTTTTGTAAATTTGAAAAGGAACAACAAAATTGGAGGACTTATAATACCTGACTGCAATATTTATTCTAAACCTTCACTAACCAAGACAATGCAGTACTGACGTAAAGATATTTGCATAGATCAATGGAGACTACTTGGGGAGCCTGGACTTATACCTCCACAAAAGCAGTAACCCTCCTTCTCCACCAGGGTGATATCAGAAGTCTAGAGGAGAGTTAGGACTTCCACCCAGCACAAATTGTGCAACCCTCTGGTGTCAGTAGAGGACTACATAGTGAGCCAGAACTACCACCCCCACCCAGAAGTAATGAGGCCAAGTAGGGAATCTGGACTTCTACCTTCATCTGCCAGTAATGAAGCATTACCCTCTCCCCTTCAACTGCTGAATTAGTGTCAGAGGAAGTTACCTAGAACAGCATATTTAAATAAGATCCAGGGTTTCATAATAAAACACCCAAAATATCTATATTTCAGCTGGAAATCACTTGTCATACCAAGAACCAGGAAGACCTCAAAGTGAATGAAAAAAAGTCAACAGATGCCAATATTGAAACAACAGAGAGATTAGAATTATCTGACAAGAATTTTAAAGTAGCCATCATAAAGATTCTTCAACAAGCAATTAAAAACATGCTAAAACAAATGAAAATGCAGCATCTCAGCAGAGAATTAGAAAAGCTTAGTAAAGAAATAGAAGGTATAAAGAAGTACATGAAAAATTTAGAACTAAAAAATACAATTAACAAAATAAAAAACTCAATGGATGAGCTCATCAGCAAAATAGAGGGGACAGAGGAGTCAATGAACTTGAAGGTAGAATAATAGAAGTCAATTAAAACAGCTATGAAGTATCACTTGACACCTGTCAGAATGGCCACCATCAACAAATCATCAAACAAGTGTTGGCAAGGGTGTGGAGAAAAGGGGACTCTAGTACACTGCTGGTGGGAATGCAGACTGGTGCAGCCACTATGGAAAACAATATAGTGTTACCTCAAAAAATTGAAAATTGAACAGCCATTTGACCCAGTGATCCCACTTCTAGGAATATACCCTAAGAAGCCTGAAACACCAATCAGAAAGAATATATGTACCCCCATGTTCATTGCAGCACTATTTACAATAGCTAAGATCTGGAAACAGCCCAAATGTCCATCAGTAGACGAATGGATAAAAAAGCAGTGGTACATATACACAATGGAGTACTATGCAGTTGTAAGAAAGAAAGATCTTTTATCCTTTGAGACAACATGGAGGGACCAGGAAAGTATTATCCTAAGCGAAACAAGCCAAGCAGAGAAAGACAAATATCACATGATCTCACTCAGTCTGAGGAACATGGTAGTCCCAGAGACGAGGAAGTGTGGTACAGACTGACAATCCCCAGAAGAGGGGGTGGGGAGTGGGGATAAACCACAGAACTTATATGCATGTGTGCATGAACAATGGACATGGACAACAAAGCTGGGGACAAGGATGGGAAGGGAGGGGGAGGGGGGAATCCATGGGGGAAAAAGAAACATCTGTAACAAAAATAAGTAAATAAATAAATTTTAAAAAGCGGTGGTACATGTACACAATGGAATACTATGCAGCTGTAAGAAAGAAAGATCTCTTATCCTTTGAGATGGCATGGAAGGACCTGGAGAGTATTATGCTGAGTGAAACAAGCCACGCAGAGAAAGACAAATATCACATGATCTCACTTATTTGTGGAATATAATAAACTAATCAAACTGCTGAAAAAAAATTCACCCAGAGACATGGATGTGGGGTACAGGCTGACAAGCCTCAGAGGAGGGGAGAGTTTGTGGGGAAAGAGATAAACCACAGAACTTCCATGCATGTATGCATGACCAATGAACATAGACAACAAAGTTAAGGATGGGATGGTGGGGAAGGGGAGGAGGGTGTCAATGGGGAAAAAATGAGAAACATCTGTAACAAAAACAAATTAATAGCCCTGGCCGGTTTGGCTCAGCAGTTAGAGCGTCGGCCTGTGGTACAGAGAGACCCGGGTTCGGTTCCCGCTAGGGGCACGTGCCTCGGTTGCAGTTTGTCCCCGGCCCTGGTTGGTCGTGCGGGTGGCGACCACTCGATGTGTCCCTTCACATTGATGTTTCTCTCTCTCTCTCTCTTCCTCTCTCTCCCTCCAGCTCTGTCTGAACAAAAAATGCAAAAAAAATGTCCTCGGGTGAGGATTAAAACAAAAAACAAAAAAAACCCCAACAAATTAATAAATTAAAAATTAAAAAAAAAAAAAAGAATAGAAGTCACCCAAACTGAACAGGAGAGAGAAAATACACTGAAGAAATAAATAAGCTTCAGAGACCTGTGGGACTATAAGAAAAATCTAGCACCCATGTCTGCTGTCTCAGGAGAGAAGAATGAGGACAGGCTGAAGAAGTACTCAAAAAATAATGGTTGAGCCCTGGCCGATTTGGTTCAGCGGTTGGAGCGTGGGCCTGCGGACCAGAGATTCCCAAGTTCGGTTCCCACTAGGGGCTCATAACAAAAATAAAATAAAAATAATGGTTGAGCCCTGATCGGGTGCTCAGTTGGTTGGAGTGTCCTCCCATACATCAAAAGGTTGTGGGTTCCATTCCTGGGCAGGGTACATACCTAGATTTTGGGTTCCATCTTTGGTTGGGGTGCATATGGGAAGCAAACTATCGATGTTTCTCACATCTCTCTGTCTCTTTCTCACCCTTCCTCTCTCTAAAACATATCCTCGAGTGAGAATAAAAAAATAAAATTGGTTGCAAACTTCTCAAATTTAGCAAAAGATATAAACCTACAGATTCAAGAAGTTTAGTGAAATCCAAGTGGGATAAACCCAACCACAGTGAAGTCGAACAGCTGAAAATGAAAGAGAAAGCAAAACAAAATTCTGTGTAACAGAGATATAAACTAGAAGAGAATTTTGATATTTTAACCCAGAAGGAAAAATATAAAAGCATAATGTTTTGGGAACCTTTACATAAATCCCCACATTCTCTTTTTAAGCTTCTGCATGCAATAGAGATTGAATCAGCGTTAGTCATGACAATAGGGCTGTTTGTCATGGGCGAGCACTGGTTTAGAAGTAAAGGATTGTTTAAATGGAGCAAATACTCAAGATCTCTTTTACTAATCTGTGCTTACGAGGGAAGGGATCAAAGACTGGCACCAAACTAACCCAATGCAAATTAAGTATCTTCTGAAACACATCTTCTTCCTAGTAGTACTAGTTGGCATTGTATTTCAGGCCACATAAATTTCTGCTATAAACTGTGAGCCAGAAAAGCAGACTTTTCAAAATTGAAGTGACATCACCACGATATATATGCTGGAAGCCATAATTACCAATTGTTTAACATGTAGGTGCAAATTGCTTTTTTTTTTGAGTCCTCATCCAAGGATATTTTTCCATTGATTTCCAAATAGAATGGAAGGGAGAAAGGGAGGGAGAAAAACATCGATGTGGAAGAGACACGTTGATTGGTTGCCTCCTGCATAACCCTGACCAGGGCTGGTGATCAAACCTGCAACCCAGGTACATGCCCTTGACTGAGAATCAAACCCGCGACATCCTCGGTCCACAGGTGATGCTCTAGCTCTAACCATTGAGCAAACCAACCAGAGCTGATTCTTTTAATTCCACTTCTAGTATTGACAACAGGCAAATACTTGAATTCTCTGGGGGCAAATTCTTGTTCTGGTTTTATCAATGTGAAGCAGTCAACTGCCTTTCCATTCCTGTGGCTTTGGGCTGGGGTTCCTTCAGCTTTGATGAGAAAGAAGCTTAATCATGAATGGTTGTGTCCAAATCTGATCATCAATTCTGTGACTTTGCTGTAAGCAAAGGTGGGACTTTGTGGAACTATCTTCTCTTTTTTTCTCACCCTTCATAATGCTTCCAGGTTTTATTTTATCTATAAAACATGAACTATGTCCATGACCTCCCATGCTTCATAGCTTGTGATAATAGTAATATCACGTATTTTATAGAGCATTTACACATGTGATCTTTATTGTCTCCATACCCTTTAAAGTAGCAATTTGGTAATTTGTCCAAAGTAACACATCAAGTCAATGGCAGAGCCAAAATGTAAGCTAGGATTTGTTTCATGTCACTGGTTTGCTCTCATCATTATCCTAATTTTGAAGGCAGTGCAAATAGGGATAGGGAGAAAAAAAAATGAGTTAGCTTAGTGGACTGCAGTAATCATGTTTTTCGAGACAAATAAACTTGTGAGAAGGAAAGCAAGGTCCTGCCTTCCCCTGTATCTCGTGCTTTCTCTTTGGTTGCTTCCTGTGCTCTTGCCTCACTGGTCTTGTTTTCATACCTGGAACAGAGCAAGCTCTTTCCTACTGTAGGACTTTTACACAAACTACTCCCTAACTTGGACACTTCCTTTACTCCCTCAGTCTCTCTTATCTGATTTTTGGGGGTTTTGTTTACATGTCTCTCATTCCCAGTCTAAGTAAGACTCAGGTCTTATTTAGCTCAAGTTTTTCCCAAAGCAGAGCCTGAGACAAAGGCTTTTGTATGAGTGCACAGCAGGAGTGAGAATGGGAGTGAAAGAGGGAAGACAGGTGAGCCAACAAACATAAGGATGTATCACTGAGTTGACAGTCCTCTGGGCAACTAGTTGCTTGATCACACAGGACCTTCTGGGCATCTTTTTTTTTTTTTTTAATCCTCATCTGAGGACATTTTTCCATTATTTTTTGTTCAGATAGAGTGGGAGGGAGCGAGAGGAAGAGATAGAGAGAGAGAAACATCGACGTGAAAGGGACACATCGAGTGGTTGCCACCCGCATGACCCAACCAGGGCCGGGGACAAACTGCAACCGAGGTACGTGCCCTTAGCGGGAACCGCACCCTGGTCTCTCTGGACCGCAGGCCGACACTCTAACCACTGAGCAAAACTGGCCAGGGCCCTTCTGGGAATCTTATGATAGTACTCAAACCTTTTGCCCATTTATCCACTGGTTGCTCTAAAGCATTTGGTTGAAAAGATCTGTCTGTCAGGTCAGTCCTATCTGAGGTGTAAAGGTTTCTAAATAGCATTCTATTTTTAATATAGAGCAACCTTGCAAACAGATGAGGCTGCTAATCACTGGGATCACCTACTTCTTTGGGCCCCTGAGCCACATACATAATTAAAGCTCTAGATGAGTAGATTCAAGATCCGCAATTCCATAATCTTTATACTGACCATAACCCATACTACTCAAGTGTAACATCTACCGCATAACCCAAAGCTCCATCTTCTATCTGCATTCATCGCAATTACCACAATTAATAGTCTTAGTAATTGTGATGCTACTGCATACCAAAGTTTATCAACACACTACTAGCAACAGGGAAACTTTTCCACTTTTTGTTCAGATAGAGCGGGAGAGAGAGGAAGAGAGAGAGAAACATCTACGTGAAAGGGACACATCGAGTGGCTGCCACCCGCACGACCCAACCAGGACCGGAGACAAACTGCAACCGAGTATGTGCCCTTAGCGGGAACTGAACCCGGGTCTCTCTGGACCTCAGGCCGACGTTCTAACCACTGAGCCAAACCGGCTAGGACAGCAACAGGGTTCTTATTGCCATTTTATTGGTGAGTGATCTAATTCCAAATTCCAAATTCCCATTCTAAGGGTATGCTTTCTAGAGTCACACCTGATTACAATGGTCTTATCTCTGGTTCTTCCCAAAGTAAAGTCTAAAATAAAGACATTTATATAAATAAGGAGCAGAATGGAATACTTATGAATGTTTAACAAACAGCTCTGCAGGAAAATGTATGTATATACATAGACATGTACAAAAGTTTATTGGAAATTTTTACTGACATAAATAATGTATAACATATAATTTCCAAATTATAATAAAATATACAATGTGCTTTATGGTAAATTCTATATAGCTGATTGATTTTCACAGAATGCTTTCATTGATTTTTTGCTGAAGTCTTATATCCATAGCCAACCCATGTCTGTGACTGTCAAAAAAGTACAGTCACATTATGAATGTTGATTCATTTACACTAACAGGTAAGATAAAAGTAAAACTAGAAGATGTGTGTCAACTTCACTCAGTCATAATTATAGTTTAGATGACATTTTTGTGCCATTCACAATATAACTCCTAGACACATGACACACTTCTAAGTTTAATCAACATTTAAAATATTTCCTTAAGTCTAGACAATCAACAAAACAATTGATCAAATCCAAATTTGTAGCATTTGCCCATTTCTGTGATGAAGATACTTCTACTATGGCTGATCTCAAGCTACTAACATAATGTAATTGAATATGTTACTTAGGAAGGGATGAACATTATTACATAGCATTTCCACCAAACAGATATAATAGATGTAAAAATCCTCAAGAGCACAAATAATAAAATAGAGTAAAATAATTAGGAAGTAAGAAATCTTAAATATTATTACCTTGGCTTTCAATATAACTTACATAATATACATATATATATGTATATGTATATGTGTGTGTGTGTATATCTCCACCAAATGGCAGAATTCCTGAAATTTAACAATTGGCTCTTGCCACTCTGTATAGGCCAGTTTAGCACACAGTTGGGGGGGCAGGGTTAGGGAATGAGTCACGGAATAACAAAGAGACAATATAAGGATGCATTATGAGTTGACCACAGCCATCAACACTGGGAGCTTAATCTTACAGCATCTTCTAAGCAGCCTATGAAATGTCTCACACTATCCTGCCAGCATACTTCAGAAAGATGGGAGCCTTTGTGCAGTGGCTCCCCACATGGAATTCATTCTACCACGCTCTGGGTTGCACATGTGTGAGTACTGGGTGGATTCCCAAAGTCATGCCAAACCGTGAAGTCAGAGGAGCGGCAAGGCAGGGGCCTGGACACCAGCTGCACGCCTGGTAGAGGTGCCGTCAGATTGCTGAAGCCTCTCTGGAGCCGGTCACCGCAGCAGTCGCTGCCACAGGAAGTGGGGCCAGCTGGAGTTGAGGTGGCCAGCAGGCAGTGCCTGATCAAGCCCTCTTACCCAGCACCCAGGTTTTTGTTTGTTTGTTGCTTCCCATGGCATTCATTTGTGTCAGTATATATTTTTTAATAGACATTTCTCTACTTGGCTGCAAGTTCTGTGATGTCAGAACTGTGTCTTTTTGCCCCACACTGTTTGGATGTTGTAAACATTACTGAAGATGGGGGTAATGGAAAGATGCAGCCACTTCCCTTTTCTCTTCCTTGTCCATTTTATGGGGCTCCTCCCATTAATTAATTAGGAAAAGAAAGCCACGAGTCTTTCTTCCTCTAGTTGGCTTCTCCACTGTTCTATATCCAGAGCCTCTCACATGCTCTGCCCAGCAGTGGTCGATTTACTCCCTGCCCCTCTCTCTAGAAGCACAGAAACGTTGCCAGGGGATTAAAATTCCCTCTTTATTTTCTTCCTTCTCACAAGTCTCTGCTTTGGAAATGAGCAACATAGAGGTTTACTTCCCCGTTAATGTGAATGACGATACCTCCCCCAGTTAAAAATTTTTCAGAAAGAAAAAGTACCCATGACGAGTCTGGGTCTTAATTGTAAACTTTTCCTGTCTTCATCACGAATGTCTGATACTTGGGAAAATACTCGACGCACCACAGAAACCCTATCAGTTCCATTTTCTTCTGCCAGTGTTTCTCAAGCTGCAGCCACTCCCATGCAGTTTTCTCATTTTTACATATTTATATGCCACTAGAACTATTATTTCCTTTGAAATGTTCTTTAAATCCCTTCACTTTTTTAATTTAAATAAGTTTATTTAAAGGGTAACTTGTATATGCTGACCATTAATAGAACTTTGTGAATCACTTGTTATAAATAGAAAGTATCCATAAATCATATTGTTATGAACTGAGTGTTTGTATACCTTCCAAAATTCATGTTGAGCCCTAACCCCCAATGTGATGGTACTTGGAGGTGGGGCCTTTGGGAGGTAATTCGATTTCGATGAGGTTATGAAGGTGAAGCCCCAAAGATGGGATGAGTGTCCTTCTAAGAAGAGGAAGCAGCCAGAGCCCCACTCTCTCTCTGCCATGTGAGGATACAGCCCGAAGGTAGCCTCCTTCCGGAAGACTTCCCAGCTGCAGAACTCTGAGAAATACGTGCCTATTTTTCCAGCCACCCTGCCTACGGTGCTTTGTTATAGCAGCCCCATCAGGCTAAAACACACATATTTATAACTAAAAACATTTCATTAATCAAATATCAGCTTGATAAGTACCTGATAGATGCCTTGAGTGTGATGCCTGTTCTGTTTGTTAAAAAACAAAACAAACACCAAAAAGTAAATGTAGATTAACAAGTGTTGGCAAGGTTTTTAAAAATATGAGAGATTTAGCCCTGGCCGATTCGGCTCAGCGGTTAGAGCGCCAGCCCGTGGACCAGAGAGACTCAGGCTCGGTTCCCACCAAGGGCATGTACCTTGGCTGCAGTTTGTTCCCAGCCCCAGTTGGGGTCGTGTGGGTGGCAACCAATTGATGTTTCTCTCTCTCTCTTCCTCCCTCTCTCCCTCCTGCTGTATCTGAAGATGAATGCAAAGACGTCCTCGGGTGAGGATAACAACAACAAGATATATGTATATATGAGAGATTTTGTCCTGAACGGTTTTGCCTAGTGGTTAGAGCGTTGGCCTGCCAACCAATGAGTCATGGGTTCGATTCTGGTCAAGGGCACGTACCTCGGTTGCTGTTCGTCCCCGGCCCTGGTTGGGGTTATGCAGGACGCAGCCAGTTGATGTGTCCCTCTCACATTCGCGTTTCCCTCTCTCTCTCTCTCTCTCTCTCCCCCTCCCTCCCTCCCTCCCTCCCTCCCTCCCTCCCACTCTATCTGAAGATAAATGAAAAAATATCCTTGGGTGAGGATTTAAAAAAATATGTATGAGAGATTTTTTTCTTTCTGACATAATCAGAGGGATGAAAACAGAATTTAAAAGGGAGTGACTTCCTTACTGTGGCTGTTTATGCTTTTCAAAGTTGTTTTTTGTGTACTCCGAGGTCATCTTGTGGATATGTCCTAGCCTTTGGGGGTCACTGGCCCACCTTCTTGCTGTCCACAAGAGTAGACATTTGGGAGGCACTGCTCAGTTTTGTATGCTGGTGCCCATGTGAAAGCGAGCATTCCAAATTTAAGTTTTAATCTCCTGCTCCCTTTAATGTCCACTAACTTATTGTTTGATTATTTCAGTTTGAGGGTTGGAGAGGTCCTATGGAAAACCGTATAGAACCCTGAGATAGAAGTGGCAGCAGTGGGGGGGTCCTGGCTTTCCTTCAGGCTACAGAAATTAGGCAGATCCTCAATTCCCCAACTTCAGTTGCTTTGTTGATAAATAAGTTGTCAAGATCGGTGTGACAAAATGAGGTGAAATGACAAGTAGTGGATACAGAGATTGGGCCTAACCTATGGTCTGCCTGATCTAGGTTGAAGCCTTTAAAATGGCGACATAGTCCACTCCCTCTTTCTTGAGCATGCCCCCACCTCCCTTCCCCTTCCTTCCTTCAAGGAGCATACCTTTGCCGTCTTTCTCCAAAGCTCCAAGGGCCCTTCTTTTGCTTCTATAATCTGTTTCCTGCGCCGACACAGCCCAGCTGGCTGGCTTCTTCCACCGCTCTCTTCTACTACCTCTGTGACTTTCAAATAAACTTTTGCTTGTATTTGAGTCTTAACTCTAACTTCCTTCTTAGCCAAAAACTCAAGGACCAAGGTTTAACATCTGGTGCCATTCATGGTTAACAAAACTAGAGATAACATCCAGGCCTCAGTAGTGTTTCAGCTTTAGGCCAGAAAAGTGACAAAAGCAGACGCAGAAATGCCATGGCTGACCTCAGGCCAGACGCACCGATCAACCACCCCTCATGCAGCTCAGACCCATTAGTAGAGACCAGGACCCTCACCACGACCCTAACTCCTTTTGTCACTGGTTAATGATTTCCCCCCAATATAACCCATTTCCTAGAAGCCACCAGGGAGCCAAGTCTTTGAGCATTAGCTCATCTGTCTCTGGGTGTGGGCCACTTCCTAAAAAGAAACCCTTACCTGTTTGGATGCAAACAAAATAAGATAAATAAATAATAAACTATATAACCATAGGAACATGGCGTGAATACTATCTATTGGCAGTATTATATGTAACAATGAGCCAACTGCTGGGAACATTGAACCAAGTCATTATCCCCAAACTGTGACAGGCAGACTTCTGCGAATTGATAGGAGGTGGCAGACATGTTCAAACTTATACTTAGTTGTAATGGTTCTGCATCAGTTTTTTTAAATTGCTTTTTAAGTTATAGAACAGTTTCTTTATAAAATGAATGCATTTAAACAAAAAAGGTGAATCCATTTAAAGAAAAACACTGTAGACTTCTGGTCAAGATGGCGGGTAGGTAAAGGCGGTATCGCGTCCTCCCACAACCACATCAAAGTTACAACTAAACTACAGAACAACCATCATTCAAAACCGCCTGAAATCCAGCTGAATGGAAGTCCTACAACTACGAAATTAAAGCAGCAGCCACATCCAGACTGGTAGGAGGGGCGGCATGAGGGGCGGTAGCACAGGCTGGTCCCACACCCAAGTGTGGTGGATAAAAATCAGGAGGAAACCTCGGCTGGGAAGGTCCTCCCTGAGCACTGAGGGGTCCCCGTCCCGCTCAGGGTTCCAGTGCCAGGAAGAGAATCCCCATAACTTCTGGCTGGAAAAACCAGCGGGAACTGAGGCTCAGGGAGGCTGACGCGGCTGGAGCCCCAGGCAGCTCCTTAAAGGGCCCGCGCGCGGGCTTATTGAACTCTCTCCCTCTAAGCTCGGAGGGGAGTCAGCTCCAGGGGCGCCAGAGACACACAGGGAAGAACTGAGCTGTTTGGCACTGGAGCGAGGGCTGGAGAGGGAGCTTTCTCCGGGACAAACGTGCTGTCAGAGGCCTTTGTTCCTTTGGTGGGCCCTTCCCTGGGGCGGCAGACAGAAGCCATATCTGGGACTCCAGCAACCTGGCTCACACTGGTAGCCCCGCCCTGCTGACTCCCTGAGGCCCCACCCCACCCCACCCCACCCCACCCCACCCCACCCAACTTTCAAGCCCACCCAACTTTCAAGCCCACCCAAGCTGTTGCCACTTGCTTAACCATAGGATTGGCCTGTCTTGGATCCTGCTTCAGGTTTTTCCTAAATTCTTTCAAACGAGCAGCATCTGGTCCCAGCGAGCCCCATACCTCTCGTTAAATAATACACTGAAACAAACACAGGGAGGCAGCCAAAATGAGGAGACAAAGAAACAGGTCCCAAATGAAAGAACAGAACAAAACCCCAAGGAAAGAACTAAGCAAAATGGAGATAAGCAACCTAACAGATACTGAGTTCAAAATACTGCTTATAAGGATGCTCAATGAACTTAGTGAGAACCTCAGTGAACTTAGGGAGGGCCTCAAGAGCATAAAAAAGGACCAGTTAGAAATCATGGATACACAGTTAGAATTGAAGGAGGCATTAACTGAAATAAAGAATAATTTACACAGCTTCAATAATATATATATATATTTTTTTTATCCTCACCCGAGGACATTTTTCCATTTTTTGTTCAGGTAGAGTGGGAGGGAGAGAGAGGAACAGAGAGAGAGATAGAGAGAAACATCGATGTGAAAGGAACACATGGAGTGGCTGCCACCCACACAACTGACAGGGCCGGGGACAAACTGCACCCGAGGTACGTGCCCTTAGCGGGAACCGAACCCGGGTCTCTCAGGACTGCAGGCCGACGCTCTAACCGCTGAGCCAAACCGGCTAGGGCCAGCTTCAATAATAGAGTACGTAAATCCAAGGAGCAAACCATCGATTTGGAATATAAGGAAGCAAAAAATGCCCAATCAGAACAGCAAAAAGAAAAAAGAATCCAAAAAAATGAGGATAGTGTAAGGAGCCTCTGGGACAACTTCAAGCGTGCCAACATTCGCATCTTGGGGGTGCCAGAAGGAGAAGAGAGAGAACAAGAAATCGAAAACCTGTTTGAAACAATAATGGCAGGAAACTTTCCTAACCTGGTGAAGGAAACAGACATACAAGTCCAGGAAGCACAGAGAGTCCCAAACAAGATGAACCCCAAGAGGCCCACACCAAGACACATCATCATCAAAATGCAAAAGTTTCAAGACAAAGAGAGAATCTTAAAAGCAGCGAGAGAAAGGCAGTTAGTTACCTACAAGGGAGTTCCCATTAGGCTGTCAGCTGATTTCTCAAAAGAAACTTTGCAGGCCAGAAGGGAGTGGCAAGAAATATTCAGAGTGATGAAAAGCAAGAACCTACAACCAAGATTACTCTATCCTGCAAAGCTTTCATTTAGAATCGATGGACATATAAAAACTTTCCCAGACAAGAAAAAGTTAAAGGAGTTCATCACTACCAAACCGTTATTATATGAAATGATGAAGGGTCTTTTTGAAGAAAAATATAAAATGTATGAACAAACAAAATGGCAATGAATACATATCTATCGACAATGGAATCTACAAACAAAATGAACAGGTAGAACAGAAACATTCTCATAGATACAGAGAACATTTTGTTGGTTGCCAGTTGGGAGGGGGGTTGGGGGAATGGGTGAAAAAGGTGAAGGGATTAAGAAGTACAAATTCATTGCTAGACTGAGGAACCTCAAAGAGAAAGGGGTAGGGGTGGGGTGGGAAGAAATAAACCAAAGAACTTATATGCATAACCAATGGACACAGACAATAGTGTGGGAAAAGGTGGGAGGGAGGTGGGAGTGGGGAGGAGGGGGGTCAATGGGGGAAAAATGTGGGACATCTGTAATACATTTTACACCCAACAATAAAGATTTGAAAAAAAGAAAAAGAAAAAGAAAAACACTGTAGTGATGAAGTAGGCATGATCTGTGGGTGTCACCAAATCTGTGCTATGGAACTCAAGTGGTTGAAGCTTAGGAAACATCAACTGAATCTTTAAGATATCTTTGGTCTAAAGTAGTAAAAATCACCCATTTGGTATGGCTCAGTGGTTGATCATCAACCCATACACTCAGAGGTCACCGGTTCAAATCCCAGTCAGGGCATATGCCCAGGTTGTGGGCCTGATCTCCAGTTGGGGACATGCAGGAGGTGGCCAATTGGTGTTCTCTCTCATCAATGTTTCTCTCTCTCTCCCTCTCCTTCCTCTCTCTCTAAAAATCAATAAAGAAAAAAATTTTTTTTTTTAATTTTTAAAGTAGTAAAATTTTGTGCCATGGTATCTACGAAAGTGTTGCAGAGATTAAGCAGCTCATCTACTTTCTCCTCCGGACCGCAGGCGGACGCTCTAACCGCTGAGCCAAACCGGCCAGGGCTCTACTTTCTAATGAAGCAGTGACAGTAATAAAAAGACTAGCATGTGTGCAGTCAAGGGTATATGGGAACTGTACTTTCTGCTCAATGTTGCTATGAACCTCTGACTCCTCTGAAAATGGAAGTCTATTTAAAAACAAAACAGAAAAGCGACTAGCAAAGCATTTCATGTTACAGGCACAAAAAACTTACAACACTGTGCTACTGCACATGGTTATATAAATAATCCTTTGTTATATAAACAAGATAAGTGCTTTGACCTCTAAAAATGCAATCTTGTGGAACTCCGGTGGCTGAACCTTAGTAAACATCAACTCAATCTTTAAGATACCTTTGGTCGAAAGAGTTAAGTAGCAAAATAAAAACTTACTTCTCTTGCCCTGGCCGGTTTGGCTCAGTGCTTAGAGTGTCGGCCTGTGGACCAGAGAGTCCTGGGTTTGGTTCCCATTAGGGGAATGTACCAAAAAAAAAAAAAAAGATACTTATTTCTCTGAGGTCCCATAAGTTAAGTGATTTATTTATTTATTTATTTATTTTAGATGTGTCAAAGAAATTCATTTATTTATTTATTTTAATTAATTATTTTTGTTACAGATGTTCTCCTTTTTCTCTCATTGATAACCCCTCCTTTTCCCTCCCGCCCTGTCCCCAGCATTGTTGTCCATGTCCATTGTTCATGCACACATGCATATTAGTTCTGTGGTTTATCCCCACTCCCCACCCCCTCTTCTGGGGATTGTCAGTCTGTACCACACTTCCTCATCTCTGGGACTACCGTGTTCCTCAGACTGAGTGAGATCATGTGATATTTGTCTTTCTCTGTTTGGCTTGTTTCGCTTAGAATAATACTTTCCAGGTCCCTCCATGTTGTCTCAAAGGATAAGAGATCTTTCTTTCTTACAGCTTCATAGTACTCCATTGTGTATGTATACCACAGCATTTTTATCCGTTCGTCTACTGATGGACATTTGGGCTGTTTCCAGATCTTAGCTATTGTAAATAGTGCTGCTATGAACATGGAGGTACATATATTATTTCTGATTGATGTTTCAGGCTTCTTAGGGTATATTCCTAGAATTGGGATCACTGGGTCAAATGGAAGTTCAATTTTTAATTTTTTGAGGTAACACCATATTGTTTTCCATAGTGGCTGCACCAGTCTGCATTCCCACCAGCAGTACACCAAAGTCTCCTTTTCTCCACACCCTCGCCAACACTTGTTGTTTGATGATTTGTTGATGGCAGCCATTCTGACAGGTGTGAGGTGATACCTCATTGTTGTTTTAATTTTCATCTCTTTGATGATTAGTGATGTTGAGCATTTTTTCATATGTCTCTTAGCTATTTGTATGTCCTGTTGGGAGAGGTGTCTATTTAGTTCCTCTGCCCATTTTTTAATTGGGTTCTTTGACTTCCTTTTGTTGAGCTGTATGAGTACTCTCTATATATTGAAAATTAATCCCTTTTCTGATGTATCATTGGCAATTATGCTCTCCCATAGAGTGGGTTGACTTTCCATTTTGGTGGTTGTTTCTTTTGCTGTGCAGAAGCTTCTGAGTTTGATGTAGTCCTATGTGTTCATTTTTTCCTATGTTTCTGTTGCCTTAGGTGATGTATCAGTGAAAATTCTGCTGTGTATTATGTCCGAAATTTTGTTGCCTACATTTTCTTCTAGGATCTTTATGGATTCATGAGTCACATTTAAGTCTTTTATCCATTTTTAATTTATTCTTGTGTATGGTATATGTTGATGGTCTAGTTTCATTTTTTTTTTTTTTTTGCATGTAGCTGTCCAATTTTCCCAACACCATTTATTAAAGAGGCTGTCTTTACTCCACTGTATATCCTTGTCTTCTTTGTCAAATATTAATTGAGCATTTTGCCTTGGGTCCATTTCTGGGTTCTCTATTCTGTTTCATTGATCTATCTGCCTTTTCTTGTGCCAGCACCAGGCTGTTTTGATTACAGTGGCTTTGTAGCATAACCTGAAATCTGGTAATGTGATCCCTCCAACTTTGTTCTTAGTTTTCAAGATTGCTATGGCTATTCAGGGTCTTTTTTGGTTCCATATGAACCTTTAAAGTATTTGTTCTAGTTATGTGAAGTATGTCGTTGGTATTTTGATGGGGATTGCATTGAATCTATAGATTGCTTTGGGTAGTATGGACATTTTAATGATGTTAATTCTTCCAATCCATGAACATGGTATGTGCTTCCACGTTTATATATCATCCTCAATTCTTTTTTCAATGACCTGTAGTTTTCTGTGAATAGGTCCTTTATTTCTTTGCTTAAGTTTATTCCTAGGTATCTTAATTTTTTTGCTGCAACGGTAGATGGGATTGTTTTTATAGTTTCTCTTTCTGTGAGTTCATCATTGGTGTATAGGAATGCCATCGATTTCTTGATGTTAATTTTGTATCCTGTTACTTTGCCAAATTCATTTATTAAGTCTAGTAAATTTTTGATGGAGTCTTTGGGATTTTCTATGTATAGTACCATGTCATCTGCAAATAATGACAGTTTCACTTCTTCCTTTCCAATTTAGATCCCTTTTATTTTTTCTTCCTGTCTGATTGCTGTGGCTAAGACTTCCAGTACTATGTTAAATAAGAGTGGCAAAAGTGGGCATCCTTGCCTTGTTCCTGTTCTTAAGGGAAATGCTTGTAGATTTTGCCCATTGAGTATGGTGTTGCCTGTAGGTCTTTCATATATGGCCTTTATTATGTCGAGATTGATCCCTGTATTCCCAGATTGCTGAGTATTTTTTCAGAAATGCTTTTTTTTGTTGAATGCCTTTTCAGCATCTATTGATATGATCATATGATTTTTACCTTTCATTTTGTTTATATGGTTTATCACATTTATTGATTTGCGAATATTGTACCAGTCTTGTATCCCTGGGATGAATCCCATTTGGTCATGGTGAATTTTTTTGATGTATTGATGGATTCGATTTGCTGTATTTTGTTCAGGATTTTAGCATCTATGTTCATCAGGAATATTGGCCTGTAGTTTTCTTTTTTTGTAGTGTCTTTTACTGGTTTAGGAATTAGAATTATGCTGGCCTCATAAAACGAGTTGGGAAGTCTCCTTCTTCTTGAATTTTTTGAAATAGTTTGAGGAGAACGGGTATTAGTTCTTTGAGTGTTTGGTAAAATTACCCCATGAAGCTGTCTGGAACTGGGCTTTTGTTTGCTGGGAGAGTCTTGATTACATCTTCAATTTCTTTTGTTGTTATTGGTCTGTTCAAGTGTTCTATCTCTTCCCGATTCAGTTTTGGGAGACTGTGTTTCTAGAGATTGGTCCATTGTGCTTAGATTGTCAAATTTGTTGCCATATAATTGTTCATAATATTTGTTAACAATACTTTGTATTTCTGTGGTGTCAGTTGTTACTTCTCCTCTTTCATTTCTGATTTTCTGTATTTGGGTTCTTTCTTTTTGTTTCTTGGTGAGTCTAGCTAAGGGTCTATCAATCTTGTTTATCTTTTCGAAAAACCAGCTCTTTGTTTCATTGATCCTTTGAATTGTTTTTTTGGTCTCTATGTCATTTATTTTTACTTTGATCTTTACTAGTTCCTTCCTTCTACTTGCTCTGGGGTTTTATTTTTGTTTGCTTTCTAGTTCTTGAAGTTGTGAGGTTAGATAGTCTATTAGAGAATTTTCTTATTTCTTGAGGTAGGCCTGTAGTGCTATTAACTTCCCTCTCAGAACTGCTTTCGCTGTATCCCATAGGTTTTGTGTTGTTGTGTATTCATTTTCATTGGATTCCAGGAAGTTTTTAATTTCTTCCTTGATCTCCTCGGTAACCTATTCATTGTTTAATAACATGCTATTTAGCCTCCATGTTTTCAAATGTCTTTGCATGTTCTTCTTGCAGTTGATTTCTAGTTTCATGCTTAATATGATTTCAATCTTCTTGAACTTGTAGAGACTTAGTTTGTGTCCTATCATGTGGTCTATCTTTGAGAGTATCCCATGTGCACTTGAGAAGAATGTGAATTCTCTAGTTTTGGGGTGTAATTCTCTGTAGATATCTATTAAATCCATTTGGTCTAGTGCTTCATTTAGAGTCTCTGTTTCCTTGCTAATTTTTTGTCTAGAGGATCTATCCAGTGATGTCAGCATGGTGTTGAAGTCCCCTGCTATGATTGTATTGCTATCGATTTCTCCTTTGAAGTCTTTCAGAAGATTTTTAATATATTTTGGTGCTCCTATATTGGGTGCATATATGTTTATCAAGGTTATATCTTCCTGTTGGATAGATCCTTTCAATATTATGTAGTGGCCTTCTTTGTCTCTAGTTATGGTCTTCATTTTGAAATCTATTTTATCAGATATGAGTATTGATGAGTATTGCTACCCCAGCTTTTTTTTTTTTTTTGCTTTCTGTTTGCTTGGAAGATTTCTTTCCATCCCTTCACTTTCAACCTATGTGAGTCTTTTGTTGTGAGGTGGGTCTCTTGTAATCAACATATAGACGAGTCATGGTTTCTTATCCAATCAGCTACTCAGTGTCTTTTTTATCGGAGCATTCAATCCATTTACATTTAAGGTGATTATTGATATGTATTTATTTATTGACATTTATGTTTAGTGTGTTTATATTTTCTTCCTATTTCTCCTGCTAATTACAGCAGTTCTTCTAACATTTCTTGCAGTGCTGGTTTGGTGTTAATATATTCCCTCAGCCTTTTTTTTTTTTTTTTTTTTTTTGTCTCGGAAGCTCTTTATTTGACCTTCTATTTTGAATGATAGCCTTGCTGGGTAGAGTAGTCTTGGATTCAGATCCTCGTTTTTCATGACCTTGATTACCTCATGCCATTCCCTTCTGGCCTGTAGTGTTTCTTTTGAGAAGTCAGCTGAGAGCCTTATGGGGGTTCCTTTGTAGGTAACCTGTTGCTTATCTGTTGCTGCTTTTAGGATTCTCTCTTTGTCTTTAATTTTTGGCATTTTGATTACTATGTGTCTTGGTGTGGGCCTGTTTGGGTTCTTCTTAGTTGGGGCTCTCTGTGCTTCTTGAACTTGAATGCCTTCTTCCTTCACCAAATTAGGGGAGTTTTTTGACACTATTTCTTCAAATATATTCTCTAACCCTTGCTCATTTTCTTCTTCCTCGGGGACTCCTATGATGTGAATGTTATTACGTTTCCCATTGTCCCACAGTTCTCTTAAGCTGTCTTCCTGTTTTTTAATTGTTTTTTCCTTTTGGTTTTCTGATTGGCTGAGTTTTTCTACCCTGTCTTCTAATTCACTGATCCGGTCCTCAGCTTCTTCTACTCTGCTATTAGACTTTCCAATGTGTACTTTATTTCTGATATGTCATTCTTTATTTCTTTTTGGTGGTTTTTAATTTCCAACTGGTTGATTTTCAACATTTCTGTGTCTTTACTCATGGTGCTCATGTTCTTACACATTCTGTTGAGCTTCCTCATGATCATGGCTCTGAATTCTAGTTCTGTTATCTTGCTTAACTATACCTCATTTATATCATCTTCGGTAGAGGTCTCTTGTTCTTTCATTTCAGCCCAATGTTCTTCAACTCCATGTTCCTTTGGTAACCTCATAGCTCCTTGAAAGATCAGCTAGTCCTGTGCTACTGAAGGAGACATACAGGCTGTACCTGAACATCTCTGCCCTAAGAAGAAGTTAATCACTGCCTCTCTAAGCAACTACTGTGTCTGCCACCCAGTTTTACTCTCATACTTAGCACAGCATGGAACAATTCATCTGTTTATAGATGTGTCTCCCCTTCTAGGCTGTTAGTTTCTTGAGGAAGAGACTTAATTTACCTATCTCTATATTCCCAGAAACCCGACTCAGAATAAATATTCAGTAAATGTTTCCCAATAAATATGTCCAGTTATTTTTTTTTTTTTTTTTTTTTTTATCCTCACTCGAGGACATTTTTCCATTTTTTGTACAGATAGAGTGGGAGGGAGAGAGAGGAAGGGAGAGAGAGAGAGAAACATCGACGTGAAGGGACACATCGAGTGGCTGCCACCCGCACGACCAACCAGGGCCGGGGACAAACTGCAACCGAGGTACATGCCCTTAGCGGGAACCGAACCCGGGTCTCTCCGGACCGCAGGCGGACGCTCTAACCGCTGAGCCAAACCGGCCAGGGCTGTCCAGTTATTTTTAAATTACTTGTATATAGAATAGATTCAGGAATGTCCCTGGAGTAGATTATTACCCCCCTGAATTATCTGTCCATTTGCTTCAGCAGAGCTCTGGGCAGACACAATACCAAAGGAAGTGTTAGAGTTGGGATTTGGGGTCTGGAGTCTCCAAACTTGCTCCATTGTATGGCACTGTTTCTAGTCAGAGGAGTGCTGAGTAGAAAAGAGGTTCGTGGATCATGGTTCTACACATTTACTAGAGTTTTAGCTATGGCTCAGGGGTCCAAGGAGGAAGGAGACCCTAGCAACCAGTAGCCCCATCTGTTTTCAACGTTGTACTATTTTTTTTTTTTTAATCCTCACCTGAGGACATTTTTGCATTCATCCTCAGATATAGCAAGAGGGAGAGAGGGAGGAAGAGAAAGAGAGAAACATGCATGTGAGAGAGGCACATTGAAGGGTTGCCACCCACATGACCCCAACCGGGGCCGGGACAAACTGCAACCAAAGTACGTGCTCTTAGTGGGAACCAAACCCGGGTCTCTCTGGACTGTAGGCCGACGCTCTAACCGCTGAGCCAAACTAGCCAGGGCCAAGGTTGTACTATTTTAAATAGCAGGATGGTTTAGAAATCTTTAAACCCCATGCAATATTGGGTTGAGAGCCAAACCTATTTCAACTCTATGCCTTATATTTGATATAGAAGCTTATTTATCAAAGATTCATTATCTACCAGAGACTTGGGTGAATCATGTATATAGTGTGACCTGCATGGGACAATGCAAATGGTAACGGAGACAAAGCCAACTCAGCAATTCAGGGGCTGCAGAGAGAGCAGTTGTGTAGCCTCACACTGTAGGGAGATTTCAGAGCTTTTGGAAAGTATTAAGTAGCAAATAAAAAAATATAAGTCAAAATAGATCCCGCAGGAGAAAGGACTTACAGTTATCAATGACCCAGAAGATATTTCTTGAATACCTTGTCATAAAGATGATATTCTTTCCTGTTAGGCTAAACCCATGATGGCAGGAATAACAGCTGAGTGAGCTCTCAGTGAGAGTGTGAAGGAAGGGACAGGACTAGGAAGACCGTCAAGTTCACAATGAAGAGAACATAAAGTGAAGAGATCACATTACTACCCAAGTCAGTCAGTTAAAAAACCAAATAACTGCCCTGGCTAGTTTGACTCAGCAGTTGGAGCGTCGGCCCTCAGACCGAAGAGTCTCGAGTTTGATTCCATTCAAGGGCACATAGCTCAGTTGTGGTTTTGTCCCCAGCCCGGTTGAGGTCCTGCAGGAGGCAACCAATTGTTCTGTCTCTCACATCGATGGTTCTCTCTCCCTCCCTTCCTTCTTTCCTCCCTCTCACTGTATCTGAAGATAAATGTCAAAGTATCCTCAAATGAGGATTAAAAAAAGAAAAGAAAAGAAAAAAAACAAATAACTAAGCCTAAGTCATTTTTGGATTGACACAAAAAAAAACTAACTCTTTCTCCCAATTATATGTGGTAGAAATGGGTGCATCCTAACATTTTGTAAGAGTCCTCTCCAATTCCTGTGTGTATTTGCTTGCATAAGACACAAATTAAGACACCTTGGAATTCTGTAACCTCTAGTACATGTCAACAGTAGCTCTCCCATCTCTCCCACTTTTTCTTTTTCCCAACTATCTCACTATTGTATGCATTCTTACATAGCCCAGATATATTTAGATAGATGCTATTAACCAGGTTCTTTGTGAAGTCACTGTATTTCTTTAACAACAAAACATCTGTTTCTGACCATGATAAAAAGAAACATCATTGGACTTGATAAATAATAAAATATCCATTGCACCAACAGTAACATTTATTCTCAATTCTTCTTTCAAGGTAACAGCCTTGGGCATACTAATGGCTGAAATCAAGCAAAGCCAAGACAATTCCATCGATATAGCTGATAAGTATCCCCCTGGCAAAATCCCAGGCCTGAGACCAGTGTTGACTTGGCAGATCAGTCTATATTTTTCAAGTGCTCATTAACTGTAAGTCTTTTAAAAACTGCTTGCCTGGTGTATTTTAGCTCATAACCTCCAGGTACAGGCTTAAGGGCACAGTAAGAGAAATGGCGGCCATCATAAAGGGTAACACTAGGATCATCTTAATACCAAGGGTGTGTGTGTGTGTGTGTGTGTGTGTGTGTGTGTGAGAGAGAGAGAGAGGGATGGAGGGAAGAAGGGAGAGGGAAGGAGAGGGAGAGAAAGAGAGGCAGTCAGTACTCCATTGTTCCCAAATGGACAGACTGCTTTCACAGCAGGAGTGCAGCAAAGAGAAAGCCTGGGATTTGCTCTCAGGACACTTGGGCTCTAGTTCTACCTCTGCCACAAGAGGTCAGTAACCCTGTTAAATCCTGCCGTTCTCTGAGACTCTGATGCAATACAGTGTTTGAATGAAATGATATTTGAGTTATTACCAAGATATAATATTCTTGTATCTAATTTCAGGATTATGAAAGAAACTTAGAATTTCCTTCCATCTTTCCCTCATTCATCCCACTGTATAGGAGGTTTATATTTACATAAGGGGGACTCCTTACATCATTATTCTTCCTGCCTGAGCTTACTCCTACACCCTAAACTGGATCTTCTTCTTATATATGCCGACTATACCACAATCTAGTTTATTTCTGAGCTAAGAAGCAAGTTGCTAATGCCTCTTTTCCCCAGTTCAGCCAGACTTGGTGTAGCATGATATACTTCTAGGAGTCAGGGTGTGGTGCCCAGTGCCAACCACTGGGCGCTAACACTGTGTTCCCAGTTGCAAGCCGCCAGCATTCTCATGTCCTGATAACAGGCCCCTGGCGTCTTCTTCTGACTCCTCCTTTCTGTCCTCGGCCATACCACTGTGTTTTATACTTCTCCTTATTTATTGTTCCATTTCACCTTATAAAAATTTCATATGATTACCAAAAGAAAACGGAAAAATTAAAAAGAAATACAGAAGAAACCATAATAATCCCACTAACCAGACAACTTTTCGGTGCGCACCCATGGTAAAGAGTTGCCGCAAGGACCCCAAATTTGTTCCTATATTCCTGTTTAGTCAGACCCTTGGGTATTCCTCTCTCACTACTGATTCTGGACTTGGCTAATGAGATGGTAGCAAATAGATCACAAACAGAGACTTGGAAAAATCTTATGGTTGGACTTACCCTCTCTTGCTGCCCTTGGAATATATGGCCACTTTGTAAACCATCCTATGTAGCCTTTTGAATGACAAGAGGTACATGCCTAGTTGCTCCTGTTACATCAACCAACACTCAGCAGGTCCCAGGCGCAGATGTGCCCCACTGGCTGGCAGCTGAACACAGACACATGCTGAACGTAATCAAGACCAGCAGAAGAACCACCAGCTAAGCCCAGCCCTGAGTGCAAACCCACTGAGTCCTGAGCTAAATAAGTAGTTGCTGTTGAAACCACTAAGTTTTGGGGTAGTTTGTTATGCAGCAAAAGCTAACTGATAAAATAATCCTTTAGCTTTTTCACATATAACAAAATTGAGATTGTACCATATATACTATTCTCACAAGCTTTTTTTCACATGAGATTTTTTCAAATCTTTAATATCATTTCCCTCCTCATTATGAGTTCTACCAGGGTGAGGATTTGTATTTTCTTCAATGCCATATTCCCAGCATATAGAACACTATAAACTAGAAACATGGTGGAAACTCAATAAATATTTGTTGAATGAGTGATTATAAGACATGATTTGGGGGGTTGAATAGTGTTATACACAACTACCAACTTTGTTCTGAGTTCTTGTTTCTCTAATAGGTTTGATATCTTAGCTTCCTACTAGAACTGGAATTCAGGTGAGCTCTTTCTACCACCTGGGAACAAGATCTCTGGTCCAGAATCCCAGCCAGGGTGGGGGGACTTTGCTAAGCAGCTTTCAAGATTCAGTTGAAATAGCATGTCCTGTGGGGGTATACTTGACCCTCATTAGGGTTTACATATTGTGTTATGTAGACCCCTGTCATGTCCAGAATACTGTGTCACAGTATTTAATTGGCAAGTCTATTTCTTCTACTGCCTTGCGAATTTTGGAGGATAAGGGTTCAGCTCCCACAGTGCCTGGGACATAATAAGCACTCAATCAATGTCTGAGGGATAAACAAGCAAAGTAACTTATGTGCTGCAAAGGACCATCCAGCAGCAGCATGTACAATCTTACTTTTATTTTAGAAATGCATTTTTATTACAAACAATAAATACATTAAGAATCACAGCAACACTGTGTGAAAGTATATATCCAAAAGAATCTTAATTAGGAAATATCACCAAGGAGGACATTTCTTAAGTGGCTTTAAATCCATTTACACCTTTTTTTCTTTATAAAAAGCATAAGGAAATGAAGAAACTAGGAAGGTGGGGAACAGAAGTATAACCTGGAGAGAGCACGCTACTTTAGTCTACAGTTTCTGATGGTCCATTATCTGCTGTGGAACGGAGGGAGACGATACCAGCTCACATATTGGTTTAAAACATAATTAGAACGTAGAGGTTGAGGCCTGAACTTAGGCTAATGTCAAATAGAGAAGGGATATTAGGTCTGTTGTTGATTGGAGTTCCATTTGGGATCTTTGTTGAATAGAAAACACTGTGCTTTTGTGTAAACTGCCATTCTGTAACAGGACTCCCTAAGGAATGTTAAGACTTGCATTGTTCACACAGACACACACACACACACACACGCACACGCACAACTCCAACTCATTACTACTCTGCTGTAATAAACTTAAAAGATTTTGGTTTCGACAAGCAGCCTGGCTTTGTTATCATAAGGGTGTAAACATAAACTAAATACTAATGTGTTAGAGTTTTGTTTTTTTTTCTTTTAAAGGATATTGGTTTAAGTTCTGAGTTCAGCTGAACATAATTCACACACATGAACATTTTAATATAAGCACCACGTATAAGTCTATTCCAACAATATTGCTGGTCACCCTTTAACTATCAGAGGCCAAAGATGATGTCCTTTTTAATTCTCTCAGGCCATGGGAGCAGCCTTTGCTAAATGTCAGCTCTGGTTGGTTCTTGGTTCCAGACAGGGGTTTTAACTGTTGTGGAAGAGTTTAGGAGAGTTGCTCCGCCCCTCATTCTGGATTCGGGCAAGCGGCTATGATGATATTCATGTGTTTACATTTTCTTTTAGGATTTCACTCAAACAAAGACGAAACAGGTTTTTATGCCCCAGTAGGACATCACCTCCAACCGAATACGCACACCTGCAGCTCAGGCCTGTGGCTGCAGCCCTGTGCCCACAGGCTGCTCCTGGAACTCGGGCTGTCTGCTTTGCAAACACTAACCCTGGATGTACCACAGAGCGAAGCAGAGAGAGCAGCTGGGTCAGAGCAGGTGGCAGGGAGGCCAGTCTGGGGCTGACTCTTTTTTCATACCAAGAATTGGAAATCATGGGAGCACCTGTGTGGTGGTAGACACTGTCAGGCACATAACATCTGTCCAGTAAATACAACAAGGATTGCCATAATATTGTAAGGAAACATATTAACACCTGGAAAAAAATCATTAGGAAATGCCAGCAAGGAGGAAATTTCTCCACTTCTTCCTTGCTGACAAAACTTCAGTTTAGTTCAGGTGTCAGGTTTCCCAGTCCCACGCAAAATAATAATGATTGATCTAAGTCAATGATGACCATCCTATTTCCTCCTTTCTCTGCTTTTTTTTTAAAAAAGACTTTATTTATTTATTTAAAATCCTCACCTGAGAATATGTTTTTATTGATTTGAGAGAGAGAGAGAGAGAAAGAGAGAGAAATATATTTTTTTAAATCTTTATTGTTGAATGTAAAATGTATTACAGATGTTCCACATTTTTCCCCATTGACCCTCCTCCTCCCCACTCCCACCCCCCTCCCACCTTTTCCCACACTATTGTCTGTGTCCATTGGTTATGCATATAATTTCTTTGGTTTATTTCTTCCCACCCCCCCAACCCCTTTCCCTTTGAGGTTTGTCAGTCTAGCAATGAATTTGTGCTTCTTTTTTTTTATCCTCACCCGAGGATATTTTTCCATTTTTCGTACAGATAGAGTGGGAGGGAGAGAGAGAGAGAAACATCGATGTGAAGGGACACATCGAGTGGCTGCCACCCGCACAACCAACCAGGGCCGGGGACAAACTGCAACCGAAGTACGTGCCCATAGCGGGAACCGAACCCGGGTCTCTCCGGACCGCAGGCCGACGCTCTAACCGCTGAGCCAAACTGGCCAGGGCGAATTTGTGCTTCTTAATCCCTTCACCTTTTCACCCATTCCCCCAACCCCCCTCCCATCTGGCAACCAACAAAATGTTCTCTGTATCTATGAGAATGTTTCTGTTCTACCTGTTCATTTTGTTTGTAGATTCCATTGTCGATAGATATGTATTCATTGCCATTTTGTTTGTTCATACATTTTATCTTTTTCTTCAAAAAGACCCTTCATCATTTCATATAATAACAGTTTGGTAGTGATGAACTCCTTTAACTTTTTCTCGTCTGGGAAAGTTTTTATATGTCCATCGATTCTAAATGACAGCTTTGCAGGATAGAGTAATTTTGGTTGTAGGTTCTTGCTTCTCATCACTCTGAATATTTCTTGCCACTCCCTTCTGGCCTGCAAAGTTTCTTTTGAGAAATCAGCTGACAGCCTAATGGGAACTCCCTTGTAGGTAACTAGCTGCCTTTCTCTTGCTGCTTTTAAGATTCTCTCTTTGTCTTGAACCTTTTGCATTTTGATGATGATGTGTCTTGGTGTGGGCCTCTTGGGGTTCATCTTGTTTGGGACTCTCTGTGCTTCCTGGACTTGTATGTCTGTTTCCTTCACTAGGTTAGGAAAGTTTTCTGCCATTATTGTTTCAAACAGGTTTTTGATTTCTTGTTCTCTCTCTTCTCCTTCTGGCACCCCCAAGATGCGAATGTTGGCACGCTTCAAGTTGTCCCAGAGGCTCCTTACACTATCTTCATTTTTTTTGGATTCTTTTTCTTTTTGCTGTTCTGATTGGGCATTTTTTGCTTCCTTATATTCCAAATCGATGGTTTGCTCCTTGGATTTACGTACTCTATTATTGAAGCTGTGTAAATTATTCTTTATTTCAGTTAATGCCTCCTTCAATTCTAACTGTGTATCCATGATTTCTGACTGGTCCTTTTTCATGCTCTTGAGGCCCTCCCTAAGTTCACTGAGGTTCTCACTAAGTTCATTGAGCATCCTTATACGCAGTATTTTGAACTCAGTATCTGTTAGGTTGCTTATCTCCATTTCGCTTAGTTCTTTTCTTGGGGTTTTGTTCTGTTCTTTCATTTGGGACCTGTTTCTTTGTCTCCTCATTTTGGCTGCCTCCCTGTGTTTGTTTCAGTGTATTACTTAATGAGAAGTATGGGGCTCGCTGAGACCAGATGCTGCTCGTTTGAAAGAATTTAGGAAAAACCTGAAGCAGGATCCAAGACAGGCCAATCCTATGGTGAAGCAAGTGGCAACAGCTTGGGTGGGCTTGAAAGTTGGGTGGCTCAGGGAATCACCAGGGTGGGGCTACCAGTGTGAGCCAGGTTGCTGGAGTCCCAGATATGGCTTCTGTCTGCCGCCCCAGGGAAGGGCTCACCAAAGGAACAAAGGCCTCTGACAGCACGTTTGTCCCAGAGAAAGCCCCCTCTCCAGCCCTCGCTCCAGTGCCAAACAGCTCAGTTCTTCCCTGTATGTCTCTGGCGCCCCTCGAGCTGCCTCCCCTCCGAGCTTAGAGGGAGAGAGTCCGATAAGTTCGTGCGCCGGCCCTTTAGGGAGCTGCCTGGGGCTCCAGCCGTGTCAGCCTCCCTGAGCCTCAGTTCCTGCTGGTTTTTCCAGCCCGAAGTTATGGGGACTTCTCTTCCTGGCACTGGAACCCTGAGCGGGGCACCTGGTGTGGGACGGGGACCCCTCAGTTCTCAGGAAGGACCTTCCCAGCCGCGGGAGCCTCCTGATTTTTATCCGCCACACTTGGATGTGGGACCAGCCCGTCAGCCACCACCACCGCCCCTCCTACCAGTCTGGATGTGGCTGCTGATTTAATTTTGTAGTTGTAGGACTTCCATTTAGCTTGATTTCAATCGGTTTTGAATGATGGTTGTTCTGTAGTTTAGTTGTAACTTTGATGTGGTTGTGGGAGGACGTGATACCGCGTTTACCTACGCAGCCATCTTGACCGGAAGTCGAGAGAAATATTAATGTGAGAGAGAAACATCAATTGGTTGCCTCCCATATGTGCTCCTACTGGGGAATAAACCAGCAACCTAGGTATGTGCCCTGACCCGGAATCAAACTCACAACCTTTTGGTGTACAGGATGACACTCCAACCAACTGAGGCACTCGGCTAGGGCAAAACAGACTTTATTTTTTTAAGGCAGTTTTAGGTCTACAGCAGAACTGAGCAGACGATACAGACTTGCCATAATCCTCCCTACCCTACACACCTACAGGCTCCTCAAATATTCCCATTCCTGCACCACAGTTGTACATTTGTTATAGTCGATGAACCTTCATTGATATATCATCACCCAGAGTCCACAGTTTACATAAGGGTTCTTGCTTGGTGTGGTACATTTTATGTGGTACATGTATAATGACATGTAACCACCTTTGTAGTATCATACAGAGTAGTCTTACTGCTCTAAAAATCCTGTGCTCAGTGTATTCATCTCTCTGCCTCCCACCCTTCACCTCTGGCAACCACTAAATTTTTACTCTCTCCAGAGTTTTGCCTTTTCTAGAATGTCATGCAGTTAGAATCATATAGTATATAACCTTTTCAAATTGGTTTATTTCACTTAGTAATACGCATTTAAGTTTTCTCCTTGTCTTTTCATAACTCATGTCTTTTAAATGCTGAACAAAATTCCATTGTTTGGATGTATTACACTTTGTTTATCCATTCACCTACTAACAAACATCTTGGTTGCTTCTAAGTTTTGGCAGTTATGAATAAAGCTGCTATAGTTTTTGTGTGGATATAATTTTTCAGTTCATTTGGGTAAATTCCCAAATCAAGCATGATTGCTTGATTGTATGGTAAGAGTGAGTTTAGTTTCATAACAAACTTCCAAGCTGTCTTCCAAAGTGGCTGTACCATTTTGCATTCCCACCAGCAATGAAGGAGAGTTCCTGTTGCTCTACTCCCTTGCTAGCATTTGGTGTTGTCAATGTTTTGGGTTTGGGACATGCTCATAGATGTGTAGTGGTGTCTCATCGTTGTTTTAATTTGCAGTTCCCTAATGCTATATGATGTGGAGAATCATTTCATATGTTTTTACCATCTGTATATCTCCTTTGGTGAAGTGTCTGTTAGGGCCTTTTGCCCAATTTTTAATTGGGTATTTCATTTTTTATTTAAGTTTTAAGAATTCTTTGTATATTTTGGATAACTGTCCTTTATCAGCTGTGTCTTTTGCAAGTATTTTCTCACAATCTGTGGATTGTTCCCTCATTTTCTTGACAATGTCTTTTGTAGAGCAGAAGTTTATTTTAATAAAGTCCAGTTTATCAATTATTATTTTCATGAATCATGCCTTTGGTGTTGTATCTAAAAAGGCATTGCTATACCTGAAGTTATCTAGATTTTCTCCTATGTTATCTCCCAGGAATTTTATAGTTTCCCATTTTACATTTAAGCCTATAATCCATTTTGAGTTAATTTTTATGAAGGGTGTCCAGTTGTTCCAAAATCATTTTTTTAAAAGACTGTTTTTGCTCTGTTGCATTATCTTTGCTCTATTATCAAAGATTAGTTAACTATATTTTTGTGGATCTAGTTCTGGGCTCTCTATTCTGTTCCGTTCATCTATTTATCAATTCTTTCACCAATATCACATTGTCATGATTATTGTAGCTTTATAGTAAATCTTGAAGTTGAGTAGTGTTAGTTCTTCAGCTTTGTTCTTCTCCTTCAATATTGTGGCTATTCTGGGTCTCTTACCTCTCCATATAAACTTTAGAGTCAGTTTGATGCTATAAAAAAAACAACTTTCTGGAATTTATATTGGGATTGCATTAAATCTATAGATTAAGTTGGGAAGAACTGACAACTTGACAATATTGACTCTTCCTATCCATGAACATGGACTATCTCTGGCTTTATTTTGTTCTTTGAATTTGTCCAGCAGTGTTTTGTAGCTGTCCTTATATAGATCTTGTACATATTTTGTTAGATTTATACCTAAATATTTCATTTTGGGGGGGTGCTAATGTAAATAATATTTGTTTTTACTTTTAAATTTCACTTGTTCATTGCTGGTATATAGGAAGGTAATTAACTTTTCTATATCAGCCTAGTAACCTGAAACCTTATTATAATTTCTTATTAGTTCCTGGAGTTTTTTGTTGTTGATTCTTCCAGATATTTTTATTTTTATTTTATATTTTAGAGAGAGAGAGATAAAAACATCAATGGGAGATAGAAACATCAATCAGCTGCCTCCTGCACACCCTCCAATGGGTATAGAGCCTGAAACCTGGGCATGTGCCCTGACCGGGAATTAAACTGGGACCTCTCAGTCCATGGGACATTGCTCAATTCACTGAGCTACACCAGCTGGGCCAGATTTTCTATGTAGACAACCATGTCACCTGCAAACAAAGACAGCTTTATTTCTTTCTTTACAATAGATATACCTTTTATTTCCCTTTCTTGTCTTATTGAATTAGGTAGGACTTAAATTTTTTTTGTATTCAAGTACAGTTGGTATACAATATTATCTTAGTTTCTGGCATATAATATAGTGATTCAACATTTATATATCTTACATTGTGGTCACCACATTAAGTCTAGTAATCAGTTGTCATCATAAGGAATTATCACAATTAACTATATTCCCCTTCACCTTTTACCCATCCTCCCACTCCCCTCTGGTCACCATTGGTTTGATCTCTATTTCTATGAGTCTGTCTATGTTTTGTTTTGTTTGTTCATTTGTTTTGTATTTTTAGATTCTACATATAAGTAAAACCATATAGTATTTGTATTCCTCTGTCTGCCTTATTTCACTTAGCATAGTACCCTCTAGTTCTTTCCATGTTGTTGCAAATGGTAAGCTTTCATTCTTTTTTTTATTGCTGAGTAATAGTCTAGTGTGTGTGTGGGTGTGGGTGTGTGTGTGTGTGTACCACAACTTTTTAATTCATTCATCTATCTTAGGACATGTAGATACTTCCATATCTCAGGCATTAGAAATAAACATGGGGATGTATATATGTTTTCAAATTAGTGTTTTTCTCTTCTTTGGATAAATACCCAGAAGTGGAATTGCTGGGTTGTATGGTAGATCTATTTTTAGTTTTTTTGAGGAATCTCCATATTGTTTTCCATAGTGGCTGCACCAATTTGCAGTCCCACCAACAGTGCACAAGGGTTTTCTTTTCTCCACATCCTCACCAATACAGATTATCTGTTGAATTTTTGATAATAGCCATTCTGACTGGTGTGAAGTTACCATTCTCATTATGATTTTCATTTACATTTTCCTGATGATTAGTGATGTTTTCTGTATGTCTTCTTTGTCTGTATTCATATGTCTGTGTGTCTTCTTTGGTGAAATATCTCTTCATGTCCTCTGGCCATTTTTTTAAATCAAATTGTTTAATTTTTTTGGTATTGAGTTGCATGAGTTCTTTATATATTTATATATCAACTCTTTACTGGATATATCATTTGCAGATGTACTCTCCCATTCAATAGGTTGTCTTTTTGTTTTGTTGAGGATTCCTTCACTGTACAGAAGATTTTTAGTTTGAAGAAGTCCCATTTGCTTGAGGGGACATAGCCATAATCATATTACTAAGACTGATATTTACTACCTATGTTTTCTTCTGAAGTTTTATGGTTTCAGGCCTTACATTTACAGCTTTAATCCCTTTTTAGTTTATATTTGTATATGGTATAAGAGAGTGGTACAGTTTCATTTTATTGCATGTATCTGTCCAGTCTTTCAAATACTACTTGTTGAAGAGACTGACCTTCTTCATTGTATATTTATGCCTCCTTGGTCATAAATTAATTGACTATATAAGTGAGGGTTTATTTATATTTCATTAATCTATGGGTCTATTTTTATGCCAGTATCACACTGTTTTGATTATTATAGCTTTGTAGTATATTTTAAAATCAGGTAGCATGATGCAGCCACTTTGTTGTTCTTTCTCAAGATTGCTTTGGCTATATATGGTCATTTGTGATTCCATATGAATTTTAGGATTATTTATTCTAGTTCTAAGAAGAATGTCATTGGCATTTTAATAGGAAATGCATCAAATCTGTACATTGCTTTGGGTAGTATGGTTATTTCAATGATATTAATCCTTCCATCTATGTACTAGGACTTTTAGTATAATGTTGAAGAGGAGTACTGAGAGGGGACATCCTTGCTTTGTTTCTGATCTTAGCAGGAAAGCTTCTAGTTTCTCACAAGTAAGTATGACAGCTGTAGGTTTTTATGAGGATGACAGTCTTTATCTAGTTGAGAAAGTTTCTCTCTAGTCCTAGTTTGCTTATTTTTATTATAAACAAGTGTTGGATTTTGTCAAATGCTTTTTCTGCACCTATTAATATGATCATGTAAGTTTTCTTCTTTAGTTTCTTGATGTGTTGGATTACATTAATTGATTTTTCAAGTGCTTTCTCTGCCTTCTTAACATGTGGGGATGGGCCTTGTGACCCATTCTCTTCAACATGGCATTAGGCAAAGTCTACTAGGTGTGTATGTTCTGGAAAAGATTTAGGAAACATGAAGGAATACAACTGACACTGCCCCTCCCTCTTTGATTCAATTTTGAATGTGGATACAATAGCTGGAGATACAGCAGCCTTATTGTCATCATGATAGAGGGAGATGCCACTAGAATTGCAGAGACAGTAATTATTATAGTATTTTGTGCAAACACTTCTGGATTGTTGTTTATGAGAACAATAAACCATTTTTTGTTAAGACACTATAGTTGGGTTTTATGTTATAAGAAACCAGACCTGTTTTCAACTGATACTCATGTCATATCTATAACAAAACACTTGGCAGCTATCAAGGAAGACTATATTATCGCTTTGGTTCTGTCAGCGGTGCTCTGGTGCCTAAGCTTGGCTGAGACTGGTCATGAAGGGGAAGCCAAAAGAGAGTGGAAAGGAGAGTGGATACGTGAAAGGGAATCAACAGAGCATCTGTTACTAGGGAACTCCTGAGTGAGACCAGTTCAGAGTAGGAAGAACGACACATGGCCAAGGGCACATGGCCCAGGGGGAGGGCAGAAATGTATTCAAGAAGTGGCAAAATAAAGTGATGAAGCAACATGGTGTAGTAAAGAGTAGAAAGGCCTAGGGGCTAAAGAAATGGGAAATTGAGTTCTAGCTCTGCCACTTCTTAGCCATGTGAGTTGGTCCAATTATATAACCACTATTAGCTGTAAGTATTTCTTCTATAATAAGGGAAGAAAATGGTCTGCCTCACAAGATCACTGTAAAGATGAAAAGCAAAAACATATTTACAGCTTACAGTTATATCACCTTTGCTTCATTTTCTTTTTACATGTTCAAAGTCAAAGTAAAGTTAGCAAAGAGATCAAGGCAAAATGTTAGACATAGACTGGAGGAAAGCTTGGGTCTTTTTTTTAAATCCTCACTTGAGGATATTTTTCTATTTATCTTCAGATAGAGTGGGAGGGAGGGAGAGAGGAGAAACATCGATGTGAGAGAGACACATCGATCCGCTGCCTCCTGCAGAGCCCTGATTAGGGATGGGATGAACCGCGACTGAGGTATGAGCCCTTGACTGGAACCAAACCAGGAGCTCATTGGTCCTTGGGCCGATGCTCTAACTGCTGAGCCAAACTGGCCAGGGCAGAAGCTAGTGTCTTAAATAAGCTATGCTGATAGAAGCTCTGTAAACTAGATAAGAGGTCTCTTAAAGTCAGCAATCTAAAATGTCTTCCTATGGTCACCCAGCTTTAAATGGGCTGCAGCTAGGGAGCAAAAAGAGCTTCCAAACCTAATTGAATAAAGAAATCAAACTATTAATATTCTCAGGGAGCAACAGGGAATCCTTGGCTTTCTTGTGTGTACTGCTTATGATAACAGTCTGAATGTTTAAGTACAGTAAATATTTGTTGAATTAACAAAACGTTAGAACAGTAAAACCTTTTGAGAAGTCTCTATGGCAATATTTACCTGGATTATAAAATCATTTTGGTATTTCCTTCCAGTTATAATTGGAAGAAACTTTTCTAGCTTCTACCCAGGAGGAGATCTAAACTAATTAAAGAACACCTTGAGAGTTTTGGAACCAATTTGATACGATGTTTCATCACAACCAAAGTAAATTAAAATTATATTATTTTAGGAAGAAGCAAAATCCAAAGGAGATTTAAGCAGTCTAACTCATGAGGGAATTAGAATTATATTAACTGAAGTTAGTATTATGAGCACATTTAGTGAAAATTGCAAATATTTTCTTAGAGCTGTGATTTCCTATGATTGGATTTCCTTCTAATTAGATTTATTCATGCCTTAATTCAACAAGCAATTAGTGAGATTCTTCCAAGTGCCAAGGACAGAACTGGGAGTACCTGAAATTAAAAAAAAAAAACCTCTACGATTATAGTATCTGTTCTTCCAGTACAATGGGTTCCAAGCTCTGTAGGTGTAAGAATCACTTGGGTAGCTTGTTAAAAATGCACACTTCTTGGGCTTAGCATAGAAATTCTGATTCATGGGGATGGGGGCTAACATTTTTCATTTTCATAAAGAACTTCAGATGATTCGAGTGCAGATGGGCTGAGAATCACACTGTGAAGCACATTATTTTACAGCCAGAACCTATCAGTTAGTTGAAAAAAGAAAAAATACATATTTCAGGAGGTCATGGGTCCAGGATGAAGGGTGCCAAGGCTGAGGCGGAAAGTCAGAATATGCTGGTTTAGGGAACAAATGGAACTGACATTTTCTGGGAAGCTGTGATCATGGGTAACTAGAGGTAGATAAATTAACAGTCCCGATTAGAATATATAATAATTCTGCAAGTCAGAGCAAAGCAATGATTGAGACTAAGCAGAAGCCACAGCAACCAAGGGCAGCCAAGAATCACAAATTTAAAAGAAAAGACTAGAAATAAAGAGACCCTGATTTAGGTGGTAATTCAGTCTTATCCAAAAGTTCCTTACAGGCTTCCCCTTGGGAAAGAAAGCAGTTTCTGAGTGAGGCTTGCAAGCAAAAGCAGGGGAGTGGTGTGGAGGGGAAAGGGGAAAACTGAAATGGAGCCACAAGCATGCCCACAGTCCAGAGCAAGGAGAGCCCCCTGGGAAAGGAAAATGCGCCCCTCCGGCCTGAGTTTGAACGCCTTTAGTGTGGTAATGGCCATTTCTCTGACCTAGCAACTAACCAGTAAACAAGGCAGGCTGACAGAAAAAAGTGAGAAATAGCCACTTCTTTGTTATTTTTTACATAGATTTTTAAAAAATGTTTTTTCTTTATTGATTTTTAGAGAAAGAGGAAGGGAGAGGGAGAGAGAGGTAGAAACATCAATGAGAGAGAACATCGATTGGCTGCCTCCTACATGCCCCCGACTGGGGATCAGGCCCACAACCTGGGCATGTGCCCTGACCAGGAATTGAACCGGCAACCTCTTGGTGCATGGGTTGACACTCAACCAGTGAGCCATACTGGCTGGGATAAATTGATTTTTTAGAGAGAGATAAAAACATTGATATGAGAGAGACACCCGGATCAGCTGCCTCGTGCACACCCCTCACTGGGGATTGAACCCACAACCCAGGCATGATGCCCTGACCAGGAATCAAACCGGGACTCTCAGTCCGTGGGACACTCAGTCCACTGAGCCACACCTGCCAGGCGCCACTTCTTTTAAATATATTGAAACTGGGAATACTGGACTCTCAATGAATAATCTTCTTGAAGGTAGATTTCAACATTATGCACATTTCTTCATCAGCAAAGCAGGGATAAGATTAATACCTAATGCATATAGTGGTGGTAAGTATTAAAGACAATAGATATAAAACAGCTTCCTGCCTGGCCCACAATTAGCACTCAAAGTAAATTTTTTATTATCATTATTAACCCTGTTCTAGGTTTTTCTTTAGGACCTGAGCAACCACAGGCCACTATTTGCCATGCTTGGGGTTTTTCTGACACTTTTGCTACAATTTTTGTCAGCCATCAATTTGAGAATATTTTTCTATTAAACAGTGCCGGAAATTTGGTCATATCATGTCCTTTGAATACGGGTCCCCCTCTGGCAGCTTTCCTAGCCTTGTGCCTAGAGGTGCTTAACACCCATTTATTGAGCTCTTTCCATGTGTTTGGTCCAGTTTTAGTGATTTATATGAATTACCTCAATTATTCCTCACAAAAACCATTTACGTAAATATTACTATTGCCCTTAAACAATAGACAAGGAGACTGAGGGAGTTTTAAAAACTGTCTAATTTGCTGCCTTGTTCTTCAAGTAGGATTTTCAGGCAGATCTTACTATCTCCTGTCTCTGCACCTCATTTTACCTCTGCTGTTTTTCTCTCTGCTCATCAGTCACCCCTGTCATCAACCACATTCAAACTTTACAGAATATGGCTTCAGCCACCTGAGATAATGTAACCTGATACTTCTAGTCCAAAGTCCAGAAATCAGAGGGGAAGAGAGAAGGATCATTGCCAAGCCTGAGTTAGAATCCCACCCTTCAACAGGTCAACTGTGGCCAAGAGAGCTAAGAAAATATGGCATATCCGTTGTTAATAGGCTGGAATAGGGGAATGAGCTATTCCTAGAAGAACTGGGTCATCTTCCAAGAAGAAGGGGCTTTGAACAGACAAAAGTAGGTGTCCATGGCATCGGTCATCTGTCTGGGGCTATGCATTCCCCACAACCTCACTGCATTTTTAATATTTTGAACACCATTTTTAAATCATGGTCAATGCAATTGAGGTTTAAGGAAAAAAATATTATTTTTGCTTTGTGGGTTTGCTTCTTTCTCATAGATTTCAATTAAATATTTTGAATTTGTTTCTTTAAGCATTTCAACCACCACTGCCACTCCCTAAAACTGACAAAACAAAGTAATCAGGCAATGAGAACTGGACCTGAGACAGGCCTGTCTGGCCCCTGTTGTAAGCACTTTTCTAGTCAAGTTGGATAAGGTTAGCAGAGTTCAGTTCTCTTGAGAGAGGGTGAACACTGCAGGTGTTGTAACCAGTGATTACACAGCAGGCGAGGGGCTTGATCTTCTGAGGGGGATCTTTTGGTTGTACTAATTAGCTGCCCAGCCCTCTCCCCCTTCCTTCCATCAGTGAACTTTTCTTTGATCTTCATTGTATATGGAAAAATAATTGCAACTAGGATGATATAATACCATAAACATGTTAGTAAAATACATTTGATAAAATGAAAATATTGTCAGTAGCATTCAGTAGCGTTGGACAGTTTTATTTCTCCTGTGCCAGATGGAATGTTTGGCATCTATGCGCTCTCTTTTTGCATATAAATGTCAGTTTAGGGCAGGAGGAAACCTGTATAACCTAAATTCCACCTCAAAATTTGGACATCTGACAAATCTGTTCCTAAGTCATTTATGGACAACTCAATAGACCCAATATGGTTTATTCTCCTCCAAAACCTAAAAACCATAACAAATGCAAATATGAAAAACTGGTGGCATTTCTTAAAACTTTAAAAATTCGTATAAATGTATTTTAAATAGGAATAATTCCTTTGCTTAAAATAATAGCTAATTCAAGTTTAAGAGCAGCCTATATGTTATAATTATTCAATGGCTTTAAAATAACTTGTCATTGTTCCTTAAGCAGAGGCACTATTGCTTAATTGCAGATGAGTCATTTCCACAGTCCCAAACAATTAATGTTTTCTAAACTTGCCTAAAATAGGAACCACCTGGAGTTTTGTCAAACATACAGATACCTGGGCCCACCCCAGACTAATTAAATTAGAATTTCTAGGGAAGGCCTGTGGGAATCAGTATGTTCATTAAGCATCACAGCTGGATTTTATTGTCAGGCAGGGGTGGGAAATACTGTTTGTATTACTCGGACAGTGGCATTAACTTTTTGAATTACTATTGTATTGAGTGTCCAGAATAGAGCTTTATCAATGAAAGAATTGGGATATTAGGTAGCACTCATGGGCTCACGGGCTACAAACCAAAGCATGTTCTATTTTATGTAAATACATCGTATTATCGAAATACCATGTATTTACATATTTTAGATACAGAAAAAGGGTTTATTCCTTTAATAAAAAGCCCAAGATTAAATTCATTACCACCTTGAAAAAAGAACATGAGGAAAATATCTCTTGTTGAACATTTCCCCATACTTCAGGCATGGTCCTAATCATTGATTTACCTAAGTTATTTCTCTTCATCTTAACAATTCAATGGTGGTGTATTTTATTCCCATTTTATAGAAGCAGAAACTGAGGTCACTTAGTGTGCAAGCTAAGTACCTCTTAGTGTACAAGGGGTAAATCCACCAAGTACATGTTCTTACCATGATACTAGCCTTTAGAGCAAGTCAAGGAATTCAAATTCAGTAGGCAAAATAATCATGCATTTGGGAATTTTTCTTCTTTGGAGGCCAAAAAACAAGGGGTGATTTTTTATATATTTGGGTTGAGTCAGAGGGAGAAGAACAGGATTTCAGAAGGTGTGATTGCCTCTTCTAGGAAGGTAAACCACTTTTCTCCTGTGATCCCTTAAAAACGAGCTCTCCCAAAAAAGAAATGAGAAAAGTGAATAAGATTGTCAATCTAAATGTATAACACGTGAGCTCTATCCATCTATCTGTGGAAACAGATTTTACTCCAACTCATTTGCTTTCTTATTCCCCCATGCTGTTTATTCTGGTTGAAGTGGTTGCAGCCAGAAACAAAAATGCCCCCTTTGGGATTTCTTGTTTTAAAAATCCTTTTTTCAAAGGGTTTGTTGTCTTAAACTTGGAAGTTGTTGAAAGGTGCCAGATGGATGGCCTTGGAAGCTGTGTATCTGCAGAGGAGGGCAGGTGGAGATGGGGCAGCCTGGGCTTCCCACGCAGCCCAGCTTCCGAACTCTTGCCTGGATGACAGGTAATATTAAGCTGGCAAGTTAAGAGGACTACCTGGAATAAAAGTGGACACTACCAGTGAGCAGCACATTCCTTTGCTGTCACCATTGTTGTTGATATTACAGGCTGAGACACTCCCATGCAACACTCCTTCAGGTGCTCTGTTTAGGAGGCTATAGAGGATGCAATCCAGTACAGAAATGCAGGATGAAGGAAGAGAGGTGACAGAGTGGGGAGGCTGATGACAAATAGTCTGAATTTGACTTTTCATAAATGCTATCTGTATTTTGTGATGTCTTCTCTTTCTTTTTCGTTGTTTGGAAAAGATCAAACTATCACACAAACGGTGGCCCCAGCCTTGCTGATATGCTGAACCAAAAGTAATACCCGCCTTTCTCCAGATTTGTTTTATGAGAAAAAATATATATATTATTTATGGCATTATTACTTGGGTACTCTTTTATTTGGTGGCAAAAACATTCATTCCTAACTGAATCAGGAGGAGAAAGGGAACTAGAGAGGTGAAGTACATTTTTGCAAGTTAACTGTTGGAAGAAGTCTATATGAAGCAGAAATTGAATAATCCATGTTTAAAATTAACAGCAGCCCTGGCTGGTTTGGCTCAGCGGTTAGAGCATTGGCCTGCAGTCCAAAGAGACCAGGGTTCAGTTCCCGCTAAGGGCACGTACCTTGGCTGCAGTTTGTTCCCAGCCCTGGTTGGGTCATGCGGGTGTGACCACTCGATGTGTCCCTTTTACGTTAATGTTTTTCTCTCTCTCTTCTTCCCACTCTATCTGAACAAAATATGGAAAAATGTCCTCGGGTAAGGATAAAAAATAATAATAAAATAAAAAAAATCAACAGCAGTGTCTGGCACACAGTAAGAGCTCAATAAATATTTTAAAAAGAAATATGGGTGGATATATGAATCTTGCAGGACTTTTGTAGATGTAAAATGACATGAAGTAATCCCTCTACAATCCCAGCCACTATTTACAATTTTGAGTCAGGGCTATCGATGGTGTGGCTATCACAGGACAATTGTCTTACTTTTATATAATTATACACGCAAGGAGAATCTTCTTAGGGTTATACCAGTGCCTTTCATAGAAGTTAAGTGAACTTGGCTACAGAGCACTTCCTTACTTTTAAAACCTAAGGAGATACCAAAGAAACTCAGCTGATGTTGTAGAAGCATTTATTATGAATGATGGAAAAGCTTCTTTGAAAGCAATTATACATTTAGGGGGGTGATTTCTAATCAAGCCATCCCTGGCATAGCTTGCAAATGCCTGGCACATGGAAGATAAAGTTCTCACATTTCAGTTTCCTTAGAAGATGAGTAGATAATTTTAACATTTTTTTGCTCATATTTTGTGACATTAATGATAACAAATCCATATGTATTAGTAATCAGAAAATGAAATATGTATTTAAAAATGATTGCCTAATTTTAATTTTGTGATGAGGAAGGAAAAGGGCTACAATTAAAGTAATAGAAACGTCTTCTCCTTCCTCCCTCTCTACCCCCCCCCAATTTTCCTGAGATTTTGATAGAAATCCCTACAGAAATTGTATAACGTAATGGAGTGTTTTATTTTTGCACTTCATAATAGTCATAAACAATAACCAAATATTAGAGATTGCAAACCTTGAAATGGGAGTTCCTTTTGGTTCATGGATCTGCACACTTTGTCCTTGGCTTCTCTCAAAGTGTGAAATTCAGAGACTAGATATGATAAGACTTAAGGGGAGAAAAAGGTCCTGATTTTTGGTAGGAATATAGCCAGATGGAGCCATAAGTGTAATAAAAAAGAATATCTCCACTGCAGAAAATAATTCTAGCTTTTCCATCCACATGGACAACCCCCTGGGTCGGCTGATTTTGTGAGTCAATCAGACCCAAAGTATAGGTCTAGCGAGTACAAAGAAAAGAAATATATTTGTGGGTCAGAAATGTCTCACTTGGTCTGAACTAACAGCTTTTCTTTCGTGCTTGTTTTTACTAGTTGGAGTGTGTTGGTGTGTGTGTCTCTATCCCTGTTTTTCTTTCTTTGATTAGCAATACACTTATCATTAACTTTGATACAGTGTAATTTTAGAAATATAGATTACATTTATTCAGATTTTTTAGTTGAATTTATTTATACTCTCTCTCGAAGACGAGAGAGAAGTGCCCTGGCAGTTAGAGTGTTGGCCTGCAGACCAAAGGGTCACAGGTTCGATTCCCCGTAAAGGGCACATACCGGGGTTGCAGGTTCGATCCCCAACCCCTGTTGGACCCATGCAGGAGGCAACTGATCTATGTCTCTCTCTCTCTCTCTCTCTCCCTTCCACCCTCACTTAAAAAAAAAGAAAAGAAAAGAAAAAAAGACTAGAGGTTTGCTTCATAGGCTTTTGGTAAAAGTCACTTGTTAATTCAACAAATAGTTATTGAAAATCTGTGCCAAGGCATCTTGAGGTTTATAAAGCTGAATAAAATGTGGTCCTTGATGCCTGCATCTTGGTATGTTACCTTGCTCAGAAGCAGCTGATTTTTAACAAGAGGGTAACAACCTTGGCTACATACCAGAATCACCTGGGAAGCTTGTTAAAAATACACCTGCCCAGGCTCCAGCTCTCAGCTTAGGGAAATTCTGGTAAAAGGCAGGGCCCAGGGTGTGTGCAGTTTTGACAACATGCCCCCCAAGTGAATCTGATACATAAAAACAACTTTAAGCTAAGAAAGGACTAACTGCAAGTAGTTCAACCACAAGTCAATATTTTTGATATCTACAATAGAGCAGCTGTTTAATCACTGCTTCAGAGTGGGTACAGCTTGAAAAGCACACCAGAGTAAGGGGTGGGCTCAATCTTTTCTGTAAAACACCTGGAATAAGACTGTTACGGAAGAATACCATTGCTACAGCCAAAGCTCATCTCCAAAGCTTCCCCAAACACTGTCCTTATTTTTATTTCACATGAAATACGCTTATTTGTGTAAATTTTCTCCTTCACTAGATTGTGAAGTATTCCGGAGCAGGAGCAATCCTAGTTCTTTCTCCCACTGAGGAACACAGTCACCCATTCATAATAGGTACTGACAGGTGTTCGTTTTGAATTGAGTTGAATCCTCATCCACCTCCTGGGGTCTGACCATATACGTATGAATATATTCGTAGTGGACATTTATAAATATCCATAAAAGTATATATTTGTTCAACAAAACATTTCAATCACACAAAAGAATATGTAACATACACCAGAAAGAACAATAAAACAAACACCCGGGGACCCACACCCCAGTTGCTGAAACAGGAAGTTGCGAATACCTTCGAGGTCCCCTATCGAACTAGATCCTTTTGAACAGTCACAAGCTTCTGAAATTTAAATCCTATTTCGTATATTCAATCACTGATTGGATCATTCATTCACTTGTCAAATGTGTCAGAACTGATGTTGGCGAGGTGGTTATTTCCACTGTTGGAGTGGAGGAGGTCAAAGTGACATGAGCTGTCCCCAGAGGCGTACAGACTGCGTTTGCTGCCTGCGTTCCTAACTCCGCGGAGCCCTCCGGAGCCGGCGTGGTTTCGGCGTGTGGACACTTCGGGCCGAAACTACGCGTCCCGGCAGTCCGCGGGGCGAGTGGGCGGAGCCGGGCCGGGGGCGGGGGCCGGCGAGAGGGGGCATTGTGTCGGGAGCGCCGAGCTGCATTTGTCTGCTCGAGGTGCTCGCGGAGCGAGCCTTGTGTTCGGCGGCACTGGGCTGGAAGTGTCATTGGTGGCCGCAGCCCCGGTAGGAGACCGAGTCGGAGGAACCACGCGCCCGCGGTCCACGATTGCTGGCAGGGAGCGGCGTGCCAGCGGAGCAACATGCAGATAGGCGCCTGGCGCCCTGACGACCCCTGCAGAGGAGAAGAGGCCGGGGCCGCGCTGGGTCGGCGGGCAGCATGAAGGAGGCCGGGGGGCTGCTCGGCTCGGAGCGCTGCTAGGGAGCGGTGCGCGCTGCACAGTCGCCAGGGCGCAGCGGAGGGCGGGGAGCCGGGCAGGTCGCGCCAGCGGGCGGGAGCCGGTCGCCGGGAGCTGTTCTGATTTCCGACGCGGACGCTAGGGGCCCGGAGCAGCCCCCGACCCCGGCGTGCAGCCAACATGGGCAACGCGGGGAGTATGGATTCGCAGCAGACCGATTTCAGGGCGCACAACGTGCCTTTGAAGCTGCCGATGCCCGAGCCAGGTGAACTGGAGGAACGATTTGCCATCGTGCTGGTGAGTTCGTGGCGGGGACGGTCTGGCGCGGGGCTCCGGGCCGGGCGGCGCAGCTGACCCTCACCCCCTCCCCTTCTCCCCGCGTGGGGAACGAGTCTACTGTCCCAAGGGGAGGTGCCCACCTTCCCCATTGTGGCCTCCCCAGCCTCACTTCCCTCCGCCCTCCTTTCGGCCCCCGCGCTCAGCTTTCTTGGGGTCTTGGGATGGGGCCGGGGGCTCGGTGCGGGCTGCCTGGCCAGCTCTGAGCCCATTGTCTGGCGGGAGAGGCACCTCGCAGCGTGTGTGCCCGGGAGGTGCGGCGTGGGCATGAAGGAAAGGTGGTGCGGGCCGGGGAGGAGGGGGTAGCAAGCCGCTAAGGCTTTTTGTTAAAAAAAAAAAAAAAAAAAAAGCCGCAAACCCCGCGTCCCTGCGGAGCATCGCGCGGGCGCCCAGCCCCAGGCCTGCTTGGTCCGGGGCCGAGGGGTGCATGTGGCCGGCCGCGGGCGGTGCGCTGGGCTTTGCGCGAAGGCGAACTACTTGGAGGCGGAGGGGAGCGCCCCTGAAGCGGAAAGAGAAGGAAACCCGCAGCAGTGCGGCGCCCTGGTCCCTAAGCGAGGAGGGGGCATCTGAAACCCAGGCGAGAGAGAGAAGCTTCGCCTGAGCGCGTTCCTTTTGGTCTTAAATCTTAAACCACAAAAAACACGTAATGTTTTGCGGGGACGTGTTGCGAGCTGTTCTGACTCCCGGGAAGACCCCTCTACTCCTGTACCCAGCCAAGTCCCCAGCTCCCTTCCGAAATCCGCTTCTGGTTTACAGCTTCTCAAATCCAAGACTGAAGACTCCCTTCTTTCTCCCTCTTCTGCTGGGACTAAGTTTCTGGGCCCCTCCCTGCTAGTGCTTGTCAGTGCTGTGAGCTCAAGAGGGTGTGGTGGCCTCCCCCTCGCCCCAGCCAGAGAGTCTACTGCAGTTGGTCCCCAGACTTTGATTTTTAGTGTCCTAGACTCTTTTAAGGGGGATGTTGGGAGGGAACCGGGCAAGATTGGACGCGTTACTATTCCTTACACTTACTTATGCATTTCCCTTTTCCTAGTTAGTTACCTCTAAACTCTACAGGGCTGGGAACCAAGAGGAACTGGTGCTCAAGGCAGCCACATCTTGCGTTTTCCTGCGGGTTTTTGGCATGTAATTCACAATCTTGGGAAAGGACACTGGGACATTTAAACTTTCTTTCTTGAGGCCCGGTTTGATATGGGGAGTAATGTTCTGGATGGCAGGTTAGCTTTGTGCTGTTTGGGAGAACAGAAGCCACACGCTTTTTCACACCACCGGGAAACTGGTGTGGCAGTCGGGAGATAGATGAGGCTGCCTGTTTTGCTTTGAACCTTCTGTGATCTCCCACAGCTGCTCCCACCTTGTGCAAGATGGGGCACTCTGAAATGAAACAGCATAAGCTTAATTACTTTTCAAAGCAGGCTGGGTGCATACATGACTTGTCTTTCCAGAGACAAACCTTTTTATTAAAAATCCTCATTCTATCAGACACATGGTTCTTACCTCTAGCTCTGAATTTTCTGTCTTTCCATCCATGGTGTGATGCTGTATGTGTGTGCATGTGTATATGGTCTTGAAGTGGAAGGGCCAGTGACACAGAAAAACCAGATGATAATAATGCAGTTAAGTTCTGCTCAACTGGGATAGTGTGCTTTGCATGAGCTCTCAGTTATTCTGCTGATGAATAACACATGGTATGAATTAATCTTTAGAAAAATAATGTTCGGCCATTAACATGGTTGATTTGTATTACTATTAAGTCTAGCAGTCACAAATTTAGTGTGTAGACATTTATGATTCTACATCATAAGCTTCTTGGGGCAGTGGTTGGTGGTTGTGGCTACTTTTATTCTGTTCACAGAATTACTGGATGTGGTTCCTTGTGTAATTGCTTACAATATTGTAAGCCTATCAAAACAAAAAACAAACAAACAAAAACACCAGCCTGACGTTTTTTGAAGAGACAAAGCTTTTGGGAACGTCTCAGCTTGGGGACCCTCTTATTAGGGATGCATTGGGCCCATTGATGTGGTGTTGAATGTAACTCCCCTTAGTTCCAGCTGCTCTTGAAAACCTACAAGAGTAATGAAAAGGAATGTTTATGGGTTGATAAAAGTTGAGAGTTATGGTCATTTCTGGTCAGTTTTCTGAAGTTGTGTGTGTGATGCTCCCAACTCTGCTTTTCTTCACAAATTGCTTAAGAAATCAGCTTAAACCACTTAATTCTGGAGTTCAAGCTTGAGGGACACATTTTAGATTGGTAGTTTTAAGTATATATGTGGAGACATTATCTACCCTGAGACAGTGGCACAGATTTTGGCATTATTGATCCTAGTTTTATTTTCCTCTATGATAAAAATCATATGTGTTTTGGGTGGAAAACCAGACAGTAATACTGTACAGAAAATTATACAAGTGCCTCATTGTAAGTATGGCTTACATCAATAATTAACGAGCCATTTCAGGCATGGAAAACAATTCCTCCCACCCCTAAGCTCTAGCATATTTAAAGCATTGGGGAAGAGTAAATAAAAACAAGTGACAGAAGCCCATCTATTTCTAGAAAACTTGAGAGAACAAACCTATTCAATGGCTGTCTCTCCCCCCCAACCCTCCTTCAGTCTATATGAGTTAAATTGTACAAATCTAAAACAATTAGTGGGTGTGAGTGGAAAGGAGAGGAGAGAGTAAAAGACTGCTGCATGAAGACCAATGGAGGGGTAAACTTAAGAAATAGTTTTTTTAATAGGAAAAATGAAAAACTTACATTTAAGGGAAAAGATTGCTGACTCCTTACATACATTTAACTATTTGCATCCTTGTTATAAAGGCATATAGGTGATATGCCTTTGTGTATTTGCATATGTGTGTGATGTTTCTGTTGCATTCTTTGAAAGTGTTTCACAAATTGTACATACAATCATCTACTTCAGCTTTTGTTTCTTTAGGGTGTATATATTTGACGTATTTTACGGGTAACATTGGTCTGTATTTTTGGGGTCCCACACATTTATTATTAAATATCAATGTGGCTCTCCATATTAAACACTGTCTGATTGTTGGGAACAGACACTCACACTCCCATGTCTTTTTTTCCAAAGATGATGCCATGAAGGTGATTTTGGGTGTGGTGAATGACCAATGGTCTTTGTCCAAGAATCCTCTTTCTACATTAGACACTCTTAATATTCACTGATTTTGGGCTTGCAGTCATGTTTGTCCCCCAGTGCCTTTGTCAAAGAGCTGTCCTCAGGGTGATTTCTTTGAGTTTTAGAGGAAAGGATAGTTTTAAACCCTCTAACCCAGCTGCGTATCTCTGGGATATCAGATGTCAGGCTGCTCTGCCAACAGATTACAAAAGACAGATTAGGAAGTGATGGCTCACAGCAGTATTCTCATATGTTGGATAGGGAACTGCTTTGGTATGGGATTAATTTGAGTCAGTTTCCTTTTTTTTTTTTTTTATCCTCACCCGAGGACATTTTTCCATTTTTTGTACAAATAGAGTGGGAGGGAGAGAGAGGAAGAGAGAGAGAGAGAAACCTCGACACGAAAGGGACACATCGAGTGGCTGCCACCTGCACGACCAACCAGGGCCGGGGACAAACTGCAACCGAGGTACATGCCCTTAATGGGAACTGAACCCGGGTCTCTCCAGACCACAGGCCGATGCTCTAACCGCTGAGCCAAACCGACCAGGGCTGAGTCAGTTTCCTTTTCAAGTTTTTTTTTTTTTCACTTGCCCTGAGGTTGAATGCAGTCATTTTGCTGTAGGAAGAAGTGGGAACATTTTCTGAGTACTCACTATGAGTACACCCTATGCTTACATGTTCTCATTTACTCTTCACCGTAACTCCAGCTATCAGCAGCATTATAGCCAAGACAGCAAAGATTACCTGAATGACCCGAGGTTGTAGAATAGCCAGTCTAAGATTATAACCCAGATTTGGATCTCTATCCCCTCCCCCCATTATATTATACTTCCTTAGGCCTAGGACTGGGAAGGAAAAAAAAAGAGGGGGGAGGTGGTGGTGGTGCTGGGACTAGCAGTAAAGCTGTAAAAAAGAAAAAAGATCCACCTAAATCTGGTAAATGCAAGTTTCAAACTGTATAAAGTTGGCAGAAATTTCCTCGCTGTGACTAAAGTGGGGTGTGCTTGGTGTTTCTCTTCAGCTGTCAGACGTTTTGGCATCTTCACTGCACTGTTCTGCTTTCAGGCATGGAGCTAAATGCTGATCTGGTCTGAAAGTGCACTCTTCATTTTCTCCCAACTAGGCCGACTGGAACCACCGTGGTGGGGAGTTTGGGCCTGTCAGTGCAGTGCAAACACTCCAAATGTAATTACTTGTGAAAGGGACAAGGAAGGTCAAGTTTTACCATTTAAGTTTATTTCCCTCTGCAAGGTGTTGTTCCCTTTCAACCAGTTCCAAGGAGAGCTCTTGCCATGGAGTCTGCTGAGCAGATGGATGGGTAGCAAGCAGTGAAGTTAGGCCATCATCAGATGCATGCTGGTTAGTTTTCTCACATCCTTTCTCCTGGTGGGAAAGAAGGCAGGTGAGTAGGGGGTGGAGTGTTGTCACTTTGAGCCATTGCAGTCTCATCCCAGGCAGTAACCCCCTGAGCTGTTTTATTCTCACAAGTAGAACTATATGCTTATGCTTAGGACTGTGCTTATCATCATTACCTGGGTGCATTCTCCACTGCCCCCTTCCCACACAATACCAATGTATTTAGGTATCTAGGATAGAAGTTGATAGAAGGCTATACTCTGAATGGAAATGCTTGGCTCTAGTGAGAGACTGGCAGCAGCATAAACTGGTGAAACCTGGGGGAGAAAAGGTATGCATACCCTTAAATCCTGAAGTGATAAGAATTACTTCTGCTTGTGGCCTCTCATTTAGCAAATGGCATTGGCCTGTGATGCAGTAGATCTAGTTTCTAGAATTAGGTTAAACTCTCCTCTGGTCCTTGATTTTTCTCCTCTGTGAAAATTTGAAACAACTGTTTGGATAGTCATGAGATTTTTAAAAACTGTAGCCACTTGAAAGTGTAAAATTTCTAGAACATAAAATAGTGTGATCCATTAGGTGACTTCGTATGTTGAAGAACTTTTGTGTAGAAAGTGTGTGGCTGCATGCTTTGCAGTCTAGAGAGGAGGATTTCCAGGGTCGGTGACTGAATGTCTCATAAGCCTAAGGAAAAGTATTCTAATGTTTACAGTTACCAAAAAATGAATGGTGAGCTCTCCACGAGAGTTGCTCAGACAGAAGCTGTATGAAAAATGCTGATGATTGGAAGATCTTTTTTTTATCCTCACCCGAGGACACACTTGTATTTATCTTGAGATAGAGTGGGAGGGAGAGAAGGAGGAAGAGAGAGAGAGAAACATTGAGTGGTTGCCACCCACAGAACCCCAACCAGGGCCAGAGACAAACTGCAACCGAGGTACGTGCCCTTAGCGGGAACCAAACCTGGGCCTACTCTGGTCCGCAGGCCGACGCTCTAAATGCTGAGCCAAACTGGCCAGGGCTTGATTGGAAGATCTTTTTGAACCCAAGACAAAGCTAGTGTGTTATTGGCTTGAATGGTGCTTCCTTCAGATGTCTGCCATCTGCAGATTCTAGAAAAATGACAGCACCTGAGAGTGGGGGGGAGGGTCTTGTCGGTTCCTCCTCAGCTCATAGAAGAAAAAGGTAAGTATAGGCTCAAGCTTGTTCTGGAAATTCATTCAACTTTACAGAAACTGTGGCCTGAAGGGCTTGGTCTCAATGAAGCGTGCTCTTCTTTTCATACTTCGGACTTGGGGAATAAGGACAAGGTGAAGTGGGCTCTCTGGCCCTCATGTTTAAACAAGTAATAGATGTTATAAAAGTGGCTGATAGAAGAAGCACTGATTCCAGGTGATGGTCTCTCCTTTGCAAGAGGATGCAGGTACCTGAAATCCTCCTAGGAACAGTTAATGAAAGAACAAACTGGAATTACATAGGAAGGCACGTGGGTTACGAGCTGTGCAGCTGCTTGGCAGATGCCCCCTGTAGAGTGGCTCTTCCACTCGATAGTGGGGGATGTGTCCCCTTCCCCCATCACAAGGAGTATGTCCCCAGGCTTACGGGTCCTGGTGTGTGTAGAGAGGCTTCATGCATGTTCTTAGCTCTCACCTACTTTAACACTGGCTGCAGAGATATCTCATCTCTGGTCTTTGTTTGAAGATGGTGTCTGTTCATACTGCAGGGGTGATCTCCCCTCCCCAGTCACCCCATTCTCTTCTTCAGAGCCCTTTCTTCCAGCATAACACCAAGGACTATGCCGCTTCTAACAGATATAACTGGGAAGCAACCTCTAGAGAAGAGCTGGTAGGCTGGAAAACTGCCTCATGGACTGTGATTCAGCAAGGCCCACAGCTGTGGGCTAAGTTTCTGGGCATCCCTTACTTGGGAAAGACCACATTCCTACTTGAAGGTGTAATGGTATTTGATGTGTACTTTGTTTTTATAATCTTAAAAAACAAACATGACTGTTGGCATCACAACTCACAGGTAGGCCTCTTATCACAAACTTTTCATAGTTTCTAGGACATACCAAAGGTATTCCTCCTCATCACATGTTCAGTGTTCTTGTGTGGTGTGAAACGGACTTTAGTGACACTTATTTTGTATGCAACCTTAGTCCACCTTCTTTGCTAAAGAAGCTTTGTTGCATTTATAAACCCCTGTGCCCGTTGCCACAGAAGCTGAAAGGTTTGAGGTGTTTAGACGCTGCTCTCTCCAGGGGTAATCTCCTTGCCTGACTTCTGTGTGGCAGAAGGTGCCATGGCTTGCTTTATACTAAAAACTTGTTGGCTTTGGGAAAGGGGTCAAATTCTTCACATTTTTGGTCCTGTGACTGGTGCCTGAAGGTAACATACCTTATCTATCTCAGGTCCTGCCTTGAGTTGAGGATTTGCTCAGGAAACTGACTTATTCCTGTTCTCTCCTCCCTCCCCCACACCCTCATAGAAGTTTGACTAAACACTTTATTTAAGGTAGGATGATGAACAGATTGACAAGCTAAAGCAATGGTTCTTTTTTTTTTTATCCTCACCCGAGGATATTTTTCCATTTTTTTGCACAGATAGAGTGGGAGGGAGAGAGAGGAAGGGAGAGAGAGAGAGAGAGAAACATCGACGTGAAGGGACACATCGAGTGGCTGCCACCCGCACGACCAACCAGGGCCGGGGACAAACCGCAACCGAGGTATGTGCCCTTAGTGGGAACCGAACCCGGGTCTCTCAGGACCGCAGGCCGACGCTCTAACCGCTGAGCCAAACTGGCCAGGGCTAAAGCAATGGTTCTTAAATGTGACTACCTGTCGACACACCTGGGAGCCTCAAGAAGTAAGGGATGCCTGGGTCCCACTCCCGGAGACTCCGATAAGTTTGTCTGCAGTATGACCTGAGCATCAGGAATTTTACGAGCTCCTTAGGAGCTCCCATGTGCAGCCTTGGTTGAGTGACACTGTACTAGAGGAGTTGGGTCTTCCCCTTTTCTTCTCCCCCCAAACACCAAACAAATGTTAAAACCGCAGTGAAAAAAGCCAATGAGTGAAGTAGAAAAGGACTCGTTTAAGAGGTACCAGAAAATTTGAAGAAATTAGGCAAAGTGGCCATAAACAACAGAACTCTCAAAGCTGTTTGATTCAATCAAAACCACCAAGGTGAGAAATCTAGAAGAAATGGATCGAAGCCCATTGAATGTTAGAGAGACTTATTAAACTATTTAAGAAAGAACATCAAATAATTATAATGGAAACTTGCAGAGAAAGTTCTATACGTTATAACTAAAGAGTGAACAGTGACTCTGAGGTGTACTTCTGGGCTAGAAAACTCAATAAATCAATTGCATTTTTGCTTAGGTCTCTCTTCTTCAGTCTAATTGTTTGTTGGTTCAATGCAGGCCTTTTGCTTTGATCCCTGGTTTTACCACTTACAAAGGCTTGATGAGCTTGCCTTCCTGGAGTGAAATTCAAATACACTTGTGAAATGTAAACAACATTCGTTTATTAAGAATTCTATAATCAAGGCAAATTGGCATGCTTATGTAAGCAATTAGCTCGGAGAATAGAACGATGAATAGGATGCTAGGTCAAGAATGAGCTGATTGTTTTCAATGCAAGGCTCCGGCTATCCCTTTAATAGCTATAACATAAGCAAATACACATTCCTCTTACTCATAATCTTCAGCATTTGTGGTTTGGGGTTTGAGGACAGCATATGTGGTTTTCTGAACTGAGAGGGTAGAAGCAATTATTGTTTCTTTTTCATCTAGAAATAGAAATAAATCTTTCAAGGAAGTGTAGGTAGTTAATAACCAAAAAAAGCAAAACTTTCTGGTAATTGGGAATAGGGCCTGGGAAGGCATGGATTTAAATGGGAATATTAAGGACGAATAATGGGATTTTATTTTGGTGGGGAAGGTAAGGATGATGACTGTTTTACAATGGCAGAAAGATGGAAAATAATCTCATCTGCCTTCAGTGAATAATGTTGTTCTCTGTGTAGAGGAAGCACTAGGAGAGCCAGTCGCAGACGCTGGATGGACTTGGTTGGGTCTGCACCACGACAGCACTGGGCTTGCGCGGAGAGTGCAGACCTGCCCACTGTCTTACTTGCGAAAGCTGGGAAACCTTAATGCAAAGGCCGTGAATCAGATGACGAGCTTTACAGGTTGGTTTCAGTTCTGGCCCTTTCGGTCCCCAGTTATGTTCAGCTTTACGGTTATTCCAAGGAAACTTGGCCTTTTTAGTGATAATGGGGTATTCTGTCAAATTAGGATTGTTTATCTCCAAAGACATCTGCCTAGTGAACCTAGGAAGCCAATTTAGTCCAAATGGCTGGGGACCAGGACACTACAGGGTTGAAATTGGTGATTCCCCAGGCCTTAATATGAAATCATTATTCTATTGGCAATGAATCAGGCAAACCTGGAGAGACCCTGCAGAACCGTGTGACTTCTGGGGTTGTGGAACCATTCAGCTTGCGTCTCTCTGATGTCCTCTCACAGGAAAAGTCTTGAATCTCAGGGGCAGGCTTTTGGAAGGCATTTGTTTGGTTTAGAAATCTCCGTATCAGCTGAATTTACCAGGTCCCAATCCTCATTTAATGGAGTGATGCTTTGACATTAGACATCTATATTTTTGTTGACCAATAAGTATCAGAAATTCCAAGGTAGGCTTCCTAGAATTTTTCTGTTGATAATGGAGAAATTTAAAAATTCTTTTTTGATCTTTAGGATGATAAAGAATCATCTGTTAGTCATCCTTTAAGTGACTCTTTTTATTGAAGAATAATATACAAAGAGAAATGAGCCCATGTCATTAAGTCTACAGCTTGGTGGACTTTCACAAACAACATGGTGGTATAACCCGCCCCTTGATGAGGATTCAGAATCTGTTTCCCTTTATTTATTTTTATTGATCTTAGGGAGGAGGGAAAGGGAGAGAAACATCAATCAGCTACCTCCTGTATGTACCACAACCGGGGATCAGACCTGAAACCTGGGTATGTGCCCTGACCGGGAATCGAACCTGCAACCTTTTGGGACAACGCTCCAACCAACCGAGCCATACCAGCCAGGGCTCCCTGTTTTTCTTCAAACATGGTTTGACTTGGCTCCTTACCTCCCCAGCCATAGTCACTCACCTGAACTTACTTTCCAAGGGACTAGATGTATGTGGAGAAGAGAAGACCACAGGATTGTGCCTTGTGGTCTGATTCTAAATGACTCTAACCATGACATTTCCACCACTTCCTTTGAGAGATTTCCTCAGGCCAAGTAGGCCTGACCATTAGGAGCTATTGACATTATAGTGTCTTTCTGTTGCTTTTAGTTATATCATCACTGATAACCCTCCTGGAATTTCTTTTACATGTGTATAGTATCTGTTTTTCGTAATATGGAGAAGAGGACATTTTGATTTATGTTCCTAAAGTATGAATGGGGAGAAATATCCACAGTGAAAATGAGCATTTGCCGTTTGGGCCTCATTGAATACTTGAAATTATACGATTGCAGAGAGATAGAAGTTTTATTTATTTACTCTCAAGCCTGAGTCCTGACCTTTTGTTTTTGCCATCTTTCTTGATGCTTCTTTTGAAATATTAAAAGGTGTAAGATGGTGAATTTCATCTTCTGGTTCAATTTTCCCATCAAAGCCCTGTGATGTTATTGCAGACATCGATCCAGTTTGAGAGGCGCTTTGGCCATGTTTATTGTTAATGGTCTACCTTCCATACTGTCCTCTGTGACTTCTGTGTCCCCCGAGCCCTCTCACCGCAGCCTTCCACTGTCTGGCCAGACCCGTCTCCTTTACCAGTTCTTCTTGACCCGGGCTTGGAGTTTGCGTTCTCCAGAAAGCAACAGGCCTGCACTTCTTCTCTGTGTGTCTTTTCTCAAGTGATTCTTCTGCTTATGGAGAACATACCCAGCCTTCAAGGCTCTTCTGAAATCTCTCCTTTTCCAATTATCCTCGCAGTCAGACCCACAGCAGCTTGGGGGAGGTGAGAAACAACTCTCCTCTCTTTTATCTGTTTATAGTATGAATACTATGAATTATTTCTCTTACTCATGAGGCCCTTGATTAAGTTTCACCTTGTGTGAGGTGTGACTGTGAAATAAGGGGATGCTTTTATGTGTGGCTTTGTAGTCACTCATTACATTCTTAGCCATCTGTTTATATCCATGTTTTATTTGGCAGTTCACACTGTGGGCCCCTGGAAGGCAAGGATTATATCCCACAGGTCCAGCACAGCGCTCGGTCCAGGGGAGGGTCTTAGCAGGAAATTGCTGACCTGGTTGGAGAATGGTACCCACCGACACAGGGCCAGGAATTGAATGGCTCTCCGAGAACCTATTTAACTGACCACACTGGGCTAACTGTTAATTGCACATAATTGGCCTTTGTGCTGAAATGAAACTTTGTCACAGATTCTTACTCATCTTGGTATTCCCCACACCACTTGACTATAGTAAATGCCTAAGAATGATAAGTGTTCAGTGGTAATAAGTTGGGGTCATACTTCACCTGACCCCTTTCAGGAAATTGGTGAATTAGGGGGAATAGGGCAGTTGAAATGGCCAAGGAAAATCAGTAGTTTTTCATGTCACTAAGCCAGATGGGTGAGTCATGATGTACTGACATCAGTGAGCAGTAGCACAGGGCTTTTTTTTTTTTTTTTAACAAAAAATGTCCTTCGTGACACTTTCTTTTAAATTAGGACTGAGGCGGGTTAAGTGAGCAGCATTCCTTGTTTAGGCATTTCAGTGCTTTGCTATTTACAAAGTGCTGTCAAAGGGCCTTCTCTGAGTCTGAGAGTTCTTGATAAATGAGGCAAACAGGGCGTGAGGGTCTGTGGCTTGAAGTTCTATAAGTATAGGAAGGCGGTGAGGTTTGTGATCCAGCTGCAGGATTTCACACTAAAACTCCAGGGGCATTTCACTGTGAAACGAGGTGATATTTATGTGCTCACTCATATTCTGTTCTGTTCCTTATAAGCATTATCTCGGATGCTCCCGGCAACCCTTGGAGGGAGCTAGTACCTTCCTTTTCCTAGTGAGACAACGGGGCTTAGTGTAATACAGTGGCCCCTACCAAGTGATAGTCAGGGTTTGAATCCAGGCCTGTCTGATAGAGAACCCCCTTCTTTCTACTGTACTACACTGTGTATATTTTCTGAGTTAGCTATAAGATGTCGTTAAATGTATGCCTCTTGTTCTCATTCTTCGTCTACTCTCTGGACTACATTCATTGACTCACACACTAACAATACTTGGTGTGAGTCCAGCATCAGTATAGTTGTAGATAGTATACTAAGTTCCAAGGGTTCAGAAGGAAGGTAGCATTTCTAGATTTTAAGTTTTCATAGAATGTTTCCTTGGAATAGGAAGTGGAAAGATGCCAGCTTGGTCCCAGCTGCTGCTAGACTATCCTCTGTGTTTTGCATTGTGCAGTTTTGCTTGCTTGGCACTGCTTCAGAGAGCTTCTGCTTTAATATGCGAGTCCAGAAATACTTACTGAGCCCTTACTGTGTGCCAGGCAGTGTTGTAGGCACCGGAGGATGCAGTGCTGCATGAGGAGGACCAGCCATCTGCCCTTGAGGCGTTTCCCATCTAGTGCTGGGGGAGGGGAGTGGAGGAGCCAGACCTGAACAGGGGCACAGATATATAGGCAGACCTGAGATCTGTTCTGGTGCTGTAGAGAGCTATGAGAAGATGCTAGGATCATGTGAGGTGGTGCCCTCTTGTTTCAGATCGGAATGATGGGGACTAGGCAGCCAGTACGTGGAGATCAGGTAGGAGCCCTCAAGCAGTTGAGTATCCATTTGTTCTCCTCCTGCTGGCTCTGAATGGGGGCCACTGAGCTGGGAGCAAATGAAGGGAACAGCGCATGCAGTGTACCTACCTAGCCCAGTTGGCTTCAGACCTCACCTGTGGGGAAACCTCAAGGTGGAGGCGCGGAGTCTTTCCTTTGTCGTCACAGAGACGTTTCTTCTAAGTGGCTTTGTGCAGTCCCAGTTCTGCCACTTGTTAAATTCAAGTGATATGATCGCTGCCATTTTGTCACTGTTCTGAACCCATGGGACTATAGTTTGAGAATGGGGGATTTGATTATGGTGACCAGTGCCCTCTAAGTAAACGCACTCTGAAGGCCTGTACTTGGAATGGCCCATTTTATGTGTTTGAAGCCAGAGGTTGACCTGGGTCAGGCAAGTAGAAAGACTTTTTTTTTTTTTTTTACTGTAACTTGTTATTCACTTGTTGCTCAGATTTTTTTTTTCAAAGAAAAAATTATTTTACTTTAAGGTCATACAAGAGGTTTTTATTCTGAGGTTAAAAATAATAGTGTATAGTTAAAATGGTCCCTACAATTCCATAAGTTGCACAGAAAGGTACAGTAAGGGCAGTTTGGGATATATGACCCTCGAAATCCTTATGCAGGTTAAAGTTTGAGAACCTCCGAGTTTGACTGAAGGAGAAGCCACAACAGAAAAGCCTATGGGCAGCTGTGGGCACTCAGACCATCCTGTCTTTGACTGGCAGCTCTCTGGGCCTGGCTGGAAAACGGTGGAGCGTCTAACATCTTGCTTAGGTTTCCTCCATTCACGATCACATTAAACCTTTAAATAAATACACGAGTGGACTTGTGAAGATTTGAAGGTAGCCCTCAACTTAAATGTGGGTTTGATGCATGTACAGAAATAATAACAATGTAGTCAGTTACTGTGCATTTCTTTAACCACTTCAGTAAACTTGAAAGGTAGCTCAGGACACCTGAAAGGTACATATCACCTCCATATATGAAAAACTCGGGTTTAGAATTGTGAAGGGACTTGCCTGAGGGCATACTGTTTCCAGTAGGAGTTGGAGTTGAAAATCAACTTTGTTGACTCTAACTAAAGCTGTGTTCCTAACATACTGCTTCGAGTCTCATTTATGAAATATAATCGTGATTAATGTAAATGTCATGGTTGAAAGCCCGTGAGGGTAAGCACAATGTCTTTTCAATCTGTATTAATTTTGTTGATATGTGCCTGGAACTGCAGCAACTCTATATTCTTAATTTTTTTTCTTTATTGATTTTAGAGAGGAAGGGAAAGGGAGAGAGAGGTGGAAACACTGATGAGAAAGAACATCGATTGGCTACCCCCTGCATGCCCTACATTGGGGATTTGGCCCACAACCTGGGCATGTGCCCTGACCAGGAGTCAAACCTGTGACCTCTTGGTGCATGGGTCTATGCTCAGCCACTGAGCCACACCGGCCGAGTGCAACTATATATTCTTTAAAAACAACAACAACAACAAAAAAAACACACACAAAAAGGATAAAGTAAGAACTGGATGAATAAGCCTCTATTCACTGTTGAAATAGTAAAGGCCAAATAAGCTTGTGATCAATTTGGCTTTTTTCTAGTAACAGTTGTCCTCTGAACGCTTTCTGAAGGCTCTCTTTCAGACAACTATCTCTGAACCTTTGTTTTTTGAAACGTTCCCAGTAAAATGGCTGTGTTGTTACAGCTTGAAGGCTGTGTAATAAACCTTTTGATCAGCCCTCAGTGATAACCCATAGACTTGGACTCCCTTGTGAGAGAACAATTGTTATTATCTTATATTAGGCTGTATGTTGGGCCTTGCTTATTTTTAGTTAAGAAATTCCATGTATTCCCTTTCATTTGTTCAACAGATGTTTTGTTTGGGTGTTTGTTCCAAGCCAGGGACTGTGAAGATGTTGGGACACAAAGGTGAATCAAGTGTCATCTCTACCTTTGAGGAGTTAACGGACTAGTGGAAGAGACAGGCATTCCAATGAAAATAATGGGGTTTTAAAAGGCATTTATCATATGTATGTGCTGTGTGTATATTATACTATGGAAGAGCATATTAAGGTTAAAGTGGTGTCACATGTTAGGTTAACCTGATAAATCTAGACAAGTCAATACATTTGGCTGAAAGTTGTAATTCATAAAGTACAGATGAAATGAATTCTGCTCTGCCCGAATGCTTAAAGATTCAGGTGTGCGTGTAAGTGTGCCTTCGCAGACCACTTGGAAGAATCTGGTAACAAGTACTGCTTGTTCCGGTGCAGAGCGCTCTGCCCCACAGAGGAGCGGACTGAGGCCCACTCCTGGGCTGTGTGCATCAGAAGCTAAGTGAAGGAATGTCTGCTGCACGCACTCTGCTGGAGAGCTGGCAGCCTTCTCCACGAAGCGTATTGCAAGGTGGCTTTGGAATTTGGGACCCAGAATGAGCACTTAGTTGAACTATTTTTAAAAAAGGTTTAGTTTAAAAAAATGCTTGTTTATGAGCACAAGCTTTGGAATTAGACCTGAGTTTGAATAAGGAGTTTGTTGCTAACCAGTTGAGTGATCTTTCTAAGCCTGAGTAGCTGTGCCTGTCATGAGAGTTCAAGAGCTACCTCTTTGGGTTGTTGGGAACATTAAATGCTGTTGCCTAGTACAGTCACAAAAGATGGTAGTTCTGATCATTTTGCACTTTTTATTTGCCTTTAGTAAAGCATTGGCTTTAGGGGCTCAGGTGTGGACTCTTCAGTTAAATCCTCTGCCTGAATGTAAAGGCACTAGAATTGAACTGCTGGTGGCATACGCTTGCTGCTCTCACCTTAAGAGTGCCCTGGCCAGTTTGGCTCAGTGGTAGAGTGTCGACCCATTGACCAATGAGTCGTGGGTTCGATTCCGGTCAAGGGCATGTACCTTGGTTGCAGTTCATCCTCAGCCCTGGTCAGGGTTGCATGGGAGGCAGCAACCAGTCGAAGTATCCCTCTCATGTGGATGTTTCTCTCTCTCTCTCCCTCCTACTCATTAAAAAAAAAAGAAAAAAAGAATGCACTTAAAGACCTTCTTTCATACACAAACGTTTTCAAAGCTCTAGTCCATTGTATGTAGCCTCTACTTGGACATTTTATCTTCACCCCTGTGTATTTCGTGCTGTCTAGGAAGCAGAGCCGGGTGTTTCAGGGCATTGGACTGTTCTGTTTCAGAGCCTGATGGACGTGTTCACATTTTCCTAATTGGAGCAGATAACCACCATGCAGTGTACAACAGTGTGACTGTGACCCCTAAGCAGCTAGTTCACATGAGAAAATACATTCAGGTCATGACCATCTGAGCCTTGACGAAACTGCTGTTGAAGTTTTGTTTGGCTCCAGCTCCATTCTAGGGTAGAGGAGTCATTTGGACTTTATTCTGAATTCCAGTAGTGGCAAAAAAAAAAAAAAAAAAGCATTTGTATAATTTGTGTGTAGATGGCCTTCTATTTAATTTGATTGAGATAAGAACATTGTTTAATAAAAGCTTCATCCTTGTCTCAAATGAAGAATATAATGCCATCTGACTTGATCTAGGAAACAAAGTAACAAGTCATTACAGGTTGCATCCCCCCATAACTCCTTGCTCTATTTTTTTCCCCCAGAGGTTTTGTTTTTTAAATCCTCACCCAGGATACTTTTCCATTTATCTTCAGATAGAGTGGGAGGGAATGAGGGAGGGAGGGAGGAGGAGAGAGAGAGAGAAAGAAACATCGAAGCAAGAGGGACACATTGACGTGAGAGAAACACATGGACTGGTTGCCTCCCCCATGACCTCTACCAGGGCCCGGGACCAAACCACAACTGAGGTACGTGCTCTTGACTGGAATTGAACCCGAGACTCTTTGGTCTGAAGGCCAATGCTCTAACCACTGAATCAAACTGGCCAGGGCTCTCCCACAAGGTTTTTATTTATTTTTGTTAATCCTCACCAGAGGATATTTTTTATTTTTTCCATTGATTTTTTAAGAGTGGAAGGGAGGGAGAGGGAGAGAAAGAAACATCAATATGAGAGAGAAACATCGATTGGTTGCTCCCTGCACATGCCCTTACTGGGACCGGGGGACCAGGGATTGAACCTATGACCCTCCAATGCATGGGCCAGCGCTCTAACCACTGAGCACGATGGCCAGTGCCCACTGATCCTCACTCGAGGACATTTTTCGATATTTTGTTCAGATAGAGGGAGAGAGAGAGAGAGAAACATCGACATGAAAGCAACACATTGAGTGGTTGCCACCCACACGACCCAACCAGGGCTGGGGACAAACTGCAACCAAGGTACGTGCCCTTAGCGGGAACCGAACCCAGGTCTCTCCGGACCGCAGGCTGACGCTCTAACCGCTGAGCCAAACCGGCCAGGGCCCCACTGAAGGTTTTTTATTCATGTATTTGGGTTATGTCCTACACAGTCCATCTTGCTGAATCAGACAGAGCTATGCTGATGAAACAGGCCAGTCCAAATCAATACACGATCACCATCCAGAAATGAGAGCCTTGGATTTTTTGAAAATGCTTTTTACATACATTTCTTTCTTATTTCCTAGTGAGGAAGGTTGGTCTTTTTTCTCTCGGCTGATAAATTTTAGAGTGGCATTCTACTTTTTAAAATTACTGAGCTAAAAGAATGTTTGCTAGAACTTCCAGACTACTATGAAATAAAATTCTGTGTTCTCAGACCCTTGAGGGCCCTAAAATCTCGTGGGCTGAGGCTGTGCGCCCTATTTCCGTATCAAATAGCATTAATTTTTGGATTTTAGTAATGAAGGTCTGAACCCAATCTGTCAGGCTTCTAGTGGCATTTATTGCAGCCTTTAGTCAGCTTAGAATTGCATGAAAGGAAGTAATAAGCCTACTTTAAGAAGGTCCAGATGAAAAGGATTATAACTCAGTACAAAAATATTAGCACATCCGGCCCAGCCGCGTGACTCATTCCTTTCGGAGTATCCACTTTGACAGCTTTTTTGAATCACACATCAATCGCAGTGTTGGTATTTTTGTCGGGGTGCTAGACTTGACCCTAATGCCCATGATGGTAACTGCCAAAAGGGAACAGAGGAGAATTAGAAATGAAGAAGAAGAGCGTCGCAAACATTTCTTTCTTTTCTTGAGCAGAAACAAATTGGGGAGTTCAAATGTCTGTTTCATCGCCCCAAGAAAACCACTGCTTGATCCCAATGAAAAGGCCTGGTGGGTCATCCTGGTCTTTGGCTATGTTTTCATTCAAGAGTTTTCCTTCCAAAACACTCTTCCCTACCCGAGGAATCATTCTTTTAGGGCTTAAGGTTATTTTCATGATGTCCCGGTGACTAAGCTTGCTTTGGGATCGCTCCACCCTGTACTGTGTGTAGTCCTTCTGGGAAGAAACTCCCATGCACTTCAAAGGAGCAGCAGAGACACAGGGTGTATCGAGAAATAAAAATCTGACCCTTTGTCTCTCTCCTTTTCATCTCTCTTACAGGCATCCTTCTGTGCAAACAGACCCTTGGAATCGTTGTAGTCTAGCGTGCTGGTAAATGGCTTGCATCACTGCTCCAAATATGTGCTAGAACGTCATGCAGAAATCTCCTTTCAGGCAGGTCACTGCTGTAAAGTGCACCCCTGCTTTGCAGCACATGTACTTCAATATGAGCAACATTTCTAAAGGATATGTTCGTAATGAGACAGTGTCAACATTACAGAATAGTTGGTTAAAATACCCACCTACCCACCTAAAGAAATAAAATGTTACAGATACGTTCAAGCTTCTCTTGCCTCCTTTCCTCCCTTCTCCCTTCTGAAGAAAACTGTCCTGCATGTCATTCCTACAACACATTTGGCAGAGAGAACGCACAGTTGCTTGATTTTATAGAACTGGTCTCATAACCCTCGTGTACTTCTGACTACGCATTTGGTTTGAGAAATATTTCATGTTGATGCATGTAGCTTTAGGTCATTTCACTTTTAAATCATATTCCTCAATGAATGAACCATAAATTATTAACAGTTGGTCCTCATTAGTCCCGGAGTCTGGATTTGCAAATTTGCCTAGTGGATACAATTTATTTGTTTTCCAAAAGTGAGTCCTTGCAGTGTCTTTGTGGGTCACAGAGTGATGAGACATTTGAGGCACCCGCTGAGCAGTTTCCCAGCTGAGGTTCATCAAGGTGACACCCTGCCTCCCTTTTTCAGCTCTCTCACTGTAAACAGGTAACTTTTTGCATTGTCTGTAGTGCCATGCTTTTCATATTTTTGTGCTTTTGGTTGGTGATTTTGCTCCATATAAGTGATACCTCGGTTCTCGAACGCCTCGGTTTTCGACCAAATGGAGATTCGAGAAACTTTTGTCTCGGAATCCGAACAAATATTTGGAACTCGAACTTCCGAGATGAGCCGAGTTGAGCCGAATGGTGTTCATTCGGCCCAGCGCGCCTTGCCTGCGTCATCAGTGTGAGTGCAGAGAGAGTCACGTTTTGTGGAGTCACTTTTTCCTATTGGGTTTCATTGCTTCGGTTCTCGAACAATTCGGTTCTCGACCGTCCTCCTGGAACGAATTATGTTCGAGAACCGAGGTATCACTGTAATGGCCTCCAAATGTAGTGCTGAAGTGCTGTGTAGTGATCCCAAGTGTCAGAAGACTGAACTGTGCCTTATGGAGAAAAGACAAGTGTTAGTAGGTAGTTTTATATGGGCCTGAGTTAGAGAGCTCTCTGCTGTGAGGTCAGTGTTAATGAATCAACAGTATATATTGCAGCAGTTGTAGCAGGCGTGATGGCTTCACGGTTACTTCGCGGAACTGGAGTGTTGGTTGCACAGGTCCCAAGGGTCTGTGGTCCCAAAGGGGTGTCCGTGGTGCGCTCCATGGCCTCTGGAGGTGGTGTTTCTACTGATGATGACCAGGCGACTGGGCTGGAGCGGGAGGTCATGTTGGCTGTGCGGAGGGGACTGGATCCATACAATATGCTAGCCCCAAAGGCAGCGTCAGGCACCAAGGAGACCCTAATTTAGTCCCTTCTATCACCAACAAGGATCTGTGAAGAGGACAGCAGTGCTGTCATCTGGCTCTGGCTGCACAAAGGCGAGACCCAGTGGTGCCCTAACTGTGGAGCCCATTATAAGCTGGTGCCCCACTGAGCCCCTGCACTAACTTCCTCAAGACGTGCTGCAAAGTTCCTTGTTTCTGATGAAGACTATCCATTGCTTTGGTTCCTCCTAAAAACAAAAACAAAGAAAAACCAATATATATTACATAAGGTATCTTTAAACAAAAACACACATAACACAGTGTTATGGGTTGAAGTGACCAGAGACGCGGAAACCTGTTTCTGTATTTCCCCTTAGGAGCAGGTGTTCAGTATTTGCTGACTCGGCGTTTGCTGTGACTTTCTAGAACATGAGCACTATGAATAATGGGAATCAGCTCTCTCTTTTCCTATTGATGGACATTTAAAGTTAGCTACAATTTGTTATTACAGGTAATGTTATAATTATAACCCTTGTGTATGTCACCTGATGCACAGATGTAAGTGTCTTAAGGTTATATACATAGAAATTCAATGGCAGTGTCCTCCTGGGTATGCCCATCTTCAACTTGAGTGACTAGCATTGAAATGCTCTCTAAAGTGGTTATTTTCCCTTGATGTAGTTGATGTTAGTATAATTCACACTCCCCCCTTGTCTACTCAGTGTCCATGTATCAGAGAATTAACAAATATTTTTTAGCACCTACCTGGTGCTAGAGATTATGAATAATAGCAGAGAGTTATCATCCAGGAGTTGACTATATATATCCAATGATAACATTTAGAAACATAAAACAAATTTAAAAAAAAAAACAACTAGTTGCCATCTATTTGAACTTATCTCTGAGTGAGATGAGTAGAGATTGCGATTGTTTGGAGAATGCTTACTGTAATATTAGCAGCTAATATTTATTGTCTTTTCCTTGTGCTGGACTGGACATGTTTTATTGCATTTAATTTTAGTAATAGCCTAAGAAGAGAAATACTGTTATTCATCCAGTTTTACTGAAGAGGAAACAGGTGCTGAGAGATTGAGCAACTTGTCTAAATTCACACCATTAGTAAAGGATATAGTCAGGGTTTCATCAGGTTCCCTGATGCCTGATCTCCCAGTTTTAACCCTTGTGCTCTATGTGCCTCTCTCAGTTCGCCGCTTAATTTCTTCCATGTAGCCATGACCTCAAAGTAGTCTGTCTGTCTTCATGTAACATACGGACATAATTCAGGGGAGTTGGGGTGTCTTGTAGCAGGAAGGAAGCGTGGAGTTGCTTTGTTCTGTTTTCTTGAACCAGGGGCAGTGGTGAGGGAGGACATGCAGGGGACCATCTTGGCTTCAGTGTGGATGACCCAATTCATCTTTGATTTTGGTGGGAACAATTCTTAATGTCCAGCTGCTTTCATCACCATTTACAAAGCCATTGGGTCGCTTTGGAAGAAGGGGAATATCTGTGTGTTCTGTCTGTCCTCGTTTATTTGCTCAGATGAGGATCTCGCTACATCTATGAGAGTTGTGTTAATAATCTTGACAGCTTTTGAGGGCTTTCTAAAGGCCAAGTACTGTGTGAAGGCTCTGTTTGTATTTCTCAGAACAGTCCCGTGGAATTTTAGTCATTTCCTTAGGAAGTGGTTGAGCTGGATTTGAACTAGGCACTGACTTCATAGCACACTCATAGCACACTTTCAGCTTCGCTGCACTCTCGGTGAAGATGGAGCAGATATGGAGATCAAGTCGATATCTCGTAGGAAGGTGACATCCAGTAATAACAAGCTGCAGGCTGTGAACCCACAGGACTGCTTATTGAAATGGAATGTGCTGTTTTTGTTCATTTCTCATCATCAGAAAGGAGAAACTGCAACTAAAGCATAATAATGGGGGACTGTGAGCCACCAGTAGTGCTCTTGTTCTTCAGAGATAACGTACTTGTTCCTACTCAGGTGAGTGACATCTCTGAGATTTTCATGGTCAGATGAATGACAATAAGTGCTGCCTCGTTTCTTAGAATCAGTAACCTTTTTCTTTATTAACAAACGACCTATACTCTGAAAGGAAATATTCACGGCCTACTCTGAAAGAATTAAGATTATTTTTTGAATCAGTGTCCTTCAAACTCTTGACTGCAGCCTATGCGAAAATATGTTTTACATTCACCATCCAATATATATACAAGTTCTATCAATTCAATGAAAAACAAAGCAAGTTTTCATAAAACAATACTAAGCGAATTGCATTCCATTTCTCTACCATTCTATTCTTTTTGTTGTTGTTGTTAATCCTCACCTGAGGATATTTTTCCATTGATCTTTTTAGGGACAGTAGGAGAGGGAATGAAGGAGGGAGGGAGAAAGAGAGATGTGAGAGACACATCGTAAGACCCTGACTGGGACCAGGGATTGAACATGCAACCCACGTACGTGCCCTTGACCGGAATCAAATTTATAACCCTTTGGTCCATGGGGCAACGCTCTACTTGCTGAGCCAAACAGGCCAGGACACCATTCTTTTCTTTTAAAATCTAGTCATCTTATTTTAGAGGACAAAGATGCGTTATATAATTACATTTCAGAAATTGTTTACAATCCCTATTGAAGCAACCTGGTCAGAGATTCTTTAAACTCCTTAGCTCATCAAGTCCACATCGAAGAAATTGTTTACTCTTTAGGTTTGATCATCAGACTGTTCCTTAGGTCTCTCATGAGTTGCAATGTCTATTCCTTGTGGTTATGCTAAGATTGGAAACATTTGCTCTATAAATTCTTTGCCTGCATAATCATCTTTGGAGAAGAATTAAGAGTCAAAGATATTGAGAAGAGGGCTTAATTGTAGCAGGTATGTTTATATATTTAGATCTACAGCCTCATTTTTTTTCCAATAGGAAAATATTTATCTGGAAAATATACTTGCAAAGTAAACATTTTTTTTATTCTTTGCATTTCCTGAGTTTTGCACATGTGGTGGGAATCTAGATAATAACACAAAGCAAAATTTTGTTTGAGATTTAACTTGATGTCTTTAACTTAATTTTACTCAATGAAATGCTTACATTAAAAAAAAAAAAAATGAGAAGCCAAAATAACAAGGTAGCCATTTGGGGCATCTGTTCTATATTGTGGGTGATTTCTAGGCATTTTGCTTTGTTTCAAGTATACTTTAATTTTCTGATAATTTTATAGGTAATGGTCCTCATTTATTATGCCTTGTTTCAATCTGGATCTCCTTTAGACTTCAATAATAAAATATTGTCACAGTGGAAGGTGGTTTGATATTTTGCTTCTATGCACCTAAATTTTCTGTATTGGTGAGGCCTGAATACTTGACAAAGTAGCACCATTCTGAAAAACTCATTCCTTTTCCTGGGTTTATGTTTCTGATTTTCAGTTTAACCGTGAGGGCTGGAATGACTTAAACCAGGGGCTTTAATCCCATCTGTGCCAGCCACATCCTTAAGATCGCCTGTATTTTTTTTTTTTTTTTTTTTTTATCCTCACCCGAGGATATTTTTCCATTTTTTGTACAGATAGAGTGGGAGGGAGAGAGAGGAAGGGAGAGAGAGAGAGAGAAACATCGACGTGAAGGGACACATCGAGTGGCTGCCACCCACACGACCAACCAGGGCCGGGGACAAACTGCAACCAAAGTACGTGCCCTTAGCGGGAACCGAACCCGGGTCTCTCCGGACCGCAGGCCGACGCTCTAACCGCTGAACCAAACCGGCCAGGGCATGATCGCCTGTATTTTAACTTCACCATCTGTAAATGGGAATAAATAAATAAAGATGTTCTTACCATCTCAGAGCATTGATGTGGGATAAGTCCAGCAAAGAGCTTTGGTAGAGGGAATTTCTTTTATACATAATAACACAGAAAGAGGAATTACGCTCCATTTCAAAGTCTTGTTACTTTTAATGTTATCAAATATAACAATTTTCCTCAAGGCGGATGCTAAACGTATTTAAAAGCTATTGTTTCTAATTCAGATATGCTCTCATTGTGGAAGATTAATTAGAAAATGCAGTTTAGAAACAGAAAATATAAACATTTCTCATTCCATTGCCCAGAGATAAGCACTGTTAACTATTTTGGTATGGATACTCTTCCAGTATGGTTTGTTTTCCTGTGTGCATCCATGTCATGAACATCTTATCTTTAATTAGAATTTCCGAGTGCTTGTAAACTGTTACATTGATGGGCGTTTCACAGTTTATTTAACTAGTTCCTATTGTTTGAGTCTCAGTATGGTCTTTCCCTGTTTCTCTCTGAGTGTGTCCCTTAAGTTTACCAAGATGAATACCCTTGGAGCAGAGTCTTGGCACACATTCTGAATCTTTCCTTAGGATGATGCTGAATACAGTTTAAAGAGGCAGCTCAGAGTGGTGAAAATTAAACGGGCATTAGGAGAATTAGATTTGGCTTTTAACTTTGTCATCAATTGTTTCTGTAACCTTTACATCACTTTCTTTCCTGGGCTTCCTTTTCCTTCTCGTTCGGTAAGATGAGCCAACTTGTGAAGGGGTTTAATTCTGACCGCAGTCATTGGGTATTTTCTAGACAAGAAAATTGGACTGGAAGGGACTTGAGTGTCTCTTCTGATGAAGTCTGTTTGGTGGTTTACTCATTTTTGGTGACACTGAAGGTACTGAGTATCCTGTGGTGCTTTAGAATCATAATTATAATCATCCTTAATCAGTAATTATGATTAATGGTGTCTGAGCTTGAGCCTATTCCGACATTAGGAAATCCTTTATTGACCAGCTTGCTTATAGTAAGTTATTGATGTTAACATTGTTTCTTTCTTTATTTAAATTTTATTTTGTATTTTTTTAAATCCTCACCCAAGGATATTTTTCCATTTATCTTCAGATAGAGTGGGAGGGTAAGAGAGAGGCAGAAAGAGAGGGAGAGAAACATTGATGTGAGAGACACATTGACTGGTTGCTTCCCTCACCGTCTGGACCAGGGCTGGGGGATGAACTGCAGCTGAGGTTGCAACTGAACCTCCTTGGCTGGAATTGGACATGCCACTCTTTGGTCCAGGAATCATGGCTCTAACTGCTGAGCCAAACTGGCCAGGGCAACATTGTTTCGTTTAAAAGTCAGAGTTTCCTCAACTGACAAATGGATAAACAGAAGTGGCATATTCCATTTGGCCATAAAGAGCAATTAAGCACTTACACATTCTACAACATGGATGAATTTAGAAAACATTATCGAAGTCCAAGAAGCCAGTCCACATATTAAGTGATTCCATGTATAGGAAATACTCGTAACAGTCAAATCTAGAGACAGAAAGTGGGTTAGGGCTGGGAGAAGGGGTGGTCCTGGATGGATTTGGGGTGGGTGATAGCTAAAGGGTAACAGGGATTTTTGTCGAGGTGATAAAAATGTTCTAGATTGATTGTGATGGTGGTTGCACAGCTCTTGAATGTACTAAAAATTCTGTATACTTTAAATGAGTGAGTCGTGTGGTATGTGAATATCTCAAAAGAAGTCAGACTCTAAAAAGGTTTTGTTTCAAGTGTCTAGATGTTGGCATTATAGCCAAGTGGAAATTGATTGTATGAAACTCCGTGTTGTTGCTTTGTTTCCCGGAATCTCAGTTTGAATCTCAGTACTGGAGGATGACCGAATCGCAAGCCTCTTTCCCATTTGGAGTTTCTTTTGAAGGCTTTTATTAAGTACTGGCTAATCTCAACACTTTATCAGGTTTTTTTTTTTCATCCTCACCCAAGTTCATGTTTATTGATTTCAGAAAGAGGAAGTGGGGGGTGTGGGGGAGAGGGAGAGAGAGAGAGAAACAGAAACATCTATTCGTTGCCCCGGGAATCGAACCCGAAACCTTCTGGTGTATGGGACGACACTCCCCACCAGCTGAGCCAGCACTCTATGACCTGTCTTCTTTGTTTCCCTGGCTTTCTGAAGTGTGTTGTAAGATGCTCATTCTGGCTGCTTCTGAAAAGTCAATATTTTGCTAGTCTCGCTGGTGGGCTGGTTTAGTATCTGATGGACAGTGCTGTCCATTGATGCATTTATTTTTGCCGTAGCAGAACACAAATAGCTTGGAGTTAATATTGATATTTGTTGTTTTTGGTGTTGTTGACATTGGAATTTATAGCATTTTGTTGGTTATTTGCCTGAGTGTATTAACGAGTTGCTGAGATACCTCTCTATTGAATGGGCACTTCTTTCCTTAGGTGTATTAATGATGGAAAACAGAATTAGCTAGGGAAAACAGAAAGAGGGGTAAGAATTGGGTCTTTAGAAATTTAGACCATGTTGGGTTATTTTCACATCCTTTAGGAATTTCTACTGGGATCATAAACATTAAGGTAAAAATTCAGTCAAAAATTTTGTTTTTCCTTCCAAAGGCCTACAGGATGTGCGTGTGGAGTTATTGTTATGTAAGTTTTGTCTTAAGCCTCTCTTGTTCATAAAACATATCTCAGTCTTAATGCAGCAAAGGCAAATTTGGCCGAATTTCTGAAGCAATTCGTGACTATTATTTCCAATAAATTAATCTATTTAGATATGCGTTGAGTACTTTTCCTGGCAAAATGGAATATTATGCAACTAGAGGAGACTAACTCATCTCTTGGAATTAGCCTGTGACTTTGATCTTACATAAATGGGTTTCTTCAACAAAGTTTCTGTTTAATATCTGAAATAATCCCAGCTTTATTTAAGAAAGGTTTTAGCCAGAGCATTTTCTGTGTTGTTACTGAGAGGTCAGAATTGTCTGTCACCATGAGTGGAGTTTGTTAATGGGTTCTCGAGAGACAGAGACGTCTTTTTCTTTTTTTAATTGATTTGAGAGAGAGAGAGAGAGAGAGAAACAGACATTGATTTGTTGTTCCACTTATTTATGCATCATTGGTGGATTCTTGTCGGTGCCCTGACCAGGGATGGTACCTGCAACCTTGGTGGATCAGGATGATGCTCTAACCAACTGAGCTACTTGGCCAGGGTGGGATTGAGAGGTCTTTTCCTCCCATCTAGAACCTCTCTCTGCAAACCCTAAATAAACACTGTTTATTTTAATGAAACTGGGAGGTTTTAGAGAGTTGAGATATGAAATTAGGTACAAGTATTTTTGAAGACTTTGAATCCACATGTGGGATTTGCACATCTGCCGTGTGCCCGGCACACAACAAGTGATCTATATAGTCATTCAGTGAGGATTTATTGGGGGCCCTGGTGTGCTGGGCGCTGTATTAGAGTATACAGACATGAAAAGACAGTGTACTTACAGATAGTGAATGCTGTAATGGGACTATGCATGAAATGGCCGTCCAAGGTGGTATACGTTCTTTGTAGGCAGAGATGGGCACGGAGTTAAAAAGGCAGTGGAAGGGGCGGGGGAGGGCCCTCTGGGAAAGGAATGGAGGTGTGGTGTGTTTTAAGGGGCTGCATGTAGTTGATATCAGAACATAGGGTAGCTGTAGAAATTATAAGAGAAGTTGTGATAAAAGTCATGTTTCAGGAATGTTACCTGGGAGGAATCTCAAGATGGCTTAGAGGGAACAAATTCAGAGTTAGCCCACTCAGAAGTCTGCTGCTGTAACCAGGCAGTGCCCGACTGTGGAGATAGACAAGACAGGTGTGTGTAGGAATGAAGGAGGGGACACGGTTCTCATTTGGATCAGGGACCGCGTTGAGATTCTTATGAAAGCAGTGGATCCTTATCTCAAGAGAAGTCCATAGATGTATCTACATGTAAACATTAACAGGCAGTTCCAGAAACCCATTCATAGACTATCAGAGCTCTGTGGATCCCTGGCTCAGAACCCTTGGCCAGTAGAATGGTGGAGAAAAAAGAACCAATAACTCCATGTTGACCAGAATCTGGGAATTTAGGAGATTATCAGTGTAGCCAACAGACTGGGCCAGTTGGGTAGAGTATCTTATGGATGGCAAGGATGAATGGTGATTTTGCATTATATATTGAGATTTCCTCGTAAGAATAAGTACAGTTCATTTACCTCTGGTGAAGTATTTACTGTACTTGTACTCTGCTTGATAAAGCATAATAAAGTATACCTCTTGGCTGATGCAGGGTTTAGATCAATTCTAGCAGAGCTGCAGTTTCAAAGGTAGTGTGTGCTGGTTTAAAATGCTCGGCCCAATGACTGCATTGTGCTGTGTTGTGTAGGAGGCGGTACTCTTATTGTGCATTGTCGGTCATGACTTTAGCATTTAGTGGGCATTTTTGTTTTAATCTTTGAAAATGTGACTGATGGCTAGAGACTAGGAATGAGGCTGAATAAACTTTGAAAGGAAACTGGACTATCAGAGCTAAGCAGGTCCTTTTTCTACACATGGAATGCCTTTACTCTCATTTGTTTCATATTTTGGTTGACAGAGTTCTTAGGCAATAATTTCCACCTCTAAGGAGTCACTTTGAGAATTTCTTGGGTCCCCAAGAACACTGATAATTTGTAAAGCAGGTTGGAAGAGGATTGTGAAATCAGAGTCTGTCTTCTAGGTGGGTGAGGAGATACTGTCTTGTTTCTCCTCTATCGGATTAGAAGCACACCCTGGGCTCCAGGAAACGGACTGTGCGCCTGGTTTGGAGAGATTTGGTGTTCTGGTATTTAACAGTCACTTTTCCGTGGTTTTTTCTGTTTTTCACCCGAAAGCTTATTGTGAGGAAGGTATGGGGACTTGTTAGAAATGCAGATCCCCAGTTTCTGCTCCTAAATTGCTGATTCAGTCTGCATTCTATCAGGATCCCACAAGTGATTCATGTGTGTGTTCAAGTGTCAGACTTACTGGACCAGTTCACCTACTGCCCAGGAACCTGGGCTCTCAGAGCCCCTTTGCTGAAGTTCATGGCTTTTTCTTTTATTTTCTACTTAGTGGTGATGGGGAACATCTGGTCACCATCTTTCATATATAAATTTTGGGGGAATTAAAGATGATTTAGGTGCCTCTTAGCCTTTTCTTTTAAAGCCTGATAACTGAAGTTTGTAATCTCTTTCCTCACAGAGAAGATTATTTTTAAGCCTTTCATCTTGTAATGCCTCTAGTTTCTGTTTTCTAGATGATTTGAAGTTTTTGTTTTTTTTTTCTCCTAAAATGGGCAAAATACTCTTATTAGGATCTGGGTTGCTACAAGCAAAATAACTCCTGATCCATGTATTTTATGTTCTTCTTACTCTTAAGATCTAGGGACATTTGGCTGCATTTTTGGTTTCATTTGAAAGATTATTTTTTAAGCAGTGAAAATAGCAACTAATTCTTCCTTGTAGGAACTTCAAACCCGAAAAGTACTGGCTTTTCCTTGTGTCTCTGAAGACTGGAACGAATTGATGAGTGGTCTTTAGAGCCTGTTCGCGTTGGTACTTCAGGCCAGAGTGGCTGGTTGGTTGGAGTGTCGTCCCGTGCACGGGAAGGGCACGAGGTCTGTTTCTGGTCAGGGCACGTGCCCAGGTTGTAGGTTTGATCCCTGGTTGGGGGAACTACCAGAGGCCACCAGTTGATGTTTCTCTCTCTCTTTTTTAAAAACTCATACCACCTTTGCTTTATTGCTAAGCACTTCAGGTAGATATGGATTACTCCAGCTTTACCACCAGGTTCCCAGACTGACTGATGTTGAATTAACAGTCAAGATCTCCAACCAGGTCACCAAAGGCCCTGTAGCTGTGGGTTTGGAGGTTTGAACTTCCCCATTGGAGCTGGAGACGGGGGTGGACAAAGAACATGTGCAACTCTTGAGGACCACAGTGGAGCTCAGGCTGAGGCTGGACCCCAGTGCTACGTCAGCCTGTGGGTTTGGGCAACCCCCTCAGCTTCACTTGGTGCCCAGTTCCCCTCTGAGTGTGGCACATGGAGTCCAAAAATTAGACATCTTTCAGCCTTGTTCTTGATGCCAAAAAGTCTCTTCTTCTTATTTTAAAAATCAGTGAAAACATATCCTTGGGTGAGGATTAAAAAATAAATAAATAGAAGAATGAAAGGAAAGAAAGAATTAATAAAATTAATAAAGGGAGGCAAGAAGGCAGGGAAAGGAACTAGCTGAATAATCCAAAGCAGAAGAACTATTAAAAGTCAATCAGTCAAGCCTGGCTGGTGTGGCTCAGTGGTTGAGCGTTGACCTGTGCACCAAGAGGTTGCCGGTTCAATTCCTGGTCAGGGCACATGCCCAGGTTGTGGGCCCAATCCCCAGTGGGGGGCATGCAGGAGGCGGCCAATTGATGTTCTCTCTCATTGATGTTTTTATCTCTCTCTCCCTCTTCTTCTCTCACTAAAATCAGTAAAGAAAAGTCAGTCAAATGGGAAATAAGCTTAATGTTGGTGATTGTTTTATACATCTTTTGGTTTGGAGATTCAAAGGAGAATTCCTTGAAGCATTAACATTTTTCTCTTGATTTTTGAATCTCAGAGCTTGTTTATATAAAAAGTTCAATTTTGGTGAAGAAAAAAGGCATAAAATGGCTTCTTTGGTTATTTTATTTTTTAAGCATCAAGTTTTTTTTAAAGGCATCAGCCCTCACCTTTTGCATTGGTTTAGCCTGGGCACCTTTGAAGTTAGTGCAAGTTGTAGCTCTAAATGAGATGTGCATTAGTTTTCTGCATTAAAATGTCTTCTTTAAACTATGCCTCCTTTTTTTTTTTTTTAAAGATGATATGATTTGTGTGGTTTTAAACCTTTATAAGAGCTGCAGAAACTTGGCATATTCAGGATTTACTTTACCACCTTGTCACAAAAGGAGGAGACAATAGTGGTTAATTCATTCATTGCTTTTTATCACATTTACATTCAGTTGTAAGTTCAGCATTAGTATGCTGAGTTGTAATTTAAACCCTAAAGGTTTCTCTCTTTTGCCAACGTCCAAATGAGTCCTTACAAAAGCCATGTGGCTGATTGGCAAATAAGACCTGGACAAGTGCTCGCCATGCAGTTCAGTGATAGTCTTCTCAGCTTCAGTGTGGCTTTCATTGTACAGTAATGTCTGTCTGCTTGGTGTCCTGCCTTTGGTATTTCATTTTATTGAGTTTGTTTGCATCACCGCTAATCCACAAAATTTGGAGGTTCTGGAAAGGCTGATGGGTGAGGGAGGCAGAGGCTCGTCTGTGCAAACACTGCGTGCCGATTGAGCCACTAAGGCACGCAGTTCAGCCTTCCGTGACCTCACATGCACATAGTTAACATGAAAGCATTTCTCTCTTTCCCTAGGCAGGCGCGTGGGGTCGGAGTTAGTGCGAAAGAATGCGTGGATGTGGAACCTCAAGGTTGCTCTCACTGCATCTGTGTTCCTTGGAAAGCAGCCATCATTCGATTTTACTATTTTTTTTTTTTTTTTTAAGATGAAGGAAGAAGCTTATTGTCTAGGGATGCTATAACATCAATAATAAATACTTCATAATAAGGCATTTATAACAAATGATGAACTGTTGTTGGCTGTTTATATGCATCTCCTTGGGTCTTTCTGATTTTGTAGTTTGTTGGTTCCTTCTTTGCTCGATGTTATGAGTGGAGTAGAGGATGATGCCTGAGGGGAGGAAGGGTGGATGGAGAGGCAAATCAAACAAGGACATGTTCAGGTGACTACACATCATTTATGAACACATAGTTATGGCCTTGTGTCCCTTCAAAGAATAGGCGCTTTTATTAGCATTAGGATGGATTATATCGATTGAGATGATTGAAGTGGCTTTTCAGAGATAACTACCAGCATCTAGTGATGTGTGAAGAGGATGCCTGGTAGGTGATAGGACCTGGCTTGCTCACGTAGGAATGGTGCATGCTTTGCAGAGAAGAGTTGATCAAGAGGTGATGCAGGTCACTTGAACCATTGGAAAGGACAACTTAAAAATGATTCAAAAACAGAAGATGCTGGACTTTCATTTCTTGAAGGTTGAGTTAATCAGGAAAAGTATATTAGTAATTTATTGCTAGATGACAAATTACTTCAAAACCTAGAATCTTAAAACGGTAGTCAACATTCTGTGGGTCAGGAATTTGGGTGGTTCTGCCTTATGGTGTGTCACACAAGGTTGCAGTCACGTGAAACAGCTGCTATTTTATGAAGACTTGATGGACTGGGGCACTCACTTCAGAGCTGTCTCATTGACATTGGGTCTGTTTTGGGGCCTAGCTACCACAGAAGGACACTTGATTTAAAAAAAAAAATCTTAGTTGCGTTTCTCCTTCTAATGGTAAGTCAAATAACACTAATTTACAGCCTGTTTAGGCTCACACATGGAGTAGAGTATATGGGAGACATAAATTCTCAATTTAGTAGGGAGATACCATATACCCTAGGGTAAGGATTTTTCTGTGGCTAATGAAAGTTTGTTTTCTTTTTCCTTCTCCACCCCCCACAGAAAGTAACCATTGCCTTGATTTTTATGGTGTTTATGTACTTGTTTTATTTTATAGTTTTACATCCTAGGCATGTGTCCCTAAACAATATAGTTCAGTTTTGCCTGTGTTTTTTGCCTTTATCGTTGGAAGTATTACTGATCCCCCCCCCCCCCCCGCCAGGCCTTCACCCGTGGATTATGCATATATGCATATAAATTCTTTGGTTAATCTCTTCCCTCCCTTTGCCCTCTTCCTCCCTGTTCCATCCTTCCATGTCTCTGGATCTATTTTGTTCATCATTTTATTTTATTCATTAGATTCCACATATAAGATTATGTAGTATTTGTCTTTCTCTGACTGGTTTATTTAGTGTAGCATAATGCTATCCAGGTTCCTCCATGCTATCTCAAAGGGTGATTTAATACAAATGCATGAACTAATTGGCATGCATCACTAGCCTGTTGAATTTTTGAGCCCTAAGATTACTCTGTTGAGAGATAAGCTATAGTTAGAGGTCTACCAATGGGGAGTCCAGTTTAGTGTGTGAAGCAGATTTATGGTTCATAATGTGTTCATTATATGAAAGATTCATTTGCAAGTTTGGTCAGTTACCTGTCCGGCCATAGTTTAAGTAAACTGCACAGCATCCATTGCGAATGGATAGTTTTTCTCTTTATAGTTGGTTGGAGCTTTTGGTTTCTTTTTAGATTGCTAGTTTTGGTCCTGTGGGAGAAATTTTATTACTGTATCTGACAAATGACCCATGTTGGTGATGAGTCTCATCTCACCATTTATTTTTGGAATGCCTTCTACATGCTTAAGGTGAGTTTTCATTCTGTGCTCACTCACCTTGATAGAGACCTTGGCCTCTCCCCTTGTGCTTTAACCTTGGCAAAGACTTATGGCTGACTTTGCACTTCTGAGAACTTCTTTGCAGCCTGAACATTGGCCATTTAATACCAATTAAAGGCAAGAGCTGTTAATCTCCGTGGATTGTGATTAATTATAGCCCATATTCCAGTCATCTGAGATGGAGCTGCTTTTCTAGTTTCATTTATTTGACTCCTTTATTGTTGTTGGCTGATAAAATCTGAGGAAGAGGCAGATGCTTATTTGAGGATAGGAAGAGTATTTTGACATCAAGGGGAGTTGTCTGGGAATCAGAAGACGCAAACACTGTTCTCACCTTGTTGCATCTTTGGGCTAGGTTGGGTATATAAGGCAACATAGTGAAGTCAGATAGCCTGAGGCCAAGTCAATGTGATCAGGGTCCTAGTTCCAGCCTGAAGACTAGTTGGTGTGTGGCTTGGAACAAATCATTCAATCTCTGTACCAGTTTTCTGATCCATAATATGAAGGGTTTAAACTCAGTTATTTTTATTGCCCCTCTGCTTCAACAATTCTTTTAAAAATTGGCTGTTCTCCTTATAGGTCATATGCAATGTCATGAGATTAATCAAGTTTAATTCTTCAACTTGAGATTTTGAGAACCAGTCTTTGTAAAGAAGTTCTTTGGGCATTTTGTGGTGATGGGAGAAGTCTGGTCCCTCATGACAGGTATAAGAACTGAAAGATTTTTATCCATGAACAGTTCAGGAGAGTTTGACTTTGTGCCAGAATATGGAGAGGAGAGTAGAAATGGGTATGGTTCAACAATTTAAAAAAAAAAAGAAAAGAATTGGGTTTGGTGTTTCTGAAGCACTTTGGCTCAGTTGGATTTTAAAGGCAATCCCTAGCTGGAAAGAATTATTTTGAACTCTGGGATATGGGGGTGCAATCTAATTTATGAAGCATGACTTATATCTACTCTGTAGTTGTTTTTTCACTAAAAATCAGGGCACATGATTGGATGAAAGTGTTCTGGGTTTGAGAAGTAGGCTAGGAGATGTTCTTTGCATACAGAAGAATAGATTTTTCCAAATGGGATTGGTTATGTTGACGTCAGAAATGTGCAGGCCTGTGGAGAATTTTTTAGTTTATTTGAGCCAAACTAATAACAGTTGCTGGGAAGCAAAATCTCAACGGACTGAGAAAATGCTCTGGAGAATGGCAGTTTTACAGCTTATTTTATACATAAGAACAAAAGGAGGAGCTGTAAAGAGGGTTATATGAAATTCACTGGTGGTAGATTAAGGGGGTGGGAGAAAGCAAAGTGGGGAAATCTCTAGGATTGGCTAAAAAAGGCAAAAGAGAGAAACACATACTTCTTTTACATTGATGACTACAGGATAGTTAAAAATTAACATTTACAGCACATAGAGATGGTATGTGGGGAACAAGATAACAATGAGGAGCTATGTGGTCTCCTGTTCGGGTGAGGTGGGTGTGCCCTGAGGGGCTGGAAAAGGAGATTATTTGACATTTCAGAGGTATGCTATCATAGATGCAAAAAGACAATGGACAGGCCCGTTTAAGGTAAAGATTGACCTTTGTCAAGGAAGCTACAGGCCTAGGACATGACTACCCACTAGGACCCACTTTTAGTTAGGAATTTATGTTCAGGCCATCTTATGTGATCACTTTTGGTCTCAGAAAGTGTAAGGGGCCCACTATTCAGGCCTCTCTGAGCTTGTCAGGTTTACTATGTGGCCCCCTTGTCATCCATGGTTGTGTAGACAGTGGGAAAGGATATTTGAAGCTATGGTTGATCTATATGATTCTGTCCTGCTCCCCTTCCCCCATCCTTCATGAAAGGGGCCATGGTAGAGGCTACCTGGCCAAACGCTGAGCCACCTGCCCTTTTTCCGCCTCCTTCAGTATAACTCCCAGTGAACTGGTCCTTCCTTTTTGGTTTTTACTTAAGTGTTTCAAAGCCAAGGCCTCACACACACACAAATGCACAAACCATGCAAATCAACGGAAAAACTGTAAATGTGTGTACAGGTGGCATAGCAGTGTGCAGAAGGGTTGTAGTTTATATACATTTTTTAAATCATGTCTTTAAGTTAGTTTACCTTTTTTTTTTTTTTTTTTCTTTAAAGAGGAACATTCTAACCTGGAGGTCACGTTATTTATTCATTGATTTGGTTCCCTTTCAGCGCCAAGCATCGATGGCTGCCACCGTAGTCTTCGTTCCCCTTGCCCTCCTCTGGCTTGGCGACCTTTTGGAGGAGGGCCATGACACCTGCTCGGTCAAAAGAAAAGTCTTTTCCCTGGAGTGATGTTCAGGGTAGAACCATCTCACTATGTTCATTACATTAATAGTTCTTGAATGGATGAAGAAACGTGGTCATAGGTTTAACACTAAAAGAGAGGCTGCAGAGGGGAGTCTTTGACACTAAATGCTGAAGGGTTGGGTGTGAGAGGGACTAGCCACTTTGAGGCCAGGGTGGTGTTTTTCCCAAGTGCTAAAAGAGAGATTGAACTGTCCTGCTTGGCATATGGGTGAGGGTCTGGGTCATCAGGACCAGGTAATACCTTTGTTACAAATACGTGGGTGAATATCATTTATTATACTTTTTTTTTTTTTAAGAGAGAGAGGGAGAGAGGTGGACAGAGAGAGAGAGAGAAAACACCGGTGTGAGAGGAAAACATCAGCTGCTGCCTCCTGCACGCGCGAATCAAACCTGCAACCTTTTGGTGCGTGGGACGACACCCAGACAACGGCCACACCAGCCAGGGCAACACTTGGACTTTCTTGATGAGAGAATAGTGTGATGGCTGCAGAAAACTGAGCGCTGATCTTGTGTCAGCTGTAGGTACGTGAGTTTAAAAGACAACGTTGCACCAGTGGGTTTTTTTAGTCAAAGTGTTTGAAAAACAGGTAGATAACTAGAATGAAAATGAGGAATATAACAGAAAAGTCTTAATGGATTTTCATTTCTTAAATATCCCAAATTAAACTTGAATAACCAGAGACATAAAGTTAGGGGGAGGGATGGTGAGAAAATGCTTCACAGTTGACTTTTTGTTGGAACCCCATTGCTGCCATTTGGTGAAACCTAGTTTCCTTCTGTTTGAGTGCGGATTTAATAAGGCTGCCACATCATCTTTTTTTTTTTTTTTTAATTTATTGATTTGAGAGAGAGAAAGAGAAACATCGATTTGTTGTTCACCCATTTATGCCTTCACTGGTTGATTCTTCTAAGTGCCCTGACTGGGGAATCAAACCTACAACCTTGAAGTATCATCATGACGCTCTAACCAGCTGAGCTGCCTGGCCAGGGTGCCCCATCATCGTTAGTGGCCTGTGATCCATTGTGCTGATTCTTTTTCCTTCGCCCCCAGATCCACTCTGCTGTGCACACCCCTCCCCTCACCCAGCTCATCTTTGTAGACTCTGTCAGAGGCCCTCCAGCTCTCCTGTCCGTGTGGGCTCAGCCAGTGGAAGTCAGCAGGAGTGGGTTGGCAGGTTTTATTCTGCCCCCATCGCCCGCTGCACTGTTCTGCCTTCAGACCACGAGGTGGTCACACTCTTCACTGTTGCTGTCAAGTGAGGACTATAGTTTTACATTGGTGGATATGAGATGTTATTACAGTTTCATGTATATATACATAAATGTAAATATATATGTAAACACACAGATGTGTTTTTTATATTGTTTCTTCAGTGAGTTTTAAGTCCTTTCAAGGACTTTCAAGGCTGAATTTTATTACGTTCTAGTGCCTGAGCGAACTGTTACCTATTCTTTGATTTTTTTTCATTTCAAATGAACATTTGTTTATTTATTAAAATCCTCACCTGAGGATATTTTTCCATTTATCTTCAGATAGAGATAGAGAGAGAGAGAGAGAGAGAGAGAGAAAGAAAGAAAGAAAGAAAGAAAGAAAGAAAGAAAGAAAGAAAGAAAGAAAGAAACATTGACATGAGAGAGACACATTGCCTCTCCCAGGACCCCGACCAGGGCTGGGACTGAACTGCAACCGAGGTACATGCCCTTGACTGCAATCAAACCTGCAACTCTTTGGTCTGCAGGCTGATGCTCTAACTGCTGAGCCCAACTGGCCAGGGCTCAAATGAACATTTTTGATCCCATATTTTAAACGTGCTCAGATGAACTCGTTCCTTTCCATGGAGGTGCTGGGCTCATCTGGGGCCCCACATGGACTCTTGCAAATAATCACCAGTGACACTTGCTGTGGCCTCCTCACTGGCTTTTTCGACAAAGCTGGGGTGTTTGATTCCACATCAGTAGACAATTCCAAAGCCTGTGTAATCTCCAAGTAGACATCAGTGGTCGACTCTAGACCACCAGTGAGTCAGCAGCTGGCTTTACTTCAGCCTGGAACTCTGAGTCATTGAGAATGTCTGCATCCACGACGATGTGTGGAGTATTGAGGAGAAAGTCAGGAGGAACCTGGTAGAAAGGATGAGGGCCTTCCTGATCCTGGCGCGGGCGGGGAGCGCAGAGGGCTGGAGAAGGTGAGGAGGCAGGTGGCAGGCCCTCAGTGCCACTATTACCTATTCTTGTTACAGAAGCTTTTCATGGAGGAAGAGCTTTGAGATCTTACCAGTTTTCATGTTAATAGAGAAACAGCAATCGATGTTTGGAACATTGATTGATGTGTTCACCAACCACTGCTCCAGCTTCTCTACCTTCTCCAGTGTGAAGTAGCTCATCAGACTGAAGGAATGGGCAGAGGCACTGCGACGGGACCCACATAATCCTCGGTGCTTCTGCCTGAACATAGGTTATGGGGATCAAGTTATATAAGAGTGAGTGTTTACAACAGGACTTGGCACGTGGCAAGAACTCAGTAATGGTTTGATTAGGATCTAGTCTAATCCCTTCATATTTAGGGAAAAAAAGAGGTAGCTGGGCCTGGCCAGTGTGGCTCAGTGGTTGAGCATCAACCCATGCACCAAGAGGTTGCCAGTGCGATTCCCGGTCAGGACACATGCCCAGGTTGTGGGCCAATCACCAGTGGGGGGCATGCAGGAGGCGCCAGTCGATGTTCTCTCTCATCGATGTTTCCATCTCTTTCTCCCTCTCCCTTCCTCTCTCTCTAAAAATCAATAAAGAAAAGAAAATTAAAAAAAAAAAAAAAAAAGTAGCCAGGAATGTGCACTTTCATTTGGACAAGAAGTCTTACTAGAAGGCTTTCTGACACCTATGTTTTTATTTTTTGTTTTCTATTATATATGGGTTATGTAAAATCATATGTGTATCTAGGTCTTTGTTTCCTTCTCTATCTATAGGAGATGATCTTGGCTTTTCTTTGACTTTTGTGTCTTTAAGGTTTCACGATTTGTGAAATCCTAAGCAGAATTTAGGAAGACATCTTGAAAACATCACTGTTTGGTTTTCTCGTTTTAATTAATAGTTTAACTAAAACTGGGTTATATCCTGTCTGGGCTCCTGCCATTCCTGTGTTACAATTATCTTGGGAGTTTGTTTTTAAAAAAATTACCTAATTAAGATATAATCCACAAGCCATAAAATTCACTCTTTTGAAATCTATAATTGAGTGGTATTTAATTTTGCAGTATTCTTATTACTCTTACTTCCAAGAGTCACTCTACTCTCCCCTCCTCCTGGCTCCTACTTTTCTACTTTCTTCATAGGTTTACTTACTTTGGATATTTCATATTTATAGAAATTATAGAATATGTAGCCTTTTGTGATTTGACTTCCATTTAGCATGACATTTTCAAGGTTCATCTGTGTTGTAGCATGTATTAGTACTTCATTCCCTTTTAATGGCTGCATAATACTCCATTATATAGATATACCTCATTTTTAAATCCATCCATCAGTCGATGCACATTTGCAGTGTGTCTACTTTTTGGCCCTTCTGAATAATGCTTCTGTGAGCATTCATGCACAAGTTTTTGTATGGACACATTATTTTGGGGTAGGGGGTGGGAGAAGGGAGCTGTTCTTGCTTTGTTTTTAGCAGAGGTTTCCAGGGCTGGGATCCTTTGAACTCTGTATGAATCTGACACTGTTGAGAGGAAAGTTCCTCTGAAATTAGGTCTGCCCTAGGGACTTCTGCAAGGGGTCAGATGGACTGATGGGAGCCGAGAAAGGAGCTTGGAGCCAGTGATGGCTGAGGAATGCTGAGGTCAGCATGCAGTGTGGCATTGAGCAGTGTGGTCTTGGGTGATCACCCATCACATGCCTTATCTGTAGGGGAAGAGTGATGTTCCCACTGAAAACAGTGACCTCTTTCAGACACTAGTTAAGATGAATGAGTGTGTCTTGGCTGTGCTGAACCCTTCCTTTAACTGCTCTCCACCTCAGAGGCAGCCCTGCCATCGGGGTACAAGTAGTAAAATAGGAGAAATCTGGAGAAATGCAAGTTGTCATTGCTTTCTTGGAAGTGGATGTTATCTTGGGCATCAAGTTAACACCAGTTAATTTCCAGCATCCTAGGTGAAAAGTACCAGATGTCGGACACTTGGGGACTTGTGGTCATTCACTTTCGTGACAGTCTGAGGAGCACAGGGCTGATGGAGACCTTGGGAAGGAGGCAATGTGCAGATAACCTGCTTTCTCCAGTACATAGATCTGGGTTGGAATCCTGCTTTGCCAGTCTCTCTCCAGTTAATAGGAATAGTGATGACTGCTTGTTGGAGCTGTGGATAGATTAAATAGGACCACAGTTGTAAAGAACCTGTCACAGTGGCTGACATAATAGATTATTTGTAAATATTAGTTAATTTCCTCTTTCATCTGGTGCATGGCTGAGCTTCTAGGTAAAACTGTCATCTTGGAGAGAGATTGGGACAGAGAGCCAGCCTACCCTGTAACTGTTAGTACTTATTTGAACTTGGACCGAGACTTCAGTTCCCTTCCCTAGATCCTGAAGGTCTGTGGCAGTATTAAAATTCTTAGACAGGTATCTGGTCTTATTTTCAGACTTGTAGGAGTGAATCTGTCTTTTAGAGTTCTTGATGACATTTAATGCATTTCCTTTTCATCGTCAATAGCTGTTTTCTTCAATGTGGTAGCCATCAGCACCACAGGTAACTATTTTCAAGGTAAATTAATTAAACTTAAATAAAACAACCACTGGAAATTTAGTTTTTTACACTACCCACATGTCACGTACACAGTTACAGGTGACTGGTAGCTACCATATTGGACAGTGGAGGGACAGAGCCCGTCTGACATCACAGTAAGTGTTGTTGCCCAATCCTGTTCGTATTCTATAGAGCGAGGAGTGGAGACTTCAACAGAAGCGCATTCTTGCATTCGTCTGCTTGTGGCTGGAACTCTCTTATCCCCTCGATTTGCATTGCCAAAATGATTGCTACCTACAGTTATGACCCACAGTAGTGTCTTTGTTGAGACATTTGTTTCTCAGTTCTCCTTAAAGCTTCAAGCTTAAAGACAGATACATTTAGCCTGTGTTTACTCTACAGTCTCATCAGCTCTCCAGACCTCCACCATGTCATAGGGATGGATTTGCATTTGGGTGAAAGTTTATAATATTGCAAGCATCTTTTCAAGTAGGTCATTTAAAAAGAATGTGTTTGAATGGAGCTTGCTCTGAGTCGTATTTAGCACTTTAATATCCATTTCCATGTACAGAAACATCTAAATTAACAGGATATATACATTGTTTCAGAGGTCCAGTATTTTTCTTAGCTCTTTAAAAAAAATTTTTTTAATTGATTTTTTTAAAGACAGGAAGGGAGAGGGAGAGAGAGAAACATCAGTGTGAGAATGGATCATCTACCAGGGGACAACATCTACCAGGGATCCCTACCAGGGATCAAGCTCACAACCCAGGCATGTGCCCTGACTGGAAATCTAACCAGCAACCTTTTGGTGCATGGGACGATGCCCAACCAACTGAGCCACACCATCCAGGGCCTTAGTTGTGGAATGACTATTCAGGGTATCTCTCCCAAAAAATGTATACATGCTTTGAATAATTATAAATTCCAGTGGGTTAAATCTGAAAAGAAAGAAACATCAACTGAGCTGTCAGCTATTAAGTGTGTATACATTTTTTGGGGACACCCTGTATATCCATATCCTAATGCGGACTTATAAATCTGTCAGGCTAGCCACATTTGGATGTAAGTAACTCGATATCTGTAATATGTATTTCATTTCGTGTTTAACCTGCTGTTCTGTTTTTCTCTCTTTTCTTTTTGGCATTGGGTTAGCAATCGGAAGACCGAATGTTGATTCTCTTCTACCACCCCAAAACCCTTTCTTGCTGTCTTATTTATTAAGCTCTGTCTGTGTGAGTTGCTGAGGATGCAAAAATGATCACAATGAGGTTTCTGTTCTGGAGGAGCTCCCAGTTCCCTTCTGTGTGAAGTTGGGGGTAGTAACGCATGGCCTGTCTGCCTTATTGCTTTGTTGGTGGGTTTACTGGACGTGTAGATACGAGACACTGTATAGGCTGCTCATTGTTACACAACTGTCATGTATTGTTAGCATCCTTTTGTGGGCTGCTAATGAGATTCTTCGTGGAATGAGTTTTCTAGAGAGATTTTCAAGAGTGAGAAGAGGTGTTGCTGGGAGCAGGTGGGCAAGGAGAACCTATTCCAGGTGTTGAGAGGGATGGCTGGGGACGGACCGAAAGGATCAGCTATGAAGCAAGCCTAGGCAGAGGAATGGAGGCGAAACCCAGCTGTCTGTCCTGCTGTCTGTATCCATGTGTTTTCTTATGCTCTCGTGTAGGAGGAATGGGAACTTTGAGACTGGCGGAGTGATGTTGAGCCCTGCTGACGAGGAAGCGAGATTGGCGTTTAGAGACTGATGATGATATTTTAAAGGTCTGTGCGGTGTGTCCATATGCCAGGCACAAGCCATTTAAGTCAGAAGCCACTCACTCTCCTGCTTTAGGGTAGGTGCTGGGACACAGAGCACTGTGCTGGCTTATTGGGCCACTAACCCACTATTTGTTCTCACACGTTGACAGTGAACTCTGCTGTGATGGTCAGATACTCTATTTGCAGTAACTTAACTTAAAACTATAATGGTTTGTGGTGAGGCAAATCTATTTCCAAATTGTATTATTTTGTTTTACTGGTCTCCGAGTTAGACATCTGAGCCATCTTGATACATAGATCAGTGCTTAACTAAGTGAAGTGTCATATCAGAATATGGTTAAATTCTACTGTTTGTTTAGCTCTTAATCCTTTAATTTTGCTTTTAAAATTTGTATCTAGTATTTTTAAGGGTGTTAACATCATTTTTCAGTTTTCCATTTAAACCCCAGATATTTTAACAACTTGCTGAATGAAAATATGGTAGTCCCAGAAGGGTATGCTTTGCATCAGGTTTAAAAATTAATTCTCTGTTTCCAGGACCAGATGGGTGCTATAGCCCTAGCTTTGGTATGGCACATAGAGTGCTAGGGAAACTTACTGGAAAGGGACGTCTTAAATATTTGGGAGGATGGTGATATTGTTGTGTGTTCTGCTGACTTGACAATTTTTAGTTGATTCTCTTAAATAGATAATATGACACAAAGATGTGGGACATGATAATAGATATAGAGGCATCTGTTTAAAGGACTGTCCCTTACGTGATCTAGGTGATTATTTTTCTTAGATGTTGTAGTCGTAGAAAAACAATGAAATCTGTGAAAATGAAGAGGTGGGTGAGAATGCGGTAGCTTTATGAAAATGTCCACAAGCACGTAAAGTAGAAATAGATGCAGCTGTATCAGAGGTTGGCCTCGATATGGACAAAAAAGGTGAATTAAAAAAATGTTTCTGCTGCTGCCCTTACGAACATGGACCTAGTTAGTCGACACTCGTCAACTCCCTGTTTACTGCTGGTGGAGCACTTACCGCCTTTCACTGACTGTGGCTTCTCCCGGCCAGATTAAGGTCAGCCTTTTTATCCCGCGCATCTCGCAGGGTGCCTGGCACCGAGGAGGCAGGTATTCAGGAACCGGGGGTTGAATGAATGAACTGTTTGTACATGCCAAGTCAGCTCCTGTGCTTGAGCCAAAGGAGCCCATTGTCAGCCTTGGTGAGTGCACCGCCGGGAAAGCGTTTGCTTGTGTAGCAATCGAGCAGCCGGAGTCTTTTGTAAAAAGCGAAAGCGCCTTCTCTTTCTGATCTTTGTTAAGACAGCAGCGTGGTAGCCACACTTTCCTGATTGTTTGTAGTAACTTATCAGAAGTTTATGAGGTACTTACTTGTAACCATAAAACATTTCACACTCCTGGCGGGGAGCAGTCAGGGTGAAGCTGAAGCGACTGTTCCTTCTTCAGTCCACACCGGGGCCCTCATGCCTCTGCCCCTTTGCTCAGCGTTTCCCTTACTGGAGTGCCCAGCCTTTGCCTCCTCATGGATTGCTCTCGGGGTTCCAGCCATCCTAGGCTGAGCTCATATCTACCGTGTGTGAAAAGGTTGTCTTTTGAGTCAGTGGGAAAACTTTTTTTCTGCCCCATACACCCAGTGCAGGTGGTTTGCAGATGCCCGTGTAGCTTGTTTCACACAGTAGCTGTCACACGGTGGCTACTGTGCGTCTCGGTGAAACCACGCCAGTTTGAGAGCACGGAAGGGAGCAACAGTGAGAATGTTGGCATGAGCACTTACTCACTGTGCAGTTTATGGCAGATTACTTAACCGGCCTTCGCTTTCTCATAAGCAAATGGGACTTGGCATGACTAAGTGGGAGCAAGTCCACTATGCTGAGGAATGGCTCTACCAAGGTCGGTGCCTAATAAGTAGAGGTCCCTTCCCTTCTCTTTGCTTCAGATGGTGTGAAAGGAACCTTGTTTTGAAATCAAGAGTTGCTAATCTCACCAAGTCTGGTCCAAGGACATTGATTGCTACGTTTTTGTCATCACAGTTTGGTAGCGCCCGACTCGTTTTTCTGAATGGCTTTAAGCATGTGGGGTGGATGTTACCTGTGATTTTAGTTCCAGAATGACTGATAGCCAGAGAAGCAGGGAGGGTCACGAGAGCAGGGGCCTTTGACAAGGTTGCCATGGTGTGTTTCATAAACCTTCGCTCCGTGTCCAGGGCTTCCCCCAGAAGAGGCGTATCGCGACCTCTGAGCTGCACACACCCGGTTTGCCTTGTGGCCTCTTCCAGAAGGGGAAGCCAGATCTCCTGGGGTGCTCGCTGCCCAGGAAGCAGCGGGAGGAGCTCCTTGTTTGAATATCTTTGTTCACAGCAGAGATCTCATTTGAAGTTCTTCTCGTCAGCGAAAGAGCAGAATGGAAACTGGTTTAGTATTCCTGCCCTTGGGGTTCCCACTCGGCATGCGGTCACAAGAGTCACAGCCTTTATTTTATTTACTTTGCAATTTTTAAAAAATGCATCTCAGTGTTGGGAAAGCGTGAGCTGTTTCTGTGAACTTCCTGGTGGCTGTCCTCAACACACTTATTTAAAAAAAAGATTAAAATGCAGCAATGTTTTAAATGGACCCCATCAAGAAACCCGATAACTCCTGATTAATTAGCATAACAAATAGCAAAATATCTTTACATACCAGTTTTAATGATTTTGTTCTACTTTCTGAAGCACTGAATAGAAGGTAAATGTGTCCGTGGAAATGACTTACCTAGTGGAAACTCACACGCATTGCGTGGTTCCCAGACAGCTGACACCCACAGACTGTGCTCACGTTTGTATGGAGGTTTTCCTGCCAGCCAATTGCATTTACCTCCGCAGTAGACTTGTCTGAGTCAGGATGGACAGGAAGATTGCCACGAAGGAAGGTATGTGTGCCCTAGCCTTTACTTCCTCTGACGTCCTGACGTGAATTTCCCTGGGTTCTCCAGTAGGAGATCCTATGACGCTTCTGTTAATAACATGTGGGAGATCTTTTCGGACCCTCTTCAGTGCTTTCTGAGTTCTGTGAAAAGCAGGACTTAACAGAGGTTGGAAGGGAGTCTGCCCACGTCCATAGAGAGCCTGATGCCAACAGGCTGGCTGCCTAGAGTTGCTTTAGGTTTCGACTCTGACTGCATTGTTAAGGCTCTTGAAAATGGGAGTGTGGTGAGGGAGGACCAGGAGGGCAGAGAGAGGTAAAAGTCTTAATTTCTGGCAGGAGAGATGCTGATGTTAAATTTACTTACCTTAGGAACTCTGGAAAGGGGCAAAGCAAATGGGCTCTGGAAATCTAGAGGAAACCTTGTAGGTCTAGACTCTTGAGAGGTAATACTTTTTTTAAATTTAGTTTGGGAGGCAGTACTATGGTAGGCAGTTAGACAGATGGGAGCAGAGCGGTTGGTGGGCCAGGTACATAGGACACCAGGCGGAAAGTCTTGGGTGCCTAGCAGTGGGGAAAACAAGGACCTCGTGCCCCCAGGGTATTCTTTCCTCTTCTTGCTTGTCGAGCAGCTAGACCCCTTAGGGGGGGAAAGCAAGGGGGGGTGGAGAATAGCCCTTAAGCATTAAGCCCCCAGGACAGTGAGGTTCTGACCCGCCTCAAGGCCTCAGTGGTGTTTCAGCTCTAGGCCCAGAAAAGCAGCAAAACCAGACAGGCGAGGCCACAGCTGACCTCAGGACCAACTGCACTGAGGAATGACCCCCTGCCCTGGCGCCAACCAGTTGACCGCTTGTGGAGACCAAGACCCTGAAAGTATACACCTGGAAAGCTGCTGAATATTCTATTGAGATCTTCCCCAAGGGTCTCTCCTAAAATCTCCACCCTACAAACCCCCTAGGACAAGGACCCAGATGGCTCTCCCCGCCGGGGGCATGCCCATGCCCTTCCCCAGCACCCCCCTTCCCTACCCCAGGCTCCTTACCTGGATCGTCCTCTCTCCTAAGCTCCAAGGGCCCCTTCTTTTGCCTCTCTGACTTGTTTCCTGAGTCCATTTCTTCTACTGCTCACCTTTTGTACCCCTGTGATTTCTAAATAAATTTTCCCTTGTAGTTCAAGTCTTGGCTCTGAATTCTTTCAGGCAGAATTCAAGTACCAGAGTTGCCGAACCAAGGTCAGGTCTGACCCACTGGTCTAACCCTGGTGCCCTCTCGCCGCCAGTGGCGTCAGGCTCTAAGTTTGGGTTTTATAACTTTCTTTTAAGAAATAAATGTTTTATTTATTTTTTTTTATTTTGGAATTTGTTTCTTGCAGTAATGATTATTTGTTCTCCAGGCAGAATGTTATAAGCTTACCTATAAAGAACTCTGAATGTAGTAAATATTCCATAAGAGATAACTGGTATTAATAATAGTATAATTATAATAACAATAGTGTTACTATTGTTATTGTCTCTGCAGCGTGGTTTACAGCAGATTCAGTGCTCTTTTCCTTCTGAAAATTACTGTAACAGTTAACTTTGGAAAGCCAGAAGGGTCATTGAAGAACTCCTAGCCACCCCCAAACTTAGAGAAAGTAAATTAGGACTTTCTTCATCTTTGAGGATTTTGATTATTTATGGTGAAGAAATGAGCAGAAGTCATCATACAGTTTGATCATTAGCATCTGTTTTGTTTAGAGAATTTTTACATCATAAACTAGGAATTTGTAAATCTGTTGTGTGTGTGGTTTTTCTTTTTCTGCATCAGGATAGCAACCATCTGTTACGCAGATCTCATCCTCTACATTTTCAGAGTTGTATTGTCAGACTTGTGTCGAGTCTCACTCTCGGCTGGCATGCATTTGGAATTGCCCTTTGGTATAATAAAGAAATAGGAATAGTAATTACTACTTACTGAATGCCTACTTTGTGCTTATTTAATTTTCATAGAAGCTCTGCAAAGTAGGAAACATATTCTGAGGAGTGAAATACTTTGCTCAAAGTCTTTGACAGATTAAAAAGTAACAGTACCAAGGTTGGAGCCAAGAATTCCAAAGCAAATGGGCTCTGGAAATCTCTTTACTACTTAAGTGGTTGAATGTATAAATTATCCCATATTTCTTTTTATGATGCCTTGTCCTTACTCTAGGGAATAGGTTACCAGTAGAAGTTGAGGATGTCGAGGTGGGCTTGGGACTTGGGGTGGAGGCATCACTGTTGCTGGCTGGGCAAGGGACCAGGCCTTGGGGTGATTCTGGGTAGAAGTCAGCTGGTGGGAGGTAGGGTGGGATAGGTAGCTGACATTAATGAGAGGGTAGCAGAGTCCCCTTGACCAGTGACTTGCTTCTCCAAGATAGAAGCATAGCCTTTCCTCAGGCTTAATGAGTGGTTAGAGCATCCTTCAAGCATCACGTTGAAAGAAAGATGCTTCTCTCCTTGGCTCACTGAAGGCAGCCTTATTGGGTCCCTCAGGTTCCCTGGAGAGTCTCACTTCTTAGGAAGCTTGTATCTGGATTTTGGAAAGCAAGGGCTTCTGGCACAGGGGCCGTCATACCTCAGTCTGCATGTTCTTCTAAAATCGCTCAACTCCCTGCTGCTTCCCCCAATAAAAGAAATAGATAACTACACCCTACGTTTGTTTATTTTCTTGTTTCTCCAATGACATTCCTTTATCTTTTAGTCCTAAAAGAGGAATCAGCGAACCCAGTAAATGAATCCATTTAATTATGGCTAATGAAAGAGTGTTAGAGGGAGGATTTGTTTTTTAGCAGGAAGCTCCAGAGGCCATGCGCTGACTCCTTGGGGACCCTAGCAACGAGAATTTGAATCCAGAGGCTTCACGGCGGGTGGGGTTGCTCCTGTCTTCTGCTTATGCCGATTTGTTGAAAGAGTTAACAGTGACCCTTTGAGCAACGAAGCATCTGTTTTTGGTGCTAGCATCTAAACTGGGAATTGAAGTAATTTGCTCTTGACATCGTTTGGCAGGTACATTCTCTTCCAGAGAGGAAGGATGAAATGGAATCCCATCCAGAGAAGGCAGAAGAGAGGGAGGGAGGCTGGGGAGGGGAAATAGCATGGTGGGTTTGCAAAGAGCTGGTGGCTTTGAAGCTCAGGTTGAGGCCTTTCACTTCTTAGTGTTCCCACAAACATGCTTCCAATAAAAACAATTTGAAAGGCAAAATAGAAAATTCTTCCGTTTAGGAGCACCTTGCTGAGATCTAGGGTAGTTGTTTAAACTGCGCTGTGATTGGAACCATACCCTGAGACTGTGTAATATGTTGTCAGACCAGATGGTCACACAATGTTCAGTGTCCTGGTGACTTTGAAGTAAGAAGGACCTCCTGCCCCTCTCGCAAATGGGCCGGGGGAGCCTTGGCTGGGAGAAGGTAGCGTAAGGCAAGATGTCTTCGTCCGTTCGAGTGGCCAAGTTACATTCAACTGATTGGATCGCTGTAAGAGTTTTACCCTAGCAATCTTGTCCGTATTTGTTGCTTTTTACTTTTAATTGGGATTTTAGGCATATGCTTTGTGGTTTGTTCATGAATTTCTTTTTTTTTTAATGACTTATGAGAACTATCAAAATGGCTGCCCTGAAGGCCTAAATGATGTTCTTATGCTGTGGATTTTCTTTAAATGACCAACTTAACCATGTGAAAATGTTTCAGCAAGTTGGCTGCCAGACTGTGCTGGAAGGCTGCTGGCAGCGTCTTGATTTGTCTTTCTGTCATGCCCCTGGCTATGCTGGCTTCTCACCCCCTCGGTGGCATACACTCTGCTGCAGACGTGTCTGTGCGTCAGCCCCTGGGGTGGAAGTCATAAAGTCCCTCACTTCTCTCTGGAGGGGAGATGTTCGCTCGTTAGTAGATCAGAGAAGAAGTCAGAGTATCAGGAAAGGTTCCATAGTTGGTGACACTAGAAGGCAGGACATTTTAGGGAAACAAGGAAATGGGATGGACTTGTTTTTCTACCAGCATACCTTGCTGAGATTTCTCACTACCACCATCGAAAGGAAAGTAATGTATGGAGTTCCACCACTGAGCTCTGGTCCTAGGCGCACACCTTTGTCCTGGATCTGTAAGTGGGAGTGTGGTGTGCACCTCTGCTTAGAACCTACCTTAGCTTACCCGTGTGATGCTTCCTTATTAAAGGATCTCTGCTGCCCTGGCCGGTTTGGCTCAGCAGTTGGAGCGTCGGCCTGTGGTACAGAGAGACCTGGGTTCGGTTCCTGCTAAGGGCATGTACCTTGGTTGCAGTTTGTCCCCGGCCCTGGTTGGTCGTGCGGGTGGCAGCCACTCGATGTGTCCCTTCGCGTCGATGTTTCTCTCTCTCTCTCTCTCTCTCTTCCTCTCTCTCCCTCCCGCTCTATCTGAACAAAAAATGGAAAAATGTCCTCGGGTGAGGATAAAAAAAAAAAAAAAGGATCTCTGCTGTTGCTCCTTGTGTCTTTACCGTCTCCCTGAGAATGTTACACCTTAGTCAATGTGATTTTTAAAACACCTCTTGCCCTGGCCGGTTTGGCTCAGCGGTTAGAGCATTGGCCTGCGGTCCTGAGAGACCCGGGTTCGGTTCCCGCTAAGGGCATGTACCTCGGTGGTAGTTTGTCCCCGGCTCTGGTCAGTCGTGCGGGTGGCAGCCACTCGATGTGTCCCTTTCACATCGATGTTTCTCTCTCTTTCTGTTCCTCTCTCCCCCTCCTACTCTACCTGAACAAAAAATGGAAAAATGTCCTCGGGTGAGGATAATAAAAAAAAATAAAATAAAAAAATAAAACACCTCTTAACTGGGTAGGGTTAGAGCATGTGGTAAGTAGTTTGGCCATTCATTCATTAACTTACTAAACAAACTTTAGGCATCCATTTATCACTTTTTAATTATCAGCCTTTGTTGCTAATAATCTTTGATTTTCATGCTGTTGAATGTGTCTCTTCTTCTTTAGGACTTAGGTGACTTTTTTTTTTTTAGTAGTTTATTGTCTGTCTGATTTAATATTATTGCTTTGAGGCCTGGGGACTTCATACACAGAGGTATTTCTCATTGACCTGGATAAACTTAGAAGCAGGTTACCATAAATCACTGACTTTTGACATCCTCCCCATTTCCCATTTCTGTATTAAATATCCAGCCCAGTCTAGTGAAATACATTAGGTAGTAATACAAAATGAAGTGGTTTCTGTTTTCAGAGTGCATTTAATTCCTCTCAACAAGAGGGAGAGATACACTTTGTTGCTTCCGGATGGTAGGGGACTCTCCTGGACATGGTTGCTGTTCTTTCTTCCTGAATCTTCCTCATTCTTCAGCGTTTGTCCAAGAAGCTTGAGGGATGATGGATTAAAAGGAGAAGGTCATGGCCCTGCCTGGTTTGGCTCAGCGGTTAGAGTGTCGGCCCACGGACCAGAGAGTCCCGGGTTTGGTTCCTGCGAAGGGCATGTGCCTTGGTTGCAGTTTGTCCCTGGCCCTGGTCATGTGGGTGGCAGCCAGTCGATGTGTCTCTCTCACATCAATGTTTCTCTCTCTCTTCCTCCCTCTCTCCCTCCCACTTTATCTGAGGATAAATGCAAAAATGTCCTCCGGTAAGGATAAAAAAACAAAAAGGTCATGAAGGAGGGCTGGTTCCTAGGTATTTTATGAAAAAGCGTGGCTTATCTTAGGGTTAAGCCCTTTCTGGGAAGAGGAATGAACTCTTCATGGCTTTGTGGGCGACCACACTAGGAACATGCCTTACAAGGTCTGAGATACATCCCAAGGCCCAAGCTGTTATCCGTGAGGTCTGCGCTGTTGCCAAGCTCCCATGAAGTTGTAGTTGGACAGACCACAGTGCGGTTGAAAATGATTTTGTGTTATCTCTGTTGGATGAGTAGCTAGTCTATGTTTCCACTTAGATTACTTTTCTGAATGACAGGCACTACCTAGGGCCTCATTTTAGTAGTAGGCCTTTGATAAATATTTAAATGTAATTGCTTGCTGACTTGTTGAATACTGCAGTGTGATTAGCTTAAGCCTAATGCATAGCATCGTAGCTAAGAACTGTTAGTCACAAAATAGAAAATTTTTTTATTGATTCTAAAAATATGTATGAAGTATAAAACAAAATTATAAAGTAAACCTGATGGAGGAAGATTGTGACTTAGGGAAAACCTGGGTGTGCTGGTATTATTGCATTAAATAGCGGAGAGATCCAGTTCATTTTAATGGTTGACTTTGAACTCCATGTATCATTGTTTTAAAAAAATTTTTAAATTGAACCTGTCAAGTGGTGATTCACAGGGCAGAATGCACCGTGTTAAATATGTTTCTCCTGAACATATGCACAGACTATAACGTTGAGGAATGTGTTGGAAAACTTCCTAGCCATTTCACTTTCCCATAGAATAAGTAGGACCGCTGTTGAGTAGGAAGTAGTGTTGCTCGCGCTGGGATGATTTGCCCTTCAGGAGCGGACTCTTGGGCCTGTTGAAACCCAGCTGCTCTTCTGATGGCCCTGTTCCCCTGGCTTCCTGCTCTCCTGATGTGTGCGGAGGGTGCTGTCTGCCAGGGAGATTGAACTTCGTGTTTTCTGTGGGCCATGGACTGATTCCAATAATCGCCAGTGCAATTGAAACAGTTTATTGCTAAGCAAATATTGTAATTAAGACATCACTTAATCTTTAAGTAATCTTCAAAGAAGTTTACTTTGTTTTCATTTGTGGTTTGTTCCTCACATCTGCCTTTTGAGCTAGGTACTACCATTCTGGTAAACCTAGAGATGCATGATTTGCATGAGTTGTGTGAATATTGCTGTCTCCAGATCCAAGAGCTATTTTAGAACCTCCACCAACACACTTTATTGAAGACACTCAAGGTCATGGTCTTGGTGTTTTTAAACTAAGACATTCTCAACCTTTTCTTCAAAGTCATTCCTGGTGTTAAGGAGTTCTTCCTTGCTTTAAACATTTTTTGTTCTATTTTTTTAATGGGAAGTTTTATTGTCCTGCTGATAATTAGGTCAATATTTTAAGACGTAGGACGCCTCTGCTTTATTATCTTTTCTTAGATGACAGAGATTTGTAAAGATTCCAGTAGCATTTATTTTGCACTTCCTGGTAATACCATTTAGAGCTGAAAAGCCATAATTGAGGTTAGCTCTCACAGAGGAGGAAATGCATGTGTACCAAGGGTCGGTTAAAATGATTCAAGATAAGTGATCAGAGAAGTGTTATCTTCACCTCTCTTCTGCCTGAATTAGAAGGTAGCTATAATGACAGCTGAATAATTTAAGTGCCCAGTATCATCAAAGGTTTTTTTTTTTTTTTTTCTAATTGCTGATTTTCTAATGCCATTGCAGCACCTTCGGATTGATAGCTAGTGTCCAAAAAAAGGACATTAGTGTCACTTTCTAAGAAAGATTCTTGAACTAAAGTGCCATTAGAACCAGTGAACCAGATGTTGAACATTGCTGAGGTAGCCACATTTGTCGATGTTTCTGCCTACCTTTTATTTACAGAGCCCATGACTATTTTTTAAATGAAAATAATCCCTGTTGTCTTCACTAAAAACAATTGTTAAAAATAGCATTAGTGCTTGGCAGAGTGTCTCAGTGGTTGAGCATCGATCCACGCATCAAGAGGTGGCCAGTTTGATTCCTGATCAGGGCACATGCCCAGGTTGTGGGCCAGATCTCCAGTGGGGGGCATACAGGAGGTGGCTGATTGATGTCCTCTCGCATTGATGTTTCTATCTCTCTCTCTCTTTCCCTTCCTTTCTCTCTAAAAATCAATGAAGAAAAAAAATAGCATTAGTGTGGCCAGTAGTATGAGGCAATAAATACTAACGAAACTGAGTCATGAGTAAAGTCAAAGTATTTATGTTTATTGCTTTTTTTTAATTAGAGTTTAAATGCTATTCCCCAATTCCCACTCCACTGGGAGGTGGTATGAATGAAGGGAGCATTTTTTTCTTTCCTAACAAAGGCTCCCAGGATATGAACAAGGTACCTTCTCTTAAGGCACTTTGGTCTTTTTTTTTTTCCCTCACCCGAGGACATTTTTCCATTTTTTGTTCAGGTAGAGTGGGAGGGAGAGAGAGGAACAGAGGGAAAGAGAGAAACATCGATGTGAAAGGAACACATCGAGTGGCTGCCACCCGCACAACTGACCAGGGCTGGGGGACAAACTGCAACCGAGGTACGTGCCCTTAGCGGGAACCGAACCCCGGTCTCTCAGGACCGCAGGCCGACGCTCTAACCGCTGAGCCAAACTGGCCAGGGCGGCACTTTGGTCTTTAACTCTGAATTCTTACATACCTCTTGGAAATTAGAACTGATTTATTTCCTCATTTGAGATGCCATAGTATAACGATCAGGGTAATTGCTCAGCTACGGTATGAAAACATGTGACCTCAAGGAGACAAAAGCAAATAGAATATTGACAACTTTCACACTCTGGTTTGAAAGTAGTGTTACTGCCCTTTCTTGCCTAAGCTGAGGTATGAACACATACTGTAGCAATGGTAACCACACCCTTTTTGTGTTACATTTCTTCATTTACCATCTGTCTGTTCTTGCAGCTTTAGCTACAGCTCAGATTCCCCGACTTCCAGCCTGAATTACAGCATACGTCTTCGTCAACTGTTCCTAGAGGTGGAAGTCACCACTCGTGTCTTTTGAGCACTGACACTGTGGTAGCTCTTGTTTCACTGTGCCTGTGGCATTGTGTGCTGACTTTTCCAAAAATCTTTCCTAATTGGATAGGTCTAAGAGATTCCTTCAGTTTGGAGGTGAAAGTGAACATTTTCTAGATTATTAACCAGTGATATTTTTCTTTTGCTTTAAAAAAAACCCGTCACCTATTTACTTTTTGGGCCTCATTGTTTGTCTTATGCACAAGCCCTTTGTATAATAAATAGGTCAGAGGTCAGCTAACCTTTGTAGCAAAGGGTCAGATAGAAAATACTTTAGACTCTGTGGTCCCGTAGTTTCTGTCCCAACTACTCAGCCCTGCCACTGTAGGAAAAGTGGCCTCATCAATAGACAGGATAGTGAGTGCGGCTGTTCTGCCGTAGGGACACTGAAATGTGAGTTTCAGGTCATTTTTACATGTTCTGAATAATCGACCTCTTCATTTTCAACCATTTAAAAATGTAAAAACCACTGTTAGCTCATGAACTGCAAAAGTGGGCAGAGGGCTGGATTTGGGCCTTGGACCATAGTTTGTTGCCCCATGTAATAGATGATAACTCATTTAATTTTTTACTGTTTTCCTAACTTCCCTCTTTAGATCAGCATTTTAGACCATGAAAGTTAAACTATTTTACCTTATCAAAGAAATTTAAATTTCTGATCATTTTTGCCATTATTTTGAAAGTTAGACAATCTCTGCTAAAAATTGAACCCTAAAATAACATGATTTAATGTTAGCATTAGAAAATTATTTTTAGAGGATTAACTTTTATTCATCTGGGATTTATTTTGGTGTTTAGTGGGATTGGAGGTCTACACTTATTAAATTTTTTTCAAGTAGCAGAGCAGTTGAGGATACTTTTTTTTCCGTAGCGTTGAGTTCCCGGCTATGCTGTGGGTGCTTTTGATCTCAATCCTGCCTCATGACAATGTTGCTACTTTTCACTTACGTGCAAGAGGCTTGGCACCAACTAGTGGCGTTCTTCTTGGCTTGTCTGTTTCTGTTTGGGCTTTATAGGGTAGTCAGTCGGAGTTCCTGTAGTCATAGTAGATACATGTGGAAATAGTTCCCTTAAAAAAAGTTTATTTTATATATATATATTTGAATCCTGACCTGAGGATATTTTTCCATTGATTTTTTTATTTTTTATTTTTTAGATAGAGTGGGAGGGAGGGAGGGAAAGAGAGAGAAACATCAGTGTGAGAGAGACACATTGATTGGTTGCCTCCTGCACGACCCCAGCCGGGGCCAGAGATCAAACCAGAAACTGAGGTATGTGCCCTTGACCAGGAATCAATCCCTCAGCTTTTTGATCCGAAAGCCAAAGCTCTAAATGCTGAGCCAAACTGGTCAGGGCCATATATATTTTTATTTTTTCTTTATTGATTTTAGAGAGAGGAAGGGAGAGGGAGAGAGAGAGAGAGAAACATCGAGAGAGAACATCGATTGGCTGCCTCCTGCATGCCCCCCACTGGGGATCAGACCCACAACCTGGGCATGTGCCCTGACTGGGAATCGAACCTGCGACCTCTTGGTGCATGGGTTGATGCTCAACCACTGAGCCACACCGGCCAGGTGGACCATATTTTTAATGAAGAATGACAGCCTGATCTCCCACACGAAGAAATAAATGTACAGGTAATAGTTTATATTACAAACATAACCTGTTGGGTTTTTGTTTTTGGAACACATGGTACTCTTATCAATCAATCAATCAATCAATCAATCAATCACACTGTGTTACCATGTAAGGATTGGCAGGAATTATCCTTTATTTAGTCATTATAGCTGTGCTGAAGTGACTCAAAATATAATTTGTGGATAAACAAAACCTGTTGTACTGAAAATTATCTTAATTTTCAGCAATGGTTTTCTTACTCTTGAGACTTAAAAACTTGTCTGCTGTCAATTCAGTTGACTGTGAAGAATAGATACATTGCTATTATTTTCTGATAACATCATCAGTTATTCCTGTTGAACCACACTGCTCTTAGTGTCATTGATGGATCTGTCTTAACTCATTTTTTGCACAGGGCAGTACTTTGTATACAGTCTGTTAAAATTCTTTTTCTGTCTTCAGTTTGCAGAGGAAAATCCCTGCTGCAGAAGCCCTCCTCCGATCAGCCTCTCTTTGCAGTTAGAACATTCTTTCAGACTCTTATATTTTCTAGCCCAATTGCCATGGCACTGTGTGGCATGAGGGGCCAACCCCACGTAAGAGTTCAAGAGGTGAGCAGTGCCTAGGATGTAGATGATGGAAAGTACACCTTGCCAACAAGTGTTAAGTGAGAGGCTGTACGAAATGTCTTAATCCAAAGAGGAACAACTCCAGTCCAGGGTGCCTTGGGTTGAAATGAGATTCACTGCTTGATTATATCCCAGATGGGCTGTGACTTCACTTAAGAAACTGGTTCCAATTTTGTGTCTTTACAGTGGTCCTCAGCCACCATCTGGAGTGATCTCTTGAAAGTGAAATTTGATGTGATTGTTTGATTAGAAATTTGAAACCTTTGTGTTTAGTTGGACTACACTGATATACTTAGCATTTTTGTTCGACATCTCTCACCCTATATGTATTTGAAGAAAAATTTTAAAAAATCAATAGACTCACATGAAATGAGAGGGCCATGTGTAAATGGCCTCAAATTCCTGTTTGTAAGCCAAATTTATTTTTATAAGCCTTTAACGGAAGACAGCTCGTTCTTCTTTGGATGACTGGGCCAGGCTTTGTCGTCTTTCAAATAAGTGTTGACTGAAGGCCCAACTGTGAGATGGATAGGAAAAATGAATTTGGGAAGTAAAGGAAAGAAAGGTTTCTTTTTCTTAATGTGAAAGCAAAATGGTTATATGGAATCTTTTTTTAAAAATAATTTTTATGAGCTGCTGTCTTTTAACAGAGTCAGAAAGTCGTTGCTTAAATTAAGCACATTCGTCACTGCAGAAATAAGTGGGATTCTGAAGTCTTTAATGTGGTTCTATAAATACAAGCCTTGTTTAATCATGGCATTTCTGCAAAAATGAACTCCTGTGCCTGCATCTCTCTCAGCGTCTTAGAGCTCGAGTAAGCATTTGAACAGCCATCCTAAGTAGTTCCACATTGGAAAACTAGAGGAACTTGGCTGGATATAGTTCTGATTTTCATGGGAGGGAAGTATTTTTCCCCTTTCTGCTTTAGAAGTCATATACTATATACTCACTATTTGGGCTGAATTGGCTTGAAAAGTCAAACAGGAATGAGTCTAGCTACTAAATTTAGAGAACTGATTCATAATTTCTTGGTTTCATACAGTGGGCAGTATTGTCACTGGTCATTTCATTGTTTGCCAAGCCTCAGATGAAATCCAAGGCTGCTGCTTAGCCCTCTGTAGCTCCAGTAATTCGTTTCTGTCCCCTGCTCATTTCTGAAGATAACATGTAACCGAGGTCCTGGCATCGGTGGTTCCCGCTGTGGACAAATTTCCGTGCCTCTGCAGGTTTTTCAGATCACATTGTATTCTTCCCTCCAATTACCACTATATTGGTGTTTGCTTTTTTTTTTTTTTTTTATTAAGCCAAGCTTTATTTTCCTGTCTCATTGCCATTTTCCAAGCCCCTTTTCAAATATAGTTAAAGTGAGATTTAAAGTAACTGGGAAATTAGAGTTTGTGTAGCTATTCTTTTGTCTTAAATTCTCCTCATGTGCCATTTCCACTTGCCATGTGGAATAACTGTTATTCAAAGAGCATTAAAAAAACCTGTGGCCCGCTCCGCACGCACCCCCGCCCCCCTCATTTCTGAAACTCTCTAAAAGGCTGTCTCGCTGCAGGACTCGTAAGTCCACGGAGGTGAGAAGCACTTGGCACATTGTTCCGTGTTCCACGAATTTGTAGACTAAATATATTATTATTCTTCCTGTGGTTCATCCAAAAGACATCGTCATCTTTTAAAACTGCAATTAGCACTATTGTAAAATTGGCCCATGGAAGGTGATATATTAAAGTTGTGTGTGTTTTGGATTTAACACTGCTTTACTTAAGGATGTTAGAGGTGACCTAATCCCGCTTCACCTGGGGTATACAGGAAGGAAAATGGAGAATTTATTTTTTTTAATTAATAAATTACAAATGGAAGAACTTGGTAACTGGATTTGAACCATGTTTTAACAATCACAAGCACAGATGGTTCACCTGGCTACTTTGGAAGGAAACCAGATGAACAGAACACAGGGGAGATCCAGGGAAGTTATCTGGATAATTCAACTCCTTTGTCTTTAACTCTGGGAGACTTTTAGGATAAGTTGGGTTTTTGGATGTCAGATTACCTGCGGGAATTAGACTTGAACTTTACAGAAACAAAAACATCAAAAGGAGACGTTTAATTTTTTTAGTTCGATGTGAAAAAATAAGTAAACTGAGATGCAGAGCACCTCCAGGCTGTGGACCTCAGGTAATTTTCCTGGCCAAGAGCGGCAGCCTGTGGTTCCCCCTTGTCTCCCTCCCCTCCCCTCTTCTCCCCCCTCCCTTCTCTTAGTCCTTCCATCCATCAGGATCAGGAGAAAGGTGGCCACAGTACAGCATCTGTACACTTCTCATTTCATGTCCCAGTTCCTAGAGCTGCAGGGCTGAAAGCCTGTCCAGGTGTCCTCTGGCCTGTGCATTTGCCAGGGGGGAGCCTGCCTTCATTCGCTGTGTATCCCTGGGCTACCTTAACGCCTGGCCTGTGAGTAGGGAAAACTCCACCTTATGGAGGCAGTGGGCTGAGTGGAAAGAAGACGGTATTTGTAGTCAGACTAGTGACTTTAGGCAAAATACTCGATTTCTCTGATGCTTATCTGTACAACAGGAGTAATGTCTTGTTCAAAGAGGTGTGAGAACTATAAGTTACATAGGAGGTAAAGTGCTTAATATGATGCTTGGTACCCATGGTAGGTCATCCTCAAGAAATGTTACTGTTTTTCCTGCCAGGCCTTAATAATTATAATTTTGGATAACTAAATTAACATTCAGGTGATTTTGGGGGCGGGGGGGGGGGGGAGGCGCAATTAACATGCAAAACTTTCCTAAGCCCTGAGAGGAATAAAACATGAATGAGTCCTGACTAGTGTTGCTCAGTGGTTAGAATGTCGGCCTGCACACTGAAGGGCACAGTTCGATTCCTGGTCCAGGACACGTACCTGGGTTGCAAGTTCGATCCCTGCCCTGGTTGGGGGTTTGTGCAGGAGGCAATCAGTTGATGCGTCTCTGTCATATTGATACTTATCTCTTCCTTCTTCCTTCCCCATTCCCCTCCCCCCTACCACCCCCCTCTCTCCCTTCCACGCTCTCTAAAAATCAATGGAAAAAATATCCTCAGATGAGAATTAACAGACAAACAAAAAGACATGAATGCCAGGTAGCATTTGAGTGCACAGGTACTCTTTTAAGCCATGTGCAGTGTTATCAAGTTTAATCTTCTCTACATGGCTGTGAGACATGCATCATTATCCCCAGTTTCTAGTGCAGAAAGAATAGAGAATTAATTTACCTGAGATCATACAGCTAATAAGTGGTAGTGTTGGCTAAGGCAAAAGAGATAAAGTGATGAATGTAATACAAGGCACAATATGGTATTTATTCTAAAAATAAATGTGAGCCTGGCCGGTGTGACTCAGTGGTTGAGTGTTGACCCATGCACCAAGAGGTCGCTGGTTCAATTCCCGGTCAGGGCATCTGCCCATGTTGTGGGCCAAATCCTTGGCGGGGGTGGGGGGGGGGTGATGCAGGAGGTGGCTAATCAATGTTTCTATTTCTCTCTCCCTCTCCCTTCCTCTGTCTCTCAGATCAATAAAGAAAGAAAAATAAATAATGAGCCCTGGCTGGGTAGCCCAGTTTGTTAGAGCATTGTCCTGATATGCCAAGGTTTCGGGTTTGATCCTAGGTCAGGGCACATAATAGCATCAGTCAATGAGTGCATAGATAAGTGGAACAACAAATCAGTGTCTCTCTCTCTCTCTCTCCCCCTCCCTCCCCCCTCCCTCCCTCCCTCCCTCCCTCCCTCCCTTCCTCCCTCCCTCCCTCTTTCTCTTTCCCTTCTCTCTGTCTAAAGATTAATCAATAAATTAAAAAGTTTAAAAAAGAGTGAACCATCAACAAAATGAAAAGGCAGCTTAACAAATGAGAGGAAATATTTGCAAATCATAAACCTGACAAGGGATTAATATCCAAAATATGAAAATAACTCTCATAACAGCCAAAAAAAAAGCCTGTTAAAAAATGGGCAGAAGATATGAATAGACATTTTTCCAAAGAAAACATACAGATGGCCAACAGGCACATGACAAGGTGCTCAACATCACCAATCATCAGGGCACTGCTAATCAAAACCACAATGAGATATCACCTCACACCTGTGAGAATGGATAGACGACAGGCTGACAGCCTTTGGGGGTGGGTTGGGGGGCTGAGTGGGGCAGGAGTAGAGGAATTGAGCAAAAAAACAAAACAAAACAAGAAATAAGTATTGGTGAGGCTGTGGAGAAAAGAGAATGCTTGTGCCTTGTTGGTGGGATGCAGATGGGTGCGGTCACTATGGAAAATGGAGGTCCCTCAAGAAATTAAAAATAGAAACTAGCACATGATCCAGCAATTCTACTTCTGGGTGTTTATCTGAAGAAAAAGAAAAACAATTTGAAAAGAGAGCTGCACCTCGTGCATATTGCCGCATTATTTACAATAGTGAAGACATGGAAGCAATCTAAGTGTCTGCCGATGGATGAGTGGATGGAGACATGTGGTGTATATACACAGCGGAATGTGATTCAGCCATAAAAAAAGGAAGGAATCTTTCCATTTGCATCAGTATGGAGGGAACTTGATGGCATTATGCTCAGTGAAATAAGTCAGAGAAAAACAAATATAGTATGATCTCACTTATAGTTGGAATTTAAAACAAAACAAAGCCAAGCTTATAGAAACAGGGAACAGATTGGTGCTTGCCAGAGGTGGGCTGGGGGTGGGGATGGACAAAATGGGTGAAGGGGATCAAAGGGTACAAACTTCCAGTTATAAAATCAGTAAGTCATGGAAATGTAATATACAACATGGTGACTATAATTAATACTATATTGTATATATAAAAGTTGCTAAGAGAACCTGACTGGTGTGGCTCAGTGGTTGAGCGTCGACCCATGCACCAAGAGGTCAGCAGTTTGATTCCAGGTCAGGACACATGCCCAGGTTGTGGGCCTGATCCCCAGTTGGGGGCATGCAGGAGGCGGCCAATCAGTGTTCTCTCTCATCGATATTTCTATCTTTCTCTTCCTCCCCCTATCTCTAAAAATCAATAAAAAGAAAAAAAGTTCTAAGTTTGCTAAGAGGCCCTGGCCGAGTAGCTCAATTGGTTAGAGTGTCGTCTTGATACTCCAGCGTTTCGGGTTCGATCCCCATTCAGGACACATACAAGAAGCAACCAGTGAATGTATAAATAAATGGAACAACAAATCTCTTTCTCTCACTTGTTCACTCTCTCTTCCTCTCCTTCTCTCCCTTCCTTTCTCTTTCTAGAAAAAAATCAATAAGTAAATTAAAAAAAGAAAGAAAAAAGGTTGCCAAGAGACTAGATCGTAATTATTTCATCACAAGGAAAAATTTGTGACTGTGTGGTGATGGATGTTAACTAGACTTGATGTGATCATTTTACAACATACACGAATATCAAACCATTACGTTGTACACCTGAAACTAATGTAATGTTATCTGTCAATTCTATAGCAAGTTGAAAACAACGTGCAAGTGACCAGATGATTGAGAAGAGAAGGCAGTTCTGTTTGGTTTGGGTGGGGAGATTAGGAAAGGTTTGGGGAAGAAGGCCCAGTTAAGCTGGGTGTGGAAGGATGGGGTGTGCCCTGGGAGGGCAGAGACAGAGACAAACAGACTCCGAGGGTCACGGGAAGGAAAGCTTGGTGGTGGCCAGGAGCGGCAGCCAGCAAAGCTGGCCTTCTGGGTGTGTGATAACCAGTCCAGAAACAGCCCCGAGCACTGGTGCTGGGATCCCAGACCCGAGGTGGGTTCTGGGGGGACGCTTTCCCCTGCCTAAGGCTGTGCTTTGGCAGCGTGGGAGCCTGAACATTTTCAGAGAGAAGTCAAATCACAAGCTAGGTGATGACTCCGAGAACTGTGGATCTGAAGGGTAGAGGAAGGTGGCAGGGGGAGCCTAGAGAATTCTTTGAGCCAAGGATGGCTTCTACTGTCTTTTTTAAAAAATCCTCACCTGAGGATATTTTTTTCCCCCATGTATCTTTAGATAGAGTAGGAAGGGGGTGGGGGAAGAGGGGGAGAGGAACATTGACTGGTTGTTCCTGCACGACCTCGACCAGGGCAGGGGACTGAACTGCAACTGAGGTACATGCCCTTGACTGGAATCAAACCCAAGACTCTGGTCCATGGGCCGATGCTCTAACCGCTGAGCTAAACCGGCCAGGGCTCTACTGTGTCTTTTTAATAGATGCTGGTGATACTGGACCTGAGTGCAAGCAACGTATTAAATGTTCCCTTTCTAGTGTTGACAACAAGCAGGAGACAGAGGCTGGACAGGTAACTGGAACAGGTGGGAAACATGGGATCCTGAGTGCCAGCGTCGGGTTTGACTGGAAGACCGATAGGCTTTTGGGAGTGGTTGTGAGGGGGCAGGCGGGAGAAGTAGTGACAAAATGGGGATTATGTCTGAGGAAGGTGGATCTGTGTGGGATGCTTGAGCTTGTTTTGACTTTTTAGGCAGGACATTTGAGTTGATGCCTTTACATCTGGAGATGGAATTTCCAAGGCTTTGTAACTGATTTGATTTGGATGCTGAGAGATGAGGAAGGAGTGAAAAAAGGGACTTTCGTGTTTTTAATGATGTGTTTTTTTATTTAATAGATATTTGCGTGAGGTCTACGTGGCAGGCAAGGTGCTCGGTGCTGGTCTGCGGTGCCGAGCGAACCCGTGTGGGTGGGTGGGGAGGCCTGGAGTGAGAAGTGGCTCAGGGTTTGAACCTCGGCCATGAGGAAAGGGTGGTGACGTGTACTGAACGGGCAGGCAGCGAGGAGTTGGCTTGGAGACACTGAAGATGAATTTTGTTGTGAGTCGAGTTTGGGCTCAGTCATGGCAAGTGATCAGTGATAAAGTTAGACGTTTTGGGCAGAAGTTGAAGAAACAAGTGGGTCAGAAACAGAGGTCTTGTAAATATTCGAGGGCAGAGGGTGGAAGACAGGACTTGGTGAGCAAAGCTTAAATTTTCGGGGACAGAAGGAAGGCACAAAGAAGAGTGAAAGTTGAAGTTGACATTTGAAAGTATAATGTATGTTTTTCTCCATATCTTTCTTAGGCAGTTTTCAGTTTTGTTTTGTTTGTTTTGTTTTTGGTCGGGAGCAGGGGCTTTAGAACAAGGTTTCTTAACCTCAGTGCTAGTTTGGCATTTGGGGCTAGAAAACTGTTGTGGGCTGTCCTGCACATGGTAGGATGTTTAGCAGCATCCCTGGGCTCTACCCTCTAGAGGCCAGTGGGTAACCTTGGGCAGCATTCTCTCTTCCCAGGTGCAGCCATCAAAAATGTCTGCACACATTGTCAAATGTTCCCTGGGGGGTGGGGGCACTATCACCCAGAGTTGAGAACTGCTTCCTAGGTTATAGTTTTATCATTTTCTTCTTTTTAACATGGATAGCCCTCCAGGGAAAGGCTTCAACCTTTATTGGGCTGCAGGTGTTCTGTGACTCAGTTCTCAATGAAGTTACAGACAGGAAAACATTGGCAATGATACTGATGATACCAGGAAGCGGTTCCCTGTAGTGGAGGAGGCGTGGACTTGCAAGACTGCTTCCCTTCAGCTCAGCGGGCCTGGGCCTGTGACACGGCCCACTTATGGGCATCAGTGTAGGTGGAGCGGGGGAATTTAAGCTCTGGAAGTTTGGGGGAATTTACCAGTTTCAAAAGGAGTATTATTTTATAGAAGTCCAATAGGATTCCCGAAACATTCATGTCGAACACCTCCATCCACCAAATGAATTGACATAAGAGGTGTCCTCGGGTCCCTTGGTTTCTGCATACCTACCACAGTACCTTTTCACCTGCTGGGTGAATTATTTGAATTGAAATCCTGGTTGTCCATTATGCCTACAGAATTCTTCCCTTTTGATCTTGAAAGAGTAAGAAGTAGTGCTGGGAGGCAGAAGAGCGTTAGCTTAAATCTGTGCAATATGTCAAGGACCAATTTGAAACCTTATTTGGCTGTGCCTGTTTGGTCAGCAGGGGGACGTTGTCCCTCCCCCTCCCTGGAGTTCTCCAGGTGCTCCCCTGTTGACTTTGAGCCTCAAATTGATTTCTGACAGGTGCTTGATGACAGTTATTACTGGGATCAGTTTGGCCTGCTAAGCAATTCACAGGGTTGGAGAAATCGTCAGAAATGAGAAGCACACAGGAAAAAGAGAACTAATTCTAAGTAGTTTCAGTTGTGTTGAATCCTTTAAAAGTTCACGGATGCTAAGAGTGGTTCTCATACTTAGAGGTGAAGCAAAAGCAAAGGGGTCGGTCGGAAAGGATTCATGGCGGTAGGTAGTCAGAGGTGGGTGGAGGCCTACATAGGTTAGGCAGATTCCCGTAATTCCAAGTGGCATTTTCAGGGAGCATGCTCTGGGGATCCCTTCTCTCTCTGAAAAGAGCAGAAAGTACCTATGACACTTTTGGCCACTGAATAAGATCTGAACTATCCTACGAGTGTGCTCCAGCTCTTAAGAGAAGCAAATTTAGACCACAGTAGAGTCCTGCCTTCAAGACCTTGGGTGATGCTCACAGTCCTGGAAGATAGGGTGGTGGGAAGTAGAAAGGGTGAAGATTGGAGGTTGCTGCCAGAGTGAACTTGGCCAAGTTCATCCATCTGTTCTCTATTATCTGTTCTCTCATTCCCTCCTCCTTGATTTCTTTTTTTTTTGAAATAAAGTTCTTGTAAAACAGTTTTAGATTTATAGAAAAATTTAGAAGGTAGTATAGAGAATTCCCATATACTCTGCACCTCCTTTCTCCTACCAGCGTCTTACCTTAGTCATAATTAAGAACCAGTATCGAGACATTATTATTAACCAAAGTTAGTATTTTCTTAGTTTTTACCTAATATACTTTTTTCAGGATCTTATCCAGAATATCACATTCGATTTAGTCCCTGTGTCTCCTTATGCTCCTTTTGGCTCTGAGAATTGCTCAGACTTTCCTTGGTCTCGATCACCTTGACAGTTTTGAGGAGGACTGATCCGGTATTTTGGAGAATGCCCCTCGTTAGGATGTGTCTTATGTTTTTCTGTGATGATGAGACTGAGGTTATTGGTTTTTGAGGGGAAGATCACCAAGGTAAAGTGCCATTTCAAGTCAAGGGTGCCCGCGGTTAACCTTGGTTATCCCTGTTGATGTTGACCTGAACACCTGGCCGAGGCGGCACTTGCCAGGTTTCTGTTCTGTCAGCTGTCTCGCGTGCACACACGCACACACGCCGTCCCGGCCCCCCTCTGCATTCTGCGCTCTGGAAGGAAGACACTGTGTGCAGCAGCCCTAGTAGTGAGGGGCCGGGCTCCGCTGCCGTGACCGTACCGTAGCTACATAAATTGTCTGACTTCTTCTGCGTGGAGATTTGCGTCCCCCTCCCCCCCATTTATTCAGTAATTTATGTATATCAGTATGGATTCCTGGGCATTTCTTTTATTCTTTGGGCTGTAATCCAACACTACTTTATCTCACTGTTCACACTGTTCCAGCTTTGGCCATTGGAATCTCTTCCGCTGGCCCCTGGTCCCTTTAGCATAGCCTCACTGTTACTTTGTTTGCTCGGTGTTTGGGAGCTCTTCTTACCCTCTGGCACTGCAGATTTTTTATGTGCCTTTGCAGTGCTTTCTGCCCAGTGCAAAGCAGTGACAGGTCACATGCTCGGTGGCCTGAAAGCTGAGCCTTGGGCCTCTCCTCAGCTGACCAGGTGGCCTCCCCTTTGTGATTCTGTTTTCCCTAAAATAAATGTACCACAAGTCTTTAGCTAACAGAGTTGTAAAAATCTAACAAATGTGAAAGCTTTGCACATAGCCGTTCTCAGTCCACGCCATCGCTCGGCGCAGACGCACATCTCCAGACTCCGCCGCGGGGCCTTCCCACGCTCTGCACGCGCTGTCGATGAACCGGCGCTTGTTCTCGGACCGCAGCTCCAACACTGCAGTTCAAGGGCTGTTTCTCCCGTTTCCTTTTATTTTTTTAATCCTCACCCGAGGATATTTTTCCATTTTTGTTCAGACAGAGTGAGAGGGAGAGAGAGGAAGAGAGAGAGAGAGAGAGAGAGAGAGAGACAAACAGACATCGACGTGAGAGGGACACATTGACTGGTTGCCTCCCGCATGACCCCAACCAGGGCCGGGGTTGAACTGCAACCGAGGTACGTGCCCTTGACTGGAATCGAACCCTCGACTCATTGGTCTGTGGACCGACACTCTAACCGCTGAGCCAAACCAGCCAGGGCTTTTTACCCATTTCATGTGCCTTAATCGACAAGCTTCTCCTTTCCTAGTAAACATTTTTTTGAGTTAGCTTGTATCTTCTCACCACACATAGCATTGGCTCACAGGTACTTCCATCGGCTAACTGACAAGCAAGTAGTGGAGAAAGTGGACACCAAACCGAATTTACATAGGAAAAAAAAATGAGAGAAGGTAGATAAACTTTGGGGAGGGTGTCATTTCCTTTTTCTTCCAGTTACCTCAACCTTTAAAATGATTCTCTTTTACTTGTAATTAAGTACTTGTGTCATTCAATTACCTGTGATGGGTGGATGATTGAGTGAGTTCCCGGAATTCAGATTTAGGGGAATTCAGGTTTAGGGGAGGGATTCGGATAACCCTTCTGATTTATCTGCTAGTTCTCCTAGACTAGCAGCGATGTGCTGGTGCGGCATTCAATACAGCAGAGGGGGAATGGAAACCTGGTCTCCCTTGTGAAATCCAGAGGGCAGTCAGGGTGTGGTCAGCCACTGTCCTAGCGTGTTTGCAGGAACCGATAGATTTATTTATAAACATAAAGATATAAATATGTTTTATATACACATTAAAATTTGTTTTGAGGAGAGGAGGATGAGGTCACCTGTGACATTTTATGACACATATTCCCAAATACCATGAAACCGAGAACCTTCCACGTTGATGTTTCTCTCAGCACTGAGTTTTGGAATGACAAGAGAAGCAGACCCTGTGCAAGAGAAGCCCAGAGCGCCGAGTCCCGAGGCAGCTGCTCATCGGTTCTTTCATTTTTAAACCGTGTCAGGGGTTCTTACTGGTCTTGGTTCATTCTCCCTCTGAAGAGAATGTTGGTAAAGGCGCATTACATTCCGACATGTCAGCAAGAAAGGATAGGTGCTGGGGACAGATGTCAGGGAGCAGGTTGTTGGTGGTCTTGCTGGCCTTAGGCAGCTGCTCTTCTCCACAGCATCTAGAAATAAGTTCTTTTCTACTCTTATCAAAAGGAGGTTGGGTATCATCAGTAAATAGAAGGCGCGGCTTGGAAGCAAGGATTGTTCTGACATTCAAAGCATCTCCCTTCCTGGTTTTTCTGGAACAAATTTTTCTTCCGTCCTCTCTGGGAAGCTGATGTGGCCCCTGTCCTCTCAGTGACCAGTACCTAGAATGTCAACAGAATGACTCATGTTCCCAGCATCCTGTCCTTGTTCTGGAGAAATGGAACTGACTGTTCGCCTTTGGAAAACGCAAAGGTCACCTGTGTGGAACATCACCCAAGCAAACACTGCTTTGACACAGTTTTCCTTACATGATGTCTTGTGATTTTTTTTTTCTTCTTCTGATTTTTGTTTTAAATGAAAATGTTGGGTTTTCCTGTGTCTACTGTGTATATGTGCCAGGTGGTTGAAAATTGAGATCTTTAGATATGGGAAGGATTTCTTAAATTGAATTTACTGGGGTGAGATTGGTTAACAAAATTATACAGGTGTCAGCAGTATGTTTCTATGATACATCGTCTGTGTATTGTATGGTGTGTTCACTACCCCAAGCCAAGTCTCCTTCCTGATATGGGAAGGATGTTGGGGACCATCTGGCCCAGCTTCTTTTTATGGTTCTAGAAACAAAGGTCCAGTTGAAGTAAAGTGACTTGAGACTCCACAACAGGTCGGTGATAATCAAGACTGACTAGTACCCGAATCTCCTGATTTCTGGTTCTGTGGCCTTGACTTTGTGGTTTGTAGTAGGAATGTGAGTGTTTAATTTGGCTGCCTAATTAGAAGTTCTGTCTGTATAGAATGGCATTGATATCAGTGGATGTTTAAAACTATAAAATAACAATAAAATCTTAAGGATAGATGATTTTAAGTTGTTAGAAACTAAGAGGATGAAGAAGGGTAAGAGAATCAGGATATTCTGTCCCAAGACAGATTTTGGGCAAGTTTCTCTTGGGAGTTGACTCAGAAGAGGGTTGGATTTGACTATTTCTTCTGTCATTTCAAACTCTGAAATTTTATGACTTCATATTTGTATTGATGCATGTTGTACGTCTTTCCCATAGTGATGCAGAATGTCTGCAATGTGGGTAAGTCCTTATATCCTTTAATGCCAGTGTTATGTAATGTGGGTTTCATATTATTGACATGAATGTTGTTTTCTTATCAAGGAGGGGGCTACCTCAGTCCCTGAAGTTATCTTCCGTGTTCCTTAGCCTTCTGAGTGAGTTGCCGCTGGGCAAACATTAGACCTCTGTTAGGTTAGAGTTAGTGTTAAACTTGAGAGAAGAATCATGGGAAGAGGTAAAAAGCAATGAGTGTGTGGGAGTTATGGACCCATCATTTCATCGGCCCCTTCGGGTGTCTTAAACGCTGTGGTTGAATATATTGGGCAAGTTCCATAAAGGTGGCAGTCTCAATTCCTTCTGTAGCCCACACCTCTTTTAGATTCTGTCTTTCATGATGGTTAGTATACTTTTTGTCAGCATGGTGTTAGAAATTGAATCACTGCTTTCGCTATTATGAACCCCATTTTGCAGATGGGAAATTCGAGTCTTAGAATGGAGGTAAATTGTCCCAAATCATATTACTGGCTGACGTGTGATCTCAAACCCAAGTCTTTCTGACGTCAGAGTTTATGTTACCTGGCAGGTGCCGTGCAGGTAGCACCCCATTCTAAGTCTGAGATGTTTCCTTTACCTTATTTTCTTACTGATTAGAAGTTCATTGTTTTCTTCTTTTTCACTGTACTCTTCAGTGCCTGGCATAGGACCACAGTGGAAACATTCTGTTAGAGATATAAAGGTAGCAAGTATGATTAACTGAAAGGGGAAAAAAAGGCAGAGGCTTCTGAGCCACTCAGACTTATTCCTGCTGGCTTTATCACTTTGTAATCGTGGACAAAAAACAATTAACTTCTCTAAGCAACAGTTCCCTCACCCAAAAAAGTGGGGAAACTATTATTTGCCGCACTGGGCTATTGTGACATTAGAAATAGAGTACATTATGCCCTGGCTGGTGTGGCTCAGCGTTGTCCCATGCACCAAAAGGTCACTGGTTCGATTCCCAGGCAGGGCACTTGCCTGGGTTGCAGGCTTGATCCCCAGTAGGGGACGTGCAGGAGGCAGCCAATTGATGTTTCAACCATTGATGTTTCTCTCCCTCTCCCTTCCTCTCTCTCTAAAATTAATATATTAAAAAAAAAAAAAAAAAAGAAAGTACATTAAACTCCTTACTGTGCTGAGCACATAATTGATAATTAATGAGTGGTTACCATTATACTTATGTTGATGTTAAACTAATATAAACCTAAAATGTTTCTTTCGTTTTCTCTCTTTTTTTCCCCTCCTGAAGACAGAGCGTGTCATTTCCCCTAAATGCCTGCTGCCCTCAGGGAGAGCTTAGTAATAGGATGAATATATCATTTGTGAACTGAAGGTTCAATGTTATCAGATTCCATTTTTCCTCTGCCCTTTCCTCCTCACCCCAGTCATCCAGGAGAAACCCCGGGCCCAGGGCACTGTGGGGGGCGGCCTAGCTCAGCACGCTCACTCCTGCCAGGGCCTCTCTTCGGGGAGCTGGATTGAGCTTGCCTGGAAGTCAGTGTCTTTTCTTCATGTCTTCCGTCCTCCCTCATAATTCTCTGCTCACTGGAAAAGTCCCCCAAGCTTTTTTTCTGCTGAATTGTGGCCCAGGAGCCTCTGCATTGAATGGAGAGGAGCCTGTGTTTCTCCCCCTGGTTCTCAGCACGTTGGCGTTTGAGTCTTCACTGGCACGTTGAGCTCCTGCCGCCGTCATCCACCATCTCTGCCCTGTGTTCCGAAGCCACTAATGTCGTACTTTACACGGGTTGGGTCAGCCTCCTTCATCAGTTTCATGTATCTTAGAAACGATCTCTTTGTCTTCCCTTTCCTTCAACATCCTGGAAGAAATGATCTTTCTAGGCAGAGAAAATTTATCGCTGTGGTAAGTAATGAGTCACCAGTGCAGTACCTGGCACACAATAGGGACTCAGTAGGTGACTACGGTCCCTGCAACACTCCCAACATGTTCAGTGTTTTGGGGGGACTGGGGGAATCTGTTTATGAGGATGAGAGTTAGTGACTTGGATTGGAAAATCACTTCGGTCTCTGAGTGACACACCAGGGGGGCGGGAACAGGGGTTGGAAAGTTTCTCTGTGTAAGTGGGTTAGTGTTGCTCCAACTCTGAATGAGGTACATATTTGAAATTACTTAGCAAAGAGGCTTGGATTATCTTCTGCTCGTAGAATAATTGAAAGACAGTGAATAGTTGTGATAGGTTATAATATATAGCACTTAGGTTTTTTTTTTTTTAATGCTTTAAATAGTGAATCTTTTGTGTTGTTCATCAAAAACTAATGTTCTCTTCTGTGGCTTTGTTGTATTGTGTTTCTTAGGATGAATAAGTAGGCTTTGCCCCTTGGTCTGTAAAACGTTTGTGAATTGAAGTCTCTGGGGAGTGACGATGAAATGCTAGTATCTGGAGTGTCACATTCGCAGGTGGACTGCGAGCCTTCTCGTCCTGCTTGTTGGCCCAGGCTGTAGGTTCGGGCAGCCGGCAATCAGGTGAACATCAGGAATGGTGCGCTTTGTGTTTTTTCCATTGGAATAGTTAGTTCTGACTGCCAGACCTGGGTGAAATAATTGCTGTTCATTGATATCTAAAGTCAATCCTTAGTACATGCTTTTAAAAAAATGGGAAGTTTGCTAGTTAAGAGAGGAAGGGTTTGCAGTTGGGTTCATCAAGTCTTCCATGTTTTTACAGGCCCAAGTCAAGAACCTGTGATGGATACTGGGAGGTCCTTCCTATCCTTTCTAACCCTGTCTGTATATGTAATGGGGTACTAAGGAACTCCAAGAAAGTCAGAATGTGATTAAACCAAATCATTAGCCGTTTTCTGTCCAAACCCAACTGCCTTGCACGAGGGTTAAGTTACTCTGTGGTTAGGAAAATGGTAGCTGGCAAAACTAACTTGAGTGTAAAGGCGATGTAATACAACTTATTTATTAATTCTTTATATACCGCCTTGTTTTTTGTTTTTGAGTGAGGAAATAGAGAAAGAAAGTAAAATCATGGCCCCTAAACTGTGGTCCGAGAGTATTTCTTAGGAGCTCGGAAAAGAGGTGAAGAGCAGGGAATAAGTGTTCTGACCGTGGAGGAAGTTGAGGAAAGGTGTGTGATGGAGGGGCCACGGGAAGGCAGTGGTGGAGGGTTTCATGGTCTGTGGTATGACCTTCTGTTTGATGTGGGATGTCGCTGAGAGGGTCAAATGAAGTTCCACTGCTAACGGTGACTCTGGATGCCAGAAGACATGGTGATCAGGACCTGGTTTATGACTGTGCTGGTGATGATATTGATGCTGAATTGAGGACTTGGCATGTGCCAAGCACCTTATATCTGTTCCCCCACGATCATCCTTTTCAGATGGCAGCTTAGAGGAGGAAATGATTTGCTCAGGGTTATACAGTGAGTGGTGGAGCTGGGATTTGACACCATGGTGCAATAGTGTACCTTCTAGGTGAAGTCAGGGTTATTAAAATAAAGAATAATGGAACCAGAGAAATATTTCAGAGACAGAAGTCACAATGTTTAGTAACAAACTAGGTATGTGAACTTAAGGCAAAGTGAGGAGAAAAAAGATGATTTTTCAAATTACAATTTAAAAAAAAAAGCAAGGGAATGGGGGTAGGAAGACTAAATAATAAGGCTTGTCTCAGTCATGTTTGTGGACTCGCCTTCATAAAAAACAGCCAACGGTGATAATTTCATCTTTCAGAAAACAGCTATCACTTCAGGTGCCCTCGGTCAATGTGGACACAGGTTGTGGACACATTGCTTTTATTCCAAACCTCTGGCACTCAGCGGTGTTGACTCTAGCAGCGGACCAGTTCCCATCCCCAGTGGAGCCAAGTTCACACACCATACCATCCTGTTGTCCTCAAATTTGGCTAATGATTGAAGGGTGTCTCACTGCAACTGTACAGCGATAGTCACTGATTAGCAAGATCCTCCCTGGAAAGAACTGCGTTTATTCTAACTACTCCAGACTAGCCCTTAGAACCACAAGGGAGTCCACTCTTGTCCGAGTTAATAGTGAGTGGACGTAGCCTTCTGAAAGAGATTGTGCCGAGGCCCTGGGATTCTCGGGCCTCACCAGCAGCAGAGAGCGGATAAGATGTCTCCCTGACTCAGGAGGAATGGGGGCTAAAGCTCGAGTTAGGGATTGTGACTTCAGTAGATCTGTCAAGTGGCCCAAGCCTGGTTGACCACCATCCTGCCTCCCCCATCTCTGTCCATGCATGAATGGTTTTTTTTTTTTTTTTGATTCACTGTGAATCATTAAATGTTTTTATCCCCTTTATGCAAGCTTTTTCTTTCTTTCTGGATATAAAAGTGAACTTCCTCATTGAAAAATGTACTTGATTACAATAAGCCTTTCTTTAGGAGAGAGTATTAATGTTGTGAGCAGTGTGGCCTTAGAGGTAGCTGGCTGGCTGTCCAGAGGTATGGTTGTGCCCTTTGCCCAAAATTAATACCTCCACCTGCTTGCTACAAAATCATCAAATGTACTGGTAGCTGTTAATTAGCTCTAGATAAAGAAGCAGCAGCTACCACCCCCGCCCCCACGGTCTCTGGATTACATGGAGAAACAATCCCTTTAAAGAAACATTTTCCTTTTCCTCTCTCCTGACCTTCAGCAACATTTTTCTGTGAGGAAAACCATATGAAGCTGTTGGTTAGCTTGCATGACCGCTCCCAAGGGGTGGTTGGCCCAATGTGCCATCCTGAGAGAGGTAGGTGTAGGCAGGATGAGGAGAGAGGAACCCTGGGAAGGGAAGGTGAAAGTGGGCGGTGCTTGAGCAAATAGCCGGCGTAGCTGGTTGTGTACTTGGGTGTGTATGCGTCAGTGAAGTGGTGACTGTTGGACATGCCACTAGTGGGAAGAAGAATGTTGGAAGCATGGTAGATGTTTGCTCAAGGCAAATCCACCACTTCCTTTAAGAATGTGCCCGTAATTCACCTCGGCTGATATCATCCACTCGTTTCATTGACAAGACTCTTCTGGAGAGAGAATGCATGTATGAAGTCGGTCCTCAAATCTACTCCCTCTCTTTTCCGAGAGGCCCTCTTTAGGGTTCACCTACTTTGGACCAGGTAAAGGACCAGCCAGCCGTTTTTCTCCATTACCTCAAGCAGGGTTATAGCTTAGCTCATGTACTGGGTCCGTTGTTCCCTCTACCAGCTAGGGCTTGGTGTTATCCCTGCCTCTGGCTTTACCTCCATTTCGCTCACATGAAATCTCAGCCGATTCCTAGGACTCAGAACAGTGTATTTTACTTGAATGACTCCTGTGTGACCAAACTCTTAGGCTGCTGAGCACTTGGTGGTACTCTTTTATTTGATGTCATAAGATAACCTTTGTACCGTTTGGACTTTGAGCATTTTTTTATTTTTTTATTTTATTTATTTATTTATTTTATCCTCACCCGAGGACATTTTTCCATTTTTTGTTCAGATAGAGAGGGAGGGAGAGAGAGGAAGAGAGAAACATCGATGTGAAGGGACACATCGAATGGCTGCCACCCGCACGACCAACCAGGGCCGGGGACGAACTGCAACCGAGGTACATGCCCTTAGCGGGAACCGAACCTGGGTCTCTCTGTACCACAGGTCGAAGCTCCAACCGCTGAGCCAAACCGGCCAGGGCGCATTTTTTTTTTTTTTATCCTCACCCGAGGACATTTTTCCATTTTTTTGTTCAGATAGAGTGGGAGGGAGAGAGAGGAAGAGAGAGAGAAACATCGACGTGAAAGGGACACATCGAGTGGTTGCCACCTGCACGACCAACCAGGGCCTGGGACAAACTGCAACCGAGGTACGTGCCCCTAGAGGGAACCGAACCCTGGTCTCTCTGGACCACAGGCCGACGCTCCAACTGCTGAGCCAAACCGGCCAGGGCGAGCATTTTTTTTTTCATCCGTACCCGAGGACACTTTCCCATTTTTTGTTCAGATAGAGTGGGAGGGAAGAAGGGAGGGAGAGAGAGAGAGAGAGGGGGGGGGAGAGGGAGGGAGGGAGGGAGGGAGGAAGAGAAACATCGATGTGAAAGGCACACATCAAGTGGCCGCCACCCGCACAACCCAACCAGGGCTGGGGACAAACTGCAACCGAGGTACATGCCCTTAGCGGGAACCGAACCCGGGTCTCTCTGGACCGCAGGGCAATGCTTTAACCACTGAGCAAAACCGGCCAGGGCTGGACTTTGAGCTTTTAATCGGAGGTTATAGCTGATTCCCCAATGGACATTTCAAGTTCGCGGGGTGTGTGTTCGCCCTAGTGTGTAGCTTCTGTGGTCAGAGAGAGGACCCAATTATGGTAGCCTCACAGCTGAGATCATAAAAACATCCCAAGTGTCATTTGAAAGTGAAACACTAGGTCACATAGTCATGTTTTCTTTTTTGGGGCATGCGGTAACCTCCTCCTTTCTAAGATTTTGTACCCAGTGATTCTTCCTCAGCTTGATGGCAACTATAAGCTTCCATTTCCTTTGCCATGTTTTCACTCATTTAAATTCTTTCCTCTTTGTTTAACCTGCATAAGTGAGACTGGTTCTCGCTGATTTGTATTGTCTTTGAGCTCATGGCAGGTGGCATTTGGAGCCCTGTGAAGGCTGCCCTTGTGTATTGTTTTCATAAGCTAAATAAGGCGCAGAAAGAATAACAAAAGATAGACTTTTCCTCTGGAGTGGAAGAGGAAGAAGAGAGGGTGCGGACAGTTGACTGGATTCTTGCAAGTGCCTGTCCCTATTGTCTTTTCTCCTCTTTGTTCTTAACGTTTCTTCTTACCTTCCTTTCCTCCGTACATGTTATATATACATTTGTTTAAAATTAGGAAACAAATGTATGCCAGCCTTCTGTTAAGTTGATTTTAATTTTAACTTTTTCCTAGACTAACTTATTATTAGAGCCCCTATGAATAAAAGACATCTGTCTTTCTAAAGACAATGCAATTCATACGGGATGGGGAAATATGAAAGAATTTTCAGTCCAGTCTGATACGTATTGATTCTGTAGCTAGACGGTTAGGTCATCAGAGATATTTAATTTCTTACCAAGAAGCAGCAATTTTGTATTGGGCATTTCCAACAGATTTCAGTATTGACAGATATCAGAAGAATTAGAGGCTGTCACGGGAAAAGTTAAGCCTGTCCATTTCTTCTTTCATGCCCTTCTCCTCTGTCACGTTTCTTTCTCTTCCTCATCTGACTTCTCCACACTGACTGGAGTATTGATGTGTATCTATTCTCCTTTTCCTTCTCCTTAATGTTTTCTGGGCAGAAGGCAGAACAGCCCTTGACCGGGTAACGATATTGAAGATGTTTTCATTTGCAATGAGGGGACAGGGAACAGTCTTCCTAGTATTTTGTTATCCATAGGGGAGGTGCCTTTGCACCTTCTAACACACAACAACCCCCCCCCCCCCCAAAAAAAAGCAGAGACCTTTGTTAGAGAAAAATGGAGAAATTGGGATTGACCAAAGCATGAAGTTCCCAAAATACTTCTTTAGCTAGTGTCTGTATTAAAGAAAAATTCATTTTTTAAAAGTGAAGAAATACACCTCTCAAGAAGATGATCAGAGTGCTAACCTGAAATGACAGCTTACTTCCGTATCATATCTTAACCAAGTAATCAAGTTTCTGTGTCAGTAGTGTGAACCATATGAACTTGCTGTTCTTATAAGTCAAATATAGTGGAATGACAATGATTTCATGTGGCTCAACCCAGGAAACCTGATGAAGAAATGGAGACACAGGAAGGTGAATCAACCACCCCCATCCTCTGAATTCTGTTCTTGAACCCAAAGAACTGAGGCAAAGTGATTCTCTTTCCTTCCTCCCCTCCCCTTCTCCCTCTCCCCTCCCCTCCCCCTCTCCCCTCCCCCTCTCCCCTCCCCCTCCCCTCTCCCCCTCCCCTCCCCCTCTCCCCTCCCCCTCTCCCCTCCCCTCCCCTTCCCCTCTCCCCTTCTCCCCTCCCCCTCTCCCCTCCCCTCCCCTTCCCCTCTCCCCTTCCCTCCCTCTCTCCCCTCCCCTCCCCTCCTCCCTCCCTTCCTTCCTACCTTCCTACCTTCCTTTTTCCTTCCCTCCCTTGTTTCTCTAGCAAGGAATAAAGGATATCTTTGTAGGGGGGACTGTTGGGAAGTCAAGGTGACTGATGTTTTGGTAGGTGAGCAGGCAGCAACAGAAATCCTGCCTCTCAACACTAGGGCAATAATTACACCAGATTCTAAGACAAGGCTACAACAGAGCCAGCCTCTATGGGAAGGAGTGTGTCTAGTCACTGGCCATTTTGTTTCATTGTCCGAGCCGCACTGTGTCTGTGTCGTCGTCCTTGAGGAGCTGGGATTGTGCTGTTTTTCATTGCATTCCTGACATGCTTAAAAAAAGGCTGCCGCAATTACTGTAGTTGATAGATGCTGGGGAAGTTTGCTGCCTCCAACAATAGCCTTTCTCCGTGAAATACTCCATTGATACTTTTAGAACTCATTACTGCTAACCAAACAGTAGTGGTTTTATTACTGTACTAATGGAGCCTGGTACTTGGAGGCTGAGACTGGGGGGAGGGGGAAGGGTGGGGCAAGGAGTGTGGGCAGGAAAAATCCCTTTCCATGATTAGTGTCCCTCAGAGCAGTTGTTAGGCATTTTCCAATCAAACAATGTGATAATCTAGAAACAGTTCGAGGTTTAATATGCATATGCAAGGATGCACTAAATGAATTATTCCTAGCAGGGAGGAACAGGGTTTTCTCAATGAAGAAATCAGCAAGACAGCAGAGTTTTCTAAGGGCTTTTCCAGTAAAGTGATTTGCTTTCCTAACAGTGCATGGAGGCGAACAAATGAGTTGTAAAAGATGGGGATGCTGATGCATACAGGACCCTGCTGGACTTGGCAGGCTCCTCTTCATGGGCAAGAAGACAGACCAAGTGACGGCTTCTGCCCTCTTTCATGTTTGTTGTAATGTACTGGGCTCCTTCCCTCCCTATGTTTTTATCTATTATTTTAGTTGGAATAGTTGATCCATTTACCTTTTATGTGATTACTGATGTATTTGAGTTTTTATCTACCACCTTACAACTTGACCTGACTGTTTTATGTTCTTTCTTCTCCTCCTTGACTTCTTTTGGGTTAAGCCAAAAGTTATTCCATTTTTCCTGTTTATGGACTTGTTACTTCTTTTACTCTTAGTGGCTGTCCCAGAGATTACAGGGTCCACCCCTGATTTATTACAATCTAATACAGACTCTTCCTTTTACCTCTTTTGTTTTTGTATGCTACTTTCATTTGGAGAATTTCACAATTTTTAGCCCCACTGACAGTGGAATGATTCTGTCCTTATTCCTGCTTAAGCCCCTCCCACGTTCTCAGGTACTGAAATTGCTTGTAAATTTCACCAAAGCTCTTGCCCAGTTCACCTGCCTTTGGAGATGCTCCATTCAGAAGTGGCTGTCCCCTGCAGCATAGGAAATATAGTCCATAATATTGTAATAACTATGCATGGTGCCAGGTGTGTACTGGAAATATCAGGGGGAACACTTTGTAAGGTATATGATTGTCTAACCACTCTGCTGTACACCTGAAACTAATACAAAATAATAGTGGATGCAAACTGTAATTGAAAAGAAATTAGAAAAGGAGTGGACATCCTCGCTGCTGCGTTGTTGACTCTCTGAAATGACTGAAGCTTTCTAGTGTCCCCATGAGGCTGCCAACTTTTCCACAGCAGGGAGGACCTTCCTGTCCCTTGTGCCATGGTAGCTGGCTCACAGTAGCCTGCCTGTCAGTTGAGATTTCAATGACTGGGCTCAACCGTACCAGATGCCAGGCCCACCTTAGAGTGAGGAGACAGGTTGGAGGATTTGAGCCCATTTTAGGTAAGCTTTAATCTGTAAAACGACCAGCTTCTACCAGTCTCTTCTAGCTGTTTCACTTGAATCAAGGTTGTCCTGTACATCTTATCTTTCATGTTACTCCATTTCATTCACCCTCACATTAATTAACATGAACTTGCAGCCATACTCACTCACTGGTTGCTACCTGTAATGCTTTTACAATCATTTAATCAAGTTATAGAGCCCCCTGAGTATCTAGTAGCTATGGTTGTTTTTCAGGGGGATGAGAGCCATGTGAATGGAGATAATGTGTAGAAAGGTCCTTGAGTTTGTCTTGGAATGGTTGGACTTTGTGTGCCCGAAGCAGATAAAATATAAAATCCCAGTACAAAACAGCCTCTCAACACAGACTCAGCTGTGCTCTGGGTCGTTCGTTAACAGTGAGGTCATTTTCAGTGTGATGAGGAAGGCTACAGCAGAGGTGTGAACCTTGTCACCCAGTGGCAGCATTATGTCAGTTCTGTATGTCATAGTTGGTAGTTTTTTTTTTTTTTTAATAACCCCCGAGATTTACCATGTTAATGTGAACACCCACTTCTCAATGATGGAGGAGCTTTTTGGATCATGCAGGTGCATTGTTTGGAGACGGCAGAGTCTGTGGAAGACAGGTTGGATTTGCCCAGCTCCAAACCCCCCCGACCCGCTCTGTTGGTCTTTGAGTGCTACATCACCTCTTTCCTCTGATCTGGGCAGCAGGGGTAACACACCCTGTTGCTCCACAGGCTTGTGGGAAGGCTACGTTTATATATTGGTTCCTAAGAGGGTTTTTGAAAACTGGGAGTCACTCTATAAATGTGGTGGGTGCATGCTGTTCTCCCCCACTAGGTGTTTTTAGTTCCAGCAACTGAGAATATAGGCACGCCTCAGGTGGAGCTTACCAACACTTACTTATTTTTGAGGTGGGTGGTAGAAGATTGAAACCCCTAACTAATACTGAGTTCAAGAGCGTCTTTCCCCCACTCTTTTATTAAAAAATGTTTTTATTGATTTTTTTTTTAGAGAGAGAAAGAGTAATATTAGGGGGAGAGAGAGAGAAAGAAACATCAATCTGCTGCCTCCTGCATCCCCCCCCCCCCCCCACCCCCCCGAGGATCGAGCCCACAACCTGGGCATGTGCCCTGACCAGGAATCAAACCAGCGACCTTTTGGTGCTCAACCAGCGGAGCCACACCGGCCAGGGCCTTTTCTTCACTATTAACTCAGCTACACTTGGTATCTACTCCAAGGACATTAAAGTTTGTTCCAAATGAGTCGGTTTTGGGCTCTGTGACACGAGGAAGTCGGGGAGAGAGAGAGTGCTGTCTTTAAGCATTGTCAACTTTCTGAGAACAGTTTTCTCAAGATAAATTAGCAAGAAGTTGTTTCCTTAAACAAAGGCATCTGGTTGATGTGAACTGACTCTTTGGAGAAATATTTACCACAGCTTCTTCTGTCCGAGCGAATGTGGTCACCAGGGGCAACGATAGCAGCGGTCTTTATCCAGACAAGTGCGAGACCTGAATTCAGATGCCCCTTGCCAGGGCGAGCAGCTGGTCTGAAGTCTGAGGTGCAGGAGGTGGGTGCTCAGTGTTAGCCTCCCTGGGTACTGGGAAATCATGTTTGTTGGAACATCCGCCAAGCATGGACAGAGGGAGGTGTTTCAAAATTACAAAACGACTATTGTAGAGACTAGCAAGTGGAGGGATCGCTGTATAGACATCCTGCTTGGTACCCAGAGGCACTATTGAATGGTCTCCTAAACCACAGGAGAAGAGGCAGGATACCTGTGATAGCTGGAGAAGGATGGAGGACAGAAGGAGACCTCTTGGGACAGAGCAGGGGGTTTGATACTTACCATACTTCTGAAATTGACTTTGAGGAGTGATAGTTCACGTCTTTTTTTCAAAGCAAGATTAGTAGATAGTGACAGTAACTAGTAGATAGTGACAGTAACCAGTAGTTAGTGACTAGTATTTCGTCTTCAGTGTTCATGAGGAATGAACCCATTTTCTAATTCGTATATGAAACCTGCACTGTTGTTCAGCCCTCATCAGAGAGGGCTGGCGAGATGATTGGCAGAGCTGCCATGAATCTGTTTCTCACACAGTTGAAGTGAGAGACCAACGCTGTAGTCCATGTCCATGTCCATGTCCACGAGTTCTCTCTCTCGTTTTCTTTTTCGCTCACTCACTCTACCCCCCCTAACTCCCCCTTTGCCCCACTCCCTGAGCTGTCTGCCTGCTCTCCATCTATGAGTCTGAATCTGTTTTGCTTGGTAGTTTGTTCATTAGATTCCACATAGGAGTGAAATCATGTGGTATTTGTCTTTCTCTCACAGGCTTATTTCACTTAGCAGAGTACTCTCCAGTTCCATCCATGCTGCTGCAAAGGGTACAATTTTCTTCCTTTTTACCGCAGAGTAGTATTCCATTGTGTAAACGTACCACAGCTTTTTTATCCATCTACTGATGGGCATTTGGGCTGCTTCCAAATCTTGCTACTGTAAATAACACTGGTGATTGTGGAGGGTGGTGTGGTGTGGAAGAGGGGATAAATCATAGATGGGGTGAAAAAGGAGACCAGAACTGTAATCCAGTGAGTCGGGTGTGGACTTCTTCCCCTCACTCAGCCGTATCCTTCACAGATGCATCGCAGTTGGAAGTAAGTGCCTGAATCCAGAGTTGCCCGTGCTGATTTCCAGCCAAACCAACACAGGGGCACCTCTACGATTTGGAGGAGACATTCAGTAAGATTAGATTTTAGTTGCTGGATAACTTTTAATTTCCCAAGTGTTACAGCCAAGCCATAAAAATGTGGGTCAAGTAAGCTAATAGAATTAGAAAAAAAACACACAACACAACAAATCCTAAAATCTACCAGTTGTGTCTCAGGTAATTAATTAGAGCAGCCTGAGGTTACTAATGTATGTGAATGTTTCTCGGGTCCAGAAAAATAGTCCCAGTGTCTTCCAGCCTGCTTCCAAGCGGACTTGAAATAATGAGATTAGACTTCGATTTTTTTTTTAAGGTATGGGTCATCCAGCCTTAATCATTCTGATATAGGTTGTCCTCTGTGGCTATCTGCAGTGAATTACATTTCTGTGTTGACTTCCCCATGCTATTGATCATCCCATGTCATTAGGGAGCACAAAGTCACCTGAGCAAACATAAAGGTGGCGTAGACACACAGCTCTGCTGTGTGCAAGGTCCCTTAAGCTAAACCGAAAATGTGTGAGTTTGTCTGTTAATCCAGACAATTCATACTGCCCTTCTGCCTTTCGGGGGCCAGTGATTGGGAGGTGACTGAGGTTTGTATTAAAGTTGTGCTTGAAGTCTCCAGCTAAGAAACTTCCAGGTTCTGGTTTAACCAGAAGCGTTTGGGAGTTCTTTGAATGCCACTGGTGCAGGCAGAAAACTGCTGGGCTTTCTGGGAGCTGGCTCTGCTGGCTGGTTATACCGCTGGGGCAGGGGACAGCCTTGCTGCTGCTCAGTGAGGTGTGCCGAGAGCTGGGCCGAGAGGGTGGCAGGCAGCAGTCAGGCGTGGGGACTGTAGGGTGTGCCTACAGGGAAGTGTCCTGTTGATCTGGGAACACGTGGCCACAAGAACCAGGGCCTGAGGCCTCAGACTGAGACGCTGGCTCTCAAGGCAGAAGAGCAGAAGGAAGAAAGCATGCCACCCTTGATGTGTGTCCTCCCTTGCTCTGCTGCCCTGTTTGCTGCCCTGGCCTAGAGCTCCCCTTCCGTGTGCCTCCTTGAGTTAGCGCTAGACTCACACTGAACCGGAACTGTTATTTGACCTGCCCATCTGTTTCTTTGTGCTCCAGTGAGTGTGTGAGTAAACGAACCGATTTTTAAAATAACAGCAGCTCTTGTGGCACAGTTGGAACCTAGAAAAATCATCTATTATTCCATTGCCTTTTGTTTGGTCATTTTCTTTTCCTCCTCATTTATGTACATAGAATTTTTTTTTGCCACATTTATTTGTTTTTATTGTGGTAGAATATACATAAGATAACATTTACCATTTTAACCATTTGTAGGTATGCAATTCAGTGGCATGTAGTGTATTTCCCTTGTTGTGCCGTTATCAGCACTGCCCATTGCAAACTGAAACTCTCTACCTAGTAAGTAGTAACTCTCCACCTTTCCCCTACTCCCCTTAGCCCCTGGAAACCTCTGTTCTGCTTCTCAGTCTCTATGAATTTGCCTGTGCTAGGCACCTCATATAAGTAGAATCAGACAGTGTCCTTTTGTGTCTGGCTTATTTCACTTACCGTGTCTTCAAGGTTCATCCATGTTGTAGCATGTATCTGAATATCATTCCTTTTTAAGGCTGAACAATGATTGCATTTTGTGTGTGTGTGTGTGTGTGTGTGTGTACGTACATATACCACACATTGTCCATTCATCTGTTGATAGACATTTGAGTTGTCTCTACATTGTGGCTATTGTGAGTAATGCTGCCGTAAGTATTGGTGTACAAGTGCATGTATTCCTGCTTTCAGTTCTATACCTAGAAGTGGAATTGCTGGACCACAAGGTAATTCTATGTTTAACTTCCACAGAGGCCGCACCATTTTATACTCCCATCAGCAAAGCATGAGGGTTCCAATTTCTCTACCTCCTTGCCAATACTTGTTATTATTATTTTTTATAATAGCCATCCTAATGGGTGGGAAGTGGTATGTTGTTGTGATTATGATTTGCACATGTGCATAGATTTTAAAAATGTTTAAACAGAGCATACGTGTCACTTTGCATTCTTGTTCAGTTAATATTTTATCAAGTTCTCTTTTGCCTTGAAATGACTATTTTTAATAGCATCTTTCTGGGATCCATGTTGAAATTACCAGTTCTCTGAAGAACCAGAATTTGAGCCAAAAACACAAACGTAGCCTTTGCTGCAGAAAGGGTAAGGACAGAGTGAAACAGTGTGTAGACACCCCTGAGAAAACCCCGAGAGAAAACGGAGGGGTCCTCCGTCCATTGGGCCTCTGGGGACCTTCAGCAGTGAACAATGTGCTGGATGCTGCAGTGTATGGGAGGGAGTCCAGTTGTAACAGGCAAGTTCTGGTGAGACAGAAATGGATTAGACCAAGGCAGTGCCAAGCCACACACACAAAGCAAAATCATCCAATTTATCATCCTTCCCCCAAGGCTGGTAGGCTTTTAAGTAGTTTGAGAAAACTTTGAAGGGGTAGAGAAAGCTGGAGAATAATTAAAAACTTGTCCCCTGCAGGCCAGTTTGTTAAAAAGCCCTGTTTTACCAAAAGGCTAAGGCCGTGATTAAGCAAAGCTTTTGAAAAAGGATCTTAAAATAATTCATTAGGAGAGATGACAGGGTATGGTTACTAAACACCAGGGTATTTAAAAGAGAACGGTGAAGTGAAAATGAGTGCTTTGTACGAAGACTAATTTGGTCACCAAAAATTATAGAAACTTTCAGAAGATAGACAATGCTTGTAAGCAGAAGGGAACTATTTGTAGGTCAGAGTTAAAAAACATTTATTATGGAGCTTCATTTGTAAGCAGGATTTCCAAGACTAAAGCTGAATATTAGTTAAAATGCCAGTAAGAAAACACCTACACCTCTTCGCTACTGTTTAAAATATATGTGTGTGTGTGTGTGTGTGTGTGTGTATTTATTTATTTATTTATTGAATTTTAGAGAGAGTTGAAGGGAGAGGGAGAGAGTAAGAGAAACGTTGATGTGAGAGCAGAACATCGGTTATCACCTCCTGCACGCTCCCTCCCTGGGATCAAGCCTGCATCCTGGGCATGTGCCCTGACAGGGAATGGACCAGCAACCTCTTGGTGCATGGGACAATGCCCAGCCAACCGAGCCATTCCCACCAGGGCTGACTGTGTTTTTTTTCTTAACCTATAGTTTTTGGAAAGAAGCATCTATTTCTGAGTATTATCTGAAAGAACCAGCTCTTAACCAGGTCTCTCTGCGTATTTGTCTTACCAGGTGACTAGGACCTCACCTGACACTGGGCCACTGGGCATCACTGGCGAGTTCATCTGTGTTTCTGGAAGGTGCTGACAAACCTCCTTTGAGTCCAAAAATTGCCAGACAGACACAGTTGGCTCTGAGCTGCATAGCTATTCCAGTTGATTATCTGGAGATTGGCAGACTAGAGCAAAGAGAAGAATGAACTGAATGGGCCTGAGGGACTAATTTATCCATGTCTGTGGAATTCAACTCTACAGTGGGGTGACTTTCATGAAGACATTGCCTCTGTAAAGATACTTGGAAACCCACTGGTGGAAAGAACTTGACCAGGTTCCACTGTGCATCTCCGTTGCAGAGGTAGCATGAGATTGAACACAAGACTTAGGAACAGGAGACCTGGGTTCCAGACTCAGATTTGCCTGTTATTAGCCTGAGACCTCTAGTATTGGGTTAGCTTAATCTTTCTGCAAGATTTGCTGGCAGCTGTCAGATGCATCATGTATGCAGGAACGTTTTGGGGATTGTAGAATACTGCAAGCATTGTTATTAGGAAGTCAGATAGTAAAGCTGAAATGAAAGAATAACTCTACTGCCCTGCCCCCATGACTCATTTCCTCTTTGGCATTACTTAGGATTCTCTTGTCAGCGGGTGCAAAGCTCCCATTAAAGTCTTTGGCTCTGAAGACAGCAGAGTTGAATGAATGACTTCAGAGTTCAAAAAATAAATTATTGGCTTCTTATGGACCTTATGGTGGTTTGCCTAATCCCAAAGCCAATAATGCGAGGTACTTGAACCAACCACAAATTGATTTTCTTCCTTTTCCTGTGACAGTGGTCAGGTTGCAGGTGCAGCATGTGCTGTTTCTGGATATTTAATAATGTGCAGCCACGTTGGGACAACAAATCAGTGCTAATGTGTCTGGGGAAATGCAGGTGCAGTTCTGAAGTGGAAGTGTCCACCCACAGGCCCTGCAAAGGAGGGGGATGTAGGAGGAGCTCTTGCTTTGTGAAACATACACATGGCCAGGAGTAGATAATTGATACCTTCAGGCTCCCTAAATTCTTTCTCTTTCCAAATGCTTGTCAGAGGACACTCACTTCACCTAGAAACTTCTAGAAATGTAGGAGGACTGAATTCTGTTGCCACTATACTTCCCTTTACTGAATCTCAGCTATTGTAGAGCTCATTTTCTTTCGTACTAAGGGGAGTACCCAGAGATGTCACCAGGGATTGATGTTATATGAGTAGTGTAAGTGTAGATAAATGAAAAGGTTTAGTCGCCTTGTTATTTTGCATGATGATATATTCATATATATTTTATTCTGTGTATACATATATATGTATATATGTGTACACACACACACACACACATATGTAATGATATAATCTAATTACTTTTAATGTGCTGTGGTTGAGGGCTTACCCTGTGCCAAACACCAGATGCTTGACATTTGTCTCCAATCCTCAGTAATTCCTACAAGGTAAGTGGTTTTATTAATGAGGAAACTGGCTCGGATAGGTAAACTTTTCTAGGCCATGCAGGCCGCGTTTGATATCACTTTTGCACATCTCAGAAGACCTGAGCGGGTTAGGTTATACTGTGCTGCCTCCCAGGTTTAGGGGAACAGGCGTAAGAAATTCAGGGTAAGTGCTTTCCTGTTGAGTCATGTTTTCTTAGTCACAAGGTGCTTAAAGTGACTTGTGCTTGTGGGAAACATTCTTCCAGGAACCCTCTTGTTCCGATGCTTTGCCAGTTAAGTCATGGATGCCCAGTGGGAGGAAATCACAGGTTCATGCTGCCCCAGGCACCAGAAATGTTGCTTTGCATCCTGGATTTTGATCCCAACTGAGTTTAGAATGCTGGTTTCCTTTATTATAACTATGTAGTTGATTTTGTCAGGCTGATGTGTGCTTGTCTCAATTGCTTTTTCTTTTTTTCTATAAACTGCTTTATTGAGGTATACTTTCTATGCCATAAAATCCATTCCTTTTAAAGTATAGATGTGAATGACTTTCAGTAGATTTACAGAATTGTGCCAGTATCACCACAGTCTAGTTTTAGAACATTTCTCTTGCCTCCAAAAGAAACTTTGCTTGGTTTTCTCAGTTTTTAACTTCTCTTTTACTGTATCCTCCTCTGATTGCTGTCAGGTTTTCTAGCTGGCTGCAAAGAGGAGAAACCATTTTTTAAAGAAAAAATATGTTTTGATATTTTAGAGAGAAAGGAAGGGAGAGAGAGAAAGAAACATCAATGTGAGAGAGACACATTGATGGGCCGCCTCCCGCACGCCCCCGACTGGGGATCAAGCCTGCAACCCGGGCATGTGCCCCAACCAGGAATTGAATCAGGACCTCTCAGTCCGCGGGACGACGCTCAGTCCACTGAGCCACACCGGCCGGGTGAGAAACCATTTTTTAAAACTAGTGTTTAATTTTATCAAACACTTAGTATAGAATGTAGCATTCACCACATGTCAAACACTGTTTTAAGTGCTTTGTGAAGATTAACTCATTTAATTCATTGATTCCTCATAACACTTTTTGAGACAAGTACTCTCTTCATTTGTATTTTACAGATGAAGAACTAGAAATGCAAAAAACTTAAATATCTTGACCCATTTGCACTAGTAGTGGTGAAATCAGGAGTCCAGTGTTGTTCTACATGTTCAAATAACCCAGTGAGACCAGGAAGAGTCGGGGAGGGAGCCAGACCGATGGAACGCACTAGACAGAGCAAACTCATCCCTCCAGGGAAGAGCCAAGGCCTTCGGTCAGGCCCGGTTTTGATGCCTTAGTAAGGCATTCGGGGCTGACGAAGCCCTCCTGGTGGTAACCTAGGTCTCCTCCCTCCGTTCACTGGCCCTTTGCCTTGGTGTCATAGGTAGCACAGCATGTTTTCATGGGTTTAGTTTTATTTATATACTGGATACCAAAGGCGGTAGGTGGGAGGCTGTGTTCTGGTCAAAAGGTCCTTGGTGAGGGTCACAGAAGCCTGGCCTGGAGTGATCTGAGGGAGGACCCTGGCCCAGTCCATGCCCCTGTGTTCTGTTGTTTCCTGGCCCCATGCTCTCTCTTGCACGTGGTTGTATTATGGCTCTTGGGGTCTGCCCATTGACTTTGCTTAGTTGGAAGTCTGGAACCCTCCCTTCTCTGTTTAGGGGTGGTGGTCATTTGATCTCTCAGGGTTCTGGAATTGTGAGGAGGCAAGCCCATAAGAAGGGTACAGTGATTGAGTTCAGCTGCCCACCAAAAACAGCTGTCTTTGGAAATGGGTAATCTAGAAAATGCCAACAATGATAGTAATTATCCTCAAAGGGAAAATTGCCACTCTGCTTTTTTCTTCGCATTCCTCTGTTCTTGGGGCACAGAAAGGCTGTGGAAGTACTGGGTAGTACAAATGAGGGGACCCCCAAGCTGAATGGGTGTTCACATTTATATTTAGTAAATGTTAACTGATTACTGCATTGATTAGTGGGAGGAAACTTTGGCTCGTCATACTTAATCTGTTATGTAATGGGGATTCAACAATTGATGTATTTGCTCATTTCAAATATGCTGGCTTCGTTTTCTGTAATTTTCATTTTTCAGGTCTCCCATCTTTTTATTCTGTCTGTTTATGGCCCTCATCTTGCTTCTGGTAGATTTTCATCCAGTTGAAGGACTCTTAACTTAGGAAAGACCATGCAAGGATGCCCAAGAGGACATCAGAGAGTCTGCGGTGCAGGGTAACCTGTCTGAACTGTTCGAATGTATTAAAAGTTAGGAATTGCTGAACTTGAAATTCCACTGTTTTTTTGTTTTCCTTGCTCCAGTTTATATGGGTTTGTTTTGGACTACAGACTTGAATAGCCACATTTGGACACGGGAATCTATACTGACTGATACTAAAGTGAGAAAGCGTGTCTTAAATAACTTGTATAGATTAGTTTTATAGACTCAACAATAGCAGTAGCATTTGGGTCCCTCTTCGAGTGCTAGGTGCTGAGAACACCTGAAATGTTGGCAACCTTTATTCCTGATCTGACGAGTTTGTAGCCTAGCTCTCTGTCGTGTGTTCGTCAGCTTCTTTTAGTTGAACTTCTGAACTTGACAACAGACTTCACTGAATTTCACTTAGGACACATCGGTGATGATGTGGCCTGGTGGCGGGCACGTCGTCGTGGTTCTGTGGCTTCTGTGATCTAAGAGTGTAGGACTCCACGGTATTGGCTCAGTGGCTTAGAGTCAGGGTTCTCCACCGCTGTGAGCCTTCCTTACCTGAAAAAAAAGGGGGTGATTGGCCCTGTGCTCATTTTGTGGCTCCCAGTGGGTTTGTTTCTGCTACAATCACATGTCCATCCAGTGTTTGCTAGAATCTTCAAGTCCTCAAGGATGTTATGTCTTTTTTTTTTTTAAACAACAAACAGTTCTGGAGGCTGAGCATCTGAGATCAGGGTGCCAGCATGGTTGGGTTCTTGGTGAGGGCCCTCCTCCTGGCTGTGTCCTCACTTGGCCTTTCCTTGTGCAGAGAGAGCGGGAGGGTGTTAAGTCTGGATATGACCCACGGAGAAGCAGAGCCGAGCCTAGGGGACGACGAGAGCACGGCTCTTTCCATGGGATGATGTGGACGGGCCATGGGAAGCTTGGTGGGAACCCGGGCTGAGGCTCAGGCTTCTGACCTTTTGAGTTTGCACATGGATGAAATAATTCTTTGGGCTTTTTCGCCTGATTTATTTAGGGACATTTTTTTGGCAAATAAAATGGGTCAGACACCCAGTTTAAGGGACTTTCTTGACATTTGCCCTGACGCATGTGCAGTTCCCGAAGTGCAGCAGGCCAATATACAGGATTGTCTTCCGCTCACACTTGCTTTGGGGGGGTTTCCGTGTCAGCAGTGAGCCGCCTGGCCATGCTGTTCAGTGGGAAGAGCTGTGATGTTCTTACTTGTGCAGTGGCACGAGGCACCTCGTGGATTGCCATCGGTTTAGACGAGATGCAACGAAAGCAATGATTATGGTTTCCGGTACTTGGCAATTCCGTAACTATCTCCTCTTGCCTCATTCTAGCCCCAGACCATTCACTGCCCCCCGATTTCTTGATTCTCAGACCTTTCTTTCTGTCTGTACAACTCATTCTGTCACATAGTCTCCTCACATTGCCTTGCCCCATCACCTAACTGCTTCATATATGTGAGTGTAAATATTTACATTCATAAAATATCTTTCCAGATGTGGAGGTCAGGAATCCGGCCGTTTCCTTCGGACTCCCATCGTGTCTGGGATAGCCCACACCAGGCACCCTCGGGACGTGTTGATCAAAGACAGCATTAGTGAGAAGGCCGAGTCTGTAACGTTTCCTCACTTCTAACCTTTCTGGTGTCTTTTTTTCCTAGTTGTAAATTCGAAGCTGAAAGGAACATCAGCAAACCTTGAAGCACATCCTGCTCATTGTACACATGTAGGCTTTGAATGCTAGAAGCTTACACCCGTTTCCTGAGACCCTGTAAGGAGTTAGATGAAATAAGCAGTCCAGTTTTCTGACTTAATTTTCTGCTGCTGCTTCATCCTGAAACTCCAGTATGGAGCGTTATTATAACTACAGACACAGGCCTGTGAGATCTTACTTTCTAGGTGGGAGCGTCATGTGCTACTTCAATAAGGGGATTGGACACAGAGCTACTTGAGATCAAATAACTGCAAATAGTCTGGTAGCTTTCATGCTGGGCTATTGGCTAACGTTAGATCGGACTCGGGGATTCGCAGTGCGTGCGTTGGAAATGCTAATGAAAATCTTTCTGACCCTTATATTATTTTTTATTTATTATATAATATTTTTTTCTGACAATTCTTAAATTCCTGGCTTAATTTCCAAATAGAAATCAAAATAAAAAAATGAATGATCAGGAGTCCTTCTTATATATGTACTAATTATATTCCCTTCTTAAAATAAAAATATAATAACAAACCCAGGCTGGTTTGGCTCAGCGGTTAGTGCGTCGGCCTGAGGACCAAAGAATCCCGGGTATGATTCCAGTCAAGGGCACGTACCTTGGTTGCAGTTCGATCCCTGGCCCTGGTTGGGGTCGTGTGGGAGGCAACCAATCAATGTGTCTCTCTCACATCGATGTCTCTCTCCCTCCCTCCCATTTTATCTGAAAATTAGTGGGAAAATACCCTTGGGTAAGGAGTATAAAAACCCCACAAACACCCTAAAACAAAACAAAACTGCTGTATTCTAATATACCAGAACTAATTAAAGTTTAACCATCAAGTTTATACCAGGTATTTTATTGTGAAACATGCCCTCCAATTGCTTCTCGAAGGGAGTTCTAATTAGGTCAGGTCTGTAGCATTGGGAAGAGATAGGAACTCCCCTTGGGCTAAAGTAGGTCAAGGCAATGCCTTTTGTGGTTTTCCAATGAATTTTTCTTGGCAGTTTCCAGATGTCTCCTCCTACCCTCACTATCTGAGGTGAGCCTTCCAAGAAACAAACCATGTGGTCTTTGACTGGAATCCACGGAGAAGGTTGAAAGACCTTTTGACAGTGTTTTGTTGGAGGATTCTCCGACTTCACAGGTTGAAGGTAGCCTCTCTTAGCCTTTGGTTACATTGTGGGCGATTTGTGGTAGGAGCCCATCATTTCTGCCAGGATGAAAGTGCTTTTTCATCTGCCTCATTGCCTTCGTGTAAAACTGTGTGTGTTCTGGCACGTGAGCAAATGGGAGACAGGGAGGAAGGGGACGAGGAGGAGAAGGGCAGGGTCTTTTGGCCACAACAACCCCGAGCTGTGAGTCGTGGGTCATTTACTTTTGTAGTTGCCTGTGGCTGAAATGCCCACCAGAGTAGCTGTAGGGGTTAGGAACAGTGGTCCAACAGGGTACTTGTGCATGTAGGAGACCTTTGGAAGTGCTGTTAGCAGCATGGACAAGCAGCCCTTGGAAGGAGACGGAAGACAGTGACCCACTCAGTGTCTTGTATCACTTGCTTTATTCTGCCTTCGTTAGCACTCAGCTGTAAAGGCAAAGGACATGTTGCTGTGTGTGTAAGTGCCCAAGAGTTGTTTGAGTGCGTACTCCTTGAAGACTCAGTCCCCAGTTCATCACGTGACAGGATGAATGCATACTCAGCTGTGATGTGAAGTGTGTTCTTTGACCATCAGTTAAGACACAGCAGTTCTGATTCCATTGGTCTGCGGTGTGGGGCGCAGGTGTGGGTTTTTTCTTTTAAGTTTCCCAGATGATTCTGATGGGCAGCGAGGTTGAGATGCATCTTTCTTAGACAACATAGAGGCGTATAAAGTAATGATATGTTTTACAGATGCTCCCTACTTGATAGTTTTAGAAAAGCTGTGTATAACCTATTCCTATTAATTTGAGCTACCATCAGGAATACACTTAAAGGTTAAGTTCACCACCTATTCACATTTGATAATGCTCTCTGAGAAAACCAGAAGGTATTTGTAAAAAAAAAAAAGTAAACTTTTAAGCACAACTGATCCATCTGAAGAAACTACAAACCACACACGGGCCGCACCAGGCCGCTGGCTCTGCCCGCCTGGCCTGCCAGTCCCCTCCCTGGGCCGGGGCTGTGGGGTAGAAAGCCTGGTGTTCTGTCTGACAGAATCCCCTAGTGACCTTTTCTTACCCCTGGTTTGTTTCCTCTGCTCTGACGTTGGAATGATTGGGAACGGGATATGAAACATACGAGGAAAACAAATGCCCTAACTAACCCCACTGAGTCCTAAACTTTATTGTGGAGAAGCGGGGAGAAAAGTTATGTTTAAAACTATTTATTATTTTAGTTTTTATAATTTATTGTCTCTCTTCCTCCTGTTCCCCCCCCCCCCTCTCTCAACATAACATCTCTCTTAAAAAGGTGTTATGATGAAAACTTTCAAGGTAATATGTGAAGTGAGAATACTTCAAAAGAGTAGAAGATGAAAAAATAAGACTTCTTCCACCCTTTGGAAGTGATTTCAAAATGCCAGCTTCATTCCCCAGCGTCACCATTCCTGGTAACGTCTGAAGTTTGTTGTAAATCCTTCCAGAATTGGGTGTGCATTTAGGCAGGCCCCTGGGATCGAACATGCGACTTACATTTCAGTTACACTATGGACGTCTGCCCCGGGAGTTGCGTGGGATACACCCTACCATAGGTGGTTGCCCTGTGTGCAGAGTAAGTATACACGACCTTAAAAACCAAACCAAACAGGATTATGCTCAGTGTACCCTGCTATCCTTGTCTTTTTCACTTAACAGTACAAAACGGAAACTTTGCCATTGTTTTAAAGGATATTGCCATATTGCCAAATTATCCAATCACCTTAACCTACAGATGGTGTGTGAGAGTACATACATGTTTCCCCCGATTCTTGCTAACTTAGCATTTTATCGCATTTGAAAAATGTTTGTCCACGGTGCGGTAAAAAATTCATCCCAAAGGTGTTGTAAGTGCCTTTTTTTTTTTTTTATCCTCACCTGAGGACATTTTTTCGTTTTTTGTTCAGATAGAGTGGGAGTGAGGGAGGGAGAGAGAGAGAAACATTGACATGAAAGGGACACATTGAGTGGCTGCCACCCACACGACCCAACCAGGGCTGGGGACAAACTGCAACCGAGGTACGTGCCCTTAGCTGGAACCGAACCCGGGTCTCTCGGGACCACAGGCCAACGCTCTAACCGCTGAGCCAAACCGGCCAGGGCGTAAGTGACTCTTGTGTGCTGGGCTCTGTGCTCTCTGTGGGAAGGCAGCAGTACATCAGAGGCATGGTTCTTGCTTTTAAGGAAGTGTATGGTTTAGTATGAGTGAGGGACAAAACGTAAGCAAATCATAATTTACAGCTTATGGGTAGATTTATCATGGAAACAACGGGGCAACTGTAATAATCTATTACGGTTTAATTTAAAGCTCAAAATGCCACAGAAATATGGCTTATTTCTGCTTGCTGCAGTGTATTTTTTTTATTGGTAATGTATTTTCCATTTGATTTCTTCTTGTGTTTTCTAAGTTATCTCTGTAATTCAAGAGCTTTTCCCTTTCAGTCCAGATGCATTGAATCTGTAGTAGATATCAATTCGCTAGAGGTTCTCAACCTTTTCTGAAATGATATAATTTTTGTTCTTTTTTAGGGGGCTACTATACAGTGTGTTTGGAAGGTGATAAATTACTAGTAATTTGAAACGAATATATAGAAAACCTTGTGTTTTAACTAAATTGTGTTTTATAATTTTGTAACATGTCTATTGGTGTTTAATTAGTGACTTTGGATGGAAATAGGTCAAGGTTGGGGTAGAGAGTGTTGCTGGTTATTACAATATGTCCCATACATCTTAGTCTAATGCCCGATGCTATTTTTCTGGTCTGTCTAGAGATTTATGTAATGTTGTGGCATGAACATGTCTGAAGCCCAAGGCAGTGTGCACTGTCCATACAAAGGTGCCGTGCCCAGCTGCCCCCTCCTGGGTCCTGCCCTGCCTCGTGGTTAAACTCCAGCCCCCTCCTAGAGTCTGGGGAAGGGCCTACTGTGAGAACTGGAGCGTGAATTGGTAACGTACAGCCTCTAGCGATTCATGTTCCTTTTCTACATCCTTTTAGAGATAGAGGGAGAAAAGGCTAAAAGCTTTGTGTTTCCACTCTCTAGCTATTGCGGACTTGCAGTTAAGAACTGTTGCCAAATTGTGTGATTAGCATTTATTGACTGACCCCATAGGTGACCCACTTCCCTTCTTTCCCTTCTAAGGCTTTTTGTGGTACCCATCTTCAGCTTGTCTTCAGTTTTGGTGGAATTTGCGCTCATTTTTTATTTTTTGCTTTATTGATTTTAGAGAGAGAGAGGGAGAGAGAGATAGAAACATCGATGAGAGAGAAAATTGATTGACTGCCCCCTGCATGCCCCCACTGGCGATTTGGCCCACAACCTGGGCATGTGCCCTGACCGGGAATTGAACCAGCAACCTTTTGGTGCATGGGTCAGTGCTCAACCACTGAGCCACACCTGCCGGGCTTTGCGTTCATTTTTAATTTCTAAGTGTTTAGATCGATCCTTCAGATCTGTGTCTGAATTGACACAGTAGATAGGAATGTAAGACCTGATTTTGCTCCCGAGGGCCATGAATGTTACATTAAGCAGATTGAAGTTTCCTTCTCTGTGAAATGAAGATGTTAAACTAATCTCCATCTTTTTCATGCAGCTCAACAATTCCATGCATGTATTGCATCTATGTATCTGGCTTGAATCTTTTTTAAAAAATGTGTTAGCAGATGTGTACTGTGAGCAGTGGGTATAGTGGGGTTTTTGTAGTACTGGTTTTGTCAAACAATGGCTAATTATCCTCTCACTCACACAGTCCAGTGGTGTTCATTTTCTACGTGGAAGTCGAGAGATTGTAATCTGCCTGAGTCTAGGAAATGTGTTCTCATGTTAGTCAGCTTTTGAACTCGGGGCTATGCAATTCTTTGTTCCTTGGCATACTCAGTCTTTACTTCTCTTTGTTCCTGCTCTGTTCTGGGCTAAATGAACATTATGTCCAGTGTGTTTTACTCAAATTATTTAGTTGGGACAAAAGTGAAAGATCATTTCCTATTGGCCCTCTGGATAGCGTAGAGCCTGGATCTGTGAGGCGGGAGGAAGACATGTCTGCATGCCTACTTTCTCTTAATTTATATCTTTCTTTAAAGGTTTGATTCAGAATTTATTTCAGCAAAGCATGGCATTACAAAACCCCGACTTTTTATTTTTTTCCTCACTGATGGTTAGAAATGGGCCTAAGAATGCATTTCCCAGACTGCTTTGCACATGTTTTGAGTGATTGTGTTTTGCTTTACAAAGGGCAAAGGGACTTTCTCCGGCTGAATGCTTGGCTTAATTTTTTTTCTTTCTACAGGGATCTGGAAATTAATGGTTCTTTTTTAGGTCAGTTATTGCTTTCTTCATCACACATAGAAAAAAGATCACCTGTAGAAACCATTGCTTTAAATCATCTTCCTTAAATACTGGTTCTCTGTTGCTTCATCCAGAAATGGAGAAAATTAATCGCTACTCTCATAGACTCATTATAAGGTTCAATTGAGATAATGGTGTAAAAACTTTAAAAATTATTAGGTTTAAAAGAAATTGAGTTAATCTAGGGTTACTTATCCTTGTCTCAGCAACTGAAAGTTTAAACTGTTTTGTCTACCAACTTGTTGTCTGTGCACACAGTTAATCCAAGAAGTTGTGCTTTTCAGCAAATGGAGAAAGAGTAATTTCTTTACAGATCATATTACGAGATGAAACATATTTCATTTTCGCTGCCACAGTAAATGAGCAACATGTTTTTGAAACTAGTATGATTTTGAATTAGCCATTTAAACACCAAATATACCATTTTTAGGTTTAAGTACCATAATTTGTGTTATCGTTATGTAAAATGTGAAGTTCGTGGGCTAAATAGAAGAAATCAATGTGCCATGTGCCAGTTTTAAAGATTAAATGTGAAAATTTTAAATCTGAGAAGTGTTGTGAATATTTTTGAGAAAAGATTCTCTTTCGCCCTCTCTGTATGAAATTATAAAATATGATTTACCCTCTTGTGATCAGTATTGGTCCTCATACACTGGATGTTTTTCTCATCAATAGGGGCAAGTGGCCATGTTTTATAAAGAGTCTCAGATGATTCAGTCTCCATCTCCACTTACTTTCATTCTGGTACTGCCTGTGTTGATTGAGCATGTTAAAGCTTGACCTCACGATTAAATCATTCTCCGATTTCGCAACCATTCAGAGAGAAGCGGAAGCATCGTGAGAGACTCATGCCAGTTTTCGTAAGCTCTCACACACCCATCTTAATTTAGAGTATTGTTCTAAGGATGCACCAGGAAAGGCACACACACACACACACACACAACTCAGTGAGACATCTGAAGGGACTTGGCTGTCTCCTGTCCTTTTCCTGTCTCCTCCCTTTGTTTTCCAGATGCATCAGCAAATGGCTCTTCAAAGCTCTAAATTTGTGCCCTGCGTGACCTTTAGCCCGGAGAAAGGCAAAGCTCTTCAGAGGGTGGACTTCCAGGCCATCGCAAGGAGATTTTTCTCTGTTGTCACAAATAAACTCAGATCTTCTGAGGTTTAAATAGTGTAGCCTTTTTGGGGACTGGAGCAACGTTAAAGATAAGTGGGACAAAACTGGACTAGGCTCTGCGGTGGTTCCTGAGTCCTGCTGTGTGAGAGGACCCAGGGGAAGTGCAGTAGGCTTCTGCAGAGGCCTGGCTTTGCAAGAACTTTTCAGGCTACAGGGCGGACAAGACATCGTCTTTGGTGTTGGGCAGATTGGGATTTGAATTCTGCCTCGGCTGTGTGCTAGCAGAGCTTACCTGATGGAGCTCTTAGCATTTAATGCGGTTCTATGTATATGCAGCCCAGAACTGGTCTTGGACCTCACAGGTGCTCAGTAAGTGATAGGTCACTTAATTCCCCATCACAAGAGCTCATTCAGAAATCTCTATATTGAAGGACAGGAGGCTCTGGAACTAATGAAGGGAAAGGAAGTTGTGTGCTACCAAGCAAAGAATCAGAAAAATAATTGCATGAATAATTTTATTAGCTGCTTTATCATCTGCTATATAATTCACATGTTGCGTGATTTTTTTTTTTTTTTTTTTTTTTTTTTTTTATCCTCACCCGAGGATATTTTTCCATTTTTTGTACAGATAGAGAGGGAGGGAGAGAGAGGAACAGAGAGAGAGAGAAACATCGACGTGAAGGGACACATCGAGTGGCTGCCACCCACACGACCAACCAGGGCCGGGGACAAACTGCAACCGAAGTACGTGCCCTTAGCGGGAACCGAACCCGGGTCTCTCCGGACCGCAGGCCGACGCTCTAACCGCTGAGCCAAACCGGCCAGGGCCATGTTGCGTGCTTTTTAAAAACATTTTTTTAAATTGATTTTTCAGAGAGAGAGATAGAAACATCAGTGTGAGAGAGATACATTTATCTGCAGCCTCCTGCATGCCCCTCCTCCCCCCCCACACACACTGGGGATCGAGTCTGAAACCCAGGCATGTGCCCTGACCGGGAATCGAACCCAGACCTTTCAGACCATGGAAGGACACTCAATTCACTGAGCCACACTGGCCACACACATGTTGGGTGCTTTTTAACTATTGGAACGTGGACAGAGTGCAAGTTGTCTTCAAGAAGTGGCATGGCCTTGTTTGTGACAGCTCATTTTGTTGAAGTCATACAGGTTGCTGTGTGTCTGTAGGCCAAAAGACCTAAAGGCGGACAGAGGAAATTGCTATGGTCATTCTGGAGGCAAGGGAATAACCCAGCTTTTCCTTCCCACCTCCAGGCTGTGAGGTGAACTTGAGAATGGGAAGTCTTGTCTTATTTAGTGAGTCTACTCGATGCAGTGTAATAAGGATCTCAAGGTTCGTCTGCCCATAAACTTGAGTGCTCCTGGGAGTGATGTCGGGTTGGGAGATGACAGGAAACGTTGATAAGAGTAAATGGGGTTGTTGAGGAAGATGATGGCCTAGAAGTCTTTGAGGAAAACATGGCAACACACAGGTGGGCTCTGACTTTTACTTGACCAAGTCTGTGATCACAGGGCGATGGGTAAACCATGGTGTCAGCATTTCCCTTCCTCTCAGTACGTGATTCTTCTCGTCCTTCCCCATTATCGGCCCCGCCCTTCTAAAGAAGCAGCTCTGTAGACAGCAGAGGAGAAACTAGTCTGATGCAGTCTGGAGAAAGTTCTGTCCCACCCTACTTCCCCCTAGCTTTGAAAATCTCAAGTGCAAGGCCAAATGGTGAATTATTACTCACACGATGGAGGAAACTGGTACTATTAACGTCATGTAAGGAGAAAGCCCATTTTGAGCAGAAACAGAAGGACATTTATGAGCAAAAAGTTGGCTGGCTATGCCAAAACTGAGTAGTAGGAAATTTAACTATAATTATTCCATTTAATTTTCTAGAATTGTTGGAGTTTGCCTAGTAATTAACATAGTAGCCATTAACAGAAGTACTCTGACCCAGCGCAGCCGGGAAGGGAAAGAGTGGAATATGTAAATTTTTTGCAGATTGTGGTGTATAGCAGGAAACTGTGTGCAGTGAATTTCCCAATTAGCCAGGCTGTTTAAAATTTACAAATGCCAGAGGCTGTGGGTGGATGAAGGCATTAGGATTGTACATAATCTTTGAAAACTGCATGTTTGGGGCTCATGTTTCCAGTTGCAGCTAAATCTAAGTTTGAGGTTTTAATCCCTTTGAATCAAACTAGGTATATTGTAAGAATGAGACACTTGATCTCATGCCTTTTATCCAGTACACAGAGACTCCAGCACCTCCTGAGCTCTGAAATAATCTGGGTCCCCTCTGGCCTTTGCTTTGAGTTTGTGTGCCGTGTTTAGGAGGCACCTTCATGGTGGTGGGGCCTTCCCACAAAACCGAAGGGTCCCTGCAGAACACGGCAGTGGGTTTGTTCAGCAGCCCGCCTCCTGCTTGCCTCAGAGGGCTGGAAGTTGGCTTTAGGTGGCTGATTGGTTTGTGATTGGCCACAATTAGGCAGGTAGGCTTAACGAACGGCCTTAATTATTCATGCCACTTGGGGAAAGCATAAGCTGCCTATTCAGAATTCTGGAGCCTGGCCTTGGGTGGGAATGCTTTGTGCAGACCAGCTGCAGGATTAGCATTAATGTGATACTAATCTCTGGGAGGGCCCCTCAGACGGGGCACCCACATGTTTGTTTTTCTCATCCAGAGTCCACAAACACATGTGATGCCCAATAGGCTGTAGCGTTCAACATCTAGATCGCGTGGCTCCTGGCCAAGATTGGGAGCATTTGTCAGAATCCAGGGTCGAGAGATGGATGCACCCCGGAGGTGTTTGTACACTGAATGGCTCTGGGGAGGCACTGGGATCACGGCCCAGATTTCTTCCTGGAGATCCCTGTGCATACCCACCCTTCACTGGGTTCTCCTCACACACTTGCTTAAGGGTAAATGGGATGGGTTATGGAAAAGTCTTTGGGGTGTATTTTAACTTACGTATGCATTGGAGGTCGTCATATCCAGTGATCCCATATTGGTTACACCTTGGCATCTTTTTCTGTCTCATCGTTTCTGTTTAGGATTTGTGGTTACCTGTCGTAAATATTTGAGTACTATTACTGGAAAGAAACGTTCTCCTACTAGTTAGTGGGATGGAAACTGCTGTTAGAACTTCAGTGAGACCAAATATAAACGGTTAAAAAAAACCAAAACCAAAAACCCTAACAACTGATGGTGCATGATGTATCTATAAAGGCGGTAAAATGACGTGAGGGGGTTTCTGTATGATCCCTCTTGAATATGGATTTTCCAGCATTTTTAGTTTCTTCGTGATGGAACTGAGAGATATTGCTGGTTGAATCATCAGGGAGGGAGAGAAATGAAAAATAACTGAACAAGCTGAATTGGTGTTTATGTCCTCAGCAAGTGGCTGTGATATTCTAGCATTTTTTTGTGTGATACTTTATTGGTCTTAGAGGGAGCCTGACTATTTTCCCTTTCTAGAAACGAGCCAGGCAGCTCAGACTTGAAGGACCACCACCACACACGCCCTGACCCAGCCTGAGCTGCTGTTCAAAGCTCAAGACGTTCCTCCTTGTTCTGCTTCCTCCACCCTTCTACGTAGCATTAAGTATCATAGGATGTGTCCAAAAACCGTGTCCCTACCACCGGAAGACCTCTTTTACTGAAAGTGTCTCAAGTAGAAAACAACACACAATATTTCAATCCTGTGCTTGATAAACTCAGACCCTTAACCACTTCCTTAAACCATTACAAATCCGATGTAAAAATTTGGAGTAAGTCCTGGCTGGTTTGGCTCAGTGGTTAGAGTGTTGGCCTACAGATGAAGGGTCATGGGGTTTGATTCCTGGTCAAGGGCATGTACCTGGGTTATAGGTTCAATCCCCGGCCCTGGTCGGGGCCGTGTGGGAAGCAGCCAATCGATGTGTCTCTCTCACATTGATGTTTCTATCTCGCCCTTCCTCCCTCCCTTTCTTTCTATCTTTAAAAAAAAAAAAAAAAACGATGAAAAAATATGCTCGGGTGAGAGGATTAACAACAACAAACAAAGAAAAAAAGAAATTCAGAGTATACACCACTGTCTATTAGAATTTCACTGGCCTGTTGGGAGTTTTTCTAGTGGAACAGCTCAGTGTAGAGGTTCTTGGAAGGTAGGTGAGTTGCCAGATTTCTTTTTTCTTTTTTTGGTATCTTACTACACCTGCAGCTTTGGAGTCTTGTGTATCTAGCTAGCATGGATGGGGGAGAGAGGGGTGCACACACTCCCTTTCTTTGCCACTTTTGCCCAGATCACTTCCCTCTGGTGTGTCTGCGAGTGAGAAATAGTCCCAGTATCCCAAATAGAGGCAAAGGGCTGGGAAAGACAGTCCCGGGTGGAAGAGAACGTCCTGGGGCAAGTGGACACTGTGAAGAGAAGTCGGAATCTCGTTGGACAGGTAGTCCCTTCCGGCCACCACAGTCACATATTCCAAGAATCTAGATTGGACAGTATTTGGACATTGTGGGGTTTGTCACTAGGTATAAACCGCATGGAGTGCTCCACACCTGCTGTCATAGGTTGTGGTAAAGATCCAGTGGAAGGGGATGAGAGTGCACGGACAAGGGACACCCTGGGTGCAGAGCAGTGGGCCCCGGACGGCCAGTCCTCTGCAGCGACAAAGGGGCTCTGGCCCAGCAAAGCGAAACCATTCATGAAACCATTCCTGACTCGCGGTGGATGGCTGGATTGATTTAATGCTGTTAAAATACAGGAAGTCTTTTTTTTTTTTTTTTAATACATCTAAGTTTATTTCTATATAAACACCAACAAGCCAAACCCTGGCAATTCCATTCCTTTGACACAAGTAAATCTTGATTGTGCCTTTTTATAGGCTATCCGTTTGTCTGAAACTGACTATATTTTTAACCCCAGTGACAGAACAGCCAGGAGAGCAAAGTCCACTAGTAAAAATCCCAAACTCAGACAACAGAAACAGAAGTGACCAGTGGTCCTCCTTTGTGCCCCCCTCGGCCATTCTTGGTCACAGCTACAAGAATTATATAGTTGGTCCTTGAATATCACTGCCTTTTGGCTGTTTCTCGGATTTATCCACAGAAAGAGGCCAATTTGAGACCATTTACTGAGTTTCTGTATCACTCACATCTGTTGTAAAAGACACATTAGAATGTGTGTGGGAGGAAAAAGGAACAGAGCCTTTCTGAAATGTATACGTGAAACAAGAGAGATGTTTGCCTTAAATTTGGCCAAGACAGAAGAGACTTACAGGGAAACCTTGGAACCTGTTTTTAGCGAAATTTGCCCTGAAAGTCTGTCTTTTCTCTTCAGTGTCAAAATGAGAAGGCAAAATGCCTCAGTGCTAGCATTTCACACATTACAAAAGGGGAATTTGGCGAAGAAAGTGGGGAGCATGTTCAGATGAGACCAACACAGATATTAGGGAAAACAAGACGTCCTATTAACATTGCGTTTAAATTGAGAGGAAATAGGAAATGGTGTCATGCATCCTGGACTCATCCTTCTTCTGGGACAGTCATTCAGAAATCAGAAGCAATTGGCCAGCTTCCCTGTATCTAGAAGTAAAAGGGTCACAAACTCAGATGTGCCCAGGGGCCCTGCAGTTCACCTAAGAGGATGATGCAGGTGGGAATCAGAGTGGCAGATGGAGAGATGAGTCTCTGGAGGAAGGGAGAAGAAAACATGTTGCAGCTTTATGCAGACATGCGACATTCAGGACCGATGTTGTCAGATCTTCAGATATTTTAAGAGAAGCTGGAATGTGGTTTTTTTCCCCGAGACATGAATTGTGTTGGTTAGTGAAAAATGACCTGCTTGTTTTGTTTGTCCTGAGAGCCACTTGTCAGTGACTTCTATTTTTGTGGCGGGGGAAGTCAAATTTGCTTCTGGCCATGAGATGGACAGGGAGACCTCTAGTTTAGCAGTGTCTGCTCCAGTAAACAGGCTGTTTTGCAGTTACAGTCTCAGGGGGCTGGGCCATTGCGAATCTCCAAGGTGATGGTGGCTTTATGGAGAACCTACTGTTAGTTGACAGTCTTTCATAAATTGGATATTTGTTTACTCTTTAGAAATGCCATAGTCATCAGTGGCCCACATCTGTTTCTAGAGTACTTGAGATTAGGAAATCAAGAAAGATGAAATTTGGGACTGAAAGCATATCCAATTTAAAATCTCCTTGGTTAGTGTAAAGGAAGTAAAATAAAAGTATTCAAATTCTTGGCTGGCTGATAAAATAGATGGAATTCAGTTTAATCATTTTGCGTTTGTGAGTTGCCATAGTTAATTTAAGTGTTCTGGGTGTCATATCCCTATCTTTTTAGGAGGTTTTGGCTTTTAGGGACAAAAATGTTTGTAGGTGTAGAAAAAAATAAATTATCCTGTAAGATGGAAATTGACAAAGATGAAATATAATTAGAGAGAGAAACTATGTTGAGTGTTGCGTGTCTATCTAAAAACTGCTAATTGGGACCGGCCGGTGTGGCTCAGTGGTTGATCATCGACCCATGTACCAGGAGGTTTCCGGTTCGATTCCCAGTCAGGGCACATGCCCAGGTTGTGGGCCAAATCTCTAGTGGGAGGCGTGCAGGAGGCGGCTAGTCAATGTTCTCTCTCATTGATGTTTCTATCTCTTTCTTCCTTCCCCTCTCTCTAAAATCAACAAAGAAAAAATAAAAGTAAAACTGCTAGTTGGATGATTGAATATCTAACAACTACTCCCTAAAAAATAAACCCTGAAAAATAAGTCAGGGACTGAATGCTATGTTAGGATTAAGATTTATTTTTCATAAGAGAAGACAAGTTTTGTGTGTGTGTGTGTGTGTGTTTTAGTCAAACCAAGCTTCATTTTATTTTAAAATAGTAGGCGTGGTAGTCTAAAACACACACAAAACCACCTTAAAAAGCATTTTTACTTTTTTAAAATTAAATTTGTTGGGGTGACATTGGTTAATAAAATCATATAGGTTTCAGGAGTACAGTTCTAATATCATCTGTGTACTGTATTGTGTGTTCACCACTCAGGTCAGATAATGTGCCTGTTGTGGTACCTGGTAGGCAATAGGGACTCATTCCTTTCTTCAGTGTCTTTGAGGTTAAATATGTTAGGGCACTGACTCCGAAGGAGCCTCCCAGAGTGATCCTAGCCAGGGAAAGAATATAACTTGGACTGTTTTTCCTTTGGGCTGTATTGTATTTGCTTGGCTCTTAGTGTGCCTTGACTGTAATTAATGTGCAGCATTTACCTCTTTCCCTAAACTCCCTGAAAGTTATAGGCATATGATATAGCAGGTGCTTCGAGTGGTTTTGCTGTAAGTAAATTCTTATCACACCCTTTGTAGAATTGGACAGAATAGTCAGCATGTTACCCGCTGGTAGAAAACAGATAATGAACTTGAAGTACTGCCAAGTAGACCTTCTCTACTGGGAACATCTAAGGAAGAGCCACAGAATGAGGAATGGGCTTGAGACTTGAGACACCCCCCGCCCCTTCCCTTTAGACCAGCCTTCCTTCCTAGATGGAAGAGTTGGGGCTTTGTTGCATGTTAATTTGGCAGTTAGGTACCTAACTCAACTGTGAAGTTGCTTGCTCATTGGAAGACAGGGACAAGAGAGACATTTGATAAATGTGTGTGCTGTGATTTTATGCTTGCAGAAGACCCAAATCTTAGCTTGTGTGGCTGTCCAGACTCATAGGTCCTCCTGCTTCTTGGCAAACACAGTGCTGATAAGGACAAGGGAAACAGCATGGCTGGCTGTGTTCGGGGTCAGGAATTCTTTCTTTTTTGCCTTAGAATAAAAACAGTCTTTTCTTGGAACTGTCTTTGCAGGATTTAATTCCCAAGGCAGCAGTTTCAGAAGCCCTCCTTGATATGTATCTGTAGTTCACAACAGAACTAACTTTGTGGTTCAAAAACAAACAAAACACAGTAAGTTGTGGAGAACACGTTCTTGTTCAAGCTGTAAGTCCTCATGGGAGAGTCCGCAGAAGACACAGACAAGCTTTTATTCTTTCCCCATGAAGCGTTTTCTCTGGTCTTTCTTGAGAAAATGGGAGACTACGTTTATGGGAACAAGAAGAACACATATGGAAAAAAATCATTAAATTCTTATTTACTTAAATCTGAAACGTGGCTACATCTTACTAGCCTGCAAGATTTGGTTGAAATGGAAACCTCCACAAACTGGTGGGAAGCAAAGAAAAGCTGTCTTTACCTAGCCTGTTTCAAAGAGGGGGACCTAGGGGAGGCAGGGTCCTCTTCATGACTTTGTGGAAGTGTGGCATTTGAAGACTGTCTGAATGTGCAGAGCACTAAATGTGACTTCAGGTAATGAAATTTTAGAGTTGGAATTGACCTTAGTTGTTACTTTGTTCAACCTACTTATTTTGAAAAGGAGGCAGTTGAGAAAACAGTTTTGCCCTTGAGGAAGTTCAACTATTGAACAGATAACATGTGTCTTTATAAGTCTGAGTTTTACGATGTAGCAAGTGATTGATATTTACACAAACATATACAGGCTAACGCATTTAAATATGAGGCTCTACAGAGTGATGAGTATATCTGATGACAGTGATGTATGTTCTAGGTGATTTGAACCAGTTTTAGTAAAAGGCGAGGGACTGGTGCAGTAGAGGTCAAGTAGATGTGAAATTGTGATGGGAAATGAGTAATTGGTGAGAACCCTGAAGGCCAGTTTGAGGTGTGTTTAATTTATAGGATCAGCTATCGAGAATGTAAGTTCTTAGCACTTTGGATTTTTCAACAGGAAATGGTGGGTAAGGAGTTTTGTGTGTTAAATCTGTGTTGTGGCCAATGTTTTTGTTGGCGAAGGGAGACAGGATAACTGGATGAGGGACATGACATTGTGACACACTGGAAAGGAAGGGAAGAAAGGGGCCCTGGCCAGCCTTGTCTTTAGATGGCTTACCTTCCCAGCCTCATCGCTTGATCATTCAGAATGTGTTCAGGTTTCTCAGTGTGCCAGATCTCTCTTTTTTTTCTTTTCATACATTATTCCTTTTGTCAGTAGTACCTTTTCCATATCCCCGCCCAAGGGGCTGACTCGTTATCTGTTCATTTGTCTATTTCACCCGTTTACCCCCCAGTTCTCATTTTTGGTGTAATTGTTTCTGCAATAAATAAATGGCACTGAAGAATTTTATCTTTGTTGTAGAAACAATGACAAGACACTGAAGGCTTTCAATCAGGAGAGCGATGTGAGCAGATTTCTACTTTAAAGCAGTTGTTTTCACTTTTTTGTGCATTGCAGTGACCTGGAGGGCTTATTAAACACACATTGCTGGTCCCACCCCGGGTTTCTGATGAACTAGGTGTGAGATGGAGTGGGGGAATTTGCATTTCTAACAGTGCAGGTGCTGCCACTGGTCTGGGGACCACACTTCCAGAACCCCGCTTTTAGAGGGCTCACTCATTCGGCGGCAGGGATGATGAGGATGGTGTGTGTGAGGCTGCACAGACAGGAGATGGGAAAACAATCGGGAAGCTGTATCACTGTTTCAGAAGAGAAATAATGATACGGAGGTGAAGAGAAGTGGGTCTGTCAAGACAAACTCGAGAGTGATTGCTTAGGCAGGAAAAACGAAGAACCAGGTAAAGCCCAGGTTTCTCACCCGGGGACCCAGAGAGGGTGGTGCCATCCACTAGACAACACACGGTGACCAGATTGGTTTTTGAGGGGTCAGGGTGCAGGCTGATGGTGAGATCGTGTGTCTTGGAGACATCTAAGTCAGTCGTCGTGACACTGACCTTAAGCTCGGAGGTGAGTGATGCTGGGAATCAGTGTGGGGTTGAGAGGTGACCCCTGCAGGGAAGAGGACGAGATGAGCTAGGGAAATGAGTAAGGAGAGGGAGGCCTGGGACAGAACCCTAGAGCCACAGCGGGCTGGGAACACTAGAGGAGGGGGAGCAGGAGCAGCCGGAGAGGTGACACATGCCAGGGTGTGCACTGCTGTCTGTCACGAGGGCCGGGGGAAGTATGTGTTTCTGGAGGGAGGGGAGGAGAACACAGTGTCAACCGCTGCTGAGAACGGAAGGACACTAAACACTGAGGAGGGTCCCTCTGATTTAACGACGCGGAAGTCCACCATGCAGTCATTCGGTGTTGACCCCAACGTTTTTGGCCAGGCTCTGTGCTGGACACAGGCTTCCACCGTGACCGAGGTTTTTCAGTGGCTTGGAAGAGGCAGAAGCCAGACAGCCGTGGGTTTAGGAGGATCAGAACAGGGCCAGACTATTTAAACAGTATGTTCTAGAAGATTGGCTGGTTATAGGAGAGAGGACCATCAGTAGAGCAGAGGGGAGCAAGTGGCATGAAATTTGGGAGAAGATTTATTTTTTCTCGTTATGATAGAAGAGACTTGAGCACATTTAACTGTAATAGGAAGACTCAAAGAAAGAGGTTGAAGGTTTAGAAGGGAAGGGAAGTTTTGATAGAGGAATGTCTATGAGAATATGGGATGGGAAGGAGACCCAGCATGGGCGGGGGGTGTCTGCCTGTCTACCCCGCAGTAGCCAACTTGATATTTAGACCAGGTGGACGCTAGGATTTGAGGGTGCCCTCATTTAGGTTTTCCTCACTTATGTGCCACACAACGTGAATTTCCAGCATTAAAGATTTATTTCTCTGGACTGTTTTCGCAAAGATACTCCTCGGACGGAGAACATATTAGAGAAACAGACTCTTGAACAAGTGAGTTCTCAGCTCCCCATTTGTCCTGATGGGCGTAGTGAGCATGGGGTGCTGAAAGGAGAGATGGAATTTTTTTTTTTTGAGAGAGGGAATCTTGAAGATCCTTTCTTAGCCCACTAAGTCGAACTCAGCTTCAGTGCCGAGAAATGGCCCTGTATAATATTAGCACAGTTTTTGCAGTTATCTCCTTGGGACCAGTTCAGGGATGGTGCTAAAGTCTGACAGAATCCACTGAATGTCCAACAAGCATGTGGGTGGCTCAGCGTCCTTGGTCCCCTGCCCTGCGGGCGGCTACACATGAGGTCGTGTTAGCATTGCTGTTGAAATGTTGCCAACCCCCTTGTGCCCTCCTAGGAGGTAGGCGGGATCTCGGTCCTCTTCCTGACTTCTCTCACTGATCTCCGGAGGCATCGCCGGTGGTTCACAAACAGTCCTGTCATGTTCTCCCATGCGGGCAAAGCCGCTGGAGGGAGGTATCAAACCCCTGCTGCCGGGTCCTCCCCAGAGTCTCACTGATGGGGATCTGCACAACTCTCAGAGAGCCCGTTCATAAGATACCTTTGGTCCTGACTGCATCAGAGTCTCATCTCTTTAAAGAAATGGGGAGCTTTACTTCAGTCTGTGTTGCACAAAGTCCTGGTGAAAACAGTAGCTTCAGCAGCTTCAATAGCATCGTCTGCTTTCCGTGCATCCACACCTGGCTTACCTGCTCAAGTTGGACGACAGTCACTACGCTTTCCTGTTTACCTTTCCCCCGTCCTTGTCTGATACCTCCCACTATGGAACTAAGTCATGTGACAGACACTGGGGGGCTAAGGCCCTTGTGACCCAGCCAGAGTCAGAACCCCCCTTCTGAGTTCCCCAGAGTTAGAGAAACCTTAAGTTCTGTGGGTTGTAAATTAAAGTCTGGTTAGATGCTGCAGACCACTGCTGCCCGCTGACTGTCTGATGGTGGCAGTGTCCTGATCCGTGCTGACCAGTATGTAGCCACTAGCCAACAGAATTTTACTTTTCTTTAATTCCAGTTACAGTCTACGTAGTCACGTGCAGGCAGTGGCTGCCGTGTTCAGCAGTGCTGGCTGCAGCACCTGCGGGCCTGTGAAAGCAGATTGCCGGGTCCTGCCTCCACATTTCTGCTCAGTAGGTCTGGGCTAAGGGTTGAAAGTTTGCATTTCTGACACGTCTCTAGGTGATGCTACTCATCTGGAGAAAAGTACACTTTGAGAACCACCACTGGAGACCCATTTTTAGTATTCAATTTTCATGCTAGTTAGCACACATAGGGATGCCATCAGCCCATCTTCTTCTTCTTCTCCCTCCCCCTTCTTTTTATTTATTGACCTGAGAGAGAGAGAGAGAAACAGAAACATTGACCCATTGTTCCATCTGTCCATGCACTCGTTGGCTGATTTCTGTATGTGCCCTGACCGGGGATTGAACCCATAACCTTGGCATTTGGGAAGACTCCCAACCGAGCTACCCATCTTAAGCTACCCAGTGGCCAGGGTGCCAGCTGCCCATCTTAAGGACTCCTGGCCAGCAGCCTAGTGCCACACCCCGGCTGAAAAACCCACAAAGATTCCTTTTTCCAAATCCTTGCGGCTTGTCTTTGAAGCTGACCGCGGACACTTTCTGAGCACCCGCCACAGCTGAAACAGTGGCCTTCTGGGGAAATGCCAGCTTTGGTGACAGGCTTCGGTTTTCATTACAGCTTTATTAATTGGTTCTCTAACCTTGCAAGAAATTAGACCATGTGTGCTGTCTGTGGAGTGTAATTTTATCTTTGCCAAGTTCATACTGGGCATTATACTGAATGATTTCTGCATTCATTCTGGCTGGCTGGACTGGGCTCAAATAGGCTGTCCCTGAAATCGGTTTGTAACCAGTAGCCTTTTATTTTAAGCAAATGATAGTCATTTTTTAATACCCAGAAAGGCCACCTAATGAAAAAAGGTTTCTAGAATAAGAAAGCAACTATCTTGTGGGTGATTGCTTATGAAGAGATCCTTCTGAGAATGCCTGTTGAAACATTTACAGACAGGTGTCTGAAATACTCTTCAGAGTACTGGGGGGAAGGTCGGTGAAACAAGATTGCGAAATGTTGGTGATTATAGAAGGTACACGGGGGAGTGGTATGCTGTCTCTCCACTTTTATGGTTGTTTGGAATTTGACGTATTAAGTAAAAAAAAAAAAAAAAGTGCTCTTAGAAAAACAAAATACAGCCCTGGCTGGCTTAGCTCAGTTGGCAGAGCGTTGGCCCATGGACCAATGAGTCGCGGGTTTGATTCTGATCTAGGGTATGTACCTTGGTTGCAGTTCGTCTCTGGCCCTGGTTGGGGTTGTGTGGGAGGCAGCCAGTCCATGTGTCCCTCTCACATCAATGGTGTTCTCTCTTTCTCTCTCTCTCTCTCTCTCTCTCCTCTCTCTCCCTCCCACTTTATCTGAAAATAAACAGAAAATTATCCTCAGGTGAGGATTTAAAAAAAAAAGAGAAACAGCCCAGCCAGTGTGTCTCAGTGGTTGAGCATCATCCTGTGCGCCAAGAGGTCGCTGGTTTAATTCCTGGTCAGGGTATATGCCCAGATTGTGGGCCCAATCCCCAGTGGGGGGCATGCAGGAGGCGGCCGATCGATGTTCTCTCTCATCGATGTTTCCATCTCTCTCTTCCTTTTCCTTCCTCTCTCTCTAAAATCAATGAAAAGAAAAAAAAAGAAAAAGAAAAAGAAAATAAAATACAGCATGTTTGTAAAGTACCAGTGTTGGTTTTGCTCTAGGGAATTCAACTGGACTTAGATGTTAACTTAAAGAACGATTGAAAGTAAATGAAAGACACCTCAGTAGCAGTTGTTCGGATGTAATGGATTACCGGCCATCGTTAATGAAGGATTTGCAGATAAGCACAGTGCTCCTTGTCTGTGTGTGGGATTTCAGTAGGGGAAACACAGCGTGGCTTATTTTTCTGCGACTCTTCATAGACATCTCTTTTTACAAACAGCCCAACACAACTGGTTCTCACTTTGATGCGTCAGCGTTTTCCTTGATTTGAACAAAATACAGCTAGTACAAGTTTTAAAAGAGAGAGGGACAAAGAAGAACGATGGTGGTAAATCACATCACAAAACTGACTTCAGTTTTATTTTTTTCCTGTATGGTGATGATGTTCACCCTGAAGGAGGAGAGGAGAGTAAACATGAAACACAGTCTGTGCTCTTCTAAAGGCTGTCTGAATAGATTCAACTTACGTTTGATGTAGGAAACAGTCTCAGCTGCTCTTTAGCTAGATGATAGTAAATGCTGAATATTTTAAATTTTCTTGATAACTGCAAGAATTTAAAAAGTGATTTATTAAATAAGTGAGTTCGTGCCAGTTTACCGTGTGTGACCTATGCCCACTCTTTCCCCTTGACTTGTCCCATTTGTCTTCTGTCTTTTCCCTCTTGACATGTCCCTTAATGCATTTTCATCCCATTTCTGTCCTGTCACTTCACCCTGTAGTTCAATTCGCGTGCCCCTCTGCCTTGATTACTGCAACAGATTGATTTGCTGGATGTTATGCCCTTAAGGACGGCCCTTGCCCCTCCCCTTCCCACCAGTGATTTTGCTTTTCTTTGCCTGTTCTGTACTTGGACCGCAATACGTAGCCTTCATTTGTTCTTGATTACACATCGCTTTTGTTTGGCAGTTACACAGAAAGTATGCCTGTGTTTAACCATGGGCTGTTTCTTTTCTTTCTTTCTTTTTTTTTTTTTTGTACGTGCCCCTAGCGGGAACCAAACCTGGGACTCTCTGGTCCGCAGGCCGATGCTCCAACCGCTGAGCCAAACTGGCCAGGGCACCATGGGCTATTTCTTGGGACCGCAGGCCAATGCTCTAACCGCTGAGCCAAACCGGCCAGGGCATGGGCTATTTCTTAACGTTTCCCAACACTGCTGGCATTCAGTGGAATATATTTTTGAAATGTAACACAGCCATTAGTCTCTATTTACTGTTAGTACTTACCTGTAATCCAGTAGAGAATAAATTTCCAAAAGTGGCATCTTCGTCAGGGTTAAGACATCACCCCCAAGCCTGCAGATTGTACTAATGGTTGTAGATACGTTCCAGACATTGTCTCCTGCACATATTGAATTTATTAACACGTGCCCAGCTGCATCTATATGTTTGTTCCTTGAACAAAGATCTTGGCAGCATACTTTATTTTTTTTGCACCTAGCATTTGGGGCTTGGGAAAAAAAAAGTACCAAAAGGCTACTGTGTACTTGACTGTCTCAGCAATCCTTGGTGTTTAAATATTTATTTGCTTGGTTTTAAATGTTTGGATAATAGGATTGGTTGATCTTCTCCTTTTATGGAGCTTCTTGTAAGGGTGTGTGCAAAGCATTAGTCAAGCAGGTGTTTGTACTTGCTTGCCTGGTGCGTGTGTGTGTGTTGTGTGTGTGTGTATGTGTTGTGTGTGTGTGTGGTGTTTGAGAGGACATGGTACCTTTGATTCTCGAATGGAGTTTAATAATCTTCATACAAGAGTCATATAGAAGAATCCTCTATGGACATGAATAGTTAATTACCAGGACAAACCTAGACTGCCCCTCAGTCAAACCAACAACAGTAAGGAGCTTCCTCATAAAACTCTCCTTTGACTGACCTTGGAAAGACCAGCTAAACGAGTACAATTCTTAGGGTTTTTTTTCTCCTCTCTTCTGGATTTTTTTAGTAGGGTATAAAAGGAAACCTTTTACAGCTTGAGAATACTGAGCCTGGATGCATTAATCAGAGCATTTGTTGAACATCTATTCATGAGACTCTGTCATTCTCTTGACGCCTTGCACCTTTTTCAATAATGAGTTTAAAAGTAGGTCAGTGACCACTTCGAGGTAAGAAGAAATGAAAAAAGAAAATCCTTGGGAAATGCTGCGTGGATGAGGTCTGTATGCTGCCTCCAGATCACCGATTAAATGGATGTGCCTGGATTTCCTGCATCTCTCATGCTCTTGGCCCTTGAAGAGTGTCGGAAACACAGAGCTGTTCAGTGCTTTTAAGCCTTGCACTTCGGCTTTGTAAAGAGACACCTGAAAGACCCGTGCCCGACAAAGGCGTGTTGGAGCTCTGATGTCACGGACGGCACTCAGCGCTCGAGACCAGTGCTGAATTCACCAAGCACGGCCCTGGAAGAACCATCAAATGTTTCTCTTTTTGTAAATGTCTCTGTGCCTTTTCATTGCTAGAAAGGACTAGATGATGTCCATTTAATAGACACATGTCTTCCCTCCTTTTTTTTCTTCCACTCTCTGGTTTCTCTTTCCTGAACTATGGAATTTTTATTGCACGAGGCCCTTAGATGTGTGACCTTCAAGCTTAATCTGAGGTTATATTCAGGGAGCAGACTTTGGACTACTTTCTTCCTTTTTTGACTCTACTCCTAGGCTGTGGCATATAAGATCCTTTTTTCAGGGTTTTCTTACCATGCAGTGGATTTCTGTAAAATTAATTAACAGTGTAAGATGTCTCAATTTTTTTCTTGACCTCTCCTCCCAAAATAATGTGTCGTGTTAAGGTAGGACAGTGGGGGCTCACCCTTGCAGGGAAGGACTAGTCAAGGTTTTCACAGCGAATACCTCTTTCAGACATTTAAAATTACCTGCTTTAGAAATGGGAAAACCTTTCATTTAGGTCCATACCATTTGAGAGGGACTTTGGGGTTGAACAGACTAAATTTTCCTGCCCAGGTCCTGTTTTCATTGCTTAGTCTCCTAGTGCAGACAGACCTATGTATAATGAGTTGTGGCTTTTCACAGGAAAGACAGTCATTAAAAAATCTGAAGGCTTTTAAAATGAAATCTGCTTCTAAAAGAAGCATCTCTGATACGGTGTTAAAGCTATTTGCTGAGCATTAATGTGGTCACATGTTCGACAGACCGCATACACTTCCTACGTTTCCCTTGAACGGTCTAGTGAGTTACCTCCATTCTTTACAGTTCACCCCAGATAGGAACTTCTCCTCATTCTAGCAGATTTCAGGGGTGAGGCATGTCCCATTCCAGACCTACCATCGCCGCTTCTGTGCGCCTTCCTCCCCTTGAAGGCTCTGTAGCTGTAGTGCTGTCTTAGTTTCCCGTGTAGAAATAATCTAATTCTTGAAAAGTGCCCAATGGGAACTTTCAGTCACTGAGTGCTCTGGGAATAAAAACTGATTTTAATATTTGCATTAGCAAATTAATTAGACCAATATACTATGAAAAATGATATACATTTCAAAACTAAATACACCCTGTATTAATCAGAACTTGCAATTAAGTCATAGATTTTCCTTTGCTTTATGTTCATGAGAAAGTGACAAGAGCCTGGTTGGTGTGACTCAGTGGATTGAGCATCCTCCCATGGACTGAGAGGTCCCAGTTCGATTCCCGGCCAGGGCACATGCCTGGGTTGTGGGCTCAATCCCCAGCAGGGGGCATGCAGGAGGCAGCTGATCAATGTTTCTCTCTCACATCGATGTTTCTATCGCTCTTTTCTTCTCTCTCTAAAAAATAAATGAAAACAAACAAAAAAGTGACAAGACAAGAAAAGCTGAAAGGAAGGATTTAGAGAATACAAGTTTCCTTTTGAGTAATAAAATGAAGTGAGGACAGGATCAGTTAAGTTTTTACTTTCATGGTATTCGACAGTGAGAACTGATGTAGCAGTATCTGCTTTTAACTTGAGCGATTATTCAAAAACCCATTCACTTAAAATCGTTCCTTTAGGAAAGTGGTTGGTCAGTCTCCATTATCCATGACACCCCATAGCGCGCACGCACACACACAAGTGATTGTGTAGTTAGAGGCCTGAAAACAGTCAGCTCAGCCCTGCCTCCCCCTCGCCGTTTTCCTCCTCTCTCTCTCCCTCCTTCTGAGTAAGTCCATCTCCCATCTCCCCTGTTATCTGCCTGATTTCACCGTCCCCTTCCTGAGCTCCCACAAAACCTCAAAGCCAGCCTCTCTGTCTTCAGCCTCATCCCTCTCTCTCTCTCCGCCATCCTTTAAAATCATTGACTGTTGTCCTCTTAAAAGCAGGACAAGATCATGAGAGTTGGTCCCTGCTCTGCGTGTCTGTTGCCTAGGGTGAGGGTTTCAAAGGTGTTTCTCAGATGTGGCTGGGCCACCGGGTCTCCGGTCTCCCCACCCCACCCCCCACCCCCGTCCTCACAGCTTCGGTTGGAACAGCTCCACTTTTGTTCTGCCTGTGGAATTCGGAGGAAAATTTTGTTGAACAAAATGTTCTAGGCCTTAAAACAAAGAAAAGTTTGAAGACTATGGGGTCAGATAACTGTTAAAATGGTATATGTTCCCCTAGATTCTGTTGAAGGTGCTAACTTTGAACTTTTGTCATTTTTTTTTTTAAAGAAGTTTTGGTATTTTTCCAAAATACGTTGGGTATGTGTTGATGTTCATATCTTTCACGACTCTCCAGTCCGTGGTTCACGTTTATTGAGCGCTTATTGTGCTAGGGCTTTTCTGCATGTTAACTCATTTAATCTGTGTCTGATTGATGTAGGTGCTGTGATTTGGCACTGTTTGATGGGTGAGGAGACTGAGGCACAGAAGTTAATTATCTTGCCCACAGATTGTGTAGTTAATAAGCGGCGAGCCAGGATTCTGACCTCAGCCGATGTGTTCCCAAGTCTACTTTTAAACACTAGACTTGCAGAACAAACTCAATGCATTAACATAATTAGGTAGCTTTTAAAGACTTGCCCAGCAGAAACACAGCCCTCAGACACTTCTTTCTACAGGCTGAGCTTCCAATTTGGGGCTGAATATGCCCTCGCATTCTTGTTAAGCCCAGGCCTGTGTGGGGCCAGCCAGGAGAAGAGGGAGCAGGAGGAACTGGACCACAAAGGCCAGAAGAGAGAGGCGCAAGCCATCTATCTCCTCCAAAACCCAGAAGGACTCTGGCCGGTGGCTTCCCTGACTTGGATCTGAAGTTTCTGGAGCCATTCATTCATACACCCATTTGATTTCTGATATCAGGACAGTGCCGCAGTCACCCTGACGCAGCTGTATGGTTGCCCTGTCCCCGTCACCGTCCACTTCTCAGTGAGTCAGTTTATTGCTTTGATCACTTCGGGTGTTAGAATCTCCTTTCTTCTCCACAACCCAAGGGACAGTGGGGCCTCCTGTGAGTTAGATTCTGAAGAAAACTCTCTGAAGCATTGAGATCCGATTTTTAGGAGTGGGGTTCGTTTAATGATGGAGAAGCGACACCAGAAGTGCTGTGCAGAAGGCAGTCTCCACGCCCAGTGCCCCCGCCTCCGGCCCTGGTAGCATTTTAGAACAAAAGCTTGCCTGTGTCTCTCATGTGTACACACACACACACACACACACACACACACACGGTTTTGCCCCCGGGGAGTCGCGATTGCGAGGGCTACTTAGGGCTGCCACCTTATTTCTGTGGGCAGAACCACTACGCAGTGGGTTGATGGGGCAAAAACTTCTTTACAAAGACAAATAAATGTGGGTTGGGAGGAATTTGCGCAAAAAAAAAAAAAGTCATTAAAAACATTTTTGTAATGGGGCAAATGTGACTGCTCAGATCTTTCCCACATGGGCCTGCAGGATATATTTTCTCTCTTCAGGAGGTGAGGGAACAGTTCAGTAGGTGGGGGAAGTACCTGAGCAGGGATGTTAGCGGGAGAGGCGGGGCTTCTTTGCAGACTTCTGTCCAGGCCCAGAGGGGAGGGGTGTTGTGCCAGGTAAGATGCAATTAGTGGCTAATCTCCACTGGGAAGCAGTGGGGTTTGGTTCTCAGCTCCTCTCTCCAAATGTAAACCAGAGTTTAGACTCAGTGTGGTGTAGGATTAGAAAGAAAAGACGGTGGAGTGAAAGGTCAGGAGTGGATTCTGGGGCCTGGCTGACCCTGGGTGGTTATGAACAGATCCCTTAATTAGGAGCGGTCTGCCAAGCAGTACCGCTCATACATGTATATTAAAAGGTTCTTCCTTGCACGTGAAATGTAAATTATTGGACCCTACTAACACTTGGTGGGGAGAGATGTGTGGAATCCTCAGCCTTGGTTTCAGAGGCCGGCCAGTCCAGTTGGTGGATTGGAAGGATGCTTGCTTTTGTTCTTTTCCTCCCCTGCTGTCCAGCCTTCTGGCTGTTGCACTGCTTATTAGCCTCTTTGTTAGAGGCAGAAACAAACAAAAGGAATTAAAATTTACCTTGGTTTTGCTCTGGCTTAGCAGCTCCCCTGGAAGGTTAGCTGGGTGGGTTAGGGGTGCAGCAAGCAGAGGTCTGAACTGTTTGGGTTATGGATTAGTTGAACTGGTCTGCCCCTCCATCCCTTTCTGGGTAGCCCTCAGGAGCAAAAAGTATGAAAAGGGAGATTCTTTGCAAGAGAAAGACAAGGCGTTGGAGCCTAATTGGAAAATATGCATGCCCAAAATGTGCTCTTGTGTAGCCAAGGACGTGGTTTCCAACACTTGAAAAATGAGGACAATGTGCAATGTGGAATACTTCAGACGGCTGAAATAGCTCAGATGCTGGATGGCAGGAAATGAAAGTTAATATTAGAGTTGGATTTTTTTTTCTTTGCAGTTGAGAAAAGGATATGCAATAAACTGATAAAGAAAGCGAGTTTTCATTATTTCCCTAATCTTTTTGGTCTTGTATTAAATTTAAGACCATAGGCTTATCACTGGTTCTTGGAAACACCTCGGTGAAAATCCTCACACATCAAGGTGGAAATATCTCTCTTTGGGCAGGTGTAATGTTTCACTTGAGAAAGAACTGCTGAGATCTTGTGGGATCACAGGTAACAAACAGAGTGCAAAAGGCACAGAAAAAGCTTGTCGTTGGCCTAAGGTGTTTTCTGAGCCCGTGTTGGGTTATAAACTTGTCATTCGGCCACCGTCCACAGGGATTTGCTCATTGCTGGCTTGCTGTGAAGGAATGCGGGCGTTAAGGGAGCCCAGGCACTCTTCCTTAAGCTCTGGCTCTGTGTCTTCAAGGGCCACCCAATGGTTGGAACTTTAATCAGCATGCATGAGGAAGTGACCTAGGGTGGCTGTTATTGCCACTGAATTAATCAGAGAAAGGACCAGAGATGGGGCAATGACCCTGGGGGAAGCACTCAGCTCAGCACCTGTAGCTGTTTCTACTCCTGTGAAAAGCAGTGTCCCTGGAGGAGTAGAAGCTTGTGTCCATTCTGCCTCCGGGCAGGAAAACCCTACCCAGGTAGCTGCCTTTGAAGGAGAGAGATGAGTGTGAGGATCCCCAGGCTTTTGTGGGGAGTCCTGAGATGGGGAAGAAGCTGCCGCACACGGAAGGCCTGGTAGTGTTCAAAGCCCACCTCAAAGGTTTGCTTTCCCTGCGAGGATCCCTGGAGCCTCAGGCCCTCTCCCCGTGTGGACAGCCCCAAGGAGGTCAGGGAGGGAGGCCGGGGGAAACCCAGCACCCGCAGGCAGGCAGGACTGAAAAGAAGGAAGCAGCCGGGAAAGTGCACTTAAAAGGGGTGGGGGTGGAGGTTGGCTACTTAAAAGGCAGCAGAAACAAGGCTTCAGGGAGAGAAAGCAAATAAATAAGGAAATGGAATCAAATCAGATGAAGTCCTTTTAAGGGAAGGGATGGTGTTAACAAAACAAATAAATCATAGAGAGTGAGGGAAAGCCAGCATGCATATAGGAGCAAGGGAAGCTTATGTTTGAAAAGGAGGCTAATGTTCTGAAGAAGGAGCCAGGCTGGGCCCATTGTTGGGGGAGGGGGCACTAAAGCTTAGATTTCCTGTCAGATTTTTCTGCATGGGATGCTGCCCAGAATGTTCCATGGCTTTTGGTGCAACTTGATGAACACATTTGAATGTACAAGCAGCACCCTCAATAAATGCAGAAGGGAAGGTTTTGAGATGAAGGACATGTGAGAGGCCAGGCATTTTGTTCTTTATCTAAGCTCCCTTTAGATCTTTGACAAATTCCTATCTTAATCAAATTTTCCTACCAACTGTCCTGTGACTAGTCAGAGAAGGACTTTGTTAGTCTCATTTCCTAGAATCATAGATTTGGTAAATGAAGTTGGAAGAGGTTAAATAAATGAGTGCCTTCATCTTTTAACGTACCTTTTCAGTGCGTCAGAAGCAACAACAGTACCAGGATGTTGCATTTAATGCATTGTCTGTAAACTGGGTTCTGGAGAATGTGATGTGCTGATTTCAATCAAGACTCATTTATAATATGCCCTTTAGTTTACTCTTGTTACAAAGTATTTGTGTTTAGAGAGAGGTGGTGTATTTTGAAAGCATTTGCTAGTAGGGATTACTATTTGATGGTAGTTTCATTGTTAAAATATTTTGAGTGACACTGTGTACTTGCTCCCATATTTAGTTCCTAAAGAATGGAAGTGGCTGTTAATTGTAGTCTGGTAAATATCTGGAAATAAATGAGGAGAGTTGTGGGCAAGAAGTGAAGGTGTCCGACTTGGAAGCTTTGAGAAATTAAAACTTGTCTGTTCATTTACTTATTGAGCATCTACTGTAGGCTCAGCTGTGCTGGGATCTAACAAAATGAAGGTGAATACAGCACATTTCTTCATGGGGTCATGATAGAATGGGGTAACAAGCATAAACAGGTAGCGTTTAAACATTACCTAATTGTAGTGATTGCCCAAACCTGTAGAGAATTTTTATAATACTTTATTTGAACCAAATAGAGGATACACCTGGAAGCAAGATCTCAACAGACTGAGAAAAAATGCTTCAGAGAAATGACAGTTTGCAACTTCTTTACATTTGGAATTAAGGAGGTAACTGAGGAAGATTACATGTGGGGGGGGGGGGAAGCAAGGTGGGGATTGGATTCTGGGATAGTTAAGAGTCTTTCTTAAGGGTGGTCATGCTTTAGAAGGTGGGATCTGAAAAGAGGCATTTCAAAGGTGTGCTAACCAGATGTACAGAAGCAACTGACAAGGCTTGCTTTAAAAAAGAAAAGCCTTTTACTAAAGAAGTTTCCATGACCTGCCCCGTTAGGAATCGATGATCAGATCACTCTGTGAGGCAACTTTTAGTAGAACCCCCTTTTCTTCCCTCGGATATGAATTTGCTCCATCTTTACACCTGTGAATTTAAATCTCTAATGTGAGTAATACTCAGAGTTGGGGTCTGTATTCAACTCGGGGAATCTTCCTGGAATTATTTGTGGTGGGTAGATGTAGGACCGGGAGGATGGTATAAAGTAGAGAAAGCCTTGGTTAAAAAAAAAAAAAGATCAAAAGATGTATTCATTTTCTATTGCTGCTGTAACAAATTACCACAAATTCAGTGGCTTAAACACAAGTTTATTATCTTCTGGTTCTGTATGTGGATGAACATGGGGTCCTATGGAAAGGAACCTCATAGGGTGATCTGGTCATAAATTCCTAACTGGGCAGGTCACTGTGGGTAATCATGCCCCAGGCCTATAACTTATTTATTTATATTGTTGAAAGTATTACAGCTGTCCTTCTTTTATCCCTGTTGACGCCCCCCCGCCCCCCATCCGCTTTCCCCAACCTAATGTCTGTGTCCATTGGTTGTGCATATATGCATATAAGTTCTTTGGTTTATCTCTTTCCACCCCTCCCACCCCCATCCCTCTGAGGTTTGTTAGTATGTTCCCTGCTTCCATGACTCTGGAGCTCTTTTGGTCAACAGATTATTTTGTTCATTATGTTCCATAAATAAGTGAGATCATTTGGCACTTGTTTTTCTTTGATTGGCTTATTTCACTTAGCATAATACTCTCCAGGTCCCTCCATGCTGTCTCAAGGGTATGAGATCTTTCTTTCTTACAGCTGCATAGTACTCCATTGTGTATATGTACCACTGCTTTTTTATCCATTCGTCTACTGATGGACACTTGGGCTGTTTCCAGATCTTAGCTATTGTAAATAGTGCTGCTACAAACATAGGGGTACATATTCTTTCTGATTGGTGTTTCAGGCTTCTTAGGGTATATTTCTAGAAGAGGGATCACTGGGTCAAATGGCAGTTCAATTTTTAATTTTTTGAGGTAACACCATATTGTTTTCCATAGTGGCTGCACCAGTCTGCATTCCCACCAGCAGTGTACTAGAGTCCCCTTTTCTCCACATGCTGGTCAGTATTTGTTGTGTGATGATTTGTTGATGGCAGCCATTCTGGAAGGTGTGAGGTGATACCTCATAGTCATTTTAATTTGCATCTCTCTGATGGTTAGAGATGTTGAACATTTTTTTTTTTTTTTTTCCTCACCCGAGGACATTTTTCCTTTTTTTTTTTTTGTTCAGGTAGAGTGGGAGGGAGAGAGAGGAACAGAGAGAGAGAGAAACATCGACGTGAAAGGGACACATCGAGTGGCTGCCACCCGCACAACCGACCAGGGCCGGGGACAAACTGCAACCGAGGTACGCGCCCTTAGCGGGAACCGAACCCGGGTCTCTCAGGACCGCAGGCTGACGCTCTAACCGCTGAGCCAAACCGGCCAGGGCAAGATGTTGAACATTTTTTTTTTTTTTTTCTCATATGTCTTATGGCCATATGTATGTCCTGTTTGGAGAAGTGTCTATTCAGGTCCTCTGACCATTTTATAATTGTCTTCTTTTTGATGAATTGTATGAGTACTCTATATATTCTGGATATTAACTCCTTATTCAAAGTATCATTGGCAAATATGTTCTCCCAGACAGTGGGTTCCCTTTTCATTTTAATGGTGGTTTCTTTTGCCATGCGGAGCTTCTTAGTTTAATGTTGTCTCATTTATTAATTTTTCCGTTTTTTTCTCTTGCCCTAGGCGATGTATCAGTAAAAATTCCACTATATGTGGTATCTACATTTTCTTCTAGGATTTCTATGGTTTCATGAGTTACATTTAAGTCTTTGATCCATTTTGAGTTTATTCTAAGGCCTATAACTTCTTTAGTGAAGGGTGTTAGGTCAGCTCTGTCCATTGTTCTTGTGCCTCTAGGTTAACACCCTTTGAAATACTAGAAGTAATACCCCTGGGAGAGACTATTAATTGTCACTCTAGTTAACTGTCCTGTGGTCCAATCCCCGCCTTGCTTTCTCCCACCTTCATGTCTTCTTCCTTACATTGTCTCCTTAATATCACATGCATAAAAGAAGCTGCAAAACTGTTATTCTCAGGGAGCATTTGATATCTTTCTCCCTGACATATGTCATCAGTTTGGTTCAGATGAACTCTTATAAAGATTGTCTGCTGGGTCAGACATTCTTATGTCATGTAGGTCAGAAGGCTGACATGAATCTCAGGGCTAAAATCGAGTTGCCTTTCCTTCTGGAGGCTCTAGCAGAGTTTGTTTTCTTGCTATTTCAAATTGCCCATAGTTCTTGTCTTATGGCCCTGTTCCTCCTTGTTCAAAGCAAGTGATGTCATTTGTCTGGTTCTCTGGCCGTGACCTTGAAAGGTTCTCCCCCTTGAGGACTCATGTAATTAGTTAGGGCCCATCCAGATAAGCAGGATAATCTCCCCATCTCTGGGTCCTTAACTTTAATCATACCTGTGAAGTCCACTCTGTCGTGTAAGGCAACATATGCACAGGTTCTTTGTCTACCAGAAAAGGAGGGCCCTGTTCTTTCTGCTCTGTCTGTGGTTCTCTAAGCCAGGGAAGGGGCCTCCAGATTCGTTTTCTTTCACAGTTTATACCACTGCCATAATCGCTAGACAGCTGTGTGTGACATGTCCTTCCTTGACTGAGAGCTATTCCCTGGCCAGGCCCTCGACTCGGCCCACAGAAGGGTCCTTAGCCACCCCTCTCATCCTAGTCTTGAACAAGCACTTCGTGTTCTGGGTGCCCTCTGTCCCTGTTCCGTTCTGCACGTTCCTGACTGCACGCCTGTGCCTGCGTTGTTCTTGCCAAATCAGAGCACCCTCTTCCCTGATTCTGCCCCTCCTCCCTGAGCAATCCCGTGAGATTGACTGTCTTTACTCCACATTTAGAGTTTATCATAATTGTGTAGTACTGTTATTTAACTTTTATGTGGAGTATTTGATATTTCCTCTAGACTAGTCACCCTAAGGTGCCTGTTAAAAGGCAGAGTCCTGGGAAGTCACCCTCGGAGAGATTAATTGAATGGTCTTGGATGGGGCCAGGAGTTTGTCTTTTTTTTTTTTTTTCCTTATCCTCACCCGCGGACATTTTTCCATTTTTTGTTCAGATAGAGTGGGAGGGAGAGAGAGGAAGAGAGAGAGAAACATCGACGTGAAAGGGACACATGGAGTGGCTGCCTCCTGCATGACCCAGCCAGGGCCGGGGACAAACTGCAACTGAGGTACGTGCCCTTAGCGGGAACTGAACCCGGGTCTCTCTAGATCGCAGGCTGGCGCTCCAACCGCTGAGCAAAAGCGGCCAGGGCTGGAGTTTGGCTTTTTAACAGACTCTGGGTGATGCGGATGCAGGTGCCAGACATGCAACATATGCTGGAAACTCCTTGGGGCGGGGGGGTGGATGATCTGTGCTCTTGTGGTGAGAGACATCCTGCTGTCCTCATAAGTGAAGACTTAAGTTGTTGATTAGTGAGTATCAGTTTTCTCAGGTGAGTTTTAATCTAGAGGCAAAGTGTCTTATGGAAAGTGTGTAACTGAGTTAAGGGCACCGAACTATGCCCCATCTTTTTGGAGCCAACTGTTGAATTGTAAAAATCCAAAGATGGACAAAGAGCTGGTTTCTGCACCCAGTGGTAGTGGGTAAGACAAACAGTATGGTTGAGATTTGGAAACAACCTGTTGACTGGCAAAATTACCACGCCTCTAGGTTTACCTTTTATTTAATTTTTCTGTATTTCAGGGACCTAATATGAAATATCAGAAACAGAAATTCTGTTGTGGAAAAGATTTGAAAAAAGGGAAGATGGCTAGTTCTTGGGAACATCAGGGCAACTCTATACATTCAGTGCTCATTTTGATAACTGGGTCATCCTAACCAAAATGAAAAGAATACCCCAAATCTGAATTCCCACGGAATCAAGCATTTTCGGAATGAGGCCTTTCATGAATATGCCGTGATTTAAATTTCTGCTTTTGTTAGAATTGGAATGGAGTCTTTGTTACTTCACAGTATTTTCTAGACCCCGTGAAGAGTTTAAGGCCAAATGATTGGATGTATTTTATGATTTGGGGGGGATCTTATAGCATAAAATGAAACTATTAATAGGCTAATTGAGCAAAATATATTTTGTTTTATTTAGTTTTTTTTTGCGTTTCATCAGTTTTTCTGTCAATGTTATGACAGAAAGGGAAGACATCGGGATCTAGAGAAGAGCTTTAATTAGCTATTTTAGAGTTCTATTGTAATCGGGTTCTACCTGTGGTAAGTAATTAAAGGAACTGAACCTGAGCCAGAAGAGAAGGTATTAAAAATAACAGCTGTTTCTGTGAGCTGAAAGCTGTCAGTGGCGATACACTTGAATTGGAAATCACCAAAATTTCCTTTTGATTCTCTAGTCACCAAACAAAACATAGGCAGGCATGCATATATATATATATATATATATATTTTTTTTTTTGGTATTATTGTCTTTTCTGAAAAGAAGAGCTATTATAAGATGAATTATGCCAGGCACTTTAATTACAGTCTTTGAATCAATTTAAACCAGTTCTTTATGTGCCTGTTAAATAAAAATATTTTGTAAATTGAGTAAGTTATGAATAGTCACACTTTTTTTTTATTTTTTTAAAACATTTTATTTTCTTTATTGATTTTAGAGAGAAAAGAAGGGATAGGGAAAGAGAGAGAAACATCGATGAGAGAGAACATTCATCAGCCATCTCCTGCATGCCCCCCACTGGGGATTTGGCCCAACAACCTGGGCATGTGCTCTGACTGGGAATTGAACTGGTGACCTCTTAGTGCATGGGTCGACACTCAACCACTGAGCCACACCAGCCTGACGGTCATTTAGCGGGTCATTTGCATACCTGTGGTCGTGGTATCTTCAGTTGGTAGTAAGAATCTATGATGATATCTGATTCAGATTGAACTAAGCTAAGTAGGACTGATCTGGGCGAAGGAATAGTATGTCTATGCATGCAGAGCTAAGTTAAAATACTGATAATTAATGTCATCATTTGGTTTCAAACACGTAAATATTTTTTTTTTTTTTAGAGAAGCCATTATGTCTACAGTATCTTGCCAGATAAAATAAAATGAAAGGCTGAAGGAAGTTAATACCAGGTTGTTCCATATACGTTATTTCTTCTGGATGGAACTTTGCAATTTGTCGCAACACTCACAGTGAAACTTTACTCCAGTGTAACCCAACTTAGGAGCCATCAAGGTATTTTGGCCTTGTATTGAATTAAATCAAGTCAAATTTGTTTAATATCCTTACTGCTCACAAAGGCTCTCTTTGTAGAGAAGAAGAGTAATGTAATCCTTGCCTTCAAAGAATTGATGATTTAGAACAGAGCTATGTAATAGAAATTATATGAACCACATAACTAACTGAATTTCCCAGTAGCCACATTAAAAGATAAAAAAAGGCAGGTGAGGTTATTTTTAATAATACATTTTAGCCCTGGCCGGTTTGGCTCAATGGTAGAACATTGGCCCACAGACAATGAGTCTTGGGTTTGATTCTAGCCAAGGACATGTACCTCGGTTGCGGTTCATCTCTGGCTCTGGTCACGGTCATGTGGGAGGCAGCCAGTTGATGTGTCTCTCTCATCAATATTTTTCTCTCTTCCTCTCTCCCTCCCACTCTATTTGAAGATAAATAGAAAAATATCCTCGGGTGAGGATTGATAATAATGATAATACATTTTATTTAACACAAGATAAAGATATTATTTCAACATGTAATCACTATAAAAATCACTAACGAGAGATTTTACATTCTTTTAAGAATATAAGTCTTCAGAATCTGGTGTGTGATTCAAGCACATCCCATTTTGAGTGCTACATTTTCATTGGAAATACTTGATTTTTATTTAGTTTATAAAATGTAAAATTGAAAAAGTAGGTTCACAAACTAAATTTGCCCTACGCATATTTATAAGGTGTCTAATAACTAAAGTGAACTTCTGTTTTTAAGTTTGAATTAAAAATTAGTAATATTAAAAATTAAGTTTTTCTGTCACTCGAATAGCATTTCAAGTGCTGATTGTCCCATGTGGCTGATGGCTACTGTATTGGACAGCACAGATTTAGATGCTGAGACAAGGGGTTTTGCACCTGTAATAGTTACATACCATCTTGAATTAGTTAATTACAAACTGAATGCCTGTGCATTCATATAGGTTAATTAGGGTTAGAGAAGTGTGGGCTAGAGTAATATTGACTGATAGAATTTTTTGCGATGAAAATGGTTTGTGTTGGCACAGACCAGTGAGGGAGCCACTAGCCCCGTACAGTTTCAGAACACTTTAAATGTGGCAAATGCAACTAGGGGATACATTTTAATTTTAATTCAAATTTAAATAGCCACATGGGACAAGGGGCTACTATCGTTAGCCCTGAATGAGTCTCATGAAGGAGCCCCAATGTGCATTAGTATATGCAGTGAGAAAATAAGGCATTGTTGAGTGGGGAAGAGCATAGATTAGTGGTTTCCAAACATTACTGAACCTTGTAATTTAGGGGATCTTTAAAAAAGACCTGTATTCAGCTGTCAGACCCAGATGTGCTGATTTAATTGGTGTGGGTGACTTTGTCATTAGGAGTTTTCGAAGCTCCACACGATTCTGATACACAGCAAATTTGGGAACAGATATGTGTTTGTGTTATGAATCCTCCACAAATCTATTTTCTCATTATTCAGAGCCTACCTAACTGTGCTAGGAATAAGCACAAATAGGGAAACAAATCAGTACCTGGTATTTTCTAGGTTACAGAGACTAGTGAATATATATTCTTACTTGGTCATACAAGGCCCTGTGAAGTAGATGGAGCAGAAATGATTCCCATTTGGCTAATAAAAATATATAGACACTCAAAGGTTAGCTCACTTAGCTGGGGGGTGATGGAGTCATATCTTGAACCTGAGTCTTGTGTTTCTGCCGCCACATAAGCAGAGCAATATAGAATATCCAGCTGCCTCCAAACTCGTGGCTTGTTTTCTCTCTTCATAATAGAGCCCTTGTGCTTAGATTTATAAAGAATGTTTCTTTTGATATTTTGAGGGGAAAAAATCTCATTAACAATCGGATGTTTGTAGTGCAGCAGATTCATGATCCTCTAAAGAGCACTGTGCTGGGTGTTGGGAGATCTCTGCTCTTTTCCTGGTACAACATGTGAGCTTGGTGACCTTGAGCCAGCCAGTTAGCCAGCTGGTGCATCAGATGTCTCATTGCTAGAGGGGGGGTTACCAAACCTGCCTGTTCTATTACTTAAAGGATTGCTGGGAAAAATGAGTGGTCGCCCTGGATTAAAGGCCATTTATACTTCTACAAATTGTACTTGACATATGCACAAAAGTAAAATATTTTTCCCTCCGACTCTCCTTAAATAATAAAATGAAGAGCACTTTTTTGTATGCCAGACATGAATTAACTCAACCCTCATATAAGCCTTGGAAGATAGAGCCCATCTTACAGATGAAGAAATTGAGGTTTAATGACTTGGCCAAGGCCACACATCTTATGAGAAGCAGAGCTACAATTAGAACCAAGGTTGTTTGGCTCCAATGCCCATAGTAATATCTGCCCAGAATATGAAATTATACCCTTGTGGCCTGAGCTCAATTTGTCTTTAATGGGTTGCTTATGGTGTTCTGTATTAGTGCTACCAAGAGATGGCAAGATTCACTAGTGACTCTGAAGTTCCCCCACTTGGACTTATAATAGTGGACAGTTTTTCAGTCTCCGGTAAAATGTGAATAAAGCATCTTTAGAAAATATTGCTATTCATATGGCTCAATCTTTAAGAGCAGTGAGCTTGCTATGCAAAGACACGTTTCAGACAGCTCCCCCTCCTTTCTCTAATAAGGATCCTAGAGATCCCAGTACTGTGCAGTCAGAATTTAATTTGAATTGAATTAGTTAATAACTAATTGAATGTTGTTTTCAATTTTCCCTGGTTCCTCCCCCTTGGAGGAAGGTATTTTAAACCCAGAACAGATATTTGCCTTATTTGATGGTTGAAGTTCAAATATGTATTTTCCTCCTCTCTATTTTGTGTTCCTGGGTGAGTGGCAGCAAATACAATGGCGGATGCTTTTGTTATTTTTACCTCATTTGGCGAGCTGTAAACACGGTCGCCTTTTCGTTTTATCATTTTTCTAAAAGCCGGGTGCAGACATTTCTTGTTGGACTCCCCTTTGCCGGGTGTGATCATTCTCCAGGTTTCTGCAGCTTCTTGGGAATACATCTTGATGAACTGAACTTTGTCCACTCCAGTGAAATTGTTTGGGGGAAAAGGGAGCAGAATCCACTTTCTTGAAGGTTCCTCCTGGCACTTGTCTGTTGATGAGCTTTTATAATTTCCATTTTGCCGTCCTAGCCCCTGGAGGACAACCTCAGAGCTTAGTGTGGACTTGATTGAGTGTAAAATGAGTTAGCGCAAGTGAAGTGGAAACATCAGTCCGCGAGGAGGAGGTTCTGATACTAAATCCTCCAGCTCAACGAGGTTGGGAGCATTTCCCCTGGAGCCTCTGGGACTGCCTGTCCTGGCTCTTAGAGGAGTAAAGCTACTGTTCGCCTGCAGTTGCTGTTTATGCCTTTGACATCTGTGCTCAGTTCTGTAGGGGTTACAAAAACTTACTCTTGTTACTGACCTCGGGGAGGCTGTAGAATTGGGAAGATGACCTTACAGTATTTGCTAGGTACGTACCTAGCTCCTCTCTACTAGGCAGAAGAGGTACAGTGATTGGAACTAGCCTCTTTTGGTTTACAGCTTAGTAGAGAACTCATCCTTGACTTGTGATAATACAGTTAGATCGGTATTCCCATGGAAGTATGAACCAGAAACAGTGAGGGCTCCGAGCGAGGGATAAACTCTGCTGAGGAGGTCAGGGCGACTTCACAGAGGGGAGTCGAGCAGAGTTTGGAAAAGGTTTCTTCTCAGACTAATGGAATTGGGCATTTTGGAGGCATGAACATCATGTGCAGAGCCACCGAGGTGTGAAATAGCTTGTTGTTTTGGAGAATGGACCACAAGAGTAGAGGCAGGCAGCACAAAGGAGCCCAAGAGCAGGAAGGCTGAACCAGCCAGATTTGGAAACACACCGCTGGGATGGTCCAGACCAGTGGGCTACATGGACAGAACGGGATAAGGGCATGGTCTGTGAAGCAATCCACGGAGGTCGGGAGATACGGCCCTGCTAGTACCCTGAGCGAGACTTTTGGAGATGAGTCCAAGTACAGTGCTATATTTTGAATGTTTTTTGCTCCTTTTTCTTTAAGGACGTATTTCACTTAAACCCCAGTAATCATTCCAGATTGTGACTATGAATCTGTCCTTCCCTTGCCCAAACCAAATAGTTTGCGTGAGTAGGGACCAGAATGCTCGACGCTGTTGACTGGAAGTACTTGCTTCTCTTGAGCGAGGTCAAGTTCCTTCCATGGGAGAATGATTCAACACACTTTTCTTAGTGCTCTGGCCCCGGACAGCAGAGGCCTGTACCCAGAGCAAAGGGAAGGGGTTCTCTAGAGTTTCTTTTCTGCTTTGGGAACAGACAGGTGTACTAGCGAGCGATCCTTGACTAAGGCATCAGTTGGTGGTGGAGATGAGGGTTTGTGGCAGGCACCAGAATGATGGCTGGGCAGATGTAAACAGAGAATTATGGCTGGTTCTTTTCAAGAAGCAACTCGATGTTGTGGGGAAAAAGCATTGGACAAGGATTTGCGAACCTTGAGGTCTAATCCTGGTTCTGGCCTAACTCGTCCTATGACCTTGGTCTCTCTGAGCCTTAGTTTCCGAATAGGCAGGTGAGGAGGAGAGTGCTGGGAGAATCAGACGAGCAGTACCCAAGCCTGGTGGACTTGATGGCGCCTGGAAGTTTTCGAGCTCTGTCTGAACCTGCCATTTGGCGCCCCACATGGCTGCCCTGTGTCCCCTCCTGCCTGATACGCCTGGGCCAGACCAGCCTTTAAGTGACCCATTGCGATCCTGCAAACTTTCTTAGCTTTGCAGAAATTGTTTTTCAGTCCAAGGAAAACTTTCGTTTGTTTATTTAGTCTCTAAGGTTTTCTTAGACTGAGGTAATTCCGAAGAAGTATCTGGAATTCTCTTCTTTTCCCCTTACCCCTATAGCCTGCTTAATTAATCCCAGCGACCACCTCGGTATGTCTTAGTAATGGTAGATATAGTTTGGGTCACATTGCATTTGAAAATCATAGTAGAGCCCTGGCTGGTTTTGCTCAGCGGTTAGAGCATTGGCCTGCAGACCAGAGAGTCCCTGGTTCTGTTCCTGCTAAGGGCACGTACCTCAGATGCGGTTTGTCCCTGGCCCCAGTTGGGGTCGTGAGGGTTGGAGCCACTCGATGTTCACTGTCACATCAATGTCTCTCTCTCTCTCTCCCCTTCCCTCTCTCCCTCCAACTCTGTCTGAAGATAAATGCAAAAACGTCCTTGGATGAGGATTAAAAAAAAAGAAAAAAGAAAAGAAAAGAAAATCATGGTAGAGCCCTGGCTGGTCTGGCTCAGCAGTTAGAGCCTTCGCCCTCAGACTAACGTGTCGTGGGTTCAAATCCAGATCAAGGGCATGTACCTGAGTTGCAGTTTCAATCCCTGGCCATGGTAGGGGTTGTGCAGGAAGCAACCAATTGATGTGTCTCTCTCACCTTTCTCTCTCTCCCTCCCTCCCTTCCACTCTAAAAATCAATGGAAAAATATCCTCCATGAAGGATTAACAAAAAAGAAAAGGAAAAAAAAATCATAGTAAGGCTGATCAGTAACTGGGTTTGAAGAAGTGTGGAGCTGGAGCACAAGTCCGTTCTGTTCACACTTTGTCCCCCTATATTCTCTTCCCTCCTGAAGCCCCCGGCATTTTCCTTAGTCTTGAGGAGCAGGGGGGAGGGAAGGTGGCGTTATAGGCAGCCCTCTAACTATGGTATTTTTTTTTCCAATTTAAATCCTCCCCTGAGGATATGATTTTACTGATTTTGAGAGAGAAACATCAATTGGTTGCCTCTTGAATGCGCCCTGGCTGGTGGATCAAACCTGCAACCGTTTTGGTGTATGAGAGCCAACTGAGACACCAAGCCCAGGCTAACTGTGGTATTTTTTTTTTTAATCCTTACCCGAGGACATTTTTCCGTTTATTGTTCAGATAGAATGGGAGGGAGAGAGAGGAAGAGAGAGAGAAACATCGACCTGAAAGGGACACATCGAGTGGCTGCCACCCGCATGACCCAACCAGGGCCGGGGACAAACTGCAACCGAGGTACATGCCCTTAGCGGGAACCGAACCCCGGTCTCCCTGGACCACAGGCCAACGCTCTAACCGCTGAGCCAAACCGGCCAGGGCTCACTGTGGTGTTTTTGAACTAATTACCTCCAAGGCATTATACATGCTTACTGATTTCCTCCTTTGCCCTTTACAGAGCAAGTATTCCTTTCTCAACTTGATCCCAAGAAGCAGTCACACCTGCAGTTTCCCCAAAGTGCCGTAAGCCGAAGGCCAGTGACAGTCTTCACACCTTTCTGTGGGGTTTGGTTGGTGCCGGAGAGCCTGTTGCTTCTCTTCCTGAGTATTAGACCACACGGGTTGTGCCCTGAAGGTCTTGATGCTGTGGAGGATTATTCCCTCTTCCTTCTTCCTGCCTCCTCCAGCCTGGGCAGCCTCACGGACAGCCACAGGGGCCGAGTGAGGCCGGGCTGTGCCACAGTGAGGGAATTGGTTTCTTCCCTGGCCTGGGCAGAATCTCAGTTCTCCCCCTTTCCTAATAATTTGGCCCCCCAACCCCAGCAAGAGGTAGAATCACGCACCTTGCTTGTTACCCACCCTCCACCCCCACTTTTTCCTGGAAATAACACGTTTCTCTACGTGCCGAACCTGTTCATCAGTAATTCTTGATGGATCGTCATTCCTTTGGCAAACCGAAATAAAGCAGAAAAAGCTCAAAATAGACGTAACCAGAATCCTCAAACTTAATAAATACCATATGTGCGTACACTTGGAATTCGGTGTCCTGTTGGAGGTGGTACTTCTCCCGCTCTCCTGCCTCTCCCCACCTCCCTGTTTTCTGCAGTGGGAAGGCCGGCAGACCTTTCTCAGCAGCTCATGCCTGTGTTGTGCAGCGTCTGTTTTCATCCCATGCACCTGTTTTGATAGAATACAATATTTAGAGAACTGCCTGTACATTGTTTTGCTTGTGGAGGGTGTTACCAGTCTGGGGTTGATTCTGCTGGGCATCTTCAGCGGGAGCTCGCTGTAGTCTGTTCCCAGTGCGTGCGTGGGTGTGCACCCTATGGGTTTGCCACGCAGCATTGTCCTTCTAGGAGCAGGCGTGGTGAGAGGTTGTGTGAGCCAATTACATTCTTTCCTTGAGCTCTTCATGTGCGCCAGGCACTAACTGGACATGTTTTAGTTCAATTAATCCTCAAAATAACCTTGTTTGGTAGGTACTGTAGTCATCATCATCATCCCACTTTCCCAGTAAGGAGCCCAAGGTACAGAGAGGTTGACCTACTTGCCCAGAGCCCTGTGATCGGTGATCTGGATTTTCACCCCAGGCTACTGGGTTCCAGAGCCCACGCTGTCACCAAGGTCCAGCTCCAAACTGCTGCTCCTAAATTGCTAAACCAAGTTATCACCCCAGGATTGATTTAGCCCCTGCATGAGAAAGCATGAGAGGGCTTCAGTCGAACAGTGATAACTCGATTTGAGAGATTCTGAAGAATTCTGACTTCATTACTTCCCCTGGGGCCTTTCATTAAGAAACCACGTTTCCCTGATCCATAATGAGATTCCCGCCTGGTTTCTCACGCGGGAGTGTGTGCGCCTTCGGAGTGTCCTCACAATACAGGGACCCCGGCTTCATGCAGTGTGCAGCTCAGAGACATGGGTGGTGCAACTGAGGAGCAAACAGTTGCATTTTAATTAATTTAAATGTAAAAACAGATAACTCGATTCAGTTAATGAAAACTTCTTATGTGCATTTGGAACAAATTGGGAACGAGTTTACTTTTCAGCTGTATTTTATGAAATCTAAACATAAATCAAATGTATCTGATGAAAACTTGGCATCTAAATTGGAATATGTTTTAAGGAGGAAATGCGTGTAGGATTTTGAACATTAATTTTACCTTTTAAAAAAATTGTCTCATTAATAACTTTTTTACGCGTTACATAGTGAAATGATACATTTTACTTAAAGCAACATATCTAAAATATTGCTGAAATGAATTTCACTTTTTAATGTGACCACTGGAAAACTTGATTCCACATGTGGCTCACATTATAATTCTGTTTGACAGTGCTCTTCTGGAGCATAGGTTGTTTCCCTGTAGAACGATACTTGGCTGAAGCAAGTGCTCCTGAGGTAATTACTGAATGGGTGATTTGTCTGTGGAAGTGGCCTGGGAGGACTGAGTTAGTGGGGAGAGCTAATGGAACTGGATTCTCGTTGAAATTGGTATCTTGTTTTAGGGTATAAATGAAGCCATGATGCTGTATGAATGCTAGGCACAGCATACACAGTACTTCATGGACTTTTGAATAAATTACCATTTTGGATATCATGGGATAAGGTGAAGGTGGAGAGAATTAACATGAGTCCATTACCGTTGACCCTTGAACTATGGGGGTTTGGGGTATCTCCTCCAAAACTGAACTACTGTCAGGGGATTGGTTCCAGAGCCCCCACAGGTACCGACATCCGTGGATGCTCAAGGCTCTTACATAGAAAATTATAGAACAATGCATACAGTTGGTCCCAGCTGTGGATCAAACATACTGTTTTCTATATGCAGTTGGTTGAATTCGCAGATGGAAAACCTAGGGATAAGGAGGGCCAACTGTATATTTATTGGAAAAAAAAATCTGTGCATAAGTGAATCCACACAGTTAAAACCAGTGTTGTTCAAGGGTCAGCTGTACTCTTGGTCAAGACGTGTTTCCCATTTCTTCTGTGAGCTGCACTGCACTGTAGCACTTGTTTGTTTTCCCTTCCCCTTGGCGGGATCGGGCAGTAAAGTGTATGACGTGCTCATGACCTGCACCTCCCGCCAGTTCTCTCATGATCTGAGAATCCCTACTCCTCGTGCTATTTCAGGCCTCCTTGCTACGCTGATACCGCGGAGGCAGTCAGTGTCTATCGAGTCAGAGCTGGGGATCTGTATTTCCTTGGGAAGCCACATGCCCTGAGTAGTGATGCCACCCCGCCTCGGGGTCCAGCTGCCTCTGCCTACTCTTCTCCAGCCTCCTTGGTTAGTCTTTTCTCCATGTGCCCCTCAGGGTGTGTATGCCCTGGGCCGCCCTCATTTCACTTCTCCTTCATTCTACATACTTCTGGAGCCTTCCCCTGCCCTCTTGTGACTTCAGCTCCTCCTTGCCTGGGTTCCAGTGACTGCTCGAATTGGTGGAGGTGCTGCATGAACCCCATACATGTCCTTTGCACTCCTCTTGGTGGGGGTGGTCAGCAGTTAAATTCTGTGTTTCATTGATCATGCAATTAAGAGTCAGAAAGTACATGTTTGGATCTTTTTTCTGCTACAACCCCCCCCCCCTCATCATAATCTTTTTTAAGTTTAATGTCTCAGTCCTTCAGTTTCCCCCTTTGTCAGAGGGAGCAGTATGTGCCTCCAAAGGATACCCTAAGAAAGCTTTCTGCCACAACAGAGAAACGGTCAACCTTGGTGTGTTACAATTGGCTGGCTCTGTGCTGAATTTCAGGTTAGTTACCTGCCACTGGATTTGAAAAAGTGTATTAAACTGAGACGCTAGATGTATTGATGAGGGGAATTTATTCCTGTTCAAGCATTTTGAAAATGAATGTCTAATTTAAGTGTCTGTTTCTCCTTTCCCATCCTTACCCCCTGCTTTGTGTCTGCATTATTGTTTTAAAAGTTTCAAACAGATTTGAATAACTCTTAGCTTTTAGACACTCTTTTCATGAAAGTTAGAGGTAGGTGATACTCAAGGCAGAATAATGCAGGAGGATTTAGGGCATATGCTTAGAAAGTGAGGAAACCTGGCTTTGAGTTCTGTTTCTGCCTGTTCAAACATGGTAAGTATTAAGCATGTTCCTTACTGTCAGATGATAAATATCTCCTTTAGAGCAGGGTCTGTTGTGTAGTAATTGCTCAATAAATATTAGCCACTATTATTGGTTGTGTTATTAGAGCATCACCTGAAGATTTAGATGAAAGTATTTGAAAGATTGCTATGAATTGTCAACTGTGGTTCACAATCAAGATATTGTTCTTAGGTCTTAAGAAAGTAGAAAAAAAAGCTGATAGAGATGAATGTATCATTTAGAAAAGAGATAGAAAATTTATTTCTTCCAGATGAGAAACTGACTGTTGACAATAGTCTGTAGGGAAAAATATGCCTCATCAACCTGTTTCCCCCCATAATTAATACATAATGTTGCCAATAAAGGTTTATAAATAGTTTTCTCACAGTTCCACTTCTGGATTCCCTTTGCTGCTTTAATTCTAAATTGTATGCAGGATTTGAACTGTATTATGGGATCCAAGTGAGTATAATGGTCATGTACAGTTCCAGGAAGGAGTGAATCATATGTTCTCCTTCTTACATGAATGGGAGACCCAAGAGTTCAGTCAGTTAATTTGACATCTAGTCAGAGAAACTGTAAGAGAGTAAATTCAAATACCCATTTGAAACTGGTAGCAGAGCAGGGCCTTTAAAACTGGATGCTCTTTTAATAAAGGCTGTTAATTTAAGTGTGTGTGTGTGTGTGTGTGTGTGTGTGTGTGTGTGTGTTTAAATGAAGGATTGGCTTCTAACAGTTAACTGGCTTTGCTCTTGGTATGACCAAACCCTGTTCTGGGGAAGTGTTAGAGAACGTTTGGCTTCACATTAGAGGCCTCCTTTTCATGTCTAAAGAGGCAAGGAATGTAATTTCAAGTTGTTTGGAAGATTTAACTTTTAAAGCTGTGCCATAAAGAAAAAAGAGCAGAAAAGTCCTGTAGGCCATCATTTTCTTAGTTTTATCCGAGCTGGCCTTACACGTTTGCCCTTTGTACCATTTGAACAGCCACAGGGTCTCACTGTGACTCCCTGGGCAGTTCGGACCACATTTTGTCTCTTGGAAAATGCAGTTACAAATGACTTGGTTTGTTTGTTTGTTTGTTTGTTTGTTTGCATAATGAAGTGAGGCTGTTCAGCCCCTCATTTTGAGCCTCTGAGGGGTGAGAGGCTGCTTACATTGAGTCAGTAAGGTATATTTATTCTTCTTGACAGAGAAAGCCAAATTATTTACCAGAAAGCTCTTTAGTTTCCTGTACCTAGCACTTGACTGTAGGGTGCCTTAAAAAAGCAAGGGGCCAAAAATAAGCAAAAGAGTAAGCTCTCAATGCAGTCCACATGGGGGTGGGGGTCGGCGCCCGGGCATGGTTCCATAGCGGCACCCCCCGAGCTGGAGCTAGCATTTGTTTCCTTGTGGTTAGATTTAGAAACTTTTAACCCTGCCTCTTGTACTCCCTGAAATGTATAAATAGGAGCCTTTTCTTAAGCAGGATCACTTGGAGGCCTGTTGTTTGTTTGGCATTCTGAAGGGTGATGATACTCGGGAAATAGTGCTCTTTGCTTACAGCATTGCCAGAACTCCTCTTTGAAACAGGGAGCCCACCTTCGTGCGTATTTTAACCCAGCGGTTCTCAAACTTGGCTGTGTACTAGAAGTGTTCTGGGGAGCTCTAGGAAATTCCAAATACCAGGCTGTACCCTGTACTGAGCTTATGCTGACTGAGTTACAGGCTCAGGAGTGGGGCCTGGGGGGTTCCAGGGCACAGCCAGCACTGAGAACTGGCGATCAGATCTGCTCTTCAAGAGTGGATTGTACACTTGCCTCAAGAGGGAAAGATAAGAAGCTTCCTTTCAGATGCAAAGAGACAGTGTAATAGGGACTTTCTTACGCCATTATGGTCAGAGTGATTTCATTGCTCTGATTAATCGGGCTTTCCAACGTTACGGTGGCTGAGGCTTTATGAAGCAGGCATGTCGTGCTCCTCCTTGATTGAAGAAGCAGCCTCCCAGCGGTGTCCTGAAGTGTCTTCAGTGAAACCTCCTAATTACCAGTGACCAAAGGTCAACATTCTAGGTGTCTAGTTAGCGTGACGAAACTACTTTGGTCACTTGTATCTCAATTCGTGCATTTTTTGGACAGGTCCACCACCCTCTATTCGAGTTTCTGATTAACAAGCTTCAGAAAAGATTTTTCTTTTTAAAATAACTCATTTACTCACTTGGTTGGCAGAGCCTGGCCAGACCTGAGCTCACCTGGCAGTCAGCGTCATGACCTCAGTGAAAGGGAACTTGCTTAACGTCTTGATTTATCTTACTTGGTGTGACAGTTGCCTTTTGCTACTGAAATTCTATTTTGACTATGGGATGCTGCTCCATAGTGGAAAAAAAGGTTAGAGAGGCTGTGGCACTATGTTTATTACCTTCCTAAATTCTGCGAGAATTGTGATTTCTGAACTGCTTCTGGCTCCAAGCCGTTTCAGATAAGTAACTGTAGCCCCGGCCAGTTTGGCTCAGCGGTTAGAGCATCAGCCTGCGGTCCGGAGAGACCCGGGTTTGGTTCCCGCTAAGGGCATGTACTTCGGTTGCAGTTTGTCCCTGGCCCTGGTTGGTCGTGCGGGTGGCAGCCACTCGATGTGTCCCTTCACGTCGATGTTTCTCTCTCTCTCTCCCTTCCTCTCTCTCCCTCCCACTCTATCTGTACAAAAAATGGAAAAATATCCTCGGGTGAGGATTAAAAAAAAAAAAAAAAATCAGATAAGGAACTGTAGAGTTGTGCTGTGTCCTCATTATGCCAGTGCTAGGGTCCCTTTGCAGTCATACAGTTTTCCTGTGCATTGCAGCCCTGCTCTCGATTAGCTTGCAACCTTGGGCAAGTTACTTGACCTCTTTGAGCCTCGGTTTCCCATCTGTTAAGTGGTGCAAATGATAGGATCTGCTTTAAGGGCTCGTGTGAGGATTAAGAGCAATAGTGTACAGTTAGGGGTGGGGAACCTTTTTTTTTTCTGCCAAGGGACATTTGAATATTTTTAACATAATTTGAGGGCCATACAGAATTGTCAACGTAAAAATTAGCCTGCTATATTTGGTCAGGCTAATTTGGTGAGGGATGTGATGTCAGCTGGTATTAGTATCTCGGGCTTATATGGCTTGGGCCGGACGTTCCCCACCCCTGGAGTTTATAAAATAGAAGTTTCAGCAAGTTGCAAAAAGTTCTTCCTTTGGGCACATGGTAAAGCCTCAAATGTAAGTTCCTTGTAGGTGGGGTCCAATACGAAGTATGTTGACACACAATGGCGTGTTTTTTTTTTTTCTTTCCCAGCTGCAGGTTAAAATTGGGTCTTGGAATCTATGTAATAGGTTGTGATCCTGGGACTACTTTATATAGGAAAGAGCTATAGTAACAGAATTAAAAGAATTTTTGTTTTGCATGAAGGCAATTTTTGTGTGAAATTTTTTTTTTTAAAACATCTGTACCTTTGTCTATGAGTGTTCAGAGTCATGATCCTTGCACTGTGGGCGAACGAAAGGGGGATTGAGGAGGGAGTCCCCAACTGTTGTTAGTGGTCCGCTTATTTTTAACGTACTGAGATGGCCTAATACGCTTACAACACACACATGGTGATTCAGAGAACGGAGAAAATTATGGGGATGATATGAGTCAAAGTTCCTTTTGCTTATAATATCCAACAAATCAAGGCCAAAGATTTTATTTTGTGTCCAACTATCTGAACAATGCCTGTGCTGTTCATTTCTTACTGCATATGCTGACCCCGTGTTGAAAGGTCTCCACAGAAAATATTGACAATACTCTTGTTAGGAAACTCTTACTGTAAGAAAGGCACATACCAAATTTCTTGGACCATGGACTATTTGTGTATTTTATCACATTTGGGATTTTGTGTCCCTTAGGAGTTTGTCCAATCATAGGCCAGATTTACTTAAAACCAAACCAAGGAAGTATCTTTGCTCTTCTCCCATCTGGTCTTCCCAGCGCAAGTGTTAGCCCGTGATCTTGTCCCTGTGCCATCGGAAGAGGCCATTTAGCTCTGTGATCACGATTGTTTTTGTTTGAATGTTTACTGAAGAGACATTCTAACTCTAAATGTAAAGCATTTTAGTTAATTGGAAAATGAGTTTACGTAACTTTATGTAACTAAGATGCAATCAGCACTTATTTCATACACATGTTTAGACCTTTGTTGACAATGACTAACGTCCATTAGTTGGGTCTGAATGGACCTCTGGGGCCATGGAGGTTTTTACTTCACTTTCTCGATCTGACGGCTGGGAAGCAGAGGAGGAGAGTCACAGGGCCATTCGAAGGGTATCGATGTTGTCTTGTTTATGTCACTAAGTTGATCACAGAGATTTTGGTCTTTTTTTTTTGAGGCTATAACTTAGTGGGTGGAATAAAAACTTGGAGCTTCACCCTATCACTTGTTCTCTAAGCTCTGAGTGACTATGGGGAAGTCATTTAATGTTGTGAAATCTTTTTGATTATTTATAAAATGAGGAAAACAGCCCATGCAACAACTCATATTGAAGAATTATGGAAAAAGGAGTGAACTAGAAACCCCTTTTAAACCTGGTAACTGCTATTCAGATGTAAATGGCATGCCCTGGCCTAGTAGCTCAGCTGGTTAGGGTGTTGTCCTGATGCACCAAGGTTGTGGGTTCAATCCCGGGCACATAAAATGATCAACCAATGAATGCGTAAATAAGTGGAACAACGGTGTGATCATGTGCTAATCATTCCCTGAACATTATTTATGAGCAGTGACTCTTGGATTTAAATATGTAAATTATAGTTGTAGTTATGTAATATTTACTTATGTCAGCAAAATTACTAGTGTTTTTCAAACATATGGCCTATTCACTAAAATTTGTTAAAAACAGCAGTGAATTAATAACAAAAAATAACCTGTTCATTTAATTATAAGCAAATCTCGGTTGAAAGCATTTTTAAATGAGCAGGGTATTCATTTTTACATATGACATAATGGACCAGAAATGTCGCTAAATCCAAAGTCCGTTAAATTGAGGTCCGCAGAATCGAGGGTTTACTGTATTACCAATATTTGGTAGTTGAGAGATGGAGTTTAATTGACTTACACATGGTCATGTAGTTACTGAACAGTAGTTTTGACAAGAACCCTTCACTATAGGCTGAGCACCCTGTGTAAATTTAGTGTCTGACATGTTTATGGGTTTTACAGTAATACTGACTGTGCAGTCCTCACCTGAGAAAAAGGAGCTCACAGAAGAGTTTTGAGCTGAGAGGTGAGTCCATTGTCGGACAAAATTGCTTAGGTATTTCCTATCTGGGCAGTCAGACTGCTCATTTGTGTAACACCCCTTTTACCTTATCAAGCTTCAAAGCAGGATTATAAACATTGGTAAGTTCCAAAAGCGTGAACCCTGGTTAGAAACAACAACAAAAGAGTACAACATGGAAATGCTTAACTTCTCTGGAAAGATGGCAAGCAGTTTGAAGTCTCCTTATTTACCAACTTATCATGTAGATTTAGCACAATCAAGAAAATAGTTAGTGCCCTGGCTAGGTAGCTCTGTTGGTTAGAGTGTCCTCCCCATAGGCCAGGATTGTGGGTTCAATCCCTGGTCAGGGCACATACAAAAATCAACCAATGAGTGCATAAATAAGTGGAACAGCAAATTGATATTTCTCTTTCTCAAATCGATAAATAAATTGAAAAAAAAAAAAAAAGAAAATACTTAGTTTCCTTAGTTAACAGGAATTATAGTTCATTAAGCTAGCTCCTTAAATCCATAAAGATGTATTAGGGAATGATAACCTACTTATCGTTAGCTTTTCCTTATAAGTTCTGGGATGGGTAGGAGCTAAAGGAACACCCATGTGAACTGGGAAGGTCTCTTAACGTCTTGGGTTCTCAGCTTCCTCGTTTGTCACATGAGAGGTAGGGTGGGGGGTGTTGGGGTTAGAAGACCTTAGACAGAATTTGAAAACAAAGATCCACATTCTGGTGGTGTACACCCCTGTCCTGACTGTTTTCATCCTGCGATTCCTTTCAGCTGTCCTCGCTGTAGATCATAGGTCATGACAGACCGGGGTTTCAGGACAAGCAGTCAACAGGACTTTATTGTTTAGGTTTTGGGTCTGTTTGGAGCCTCTCAGGTCCTGGCCAATGCAAACAGGTGAGGTTCTTACATAATTTTATACTGGCAAATAAAATAAAAATAAAAAAAGGAAGCATAATGTGGAGATTGAGTATAGGTTGGACAATAACAATATAATAATGGCTTGGATTCTTTATAATTATGGTCTGACATGGTTCCAGTAAAGGTGTCTTTAGTTAAATTAAGTAATGCATGGTGTATATATACACACAAACCATATACATATAAACATAGCAGGTTCTAAATTTAATGGCCTGTGTTGCTTTATACCATGTGGCATTTTTATGGAGGGGCACAGTCTGCGAAACCAAACCTCAGGAGACTTGAGCCCTTGCTTAAGTGGGTTAAAACACTATTGATAATTCACAATTGGTGGTTAATTTTTTTTGTTTTAAATAGCAGAAACTTTGTTTCCCAAATTAAAACTTAACACAGAGCCACAGTATACAAAACAAAAGCAAAACAGTTCTGTTTTCCTGGGCTCTTTTGGGGCCTCCAGGGGACCTTGGGGAGTTAAGTTACATTGTTTGGAAAAACCCTGATTGAATTATCTTTCAGTTGTCATTAAAATATACCAAATAAAATTACAAAACTCCACTCTAGTATTAAGGTGGTGAAGTGTTTTTAGTAGGAACTAGTTCTCTGCATTGAAGATCATTTGTGATTAATGTTAAATGGTCTGAACAAACATTTATTATGGAAAGACTAATGTAGCATGAGAACCACGTTTCAGGAAACTTTACTGCCTGATATTTACTGAACTAAGTATCATGAAGACAAAGATGAGTTTTACTAAAAAGTGTATAAAGACCAAGTTAAGCAGAAAGGAGAGATAAAAATTTGTGGCCTGGTGAATTTCAAAGCAATATATTAAATAAAAACAACTCAATAAACCTGAATATAAGGTAACCCCCAAATTTGGCAATGTCCTGTTTTGTCAAGAGGAAGAGAAAAGAGTTTGAATACATAAACTTCTTGAAATATAGATAAAAGGATGGAAAGTATATTAATATTTAGTTATATACACACAAAATATGATATAAAACATTAATTTAGAAAATTTGCAATTATCTACCCTGTTTTCATGAACAAGTTGTATTTAAACTCTACATGTGCTTCAATAACTTCATCCTCAGAGTCAATTTTTGGCTTTTCCTGTAATTTGAGAGCACAGTGTCTTTCTTTCCATTTTACCTTTTAAACTATGATACTTTTAGAGTCTGTATCAATTTTGTAATAATCCTCCAACTTTGATGTTTTTCAAATGTAAATTATGTATGTGATGTAAAAAAAAATCATTTGGAAAGAAGTAAAAACAAGTGTATTGGCTTTTGTATATATATGTATTTGCACACACAATCATTCATACACAGTTTGTATAACTGGCAGGTTGATGGATTATGAATGTTGTAGATTTGGTTATTACTTCCATATCTCAGTTCCCTCCTGAGCCATGTGACTTACAGTGCATGAAAGTATACTTCCTGCTCCATTGATGCTGGGCTTGGCCTAGAACCTATTTGACCAATGGAATATAAATGAATGCCATGCAAGCACATGCCTTACACGGGCTGCTTTAAATGCATCTGGGCTATTGTGCTCCGTGATTGTTGTGAGAACAATATGCCCCTGCTAGCTGTGGTCTTTCCAGGCTGGTCCCCCCAATGAGGCAGGTGGCATAGCTGACCTGATCTTTACCCTCAGCGGGCAGGCTGAACTCTAGGATGCATCAGACTCCAGCTACCTGTTGGCCCAGCATATCTAATTTGACCACTGCAATGATAAATCTAATAATAATCCTGTTTTTTAAAATTTTTTGGTCTGAATTAGCAGAACCAGAAATTGCACCCAGGATAGTTTTACTTAGATCATTTCTGTATCAAAAATAACTTTGGGGGCGATGACAGTCTGCTGAGGGCTGAATGTTCTATGCAGTAACCCAGGCTTGACAGTAGGCATTTTCAAGATTACACCATACACCAAAACCAGATGTATGCAGTAAAAAATGTATTGCCAGACTTGAGTGTACTGTTCATTTTTCCAGTGAGACCTCCAGAGGGCCTATGAATAGAAGCCTAGTGTTTTTCTTATAGATGACTCATTTTTGAGTACTGTAGGAATAAAATTTTGTCCTTTGTGCTAGGCAAAGTTTCAAAGTCTCTGTGTATACATTCATTGGATTGTGTAAGATACATGCATACATATGCACAGACACCTTTCATATTTGTCTGTAGGTTTTAAGCACATGTATGTGTTTATACATAGTCATCTGCCTTTGTGTGCATGTTTAAGTACAGTTCTTGCATGTACTTTTATTGTTCTCTAAAGAAAAGTAAACACTATCTGTACAGCAAGTTGATTTATATTTTAAAAAATTTCTTCTCAGCAGAAGTTTGCGATAAAATATTTTGTTATGTCTGCATTTATCCACTGCTTACACAGTTAATCCAAGAGATTTAGATCACCGAAGTAATCCCCTTGAAAATATCCAGTTTGTGCTGTGTCTTCCTATGATACATTTAATGGACCAAATGTTGGCACCCCTCTTCTTTTCTTAGTTCACTTTCTTTCAAATCATTAACTTGCATCTGACTGATGTAGCACTTTTCAACAGCCCCAAAGCAAGGTCTTGGCCTTTTTAATACTCTCTGCCTTGGTTTCACATGAGTCTAGCATGGGGAGCTTTAAAAGATAGTGGTGTCCAGACTCCTTCCCCAGAGAGTCTGGTTTAACTGGTCTAGGATGGGGCCCAGGCTCTGGTACTTACTGAAGCTTTCCAAGTGATTCTAACTGGCAGTCAGAATCGACAATCAATGGCATAGATACAGCCTTCCTGCTCACTGTATTATCGAAGCAATTCGGGTTAGAAATCTGTTTTACCTGTAGGATTGTGCCATTAGGTCATCTCCATTCACTTTCAAATCCACCTGATAGTGTCAGATCTTCTAGGAAATTAGCATCATGTCGAAGCAGCTTTGTTTCTTATTTCCCACTGACTGCTTTTGGACCCTTCTTGATAGACCGATCATGGAAAATTATTGCCTAAATAAAGCCTTAGTGCTAGCCTGGGGGTTTCTGCCTTCCTTTATGACTTCGTTCAACCATTTGGGTAATTCTCAAAGTTGCCTCCTAAATCACACTGCCTTAGTCAACTTCATAAAAACCAATTTCAATTGTGGTGAACTTTTCTTCCTCGTGGAAAGGAGCCCCCTGGATTTGCTCAGGGGACCTCAGTTACACTGAGTACAGTAGAGCCTTGTTAAGGGCCCAGGAGACAGCATCTTACCTTTCTCTGCAAGATGCCTGTGTAAATAGTAAATGACAGGCCCCTATAAATGTTTCAAATACAAAGCCTGAGCATATGTGCCTTTAAAAAAATACTAAAGTCCACAGAACTGGAACTGTTATTTTCTTCTACCGTATAAACCTTTTTAAGAAGAGGATAGGATTTTCTCTCTCTCCCACATGCTAAGTACTTATTTTGAGGCTCTGGCCCAACTGCACATACACGAATTTCTTTCTATTCATGTTTGAAGCAGCATATTAGTGCTGCAAGTCACCGGGACTCATGTTACTGTAATTAGGGATAACATGATGCATTAAGTCTTTTAAATTCATTCTTGCTCTTCTCTGAGGACCCTCACCAGCTCGTGGGGACGTTTATGATCATTTTCTTAAGACTGGCTTTGAGGGGATTTAAATGATGACTTTTTAGATTTGTATTATGGCTTTACCACTTCATAACTTAGTGACTTAGGTGTTTTTTGTTTGTTTGTTTTTAACTTCTCCTAAATCTTAAACCTTATTTTCTTCACCTACAAAATGTTGATCATTGACCTATCTTGTAGGGTAATAGTGACGATTAAATGAGATATTTTAAGCCCAGTTTCTGGCATTCTGTAAATGTTGGCTGTTGTTGCACAACTATTACTAGTGTAACTATTATTGCTTAGCCTAGTATTGTCCCAGTTATTCCTCTTTTTAATTAATTATTTTTTTATTTATTTTTATCCTTACCCGAGGACTTTTTTGCATTTATCTTCAGATAGAGCGGGAGAGAGAGAGAGAGAGAGAGAGAGAGAGAGAAACATCGACGTGAGAGAGACATATCGACTGGTTGCCACCCACACAACCCCAACCAGGGCCGGGGACAAAGTGCAACTAAAGTACAAGCCCTTAGCGAGAACTGAACCCTGGACTCTCTGATCCATGGGCTGATGCTCTAACCGCTGAGCCAAACCGGCCAGGGCCCAGTTGCTCCTCTTTTACAGTATTATAAAATATCAGGTAAACTGAGGTCATTGCTGACTTACTATGGAAAGGAATCTACAGTCTTTCCCTAGGCCTTTTATGAATTCTCTCAGGTGGTCTTATATTTCATGAATTGGGCTCATCTCCCCATGGTTATAGGCTCATTGAGGGCAGGAATCTCTTTTATTCTACTTCAAAAAAATCCTATCCCTTTCTCCCATGGGTTGCAAACTTTTTGTGTATCAGCTCTATTGAATATATGAGGCGATTAATATGAATCTTATGGTATATATCCTATAGTCACAGGAATTTCAAAGATTGGACAGTGTTTCTTTATGATGCATTGACTTAAAAAATACTTACAAACATCTTGGAGTGGCTGAAAACTGGAGGCTGGATTTTTTGAGTTCATGTCTGTGTCACTGTAGTCCCTGACTGGAAAGGCATCATTTCCTTTAACCAGAGGAATGTGCTGAAACAGTAGTAGGTGTTGGTTAAAATTAGAATCAACTATTTCCATAACCAGAACTCCAGACATGTTAAAAAAAGTAAAAGTGACAGAGCTCAACTCGATTTTGCCTGTGGGGTCAAGAGGTTTTCGATCTAGTTCAGCTAACTACAGTTGGATTCTGTCCCTTGAACTTGGCACATGACATGCATGGCAGACTTCCTAAACCTAGTGATGGCAGCTCAGAACTCTTCCCCGTGATGAGTCCTGAAGAGTTGTCATCAGGAGCTGAATGTGAATAGCAGGGCACATCAGTGCCCTCCCATGTTGTTAAATGAGATATTTAACAACACCCCACTCCATGCTGAGCCCCACGGAAGGGCTTAACATTGACATTGTTTGCACTTAATAGCCCGTTGCTGTGTCCACTCACTTCAGCTCTCCTTGACTAGCGGAGAGTTTGCCAAGGCTCCAGCACTGTAACTGAGCGCATGTGTTTCTAGACTACAGTAGGAATTGTTCAACTCTTGAAGCTACTTGTTTGCAGCTAATAGCTAGCATTTGATGTCTCTTGAGCAATGCATACACAGACAGTTTCCATGGAGAGCAGGGAAGAAAAACAACCCATGATCCAGGCTCCTGTTTTTGCGTAAGGAAGGTGCAGCTTGTGTGAGCAAGACTCTTTAGATGTATTTGTACAAGGTGCAGATGTTAGTCACTGGTGCTTAATGTGTCTGCAGAGATGGGGCCAGACAACGGATCTTCTAGAGTAGCGACTTTCAATGTTGTGCTGCAAGAATCTTTTAAAGTATAGCAAAAAAAACAGGTTTCAAAATGGAAAGAGAACCCACTATATGGGAGAGCATAATTGCCAACCATACATCAGATACGGGGTTAATTTCAAAATATAAAGAGTACTCATACAACTCAACGAAAGGAAGACAAACAATCCAATTAAAAAATGGGCAGAGGACCTAAATAGACACTTTTCCAAATAGGACATACAAATGGCCAAGAGACATATGAAAAAATGCTCAACGTCACTAATCATCAGAGAGATGCAAATTAAAAAGACTATGATTATCACCTCACACCTGCCAGAATGGCTGCCATCAACAAATCCTCAAAGAACAAGTGCTGGCGAGGGTGTGGAGAAAAGGAGACTCTAGTACACTGCTGGTGGGAATTCAGACTGGTACAGCCACTATGGAAAAAAATACGGTGTTTCCTCAAAAAATAAAAAATTGATCCCACTTCTAGGAATATATTCTAAGAAGCCTGAAACACTAATCAGAAAGAATATATGTACCCCCATGTTCATAGCAGCACTATTTATAATTACTAAGACCTGGAAACAGCCCAGTGTCCATCAATAGATGAGTGAAGAGAAAAGCAGTGGTACATATACACAATGGAGTACTATGCAGCTGTAAGATAGAAAGATCTCTTATCCTTTGAGACCACATGGAGGTTCCTGAAGAACATAATGCTAAGCAAAATAAACCAATCAGAGAAAGACAAGCATCACATGATCTCACTTATGTGTGGAATAAAATGAACAGTGCAAGGTGATGAACAAAATAGACCCAGAGACATGGAAGTGGGGTGCAGACTGACAAACCTCAGAGAAGGGGGGCCGGAGGGAGGGAAGAGATAAACCACAGAATTTATATGCATGTATGCATAACCAATGGACATAGACAACAATGCTTGGGCAGGGGCGGGATGAGGGAGGGTGTTAATGGAGGAAAAAGGAAAAACATCTGTAACAAAACTAAATTAATAAACATTGCAAACAACAACAACAAAACACACGCAATACCTATGTAGTTAGGGGCACTGACCTCTTTTCCCTTAGATTGTCAAATTAAAAAATGACAACGGCCAACACAACAGTAGCCATTCACTGTGAATGAATCAAAATTATACCTATTTTTTTGTCAGGTCAGCAAAACATAGAACATGTTTTTTGGCGTGCTGCAGAATTTTAGTAATTAGTTTACGTGTGCTACGAGATGCAAAAGATTGAAAATCGCTGCTCCAGACTGGCCAGTTGTATTGACCCTATCGCCAGAAGCTCCCACATAAGCACTTTTTAATGGTAATGGCTCCGAGTGCTTTGCATGTGGTTTATTCTGCCCCCCCCCCCCATGCTGAGTTACAGCAGTGCCACTGGTGTGCAGTTCCTGAGTTTCTCAGGTTTTCCGCCACATACCTTACATTTACAGAACGACTCGAAATACTTGCCGTAGTCCTCGGGCTTGGCAGCCAGCGACTTTTTTCTTGCTTACATAATTGTGAAAGTCCGTGTTGCCGTTTTCTCAATGAACTAGCCCAGTTAGAAAGAAAGAGTCAGTGGCTCGAGGACTTGCTCTAAGCAGTGATGCTGAAGAGATTTACTTGACTGAAGGAAAACAAGCCACACCTGGGGATTCCAGTCTCTGGTGCATTGATGCTTCAGGCTGGAAAAGGAACTGCATGGGGCAGTGTCTTAGGTTTTTCCTAGCAATTCCTGGATAGGAGATAATGGCTGTTTTCAAGATTGCTCCCCTGTGATAGAACAATAGGTTGTATTTATATTTGTTATTTTAATTTTTTTAAAAATTAAACTTATTTTAGATGTGAAATATTCTGATATGGGCAGTGTTCAACCTAAAAATGTGCACATGTGTATTTTGAAAAATTTTCTGTTGGTTGAAAACTGAAAATGTTTACTCCATACAAATAATGTTTTTAAAAACATTTAAAGCATATTTAACATAGTGTGCTAAGAGTATTTCATGAAAGGGAACTCCAGTGACTCTGAGTGAAGAAGGATGTTCTCTGCCTGGTAATTGTAGCAGAAGAGAGTCCCCTCCCTCCCTTCCAACAGGGAAAGGATAGTTTGAGAGGAAGCTTAATCCAAAAGAAGGCTTTAAAAATATCTATTTGTTTGTTCATTATTACACTATACCCCAGGATGTGTGGGGACATGAGTGGAGCATGCCATTTTTGAAAAAATAATAGTTAGAGGTAAAATTTTATTGTATAATTGGCAAATACTTCATCTTTGGGAATAATTGCCTGATTTCAAGGAAAGGGCCCAACAGGGACATATCTTTAGGCCTAAGACACAGAGATAGCAAACCGATCATGATGGTCCCCATGGTTACCAGGAGCCCAGCTCAAGTGGATTGCTACCCTGAGCCTCCCTGTGTCAGGATCTGCCTGCCTCACCTTCCAGCGGTTCAGTGTTTGCTCCCCTTGACTCAGCCAAAGAAATTGCTGTAAAATTAATTTGATTTGCAGGATATTCCTCTGCCATACTGCGTGCTTCTGTGTGTCCCAAGACCCCAGCGAAAGGAGAGCTTTTTATGTTCTTAATAATATTCCATTGTTTTGGGAGCGTTTTACATAGCTGGGGATGGTTAACAGAGAGATGGGGACTGGGCTGTAAGCTTTTTAACTCAGAAATAAATTCCGAGGGTTATTATGAACAGCCCTATACAATAAAACCTCAACTGACCAGGATTGCTTGGAGAAAGGGCAGTGTCTGGTTGATTGAATTTTCTTTCGAATTGATGGTTTTAAACACGTTACCTTTTCTCACCCCTTATTATTAACGTTGGCTTTTGGAATTGGTGAAGATTTTGAAAATAAGGTTTCTTTGAGTTAGCCAGTAACAGTGCTTTGGGACATCTTTATGAGTATGAAGCTTGTTCTCCAGGCTTCCCTGTCGGGGGTGGGGGTGGGGGGTGGGGAGGGCTAAGAGGCACAGGGTGTGGCTGCTGAGCTCTGTAAATGGGTTTTTGGGGAGAAGAAATCTCTTTTTGTATTATTTTGTTTTCTTGTATCTTTCTCAGATTCAGAATGAAAAGGCTGTTTCATCACTCCCAACATCAGTAGGCCTGGTTATTTATAGAATCCTGTTGCTTAAGAGTGTATAGATATTCTAAGAAAACACAGTAACATAAGGGAGTTATCAGTAAACTGCTTAAGATACTGATTTTTCTTCAGTGCGAGTTAAAGTCAACTTGCATTTACTTTAACAGGCTGTTGACTGGCCCTTCTGCATAATCCGGACTGCAGATGCATCCAGCAAATATTGAGCACCTGCTCTGTGCTCTTTGTATACTATGGTAGGCAGTTTTAATGTCAGTAATGATAGGGCAGCATACATGTATCAGTCTCTTATAACCTTTGCAGACATCTTACTTTCTAAAAGCAAGGGAAACTTATCCCTGAGGGACTATGTGGTCAGAGCAATTCTGATTGCCTTGTTTGAAGTTAGTGTTTGAAATATTGTGAAGCTTGACAGCTTTTTTTCTTTTATGCTCAATACTTAGAAATAAAGAAATCTAATCCCAAAAGTTAATATACTATAATTTTCATTAATCATAAATTACAGATATTTGAGAACGCAGAAATTTTCCTGAACATAGGTAGAGAACTTATTGCTTTAATTTCACCTGAAATCTAATACTGACTTTTGAATATATCATTAAGAGTTCAGTGTCTCCAAATAAAGACAGTGTAAATTATCACCCATTAATGATAATAGAGCTAGGAATATTAGGAAGTAAGCTAAGCATAATAGTTTATAGTCCAGATTTTGGCTTCAATAAAAATGAAACTTATTTCCAATGGTTTATCTTCTTAGATCTTGATCTAGCCATACTGCGACTATCAAAAAATAATCTTTAAAACATACTTGAAACAATTCTGAAGGAAACGTGGCAAAGGTTAAGGTTTGATAAGAAGTGGGTCTGGGTTCATGGAGAATGCATTATAGTCTTTGTACTTATGTGTGTTTGAAATATAACACTTTTAGATGAATCATTTCAAAAGAAATTTATTTTCTACATGTCCACAAAAGTGTTTCATTTTAATGCTGTGAAAGAAATGGACCCTATGCTGGGTCTGGTTGGGGTTTGTAATTTATAGACGTTAAAGTAAATGTCACACTTTCAAGATGAAGCAGTCTGCCTCTGTTGGGTTTTCATAAAGAGCCTGTCTCTAGGTGGTAATATCAAGTGTCATCCTATTATTTGACAATTGAGGGCAAGAGAGAGGTCAGGCTATTAGTGGAACCCTTAGAGCTAGCAAGTCAGCAAATAAGCTTTTTAGCTCCTTAAACCTAGTTGTTTTATTGGCAATTGAATCTTGGTCACACCAGCCATGCTCATGCAATCAAAAGTGCTATTTTTCCAAGATATATACTGGTCCTGTAAGAGAAATGAAGGTGCCCTGGCCGGTTTAGCTCAGCAGTTAGAGCATCGGCCCGTGGACCAGTGAGTCGTGGGTTTGATTCTGGTCAAGGGCACCTCTTGGTTGTGGTTTGTCCCTGGTCCTGGTCCGGTCTTGCGGAAAGCAACCAGTGAATGAGTCTCTCTCACATCGATGTTTCTTTCTCTGTCTTTCTCTGTCTCTCTCTGCCCACCCCTCCTTCCCACTCTATCTGATGATAAGTGGAAAAATAGCCTCTGGTAAGGAATAAAAAGAAGAAAAAAAGAAAAACAAATGCTACTAAGATAATCTTAGATACTTAGACAATAATGATACAAGATAAGAATTTACTTACTATGTATCCATTTGGAATACAGAATGCATGATATGATCTCTCTCTCTCTCTCACACACACACACACTTTTCCCCCCCAAATTATAAGAGAAAGTTTATTTAGAAACTTACAGAGGTAGTAGAATTGAGTCAGCAGGGCTGCGTAGGCTTTGGGAACAAGTTATAGAGGCAGAAAAAGGGCCCTTGGAGCTTCAGACAGAAAAAGGCAAAGGTAAACACACTTGAGGGAAGAAGAGGGAAAGGCATCCCGAGATAGACCCTGCCCACATGCACATTTTTTTTAAATCCTCCCCTGAGGATATTTTTCTATTTATCTTCAGATTGAGTGGAAGGGAAGGAGGGAGAGAGAGAGAGAAACATCAATGTGAAAGAGACACATTGATTGGTTGCCTCCCACAGGACCCTGACCAGGGCCGGGAGGAACTGCAACGGAGGCACCTGCCCTTGACTGAAATCAAACCAACAACTCTTTGGTCCATGGGCTGACGCTCTAACCACTGAGCCAAGCTGGCCGTGGTGTACATTATTTTCAATTGATTTTAGAAAGAGAGAGGAAGGGGAAGGGGAGAGAGAGGGAGGAAGAAAGAGAGAGAAATATTAATATACTGTTCTACTTATTGATGCATTCATTGGTTGCTTCTTGTATGTGCCCTGACTGGAGATTGAACTGGCAACCTTGGTGTATGGGGATGATGTTCTAACCAACTGAGCTACCTGGCCAGGGCCACACACACATTTTTTTAAAATTTATTTAAAAAAATTTTCCCCCCTGTATTGATTGTAGAGAGAGAGAGAGGAAGTGAGAGGGAGAGAGAGATAGAAACATCGATGAGAAAGAACATTGATTGGCTGCCTCCAGCATGCCCCCCCCCCCCCCCCCCCCCCCCCCGGGGATCAAGCCTACAACCTGGGCATGTGTCCTGACTGGAAATTGAACTGGTGGGTGACCTCTTGGTGCATGCGTCGACGCTCAACAACTGAGCCACACTAGCCGGACCACACACACATTTTTAATCACAGTATTTATCTTCCTTTTATTTTGTTTAACTTCCCTCCAAAACTAATAGCCACATGAATGCCTGTGAGTTAAGTTGCATTGACTTCATGGTGTCAGTTGGAGAAGGGGGTGAGGGACTGTGGTTACTGTGGGACAATGTACAGGGCAGATGTATTTATAATGCATACATTGAGGTAGGTTTATCTCTTTTCCTTCCCATTGAAATGACAGAAAAGGCATACATCTTTAGGAAGTAGGAAAGAAATCCTTAGTGGGCAAGAAATTACTGAGGACTTTTTGGAAAATAGTTGGCAGTTGGGGACCGAGGAATGCTGTTATGATAATGATATTCTTCCCCATACGAAGATGAGGCCAGTGGAGGAGTAGGAAGCGGCTTCTTGTAGGAACCCCAGCAGTGTCTGAGTTCGGAGCCCCCAGGAGGGAGAGGACGGTCATGCACTGGGGTAGAGAGTGGAAGGGTGCCTGTGGAATCCTGTGAGCACCTTTCTTTCCAGTACAAGGCGTTGTTGGTCGATACTTGCGCAGAGGCCAAAACCAGGAGAAGAACTCTCCAACCAAAGGGAGCTTTGGGGGTCTGGGAAAGAATAGCAGGGGTTTCCCCATGGTGAGAAGTTGACGCAAAAGGCAAAACAATAGCAGCAGCAGCAACAACAACAAAAGAATTCCTGGCTGTCAAAGGAGACAGAAAGGGAGAGGCTGCACCCCTCAAAGGAAGAGAGATTACCCCTGGAGTAAAGCCTTCCTTATTTAGCACTTCTGGGGCCCCAGCTTGTGGGGTCTCCTCTTCCTGCCTCACACACGGTGGAGGAAACCTTCAGCAGCCACCTGTACCAATAAAGGACGTGACCTTCGGGGCAAATGAATAGCATGAAAGCAGGACCCAGAGCAACAGACCAGCTGACCCCAGAGCAGACAGCATAGCTGCAGATCCGCTGTGCTCACTCCACGCAGAATACAGCCCTTTGAGGGCGGAGCGAAGGGCCCGGAGAAGGATGCCTACCGTCTTTTCCTTTGGGGAGAGGGGTGTGAGAAGTGGACGCTAAACTTCTTACCCCTAAACGTCGGTGGTATTTCATTGATTATAGCAAACATTTTAAACATTAACACATTTTTTTTTCTTTTTCTTTTCTCTGTTAATTCTCATCTGAGGATATTTTTTCCATTGATTTTTAAAGAGTGCAAGGGAAGGGGAAAGGGGAGGGGGGAGAGAGAGACATGTTGATTGGTTGCCTCCCGCACTCATTTCAACCAGGGCCAGAGATGGAACCTGGAACCCAGGTGCATGCCCTTGACCAGGAATCGAACCCGTGACCCTTTGATGCATAGGCCAGTACTCCCACCATTGAGCCACATTGGCCTGGGCAAATTTTAACAAGCTTTTTAAAAAAAAATGCATGGTTTACATTTTGAGCTTAGGAGATGGTGTCCTGAAGATGACCTGCCAACGACTCCATTGTAGAAAGGTTTGCATGACTGATAGTTTTGATAAAAACGTTTGTCAGGCCCAGGCCAGTTTGGTTCAGCGGTTAGAGCGTCGGCTTGTGGTCCAGAGAGACCTGGGTTCGGTTCCCACTAAGGGCACGTACCTCGGTTGCAGTTTGTCCCCGGCCCTGGTTGGTCATGTGGGTGGCAGCCACTCGATGTGTCCCTTTCACGTTGATGTTTCTCTCTCTCTTCCTCTCTCTCCCTTCCACTCTATCTGAACAAAAAATGGAAAGAAAAAAAAAGTCCTTGGGTGAAGATTTAAAAAAAAAACAAAAAAAACATTTGCCAGTCAAAATATATTGAGGGTTTTAGTCATATTAACTGAACTGAAAGTGTTAAATCACTAGAGCATATATTAAAAAACAACAACAGTACCTGTATTTTAGTGATAAACCACAAAGAATAGGTTTTTAATTAGCATCTTGCAGCTACTTAGGATTTACCAAAGAGAATGTGTGACACAGACCCTTTTAATTCTCCCTAGTTTAGAAAAACAGATGCCAGATTCTCAGCGTTGCCTGTTACTGGGGGAAGATTTAAAGATTGTACTAAAAACGTCTTCAGGTGTTAATATTCCCATGGCAGAGGTGATGAGTAAAGTTGCCGGAAGAAAGGGGCGAGGAATGGGTGCAGGAGAAGCAAGCATGAAGCCTCGGGCAGGAATGAGTTTAAAATGAGGGGTGAGATAAAGGAGGAAGTTAGGGTTGGGGTGGAGAGGGAAAATAAAATGTAGGCATATAGTATTTATGTTCAATTTTTTCTTGGAAAACCAAATCCTTGCAGCACCATGCTCAGGCTGATTCTGGGAGGACTTGAGTTTGCTGCCACGGTTTATGATGTACCCGAACGTAAACTTTCCTGGAAGTCTTTGGCCTCTGAGCTGACTTGTTGTCTGTTGTGTGTGAGCCAAGAATTTAACAGTCCTGCTGCATGCACGGATACAGATGTTTCACTTCAGTTTTGTGGTCGTGTGTGTGTGTGTGTGTGTGTGTGTGTGCATGAAAAACTTAACAAACCTGTCGTTTCCATGCCATGCTGATGAGCCACAGCTGAAACTTAAGAATCACATTCACGTTCAACACTGGATAACACTATATTTTTAGGAAACAGTTTATGGAGTTGAAAATAAATTACCAAAAGGAAAATCATTAGCCTCCAAGCAAGTTGTTTACGGACCAGTGTGTGAACAGATCATCTGATTAAAAAAAAAAAATTAACATGGGTGGGGATGGAAAAGCGAATGTGTCCCTTAGCTAGCCAAGTAATATCTGGCTGTGTCAAAAACTGGGAAATAGGAATCTTAAGCGCGTTGCATTATTTTTGTTCCTTCTATCTTGCCATTTGCCTCAAATGACGCTGCTGTTCCTTGAGCCCACTGTGTGACTCTCTTCTGCCATTTGTGGGAGCCCAGGGAGGTTTGTGACCTGTGTGCTTGCCTCCTGCCCACTCTGGCTGTTGCGATTTGAAAATTATTGGTTTTGAGACTGTGTTCCCATCTCCTCCCCACCCCCATTGTCCTGTGGAAATGAACATCTGGCAGAGAACCCATCCTGATTTAAGGAGGAAGTTCCCTGGATTTATGATCTCCCTTTTCTGCTCAAGTATAAACTGCAGACTGGCTGGGGAACAGAATTTGCTGCACAGTTATTTGGGGGTCAGGGGTGGGGTGGGGCGAGGAGGCGCTGGGGTTGCTGCCTGGGCCGGAAAAACATTTTGCATCGGCCGAGTGGCTGCTGGCCTGTCTGGATGGTGTTGTTTTCTCTTCTGACTGAGTTTTGTGAAAGGACAGTGGGTGTGAATTTTTGGCTGGGAGCTCTTGTCCTCTTGGTCGCTAACCAGAGTTAAGCTAAATTGGCCACAGGAAAATTCAGTCTCTTAAATCTCACTTGCTAACCACGTAATTTGCCTTATTTACCCCCTTTCCTTGAAGTTACTTTAACTTGTACGATAGATTTTAATTTATCTGACAATGACTATTAAAGGTGATTTTAAAAAAGAATTATATAATACAACAGAATGATACTGATTCAAAGTATATATTTCTACTTAATTCCATTTATACTGTGAAAAACAATGAATTGATTGAAAAAATTTTTTTACTAACATAGAATGTTAGTAAACTCATGGTATGTACAATGACATACCTTCATTCAGTCCCTCAGCCCCTGCCTTCAAAAGACTTTCCTTAGTTGCCCTGACTGGTTTGGCTCAGCGGTTAGAGAGAGCACTGGCCTGCTGACCAGAGAGTCTTGGGTTTGATTCCGATCAAGTTGTGGTTCGTCCCCGGCCCTGGTCAGGGTCCTGTGGGAGGCAGCCAGCCAATCCTTATGTCTCTCTCACACCGATGTTTCTCTCTCTCTCTCCGCCCCCATCTCTCTCTCCCACTCTATCTGAAGATAAATGGAAAAATATCCTTGGGTGTGGATTAAAACAAAACAAAAAACCACTTTACTTTATGTAATTTTTTTTACTAGAATAATCTCTACCTCCAAAAGCAACTGGGATAGATTAAATCAAAGCTCATGATCAGCCTATAAAAACAAGAACTTCATTTCAGGGAAGATTTTTGTAAGATCACTTTCTAAAGTATCAGAAATATTTCAGTAATGCTTTTTAGCAAGGAAATTAGTTCAATATTTTTGGCTTCATTGTCTCAGTACTCAGTAATAGATACGCTCTGTCGTCATGACAGTTTTGACTTTTATCAACTGGAGAATAATTTTGTTTAAGTGCTTTGAAATTACTAATTTTTTTCTTCAATTTTTATCTAATGCTTTAAAAGTGGGACGTTCATATATGGTGTGGAATTAGGAAAATCCTCATTTCCTTATCTTTCATCATTTTCCATATTTGTGTTGAATAATTAGCTTCGATTCAGACAAGAAACTAGTGTTTTAAATGATCTGGTGACTTTGCATTTTTGGGGGAGGTTAATCATCTCTTGTTCCTTCTGACACTAAATATTTCTCAGGACCTAAACAGATCAGATATTCTTCCTTTACTTATTGAACTTTCTAGTTGAAATTTATTTTAACCAAAAAACAACTTTCATAGGTTGCTGATAAAAAGAATATAGCTGATATATTAGTAATTGTTCTATATTTTTTCTTTCTTATCACTTTGTTGTGCAGTATTATTTCATTGCCCCTCTAACCATTTTATTGAAAACAGAGTTGAGCCCTGGTTGGTTTGGCTCAGCCATTAGAGCATCAGCCCGTGGACCAAAGGGCTTCTGGTTCGATTCCGGTCAAGGGCATGTACCTTGGTTGTGGTTTGGGGTTGTGCGGGAGGCAACCAGTAGATGTGTCTCTCTCACATCTCTGTTTCTCTCTCTCTCTCTCCCTCACACTTTGAAGGTAAATGGAAAAATATCCTCAGGTGAGGATTAAAAAACAGAAACAAAAACAGAGTTGATAAGTATTGTGGACCTGCTACTGCCCAATATGGAACCAGCCGTAATTGTGGGGAGAAATAGATGTCTGTTTCCTAGCTTGGAAGAATGTATAATCTAGTTTGATCAACAAGAGGTACTCACAAAGCAATTAATGATTGGGATGAGCATTGCAAGAATCAGTTCTAGATGGCATGGTGCAGCATGTAGGAGCTGTAGGAATTTAAAGAAGCAAGATATTTTTGTGCAATATGGCAAATTTTCCAGAGGAGGAACTTGGGTTTAGAGTTCAAACTATTTTCTCACCAAACTTGTTCTCATTTTAAATCCAGCATTTGATAGGCTTCTAATTTAATACCCTCCCCCTTCACAAAATGCCTTAGAATTCTGAAAATGATCTTTCTAGAGAAAGATAATAGAGTCTTTTGAAACTCAGCTGTCCTAACTTTCTAGAAGAATGTGGTACTGTGGAAAGAAAGACACTAAGGTGCTGATAAAATGAATAATCTCGGTCATTTTTATTTTTTTTATCCTCACCAGAGGACATTTTTCCATTTTTTGTTCAAGTAGAGTGGGAGGGAGAGAGAGGAACAGAGAGAGAGAGAGAAACATTGATGTGAAAGGAACACATCGAGCGGCTGCCACCCGCACAACCGACCAGGGCCGGGGACAAACTGCAACCGAGGTACATGCCCTTAGCAGGAACCGAACCCAGGTCTCTCAGGACCGCAGGCCGACGCTCTAACCGCTGAGCCAAACCAGCCAGGGCTCGGTCACTTTTAATTGGGCTTGTCCAATAGCCAGCATTTAGGATCCTGCAGTTCTTCTTAGAAAACCACGAAAACTCATTTTAGATACTACCACACCATTTGGCTTACATATGTTATTTGCTCTGTGAGCACAGAGGCTTGATTAAAAACAAAACCCACAGCGTTGATTTGTAAGAAAAGAAAGCCAGCAGCATGTCCTGGTGGATCCTTTACCCATCCACCCCAGGAATGTACGCAGCACTGGGTACGGCAGGCTGCAGGGTAAACGGGGGCCAGCCCAGAGGAGGGGGCCATCTTCTCTGGGGGGCCCACAGGAAGCTGGTAGGGTGAGTGTGTTGTTAGACCAAAATTATAAAGGGCTTTGGACCTCTATGTTATTGTGCTTCCTATTTTGCCCTCAGGATCTGCTCCAAAATAACAAGGATCTTTTTAGCAACTGGGGACAAAGCTGACAAAAACCCAGTTAAATTTAGAAGGAGCCTGACTGTAAAACAGGATTATAAAGTGCACCAAGTGAGATGGGACCCGAATTTATAGGGACTTGACCACCACAATGACGATGCTGCAGTGTTTTCGAGAGCTGATAGGTAGTTGTGTTTTCAGGTTTCAGCAGTGTGTACATTTGGCTTAAGGAACACATGGTATTTAGGCTCCCCCCGCCCCCCTCAACCAGGCATGTTTCCTTTGCCTTTCTCTGTCCTGAGCTCCAAGGGCCCTTCTTCTGCCTGCACAGCCCAGCGAACTCACTTCTACCACCTCTGTAACGTTCTAAATAAACTCTCTCTTATAATTTGAAAAAAATAACAGAACATAACACATGGCATTAAATAAAAACTTCTTAAATTGCTATTAGTTTCTTTACTGTCAGAGAGAAACAATATTAATTTGACCTGAGAATTATCATTTGGGTCTCATGAACAATCATTCGAAAGGTGTTAACATCTTTGTAGTAAACTGATTTTGCCCAAACAATTGCATGACGATTTTAGGTTGTTCTTTAAATGTGATTCAACATGAAAAGTTCTCATGTCTCTTGGCTATTGTCAAAGTTAAGTTGTAGATAATCAGCCTGTTAGAAAAGTGATCTGGTACATGTGGGGACTGTCGGCTGTAAAAGCACTCGATTGTATTTATTTGACAAAACTTGCTGTGTACATTATGTTGTAGATGGTGTGTGCAGACTCAGGTAGAGTCCATGTGGGAGTAAATGGAACAGTCGGAACATAGGAGTCACTCCTACAAAGTCAGCTCTTTTATTTTAGCTCCATGTAATGTACAGAAGGGAGACGTTTGCTCTTAGGAATACACAGAACACCTGGCCGTCCTGCAGAGGAACATACTACTCCTGTTATTCTATACAAAGCTTGTAAATGTAAGGGGCGGGGTTTCAGTGTTCTTTTAGGAAATACTTTTATTAAATACTGTAATAGTGAGAGGTCCCCAGCTAGTGTGGCTCAGTGAATTGAGCATCGTCCGATAGACTGAGAGGTTCCTGGTCAGGGCACGTTCCCCGGTTGCTGCCTCGATCCCCAGTAGGGGGCGTGCAGGAGACAGCCGATTGATGTTTCTCTCTCACATTGATGTTTCTGTCTCTCTCTTCCTTCTCTCTCTAAAAAAAAAATCAATAAAAACATACTAAAAAAAAAGTCAGTAGTGAGAGGCAACAGGAAAGTCATTGAGACTTAAAGAATCCTTTGAGTTTCACTGTTATTTCAGGTCATTCTTTTGCACAAATTAGTAGACACATACATTTTTTAAAATCTCTTCCTTTCTTATATGAAAGATGGGATATTAGGTTTCTATTGCTGCACAGAAAGGACCACAAATCTCTAATCTTAATTTCCTTGGCTCTGGGGTTTATGGCGTAGGTGGTCCCTCTGCTCAGGGTACCAGAATTCAGTTCCTTGCCACTGGAGAGCTGAAGCTCATCTCTTAGACTCTGCCCACCATTCCTTGCCACATGTCTCTATGACATAGTTGACTTCTTCAAGACCAATAGGAGAGTGTCTCTGCTGCGCTTACCTGATTAGATAAAATCCACCCGGGATAATCTCTCTTCACCAGTGCCATATAGTGTAAACTAATCACGGGAGTGAAATTCTGTCATATTCCATATTCCTAATTCCTACCCACACTGCAGAGGAGATGATATAGAACATGTGTACAGAGAGCAGAAATTTTGAGGACTAACTTAGAATTTCGCTTTACTGGGTAGCATACAATAGGTACTCTTTTGTACTTTAATATAATGAAATATTGTGAATAAAGAATTGTTTTATTCACTGTGCTTCTCTTTGAGAGGCATTGTCTTTGTTCTTTAATTTATTAAAAATTATTTTTGGTACTTAGGAAGGTTTGGATTTCTGTTCTAATAGTAACCTCTGTACTTAAATAAAAAGCCCTCAGCCACTGGTTTCTTGTTTAACCTATGTTATCTGGTTTGTCCATTTTTAATGATATTCTTTCACTCTTGACTATTTCCTGTACAGCAGTCAATGAGCTTAACTATTTTCCTCTTTCACTCTGCTTCTTCAGTTTTTTAAGTTGCATTTGTTGAGGTAAGAAGTGTCCAGGCATGTAGAGAATTTTTGCAAGAGTTTATTTGAGCCAAACTGCTGACATACGCCGGAAAGCAAGATATTAAATGCTCCAGAGTATAACAGTTTGCAGTTTGTTTGTTTTACATATTTGAGATTAAGGAGGGAGCGTAAGGAAGATGACATGAAGGTGGGAGAGAGCAAGACAGGGATTGGATTACAGGATAGCTAAGCTTATGTGCTCCCCTGAGGGTGGTCAGGCTTCAGAAGGAGGGGGTCTGAAAACAGTCATTTCAAAGGTGTGTTAACCCAGATGCAGAGAAACAATGGACAGAGCTTTCAAAGGTAAACTTTTTACTAGAAAGTTATGTGGGTGACTACCCACCATGACCCATCCAGTTAAAATTTTATGATCAGATCACCCTGTGAGGTTACTTTCCATAGAACCCCCTTTTTTCATCCACATATTATTTCTATGTTGTCACAACAAATAACATTATTATATTAGTCCTCAGATCTACATTTCATTCTTTGTCTTCAAATGTGGCTGCCGGCATGGTTTTTGTGTGAGTTATTGTTTCTTCTTATTGTTCTGCATAATTTTTGGAAAATATTTTGCTGTTCTTATAACAGGAGTGTTTTTCCCCTCTATTTTTTTATTTTTATTTTTTTTAATTTTTGAGAATAGTGAGTTTTGGAGATCCTCACAGAAAATAAAATTGAAGACCAACAGATAAACTTACTTGAAGGTTGAAGACCCCAGCATTTATGTGTATTCCTAAAAGCATGGCTAGTGGTCCCTACTTCAGAAGGAGGAGGACTGGGTCTTTAATCAACTTAATTAGTGAAGGAATTTGGCGCCTTTGTAAACATAAAGAACCAATGTATGAATACATGGCTTTCTATAAGGAAATAAACATGAGAGAAAGGGGCCTTTAGTTATTCTGGACCTGAGCGGGATGGGAAGAGCCGATGCTGTTCTTTAAATGGACAAACTGAGGGTTAAACAGCTTTTCTTCTCTGGAAGCTTGGTAAGCTGTTTCCTGTTAAGCCTGTTTGGAGAGAGAGAGTCTGCCCACTGGAAAAGTATTAGTGATAAGAGTGCAGATCCTAATGATTCAGTATTTAGGATGTGCTTTCAAGCTCATTGGAATTCACAGCCCAAAAGCTGCAGAAGCTCCAGTAAAATGGAAATGAACGAATGCATGGTTAGAATTTTCATTGACATGATTGTCTTTTGATTTGTTGTTTGGGGAGATGGCTGAGTGTTTGGGTTGTTGGGTTCCTGATGTTTAAGACTTTATAGAACGCAGCTCTAGAATTTTTCGTAACCATGACTTAATCACCAAGGCTACCTAATACCCAAATCAAAGAAATCATTGGGATAGAGAGAAGTGAGAAAGTACCTAATTTGTGAAAGGTTTACGTGATGTTGTTATAGGCCACTGAGGACCTCGTACAGGCCTTTTCAAGGTGTTTAGATCTGAGTGGGTTCTAATGTAGGTGAGAAAGTTAGGGTGTGAATCGGTTTCATTGGTTGATGGTTGGCCGACTTGGCCATCAGCCTTTTAGGCTTCTGATTGTAACACGATTCTCTTCTGTGGCACACACTTAGAATATGATCCACAAAAACACATCTGTGTGTTCACATGTGAGCCAGCAGCGCACTGAGTTATACGTTTTTATTTTTGTCATTTTGGCAATTTGGTGCTTTTGGTTTTCCTGTTTTGGTTTCTGGAGAACTAAGTCGTGTTGCCCCAAACCCAACTCTGGATTTACTCAGGAATTCATCCAGTTTCCCACTCATGTTCCTGCAGCCTGGAGGAAGTCTGTCTGCTTTCTCTTCTGCTCGTCGGGAGGTAGAACGTTGACCTCTGAAGCAATGTCGAGTTTACTTTAGGGGAACTCACCCGATGTTAGTAAAAGCAGAACAGCGAATTAGACACCGCTGACTTCAGAGCAGGGTGACTGGGCTGCAGAGTCTCTGAAGATAACATGTTGTGATAGGCAACACCCAGAGGAAAATTGACAAACCATCAAAAGGATCATTGGATATTTCTGGCCCACCAAGAGAGTGAGAACTAAATTGTCTTTTCAAATAAATGTAGATTAAGAAATGAGTCTGATTCTCATTCCACCACATGACTTTTATCAAAAACAAAAACAAGACTGGCCCCAGGCAGAACTGATTGGCGTGTGTGTGTGTGTGTGTGTGTGTGTGTGTGTCAAATATTTTCTTCTGTTCCCCTCCTTGTTTCTGTTTAGGTTCCCAGCACATGGATAATTAAACCCTCCCATCTATCTCCTCAAAACCTTTATTTTGAAACCACCTGAGATTGTTTTGCTGAAGAATCAGCAGCTGCTCACTGCTTCAAATAGATTCCCTACTCTTTGCCGTACCCCAGGGCCCTAACAATGCCTTAAAACAGGTCAGAACTCAGATGTCTACCAGGGGTGAGGTTTGTGTACTAAATTAGTAAAATCTGCTTGGGTTTAAGGCAGAAGGAGGTTGTGGGGCCTTGGCAAGCCAGAGAGTAAATGCCCTGACCAAGGGGCGGGCAGGCGCCACTCAGCTTTAGCCTATACTGGCTAGACAGGCCTGCGCTGCCAAGATGGAAGTTTATATTCTTTCTTTTAAAACTTTACCTGAGGGTATTTTTATTTTTTATTTTTAATTGATTTTAGAGAAGGAGGAAGGGAGAGGGAGAGAGAGAAACATCCATCAGTTGCCTCCCATATGTGCCTGGACCAGTGATCAAACTCGCAGTCTGGATATGTGCCCTGACTGGGAATTGAACCCGTGACTCTTCAGTGCACGGAATGACACTCCAGCCTACTGAGCCACACTGGCCAGGGCTGGAAAATTTGAATTCTTATATGAAATCTTCGACAGCTCATGACATTTCTAAGCGTTTTGTGGGGAATAAAAATAATTCTTTAGGCTCTTGGTACCCCTGTAATCAAACCGTGTAGGCCAGTAGCTCCTAAATAGAAGCCCACAATGTGATGCTTTCTCAAAGCTCAGCTTGTTTACTGCGGGGATTATTTTTTTATTTTGAGGTTTTTGTCCTCACTCTATTGTTGGTGTAAGAATGTAATTGCTTTTACAGATGACTTGGGGACAGCAGGGGTGGAAGAAGAAGGCAGTTTTTATCTACATTCCATGAAATGTGGAGGATGACCCACCTCATTGGTAGCTTAGAAAATACATCTTTGACTTTTCTAAAAGGCACACCTTGCAACTTAAAAGCATAATTTTGTGGCAGCTGATCTCGAGCTCCAGATGGATTGATGGAAATGGTGACCGAGGCTCCACTTGATTGTAAAAATTATTTTGAATGAGCAGCCTGTATGGAGGATCCAGCCCGAATCAGCCAGCTTTTGTGATGCCCGAGAAGGGAAATTCCCTGGGCTGCCCAGGGTTCTGAGTGCGAAGGTTTTAGGAATATTGATACAGAAATGAGCAAAGAGCCTGATTCTGTTTCTGGAATTAATTGCTAATACTCTTTCATGTGGAAGGAAGATTACTGTATGGGTTTTGTGAATGTACATTCTGTACTGTTTCTCTAGTGGAATCCTCTGCGCCCTGTGAATTTGGATATTGGTGGCAAGGGGTGGTACACACTTGGAATGTCTTGAAATACCGTCACATTTGAAGGACAGTTCTTCAGAAACTGAGTGAAGATATTGTAGGATATTTCCCTCTATTTAGTGTAAATTATTTGTGGTACTTCTGTCCTGGATGTTATGGAAAGTGAGACATTAATGTGCTTTTCTTTTAGAAATTCTGTATTTGAGTAAGTCAGATCCCCCCCTCCCTTTTTTCCCCCTGAAGCAGGAGAGGTTTTGAGAGAGAAAAAAATCCTGCATCTTTCATTTTTAATGAATAAGAAACAACATGAAAACTATATATTCACTAGGCTTCTCAGAAAGAAAATAAAGTATTGATGTACAAGAAGTATGTTTTTGTATGAAAATAGCAAGTAGAATTTGCTTTAGGGAAAGTTGGAGGATTACAAAACAAAATTGGTTGAATAAATGAAAAGATCCAATTGTAGCTATTTTAAAATGAAATATGCAAAAACCTTTGAGCAAATGAGAATTTAGAAGTCATGAATTTCTTATGGTATTTTCTTCTTTAAATAAGTAAAGCCAGGTTGTTACTTTTTTTTTTTTTTTTTTATCCTCACCCGAGGACATTTTTCCATTTTTTGTTCAGGTAGAGTGGGAGGGAGAGAGAGGAACAGAGAGAGAGAGAGAAACATCGACGTGAAAGAAACACATCGAGTGGCTGCCACCCGCACAACCGACCAGGGCCGGGGACAAACTGCAACCGAGGTACATGCCCTTAGCGGGAACCGAACCCGGGTCTCTCAGGACCGCAGGCCGACGCTCTAACCGCTGAGCCAAACCGGCTAGGGCTGGTTTTTACTTTTTATTACAAATCGTCAGCAAGTTATTAAAAACATACCTATGTTGGTGACGAAATGGCAATGTTCGACCAGTGGAGTCAGCTGGATCTCGGTTCAGTAACCTTGGTACATACTTTAGTTCTGGCTAAGAAAGAATTCAGAACCAAGACTCAAACTGTAAGAGAAAGTTTATTTAGCAAGTCACAGAGGTAGAGTGAGCTGTAGAAGAAATGGGTTCAGGAAACAAGTTACAGAGGCTGAAGAACGCCCTTGGGCCCTTGAAGGTTAGGAGAGGGGGCGGGGCAAGGAAATGTGCCCGGGGAAAGGCAAGGGGGCGGGGGTGGAGATTGATTTGTTCCATTAATTTATGCGTTTATCGTATTGTATCGATTCTTGTATCTGCCCTGTCCTAGAATGGAACCCACAGCCTTGGAGTATCTGGATGATGCTCCAACGAACTGGGCTATCTGGCCAGGGCTTGTTCTTGAGTTTTTTTAAAAAACTGAAACCCACTATTATAATTTTAATTCTTGCTTAGCTACAGATAGATATTCATAACTTAATTTCTTCAGCATGTAATTGCACTTTAAGTTAGGATGGCCATGTAGTTAACGTCCAAATTGGAGTCGTTTTGAGAATACTATGAATAATTATGAAAGGACAACGGGTATTTCAAAATAATGCTGTATCACAAAAGTAACTTTTGAAACACAGTGTTTAGTTTAGCCTGAAAGATTTCTTTAGAAATTACATGTGGAAAAAAGTTGATCTAAACTGAAGTTTATTAGGTGATTAGAGTACATATTATTAATGTTTTGTTTTCATGGAACCTGTAGAGAAATATATTTTTTATGATAAAATGTTATTTGTCTAGTTGACAAATATGTATATATTTTTCTCATGCACCCTCATCCAGTTCTCATATGTGACTTGGAATGAAAGATTAAAACTCTTTATAGAGGCTCTTTTATTTTAGAAGACTTCCAGATAGTGTTGTTGGGTGTGAACAGGGGAGAGGGTAGATGTTTCCCCACTTTTCTTAGTTCGCAGTTTCCCTTAGGGTCTGTAGTTTTTCATGGTGTCCATAGGCGAACAGGAGTGTCCAAGTGCTTCATTATTAAGTATGTATGACCAAACAGCTTAACTTAGTTTCAAATATATTTGAAAAAATATTACACATAATTCGAAAGAAAAAATACTTTCACTGTACTCTTTTAAAAAAATCACAATTGTCTGGCCAGTGTGGCTCAGTGATTGAGTGTCGACGCATGTACCAAGAGGTCGCCAGTTCGATTCCTGGTCAGGACACATGACCAGGTTGTGGGCCCAATCTCCAGTAGGGGGCATGCAGGAGGCGGCCAGTTGATGTTCTTTCTTATTAATGTTTCTATCTCTCTCTCCGTCTTCCTTCCTCTCTCTGTAAAATCAATAAAGAAAAAAAAATTTTTTTTGAAAAAAATCACAATTATATATTATACAATGTGTGTACCTATCAAACCTTGTATTCAGATTCAGTATTATCAACCTCATTTCCTGTTCAGTGTTTATTTTCTGTTACTTGCTTTTTATCATAACAACTGCTAAAAAAATCAACTTTCCAAAGGTAAGCCACAACAGACAGGAATGTAGAGTGATGTAATGTAAAAACTGTGAGCTACTTCAGGGTAGTAGTTTATGTGGAATCAGTAGATTTAGAGTTTTGTTGCTTCTTTCAAAAATTTAAAATAATTTCATACTTTCCTTGTGAGTTCACTGCAGTGTATTAGGGTGCCTTGGCACTCAGTTTGGGAACCACAGATCTAGACATTTAAGTTTATCTTTCGAACTATTAGCTAAACATGCATTATGTTCATAGCACCAGCTATTCTTCCGTATGTGTGTATTGAGAAGCTGAGATGCTCCCATCTTTCACGCCTCCTCCTCCTTGAGTTTGGTTGTATTGGATGCTGGTACTCAGAAGCGGAAGCTTACTGAACTCTTCTTTTGTCAGGCTCTGAGCTCCATGAAACACTTTACATGTATTCACTCATTTAATTTCTAATTTTCATAGCAACCCTGCTGTATAAAATTTCTTCTATCAGGTCCCTCCAGAAATGCCCTGGAGTAGACATGGTCCTCATTTTACGGGTGAGGAAACTACGCTTAGAAAAAGTTAAGTGACTTGTGAGAGAAATGACAAGTAGTTTTAGCTCTAGGAGATGAACTCAATTTTCTAAAACAACTCTGAACACTGATCTTTGTCCCCAGCCATAGTCTCTTCTGTCGATACCACACTGCTGCCCCTGTGTCTCCTGCCATGACAGATGCATGTGTCATGGTGACCCCAACGGGGAAGTTCTTTTGTCCCCATTTTCAGATGAAGGCTCCGAGTCCCAGACATTTAGTTACTCGCCAAAATGATCTGCTAGTAACTGGAGTGTGAACCCAGGCCTTGGTGATTCCAACCAAGGGGCTTATTATCATCGTCATTTATGGGGACAGCCAGAAGACACTGTAAAATCCAAGAGTTCACTCAGAGTCATTAAAGAAATATTAAGTTACGATAATATGGCTTTTGTGTTCATATATTTTGATAAATCCTATTCATTTAAAATGCATGCATGGTATGTGCTACCTCTCTGTTAAACAGTGTCTCTATTGCCTGAACATGTGGAATACAGAGCATATATTGTGCTTACCATTTATAAATATATGTATAGAAGAGAGAAAGGGGGAATGAATGGACCTATTTGTCAGTGGGCCAGCTGACTAGGATGGGACCCTGTGATAGGAAAGTGCGTGATCGCACTTTCAGGATCGGGTTTTAAAGATTCATGTAGGAAGTAGAGTAAGTACTGGGCAGTTTTTTAAGTCACAAATTGGAAATTCTCTGGACTAGCCACTTTTCTTTCAAGCTTAACTCCTTAAGCTGTCATACAAACTGAGGAATTCCCCCAAATAACTGACATTAAAAACAAAATGATTCAACAGCTTCAAAATCTATTTGAGGGGACCACTGGTCACATTCTGTTTTACGTATGCTTGGAGTTGAATTTCTCTCTGGAAGACGATAGATCCAAATCAGAGGCACGCTTCAAGTTGGCAAACTCTTTTGTGTGGAGGGTACTGCGTACATTGTATTGCATTGTCCCTGGGGTCTTGAGGACTTGAACTTGAGGTTTAGTTTGCAGTAGGATAAATTGCTTCATGTGAATTGGGTATGGTTTATCTCTCAAGTGAGGAGAGGAGAGTTGTTACAAAATGTAAGAATACAATGATTAAATGGTCACTGTAATATCTCGGCATTTTCCCAAATCCTTATAGTGGAGAAGCATAATACCGCTTTGTAGGGAACAGAAAAGTGTTTACGTCCAGAACATACTGAGTGGGTGTACTGAGTTCAGCAGCAGGGTCATGTCCCCCAGGCCTACTGTTGTGGTTTACCCAGCTGAGAAGCTCGGGAGGGAATCAGTGCAGTCAGATTCCATCCCTCCTCCTCTTTCGTCTCTCTCCTGCTTGCGTGCCTTCTCATTCCTTGTTCTTGCACACAGACAAGTGTAGCACTTAAGACTGAGTAGTGCACACCCTTGGGTCTTGCTTCCCAGAAATTTCTTGTCTCTAATGTAGGTGTTCGCTTTCCGTGGAAGGTGTTTTATTCTTGTTGCTTTGCCTGGTGCATGCAAGGGGACATTCTTCCTCGTTTCAGACTGAGACCAGATCACGCACTTAGGTAGCACTTCATGCCCAGAACACATCACTGGACTGTGAGAATGTAAAACCAGGAATAACTCAGGTGATATGGATTTTATTTCACAGGAACCGTAATACTCTCCCAGATAGAAAAAACAAGATTAAAAATCTATACCTCAAACAAGAGATACCTCTTACTGAGGTGTCTGAGGGTTCAGGTTTCTAATATATGATACAGTCCCTCTGTTTAATACATATTTTATTATTTAATGTCATAAGTGTTTTTGCGCTGCATGTACAAAATCTGTATTCCCATGTACCAAACGTCAGAAGGTTTTGGTTTTGCTGGTATTGAGGGAGTTTTTACTTAACTCAGGCATGCTTGTTACATGTATTTTGTGTTTATCCGGGGTCAGGGTACTATGCAAGCTATCACAGTAGGTCAGAGAACTTTCCCTCTCGTTGGAGGGAAACGCCTACATGTGTGAAATGGTAGAATAACACAATGATATGTTTGGTCCCCAAAACAAGTGCTAGTGGAGATAACACTTAGAAAAGGCAACTGTAAGCATGGTGTATAGGAGACACAGGACCTAGGTGGTGAGGTGTAGATTTTGGTGGAGGAGAAGGATGGAATTGGGGCTGTAGGGAGGGGCTGGTCAGGTGCAAGCTAGAGGATGAGAGGAGAAAGTACATTTGGGACCTTTCAAATATATGTATTTATATTTATATATACTGATACAAATATATTTATACTTATATTTAACTTACAGGGTAGAAATAGATACTCTTAGTAGTATTTATATAATATTTAATATGCAAATAGATGATGTCTAAATATAATAGTTCTCTTGTGTCCCTAATTATTTATTTGTTTAAGAGAAGATAAAAGATCTTGAGGGGGTCTTTTTATTTATTTTTTCCTTTACTGATTTTACAGAGAGAGGAAATGAGAGGAGAGAGAGAGAGAGAAACATCAATGAGAGAGAACATCAATGAGAGAGAATTGGCCATTACCTGCAAGCCCCCCCCCCCCCCCCCACACACACACACTGGGGATAGGGCCTACAACCTGGGCATGTGTCCTGACCTGGAATCGAACTGGTGACCTCTTGGTGCATGGGTTGATGCTCAACCATTGAACTGCACAGGCCGGACTTGGTGGGGGTCTTTAATTTATTAAAATATAACTTGTGTGGCTGAGCAGAATTTAGCACACAATTATTAAGCACCACCTGAGGGTTAGGCTCTTTGCTAGAGGCTGGGGCTATAAAGGGGACCTTCTTCCAGGGACTTACAGTGTTGTAAGGACAGAAAGATAAATAAATGGGTAAAAGAGAATGTGACTGGTAGTCCCTTCAAAAAGATTTTGAAGTTGTTGAATCATTTTGTTCTTAATTTGGGGAATTCTTCAGTTTTTATGACCTTTTAAGAGTTAAGTGTTTTTTAAAAATTTAATATAAAAGTGTTCCCTTTGACATCATGTTTAAATTAACTTATTGATGATTGGTATTCACCATGAAAATACCAGTTGCATTAAAGTGGTGCCTTTATTTTTAAACTTTAAAGTCAGAAAGATATTTTAATAGTAAATAAGGGGATTCAAACAATAATGAAAAACAGAATAAAGGATATGTATTTTTGCACATGAATTATTTGAATTAGTTATTCAAGTGTTCAAGTTGGTAACTAGGTTTTATGGTCTCTTTCATTTTGTTTTTTTAATATGTTTTAAAATTGATTTTTAGAGAGAGAGGAAGGGACAGGAAGAGGGAATTAGGAAGAAATATCAGTGATGAGAGAGAAACATCGATTGGCCATCTTCCTCATGCCCCCCACTGGGGATTGAGCCCGGAACTCGGGCATGTGCTCTGACTGGGAATTGAACCGGCGACCTCTTGGTGCATGGGTCAATGCTCAACCACTGAGCCACACTGGCCAGGCTCATTTTGTTTTTTAATAGTTTTTAAAAGTTAACTGATATAATGAAGTGTACTTAAAGTAGTGCTTTTAGTACAGGAATGTTGTATACGTAGATAAAAAGTTTACCTGGTGGTCTTTTCCACAACTGTGGAGGTGTAAGGGCCATAAAGGTAAGTAGCAGGCCAATGGAGGAGGAAACCAGGAACAGAAGAGTGAAGACTGGTCACTGTCAGAAGAAGGCCTACCATGCAAGACGCCCCGATTTCCCCGCCCGCCCTGGCCGGGCTTGTCTGGAGAGGCACGCTGGCTCTCTGGAAGCAGAGTCCATCAAGACTAAAGACCCTGCAGTGAGACCTAAATTGTGCCTGTGGATGGTATATAGTTTTATTTCATAACATGTCTTCTTCTTGAGCAGGTGGTTTTATTTTTGGAATTTTTTTTAGTAATTTAATCTTAGGACATCATCTCGTCTCCCAAGGTTTTCCATTTCCTACTGTAATTAAATTAGGTGCTGGCTTTGATCCATTCGAATGTGCAGCATATGAAATGGAAACCATGCCTCTGCTCACTGGCAGTGAGTAGTGGATACGGGGATTTTGCACTTGGGTGTTGCGCAAAGAGGGAAGCTGTGTGGGGGAGCCAAACATTGTCAGAGTATTAGTTTTCTGTCGCTTCTGTAACGAATTACCATGAATTTGGTGGCTTAAAACAACTCTATTGAATTATCTTACAGTACGGTAGGGTAGAAGTCTGGCACTGGTCTTAACTAGGCGAAAATCAAGGGCTCAGCAGGGCTGCATTTCTTCAAGCTCCAGGGAGGCTCCATCTCTTTGCCTCTTCGGCTTCTAGAGGCTGCCATTCTCCTTGCTCGTGGCCCTCCCTCCGTCGTCAAAGCCAGCGAAGGCTGGTGAAATCCTCAGTGTATCACTCTTCTTCCCTCTGACGCTCTTCTGCCTTCTTACACTATTTAAAAAAATTTCTTTTTTCTTTATCGATTCTACAGAGAGAGGAAATGAGAGGGAGAGAGAGATAGAAACATCGATGAGAGAGAACATTGATTGGCCGCCTCCTGCATGCCCCCCACTGGGGATGGGGCCCACAACCTGGGCATATGCCCTGACTGGGAGTCAAACCAGCGACCTCTTGGTGCGTGGGTCGATGCTCAACCACTGAGCCACACCTGCTGGACTTCTTTCACTTTTTTAAAACTATTTTTTAATTATAGTAAAATATTCATGATATGAAGTTTACCATTTTAACCATTTTTAAGCATACAATTCAGTAGTGTTAAGTAAATTCAGTTTTAAATTCATGCAACTATCATCATTACCTACTTCCAAAATTCTTCATCACCCCAAGCAGAAACTCTATCCATTAGGCAGTAATCCCCGTTCCCCACTCTGCCCAGCCATTGGCAACCTCTAATCTGGTTTTTCTTTTGTCTTTATGATTTTGCCTATTCTAGATATTCCATATGCATAGAATTATAAAAATGTTTGTCCTTTGTAACTGGCTTATTTTACTTAGCATGTCTTTTAAAAAATTTTTTAGAAATTGACAGAGAGAGAAATAATCGATTTGTTGTTCTACTTATTTATGCATTCACTGTCGATTCTTGTATGTGCCCTGATGGGGATCAAACCTACAACCTTGGCCTATCAGGACGATGCTCTAACCAACTGAGCTACCCCACTAGGGCTACTTAGCATGTTTTCAAGGTTGTCCGTGTTGTAGCATGTATCAGAACTTCATTTCTTTTTATGGCTGAATAATATTCTGTTGCACGTATATACTACATTTTGTTAATTCATCTGTTGATAGACATTTGGGTTGTTTCAACCTTTTGACTGCTGTGAATGATACTGCTATAAATAGTGGAGTATAGGTATCTGTGTGAGTCTCTGTTTTTTATTCTTTTGGAGAATCTATAACTGGGAGTGGAATTGGGGCAGTCAACTGTTAACTCTATATTTAACTATTTGAAGAACCACTACACTGTTTTCCACAGTGGCTGCACCATTTTGCATTCCCAGCAGCAGTGTATGAGGGTTCCAGTTTCTCTCCATCCTCACCCACATGTGTTTTCTGTGTTAAAAATCCTTCTTCTTGCACGTTTAAGGGCAATTGTGATCACATTGGTCCCACCCAGGCTGTCTAGGATAGTCTCTCAATCTCAATATCCTTTTTCTTTTTATCCTCACCCAAGGACATTTTTTCCATTTTTTTGTTCAGATAGAGTGGGAGGGAGAGCGAGGAAGACAGAGAGAGAGAGAGAGAGAAAGAGAGAGAGAGAGAGAAACATCAATGCTAAAGGGACACATCGAGTGGTTGCCACTCGCGCGACCCAACCAGGGCCGGAGACAAGCTGCAACCGAGGTACATGCCCTTAGCGGGAACCAAACCCGGGTCTCTCTGGACCGCAGGCCAACGCTCTAACCGCTGAGCCAAACCGGCCAGGGCACAATATTCTTAATCATATCTGCAAATCACTTTTTTTTTCTTCTTATCCTCATCTGAGGACATTTTTTCATTTTTTGTTCAGATAGAGTGGGAGGAAGAGAGAGGAAAAGAAAGAGAGAGAAACATCTACGTGAAAGGGACACATTGAGTGGCCGCCTCCTCCATGACCCAACCAGGGCCGGGTTACGTGCCCTTAGCGGGAACCAAACCTGGGTGTCTCTGAACCGCAGGCCGACACTCTAACCTCTGAGCCAAATCGACCGGGGCTACAAATCACTTTTTTCCCCTTTATTGATATTAGAGAGGGGGAGAGAGATAGAAACATCGATGAGAGAGAACATCGACTGGCCGCCTCCTGCATGCCCCCCACTGGGGATTTGGCCCACAACCTGGGCATGTGTCCTGACCAGGGGTCGTACTGGCAACCTCATGGTGCATGAGTCACTGCTCAACCACTGAGCCACACAGGCGGGGCTACAAATCACTTCTTAATATGCAGGGAAACATATTCACAGGTTCTTGGGAGTAGGATGAGGACATCTTTGGGGGCTATTATCTGCCTGTGACAGCAAGGCTGACCTTGAAGTTGCAGCTATTTACAAATGAGCTATAGATTTTCTGTTACACTGTCAAATAGTTGCCTGGGAAGCAGTTTTCTAGCATCTTGTGTGGCCTTTTGTGTAACGCCCCCATTGACGTATACAAATGTGTGCAGGGAGGCACAGCTCTTGGCATAGCAGCAGAGCAGCTGGTAAAGAACTGTCTGAATTCCAGAACATGGCAGGGACTCGGGCATCACACCTCCAGTGACACTCGGATATGGGTTTGAATGAGTGTTTCTTCCATTATTCCCTTTGTGTTTGGATATGATAAGAATCTGTATTTCAGGAGCTGGCATGCTGGCCAGAGGAAGGCTGTGTGGTTTTGGCATCTATGGATATTGCATCACTGAAGATACTGATGTGGGGAGTAGTAGAAAGGTGGGCTATGGGGAAACTTGACCTAGACTACTGCAGCTGTGACCCTCTGTTCTGTAGGTTCCATGGCTCTCCCACCTGGCCTTGCGTACTGATGATGATCTGGTCTTGCAATGAAATAGAAGTAATATAAGCATAAATATATATAATGTCAACATGAATATATAGATATAAAATCAACACTCGTTTATTCCCGTTGGCCAAGAATAGCAAAAATGTGACTAACTTAAAACAGTAGATAATTTACATGAGACTTTAGGAAGCTTTTTGTTTCGTGTGTGTTGACTGGTAAAGACCAGTGTATACTTCTTTAGAGGTGCATAACCTCACACATAAAATGAGTTGTTTTATGAATATAAAGGCCCAAATTGAGGAGGAATGATGGAGATATGGGCAAGTGCTGGTGTTTCTTTTACCGTGTAAGGAAACTTGTATGTGATGGAGGCTTCCTAAAGTAGAAGAGCATAATAGTAATTCACATTTTCCTTAAACTGAGGATAATAAGAGTAACAATATCTAACATGTATTGAGGGCTTACTGAGTGCAGGACTTTGTGTTGACTGCGATACATGTGTTATCTGGTTTGATTTTCCCAAGTATACATGTATGAGTGTTCACTCGTGCACATACACACGACCCATGTAAGTGGACCTTCTTTCGTGATAACGGAAAGAGTCGTAGACGCACTGGCCTGGATTCTTTGTCCTACCACTGATAACAACTAGTTATATGAACATGGACATTGCCTTCAGCTTTTTGAGTCCGTGTGGTCACCTATAAGTGACAGAATAAGGCTAACGTGGCACAAGCGTCTCTTCCAGCTCTGTACTTCTTGATTATTAAAAAGGAATGGAAGTGTCTTTTGCATTGAGCTCAGTCCTTAAAGCAAGCCTTCCAAGAAAGCAGGCTGTGACTGAAGTTGTGGATGGAAGACGAGAGAGACGTCTCATTCTCACAGGTGCTCCAGAAAGGACAGCGTTCCAGTCAGATTTCATTTTGAAGATGTAACTCGACAAAGGAGCAGGCGGATGTCTCCTGTTGTGGGCTTCGCTGGCTACCGTGAATGATATTAATGCCCTCGATGATTAAATAAAAATAACAGTGACAATGAAAGGTGGCTGGCTGATGATTCGATTTGGGGAACCTCTTTGGCTGGCTGCCTGAATCCTGTGCCAGGAAAGAAGATGAATATATTTTAGCAGCATCCTCTAGGTTGGGAGGATATTAAAATTTAGGATGTCAGGAGGTTGCTTGGAACAAGAATATACATCATGGAAGGAAATGGCTTTGAGGCAGTTGAACAGAGGGGTGGGTCTCATGTTGATTTGAAGACACCCTCCTGCTGCGCCCAGATGTTGCAATTTTAAAGTGAACTCCTAGGGGACTTGGTAGGTTATTCAGTATTAAGTGACTCAATCTGATGTTCCAGTGATGATATAAGGAAAAAGTGGCAACGTGGGAAGAACTGACAGAAGAGAAAACCTTTACCTATTGTGATTTGAGGGTCCCAAAGCCTTGCTTTTTCTAGACATTTCCTTGGCCACTGACTTCCCACTGCCTGACAGGTAATTTTACAATTCTGTGGTCTGGTGACCAAGGTCCTGCCTTCCTGACCCTACCCACTCCTTGCCCTCTGGTTCATTCTGTGTAGCTCAGTCTCCTGCCTTCTCCTCTATGTTCACACTTTTCCTTCATCTGAAATAATGAGAATATTAAGATCTCATATGTTGAGTATTTTCAATGTACTTACTTTGTGCCAACTACATGGATTATTCAAGTTAAGTTTTCTGAGCCTCTATGAGGCAGGTGGAATCATTATTACCATCATCATCCTTCTGACCATTATCACCACTATCATCTCTATTTTACAAGTGAGGGAGCTGAGATTTAGTTTAAATAATTTACCCAACATTACACTATTCATTAGTGGGTAGAGTTAGGATTACACCCGGGTGGCCCATCTCCAGAGCCCAAATATTAAAAATCATATTGTGCCATTAAATGGTATTCCTTCTTTTTAAGATTTTCTGTTGATGTTTAGAGAGAGAGAGAGGAAGGGAAAGAGACAGAAACATAGATCGGCTGCCTCCTGCACGCCCCCTACCTGGGACTGAGCCTGCACCTGGGCATGTGCCCTGACCAGGAATCCAAGGGGCAACCTTTCAACCAACTGAGCCACACCGGCCAGGGCTAAACGCTATTCTTTACTGCCCTCCCCATACCTCCAAGACCAGTTCATGACATGTCCTGCTTTTCATAAGGAAAGAGAAATGGCCACTTCTCTGAGGTTCGATTATGTTAAGTAACAGGTTCTGCTTTGCATTGGTGCTCATCTCTGCTTCACGGAAGCCTGAGTTTACCTCTGGTTTAGATCTCCACCTTCACTCCCCCACCCCCCCAATTGGGGTTTATTAAATGTTTGCTGAGTTGAGAGAGTGTCTGGCTATCTACAGACTTGACTCAGTAACTTATTTGTGGATTCCCGTCCAGATTTTTAAAGCTATTGAAGCGTATTGTTACAACGCCATGATTTTGTCTGAAAATATCAGTAGCTTACATAATTCTGTGCATGCTGATGATTATGTCTCTGGTTATTCAAGCAGAATGGTTGGACTGCGTCTCTCGTGGACAGGTCATATTTTAGAAACTACGGCTTGAGTGTCATGGAAAGAGCGAGGTCATCTAGACCTCTCCCGAGTCCTGGCTTTGCTACCTGTCTCATACCTGGAAGAATTCCTTAACCTCTGTGTCATTAAGTTTTTCTCCTCTGTTAAATGGAAAATGTAATACCTACTTGTCAGGATTATGAAGGAGAATAAGTTGGATAATGTGCGCAGGGAGCCCAAGTGCCTGGGACATGTCAGACCGTCCGTAAACGCTCATCGTGTTATTTTTGACCCTTAACTTTCTGACCTTCAGTTTTGAAATATGTGTACTGGCTTTTTCTACTTTGGACTGTTTGTCCATTTTAGTTTGCTTTTTGATTCAAGTTGTGTGGCCCGAGAGCACCGATAATAACCGGTAGACCAGGGTTGGAATCCAGCCAGTCCGACTCCGGAGCCCAACTAGTGAGCCCCTGCCCCCTGCGGCCTCCTCAGGTCGCCTTCCTTGCTGCGCTGCCCACGCTTCCGGTTGCAACCATCACATTTCCTTGTTTTTTTGTCGCAAAAGTCATGGCTCCTGGGAGAGAGAGATGAGTTGTTGTTTGGGTAGAGTTTCAGTTTTGCGAGATGAAAGAGTTCTAGAGATATGTGATACAGCACTGTGAGTACAGTTTCCGCTGCTAAACTGTACACTTAAACATGCTTAACAGGGCATATTTTATATTAGATGTGTGTTTTCATACCACAAATTTGAGCAAAGTGATGGTTCTGTTATCATTGAAGAGCTAAAAGGTTGCCGAAGCTAGTTCTCTTGGGACAAGCTTTCCCCCTGATTCCACAAACAACACTGCTTGTAAAGTCTGTGTCCTAGCTTCTTTCTGTGCAGGTGCTCATGTAATAGAAGCGTTTCTGTGGTTGAATCTGGTGACTGAAGACTTGGAAGTTTTAATTTAGAGATTACGAGAACTGAGGTGCTATGTTACATAAAGTGCGTTTCGGTATGACTCACTTTCACTGCGGCGTGTCTGCATATCACTGTGGGGTTCTCAGCCTGAGCCTTGAGGATATCACGGCAAAAGAAGGAGGTTTTACAGGTTTTTATTCTTCCCACAGACCCAGGACAAGAGCTGATACCAGTAAACTAATCCTAGGACATGGGTTTATTTGGTTCTGAATGATTTGGGTACCTTCATTCTGCTCTGTGTTGTATGTGATAGTTAATCTGTAATTATAATATCAGATGTATAGATTATCTTAGATTCTTTTTAACCATATTTGATTTCTCCATCAGGTACCCACGAACTTTTATTTGCCTTCTATATTCAAAAGGTCCTGAGATGGAAATTACATTTCAAAACAATGTAAAACAGTACAGTTAAGGAGAAACCCAGAATGTAGACCATAAATGTAACTACCACTTCTGGTAGATCCATTGTTATAATTGATATGAATTTGAATTTACTGGCAACAACAACAAAAAACCAAGTTCAGGTTCTATGGTTTATAATTTATGGCAGAAAGATGCCTAATACATCATTTTGCTTGAGGGAAATGTTACTAGAATTGAACTTGAAGCTTTTTTCCCATGAATGTGTGTTTGGGAGGTAATTACTAATGAGGAATGGGCATGATCACTGACTGAGATTTTCTAAGAATCAAACCCTCTTTAGTGTATAGACTTTGTTAATAGCTGACACATAAACGCTAAATCAGTGAAGGTATTTTTAGACTGCAGAGCATGACACATAGTTTGCTTTTCATTTATTCAGCTACCTGTATAGGGCCTGCTGTTTGCCACGTACTCTGCCAGACATGGGGCTGAACAAGTACTTCATCCTTGAAGTACATAGCCGAGGAGGCAATTTGGATGAGTGAACAGATTATTAGGATAGGTGCTGTAATGGAGAATTGTACAGTGCCTTTGAAGCAGTTGGGAGAAGTTCTAATGATAAATGACATTTGAGTTGATTCTTAGAAGTTTGCCAGGTTGAAAGGAAGTAAAGGATGTTCCTTACAGAGAGAATGCTCTTTTTTTATATCCTTACCTGAGGACTTGCTTAGAGAGAGGAAGGGGATGGGGGGGGGGGGGGGCAGATATGAGAAAGAAACATTGATCAGTTAGTTGCCTTCTCTATGTGCCCCAACCAGGGATCAAATCTGCAACCCAGACATGTGCCCGGACCAGGAATCAAACTGGCCAATCAAACCTTTCGGTGCATGGGACAGTGCTCAACCAACTGAGCCACTCTGGCCAAGTGAGAGAATGCTCTTGGGTGGTCTAATTTATTTTAGCTAAGAACTTGTACAATCTAGACATAGGTAATTAACCACTAAACTTCGCAACTCAAATAGCATGTCTTCAATGGGCCTTTGGCATGTACACTTTGTGATTAAATTCTCTCCTGGGCCTTCAGAGATTCTGGCACGTGGTCAGTGACCTGTAACTAGGGCATGGGTCGGTGGATGGACGGAAGGAAAGGGAAGCCCTATGTCACAATATCACAGAGTGTGGATGAGGTAGAGTTATCACTGTTAGAAAGCTTGGAAGTTGATTTACATTTTCAGCCAAATAGAAGAGCAATTTATTTTTGTACAGCAAAGGGACCTAGAGTAGAGCCCATGTTTGCCTCAGAAAATAGCTTGAACTCATGAATTACCTGCCCAAACATTTAGCTTGGACTCTAGAGTCCTATGCAGCATAAAAGGGATGAGTTCACTCTAAAAAAGATTCAGGGCGGTATTGTCAGCTAATCACAACATCCCTGAACTTGAGCCAGGCCTCTGTGCAGTGTCTGATTTTGAACAGAGCTGCTTCCTCTTGGTCCCCCTAGAATTATTAAGCTGTGCAGTGTATGCCTGAATGGTTCAGAGGCTTGACCCATGGAAGGGGTCATTTTAGATGAAGGCTTCCCAAGTGCAGTCTTAGTTTTGGTGTGCTGATGTTGAGCGACTTCTCCCAACAGTTTCTAGCCATCAGGCCCACAGACTTCTTCAGACTCTTCTCATCCAGCAGGATACACCCTTTTCTTTCAACCTCCAGAATTGTGTACCTACCTGCTTGACTGTTCTCTTGGATGTCCGAGCTGCTAAGACCTAAACAGAACCATTTGTAAATCTTGTCCTTCATCACCTGCTCCAGATCTGTGCCTCCTCCTGCTGTGTGCTGCTCTCACTAAGTGGGCCACCGTTTACCTAGTGACCCAAGGTCGGAGCCAGGTGTGAGTTCTTGACATCCTTCCTTGGCCCGTAAGTCTAACCAATCAGTTTCCTGAATATTCTGACATCCACCTGCCTTACTTTGTTTGATGTGCCATCAACCATCACCCTTCATTCGAACTACTGCCCTGGCCTCCTCCCTGCCTCCCGGCTTCCACTTGTGCTGTTCCTACTCAGTTTTCCACAGGGCATCTACAGTCATTTTTGTAAAACGTAACTTGATGATGTCATCTCATGCTTACAAGACTTCAACGGCTTCCCATGACACGAGATAAAATAAAAAGGCTTTGTCCTAGCCTCCATGGCTGGGCACGACATAGCCTTAACTGACCTCCCCAACTTTATCTTTTCCTCCATTTCTTCTCTTTCACTCTGCCTCCAGCCATGCTTACTCTCTTTCAGCTCTTGAATGTACCAAGCTGTTTCCTACCTTGGCATCTTTTCCCCAGAATACCGTTGTCCATGCTTCACCTGGCTCGCTCCTCATTTTTAGGGCTCATCTTCACTGTTCCTTTTTCCTGAGAAGTCTTCCCCATCAGTCTAAAGTTGCCCTCTGGGGTTCCTTATCAAGACGTGTCGGAGTTTAAGAAGATGTGTTTGTTTCCTCTGCATCTCTTCCTGGTAACGGGGTGCTCCGTGGGGGACCTCATCTGTGTGGGTCCCCACCGCGCCGAGGAGCACACTGCTTGTACCAGGGCGGTGCTTCATAAACATTTGTTGAATGCAAGACTGGTTGTTAAAATTAAAATAAAAGTAGATCTGGAAAGGGGAATCTTGGCTCTGTGTACAGGGCCAGTGGGGCCCGTGTCTAATCCCTGTAGCGGGTTCGTGCTCTGTTTCCATGTGAGTGCTGAGTCGAGTACGAACAGAAAGTCAGTTATTTGCTATTGCCTTGCTGCAAAAAAAAGAAAAAGGAAAAAAAAAAATGCAAAAGAAAAGCTTGGTAGCATTTCTAGAGTTTGTCTTTGAGAATTCAACAGATTAAGTTTAGGTCCTGTTTTTGCTCCTGTCAAATCTTGAGCAAGTTAACACGTTCTCCCAGGTCTGTTTCCCCGTGTATAAAATGTGGAAAATTATATCTATCCCATGGGCTTGTCATGAAGATTATATGAGATTACGTATGCAGAGTATCTCATACAGTGCTTGGCGCCTTGTAGTTCAGCCATTTTTTCCTTATCCCCTTTAAATCACAAGAGATTAATAAGGACTTCGAGAAAAATTCATTTAACTTACCTCGTAAGCTTATTGTTCTTATTTAATGCTAAATCATACCCAGGGGCACTCATAAGAGGTCAAAATCAGTTTAAGAGGAAGTAAACCATCTCTGGGGTGCAAATAAACAATGATGGACTGGTTATTTAATGGCCAATAACATTGGGCTCCCTCAGAAAGATGCTCATGGAATTCTTCTTTGCCTTATTCCAGGAGGTTTTTTTTTACATTGTAAAATTAAAATAACAAACAATTACAAGTAGATATTTTTCATTCTAGTTCAAGTAGATATTCTGTAGAGATGGCCCATAAGAAAATATTTTTCCCATTTTAGAGAAGACTTGGCAGTACCGTTGAAAACTCTGGAGTCTGAAGCTCTTCTAATTATGTTGTCAGCTTTGGGAGTAATTTTTAAAAGTTTAGTGTTCTGAAGACAGTTTATTAGATTCAAATGGGCTAGATTTGAATTAGTAAATCGTGTATATATACCACCTACTTAGGCATTCCAATCTAGATGCTAGATTGAGTTTAAGGGAAATGCTGTGTTATAGCTATCAAAGTCATCCAGGAATAATTCTCTGCCTCAATATTAAGTCAGAATAACTCACTGACCCTTGCCTCTATTAAATGTGTTTCGTTGGATGACATGAGACAGTACCGTGGCAAGGGGAACTGTTTCTCAATAAACCAAGTCCTCCAGAGAGCTAGGGGCTTGAGCATTAAAAGTTCAAGGCCTAACCCTAGCCAGGTAGCTCAGTTGGTTATTGTCATCCTGAAACACCAAGGTTGCAGTTCAATCCCCAGTCAGGACACATACAAGAAGCAACCAATGAATGTATAAATAAGTGAAACAACAAATCAATATTTCTCTCTCTCTTTCTCTCTTCCTTGCTCTAAATCAGTAAATAAAAAATTTAAAAGAAAAGATCTTATTTAAAAAAAGTACAAGACCTGTTTGCTTACTTGAATATTGACGCAGGCAAGGAGCTATAATGTTTATTATGGCATGGGTGTGACCTAGGGTGTTGACCCAAGGGAATAGACAAGACAATTAATAGGTTGAGACATTAATTGATTACTTAGCCCAGTTGTTTAGAGCGTGGGAACTTTAGGGAGGCCAAGTGAACAGATGGGAATTCCTTCTGGGACTCTCTTACTCTGCCATGTTCTGTAGCTATGATCTCGCCTCAAGCCCAAGCCAGGCATCTTGAAATGTGTATGATTGACTATTTGGGACATTAGACTAATACCCTGTGACTGTACTAACACTTTAGAAGGCATGCTGTATTGATATGGGGTGGGGGGCTATATGAGTATTGATGTCTAGACATTGCTTTTAGCTCATCGTCAATTTCTCATAGCAAGTTCGACTTCATAATATAGCTAAACTGAGACTTGTGGTTGCTAATGTTAACATATGTCCAACATAATGTTAGCATATGCTGTCATCTCATAGAGATGACAAAAACGAGTTATTTTCATTGAAGAAAACAACAACAAAAACCCTGGGCACTGGACACTCCCCTCCCCCCCCCCCCCCCGCCCTAAGGTATTTTACTTTTACCTTTCTTTCTCCTAAGCTCCAAGGGCCCTTATTTTGCCTCTATAAGTTGTCTGAGCCCATTTATTCAATTTTATAAATAAACTTTCTCTTATATAAAAGAAATAAATTAATTAAAAAAAAAAACCAACCTGTTCTTTTACACATAGGTGTCTGTCAAAGCAAGTAAAAGTTGATATTATCTGTCAGTGGTTCTGGTCATTGAATTTCTTTCAGTGTTTTCTGTTCTGTGTCTGGTGGGGCTGCAGTGTTGTAAAAAGAAATTGGGACAGTACCTTCTCCATAATTTCTGACTTTTTGTTGAGAAGTATGGGAGCCTGCTAATAAATGAAGAAATAATCATTTCCTTTGCTTAAATGCAAGGCTATAGCCCTGGCCGGTTTGGCTCAGCGGTTAGAGCATCAGCCTGCGGTCTGGAGGGACCCGGGTTCGGTTCCCGCTAAGGGCACGTACCTCGGTTGCAGTTTGTCCCCTGCCCTGGTTGGTTGTGCGGGTGGCGACCACTCGATGTGTCCCTTTCACATCGATGTTTCTCTCTCTCTCTTCCTTTCTCTCCCTCCCGCTCTATCTGAACAAAAAATGGAAAAATGTCCTCGGGTGAGGATGATTAAAAAAAAAAAAAAAAATGCAAGGCTATAGTTCAAAACAAATAACCTTGATGTCCCAGCATAGGACTTCAGAATCTCTCCCACTCCATTGGACTGATTTGATGTTTAAATGACTTCTTCAGCATATTTCTGTTTAATGAGATGCTAGAAATTGAAAAGAAGTAGTATTTCTTGGTCTGCCTGTGAGTTACCCATGAGCAGTCTGTTGTGGAATGTGACATGTCTCTTTCCCCCCTTTGTTTTCCAGAATGCTATGAACCTACCCCCTGACAAAGCCAGGTTACTGCGACAGTACGACAATGAGAAAAAGTGGGAGCTGATTTGTGATCAGGTAAGAAACGATGAAATCGAAGCAGTAATAAATAATCTCACAGCAAACAAAAGCTCTGCTTCACAGGGAAGTTTTTACCAAACATTCAAAGAAGAACTAACAGCTATCCTACTTAGACTATTCCAAAAACTTCAAGAGGAAGGAAGACTTCCAAGATCTTTTTATGAGGCCAGCATTATCCTAATTCTAAAACCAATAAAGACACTCGAAGAAAGAAAATTACAGGCCAATATCCTGGATGAGCATAGATGCCAAAATTCTCAACAAATCATTAGCAAATTGGATCCAGCAATATATTAAAACATTATTCACCATGACCAAGTGGTATTTATCCCAGGGGTGGAAGGCTGGTATGATATTCTCAAATCAATAAATGTGGTACACCACATAAAATGAAAGATAAAAAATTAATAGGTGCAGAAAAAGCATTTGACAAAATTTAGTACCCATTTTTGATAAAAACTCTCAGGGATAGAGGGATTATATGTCAACATAATAAAGGCCATATATGACAAACCTACAGCCAACATCATACTCAATGGACAAAAACCAAATGTGTTTCCCTTAGAATAGGAACCAGACAGGGATGTCTGCTTTCACACTCTTATTCAACATAGTACTGGAAGTCTTAGCCACAGCAATCAGACAAGAAGATACAATAAAAGGGATCCAAATTGGAAAGGAGGAAATAAAACTGTCATTATTTGCAGATGACATGGTACTGTACATGAAAACCCTAAAGATTCCACCAAAAAACTACTAGATTTAATAAATGAATCTGGCAAAGTAGTAGGATACAAAATTAACATCTGGAAATCAGTGGCATTTTTATACACCAATAATGAACTCTCAGAGAACCTAAAAAAAAAAAATCCCATTTACCATTGCAACAAAAATGTTAAGATACCTAGGGATAAACTTAACCAAGAAGGTAAAAGACCTATTCTCAGAAAACTACAGGGTGTTGAAAAAAGAAGTAGAGGAAGATATAAATAAGTGGAAGTATATACCATGTTCATGGATTCAAAGAATTGACATCATTAAAATGTCTATACTACCCAAAGCAATCTATAGATTCAACCTAATACCTATTAAATTGTTGACCACCAATTTTACGCAGAAGTTATCTCATGTCACTGGCTATTTTTCATAATTGGGTATGAAAGTGAAACAATCTACATAAACTTCAGTATACTTTATACATAATAAATTTAAATGAAACTTTGTACATATCTGCTACATATTATATTTTATACATATTATATATTTTAGTAATTTTTTTTTGGTGTGGTATACTGTGTAGCAATCACCTACATGTAATAGTATGCAACATGTTTTGCAAATATATCTGGTTTTGCTGCGCTTTCATCTAGGGATAACTCCTGCTTAGGTACACACAAAGACTGAAATTTTGGAAGAAAGTAATCCAAAAGAGACCTAATTTTATATAGTCTGTCTTCATTAGATTTTGTGAATTATCACTAAGATGGAAAAATGTAAGAATTTGCCCGAACCTCATTCTGCTTACAGTTTTAGGAAATATTGGAGCTTCAATGAAAGAGTTCGTTGACCAGTAATCCCTCCAATGTGATTTTTTTTCATTTGTCCCATCAATATCAACAAACCGATAAACTTCTCTACGAATTAACTGGTGAGCAGTCAACAACATTTGGGCATGAAAACACGAGTTAACTTGTGAGGGGTGAACAGTGTATTATTAAAATACCCATGAGCCCTGGCTGGCTTGGCCTAGAGGTAAGAGCATTGGCACATGCACTGAAGGGTTGTGGGTTCAATTCCTGGTCAAGGGCATGTACCTGGGTTGCAGGTTTGATCTCCAGCCACAGGCAGGAGGTAACCAATCAATGTGTCTCTCTCATATCGATGTTTCTCTCCTCTTCCCTGTCCCCCTACCCCCTTCCAGTCTCTAAAAATCAATGGAAAAAATAGCCTCAGATAAGGATTAACAACAACAAAAAATACCAGTGACATAGTTCATAGATCTAGAACAAATACTCCAAGAATTTGTATGGAACCAAAAAAGACCCCGAATAGCCATAGTGATCTTAAGAAAGAAGGCTAAAGTAGGAGACATCACAATACCAGATATAATATTAAGCTACAAAGCTATTGTGATCAAAACAATCTGGTACTGCCCTGGCTGGTTTGGCTCCAGTTAAAGCATTGGCCTGCAGACGTAAGGGTTTCAGGGTTGATTCCTGGCCCCAGTTGGGGTCGTGTGGGAGGCAACCAATTGGTGTGTCACCACCCCCTTCCTTTTTATCTGAAAATTAATGGAAAAATATCTTCAGGTACTGGCTCAAGAACAGGCATATAGATCAATGGAATAGAACAGAGAACCCAGAAATTGACAAAAGACATTATGTTCAATTAATATTTGACAAAGGTGGCAAAAGCATACAATGGAGTAAAGACAGTCTCTTCAATAAATGATGCTGGGAAAATTGGACAGGCATATGTAAAAAAATGAAACTAGACCACCATCTTACATACATAAGAATAAACTCAAAATGAACTTAACTGTAAGTTGTGAAACCATAAAAATCCTAGAAGAAACCATAGGCAGCAAAATCTCTGACATCTCACCTAGTAGAATTTTCACTGATACATTGCCTAAGGGCACGAGAAACAAAGGGAAAAATAAACAAGTATGACTACATCAAACTAAAAAGCTGCACAGCATAAGAAGCCAGCATCACAATGAAAAGGGAACCCACTCTCTGGGTGAACATATTTGCCAATGATACATCTAATAAGGGTTAATATCCAAAATATATAAAGTACTCATACAACTCAACAAAAGGAAGGCAACAATCCAATTATAAAAATAGGCAGAGGACCTGAATAAACACTTATCCAAACAGGACATACAAATGGCCAGGAGGTATAAAAAAAAATGCTCAATATCACTAATCATCAGAGAGATGCAAATTAAAATTACTATGAGATATCACCTCACATCTGCCAGAATGGCTGCCATCAACAAATCTTCAAACAAGTGCTGGTGAGGGTGTGGAGAAAAGGGGACTCTAGCACACTGCTGTTGGGAATGCAGACTGGTGCAGCCACTATGGAAAACAGTATAGAGTTTCCTCAAAAAATTAAAAGTGGAACTGCTATTTGGCCCAGTGATCCCACTTCTAGGAACATATCCTAAGAAACCTAAAACACTTGTCAGAAAGAATATATTCACTGCTGTGTTCATAGCAGCACCAATAGCTGGAAACAGCCCAAGTGTCCGTTAGTAGATGAGTGGATACAAAAGCTGTGGTACATGTACACAATGGAATTCTATGCAGTCATAAGAAAGAAAGATCTCCTGCTCTTTGAGACACTATGGAGGGACCTGGAGAGTATTATGCTAAGCAAAATAAGCCAATCAGAGAAAGATAAGTATCATATGACCTCACTTACATGGGGAATCTAGTGAACAAAATAAACTGAGGAACAAATAGAACCAGGGACATGGATGTTGGGAACAGACTTGAAGAACCTCAGAGGGAAGGGTGGGCCAGGAAGAGATTAACCAGAGAATTTATATGATATGTGCATAACCAATGGACACAGACAATAGGGTTGTAAAATTGGGGGTGGGAGCAAGGAGAAGAGAGGGTCAATGGGGGGAAAACACGAGGGATGTCTGCAATACTTTCAACAGTAAAGATAAATTTTTAAAAAATCATTAGCTCCTTTGCTCAAGGGGGTGCAGACAATGAGGCCCAGGGAATACTGTCTCCCAACACTTCACAGAACATAGGGCTTCTCACTTGCCAACTCTGTGACCTTTGTCTATTTTATTAACTTCATCAAACCTGTGTTTCATCATCTCAAATCTAGTGATAATCACAGGTTGATGCAGTGGTTGTGAAGATTACATGGAGGTCTACAGTCTTTTAAAGTGGAAAAAGAGGGTGTGGCACAGCGGAAGAGGATGTGGTACAGGAAGAGGGTGTGGCACAGGAAGAGGGCGTGGTGCAGTGGAAGAGGGTGTGGTGCAGGAAGAGGGTGTGGCACAGTGGAAGGGGGCCCAGGGCAGTGGTAGAGAGTGTGGCACAGAGGAAGAGGGTGTGGCACAGTGGAAGAGGGTGTGGCACAGTGGAAGAGGGTGTGGTGCAGGAAGAGGGTGTAGCACAGAGGAAGAGGGCATGGTACAGGAAGAGGGCGTGGCACAGTGGAAGAGGGTGTGGTGCAGGAAGAGGGTGTGGTGCAGGAAGAGGGTGTGGCGCAGTAGAAGGGGGCCCAGGGCAGTGGTAGAGGGTGTGGCGCAGAGGAAGAGGGTGTGGCACAGTGGAAGAGGGTGTGGTACAGGAAGAGGGTGTGGCACAGTGGAAGAGGGTGTGGTGCAGGAAGAGGGTGTGGCACAGAGGAAGAGGGTGTGGCGCAGTGGAAGAGGGTGTGGTACAGGAAGAGGGAGTGGCACAGAGGAAGAGGGAGTGGCGCAGAGGAAGAGGGAGTGGTGCAGTGGAAGGGGGCCCAGGGCAGTGGTAGAGGGTGTGGCACAGTGGTAGAAGGAGTGGCACAGAGGAAGAGGGAGTGGCGCAGTGGAAGGGGGCCCAGGGCAGTGGAAGAGGGTGTGACACAGTGGAAGAGGGTGTGGTACAGGAAGAGGGAGTGGCACAGAGGAAGAGGGAGTGGCGCAGTGGAAGGGGGCCCAGGGCAGTGGTAGAGGGTGTGGCACAGTGGTAGAGGGTGTGGTGCAGAGGAAGAGGGTGTGGTGCAGAGGACGAGGGTGTGGCACAGTGGTAGAGGGTGCAGCGTGGTGGAAGCACTCAGCAGAGTTTATCCAGTAGAAGTACAAGGCCTAGAAAAGTAGCTCAATCACATGCTGTGAGGTCTTTGGGCTTAGGCTCCAGGACTTACATTTGAGAGAAATTCAGAGCCACCAATGTAGGCAGACCTCAACTGCCAACAGTTGCCAAAAGGATTGTTACTAAATGAGTAGTGTGAAATGAACACCATTGGAAATGTGGGAAAGTTCATCATAATCTGGGGCATGAGAAGAAGACATTAGATTTTTTTTCCAGAAAGCAGAATTTTGTGGTTTTATTAACACAAATACAATGTATACATAATCAGTCTAATCATTTAAAAAATTTTTTTTCTTTATTGATATTATAGAAGGGAGAGGGAGAGAGAGATAGAAACATCGATGAGAGAGAACATCTTTGGCCACCTCCTGCATGCCCCCCACTGGGGATCAGGCCCACAACCTGGGCATGTGCCCTGACTGGGAATCGAACTGGTGACCTCTTGATGCATGGGTTGATGCTCAACCACTGAGACACACTGGCCGGGCTGTCTAATGATTTTCTTTACCGCACAGCCTGGCATTGGGCTTGGTGGCTCTGGTGGCCGGCTGGCTACTCTTTCTGCACTGGCTCTGCAGTTCTTTTGAGGAGACGTTGTGAGCGATCTCAGCACAGCAAGATTTGTTGCACAGCAGCAGCACTTCAAGCTCCTTAACGCTGTGGACCAGAAGCGTATGAAAGCCACTGGGCAGCTTGTGCTTTGTTTTCTTGTTGCTCCCATAACCAAGTGTTGGGCATCAAAACCTGGCCCTTGAATCTTCTGCTCACCCTATTGTCATTGCCTCTGGGTTTCCGCCAGTTCCGCTTAATTTTGACATATTGGTCTGACTGGTTGGTGCTGGATGAACTTCTTGGTTCTCTTTTTGACAGTCCTGGGTTTCACGAGAGGTCTGAGGACAGCCATGGTGCCGAGTATGAGGTGACTGCCACTTCCATTGGCAGCGCCAAGGAGGACAGCGAGACACTAGACTTACATGAGTCATTTGACTGCATTATGCGACCTGAAAGAGGGAAAGTGCTAGACAAATGAAGGATGGAAGGACGGTAAGGACAGAGAAAGTGAGGAAATACCACACAATAGCAGATCATCAAGTGAAGTATAGAATGTTGCACAGTAGGAAATCACGGAGAGATTTATCTTTTACCATAAATATCTTCTCTAGGCTTCTCCCAGGTGTATGGTTTGTCCCATTTTATTGGGGCATCTAGTATTTTTGGCCCTGGGTTAAATGCATTAGTAAGTACAACTGAACAGCTCTCGAGGCAGGAGGAAACCTCTGGGAGGCGTCAGTCTGAGCAGCATGCACTTTCCTGGGCCACGGGGCTGGCTCTGTCCTATGCCCCTTGGTGATACAGCTCAAGTGACTGCACTGGGGCCTGTGGCAGCCATTGCTTGGCAGCTATTGGTTTCCCAGCCACCTAGTGAGTGAGGGAAGAAAGGAGTTGGTAGTTGGAGGCGATCCAGAGTGGGACTCCATCCATTTGGATGGACCTTCTTCCTCACCCAACCTGGCCGGGCCACTGCTGCCCCAGGGGCTCCCCACCCAGGCCCAGTACCCCCACTGCCCACCCCTACCCTGCTTTCCCTTCTCCCCACCGCCCGGGCTCTGACATTAGGGCCAGCGGGGCAGGCCGCCCAAGCAGCCCCGCACCACTGCCACTGCCCATGTCCGGACCCAGCGGAAGCTCTGCTGGTGTCATCAGACACCGTGGCGGCAGCCGGGGCAGGTGGGCTGCACAGCCCAGGCTGAGGTTGTATCCAAGATGTGGCAGCTACGACCACCATCACCCCAGGCCTCCAGGCCATCATCAAAATGGTGAATGATGACCACTCAAGGGGGTGGTGGAGGAGACCCAGGATTCGAGGAAGATGAGATGGGAGATGAAGATGATGAGCTAGCTTTTGCACAGAAGCAGTTTCAGTGGCCATAGCACCGATAGCAGTGCCCAGGTCAGCTACTTTTCTTGGAAGCAGTGTGACCAAGAGGAGGCAGAATGTCTCTCAGATTTAGCTTTGAGGAGGAGCTCATGGCCAGAACTGGACTGGCACTTCTGAATTTCCTTGGGTGCCAGGCCCTGGGGCTACCTTGGGAAGCTCTGCAGCACCTCCAACTCCCCACCTCCTTTAACACCCCATCCCACCATCCCTGGGCTGCTGGAGTCCTGAGCCACCCAGGTGTGCAGCCCAAGTCCTAGCTCACTGTGAGAGGGGAGGCCCAGCAGAAGGTAGTTGTCCCCTCTGCGAGGGAACAGGACCTCTTGGTCCCTGGTGATTCTGGGAAGAAGGCTCGCTCTTCTGCAGACACTCTCAGCCCAAGACTAATAAATGTTGCTGAAATAAAGGGTGGAACCTGAGGCAGGGAAGGGTGCTTGGTTGCCAAGGGGTGCGTGCATGACATGGCTGTCCATTGTGATGAGGCGGCCAGCTGTTCAGCTCCAGCTCAGCAGTGCCAGCGCCCCACTCGCCTGGGTCACTCGCTGTGCCCGCGCATCTGCCTGTCATGTTCGAGCTGCACCTGTGGGCCCCACGGCTCCTGTTTACGTGGCAGCTGTTGTGACTGCAGGTCCAGGCAGCTCAGCCTATAGAGTTGGTCCTAGACCCTGTCCTGCTGACCTCCATCCCCCCAGGGACCACCCAGTCCTGGCCTTGGGATCAGCAAAACCCTTTATAGATCTCTGAAGAGGTTGAACCTCCGTCATTCCGACAGTGAGCCTCAGCTCTGCTTACAGAGGCCCCTGAGGAAATGGAAACTTGTCCAAACCCTCAGGAGGCCTCAGCTCACTCTGCAATGCCCTCTGGGCCATTGAAATTTTATGTTCGCCCACCAAGGAGTTCAGATAAGCAGCCACCCTGCATTGAATGCGTACAACGTTCAGTCCAGAGGAAGAGCTCAGCTGTGCCTCGCGTGCCTCTTGCTGGTGTACAACGTTCTCCAGTCCAGCAGAAGGGCCCCGCTCAGCCTCCAAGATCCTCGGTGATGTAGCTTAGCCTTCAGTACAGCATGAGTCGACAGTCTCCCCTCTAGGTTTGGGTGAAGGTCAGCATTAGGGTTGCCTATCAGTGTTAAAGATGTGGATCTGGGGGTTTTGATAACTTCATAGTCCCTTAAGAAGATTGAACCATCTGCAACCAACAAGGAGGTCTCAGCTCATCCTCCGGAGTCCACTGAAGCTGTCAAACCTCCATCCCAGCAGGAAACACCAGCTCAGCCTACCTCAGAGGCCGATGCTACAGCCCTGCAGCAGACTACAGCTCCTTCAAAGCACCCTGGCCCTGGCCAGTTTGGCTCAGCGGTTAGAGCGTCGGCCTGCGGTCGGGAGAGACCCAGGTTCGGTTCCTGCTAAGGGCACGTACTTCGGTTGCAGTTTGTCCCCGGCCCTGGTTGGTCGTGCGGGTGGCAGCCACTCGATGTGTCCCTTCACATCGATGTTTCTCTCTCTCTCTCCCTTCCTCTCTCTCCCTCCCACTCTATCTGTACCAAAAAAACAAACAAACAAACAAACAAAAAGCACCCTGAGGTGACACGTCCATTTCCAGATCCTGTCCAGGCTCAGCAGCCAACCGGGTCTGAAGTCCCTGTTCTATCTTTGGACCTGGAAGTTGTCAAAACTAGACAACCAGAGTCATCTGAGACAGTTGCTCCAGTGACTGAACAGAGTGCCACCATGAACATATGTGAGCTGTGTTTCTGCAATAATGGGACCCTGTCGTGTACCGGTCTCGGCCCAAAGCAGAGGCTCCACAGAGTACCTGTGCCAGGGCCCAGCACCTGCAGTGGCACCTTCACCGTCTGAAACTTGCAAGGAAGCTCTTTCTTATGTTGATATACACGGATGACATACCATTTGACTGAGAAACTGTCAGTGGAAATAATTTGAGAGAATTATGTAAGGATTCATTTGAAGGCCTGCTATCTCTACAGTATTTAATCATAATCTGCCGACAACTGTGGATGAACCATACCTCTTTAATTTGCTAACATTAAAATATTTAGACATGGGACGAACAGAAATGTCACAACAGTTGATAACATCCTAATGATGACCCTTGAATTAGAAAAATCTGCCAATTTAAAAATAATATTGAGCCTGGCCCGTGTGGCTCAGTGTATGAGCGTCGACCCATGCACCAAGAGGTTGCTGGTTTGATTCCTTGTCAGGGCACATGCTCAGGTTGTGGGCCTGATCCCAATTGGGGGCATGCAGGAGGCGGCCAGTCGATGTTCTCTCTCATTGATGTTTCTCTTACTCCTTCTCCCTTCTTCTCTCTCTAAAATCAATAAATAAAATAAAACGAAACAATATGGAGGCTGTTGGCAAGACAGACTGCCTTGACACTGAATGTCTGACAAACACACATTGTGGCGGGTTGTTCAGCAGTGGCCAAAATTAAGGACCCGGACCTTCGCGGCATGAAGAGGAGGAGCTGCTCAAAGAGCTGGACGGCCTGAAGGTGGAGCTGTCCCAGCTGTGGGCAACCAAAGCGACAAGGCAGCGTGGCTTCCTAAGATCTGAGTAGTTCACAGATGTATCACCCGTGTTCTTAACCAGACTCAGAACCTCAGGAAATCCTACGAGAGCCAGAAGTACAAACGCCCGGGGTCTGCAGCCCACGAAAACATGGGGCGTGAGCTGGCTCAGCAAGCGTGAAGTCAGACCGAAGACCGAGCAGCAGTGGAAGGAGCGGCTACGCGCACTGTGGGACTACGGTCAGGGCCTGAGCATGGCGGTGTCAGTGAGGCACAGATGGGCTGATGCTGGGGGAAAAAGTGGTCTCTTCTTTTATGACAGATGAAAGACTACATTTGGGGAATGCAGAAGGCTCGTTCATGAAAATATTAGAAGGCCAGGAGAAGAACACCAGCAGTGAGCTGCCCGTTGAGCCGGAGAAGGCATCCTGCGATGGAAGGGGCTGCAGTGTCAGCCCCCATGACTGAGCAGCTAGACTTCAAGCAGCAAAGTGATGTTGTATGTGCATTGAATTACATATTGCCTTATTTCTTGGGACTCTAGAAAATATAGAATCAATGTTCATTACCGTTCATTGAACTCCCCTTTCGATGTACAGGACGCAGATATACCTCTGAGTCATTGGACAAACAACAGAGGGAACCTTCCTCTTTTTTTTTTTAATCCTCATTCGAGGACGTTTTTCCATTTTTTGTGTTCAGGTAGAGTGGGAGGGAGAGAGAGGAACAGAGAGAGAGAGAGAGAAACATCGACGTGAAAGGAACACATCGAGTGGCTGCCACCCGCACAACCGACCAGGGCTGGGGACAAACTGCAACCAACGTACATGCCCCTAGCGGGAACCGAACCCGGGTCTCTCAGGACCGCAGGCCGACGCTCTAACCGCTGAGCCAAACCAGCCAGGGCGAGGGAACCTTCCTCTTAAACCTTTATTTTACGATTTAAGTGACAAAAATAAATTGAGGAAACTATTTTCTGGAACAGGCCTCCTGATGAAGCTTCTCATTCCAAAGCAAGAAGTAAAATTTTCTAAGACAGAGTGGGATACAGAACAAGGGAAACATGAGAGGGCAAACGCCCAGGGTGAAGGGATGAGGAGGTGTCAAAGGAGCTCCCAGAAGACGTGCCAGGACATGAGTGTAACAGATTCATCATGGCCATACCTGTAACATGTAGCAATGATTTTCATTGTAATTGTCTATCTCATTGATTTGTCAAAGAACACCATCAATGGAAGATAAAGGGGATATTTTTCAATTCTCAGCATAAGAGATACTCAACAGAACCCAAGTTGGAGGAGGGTGGTTTCTGGAGTAGGCTGCTGCTTTGGCTCAGGAATATGTTTGGACTTCTCAGTGCCATCATCAAAAAGAAAAACATGGAGCAGAAGCCACAGGACGCTGATGAGACTAAGCTTTTTGTCAAATATGGAGCAGGATGCAGCCAGGATTGATGCATTAGACTCTGCTGCTGAAGAGACAGGAGAGGAAAGGGAGCCGTGAACCCCATCCTCAGTCTTAGCTTTGCTAATAAAATACATATTTGAAATGTATCCATTAATAACCAACTCTAGCCATGAGTTAAGGAGTGAAATGTAACTAGTTAAGTATTTATATGCAAATAGCAAGGGCCAAAGGCAAGATCAGGGCTGAAGCTGGAATCCCTGGGGAAGCCAGGACTTCCTCCAGCAGCAGTTGGTCAAACAAGGGTGCAGAGGGCCTTCGCCCCCTCTTTCCCTGTACAGTCAGGCCCCAAGAACTGGAAAACATCCTCCTCAGGGGCTGTAGGATAGATAACAATTTTTATGGTGCTCTCTCTCCCCGCTCACCAAGGACCAGTTAATTGTAAATAACTTTTACTTGACATCTTGTCCGTAGAGGATCATCCATTTCCGGCCCCTCTCATCATGTCTTTGCGATTGTCAGAATATTTGGATTCCTGAGCTTGCCTTTCATGGTGGGATCTGCCTTTTCCCCCAAATTCTTACGTTCATGGCACAAATGTGTGCCATCTTGGTGTAGCAGGTTCTCCACCGTTACAAGATAGTGGAAAATTCACAGTAGGTTTTTCGGTTTTCTCTTTTAATCTAAATTTTTTCCAACTCTTCCATAGCTAGCAGGTAGGGTAAAGAATGTGTGAGAGCAGTAATTGCCCAAGACTTGCCTCTTCAGGCCTTTCTTTCAGAAAATATGTTGGTGGGGCCACTTCTCCATGTAGTTGTCCTGCCTCAGCCTCTCCGGACCCCACTGAGGGTCAAGTGTGTGCTGCTCAGCTTCCTCCAGCTCAGCTCAGCACCAAACCTACCCACTTCCTTCTGCGTCCAACACAGATCCAGGGCTGCATGATTCTGAGTGATAATGTACCGGTTCCTCTACTTCTGCAAAGAGAGTCATTACTAAGTCATATTGAGTAAGTCGGTGAGACTTAAATGCCCGAGTAAGTAAAAAAAAAAAAAAAAATCTGAATGAACAAGATTTAATAACCGACCTAAAGGACCACAAGTAAATGTTGGTGGCTTAGCAATATGAGATGAAGAATGGTGTCAACCACGCACGGGACAGTAGCACAAGTCCCCCGGTGGAGCAGTGGGACTGGGAAACAGCCCAGCATGCTTTGTGGCAGGAGAAAGCCGGGGCAACGCAGAGTTCCTGTTTCCCTGTCTGTTTTCTATAAAGGCTTTTTCTGGAGAAGGCGGCTGCTTTGGTGGAGGGATGTGTATGGACCTCTCATTGCTACATGCAAGCAAAACATGGCACAGAAGCTACATGGCAAGGGTTTGTCTGATGAGGATGAGAGTTTCAATAAGGATGAAGGGTGACTGATTGGGGACAATCAGAATTCTTATCAAAAATGGTTAGGTGAGTGAACGGGCCTCCAGTTCCTCTCTGGTTTGTTAATTTGTTGATGCTGTTCTCAGTGCCTGCCCAAGTTACCTCCCAAAGTGTCTTACTGAGAGTGAAAAACAAGTGTTCTTCTCTGTGTTGGCCAGTGAGCTAGCAAGTATATACTGTTTCAAGCACAGCCTGGGGGTGAGGATCGGGGATGTGTTGGGAATATGGGAGGTGAGGAGAACAAATGGGATGGTCCTGGAGACTTGTTTCCTGTCCCCTTGCAGTAGCTCAGCAGATTGCTGGCTCAGCAGGTACTAGTGAGCAATGGGAAAAATAGAGTCCCCTTTTCTAATGAGATTTCTTCCTCAAGCAGCTCCATTTGGTGGTGTAGATGGTCCCTGCCTCACTATCCCTATGAGCGCGATGCGTTCCAGGCAGGCTCCCTCTCTACGGGCGCTCCAGCCACGGGACACATGGTCCAGCTAAGTCTGGCTCATCCCCTCTCTGAAAGCTTGGGGATCGAGTAAACTCTGTTATTGCTCTCTGCCTGTAAGTTCCCCCCCCCAAACAACAAACCCTACTTTATATTCGTATGTTTGTCTTTACATAACAGGGTGTCAAGGAATTTTGTGCCCACGAAGATCTATAGGTTATTGTCATGGCAAATATTATGATAGAAAGGAAGACTTGGAGCCTGGGGCCAACGCCCCAACCATTACAGGGGCATCATCCATTAAAGTACTTGCTCCGAGGGTCAGGTCTGTCTAGCTGAAACCCTGTACCACGAAGTATATTGATTATCTGTGTAACAGATCACATGAAAATAGTGGCTTCAAACAAGAAACATCCCTCACAATTTCTGCGTCAGGAACTGAGAAGTGACTTGGGCTCTAGGTCTCGCATAAGGTTCTCAAGATATTGGCCAAGGCTGCAGTCATCTGAAGGCTTGACTGAGGCTGGAGGGTCTCCGTGTGTAGTTCAGTGTATTTATTCTCATGTTGATACAGTCTTCTGTTCTGTGATATTCCAGAAAGTATTTATCCATTCTACTGCTGACATAAAGATTGTTTTTTATGTTTGGCTGTCATGAAGAAAGCTGCTACGTACCTTCTTAAAATAATAAAATAAATAGCTGACTTATTGCTAATTTTTAAAAAAATGTTCACATTTTGGCAAGTTAGCTGGAACTCTTTTTTGCCAGGTAAGCAAATGTTGTTACTGGATACTAATACAGTATTTCCTGCGGACCATCAGATTCTGGGTAATGAGGGCTTGTCCTTGGAGCACTGGGGGTCATAGATACTTAGCAACATGGAGGGGCAGCGGTCGGGGGGTGGGGAGGAGGCTATAACCTACTTCAGTTTTAGTGGTTGCCATGTTAATTATTTGAGCAAACTATGGTTAGTACAGACAGTGGGGAAGAAGTTGAGGAAAAGATTGTGATGCAGCAACCCCCTTCCACCTGCGCTACCCCCTCTCCCCTGGCTCCCAGACTCCAGACTTAATCTGCTTTCAGACCCCTGTCCTCAGATTCCAGGCTTTGATTCTACATTTAGCCGCAGTCACTTCGCTCTGGTTCGACCAGCTGTTGGCTCGCCAGACAGCCTCTCCCCTCTTCCTTTCTCTTATTCAGGCAGTCCTCTGGCTAGCTGATATTTTCACTATATTTAATATTGTTTGATGTTAAATTGTTTACATTTTTACTGTATTTCCATATGTTGAAATGCTGTCTATTTTTAAATCATGAGGTTGTTGAGATGTTTAATTCTTTGGAAATTCTTTCAAACCCTCAGTGTGTGTTTGTTTTTTTAAATTTTTTTTTTATCATTTTGATACTGGCTCTTCCCCCACTATGTAATCCCTCTTGGATTTCAGGTTTTTTGTTTGTTTGTTTGTTTGGTATTTTGTCTTCTAGTTTATCTTTTTCATAAAGATTCAGTATATATCTTATAAAAATGAGATTTTTTTCTTGTATACAAATGCAGTAATTACAATTAAAATTAATAATAATTCATTAATATTATTTATTGCCCAGTTCATATTTGCCAGTATTCCATATCGTTCTTCCCACCTGGTTCGTTCAAATGAGAATCGAGTCTCCCACCCATCACACATTGCACCTGACTGTTATGTTCTTGTAGTCTGTTTCAATTTAGAACAGACATTTTTATTCGTGACTTCATGTAGTAAAGCGAAGTTACTGCCCTGTAGGAAGTTTTATTTCTCTGCATTTTCCTGATTGTTTCTTAGAGGTATCTGAGGTCCTGAATTTCCTGTTAACCAGAATTTAGATGTTAAAACGCAATAGGTTGATGTTGAGCATCTTTGTCTAGGATATTATAGGAGATGAGTAATGTCTGATGTCTCGTCATTAGATAATACTGGTCAGTAGATCAGGACACAACCTGGTCCCTCCACTGTATAATTATATTTTGCCCCTTGAGCCAAAAGAAATCTATGGAATGTTCCTTTCACATCATACATACATCTAGTTACCTATTAGCCTTGTAGCTTGTGGGTTTCAAACCAATTGGTAACCTTTTGCTGAATCAATTTCATAAGGTATTGCACAAAGGTGGTTTTATAATTTCATTTTCCTTCTACGTTAAGCCAGCCACGAGAGTTTTCAGCTGAGTCTTGGTTTACTGTGGAAATAATTATTTCTGGAATTCTTATGTTTTTCAAAGTAAGGATTATTTTAATAGATACCTATTTTAAGTGAGTTTTCTCTAGCTGCCTTTTGTGAGAATCATTGTGAAATCGTGGGATTTTCATAGAATCAATCAATATGATACTAATTTTGAGGTCTACATTATCAATACTTTGATGTATGGGAGCCCCTTCATGCTAGTACCTCTGTCCTTTGGGCACGGCTGTATTCATCTTTGAGAGCTTGTTTTATGATGCAAAACTCATTTCTTAGGCTGAACTTGTACTCTTTTTGCCCCAGACCTAGAACGAGGTGTTTCTGTAGAGGAGCCCTGTGCCTTTTCGCGGGGGATGGTATAGTGATGAGAGAGCTACAGGTCATCACAGTTGCTGGGAGAATTTGCTTCTCAGTTTAAGTATCTAGACCTTGAAAATATATGTCTAAAAATTGAGTTCATATTGATATTTTCACATCAATTTTTAATACTGATTTACTTAATTTTTTATTATATAATTATCATTTATCTTTTATATGGAAATGTTTCATTCCTAACATAAATGTAATTGTTTTTCCTTCTATAATAAAAAGTTTCAAAATAAGATACCAATGTCTTTATTAACTAAAACATTAATAACTAAAATTACTGAGTGAAGGATACTTTTTTTATAGTTTTGTGTCCCCAGAATACATCTAATTGAAGACGTACTAAGTACTATGATCTAGTCACTTGATACATGTAGATACATTTTCTATTTATTTCTAGTGTGAGAGTAACAATAGAATAACAAATAGGTACTGTATTTCATTTCCTAGAACTGCGATGACATTACCACAGATTTGTGACTTAAAGCAACAAAGTGTTCTGTGATAGTCTAAAGGCCAGGAGTCCAGAAACAGGTTGTCGGCTGGGCCATGTTTCCTGCAAAGTCCTCTAGGGGAGAATCTTTCCTCGCCTCGTCGAGCTTCTGGTGGCTCTAGGCATTCCTTGGCATGTGGCTACATAGCTAACTCCAGTCTTCACCTCCATCTACATATGGCCTTTCCTCTTTATTCCCATGTCTGTTTCTTTTGTCTCTTAGAAGGTCATTTATTGGATTTAGGGCCCATCTGCATAGTGTAGGCTGATCTCATCTCAAGATCCTTAACTTCATTACATCTGCAAAGACCCTTTACCAAATACAATCACTTTCACTTACTTGTTTGGAGGTTAGGGCATGCACATATGTATTTGGGGGCCACCATTCAATCCACTACAGATACCAAGATGTATAATGATTTGCATAACAAGCTTGTTCACATAACAATCCACGTTGGTGGTGGTGACCACTGGGAGCTAAGTTCTTCAGGCTTAAAGAGGGACCCAGGTGAGGCGGTTTTTGGCATACATCTTCAGCTTGTTCGGGTGGAGGGCAGTTTGTCTCCAATCAAAGGAAGAAGGAACACGCAGGTGCTCATCTGTGGAGTTTCCTGGGCCAGGCTTGGAAGCAGTGTGCATCACCAGCAGTCTCATTCCATTGGCTAGACTGCCAAGGAGGAGGAGAAAGACCAGCTGAATATGCACAAAGAGAAGAAAATGTTTAGTAAAAGCTAATCTCTGCCACAGTTAGCCATTTTGATAGTTTCATTTGTTTTAGGCTGTATTCAGTACTACCACTTGCTTTTACGTATGTATTTATTAATTTATTTATTGAATAAGCATTTAGTTGTAGAGGCAAGAGAAAGGGAAGAGTGAAGTGAGATGGCATGGATCTGAGTTTCCCCAAAACTCATTTGAAGGTGGGACAGGACTCTAAATGGTTGCTAGTCCCAGTTAGTCCTGAGTTCCAGCAGTGTGCCAGGCATGAACTGGCTATGGGACATGTCTTTTTGCCAAACTTAAAAACAAACACAAGCCCTGGCTGGTTTGGCTCAGCGGTTAGAATGTCAGCACATGGACCAAAGGGTCACGGGTTTGATTCTGGTCAAGGGCACGTACCTAGGTCGCAGGTTCACCCCCCCTGCTCCGATTGGGGTTATGTGGGAGGTAACCAACTGAGTGTCTCTCACATCAATGTTTCTCTCTCTCACCCACCCTCCCACCCTCTCTAAAAATCAATGGGACAATATCCTCAGGTGGGGACTAACAAAAAGAAAACAAACGAAACAAAAAACACAAAATTTTGTTTCTGTGTTATCTCCTGGCTTGAGATTTTAAAGAGACCGTCTTCCTCTTCTTGAAGTCTGGAAATAGGAGGAACGGTATTGAGTTCGTTGCTGTTACTGAAAAGAACACAGGTTTCTTCAGTTTCTCTCCTGAAAGCAGAGTCTCTCAGGGTTTCTGATTCTTGATTTTAAATCCCCGGAGAAGCAGATGCAACCCTGTGTGTCGAGCTTTCTCGTGTTTAATATCTTTGGAGTCACAGAAAATTGAGTCTGGACCTAGAAGTGGACCTCCTCTTTTCCTCTGCCCGGGGTCCCCTTTGTCATCCAGTTTTTATAGCGGGAAGAGACGATGCTGGCCTATCCCACATGGATTGAGAGAGGGCCAGGAAAACGGGAGAGGTAACCTAAAAACAGGGGGAGATTATTATTATTATTATTTTTTATCTTCACCCGAGGACATTTTTCAATATTTTGTTCAGATAGAGCAGGAGGGAGAGAGAGAGAGAAACATCGATGTGAAAGGGACATATAGAATGGTTGCCACCTGCACGACCCAACCAGGGCCGGGGACAAACTGCAACCAAGGTACGTGCCCTTAGCGGGAACCAAACCCGGGTCTCTCTGGACTGCAGGCCGACGCTCTAACCGCTGAGCCAAACCAGCCAGGGCTATTATTATTTTAATCCTCTCCCAAGGATATTTTTCCGTTTATCTCCAGATTGAGTGGGAAGGAGGGGGAAAGAGGGAGAGAGAGAGGGAGGGAGAGAAACATCGCTGTGAGACACATCAACTGGTTGCCTCCCACATAACCCCCACCAGGGTCAGGGACCGAACTGCAACCAAGGTATGTGCCCTTGTCCGGACTCGAACCCTCAACTCTTTAGCTGATACTCTGACTGCTGAGCCAAACCAGCCAGGACGAGATTATTTCTTTTAATACTGATCCTTTTTGGTCAGCTTGATACAAATGGTTGTCAGAAGTGCTGTCGGAGCAAGAAGCCCGGGGCTCAGTCTCATTCTAAGCTTTCAGGTTACCTTCTGCCAAAACGAGCATCATGGTGCCTGCCTTCCTGCCCGCCCCCAGTAAAACCACTTCACTTCCCAAGCTGACTTCGACCACCCCCTGATGTTGTATGAGCATCTTTTGTAAACTTGGGAACATCTTACAGGAAATTGAAGAACCTCATAGGCAGTTTAATGCCTATTGGCTACACTGAAGTTGACCTTCGACACCATCTTTCAGAAAATAATTTGAGTGATTTATTAAAGTGTTTTAGCCAAGAATTTCTGCTAGGTAACACAACTACTACGTTACATTGTTTTAACACCGTGGACATACATTCTTCGCTGTGGAAAGCTGTTTTTGTTCAACTTTCACAAAATTGCAAAGTCAAGCAGCTTTTCAGAAGTTATCCAGCAAGTGGTTGAGCTGGTGTTGAGCTGGTGCTAAAAATTTCTGAAATTTTCTGTGTCTGAAAATGTACCATAATAGCTTGGAAAAGTTTTGAAATTGACAGTGTATGACCTGGATCACCATGTGATTGTGGTTCTTTTCATCAATCCATCATCAGTGAAATGATTTCTTGAACACACACTGTGGGAAGTGATGTGCTAGCTCTGGGCAGTGTGGCTCAGTTGGGAGGCGTCCTGTGCACCCAAAAGTTCCTGGTTCGATTCCTGGTCAGGACGAAAGCCTGGGTTTTGGGCTCAACCCCCGGCAGGGGGCGCGCAGGAGGCAGCCTATCAATGTTTCTCTCTCGTATCGATGTTTCTTCTCCCCTCCTCTCAAAAAATCAATAAAATAAAAATTCTTTAAAAAAAAGGTGACATGCTGGATACGATGACTGTAGTGCTTCAGAAAACATAATGCTGAATCTTTCAGAAGAGATTGAAAAAAGAGTAAGACACCATCTCCAAAGAAAATTCTGCTAAGACCATAGAGCACAGGGGGCTCTCAGCCCACATGCGGCTTCTCACGTGTCGCTTTTATTGCAGGTCTTGATGGACTTTCAAGTAAAATGTTTTAAAGGAAGTTATTTTCTGAAATCACTGGGGGAAATGAAGGTGCCTCTGGTCTTTATCTCTGCTGTGGTAACAAAACAGTGTTTTGATTTCACTTAAAGAGCAGACACAAACTGGTTGTGATTTCTAATTAAAGTGGAGATGTTGGGGGTGAAGGGAGAGAGAAGGAAAGTGAATTAGAAATAGGTTTGGGTTTTGCAAGAAATATACAGGGGCTGCCCTGGCCGGTCTTGCTCAGTGGTTAGAGCGTCGGCCCATGGACCAGTGAGTCGCAGATTCGATTCCGGTCAAGGCCATGTACCTTGGTTGCGGTTCATCCCTGGCCCTGGTTGGGTCATACAGGAGGCAACCAGTCAATGTGGCTCTATCACATCGATGTTTCTCTCTCTTTATCTCTCCCTCCCTCTCACTCTGTCTGATAAATAGAAAAACAAAACAAAACTCTCAAGTGAGGAATAAAAAATATATATGTGTGTGTGTATATATATATACACAGGGGCAGAGACTGTGAATAATCTCCATTAACATGGTGGAGACGACCTGTTTGAACAAGAGTGTGGCTTGCAGTCACATCTTCCAGTACTAGACACACCCTCACTGTGCAGCTCGATGTTTGATACCCTTGTTGCCACTGCTAGTGCTCTTCCCAAGAACTAGACACAACCACTCAGCTGCTGATGTATGTGCTCATGTTTTCAGATAGAACTTCCCTAGTCCCTCTGAAACCCTATAAAATCAACTATAAAATAGATTGGCTGCTGTGCGTAAATATCTCTGTTCTCAGCAATCACCGTTTTCAAAAGAGCTGCTGCTACCTCTCTTCTCGGCCCATCCTTGTCAGATATTATGTGATAAGTTGGTTTAAGGACTAATTTCGACATTGTGGGTGACAGATTGAAACTGTTACTGGTTTAATCTTGTGATCTGAAGATGAAGAAAAAGAGGAAGCTGCTGAGAAGAGGTGTGTGCATGTGTATTGATTATGTTAACCTAGACATTATGGAGGATCGAAGGAGAAACCATGAACTATCCAGCTGGGGCTGGGCTGAAGGATTAGGTTTTCAGGTTGTAAGCACACATTGCTTTCGTTTTTATGTTTTAGAAGGTGAATATTTAATGTCTAGGAAACTGGGATGTGTGTTGGGCTGGGGAAGTAGGGAGGATGGGTGAAGAAGGTGGATCAAGCAGATCTCATGAAATCACAGTGATATAGTAGTGGGAGTAGTTTGTGTTTCCCTAATGACATTGGGCATCTTTGTATATGCTTGTTTGTCATTTGTGTATCTTTGTGGAAGGATCTGTTCAAATCTTTTGCCTATTTTAAAAGCTTGGCTTATTTGTCTTATTGAACTGGAGTTTTTAAAAAATATGTTCTGGATGCCAGTCTTTATCAGACATATGTTTTGCAGATACTTTCTTCTATTTTGTGTCTTGCCTTTCGTAGAACAGCGTCTTTCAAAGAACAGAAGTTTTTCTGATGAAGTCTCGGTTTATCTTTTATTTTTTTTTAAGTGGGTCAGTGCATTTTGCGGCCTAAGAAATCTTTGCCCAGTGTCAGGTCACAAAGATTATCTCCTATGTTTTCTTCTAGAAACTTTATGGTTTTGGTTTTGGTTCTTATGTTAAAATGTATGGTCTATTTTGAGTTAATTTTGGCACAGGGGTGAAGTAAGGCTGGAGATTCACTGTCCCCACCCCTCTATGTGTATCCAGCTGTTTCAGGCATTTGTTGAATAGACTGTTCTTTTTTTCATGAACCACCTTAGTATCTTGGGAAAAACAAATCGTATAGGCCTATTTTGTTACCGTCTCTTCTGCTCCACTGATCTTTATTCCCTCCTTTTGTCAGCACAGCGCTGTTTTGATTACTGTCCAAAAAGGTAGTGTGGATACTCTTTCTTCCGTAAAGTTACTTTTTGCTATTCTAATTTTTGTTTTCATTTTCATATACATTTTAGAATCAGCTTGTCAATTCCTGGGAAAAAACCTCTAGGATTTTGATTGACATTGCATTGACTCTAGATCAATTTCAGGAGACCTGACATCTTAGCAACATTGACTCCTCGGGACTATGAACACGGCATCTGTATTTACTTAGGGCTTTAACATGTCACAGGCGTGTTTTGAAGATTCCCAGTATACAGGTCTTACCCATATTTTGTTAAATTTATCCCTCAGTATTTCATGATTTTTAGTGCTACGTTAAGTGATCAGTTTTACAATAAAAGTTTCCAATGGTCTGTTCCTAGAGAAATAGTATTTTTGAACAACTCCTAGCACTTCATTGACCCCCTTATGGAGAAAGGTGGTTTATGCTGTATCGCTGCATTTTCAAAACCAACTTCTGCCATTCAACACTACCTTAATGGTTTCTGTACTACGAACAGCAGTCGTAAATGTCGAGGTTGAGTATTCTGAGCTTGGTTCTCAGTTTAAACCTCTGCCGAAAGCAAATGAAAGCATGTGGTAAGGGCATGATTAAGATATGATAACTTCCCCCCTATTTTCAGTCCTTATGTTCTCTTCATCCGGATGCTTTCTTGGCATGCATTAGACAAGTGTTGACATCAGTGGACGGCATATTTTCTACCTCTTCCCATGTTATCTACTTGGAAGGTTCCCTGACGTACATTATGCACTTTACAAATATTATAGTTCATTCAGTTCAGCAAGCATCTGTGAAAATTCTGAAAATTCTACCCATGTATTTGCATGCCATTTGAATTGGGGCAAATAAAGTTTCGGAGACTCTAGTTAGGATAATTATAGTCAGAAAAGCAGTCCTTAAAATTAAGGGCTTGCCATTTGTTCCCATTCTACAGCAGTTGAAAATTATTCTTGCTTTTATCTAAATCCTGAGTTATCTAATGGTTTCTACAAGAAATCTAAGGCTTATTCTTTTTTTTTTTTTAATCTTGATCAGGATCTGAATTTGGTTCTTTTTCTTTTCTTCCTCCATGTTCAATTTGCGTGACACATGGTTAGCTCAGGAGACTTTAAAGATCTTCCGTATGTTATTCTTGTTTGGAAGGCATCCTTAAGTGAGGTTTCTGGAATTGTAATAAAAGGGGGAGAAAGGGGTTCATGGTCCCATTTTTCACATGAAGAAACACTGAGGTGTGTTTATACCCCTTGTATTTTTACAGGAACAGTACTCCCCAGAGATTTTGCATAATTTTTCTGAAAGCACAGACTGTAACTATGGCTTTATAATGTAACTCTGTATCTTGAAACATAACAAATGTTTTCAAGCTCTGCTTACCACGGACATGCATGTTTTCTCTGTAGATGGAGTAAAGGGAGGGATTCAGGTGTCCAAAGTAGGAAGTACAATCAGAAGCTTTAATGTACAGAGGAATCTACTTGGGGAATTTAAGAAAATACATACTGTTGAGTACTTGATGCTTTGAGTCAGGAGAATTTTTGCAATTTAACAAGCATCCTCGATCAGTTAGATGCAGGTCTTTAGTAAGTGTGTGCTTTAAGAAATGGCAATCGAAATAAGGGAAAGCTTTGGCTTTTGAAGGGAGAAAACAAAGAATTTGAAGATTATCTTAAGGCTCTCCAGTAGAAATCCAACTTACTGAACACCGCTGGTTATCAAGCAGAGTCATGGTTCCGTCTTTTCTTAGGACAACCTGGGGTAAGAAATTTTATTAGTATGACCTCCTTCATTACGAATCCAGCAGATTCAATTAAAACACTTTTTAAATTGGGAGAGTGATGAACTATCAATAGTATTAAAGACATCCAATTAATATTCTATATTAGAGAATGAATTATAGGATGTTATGATTAAGAAAGACCTGTTGAACTAGAAGAAACTTTTGCTAGTCTAAATAAAGGAAATTATTTGGAAAAGTCTCATCAAAAGTTATTTCAGTCTGAGAGCTGTAATGGAATACTTGGAAAGCGGTCCTCTCCTCCCGGACGAGGAAAATGATTTCATATTCAGAGCTGAAGAACACTTCAAGGCTCTCCAAGAAACGATGGCTGTGGAATGAATCTGACATGCTGATTTTTCAAGTCTAGTCTAGTGCAGAAATGACCAACTTTGAAAGTTGGGAATGAAGAAAGGAGAGTTACACAGTATTACCCATATGTTCTTTCACTGTTCAAAACTCTCCATTGCCTCCCTATTTCTGTCCTACACATTAGCCTATTATTTGACATCTGCCATTGTCCTTTCCAAGTGACCGGTACCTTTCATAAACGTTGTTCCCGGGACCCAGCTAAACCTCTTGAAGATCCTAGCACATGCTCCATGCTTTTCTACTTTAGTTCCGATGTGCTCCCATCTGGAAAACTCCTCTGTCTCCTGCCTCTCGCACTGTCCCAGGATATCTATATGCTGCCTGCCCTTCAAATCTCAATTCAAAAGCTACTTTCTCCAGGAAAGTTCCTTTGATCATCTCAGTTGGAAAGAGCCTTACCTTCCTTTGAACTTCAAGAGGATCACATATGGTTCTTATCATATTCTACTTTGTATTACAGTGATGTCTGTTGAATCTCAGAGATGAGATTTAATGTTTTGGAATTGAATTTGTTTCATTTTGTGCTTTTTATAGAGCGTCTTGCATAATGTGTTCTGGATGAGTGAAAGAATAAAAGGACAAACATTTTTTTACCTTGGTGTTTTTCATGTTGGTGCCTAGAAACAGGAGACTTCAGTGTGATAGCATGATTTAAGATGTTCAGAGGCAGGGACTTGTTTAGCAAAATGTTTCATCCGATAATAACCACAGGGACCCTTCTAAATGGGATCACAGCTGGCACTAGTGGCCTCTGGGAGTTGTTAGACAAAATTAGAATCCCATCTGAATTTGCTTTCCTTGCTATCTGTCGTGGTAAGTAGGTAGGGTCTTAATACTTTCTCCCCATTTGCTGTAATTGATCTTCTTCTTTCTTGATCAGGAAATGTTTCCGTAGGTGGAACATTTTAGTAGCCTCTTCTGAAGTTTCAGAATTTTTTGAGGGAGGAGGGGCACGGAATATGCATTCCCTTGGGTCTTTGGTACTCTCCATTTCTTGGGGGAGAAGCTAGATCGGATTGTGTAATTTTTCTTTTCTATTTGTATAAATTGTTAGTCCTGGGAGGGCTAAGATGCTGTGGCTTCCCTTAGGCCCTCCTGCTTAGGAACCTTGATCCTGGTCTTGGCAACCCTCGCCCCACACACACCATTCTTGGCCTCGGCTGTTCTGTATAGATCATTTCTGTCTGTGTGTGATATCAATGCCTTGTCTTTTCTTCTGCCTGGGTACTCACGTCATCATCCACTTTAGAGGGTAAACTCCTTGAGGACGTAGATTATTCCTGTCATCATAGCTCCGAAGAGCATTTAGGACCAAGTTATATCCTGCAAAATAGCCCTCACTAATGGCAGGGATGCTGGTTGTAATTACAGCTCATTTGGAGACTGCAGTTTGCTTCCTCAGCCTTGGAAAAAGAAGCCCGGCTACTTTCAACGTCTTGGAGGAAAATAATTCAAGTGTAGTGCGCTTATGTGCACAACACCAAAACCCTTTGAATTTTCACCATCTAAAGTGAATTATTACAGGATCAAAACAATAAAACATTAATAATGGCATCACAATGGTGACAGCTAATTTATCCCTAAGGGTGTTTAAGCAATTTATGTAGCTCTGCTAATATGCTTCTGAATTAGAGCCAGTGACCCTGTGGCCATCCCAAACCGGGAGAGAGACTCACCAGTGAGTGGGTCCCCCATGAGCCATCCATTTCCCAGAGACTTCCTTATTTTCAGATGTCTCGCTATAATTTCTTCCTTAAACCTAAGAATATTAAGGTATAAGATAAACTTAAGTATAACTCAGTTTGATTTTGGAGCTGCTTATCCAAATATAATTTATAGAGTGGAAATGCTTGGTATAAGTCCAGCTAACATCAAATTAACCTCAATTAAGTAATTTCTCCTGTAATTATACACATGGATAGAGAAAATGCAAAGGATTAGGAATGTTTTGCTAGATGAATGGAGTGTCCAATTCCAATCCTTTATGCAGAAAGGCTTTCAGTGACAAACTTTATTAGATTTAGGTGGAGAAAGGGGGGCGTGGAGGGGGGAGGCTCCAGAGACACAGTTCAGCCGGCTGGAAAGAACCTAAGGCTGCCTGTCTGTGTTTACTAGGAAAGGCCGCGTTGTAGCTTTGCCGATGATGAATTGCATTTATTGTGACTTTGCCTAATTCACTTAGTACACGCCTGTCATAGCCCCTTCAGTTAGTTCCTTTAAGAGTGGCCTGTGGGTTCGTTTGTTTGTTTGGCTCAAATAAACTTATAAAAATCCTCTTTAAAAAAAAAAATAATGGTCTGTTTTTCCGTTTTGGGTTGTAGTGGACTTGAACCCTAGTTATGAAGTAGAGTCCAGTACGTACTTTGTCTCTTTGTTATCTGCAGGCTATGCCTGTGTTTCGGCTGCCTAACCTTCCTGATGGCCAGTGGGGGAGGGGAGGCCCACACAAGCCTGAGCAGATTGAGTTAATGAGAAATGTGTAATAACGAGAGGCACTGGGCAGTTTCAGAGCCATTAGAGATACAACCCAGGCTTATCAGCAGATGTTCTTTAGCTATGACATTAGTTTGGCTGGCTGGCTTCTCGCACCGGCCCCTCTGGCTCTCTGTGCCGGACAGTGTTTACAGTCTCTTTGCATACTTTTAAACTTGAAAAACTTACCCTTAATTTATGAGAGAAGTGACTTGTGTATGGCATTTAAAAGAAGTTTAATTCTTTGAACATTATTAAACACTGTGTGCCAAATGTCCTGCTATATATTGGGACTCCAAAGAAGAAAAGAATGTTTCCACCCTTTTAAAAACTTCTATCGAAAGCAAGATGAGCACACTTATTTCAGTGTGGTGGAAAAAAACGAGGATCAGAGACTCAGAAAACCCGAGTTTGAGTCCTTGATCTGCACCGTGTGTGTGTGTGTGTGTGTGTGTGTGTGTGTGTGTGTGTGTGACTTAAGGCAGGTCATTTAACTTCTGAGCCCCAGTTCCTCCATCTGTACAGTGGAGTCAGTATTGACCTGACACCTAGGGAGGCTGAGTGAGCTAAGAGGTCCTAAGATTATGGTTGGATATCTTATTAAAAGATATGTTAACTTTTGAGAAACAGAAGTGCTGCCCCAGATGAAAACGTAGCTGTGTCCCTAGAATTGCATAAATGAAGTCACTTACAGCAGTGAGAAGACATTCTCTGATTATTACCAGAGAAATGGAATTCCTAACACTCAAAGTAAAATATTTGCAAATGACACGGAAGCTTCATGAAGATCCTGATTTTTTATCCTCACCCGAGGACTTTTTTTGCATTTATCTTCAGATAGAGCGGGAGGGAGAGAGGGGGGAAGAGAGAGAGAGAAACATCGATGTGAGAGAGACACATCAACTGCTTGCCACCCACACAACCCCATCCGGGCCGGGGACAAACTGCAACCAAGGTACGTGCCCTTAGCGGGAACTGAACGGGGTCCGGAGTCTCTGGACCGCAGGCCGATGCTCTAACCGCTGAACCAAACTGGCCAGGACTTTTTTTTTTTAATCCTCACCCGAGGATATTTTTCTATTTATCTTCTGACAGGGTGGGAGGGAGGGAGAGAGAGGAAGAGAAAAGGAGAGAGAGAGAGAGAAACATCAGCCCGAGAGGCATACATTGACCAGTTGCCTCCCGCATGATCAACCAGGGCCAGGACCGAACCACAACTGAGGTATATGTCCTTGGCTGGAATTGAACCCGGTACTCATTGGTCTGCAGGCCGACACTCTACCACTGAGCCAAACCAGCCAGAGCCTTTGAGTCCTTTATTTTGTGTATGCTTATGGGGGAGTGATTAAAACTCCAGAGCAAATTTTATTTCTTATCCAGAAACTTTCTTCATGAAGAAAGTTTGATTACACACAGAGATTAATGATAGGAGGTCAGTGTGGGGGTAATGCCGTATTGATTAGACATTTTGAAAGAAATCTGTATTTTATTTTTATAAAGTAACTTTATTGGGGTGACATTGGTTAATAAGATTATACAGGTTTTGAATGTGCAATTTCTATGATACATCATCGGTATATTGCATGGTGTGCCCAGCACCCAAAGTCATATCTTCTTCTGTCACCATATACTTGACCTCTTTACCTTTACTGCCCCCACCACCTTCCCTCTGAACCACCATTCTGTTGTCTGTGTCTATGAGTTTTTGTTTTTCTTGTTTGTTCATTTGTTGTTTTCAGTTTTACATTTCACATATAAGTGAAATCATATGGTTCTTAACTTTTTCTGTCTGGCATTTCACTTAGCGAGATATTCTCGAGATCCATCCACGTGGTCGCAAATGGCAGTGTTTAATCTCTTATGGCTGAGTAGTAGTCCATTGTATATATATAGGTACTACATCTTCTTTCCCCAGTCAGCTAGTGAAGGACACTTCGATTGTTTCCACGTTTGGCCACCAAGAATAGTGCTGCAATGGACACAGGGTTGCATATATCTTTGCAGATGAGACATACAGATGGCCAGCAGATATATGAAAAGATGCTCAACTTCACTAGCTGTTACGGAAATGCAAGTCAAAACTACAATGAGATACCACCTCATACCTGTTAGAATGGCTGTTTCAACAAGACAAGTACTAACAAGCATTGGAGAGGTTGTGGAGAAAAAGAAACCCTCGTGCACTGCTGGTGGGAATGTAGACCGGCACAGCCACTATGGAAAGTAGTATGGCGGCTCCTCAATAAATTAAGAATAGAGCTACCATATGACCCAGCAATCCCTCTTCTGGGCATCTTCCTGGAAAATTAGAAATCTGTATTTTTCAAGCTCTTTCAGATGCTAATAAATCCGTATTGACATATCACCATAATTAAAAGATATTTTTATCCTTAAGAATAATATTTCTATATAACATAACTCAGGCTGAGGAGTTAATTTCACTAAACTACCCATATCAATAATGTTGGACAAGTGGGTAACTGGTTCTTGAAATAGCACGTGGAAGCTGAAACAGACCTAGAAGTGAGGGTGATGGGAAACTGCCAGCCTAGGTAGTTTGGGGTTTCACTTCAATATATAAAATTCTAATACTTAGAGAAAAAAAATATTAATTTAAATAAATATGATGTCAGTTCATCCAAAGTCCTCCAAAATAAAAATGTGTTTTGGCAGGTGCTTTCTCCAATGTATTCCCCCAAATATTTCTTTTGTCCAAATGGCTATATTGAAGAGACAGAGAGTTCTGACCGGTTGGGCTCAGGGCTTAGAGCATTGGCCCTCAGACCGATGGGTTGCGGGTTTGATTCCCAGTCAAGGGCGTATACCTGGGTTGCAGGTTTGACCCCTGGCCCTGATTGGGGTAGTGCAAGAGGCAACCAATCACTGTGTCTCTCACATCAATGTTTCTCTCTCTCCTCCCCCTCCTCCCCTCCCTCCCTTCTACTCTATCTGAAAGATCAATAAAAAAATGTCCTTGAGTGAGGATTAGCAAAAAATTAAAAAAGAAGTGACAGAAAGAAAAGGCTTGGTGGGACAGATGCTAGATTTATAGCTCAAACAATAGTTTCTTTTGAGATTAGAGACAAACAACCTTAAGTTTCAGGAAAATGACTGGGGCTTTGTTTCCTTCTGCCATAACAGTTATATTTGAATCCCTGCACGGAAACTGGGTTTTGGAGAAGTAGCTGTAATGTAGACCTACTGTGTTTTGAAGCATCAGGCTTCTTGATTCTCTGTTTCTTGGAAATACACTAATAAGTTACTTAAACAAGTGAAAAATGTGCCTAAAATATAGCAGCGAATACTAGTAAGCACATTTGACAAAGTATGAATGTATTAAATTTAGACCTTGTCCATAATTTCAGGGGAATAATTATGAGGAAATATTTTCAGGATCAGTAAAAGTATATACGTGGATTGGCAAATGTAGGTTTACAGTTGTTAGTATGTGAAAGTTCATTCTTGTGTTATTATTTATTTGTTGTATTTATTTGTATTACAACCATAAACCTACTTTTGCTCACCCCTGTATTTGAGAAAACCTTTCTGGGTCACCCCAATCTTAAATAGAAAATAGAGAAAGCTGCATTTGTTGACTATCAAAAGTGGGATTCACTAAGCAAATGAGAATGTTTCATATGTTACTGAACCCGATTTATTTATGTATGTATGTATGTTTAATCCTCACCGGAGGATATGTATGTATAGAGAGAGAGATGTGAGGGAAAAACATCAATCAGTTGCCTCCCATACGTGCTCTGAATGGGGATCGAACCCACAACCTAGATATGTGTCCTGACTGGGAATTGAACCTGCAACCTTTTGGTGTATGGGATGACATTCCAGCCGAGCCATCCATGCAGGGCAACCAGATTTTATTTCAAAGGAATAAATATGGCTCTTCTAGCATGAAGACTTTGCCTAAAAGAACAAACATTAGAAACCTCTCAGCAAATGTCTACAGGTTCAAATTTCAGGTCCTCAAGCAAATACAGCATTAGCCGGAGTAAGAATTCTTTGAGATTCATGTGTTAGGGGCCTTATATTTAGAAGTAATTGGTTGCTATAGCAGAAGGGAGCCCAGTTTTGCATTGTCACTAATCACAGGATTTTTAACAAGTTGGATAATTGGATTGGATTGTTCAAAGGCAAACATTTTATTGTATCCTAATATAGCTCTGGCATCAGCTGTTGTTATACACAAGGTTGGAAATAGTAACTAGTTAGCTTATCAGTGCAGATCAGAGCTTTTCGCAATTATTTGGCCTTCACCTGGGCTGTCACTGAAACCCCTTGGCAGTTGGATTCGCTCTGATCCCTTAGCGAAGCGATGGTGATTTTAAATTAATAAAAAGGACTTCATACAGACACAGTGATGACACTAGAGACGTTTCTTGTGATAGAAAATTTGGGGGAATAATTAGGAACAGTATGCTGATCTTTTTATGTTAACAGCTTTGTTGAGGTATAGTTTATACACTATAAAATTCACCCTGATCATTTTTTAAATAAAGGGGAAATAGTGATAGGTGTCTCACTACAAGCCACTTCGTTCTGTCTCAAAGCGTAATGAAAGATATATGCTTTCACTGATGAGGTCATCTTTTTTATAATAGTGAGATAATCTTTAGTATTTCTAAATTTTAAGTGAGCAAGACTCGGGTGGACCAGGAAGAGTGTGTGGTTCCCTTTGTTGGAGAAATAAAATTCACGTGGGATAAACAAATGCTTAAGCATGCTGGCCAGAGTCAGTGTTGGGAAATACTAAAACATTCCACTGTGGCATAAGCAATAATCAGGTTTAAAAGAAGTACTAGGAAAAGCATCTTTGAGTTGTAGGTAGAGGAGACCCTGAGAGCATCGTTCTGGTTTCACGATGAATCTCTGTTTTCCCTTTTTAGAGCTGATATACCATTTCCCTTGTCCGTGTGTGTGAAGTACGGCATATGTACAGAGAAGGGTGTGAAACCTAGAACAGCCTAACAAGTAGGTTAAAGCCAGCACCTGTGCATCTACTACTTGGTCAGGACATAGAGCATTGCTGGCCTCTCAAGGAATACGTCGTATTTCCCTTCCCCCACCGCAGTCCTCCTCTGCTGTCGTCTTTATGCTAGTCATCTCTCTCTCTCACACACATGCACACATACACAAATAACACCACGCATGTATGTGACCCTAACTATTGAAGATTATTTAATGTTGCCTATTCTGCATAAGTCTGTACAAGTAAAATCACGTGTTGGTTTAGTCCAGCATCAGGTTTCTAAGATCCATCTCTGTGGGAGCATGCAGAACATGCATGTAGTGGATTCATTTTCATTGAACTCGAACATAGTCCGAGTCTTACCCATTTACCCAGTTTTCTACTACTGCTTATTGTGCTGCTTTGGACTTTAGAGTCTATAAAATCTGATACACATGGGCATGAGTTTCTGAACGTGTAGTCCCTCCACTCCCAGCATCTGCATAAGACTCGTTAGAATGTAGATTCTTGGGCCCTATGTCAGATCTGTATTCAAATATCATTCGTGTGTGTGTTGCTTATTTCAGTGATGGTACTTTTGCTTAAACTATTTTTGGGTCTCCTAGTTTGGAACTGCCTTGGGAGCTCATGAGTGATCACATGCATGGATATACATACACACAAATGCGCACACACACTCACACACACTTGTCTCTCAGCAATAAACTCATTACTCATTTTTCAAACATACGTTTTATTGAGTTTGAGTCAAACTTTTGTTTTTTTCAAAAAGAATTAGTATTTAAAAGAGAAAGATTTGCTAACATTGAAGATATTCAAAAGAATACGCAATAGCCCTGTCTGGTGTGGCTCAATGGTTGAAGCGTTGGCCAATGGACTGAAGGGTCGTGGGTTCAATTCTGGTCAAGGATATGTACCTGGGTTGCAGGTTCGATCCCTGGCCCCAGGTGGAGTCATGCGGAAGGCAACCAATTGATGTTTCTCTCTCTCTCCACCTCTCCTTCCCTTCTCCCTCCCTCCCACCCTATCTAAAAAAATCAATGGAAAAATATTCTCAGGTGAGGATTAAAAAAAAAAAAGAATGTGCAATGGACTGAAGACCTGCCAGAGGAAGACCTGCTTGCAAGTTGGGCAGAGCATGATTCCTGGAATGAGAGCTGCGGGGCTACAGAGAAAGCAGCGCCGATGAGGGCTCAGGTCCATTGTACCATGACAGCTGTTTTCTCGGGGAAGGGCTGAATTCCTCTGAGCTTCCGTTCCCTCCCATGCGGAGAGGATGATAACATCGTTAGGACATCATGATTGTTTGCAGGGCCACATTCATTCCGTGGGTGCCTTTCAGCCTTGGGTCAGCAGTAGCAGTCTCTGAACGGTGTTGATTGTCATGCCTTCATACATGTCATGCTTTTTCCTTTCTTGTGTGCTTCCTGCAGGAACGATTCCAGGTGAAGAATCCTCCCCACACTTACATTCAGAAGCTCAAAGGCTATCTGGACCCGGCCGTAACCAGGAAGGTAAGATGGATATGTTTCCACTTTTTGTCCCGGCTTCCCCGTTAGTGACCAGAATCCTCTGCATTGTAGGAGACCTTCCTTCCTACATTGTAGCCTGTGCCAGGGCCTCCAGGAAAACAACCCTTGGAGACAGACATGAAAAGACAAAGAAAGCAGCCATCCTTCTCATGAGAGGATGTGTTTAAAAGTACTTTCCTGAGCCCTGGCTGGTTTGGCTCAGCGGTTAGAGCTTCGGCCTGCGGTCCAGAGAGTCCTGGGTTGGGTTCCCGCTAAGGGCACGTACCTCAGTTGCAGTTTGTCCCCGGCCCTGGTTGGGTTGTGCGGGAGGCAGCCACTCGATGTGTCTCTTTTACGTTGATGTTTCTCTCTCTCTCTCTCCCTCCCACTTTATTTGAACAAAAAGTGGAAAAATGGCCTCGAGTGAGGATTAAATCAATCAATCAATCAATCAATAAATAAATGAAAGTGCTTTCCTGAGCCCTGGCCGGTTTTGCTCAGCGGTTAGACCACAGAGTCCTGGGTTTGGTTCCCACTAAGGGCATGTACCTCGGTTGCAGTTTGTCTCCAGCCTGGTTGGGGTTGTGTGGGTGGCAGCCACTTGATGTGTCTTTCTCACACCGATGTTTCTCTCTCTCATGCGCTCTCTCTCCCTCCCGCTCTATCTGAATATAAATGCAAAAATGCCCTTGAGTGAGGGTTTAAAAAAATAAATAAATAAATAAAAGTACTTTCCTTAGATGGGAGTCCTGTCCCTTTGATGGTTACAGAGTCGCTGCCATGTCCGACTGCACAGGGCCGGGAGTCCGGTGCAGAGGTGTGTGAGCCCCTAGGAAGGCAGGCCCAGCCACGGGACTTGTCTTTCATGTCTTGGTGCATTTCCAGAGACCTTGAACGTTCACTGGGCTTTGTCATCCCAGCTGTGCTCTCACATCCTGTGTTGATGCTTTTAGCAGCTTCCCCGCCCCCACCGAGCCCCGGCCCCGAGAAGGTAAGGAGAGAATAGCTCATTCCCTTCCCCACTGACTCTCCTTTTACCAACAAGCCCTGCTTTGTACAGCCACACGATCGGCTGACACTGGTGCCTCGTGGGGAAGCACGCAGCCTGGCACAGCCCCGCGGCCTGGGGCCGTCCTGGGCCGTCTCAGGGCAGAGCTGTCCCTGCTCAAGATGGGCAGAGGGCTCTTCACCAGACAGCACTTGTTTCTCGGTTGACCTACCACAACTGTGTTAAAGCTACAGCGAAAATATCTTGAGCTGAATTCCCTCCGTTGTTTCTGTGTGGGACTCATGAGTGAAGAAAGGCACACTTTTCCTGGTTAGCTCTTGTTGCCAGAGCTCTTGGCTCTTGTATTAAAAAATACATATATATTGCCTTTTTCTTTATTTTCTGCTTTTACTCACCACATCCTTTCCAACAACAACAACAGAAAGTCAAGCAAAGGAAAACAGCTATTATTTCCTTTTGGAAGTTTCCTTCCCTTTTGTCCCTTGGTTTGCATGCAGGCAAGCGGAAATCAAATCGAGACATGATGATGAAAATGGCCTGCAGACCTCTGCTGTCGGCTAGACACCATATGCGACTTGAATGACACAGCCCCGTCTTCTGAGAATGTACCTGTCAAAGTCTCGTCGTATCCAACCGCTCACAAATATGGCACACACATGTTTGTTTTTAAAGAGCTTCTGTCAGGCCCCTAAATGAGGCAGCTGTTTCCTTCTTTGTTTCATTCTTGTTCATCTCCTCCCCGAAGGATGTAGCAGCCTCAGTGTCATGGGATTAGAGAGGGTTAAGGGAAGGCACACCCATACACACGCAGCACAAGCCAAAGACCCCAGGTGGTTTTCTGGACTATTTCTTTGCACAGAGGCAACAAGATTCTGTTTTAGAAATATGTTCAGGAGTCCCCAGACTTGCACACCTTCAGGCTGGATGGCTCAGGCCCCAGCGTCAGACACGCTCATCCCGAGCTGAGCATTGCAGAAACGCTGAAACGCTCAAGTCCACCCACAAGACTAAAGATCTCCTCTTGCATGGAGTATGTTCCATCCCCAAACAAGTACTGTAACGTTAGTCAGATTCTGAAAAAGAAACAGAAAATGTGAGAACTTGTAGTATGCTGCTTAGACTCCAGCCCCAAACCCCACAGGGAGGAAGATGCTTGGAGGGGAGAGGTGGGTTCCTCTTGGCACAGCCCCAGCTCTCCTTTGGAACAATTATTTCAATTATTCCTGGGTTGACACAAAGAAGATAAGACAAAAACAACCACTGAGCTGCTCAGCAAGTGTTTTTGCTCCCTTGCAACTAACAGTAAAGAGGCCCGAGACCAAAGGTGTTGTCTGGCTGACCTGCAGCCTCTGCCCCAGACCCCGTGTGCTCACCTCAGCAGCCTTGTCTGGTTTGTGCCTCATCCCTCACCATCCGTCGTTCGGTGCAGGAAAGAATAAATTGGATGTTGGAGCCACCATCTCTGCTTTGCCTGATTTCTGTCGGGAGCTGGCAGGAGGAAATGATCTGTTCCACTCAACGTAATTGTCATGCTTAAAGCCCGGGGAAAAAGGAGATTTTGTTTGGAATACGGCATGACTTGCAGTTAAAATGGATTTCAGAGTCTCAGCTGTAATATGGGAGGACGAAGAGAAGATTTCGGATCAGGGCTTTGCGTTTTAGCCGGACAGTCTAGGCTGGGCCGTCTTCCCCTGACTGCGCCTGGCGTCCTCGGGTTTGTCATTCGTGAAGTTGTGCTCATCTGGAGCACAAGATGCGTCACTTGCCATCTTTTAAAACTTTTTTCTGAAGTATATTCTGCTTAGATTTTCTTCTAAATCATTTAAAACCCTCCAGGGAAGGGAAGGAAGAGCCCACATTCGATACCCCTGGGACCAGAGCTCTCCAAAGCGGCCTCCTCATTTAACACCAGGCGGTTCTTAGTCTGGGCTTTGGGGGTGGGATTGCTCGTGTCCGGCATGGACAGGCCGCGGCCCATGAAGAAGGAGTCAGGTCCTCTGTGGCGGAGAAATCTATTGCCCGTGTCTCTAGGGCTCAGCTGCCTCCGTGGGCCATCCCCGGGCCTTCCTCTTAGGGAGAGAGCCAGGCAGAGCCTGCTGATGGGTGGTGCCTGCTCCTTTTCGCGGATGCCCACAGGCACAGGGTTTCTCTTTCAAAGCTCTCCGCGTCCGTGGCAGAAGTGCAGAGTGGCGGCACTCACTGTTGACGCTTAGAGAAGTGGGTGCCCGGGCTTCTCTGTAGTGCGGAGCCCAGCTGAGAAATCAAACAGTTCCCAAGCGAATGCAGTGCAAGGGCAAAGTCAGTTGAGTTTTACCGGAGGTATCGCGTTGTTGCCACAGTGTAGTACCTACCATGGTAAATGGCTAATATATGTTATGTGTTTATTAATAACAAAGATTGTCGTTCCCATTATCTCATAGAGTTCTGGTTGACTTGTTTTGATATGTGCCTCTTAGTCCTTCAGCAGATCCTCTTTTACGCTGGGTACCCTCGTGGCTGACAGTGTCTGGAAGGGGTGACCTTATCTCCAGGATGCACAAGGCAGAGTTGGGAACTGGAAGAGGCCCCAGGGAACCAGTCAGAACTGTGCCAAATGCACAGCCAGGAACACTGAGTTGTTTTGTAGAGGCCACAGGTGTAGACAGCCTAAGACTTGTGACTCTGACATGGAATGGCCCCTCTGGAGCAGCGAGACCACCCAGTGGGTTTTGGAAATGGTTTCTCAGCTGTGTCACCTCATCAGCCGTCCTCATTGCTAGAGAGCTCTCTGTCCCCCCAAACTACACACGGCTTTGCCGTCTCTTAGGCCTTCCCTGATAAAAGAGGGGAGTGCCCTTCTGTTTTCAATGCATTGAGGATGCTTCTATTTCATATATCCCACTGTACCTAAATTCCGAAAACCTGAGAAAGTCTTTGGGGATGGCACCCAGCGGGAATCTAGGAGACTGTTTGCTTCCTTAGACCCTGAAGCAGTTGGAGGAGAAGCGAAGGGCCTTTGGAAGCGAAGAGAGCGACAGGAGCCACCGTGCTGAGCAGGGGTCCAGGCGTTCACTGGGGCACCAGGTCCCACCAGGGGCACGGCATTGCTCTGCCCACCTCCCGTCTTGGAGTCCTTCTTTCCAGACTTTCTCCTTTCCCTCCTGTCCTTGCACGCCTTTGTCTTTGGGGCTGGATGACTCTCTTTACCCTGCAACTATGGCAGTAGGACAGGAAGCATAGCACTCTTCTGAGGAGGCATTCATTGCACATCAAATGTCCTTCCAGAGTGGCCTACGACTTTAGTTACCGTAAATAAGTGTTTCCATGGGAAACTGTTCCAGAGAACTGATGCGCAATGAATGCAATGCTGGCGATCTTTGGAGGTTATTTAGAGTTGAGAGGATAGAGAGATGAATACACCGACTATCAGAGGAGGACTCACTGAACAAGAAACATATGACAGAGTTCTGGAAGGATTGGTGGGATTTTATAGGCTCGGGAGTGAGGAAGTACAACCCAAAGGTAGAAGGCAGGTCTCCAGAGTAGGGGCCTTCCAAGTGGGGGCTCAGGGGCAGGGGTAACTGGGAATGTTTATTTTTGGGAAAAGTTAGGTCATGCAGAAAAGAAGTAACGCAGCAACCCTGAGACTGTTACCTTAGAAAGACCTGCTTGCAAGGTTGGCTCCTTGTCGTCAACTGGGAACTTGAATTTTGGGAGAGTTCCCACCATCTCTGATAAGAAGGACTCACGGTGCCCTAACTGGTTATGCCAACAGTATGGTTTATGCTGGATGCCTGTTTCCCTCCAGTAAGTCTGGACTTTGGGTGGGTGCTAGGCAGAGAGTACCCGAGCGATTCCGCCCCTAGTGAACACCCTGGGCACCGAGTCTCGAATGAGCTTCCTGGTAGACAGCATTTCACGAATACTGTCACTTGTGACTCTTCTGGGGCAAGACTCTTAGAAGCTTGTATCTGGTTTCCTCCAGACTTCACCCCAATTACCATTTCCCTTTGCTGATCGCGCCTTGTATCTTTCTGCTGTGATAAATCTCAGCCATACGGACCTCTCTACACTGAGTACTAGCAAATCATCGAAAGTAGGGTGGTCTTAGGAACCTCAACACATAAATATATTGCTGAATTTTTTTTTTTTTTATCCTCACCCGAGGACATTCTTCCATTTTTGTACAGATAGAGTGGGAGGGAGAGAGAGGAAGAGAGAGAGAGAGAGAGAGAGAGAGAGAGAGAGAGAGAGAGAGAGAGAGAAACATCGACGCTAAAGGGACACATCGAGCGGCCGCCACCCGCATAACCAACCAGGGCCAGGGACAAACCGCAATCAAGGCATGCGCCCCTAGTGGGAACCGAACCCGGGTCTCTCCAGACTGCAGGCCAACGCTCCAACCACTGAGCCAAACCGGCCAGGGCTGGTGAATATTTTTATACTGTGGGGTAGGGAAAAAAAATAACCTACTTACTCAAAGACACCTAGTACCTGAAATAAGTCATTTTTCCCCATCCTTTCACAGAAGCTCATTTTAATGATGAGAAAAATTTGTGTGCTTTGCAGAAAGAAATGTGGAGAAGCCCACTTCGGAGGCAGAGCTGTTTTCACGTTGTGTTAAACTTATTATGAGTAAACTACAGTTTTAGCAGTTGCTAAAATATGTTTTGTGAGAATATGTGTTCTTGGACTTACAGAAATTCAGACGGCGTGTTCAAGAATCCACACAAGTGCTAAGAGAACTGGAAATTTCTTTAAGAACCAACCATATTGGGTAAGTGTGCCCGTTTAACCTTGTAGCTCCGAGGTTTTTGGACACTTTACAAAGTGACTCTATGACAGCCAAAGAGTTACGCTTCCTTACTGTTCATTGTAAGTGAGGAGAGTGAGGGTTAGATGTGTGGAACCTGTGTTGGTATTTGAATTGCTCACTGTACAAGGATCTGTAGAAGCAGGACAGACAGTCCTTGGTTTGGGATATCTGTAACCATTCTAACATTCTCGGCTTGGATGCCGTGGTAGGTGCTTGGGCTCTTGTGTGCATAATAATTCTTTGGCAAATTAGGAACCCCCAACAGGTAACATAGACAGAGATCCTGGAAGATCTGGGAGCTGCCTATCTGAAATTGCTCCTTCCTTCTTTCCTCAATTCCCTGGCCTTTCTGACCAGAAGGCGACGAAAGCTGGACTGATGTCACCTGGGACACCTCAGTGCACGTGTTACTTTGTTCTGAGTCTCTTCTGCCTACATCTCAAACTTTCAGGACCGTGAAATAAATGTAAATCCACTCTAGAAAATAAAGTTTGAGGAATCTCTGCGCTAAGCATGTCTTAAGGGTTTTCATACGGCAACATGGTTGCTTTGCCTCAAGCAAGTACAACTTTATGACATTTTCACTTATTCCTGGGATGGCATAATCGTAAAGTACCTTAAAACAAGATGGTTTATCTCCAAGGCAGAATGATATCAGGTATCCTATTTGTAACCTGAGTTCCTCCTAAAGTTTCTGTTTGAACCCCAGCAAGTTATTTAACCCTCTGGGTTTTGAATATTTGAATTTTATAATGAGAAGATAATAGACTTTAGATTTTTTTAGAATTTTCCCCTTTGGCATTTTTTGCAGGTCTGTTGGAAATGAAGTTCTACATATGTGTTATGTTATAGTTTTACAGAGTAGTCTGTAAAACAAACATAGTACATAAATAACAGTTTACTTCTACTTTAGACTGTTTGCTATAAGCCTTTCAAATGGTAATTTTCACAGTTATTTCAGAATAAGTTTTTTAAAAATTGCCGAAATGCAATGTTGAAATCAACCCAGGTGGCGCCTGGGTGAGACTGTTTATTTCCTGAAGGATAACTGCACATTTGTCACCTCGAGAATGGAGTACTTGAGAAATGAACTGATTCTACCCTAAGGTCGAGAGTCACCTTTATCCCAGAAAACGGGCTATAAAACAGTGGATCATGGAATCATGATTTAGAAGTTGCAGAGAAATTAAGTGTTACCTAGTCTCTCATTTTACAGAGAAGGTGAGAGATCCCACAAAGTCTGCAGCTGTAGAGCCAGGTGCTCAGGTTCAAAATGCTGTGTTCATTTTCTTGTGTTGCCTAATCTGGCAGCTTTTTCCCTGAAAGGAAATAAGATAATCAAGGCTCTGGGATCAAAGTAATGAGGCTTGTCTGTTGGGGGTGAAAGTGGTGGTAATTTAATATAGTTGGGCATCCAAGCTTAGGAAATTTACATACTTTCCAATATTTGTGGATTGGGAGCTAGATTCCATTTGGTAAGGTCTAGCCCTATACTGTTGGCACCACGTCTGGACTGAAAGTGTTGGAATGAGCTGCAGCCAGGATTTCTACAAATTGTCAAAAAGCATTTCTTCAAGCATTGCTGGAATAATGTGAAATTGACCATCAAATACCAAAGCAAGATGATCATTTCCAATACAAAGTTGGCTGGTTGGGTTGAAGCCAGTGCAAATCTGCAAGCAATTGGAGTGGTTTGTTGTTTGGGATACTGTAGGCATGTTGAAAGATTCTTACATTGCTTTCGTCTTCCAGCTTAGGTTTTCTGTGTCTACCACCTATGTGGGGCACTCTGAAAGCTTGGGCTTAAGCAGCAGAAAAATGCATGGCGGTGCATTGTCTGTCTGCATGCAGCTGACCTAACCTTATACAGAATGAAACCACACACCAGGATTTTGACCTTTCTTGCCTGTCCTGAAAACCTCAACTGAACTCTTCATTATGGAAACTAACTGGCTTGAACTCATCTGGCTGGGAAATTTTCTGAAAAGTTACTCAATAATGTGAAAATAATCAATACAATGCAGAATTTTTGGAATGCAAGGTGCTCAATAAGGGATCCAAAGATTTTTTTGTACTCTTTAAGGTACCATAGTAGATAGTAATTGGGTGCCCATTTTCCTTATGGAAAGAGAGATCTTGGTTCAGATTTTTGCTATGCCCCTTATTTGTTATTTGACTTTAGATTAGTTATATAAACTCTCTGTGCTTTCCATATGATCTAAATTAACTTAGAAAATGAGGATAATAATACTCCAAAGGAATGTTGTAAGGAGTAAATTAAATAACTTCTAAAAGATGTAATATAGGGTTTAATACATAGTAATTACTATGTGATAGCTGTTATTTGTTGTTACGCTTGTTGAAAATAATATTATATCTAATAATTCAACAATATTATATAATGTATCCCTAAGGCATTCTGTGCAGAGAACATTTGTCTTCTCTGTCTGAAATGACCCTGACACCTAGGAGATTGTTGCTTATCAGAAATTAAAAGTAAGAATTACATTTAAAATCTACTCATCCTAAAAAATTATTCTTGGCACATACTTGCATTTCAAGGTTAAAGTCTAGTGCTTTGTTGAGATAACATTTCAAGCTATAGCTTGTCAAGCAAAGGGTTTGTTCTGAGTTTTTATATTAACCTAAAACTCCATAAATGGAGCAGTCTTCTGAGAAAGAAAATTAATTTTCTTTGAGCCAAATTGAAGTAAGAATTGAACTAGAAATAATCAAATTCACTTACGTTTAGGAATTATAACGATAGAGAAGAATTGGATTATGGCTTATCCAAGCTTTTGAAGTGACTTGAAATTCCCTTGAAGGGAGACAAGTAATGCTGAGACACATTGGCCAGGCAGTGTGAGTAGGCTTATGTCACAGTGTCTTGGATATCAGGGTGACAGATAAGAGTCAAGTGGCAGCGATAGTGGTGAGTTGAAGAGATTGACAGGCTTTGTTCCATGGAACTGAGGTGTAGGTTCTCTCTCCTTGAAGGAAATTCATTTTCGTAAAACTCCCTATTATGATAGCAAATTAATTTCCCTCCCGAGTACAAAGTCATAGAAATTCTGAAAGATGCTTGCTTCACTTTATCTGGCTGGGAGAGCAGAGAGATGAGGTGGGAGAATGTGCAAGCGGGCAGGGTTGTGGACGGGAAGGAAGCCGGTGACATCTTCCCTCCTGGACTTCCAGCTGCTCTGTGAAACTGTGGGCAGGGCCAGGCCCAAAGAGGAAGGAGCAGAGAATAACTCAAGCTGGTTTTAGGAGGGTATAAAATATGTATGGGGTGTGTGCATCTATCTAGCTAACCTATAATTAATTCATTCTTAGGCGGTCCTTTTTGGAAATTCTCAAGATCATAATCATTTTGTCATGTATTAAGCATTTTATTAGGCACATTAAATGTATTATTATCTTATTTTTTTACAAAAGCTTGTTATTATTGTCTTTTACCTCAGAACCTCCATTTCACAGACGAGAAAACCGAGTCAGCTATTAAGTATCTTGCTCAAGTCCACACAATTTAGAAGCACTGAGATTCATATCTAAATATGTCCAAAGCCTGTCATAAAACCAACAGTTCTCAAACTTTTTATTTTCAGGACTCCTTTACTCTCTGAAATTATTTTGAACCCCAACAAGGTTTTATTTTTGTGGGTTTTATCTATTAACGTTTACCATATTGGAAATTTAAATGGATACATTTTAAATATGCTTCTTAGTAAAATTTAATATTCATGAAATATTTAATAACTATAAATATATAATACAAAATAAGAAACATAACATAGCACAAATAACATATTACATAAAAACAACTATTTTCCAAAGCAAAAAAGAAACTAGCGACGGGAGTGCCATTCATTTCCATGTTTATAGATCGCCGCCGCGGCAGCTGTATTCTCCCGTCTCTGCATCCGATTTGTTGTGCTGTGTGGCTTTGGTTGATGTATATGAAGAAAACTGGGCCTTACACAGGTACATACTTGGAAAAAGGAGGAGCTTTTTTTTTTTTACATTTTTGACATATAATTTAATTTCCTTTTAATAAATTTTTTTTTTTCAATTACAGTTTACATTCAGTATTATATTGTATTAGTTTCAGGTGTACCACATAGTAGTTAGACAATCATATACTTTGTAAAATGGTCCCCCCCACTCCCCTGATATTTTCAGTACCCAGCTGGCACCGTACATAGTTATTACACTATTATTGACTATATTTTCTATGCTTTGCTTTACATTCCTATGATAATTTTGTAACTACCAATCTGTACTTCTCAATCCCTTCACCTCTTTCACCCAGTCTCTCAACCACCTTCCCCTCTGGCAACCTGAATCTGTTCTCTGTCTGTTTCTGTATTGTTTGTTCATTTATATTGCTCCCCAGATTCCACATAGAAGTGATATCTTTCTCTGACTGACTGACTTTACTTAGCATAATACCCTCTAGGTTCCATGCTGTTGCAAATGGAAAGATTTCATTCCTTTTATGGCCAAGTAATATTCCATTGTATATATGTACCACAGCTTTTTAATCTACTCATCTATTGATAGATGCTTGGGTTGCTTCCATATCTTGGCTATTGTAAATAACACTGCATTGAACATAGGGGTGCATATATAAACTATTGTTTTGGATGTCTTTGTATTTATACTCAGAGTGAAATTGCTGGGTCATAAAGTAGTTCCATTTTTAATATTTTTGGGGAACCTCTATAGTTTTCTATAGTGGCTGCACCAGTCTGCATTCCCACCAGCAGTGCACAAGGGTTCCTTTTTAGGAGGAGTTTTAAAATAACTTTTCCTGATAATTATGGATATTCTTGTTTGATATTACACCAAAATTTAAGAGGTGGCAATTTCCTTTTTTTAAAAAAAGATTTTTAAATTTACTTTTAGAGACAGGAGAAGGAGAGAGAGAGAGAGAAACGTTGGTGTGAGAGAGAAACATGGATTGGCTGCCTCCTGCAGGCCCCCTACTGGGGTTGAGTCCACACCCTGGGCAAATGCCCTGACCTGGAATGGAACTGGCAGCTCTTTGGTGCTTGGGATGACGCCCAACCAACTGAGCCATACCAGCCAGGGCAAGAAGTGGCAACTGCTTCAAGTTAGCTGCAGTGTGAAGTCTGAAACTGAACCAGTGACTTTTTGTGCTCTGTTATGTTCAAGTCCGTTTCTTGTCTTATACTTGAATGTCTCTTTACTCATTAGTAATTTTTTACTATCATAAATTGGGCATTTGGAAAATAAGGTCTCACTGACTTAATCTGATCTCATGAACGCTAACACATTTTATTCTACACTATAAAAACAGCCACATTTGTTAGTAATCACTGCCCTCACTGGAGTATACTTCAAGTATTGAGAAGCCATCAAGCTCGTGGTAGTGCATACAAGTGTTCCAGAATTCTTTTTTGGTTTGTTTGTTTGAAACCTCAAATTGTATCATCGATGACAAATGCCATCAGTTATTTTCCTCAAAATGACAGGCTGACTTCATTGACTTTTGAGAAAATACCAGCCCAGGACCCAAGACAGAAGAACCATAGTCTGTGGGTCATTTTCCACTCCATGCAGAACGGCGGCCACTGGGTTTGCAACACGAACGGCTGCACAGGTGCTTTTCCTCAAGACAACTGTGGCACCGGGCGGAGGGGGCACCCCAAGTGCTTTGTGCGCCTCCCACCGTGCCTGCGAAGTTAAAGATGTAGGCTCAAGGAAGACGCTCCCGTAAAATCAATTGTTACTGCTTCACTAAGAATGGGTTTCGTGAAGCTGCCTTGTATCCTCTCAAGGGTGTGGAGTGAAGAAGGCAATGAACAGGTGGATTCTTTGGTGGCAGCAATGTTACCACATTTCTTCTGTACCATCAGTACAAGTGCCAGCACAGTGACCAAAACAACTGTTTTCTCACTATTTGTGTGAAGATACCTGTAACTCCAAAGACCCCTGGGAGGGCCTCAGGGACCCTGGTGGTGTGTGGGCTTTCCATGAAGAACCAGTTGGTGACACTGTCTCCTAGATTGGGTCGCTCATGATGAATCTGGGCGGTGCTTCTCCCCCCCACCCCCATGGTTTTTCGGCCACGGCGGTTCCCACTGTGCCTGTAGCAGCTCTCTAGGAGACTGGCAGAGAGAATTCACCATGTGTCCCTTATGTTGTGTGTCTAGATGAGAATAATCAAGTTCTAAGATTTGTGGGGGACACAGAGAAAACAGCAACTCGGACATGAAGCTTTGACCTGTCTCCAGTAAAACAGTAACTACTGGCATCTGCGCTTAGATCTCTTCCTTGAAGGGTTTTCCAGAGCTGTTTTTCATGACCACGTCTTCTGAGCAGCTGATTGGGAATTTGCCTGATCCACTTTTACAACACATGGTAATTACAGTGAATCTGTGAGGTACTCAGTAAATGATGCATACTGTCAGAGTCAGAAATAATTTTACTTTCCGAAACCTGTAATTACCCAGTTTGAAACCGTCTGCACATTGGTCATATATAAAACAGTGTGTGTAGCATGCACAGAGGAAATTGACTACAGGAACCCTGAATTTATGCTATTTCATTGCATGATTATGTACATACATCTGCAGAATGGGGCCTCCACATATTTTTTTTTTATGTCTTTAGGTTCAAGACACTGCTTTGAAAGTTGCCTTTTTTCCTTCATCTTTACTCATTTTCTTTCTATCTTCTTTCATTTCTATAGAAGTTCCCTCTTACCTCTGTTCTCTCTATCTACAGAATATCCCAAGTGTGGAAGGAATAGGGAGCGTGGGGGAAAAGTAAAAGCTGGTTTTTTTCTCTCCAGTGTATAGCTTTTTGTTGTTGCTGAAATGAACTCATTTGATACCTGATACCATTTGACAACGTGGGTAAAGGTAGTCAGTCACCCGTGATGGATTTTAAATGTATTTCCTACATCACCTACGGGTTCCTGGGCCAGGTCGTCTTGTAGCGTAGGAAGAGGTTGGCTGCGTGAAATGAGACCTCTCAGAGGCCCGGCATGACACCCGCAGGCTGGCTTGTTAGGGACTGAGCAGCTGACTCCTGAATTTCAATTTGAAAGTTGCTTTTAAGGCACTTTTGCTCAAAGTCCTCAAGTGGGAGTGGGGGTACTGATAAGGGCATTGAACTGAAGTAAAAGAAGCCAATCACTATTCTGTTCCTGCATCAGAATATACGCATATTAGCACTGGGGTCAAGAGAATTGTAGGTCTGGCTGTTCTTGGCTATTTCCTGTCCTTTCCTTTCTTCCTCTCCTCTTTCTCTCTCTCCCTCCTTTTCTTGCTTTTATTTTATTAACTCTGAGTCATTTGCCCCCTATCCAGTTGGAGGCTCAACTTCCTTTCATTTTTTTCCAACTATAAGGGAACGTGTATTTAGATAGGATCAGAGGGGGAAGTGAGCCGTAGACGAAATGGGCTCAGGAAACAAGCCACAGAGGCAGAAGAAGGGCCTTTGGAGCTTAGGAGAGAGAAAGAGGCAAGGAAACAGCCTGGACCCCGTGGTGACTTTTCCTGTTAAAAAGATGACCCCCCCCCCCCCATACCCAGCTCTGGGGATTCCTGCTGTGCACACAACCCCAAGGGAGTTCCAGTGGTGCAGTCAGAGCCCATAGGCCAGGCCAACCGAGAGGCCCAGGGGTTTGAACTTCAGGAGCTGCTAGTCATCCAGTCCTCACTGTGACATTGAGCCTTTCTTTAGTCTCCTACCAGTTGTCAAAAGAAGAAAATTGTTTTACTGTTTCCAAGCTTCTATTTATCACTGCTTAACAATGTTCACTATCGCCTGAGACCTAGCTGTATAGGGAACAATTAAAACAAATCAAACGAGTCTCTAGAAGCAGATGCCACGAGACTGTGTGTGTATGTGGTGGGTTTGAAATGAAACGTCGGCCCTGCCCAGCGGCTGACCCTGGGAGTTTTGGTAAGCTCTTATGACAGAGCCGCGCTGTGAGGCCCAGGGGTGTGTGTTTGCTTGCCAGGGTTGCCACGCTGGGTCTCTTTAAAATGAAACGTTATCTGCTTACGCGTGGCTGTGCGAAGTGCACACATTTTGTGATAGTCTGCCTCCGAAGCAAGCTGTCTGTTTCCCCTGACCTTGCTGCCTGTTGGAACCACCTGCAGACATGAGCTGACATCCTGGAGATGACGGGACTGCAAGAAAAGTGAACTTGGAGGATAAAACAAAAACAAAGAAAGCATCCTCCAAAAAACAGGCATCCCGAGTCCTCCCGGGTTTTTTTCTTCCTTTAAGACAGAAACCTCAAGGGGCAGCTCATCCTTAAGGACACAGGGCAGGATTGCCCTTCTGTTGTTCCAGCAGCTTCCATAGTAGCTGCTGCGCCCGCAGCTGCTGGACCTCGTGGGCTTGGTGTGCGTGGAAGAAGGCAGCCATTTGGGGATGCCCTTGGCAGATGTACCGCGTTTCATGTCTGTGATAGAAGCAGGTGTTATTTGTTGGAGTTGCAAATCTAGTGAAGGCTTCATGGGGTCTCACACGTTTTCTGAAGGTGGACACCCTGGAGGAAACCTGTAAGGTGGGGTAACAGGTATTTATCCTCAGTACCTGAGGGTTCTGTTTGACCAGTCTACTTCATCTCTCGGAGTTATTACGTAAAATGAATAAACATGTTAAAAAACCAGTGAGCTGCATTCGAATTTACCATTCAAATGCAAGGTGGCACCTTTTTAAAAAATGGATTTTGGAAAAACATGGTATTTGTCACGTCTCAACTCTGAGGATGGTATGCGTGTCTGCAACTTCTTAAAGGTTTTAACATTCATGGAAAAAATTAAGCAAATCATCCCTATCGAATTTCCAGAAGCCCATAAACACGGGTCTCTCATTGGCCAGTTTAGCGGTTTCTGCAGCTTAGTGTGCCAAGAAAGAGCTGAACGCGGATTTGGACTCACGCCTGGATTTCAGTGGTTATGTCGTCATGTCCCCCGTCTGCCTCATTCCCCGTGCAGGCTTGGCTCCTGCAGCAAGCAGGCTGTGGGTCAGTTATGGTGGAAAAAGTACATTTGACAAGTCCCTTTGTAAAGGAAGTTTCTCGGGTTATCTCAAGTCTCTTAAGCAGTAAAATGTGAAGAAGGTCCACAATGCCTTCTGCCCCCTCTGCTTGCACACTGAAGTGTCGTGGTTTCTTCGTTGTGTCTAAAAGCTCCTACCTTGTGTGATGGGGTCTAGGCTCCTAACTGCAATTGTCCTTCAGGCCATGAATGTTTATGGTGGAAAAGCAGAAGTTTTCACTGTAGCCTTTCCTGGCAGAGCACGTGACGAATCTCCCCAATAATTTTTTTCCCCCCCAACAGATGGGTCAGAGAGTTTTTGAATGAAGAAAACAAAGGCTTGGATGTTCTGGTGGAGTACCTGTCGTTTGCACAGTACGCGGTAACGTAAGTAAAGCCTGGCTTGTTCCTTGGGAGTTTCGTGTGGTCGGTGGCCCTATGACACACTGCGCTGACGGGGGACCAGGAGCAGACATGGGGCTTCAGGAGACTGGTTTCCATTCAAGCAACTAAAAGCAAGTCACACGATTGTTGTTAGAGATGCTTCGAAGGCAGGAAAAAAACAGCGGAGTAAAAATTACCCTTGGAGGAGTCCTTACTTTAAAAAGAACCACTTTCTTTAGTGCTCAAGTTACATGTATCCATATGGTTGAATACTCTTGTGCTTATTGAAAGAGGTAGATGATCTGTTGTTGAGTGAATAAGGCAGGATACGGAAGAGTGACTCCCTTTTTATTTAAAACACTGCATGTGTACGTATACTTGTATGTGCTGGTAAACACAGAGGAAGTGAGAAACAGCAGGGTTTCCCCTTTTTTATGTGTACTTGTAGTGTTTGACTTGCCCTTCAGAAAGAGGAAGGGGAAAAAACTGGAGCAGAGCAGGAAAAAAATGAACTTATTTAACCCAGTTTTTGTTCATTCATAACGTTTTCCCATTTGCTTTACTTCTGGAAAGATTTGCAACAGGAACGAAAATTGTACATTTGGATGAGATCTTCTCTTCTCCACATCTCTTCCTTTAATCAAATAATGTTTCTGTGTCCACAGACTCTCACACAGCTTGAGGCAATAACCATTGTATTTTTTATTTGACTGGAGGACATTTTGGCTCAGGTGGTATTTTTTCCCCCTTCAATTCTTCTTTTATTTTTATAATTTTTTTTTTATCTTCACTCAAGGACACTTTTCCATTTTTTGTTCAGATAGAGTGGGAGGGAGAGAGAGGAAAACAGAGAGAGAGAAACATTGACGTGAAAGGGACACATCGAGTGGCTACCACCCACACGACCCAACCAGGGCTGGGGACAAACTGCAACCAAGGTACGTGCCCTTAGTGGGAACTGAACCCGGGTCTCTCTGGACCACAGGCCGATGCTCTAACCGCTGAGCCAAACCGTCCAGGGCCAATTCTTCTTTTAAGAAGCCATAACTGGTTTTGGATATTGCCTCACTCCAGTCAAGTCCTGAGACCTAACCAGATGCTATCTTATAATCCTCATCATTTCCTTGAGAATTTGTGAAGAGAAAGCTATAATTATTCCTCCCTTATAGATGCAGAAACCAAAGGATTAACTGAGACTTGCTTGATGAGTTTCAGTTTTGATAACTTTCGTATATTATATGGAATAGAGTAAGGGAAACCAAAAGACACGTTCTTATCTTCCTGAGAAAGTGTCCTCTGAAATATAATTTTACTTTTTGTAACATACTCTTCCAAAGGTTGTTTGTTATCTTCACCTTGTCAAAACTGCTAATCTCCCTTTACACTTCATATTATACGACACACCAATAATATTACCCTGTTGCATATTTTAAACTCTGGAGGATTATTTATGGAATTAAGGAAGGGCTAGGAAACGTCAGGAGTAATGAAAAGAATGGCATGCTATGTGTTATATATTTGCTGTAATTAACCCTTTTCCTACATCACAATAGAGCTCGCAAACCAGCTTTTCCAACCAGAAAAGGCAACGTCACGGTGAGAGAATTCTCGTCTGTGGCGTAAGATTAACCCCAAAAAAAGATCAGAACTCGGAGCTTTTGCTTCCCAGTCTTCTTTTATTGCATTTGCTTCACATTTTGTACTGATTCGTTTTGGTTTTATTTTGCATTCATCAGCTGAAAAATTATATATAGACACATAATTTATGTTGTTCCTTGAAACTAATGGGCTGGAAAATTTCTTGCTGTTCCTTGGCATGCGACAATTTCCTAGCCCACGGAACATGAAACGACGGCTCTTGCTCCGTCCCTAACGCACAGGCTGTCACTAAGGTAGTTCCTTTTCCTGCTGTGTGAGTTGGGGACCAGCCGAGAGGAACAGGGGAGCACTAAACCCTTACAGAGAGTGAGTGATCTTAAACGTTCCCTTGGCTTACCTACTCCAATAGCAATGATAGGCTTCTATTTTAGTCCTCAAGGATCTATTTGATTACTCAGTTTCCACCTCTTTTCTGTTCAGCACCATTTCCTAAAGCATGACAACATTGTCAGACCAAGGACATTCTGTGCACCAGTCTGTGACATCTGGGTTAGTATTTAATAGATGGAGAGCATCACCCAGTTTACAGATGACTCTTCTAACTAAATATTTTATTTTGGCAATCATACATTTTATAAAATGTCATACTTTTTCCTGAAAAAGTCATAGTCTTTATTTTCAATATGTATTGTAGCTGTTTCTTCTGTGATTGCTTCCAAAATCTTCCAGATGATATTAATTATAGCTGCCTTCTGTTTATTCTCTATCTGATCAGGTGTTGCTTGGTGGAACTATGGGTAGAAACAACTGATAAAATATTTTTTGCGGGGGAAAGCAGAGCTTCTGACTTTGGGAGGGGAAAATGCATAGCACACGAAGGCCTGTCTGTTTAAAAATGCTGTCCCTAAAATTTTACAAGAATGAGCGACTTAACTTGCCATTTATTCTAACATGGTTAACATGAGTAATAACCTCAAAAAATGTCAGAGAAACAACAGTCCTACTTTAAAGAGCACCACATTGGGAAGCTATTCCAAAATCAAAGCACATTCATAAGTTTGCGAGTAATGCATCACATATGGTTGGAAAACACACTTGCCAACACACTAGGAGAAAATGCTCAGTGAAAATTGATGGGTAGGAATAAATTAGTATGAGCCTAACATATTGACATGTTAAAGCAAAATGAAGACATCTGTAAGAGTGCTTCCTCCCCCACCTTCCATCTTAGCAATGTTGGCAATCGGTAAGGTAGCGAATTGTATAGTAAAATAAAATAATATATCACTATTTAATTTTTGCTGTTGTTCGGCTACTTTGCCTGGCCCGGTATTTGTCATTCTGTGTATATTCAAAGCTACCACTGAGTCCATGGACGTTCTTTGGTATTTCCCTTTTTTAGTTTTTTTTGTTGTTGTTCGCAAAGACGTCCCACATTAAGGTGCAGACATATAAAAGGGAGGAACACGTTTGCATACCCACGTGTTTGTGTGAAGGCGAGTCTCTAAGTCTTCGTGGCATTTCTCTTTTGTTTTAGTTTTGACTTTGAAAATGTGGAAAACACTGTGGAGAGCTCGGTGGACAAATCAAAGCCCTGGAGCAGGTCCATCGAGGACCTGCACAGAGGGAGCAACCTGCCCTCCCCCGTGGGCAACAGCGTGTCCTGCTCGGGAAGACATTCTGCACTGCGGTGAGTTTCTTTAATCAGGAGGGAGGCAAGGTTGGTAGGATACACGGGGACAGCAGGGACCCCGCTTCTGTGATGACACTGGCCACAGAGCACTTCCATTTCCAGGGTTTTCAAAGGCAAGTTTCTTCAGGAGTTCATGGGATCATCACTGGGGCCACACTCTGTAGCATTAAGTAGCTCCCAGGAAACACTATTCCTTCACTCAGCACAGAGAAAATTCTGCTGCCAAGTGATCCAACAACAGAGGAGTCTCCGTGGGCAGATACATTTCCGGAACCAGGGAGATGCTGACTTTGTGGTTTAGGCTCTGTTTTCTGGGTAGAGGCAGCACACTGAGATTTGAGAATCTCAAGAATGCCTTGCTGCTACCTGTACCCTGCTTCCCCTGTCCCTTCCTCCAGTGGTAGGTAGCTCAGGTGTGTGTTCTGTGGGATGTTACCGTGATTATTTTTAGTAATGAGATGTCTTTAAGCATGTTTCTTTGGTTAGCTGTGCTCAACTGTCAATCTTCTATTTCCTTCCGAGGCGTCCTTCTCTGGTCTCCCCTGGCTGGAATACCACCCTGTTAAGGGAAGGTGGGTGCTGACCCCCTGTACCACTAATGGGTATAATATCGCGAAGTTGTTCATTCACTCATCCCTGCAGTTATTCATTCACTGAAAAATATCTCTCAGCTTCTATAATTTGTCAGGCACTATACTTAGAGTTCATGTACATGGGGTGTAAATCAAAACTGTCGACGGAGATCACCTAGAGCCAGTTGAGAAAGGAGTTTAATAAAAATGTTTGTTAATAAGCCCCTTGTTCCCAAATGTTGCTCACACTTTGTAGCTTGAAAAGTTTACCTCACTTATTTCAGGCTTGGCCTGGCAGGTGGACTTGGTTCCTGTCCGTGTTGAAGGCCACCAGGGTGCTAGGTCTTTGCAGTCGAATCCACTGCAGTGGTCAGGCTGCAGTCAGTGAACGTGTGCGTCTGGTAGCCTTTTCATTACCGCTTGTCCCTTTGACTTGGGTTTTGGTCATGGGAAGTTCAAGACTCTGTAATGAAATTCAGTTCTGCTGAAGGATTTGACATTTGAATATGATGCTTCCAGTCAGCCTTTTGGGCTTTTTGGTTTTGTTTTGTTTTGAAATGCCAAAAAATATTAATGGGGTTAGAATGGTTCCATAATAATGAAGAGCAGTGTTTCAATTCATCTCATGCTATGTGCAATAGGCCAAGCGCTACATAACCTACTCGTCTGCATCAACTTTACATGTGGACAGGGGTGTGTGGGCCGAGTTAGGAGTTGAAGACAGGCCAGTGGTGCCAGAAGAATTCCCTAATCACCTTGGTGTTGGAGTGGAAATTCTTCCCATTAGTATAGTTATAATTATATGAAAGGGATCTAATTGACAAAGTAGATTTTAATTTGCTTTTCCATCATTTCTTACTTAGAAAGGATCATTTATTGGCTCGCTGTCACCTTAACAAGGATTCATTTATTTAAAATTATTCATTATGCCTGTTTTTGAATTATTAAAGACTGTTCGTTGAGAGCACATTGTTTTTGGTAGAGTGGGAGAGTCAGGAGAATGTGGAAAGCATCCCAGGTCCAAGGAGAGTTGTAATCCTGGACCCTGAAAGGCATGGTACAGAGATATTAGTTCTGATTTACTTCACATTGGCTCCAGGTAGGTCCTGCTAGAATTCATTTTACACTGGAGCAATAGACCAACAGTTTAGAAAGATGGACATGATGGAAATGCTTTTCTGAGAAACTCAGCAACTCTGGTATTTTTGGTTGGCAGCTGTGCTTGAAGATGACCAACTAAGAAACCAACATTACATTCTTCTGTTTTGTGTTTGAACAGTTTCAAGCTCAGGGGCAGGACATTGGAATTTCCTTTTTACTTTCTAGTCACTCAAGAAAATCAATATGGCAGAAACTTTCATGCCACTTGTTGACCTGAGACTTCGGTTTTTGTTTTTAAACAATGTGTATAAATGATATTCCCACTCTTGTGGCTCCTGGATTTGTGCCTGGATTCTAATTCTGTGCTTGGTCATTAGATAGATAGCATCTGTGACATAAAAACAGCAATCAGAAGTACAGGCATATGGTGCATGTTGCTTTTCATATACCCAAAGATCGTTTACTTTTTCTTTCTCTTCCTCCTCCTTCCTCTCTCCCCTTTCTTTCTCTGCCCCCCACACTTCCTTCACCTTTTGGCTTTCTTTTAGTTTCCTTCTTTTTCATTCCGCCATCTCATTTCTGATCGTCTCCTCCTCCTCTACGTTGCCCTTTCGGTTCCCACGGTCTCCCCTTCTTCCGGTTCCATTCACCTCTCACACCACCGCCAGACTGGTTTCTCTGCCTGAGTATCTTCAGTTCAAACACCACCAGAGTTGCTTCTCTTCCTGTTTCCTCTGGAGCAGCTTCAGTTTACATGCTGACGATGAGGCTTCCAGCCAGAAAATCTCGTAAGTCGAGGGTGAAAACGACACCCGAGAGAACTGGCAGTGCATGGTGGCCAGGGATGGCCACGGCTCTCCATGTTATAATATGATAACTCGGGGCTTAGTGTCCTCACCTGCACCCGCTGCCTCTTAAACTTGGAGACCCTCTGTTATCATATTATGATTTCTCATTTTAAGAAAACTTTAAGGTATATTGCATTTTTATTCATATTACAGGGTTTTATTTTTGGAAAGGATATTAATCATGTTCTATAGAGAGGGTTTATTCTGGTAGCAGTGTTGGATTAGAGTATGTCTTCTATATCCAAAGCAGAATGTAGTCCCCTTACCCCTGTCTCCAGATCATAATGTAGACTGAGTAATCTTATCCTCTGTCACTTGGTAGAAGACATGAAATTGTAAGAAATTTAAACCACTTTATAAATGGGACTTGATTAAAGGAAAAAGGAAAAACGTTCTGTTTTTAAACAAAATTCTAATGTGGATGCATGCTCTCCTCTTTATATTCAGACTTTATTTTTTTAACTCTTTATTTTTTATTTTTATTTTTTATCCTCACCCAAGGACATTTTTACATTTATTTTCAGATAGAGTGGGAGGGAGAAAGGGGAGAAGAGAGAGAGAGAGAGAAATATTGGTGCAAGAGAGACACACTGAGTGGTTGCCACCCGCATGACCCCAACCGGGGCCAGGGACAAACCACAACCGAGGTACGTGCCCTTAGTGGAACCGAACCTGGGACTCCGGTCCGCTGGCTGACACTCTAACCGCTGATCCAAACCGGCCACGGCATATTTTTTTAACTCTTTAAAATGGATTCTTATGTACTTTATGACGATATTCACTTTGAATTCTAACTATTAGATTCTGTATTATCATAAATCTGTCGGCTTGGCCAGTGGTAAAAGTGCAGATATTGATGCAGTAGGAACCTGGGTTGTGTTGTTACGTAAACTTAGAGCCCGGTGTCCCTTCACTCAGGACCGATCCCTGTTAATGTGACCTGGGATCTAGCTAAACTAAATGGTGTCGTATATGTGGACGCTGGAATTTTGAAGACAAAGGTTACGTTACTTAAGGTGCAAGAGAGATTTCTAATTTTGAAGACTGTCATGGTTAATGCCACAGGACCTAAATAAGCAGGGACAAAGACAAGAAATAAATGTTTTGAGTTTTTAAAGACAGAGGTGGAACACAAAGAGCCTGGAGGAAGGGCTCAGGTTTAAACTGGGACTTTGGATGATGGCCAGACTGGATCCTCAGGGCAAGCAAAGGCTGTTCCAGGTGGAAGTAAAGCGAAGGAGGATGAAATGAGCAAAATCTTAGGTCAAAGATTAGGCATGCTTGGGAAAGAGGGAAGAACCTATCCTTTCTGGGACAGAAGCTTTGTCATGGGGATGGAGGGTTGTCTAATGGAGAGGTTGGGCCATAGACTGGCAAAGCTGGGAAGACCTTAGAGGTCACCCCAATTGACCTTTCCCACTGTGGTACAGAGACCTAGATCCACATTGCCTTTAAGGTATTAACTCCTATTAATATTTTAGAGTTCAGATTTAGATCCTTGGTTATACATTTTAATACAGTAATCTCATTCCTGGCAACATTTTATAGAGAAGTAATTTTTTAAAAGTATTTAAAACTGGCCACGAGGATAAAGATAGCATTGTTACGGTTTTTATGGGGTGGGGGGCTTTTATCGAGTGTCCACTGTGTGCCAGGCACTGTTCTAGCATCTTCTGTGACTTACTGTTCACAGGGTGGGATCTTTGTACGCTATTCTGCCTGCTTATTTATAGGATGATATACTGTTTTTATATCAAGGTGACTCTTGTCCTTCGCAGGAGGGGCTTTTGTTCCTTCCGAGAAAATGTGCCTTTTTCTACTTCACACACAAGTGTCAACTGAGCTAGTGGAGACCCTGGTCAATATGCTGTACTATTTTATAGCTATTAGCAAATAATGTCATATAGAAATGTGAAAAAAGTGTTTTCTAAACAAATCACAAGATTAAGACAAAAAGTTCTGTATTATTTTCACCTATTTGCAAGTGGGAAGCCATTGAAAGGAAAGTTTATGAAATGAAAACAGTGACTATTTTTATCGACAGGGAGCATATAAATGAACTTTTTTTTTTCCCTCAAATTTTTGTCTCTATGATGTGTTAGAACTGACATAAAATACAGTTGCCATGTACCCATAAGTCGGGCAGGGAAAGACCACATAGCAAAGAACCCTGAGTTGTGGCGTTCGGCTTCCATCCTCCAGGCAGTGGAATGGGAACTCACCCCAGGGGGATGGTCTCAGGCGTAGGATCTGGTGAATGCACTGGAAGTTGATTGGAGGAAACAAATGCGGAGGCAGCTGGCGCTTGGACCTACACACAAAGTACCTGAAAGAATGTAGAGCAGAGGCCAAATATGAAAACATTTCACAATGGACTTGGTGGTCAAAGAGGTTAAAAAAAAAAAAAGTTTTGTCTATGATTGATCAGACGAGGAATAGAACCATTAGTGGAAACAGAAACGTCGTAATCTGGAAGGGATCTTGAATGTCATTTACTTGGACTTTCTTTTTTGTTGATAAGGCACCTGGGACCTAGCTCTAAGACCTTGTTCTTCAAGGAGTTGCCTAGGTCCTGTGAACCTCTTTCCATGTATGGGCTCATGGCTCCTATAGTTTTTTGGCCTTTATTGCAATCAGTACTTCTGTTCATTGCCGTTTTCCTGATCTCTGTAACAGGGATTTTATCTAAAGGTAAGGGAATAACAGCTCTGTCCCAGTTAGCTTATAAAGTAAGGGGTAGTCTAGAAGAGTTGAACTCTTTCAGGCTCTTCTGAGTTCTTTTATTTCAATAAGTAGCATTTACCTTCAATTTTAATTGTTGGGGGTGGGGGAAATCATCTAACCTATTAACTTAAACCATTATAGTATCACATGAATTCCATAGTTAGAAGCTGAAGCACTTCATATCTTGATTCATAACATGGAGCTTTTGTGTATTTTCCAGTTTATATGAATTAGGAATGTAATATCTGAAGTGCTCATCATTCCCTTTCTCTTTCCACTTTTCCCAAATTGAACAAAATCAACTCAGATCTTTTGTAGTCTTTATTATTGAGAGTTGTCATCTGTATTTTATTCTACAAGTATTTCTTCTCCTTAACTCCATTTATTTAAAATATTCCCTATAGGAAGATATTGAAGAATCTCATCATTTTCTATAGATGCCAACTTAATGGGGGAAAAACTACAAAGAAAACTATATTTAAAAAATTATTCTCATTAGGTGAGATGGTAGATGTTGATAAGATTTTTATTAACACTTAATTTAGAAAGGCAGAAAATACTGTTAAGGAGTGGAAGGAAAAGGAATGACGAAGAGAAAGTCATTATAGGAAACACTCAAGTTTTATTTCTTAGGGAGGAAAAATGTTGAAGATACTCCTTAACCTGATGAAAATCTGAGGTTGCAGAAAATGAAATAATCGTCTATAGAATAAAGATTTTCTAAATTTGCAGAGTTTACAAAAATCTGTAATTACAGACTTTCCACTTTACTTCTCGGCACATTGTAAGCATAAACAACTGAAAGCATTGGATTATTATATTTCTGATTTTTATATTTCTTTATTTATTTGAAGTTGCAAAAAAAGAGCATACGTGGATTAAGAATGTACCTTCCAAGTTTTCAGCTTCAAGTTTAATGGCTCTGCTAATAAAAATGGTGATAACCTTAATTAAATATAGCTTATGGGTGCACCATACCAACAAATTTGTCCAGCATTTCCCACCATGAGCTTAACTTCATTTTATTGTGTCTTTGATCCAGTGGAAAACCAACAGAGAAAAGCTATGTGGAAATCGAGACACAAGTCACCTAGCCAGTGCATTGTTGGGGATCTGTCTCACAGATTCTCAGATCAGTGGAGATGATAGGGTTCAGGATCTGCCTCACATTGTGAGATTAAATGAACAGTTCCTGTAAAGAACCTGGCACAACAGTGAGTAGTCAATAAATGTTAGCTATCTAGATTGAGGGAAACACTGAAGATGACTCAGCAGATTTCTACAACTGTGGTCTGGTACTTTCATCAGCAAGATTTATTATATACTTAACATGTGAAGGGTACTTTGCCACGTGCTGAGAATACAGAAAGGTACATTAAATAATATATTTGTATATGACTGATAAAGGACTTGTTCATATTTACATTGTTACGTCTTCATAAGATCTTTGGGAGGTAGTCAAGGATTATTAGCCCCATTTTACAGATGAGGAAAAGCTGACGTCAGAGAAATATCCATAGCTAGTAAGCGACAGAGCCAGGATTTATAATCAAAATCTCTTGACTTCTTTCCACTGTGTCCCATTGTCTTTACGATTTAATTGAGAAAAAGTGCGTACATGTTTGTGTATGCTCATGCACCCTAACACATGTTACATATCATATGAGTATAACCAGAACTAATGCTATGGAACTCTAGAGTCTAGAGTAAACAACAAAACCCACGGAAGATTCATAATGTGGTCTGGATGTGAATAACGGTGGGTAAGACTTGGAGGCGTGGCTAGGAAAGGGGAGGAGGAGGGAGGGTGGTGTGAGCAGTGAATCGGTGGTAAGACAGTGGTTTGTTTAAGAAACAATGAACAGATGAGTCTGGAAGTAGTTTAGAGCCCGTTTATATAATATTTTGAAAGCCAGGCTATTGAACTGCCCTTTCAGCTCACTGGCAATGATTTACTGAAGGTTTTTTGAGAAGACATTATTTGGAATACACAGAAATATTTCTATCCCAAGGTCACAGGAGATAGATGGCTTCACTGCCCACTTCACATAGGGATGCATCCTGGTTAGTTAGAAAATGCCTTTGACAAAGGGAATATAATGGAAAATCAGCAAATTAAGACTAATAATGGCTCTCCATTCATTTAAAGAAAGACTGTTCATTTACCTACTCTATTCAGAAAGCAGGTACTGAGAACTTTTGATTTTCAGGTTCTGTTCTAGATGTCATTTGGTCCTATAATGGGAAATGTAGATGAACATAAAATTTCAATAACTATAAAAAAGGTACATTAGGAGTTTTGTGTACTTTGTGTCTGTCTGTTTCCCTCTCTCCCTTTACCCCCCCACTTGAACTATCTTGATTCAACTCCTTAAGCTCTGTTTCTTTTGGCGATAGAGCCAGAAAAGCCAGAAAAGGGCTTGGCTTTTTTTTTAGCGTCATATATTTTATGAGTTTAAATGATAGAAAAAATATGCCCAAGTGACGTCATGTCTGAAGGGTAAGAAAGAGGGAACCTAAAATGCCAAATCTTGGTAAAGTTCTGTTAGCCCAGACTTTGGGACCATAAAAGACTAGGACAGTTGTGCCAGACGACGGGACACAGCCAGTCGGCACTGCATTCCAGGCGTGTTGAACCCTTACATAGCTGTCAAGGTGGTTCTAATTACTGGTCTTTATTTATAGGTAGACAGTTTGATATCTGAATAATTAGATTGTTTGAAAAAACTTTTTATGAGAGAAAATATATATACCTTTTCTTTTTCCTGTTGCCAGAAGGCCCTAGAAATTACAAATTTCACAAATGTTGGCATGAAGCTCTACAGGAGATTTTTGAAAACCTCTTTTTTTTTTTTTTTTTTGCCAGACGGCAAAAGCCTGGTTAGGTCGGTTCAGGAAATGTTCATTCGAGGTTCTGCAGTAATATGCTGTCTGTGGCTAATACGGGCTCAGAGAGAGAGACAGACACGTTCATAACCCACATCCAAGAAGATGTCTAGAGTGCTCTCTCGATCTCCAGGACACGCTTGCCTTTCCCCACCTCTTTGTTAGGGGCAAGCATGCCCATGCCTCTCCACTTCTTCTTCCCCAGGCATGTTTTCTTTGCTGTTTGTTCTCTAAAGCTCCAAGTGTTCTTCTTTTGCTTCCCTAACATGTTTCCTGAACCCACACAGCCCAGCTGGCTCACTTCTTCTACCTCTGTGACTTTCTAAAGAAACTATTGCTTGTAAAAAAAAAAGAAAGAAAGAAAGAAAATGTCTAAATGTCTAGATATAAGCATATATTAAGACAATAGATGAGTGATCAGATTTATTTCCAGGCATCACTGGGTGAATAGCATCTTCCTTATTAGGGTTTACTCTTTGGTGCTTTGCAGACGGAGATCTCTGAATAAAATCCAGTATTTGATCACAGCAAGCTTTTGCTCAGGAGTAGTGGTCTTTCTTTTGTATTCCCAGAATTATCATAGACACATTACTTATCATTTATTCTTAAATTTATCACCATTGGTTTCTTAATGTACTGCTTTTATTTTTTAATGTGATAAGAACACTTAACATGCTATGTACCCTTTTAACCAATTTGTATGTGTACAATACAGTATTAACGACAGGCACACGTTTTACAGCAGATCTCTAGAACTGGCATATTGAAACTGTATACCAGTAGATTAGCAACTCCTCATTTCCCCTCCCCTGGCAACCACCATTCTACTCTCTGCTTCTGTGAGTTTGACTATTTTAGATTTATGAAAACAGTTATACAGCATTTGTCCTTCTCTACCTGGGTTATTTCACTTAGCCTAACGCCCTCAAGGTTCATTCATGTTCCTGCATATTGCAGGATTTCCTTCTTTCTTAAGGCTGAATAATATTCCATTGTATGTATTTACCACATTTTCTTTATTTATTCATCCACTGATGGACATTTAGGTAGGTTATTTCTACATCTTGGCTATCGTGAATAATGCTGCAATAAACATGGGCGTGCAGATACGTCTTCAAGATCGTAATTTTAATTATTTTGGATAAATACTCAGAAGTGGATCCGATCATAGCAATTCTATTTGTAATTTTTTTGAGAAACTTTCATATATTGTTTTCCACAATGGTTGTACCATTTTACATTCCTACCAACAGTGCACGAGGGTTCCCATTTTTTCACAACCTTGCCAACAGTTTTTTTTTTAAAGTGTCCATCCTGACAGGTATGAGGTGTTACCTCATGATTTTGATTTGAGTTTTCCTGATCATTAGGGATGAGCATCCTTTTATTTGCTACCTTCTGGCTGTGTGTGCCTTTGGAAGAATTCTATTCAAGTAATTTGCCCATGTTTTAATGGGTTTTCGTGATTTCTTGCTATTGAGTTGTAGGAGTATTTTGGATATTAACCCTTTATCAGATATTTAGCCAATATTTTCTCTCATTCTGTGGCGTACCTTTTCACTCTAATTCCTTCCTTCACCCTGCAGAAGCTTTTCAGTTTTACATGGTCCCGCTCATCTGTTACATTCCTAAACATGAGGAACTACTGCAGAATTGCTGGAGCTCCCTTACTATGAGGAGGTTTAAGGACAGCAAAACGGGATTCTGACCAGGACTGTAAAGAGTATTACACATGATTCAGGCTACTGAGATATACCCGGCAAGAGAGATACCTGTGTCTCTAATCTGTAGTCAAGCAGATCCCTGGGTTTCCTTTGCTGGCCTTGCCATTATTTTTTGCCTTTAGGAGTCAAAAATTCTGGTTTTATCTGCCTTGTCACTTATTAGGGTAAGTCAGCTGGTTGGTGCTCACGAATCAGTCCATCTGAAGCTTTCAGGACAGAACTCCCTTCCCGTAGCACCTGCCGCCAGGGCTCTGCGGGCCGAGCTGCCCGCTGCCTGCTTCCCAGCAGGTTCATCCCACACGAACCAAGTGGCTCAGTTGGCAGTTGTCAAGTGTAGTCCTAAATAGGAAATGTTTTGTATGCTTTATTTAAAAGATATTTGTAAAAATTGCTTTTTTTTTTTATGCCTTTTACTCACACTAACATTGACTTATAATTTATCCATTTATTTGATGACTGTATACTGGTGCAGAAAATAAATACAAGTGGTTGGAGCCATTTCTCTCTGGTTTTGATCTTAGATCAGTGTTGTGATCTGTTTCTTTCCATATTCGCGGAACTTTCTGAAGTCCAGTTGGCAGCCCTTCCCAGACAGTGTCTCATTTTTGAATGCTGGGGTAGCATTTTGTTTTAGTTCCATGCTTGACAAGATAATAGGCAATTCTCAGGAGAAGAGGCCCTGAGAAATTTGGTGGTGCCAGTGTCCCTACAAGGTTTCTGTAAAAACGGCCTCCTAGAAAACCAGGATCGCCCTAAAACACTCGAGATCGCAACAGCCCCGAGTGTCTCTGCCTCATTGTTTTTTCTGTGTATGGCAGGAGCTCCTGGGCTGCTCTCTGCTTCCGTGAACCTTTCTTTCATGTCCAGGCATCCAGAGCCCCAGAGCTCTGCTTGCCCGTCAAGGGGAAGAAGAGTCTCAGGATGGCATTCAGATGTCCCCATGGCAGGCGTTGGGTCACAACCACTCCATAAATATTTTTTTCTCATTTTCCCCTTCGGAATCCAAGGGAGTTAGTTCTCTTCAATCCCACGTCTCGGGGAACTTGCCCGGACACCCCATAGTGACCTATTTGTTTCAGGACCTCGTTAGACCTGTTCCCATCAACTTGAAGGAATTGTTACACTTCAGAATGAATGCCAGAGGCAGAAAATCATCTCTAACGGTCTGTTATGGGATGTCAGTAAAGTGGTGGAGTAAGAACCTCCCTAAACACTCTCAGCCATAAAAGCAATGAGAAAACTGTCAAAATATGCCAGAACTAACTTTTAGTACTCTGGACATTAAAGTTTTTCTGCAATCTAGGGAGCATCCATTCAGGAAAAACCAGTGAATCTAAGAACAGCTGGCTTCGTGGTGGTTTAACTTGCATAGGTCCCCTCCCTCCCTCTCCAGTTCTATAGGAGCCTTGAACACTGGTAGCTCCATAGTCACAGTGCAGACTGTTGGCCTGGCAGCCAGTGCAGGGCAATGAATGGAGCCGAAGCTCTTTAAGAAAAAAAATTTTTTTCTTTATTGATGTTAGAGAGAGAGGAAGGGTGAGGGAGAGAGAGAGAGAAACATAGATGAGAGAGGACATTGATTGGCTGCCTCCTGCATGCCCCGCGCTGGGGATTGGGCCCACAACCTGGGCATGTGCCCTGACTGGGAATTGAACTGGCATCCTCGTGGTGCATGGGTCGCCCCTCAACCACTGAGTCACACTGGCCAGGCGGAGCTGAAGCTCTTTCTAAGCCCCTTCTTCCTCCTTGTCCTAGGTGAAGCTCTGATATACTATGAGGTTTGAGAACTACTAGTGAAGAAGCCAATTTTAAGTCTCAGTTAAAGGAATATGCACCATTAACTGTTGACAGAGTCTGGGGACACTCAAGACATACTTCAGGGCACAGGCCTAAAGCTCATCTGCCTCAGTTATCCATAGGAGACCACACAGACATCAGTGCTGGGGCATTTTTAACATAACCCTGTGAACTAGAGGGGCAGACTCCAGTCTGGCTCTGTGCAAATAGTCTCTATCTGTAGTTTCATAGTAACATCAGGAAGGAAATCTTATCCTAACTGGTTTGCTTTATGTAATTGCGTAACAGAGCATGTGCCAAGGGTATTAGTTACCACAGAGGCACCCATACCTCCTACTGAGTTACCAGCTTAATTCCTGTAAGGCTCAGATCTTTGTGGAAAGTGTGTTCGGATAGTTCAAGCAGGGTGATCTGTGATTGTGAAAGTGAAGATAGCTTAGCCTACGGGTTGTGTCATAGACCCAGATGCAGGGGCCTTATATGCTCTTTTGGAGATAATATACTGAATTATATTGACTTGTGTTAGCATGATTATGCAACAGCACCATGTACATACAATCTTTGGCAGTTATGACGAGTTTCATTTGAGCTGTTTGAATTTTCATTTGGTGACTGATGGTTGCTGTGATTTCCCAGCCCTGCTAGGGGGATCAGTGTGACTCACACGGCTGGTAGTGTCTGTGGCACCTATGAGTTACTCTTGTGGTTTTTCTGTAGAAACTGTTACTCACTGTAACATCCAGGTGGACTTTGCAACACCAGGGAATCAGATTTTCAATGCTTGGTTTTTCTGATGGTGATACTTTTTGTTGTTGTTACATGTGTTGTGGTGAAATTGGGCCTCATCACAGAAACCCTTAAGTGTGCTTTATAAGGGTAGACCAGGACCAACATTCCACTGCAGAGGCCTTCTGGGAAAGATCCCTAGGGTGCCTGGAGTGGAAAAAGCATTATGATCCCATTCTCCAGTTAGCCCCCTGTCTGTAGGGGGATCTAAACCCAGACCATCTACAAGAGTTTGTTTCTTATGCAGTGTTCTTTTTCTTTATTTGCAAAGTAATACACCTCTATTGTAGAACATGTTAAATATAGACAAAAAATAATGAATGGAAATAACTTGTAATTTTCACCATTCAAAGAGCCGTAAGACAGGTATGCTTTAAATCTGCACTGGTAATATTTCAGGTTCAGTATGTTCATTGTCATGTCATCTTCATGATACTCATCCCACAACTTGTCCGTTCCTTTTTTTTTTTTAATCCTCACCTGAGGATATTTTTTCCATTGGTTTTCAGATAGAGTGGGAGGGAAGGAAGGAGAGAGAGAGAGAGAGAGAGAAACATTGATGTGAGAGAGACACATTGATTGGTTGCCTCTTGCATGACCCCAACCAGAGTCCATTCCTTTTATATTTATTTCTTGAATTAGAGCCCCATTTTATATATATGTGTGCATATATATATAGATATAGATATATATTTATATATGTGTGCATATATATATATAGATAGATAGATATAGATATAGATATAGGTAGATAGATATAGATATATTTTATTCTCACCTGAGAACATTTTTGCATTTATCTTCAGATAGAGTTAGAGGGAAGAGAGAGAGAGAAACATCGATGTGAAAGAGACACATGATTGGTTGTCATCTACACGACCCCAACTGGGGCTGGGGACAAACTGCAACCAAGAGCCCCATTTAAAAACAACTTCCATATGCCTAAAGTCAGTAACCAAGAGTAAGTCTATATTAACTCAGTTAAGTCTGGTTTGATTCGGAAAAGGTTGACTATATGAGGATTTTAAGTATGATACTTTGCAAAAAAAGTTCTCCTTTGAGAAGGTGTGACTGTCTTCACTCCACCATGTTGTGCTGTACAGGTTGTTATTGAGTGTATTTACACATTTATAATGTATATGCGACAGACGGGGTAGGCTGGGGCTGGAGTGTGGACAGAGCACATGTAATACAGGGCTATCGATGATAACCATCTGTTGCCTCTAAACTGGATGGTAAAGGCCTTGAGGGCCCTAACAACATCTTTATTCTTCATTTTCCCTTAGCATTTAGTGGAATCTAGCATAAAGAGTACATGCTTTTTAAAAAAAAAAATTTTTTTCTTTATTGATTTTAGAGAGAGAGGAAAGGAGAGGGAGAGAGGGATAGAAACATCGATGAGAGAGAACATTGATTGGCCGCCTCCTGCATGCCCCCCACTGGAGATTGGGCCTACAACCTGGACATGTGCCTTGATGGGGAATCGAACTGGAACCTGTTGGTACTTGGTTCGATGCTCAACCACTGCGCCACACTGGTCGGGCAAGAGTAGCTGCCTAATAAAATCAACTCTGGGGCTTCAACAGAGATTTGGTTTGATTCTTTGTGCTGGTAGAGGGTACCAGAGGCCAGCTCTTCAGAGGGCTCACCCTGTCTAGGTGTCTGTGTTAGTCCTAATGCAGTTGGTATTTTGGAGTCAACTTGGGGGAATTATTAAAACCAGCTCCACAGGAATAGGCTTTTTGGATATTATCACTCTTGTGCTTTGCAGTTAAATTTAAAACCTGTCCAAAAGGGGGGAAAAAAGTGTAATAAGTTATTCAGATGGTAAAGCAAATAAATCAAATATCTTAGTATCTAGATTGTCAAATTCAATAAAATGTAAATGCTGAATAATAGATTAATGTACATGCTAACCTGTGGCATAGTCCCTAAAATGTAGTCTTGGAGGTTTAAGGTGACCCTAAACTAAGGAAAGAGTTGTAACTTTAATCAAGTACATTTACTTAATGGAGAAAATTCTTTTAGAATGAATATTTCAAAATATAGTGCAGAGCAAAGTTTCCTATTAAGTTAAAACACATTCTCACTTTCCTGGGGAGTGATATAGGATCAAGATTTGAAAAGAAAACATTGCTTAGTGAGTGGACTGGCCACTGGGTTTCGAAGAAGATATGCAGATGCGTTATCTTACAGGGTGGGGAGAAGGACACCTATGGAGGACCAGAGCAGAAAGCACCCTCAGGATGACAGGGTGCGAACACTTGACAAGGAGGTTGTCAGCACATACGGCTGTGGGCGGTAGCTCTGGCATGTGACAACCGGACAGATGGTTAGGGAGGCAGGTTGAGAGCAGCCTGTAGAAAGTGGCTGCCCTGAGTCCCAGTGAGGAGATGTGGGGTCTGGTCTGGGCTCAGCTCACCTCTTTTCTGCCTTTGGTTTGCTGTGAGGAGCTAAGTTCTTCAGGCTTCAGTTTTCGCGTCTTTATCAGGAAAGGTTGGTGTAAGTGACATCACAGATCTCCTTCGGCTGTCATTGCTATGATTTTTGTTCTTACTGGTTGTGATGGTGTTTTTGTATTTATCATAATGCTCTGATTTTAAATGCAAGTTCAGATGTTGCTCTTTTTTTTCTTTTTTTTTTTTAATCCTCACCTGAGGATATTTTTTTATTTATCTTCAGATAGAGTAGGAGGGGAAGGGAGAGATAAGGAGAGAGAAACATCAACATGAAAGGGACACATTGACTGGTTGCCTCCCGCATGATCCCTACCAGGGCTGAGGACGAACCACAACTGAGGTACGTGCCCTTGGCCAGAATCGAATCTGTGACCCATTGGTCCACGGGTCGATGCTCTACTGCTGAGCCAAACCTGCCAGGGCAGATGTTATTTTTAATACCCACTCTCTTTTTAGAGAAAAATAATTTTAGATTAAATACCATGCACTTTAGTAAAAAGCTTAGTTCTGTTGTTTTGAACCATAGACTATCATTAATAAAGTAGATACATTGTTTCACTTATTGACATGTTATATATTGAATATATTCTAAACTCCTTAAATATTGATAAATATGCACGGGCTATTTCATACTAAACATATTTTAATATTTGATCCAGAGCATAGATATTTGTAATTGCCTACTTCAATAAAGAGAAGCCTTTTGTGTTAATATTTAGTAAACACAGAATACTATCCTAATTAATCAATTTTTGCTGGTTTCTGCAAGTAAGTAATAGCAAAGACATTTTGGTTTTTAGAGTCTTATAATAATATAGCTGAAGAACTAGATTAATAAATAAAAGTAAGGGTCCTGTTATGTTATTTTACATCTCTTAGGACACATCATAAATGTATACATTTGATCCACTTGCTGGAATCACTAAACTTGATTTTGAAGCGATGCAGAAACATGCGACTATGTAGAATGACCCCTCCCCCTTCCTTAAGGAGCAGTTTGCTTTGGTCAATGTATCTCTGCCGTCATTTTTGCACATGAATACAATTTAGCAAAGGACAGTTGATTTCCCTCGACATTGCCTTTTCCTTCTTTTTAAAACTTTACTCTTAGATACTTTAACACTGGCAGCAATTGCTTTTAATTATTAATGATAACTATTTCTGTAATCATCTATTATATACCTAACAGTGATTTCACTAAAACAGAAAACTGAGGCTCAAATGAGAATGGTGGAGGAAGGGAAAGAATTTCAGATGTGGACTAAGGAGATCAGCTAGCCTCGGGTCAGACTGGTGTGTGGTTATTGCTCGAAGGCGCACCGATCCCTGTGAGACGCCCCCAAGCATGCGGGCAGTCATGCTTTGGCTGGGGTTATGGCAGAGTGACACATTTTAAAGTTATGTATTAGATGTTGAAGTTGGGCTTACATCAAAATGTGAATTTGTTTCCTTAACTTGGCATTCAAAAATGAATTAGGTCAACTTCTGTTGCTCAAAGTTTGTTCCCAGTGTGAATGATGTGAAAGCCCTTGAGTACAGCATTCCTGTAACTGGCGTGACGGGCAAACTAAGTTTTACACATTCAGGTATATTGAGGCAAGGGACTTATTGAAGTGTTACCGAACATGTATTTGGCTCAGCCCTGGCCGGGTGGCTCAGTTGGTAGGAGCATTGTCCTGTACTCCAAAAGATGGCAGGTTCGATTCCTGGTCAGGGCACATACCCAGATTGTGGGTTTGATCCCTGGTCAGTGAGTGTGGGAGCAGCCGATTGATGTTTCATCAACATTTCTATTTCTCGTCCTTCCTCTCTCTAGGAAAAAAAATGTATTTGGCTCATTAGTAGGCTCATGTGAAAGAATCATCTTTTTTCTATTTGCTAGTTTTTGAATAGAAAATAAAATCTAAACAGGCTGCTTAGCTGAACAGTTTCAGGCAAAACTGTCAGTTCAGTTTTCAACTCCCAGCCTGCACCTGTGGGATTTTGAAAACAGTATTAATCATAACTTCCTTAAAGTTTTAAATTAGTTCCATTCGAGAAGGAAGGGCTGTAGCTTATTTTGCGGAACATGTCTGTCATTGACTGTCTGTGGGAAAGTAGTTGACAACTTTTGCGTTTGGCTTGATTTCAGGCTTGGAGTTGCAGAGAAAACTGCCCCCAGAGGCCGTCATTTGCAGCGCACGCTGAAGCCTTCAGTGTTGTCATGTTTTCTACTTGCACCTGTTACTTTACATGGTCACTTTACTACTTGCAGACCGCTAAGTCTCCAGACAGAGCTAATAAGGCTGAGCAGTGCTGGGTCTCTAGAATGGATCCTAACACCGACACATCTTAACCTGGGAAATAGCAGCATGTTCCCTCCAGCTTTCAGCTGCCAGGCCAGGCTGTAGCTGAGGGACCAGGCTGTGCAGCATTTGTGTACTGTTAAGGCTACGCGCACCATTAAGGTTCAACATCACAGGCTGATATCAGAGTTGCAAATGTATGACCTTGCCTAGGCTTAAACTCTAAATCCCGGACTCCTGAGAGCGCTCATGGGAAGGTGCAGTTAAGACAGTGTCAATGATTGGAGCTATATATGAGCTAAGTTTCACCCCTTCACCTGTTGGAAAATGCAATCCACATGCATGTTGCTTCAGATCACCTCTGCAAATCTTGCTCGGCCTACGGATCGGGTGCTGTGGATTGCTGTTGAATGCCACGTACAGTCTGATTTGTTATATGGCTGAGTGGAGTTGAGTTTCATTCTCCATGGATATCTAGACTGGCACATGATGACCACTACACACAATTATGCAGGCCTCACAGTCTACAGAAATAGCTTTGTGGTGACAAGTGAATTGTTGGTGGGTTTGACCTGCAGTCCTCAGTTAGATGCAGGTAAAGGTAGAGAACAATGTCCGTTTTTTAAATGCATGTGATCTGTAGATTTATAGAAGTTTCCCTTTTTGTTTGTAGATATAATACTTTGCCAAGCAGAAGAACCTTGAAAAATTCAAGATTAGTGAGTAAGAAAGATGACGTACATGTCTGTATCATGTGTTTGCGAGCCATCATGAATTATCAGGTATGTTTGTGTTTCTGATCCTTGAAAAAAATCTGAATTTGTCCAACTCCAATCTTGTCCTTTTGGGTTTCCTTGTATTATTGCTATTTGAAGTAAATACCAGGATTGAATAAGATTCTGTTGAAAAAGGAAGGTTTAAGATTTAATTCATTGCCCTCATATTTTAATTAGCATTTATAATGTATTTAAAGGGAAGATGTTTGCCTCCTACCATGATAAACTTGTTTGTGACCATTTAAGATGGCAAGCCATTGGTTGCAGGCAGTAGTTGGTTGTAGAACATTAGGAATGCACAGACTTCCACGCTGGGTTGGTCATTGGTCTCCAAGGGTTCTGAGGTGAACAGGTAAGAAGTTAAAATTACTTTCTGCTGGACCCAGTGAGCCCATTGATAAGAAGCACCGGGAGGGTTCTTGTTTCCGGTGTGAATTCCTTCTTCAGGTGATTGTGAGGTAGGTTAGCTCCACTCTGAGAAACACTGGGGGAGAGAGGCAGTGTGTCGGTTGGATTAATCCTAACAATGAAGTGGAAGTTAGAGCCTGGAATATCTAGGGTGCACTGACATGGTCAAAGGTATAAACAAACCAGATGAGAATGAGAAACTATATAATTCATATATAAAAATAGGATTTCATTTCCATTTATAAGGATGCTACAAGTGGGTCCAAGAAGAAAAGGAAAATAAATACCACGTTGAGGGTTGGTTATTGAGTTCAAACCCAACGTCATGGAGCTGAATTGAATTCAAGAAGGGCAACAAGCATTTATTCTTTTTCAGTTAGTGAATATATTTTGAGCATTGTTGGAGCCTGGTCTAGGCACGGGAAATACAGCATTACATAAATAAGTGCCCTAGAGAACTTACTGAGGGAGACAGATGATAATAAATGGGTGTTCCAGATAAGACTGATGATGAAATGAAAACTAACATGTATAAGTATGTATTTCCTATAAGTGTAGTGCTTTTAAACGTATTAATTAATGTAAGTCTCATAACAGACCTATGAGATTGGTGCTATTACTCTCCCCATATTATTGATAAGGAAACTGACAGATAAGACAGAGAAATAATTTCCCCAGGATTATACGGCTAATAAGGGATGGAGCCAGATTTGAACCCGTGAAGACTGGCTCCAGAGATCTATTACTAAGTGCTGTAGAAAAAATAATCAAATAAGAATAGGAAGTGATGAAAATGTGTTTTGAGTTTTACATAGACCAGCCAGAAAAGTGTCACCAAGAAGACATTTAGTAACAAATGAGGGAACAGGGTAAGGGATATTATAGAAAGAAGAGTCCAGGCAGAGAGAAGAGGAAGGGCAAAGGCCCTGAGACAGGAATGTCTGATGTGGTCAAGGTACAGAGAGGAGGCCCGGTTAGCTGGATCAGAATGAGTGAGCGGGAAAGTAGAAATGAAATCTGAGGCTGACGGGGCTCCCTGAGGGAGTAGGCTTTATGAGCCAGTGAAAGGACGTTGGCTTCGCTGTGAGTGAAAGGCTGTTAGAGGTTCTGAGGGAAAGCAGGAGTTGATCTGACACTTGAATTTAACATGATCGCTCTGGGTTTTGTGTTTAGTATTAACCTTGGGGTGGGGGGCTACAAAGGGGGTAGACCATTTAGGAGCTGTTGCATTAATTTAGGGAAGTGTTGATGGTGGTATGGACCAGGATTACAGGAGTAGAGATGATGAGAGGTGACTAGATTCTGGTTTGATTTTGATGATAAAGGCAGTAGCATGGATACAGTGGCTCCCAGGTGTTTGCCCTGCGCACCTGTCAGGGGTGGGGAACGTCAGGCCCACGGGCTGTAGAAGGCCCAAGAACTCAATACCAGCTAACATCACACAACTCACCAAATTAGCTGGACTAAATATAGCAGGCTGATTTATAAGTTGATAATTTTGTATGGTCCGTGGATGATGTTATAAATATCCAAATGGCCCTTGGATGAGAAAAGTTTCCCCACCCTTGCATGGAGGTGCTTTGTACTTAGAGGCGACAGGCTGCAGGAAGAGCGGATCTGGGACACATGATCAGGAGTTCTTTTTGGAGGATGTTAACTTTGAGATGTCCATGGACATCCCAATAAAGATCTTAAGTGAGTGGTTGGATATGCCATCTGGAGTTCAAGGCGGAGGTGTGGCTGGAGGTACGAATTTGGGAGTCAGTAGATGGTACATGAAACCAGGGAAGTGAATGAGATAACAGGGATGCGCAGAGACGCAACGAGATCCCAGATAACCACAGGGCATTGCTTCAGTGTCAGAGAGATGAGGAAGCACTACACTAGCTGGAGAGACTGAGAAGGAGTCAGGGAGGTGGATGCCAAGTGCAGGAAATGTTTCAAGGGAGTGCACGGCTGTGTCCAGTGCCGCTACGTCGTGTAAGAGAAGGACTGAGACTTGGCCATTGGCTTTAGCAATGTGGGGGACATCGGTGATCTCAGCACAAACAGTTTTGCTGAGTGGTGGTGATGAAATGCCCGATTGGAGTGGTTTCAGGAGGGAACAGGAGGAGAGGAATGAGACTGCGTGCTAGGGTTTGGCCATAGGGGCAGAGACATGAGGCAGTAGCTGAACAGTGGCTGTAGAGGCAAGAGAGATTTGATTGTTTGGTAAGATCATTTGCATCATGTTTTATGTTAAGGGCAATGAATCAGAGAGGGGAAAATAACGACGGGGGATGGGAAAATTGCAGGTGTGAAGGAGTGGGATCGAGGGGAGGCACTGGCCTTTGACTGGAGCATGGGAGAATTCACCTTTAGGAAGAGGGGAGGTGGTAACCCCCAGATCCATGTGGGAGGATTCGTGTGATGGTGGAAGCTTTTGGAAGTTGTTTCTGCTCCTATTTTCTCAGTGTCATTGCAAATAAAGTCACGAGCTGAGACCTGAGTTTGGAGGAAAAGCAATCATTTCTCAACTCAGCAGAATCAAGAATGATTCTTGAGCCTGTTATTGAACTTGCTTCATTTTATAGAAGGATGAGGAGGTAACATGCCTCAGAGCAACAGAGGTGTTCCTAGGCTTTTGGTCCTGGTTGCCGTGGCACAGGGAAGGGACTAGATGCAGTGATTATTAGCCTGGCTGAGGGGTGGGGTCACCCTGAAAGCGTCAACAAATGCCGATGCCAGGGTCCCGTCCTTGAGCTTCAATGTTTTGTTTTGTTTCCTCTTTCAGGTGATTTTAATGAGCAGCCAGGATTAAGAATCACTGGGCTGGAACCTTTTAACCATTTTAATAAAGAGAAACATGTAGTTCATTCATACAGAATGGAAATAAGTTCTCTTGTTAGTATCATCATTCCTGAAATTCTTCTGGGAAATATGTTCAGACACGGAGGTACTAGAGACGGAGTTGCATTTAAAGATGGTAGAAATTACCTTAGGTAGAAACTTCAGGTTTTTGTTTTTAATCAACATTGACAGCACCCTAGGTTGACTCCTAATGGTTTGTTTTTCCACCTTAATTTCAGTATGGTTTCAACATGGTCATGTCTCACCCACACGCTGTCAACGAGATTGCACTGAGCTTGAACAACAAGAACCCAAGGTAAGCTTGATCGTGATGTACAAGTCTGAGTCTAACCAGGGACAGCAGAGAACTAGTTAACTCTAACCTGAGTTAGAGTTTGGAAACCTCCAAGTGAGACTCTTTGAAATGAGATTGCCAGTAGACTCCTTGGCTATGTAGACCAGTTAAGTTACATTCTGACACGTGGCAGAGTTGGGCAACCAGTGACAACTCCAGCCCTTCCTTCTCTCTTCTCTCTAAGCTTTCATTCCTTTTGAGGCCTGGTTTGCAGCAATCCTTGCAAATGTAGCAAAATTTGCTGGAGAGCATCAGGTTGCCGGGTTGCCAGTACTGATCTGGATTTAGCTACACCAGGTATTGCCAGAAGCTAACTAGAACCACAATCCCTTGTCCACACTTCACTTGCAATATTCAGATATGTAGTTTTTATCACCAAACAAACAAAGTAGTTGTGCATGCAGATTTCACTTTATATTCCCTTTCCCATAAAGGCCAGTGCCATATATTATTCACATCATAGATTACTTCTAGGAGCTTGTCTTCATCAGTTCATTTTAGTTATTTTAATGTTTTTTTTTACATTCTGGTGAGGCATTCTGCATTTGAAATGTGTTATTCTCTTTTGTCAGATACCTCTGCATAGAATATGTATCTGAAAACTGTTGATTCAAGTAAAGAAATCTGGTTACAAATTAGATCCTTTCTGGTCTGGAATGCAATGCAAACCCTGAAGTATTTTGATGTTGATATTATTATTTCAAACATTCCCGGATTAGAACCTTTTGCATCTTTGTGATTGCTTCCTTGGTTTACTAGAATCCCAAGCAGGCATGCCCCTGTGTCCCTGCCTTCCCCCACAGAGGAGCCACTAATCATTTTTCTTAAGATAATTGACATTGTGGGTTATCAGAACGGTCTTTGTTTAGAGGTCAGTAATAGCTTTTATTCCGGAAAATGATGAAATACCGAAGTCGTCTTAGGATGAAGAAACAATGCTCTCCTTGACATTGTGTTAAAAAACTTGGAACGTGTCTCTAGGTTCTCCTTATAAAAATATTTCAGACAGAGTTTTATTTTCTTTCCTTGAGTCACAGAAAATATTCTTGTATTCGTAGAGCTGAAGTCCAGCCCTTTCAGATCTCCTGCAGAGGAAGAAAGCATGATGGAAACTTGCATTGTCATAGGGGTTTTTGTGGCACCGTGTGCAAATGAGCAGATGGGACATGTGGGACATTAATTTCAATGATTTTGAACTTCCTTGGCAAATGTTATATCTCCGACTCTAAAACCAGAGACAGTATTTAACCAGTGGGTGGTTTTTCTGAATATTCCCCAGTATCCTGTCGTCGTCTTTAGCTCACTAGTAAAACTTTTTCAGCCACACTGTCCTCAGTCATCCGAGGATGAGACTAAAAGACTAATCTTTCCAGAATCAATTTTCATTCGTGAGGAATTTGTAACGTAGGGAGTGGGAACATGCCTTCCAAATTTGCTACCCTCGATAAAACACATATTATAGAGGTAGGTAAAGGTTTAAATATGTACTTTGGTATAACTGTACCTTAGTAAAAGTTTAAAAAAACATACACAGACAAATATTTTATTATATTGATCTTGGAAGCGAGGAACAACTGATGCGGCCTGTCAGTTTTGCTGATTTGTGGTTTTCCTTTTTCTCCTTGTTTTGACAGAACCAAAGCCCTTGTGCTGGAGCTGCTGGCAGCCGTGTGTCTTGTCAGAGGCGGACACGAGATCATTTTATCAGCGTTTGACAACTTCAAGGAGGTAGGACTCTTTAGTTTTAAAAAGAATCCTCACATGAACATCTTACATTTGGACATCTTTGGAAAGAATGATTTAATCTTTTTATTTACTCTAGGGCCTAGGGAGTATAATAGTTACTTTTCTAAGACGTCACTGAGGGAGTAGTAATGAACTTAGTCTAAATAGCTTAAATGGAACGGCGTCTATTTCCAAGAGAAGTTAAAGACTGTTTGCAGTAATCCTTCTCCTTCAGAGAACAGGAAATAGCCAATTTGAAAACAGGTTTTGTTAAATGTGTGTGGTTTTCATTATGGTTGATACTTGAGCATCCACCATATAAATTTCATAGTCGTTTTCCTTAAATCATATGTATTATCATTCTTTGCTGGATGCTATGAAGAACTTATCAAACTGATTTTAGCAGTTTGTAATCTTAACCAGGTGATTCTTCACAGGAAAACAGTAAAACAATGGACATGCATGGTTGAAAATGGAAATAAAATGACAACAAAAGAAGAAACAATTCTATGTGAATAACATGACACCAGAGATTCTAGCCCAAAGTATCAAGACATCATAACTGAAGTCATAGCCAGTTTCCCTTAGTGGCCAAGCCCGTTAGCTCTCCTAGTGTGAGCCTGACAGCTGAGGCTGCTGCGAGGTGAGACATTACGAAAGTAATGGAAGGCACTTGGAGCCCAGGTGGCCATGGCGCCCTCAGCCGAGCTGGGCCTTCTTCTGCCGATCCTGTTCCATTCCAGGTACTCCTGGATTAACACCACAGCTGGATTAAAATCCGGCTCTCAGAGGGACTTCCCGACTATCTTTCCTGGGAGCCTCTGGAGTCGAACCCAGCTGGTATTTATTGAGGACCTACGCTAGGCCAGGGGCTGTGCCCGGTACACACAGGGAATCACTGGATTCTATACGAACATCGATGAGATAAATACTAGTATCTCCCCGTTACAGAAGAATGGACTAAGATTCCAAATACCTTGTTTGCCCGTGGTCACATAGCCAGGTCAGGGGCGGAGCCAGGACCAGGGTTTGGTGCTCCTTATGCTAAACTTCATTTCAGGCGATGTTCGGGCCCAGTTCTGTGTGACTCTCCTGAGGGAAATACTGAGTTAGACAGGACCTTGGACCCCCTCCCCCCCACCTCCTTTGAACACATCATGTAGCAAATCATTTTCATGCTGGAAGCACATACTCTACGGTTATCAGTGACCCTTGTTCTAATATGAGCTATGTAATGAGCATCTGATTATACTGCAGGTCAAATTATGTCCTAAAATTATCATTATTCATTAAATCAATATTCATTAAAGTCAGTGATTCATGGGACGAATGTTAATTTTGTTTTTTAGTGCCTTTCCTACTCAGGGTAGGCACACAAACACTGGCAGAATTGTTGTAGTTGTCTGGTGCCAGAATCCTATATGGTAGGCATTTAGGTGTAGTGTGTATTTAGTTGGAAAAAAAAAGTAATTTTACTCTAAATCTAATAACGCGCTAGTCGTGATGAGAACTAATTAATTTTGACTTTGAATTTTTAGAGCCTTGACTAAAAGCTGCCTCATTTCCGTAAGTGTAAGAGAGTAGAGGTGGGTGTCTAAGTCCTGATTCTCCTTGGGCAGGCAGGTGCATCTGTGAGCACCTGCGCCACGTGGGGGAGGGGACAGGACAGAGCTGGTGCTGCGCGCGCTGCTGGCCTGCACTAACCTCAGGCCGCGGTGTGCGTGTGCACAGACCAAGCCGTGCGGACGATGACAGGGCAGGAGCACGTCCCCGAGAAACTGGGATTCTTAGGGACTGGTCACAAGAGCATCCACCTATTTACCTGTTCAAGCCTTAGGGTGAAAAAAATGATTTTGTATTGAAACTGTTTTTTTCTTTAAAGTAATGCCACTTACAGCCCAGAATCTTGTAAATCCCTACCCCTTTCCTTCTTTTACTCCCATCTTTATGTGAGCGGATCTTTTATTCCTTAAACATCACAGTGAAGGGTGTATTCTGTAATCTTTGTAGCCAAAATGTCATTGGAATCCTCTGGGCTGAGGGTGGTTTGGGAGCCAGCTGTTCCTGATTAGGAAAAGTTGTCCTGTGATCTCAGATGCCTTGGCAAACAGGGTTTTGGTCAGTGAGTAATACCTTCTGAGCTGTCTCTGGCAGGGAGTACCACACCAGGTACCAGGAGACCAGGGAGTAGGGCCAGGGGAGTTTTTGCCCTCAAGAAGGTTGTTTTTAAAGCTTTTTATTTCATTTAGTAAATTGGGATCCCATTTATTTCCTTAGGAAGGATGGAAGGGTAACCCCTGTTTTTACAGTGGGGAATGGGGTATGGTGGTGGTGGGGTTCAGTATCAGGCATCTGTTTATTTTTGCATAAAGTAATATGCATTAAAGTAGCCAGCCCCTTTGTGCATGGACCACTGACAGAGCACAGCTGAGCACACTGCTGCAATATACAACAGATGCTACGGGGAAATTTAAAGACCAACATCATATATATAGCAGGGTTTGCCCTATATTTCTTGAGCAAATAATCTATTCTGTCTGATTTGCCCACCACTCCTTAATTCAAATGTAAATTGAAGGAAGGAATCTTTTATCTCTTGATAGATTTTTATGTCTGATTAGATCATTTTCTCACATTTCAATTAATATTCAGAATCCCAACAACTTTGGGGTTTTTTCCCCCCCTAAGAATCTTGCTGCATGTCTTATAATGTCTGAAGTACATGTTTTAGGAAAATAGGAAGCACTTCCAATGTAATGATATCTGATGGTGTTAAGAATATTAACCCACGGCGGGAGTTTTGGTGGGTGTGGAGGTTGGGGCCTATGCCTGATGTTACTGAGGAAGCACCTTAATCTAGATGATGATAAATGAGTTTTAATTACATAAAAGATGGCAAACTTGTACCAATCATGGTTTGTGACGTATGATGATATGAGTGTAGCAGTAGGTAGATGAAAACCAAACCATGAAGTCAGCCATTATTCTCCTTGAATTCTGTTCTCTTAGAAAAAAAGTGTTTTTAAATGAAGAGAATTAACGCGCCTAGTTTTGGTGTTGAGAATCTCCGTATGAGAATTTATAAGGTCCTGAATTGAGGACCAGGCAGGGTGAGAACAAGGAGTCATGTTCGGTCTTATTGGCTAGTTTAGCCACATGGAAGACAATATTACCATCTTCCTTAAATTCATACTTTCTTAGTTGCATGGCAATATGTATTTTTGAGCATTTGGCCTGCCAGTTAGAAAGAAAAGACATTTGGAAGGAAAGGTCATTCTTTGGGTGTTTACATTAGTTCAGGGGCTTGTTTGCAAGAAGCAGAAACTGACGGCCGCGCAGAGGGAAGGGCTGACTGGAAGGGTGTGGGGAGTCGGGCCTGGGGAACGGGCAGGCGCTCTGACGTGGGGCTGGTCTCTCATGCTGTGCCCTGGACACCTCGCCTCCATGAACACTGTTTGGGGTTCTGGTCATGCTTTTTCTTCTCTCAAATGGCATGGACCATGGCTAGCGGTCCGCTGGGTCATAGACTGCACTTGCTGGTTAAGGACACCAACTAGCCCCACTGGGGAGTGATGAAACACTGTGTTTAATCCAATTTCCTTAGGGACTTTCTATGTAGATCTTGATCTCTTCAACTTGTCTTAGTCTTCCTATCTTTTTCCATTATAGTCTATGATATCTGAGAAATTGCCTTTAAGAGTCTCCAAAACCCAGGCAAAAATAAATAAATAAATACATCCATCCATCCATACATACTCCCATTTGAAATCCGAGGGGAGAAGTCCTGAGGCCCCATAGACTCTGCAACAGAAGCGCCTCCTCTGACCGTAATCAAACTCTCTGAGGGCTTTGAGCTACCAGCTCCCCCAGGCTGCCGGGACGTGCACCTGGACTCCATCAGGATTCCAGATCGATTATAACTGTGTTGTCATCTGCTTCCAGCATGCCAGCATCTGGCTCTCAAGTCAGTCTGAGGCTGCAGTTTGCTTATGAAAGGCCAGCTCCTTCCCACTCTGACCTTCCAGTACAGAGAGATGGAGCCTTGTGAAATGAGTCACGCAAGGCCACCAGCTCCCCGGTGCACACCATTCTTGGCAGAATCCGTTATTATTTTCGCCTCTTGCTAGAAGGCGTCCTCAGAAAGCTGATGTGGTTTAGCTACTGGGCATCTGAAAGCACTTGTGCTGCACGTTATTAAGTTGACTTAAGAAAGCCTGTCCAGTTTTATTTACAGCGGTCACACTGGGCAGGAAGGGGAGCAGACGTCTTGGTGTCCTTCCAGCATCCCTGGGTTTAATCCCATCAACTCGAACCTCTTGAGCATTTACGGGTGTAGCATCATAAATCCAGCACCAGACCATCTGGGTAATTCCTTCACTGGTAAAATTGTCAATATAGAGGGAAGGGTACTTTTTTTCTTTCAGTCTCTCGTTGAACTATGAGCAGTGTGTTCTCTGAAATCTTAAATGATGGAGCTGCAGTTCCAGAGCAGGTGGGCATTTCACCTGTCAGGCCAGAAGTAGATTAAACGAGTTCACTGAGCTTCTTCTCTAGCTAGTCTATCTTCCTAGGATCAGGAAGCAAAGTCACAGTAATGATTTTTTGGACTGTTTATTAACTTTTGCTGTTATTGCTTGTGCATAATAAATTACCCAAACTTCGTTTTATTAGGCTCACAGATTCTGTGGGTCAGAGAGTCAGGCTGGCCATGGCAGGGGTGACTGTCCCTGCTCCGTCACCTCCAGGGACTCATCAGGAAGATCTGATTGACTAGAGGCAGGAGTTCATTTGAAGACGTCTTTACTCATCTGTCTGGTCTCTGGGCTGTGATGACTCAAAGGCTGAGCTCAGTGGAGCCTGCCAACCACAGCGCCTCCACGTAGAACTCCACGTGGCTGGAGCTTCTCGTGGCATCACAGCTGGCTTCCCAGACGGAGTGAACAGGGAAGAGTGTCAAGAAACCAGGCATTTAAAGGGACAGAAGTTGCAACATGTCTTTTGAGCTAGTCTCAGAAGATTATCAGTGTTACTTCGGCAGTTTTCTATTGGTTACAAGTGAATCACTCAGGTCAACCCAGATGGTCATGACCTTACTTCTTTTTTTTTTTTTTTTTTACATTTATCATCAGATAGAGTGAGAGGGAGAGAGAGAGAGAAACATCGCTGTGAGAGAGACACATCTATTGGTTGCCTCCCACACGACCTGACCAGGGCCAGGGACAAACTGTGACTGAGGTCTGTGCCCTTGACTGGAATCGAACCCATGACTCATTGGTCCGCAGGCTGACGCTCTAACCGCTGAGCCAAACCAGCCAGGGCTGACCTCACTTCTTGATGGTGGAGTGTGAGGGTCACAGTGCAGAAGAATATGGGGTGGGAAAGACTGTGGTTATCTTTGGAAAATACAGTTCACCTCAATAACATAAAAATAATGTACTGATTAATATCAGAGAGAGAGAGAGAGGAAGGGGGGAGAGAGAGGAAGGGTTGGGGGGATCGAGAGAGAGAGAGAGACATCTATTTGTTGTTCCACTCATTTATGCATTCATTGGTTGTTTCTTGTATACGCCCTCACTGGGGATCGAACCTGCAACCTTGGCATATTAAGAAGACGCTTTAACCAATGGAGCTATGTGGCCAGGGCACCTCAGCATTTTGAGAAACACCAATATATCTCCTGTTCTTCTATTTCCTTTCTCTCTCCACTCAACCCAGTATTTGGCTTTATGAACTTTTCCATTAGAGGTAGAAAGGAGGCTTACTACTTCCTCCAGGCCAGTGTACTGTGGGCAGCCTACTTTGAGATCTTTTCTAGAGGAGAAAGGAGCTGTTTACATAGGATTTCCGAGCCCCTGGTAAAGAACTAGTTATTTAGAATCTGTGTTTTTATTGTCTGGTAAGGAAGTGGAGACTGCTGATCATGAAGGGATGAATCATGCTAACTTGCTGTAAAAAACTTTTATGAGTGTCAGAAACATTGATAAACACTGGAAATAAGAAAATGAGTAAGACTTAGGCCCTACCTTTAAGAAAGAGCATTTCAGGCTAGTTAAGGAAACGTAAATATTTTACCTCTTATAATACTAGGCTCTATAAAGATACATGCTAGTGCTTGGCAAGGAGGGGGACCAGCTAACTAAGAGGAAATAGAGGAGGAAGATGGGTAGGAGCTCTCAGGGTAGGCTTCCTGCAGGAGCATGTGCTTCAGCTGAGTTTAGGATGCAGAAGAGTTGAGCACATATTAGTTTCTTATCACTGCAATGAATTGCCACAAACTTGATGGCTTAAAACAACATAGACCTGTTATCGTACAGATCTGTTGGTCAGACATAGAAGGTGTCAACAGGAGCATCCCTCTGGGGAACCCATGTCCCTGCCTTTCAGTTTCGTGCATGTGCTAGCATTCCCTGGCTGGTGGCTTCTTGTCGGACTCCAGCCCCCTGGCTGCCTTTCTTTAATGACCATTGAGATTGCATTGGGTCCACCCAGAAAATCCAACATAACTTCTCCATCTAAAGATCCTTAACTTAATCATATCTGTGAAGTTCCTTTTATTTATTTATTTTAAATATTTTTTCTTTATTGATTTTAGAGAGAGAGAGGCCGGGAGAGGGAGAGAGAGATAGAAACATCGATGAGAGAGAACATCGATGGGCCACCTCCTGCATGTCCCTCACTGGGCTGTGAAGTCCCTTTTACGCGCAGGGTAAATATTTACAAGTATCAGGGATTGGTACATGGACATCTTTTTTTGTTTCTTGTGTTTTTTTTATTAATCCTCACCCGAGGATATTTTTATCCATTAATTTTTTTTTAGAGAGAGAGTGGAAGGGAGGAAGGGGGGGGGGGAGACAGAGACATTGATGTGAGAGAAATACATCAATTGGTTGCCTCTCACACACACCCCTGATTGGGGTTGGGGATCAAACCTGCAACCCAGGTATGTGCTCTTGACCAGGAATTGAACCCTTGACCCTTTGATCTGAGGGCCAACAATGTAACCACTGAGAAACACCTGCCAGACTGGTACATGGACATCTTTGTGGGGGCCCTTATTTAGCCTACCACATCAGGAAAAGATTCATTTTATACAAAGAAGGTGGCAGCTTAATAAAGCTTCAAGGACTTTAGTTTACCTTGAATCTTTTTTTGTTTTGTTTTGTTTTGTTTTTTTATCCTCACCCGAGGACATTTTTCGATATTTTGTTCAGATAGAGTGAGAGGGAGAGAGAGAGAGAGAAACATTGATGTGAAGGGACACATCGAGTGGCTGCCACCCACACGACCCAACCAGGGCCGGGGACAAACTGCAACCGAAGTACGTGCCCTTAGCGGGAACCGAACCCGGGTCTCTCCGGACCGCAGGCCGACGCTCTAACCGCTGAGCCAAACCGGCCAGGGCTAGTTTACCTTGAAACTTAAAGGGAACAGGATGAGCCTGGCCAGTGTGGCTCAGTGGTTGAGCTTTGATCCATACACCAAGAGGTTGCTGGTTCAATTCCCAGTCAGGGCACATGCCCAGGTTATGGGCCAAATCCCCAGTAGGGGGCGTGCAGGAGGCAGCTAAGTGATGTTCTCTCTCATCGATGTTTCTGTCTTTCTCTCCCTCTCCCTTCCTCTCTCCCTAAAATCAATAAGGAGCCCTGGCTGGTTTGGCTCAGCAGTTAGAGCATCAGCCTGCAGAGCAGAGTCCCAGGTTCGATTCCTGCAAAGGGGCACGTACCTCGGTTGCAGTTTGTCCCCACCCCGATTCAGGTCGCATGGATGGCAGCCACTTGATGTGTCTCTCTCACAGCAATGTTTCTCTCTCTCTCTCCCTCCCGCTGTGTCTGAAGATAAATGCAAAAATATCCTTGGGTGAGGATTTAAAAAAAAAGAATAAAAATCACTATGGGAAAAAAATTAAAAAAAAAAAAAAAGCAGCAAGATGTGGGAAGAGAAATGTTGGGATAGGAATTTAAGGCAAGTCACGAAAAAAGCCTCATTGCTTATTTCAGAGTTAGCCTAAAGGTAGTAAGGAGCAGCTTAGAAAATGTGTTCTCCAGTCTTCTCCAGTCATTGGCTGTTTAGATTGACTCTCTGGTGATAAAGAAATGGCTATATTAATGGTTATACTTTGTTCCAAAAGTCCGTTGGCAGCGAGCTCAGCATGAGGTCACTGTGACAGAGCAGGGTGTGGTTGGCTCGAGATCTGTTTCAGAAATGTTGCTATTCATATTTCTCATTCCTCGGGACTCTGCTTTCACTGACAGCCATCTGCTCCCTCAGCTGCTAGAGTCATTCACTTCGAGCATCTTCAGGACTTTCCTTTGATGTGGGCCAAGGGGAGCTTAAAAATAAGAAAAGAAAGATTATGCAAAGCAATATAAGCCAGTCAGAGAAAGACAAATATCACCTGATCTCACTTATAAGTGAAATAATGAACAAAATAAACTGACAAAATAGGTCCAGAGGCGTGGGAGCATGGAACAGACTTTCAGGTCTCAGAGGGAAGGAGCGTGGGGGGATTGCCCAGAGAACGTAAACGCGCGTACGCGTGGCCCGTGGACACAGACAGTGGTGCCCGAAGGCCTGGGGTGAGGAGGGGCAAAGGGAGGAAAGTGGGAGGACATCTGTAATACTGTCTACAATAAAAAATAAATAAAAAAATAAAAAGAGGATAGTGGTAGCCTGGACAGATCAGATTACTGTGGGAACTGGTGACTGTTTGAAGAGATATTTTGCTTTTCAACCTGACTAATTAATCCTCCCTTCCCTCCACAAGCCTGAGTGCAATTTTTTTTTACAACAGGGAGCCTCATTTTCTATTTATTCATAGCAGCCACTTTAAAAACAACACACACACACAAAACAAAACAGGGTGTTGCTTGCTTGTTATTTTTACTCGTGTAAAAATGCCAACTGTAAGACAGTTGGCATGTGTGCCCTTATTTCGTATTTTGGGACATAATGAGAGGCCTGAAGGAGAAGCAGTGAGTGCGTGTGTTACTTGCAGACCTCACAGAATCGGACTCCGGCCGGGCAGTCCCTGAGCCTGGCCTTTCCCGTGGGCGGTGCTGCCCTGACCCTGAGGCACAGAAGGGTGGTGTGAAGCATCGCTGTGAACTGATGCGGGGACTGGAGTCGGAACTTGGACAGCTGGGGCAGTGTCTTCACCAACTACAGAACCGATGCAATAGGGGGAGGTTTCAGTTACCAGGCGCGATTCAGTGGCCGTTCCGGAGTTCATTTCTGCGGAGTAACGTTAAAGGTCTATTTTAGGATCACCTTGGTCTCTTTTTCCTATAGAAAGAACTGCCTCCCTGTTCTTTCTCTCCCTCACTCCACCCTGATCTGAGTAGTAAGGATCTTTTTTTTTTATGCTCACCCGAGGACATTTTTTCATTTTTTTTTTTGTTCAGATAGAGTGGGATGGGGCGAGAGAGAGAAACATCGACGTGAAAGGGACACATCGAGTGGCTGCCACCCACACGACCCAACCAGGGCCTGGGACAAACAGCAACCGAGGTACGTGCCCTTAGCGGGAACCGAACCCGGTATCTCCGGACCAACACTAACCACTGAGCAAAACCAGCCAGGGCAGTAAGGATCTTTTTAAAAAGTCAGTATTTTTGGACTTAAGGAAACTTTAGTTTTTTTTTTTAAATTTTCACTCGAAGATATGTTTTCATTGATTGTAGGGAGAGAGGAAAAGGGCAGGGGGAGAAACATCAATTGGTTTGACTCTTGTAAGTGTCCCAACTGGGGATTGAACCCATGAACTGGATATGTGCCCTGACTAGGAATCAAACTCGTGACTCTTGGTGCAGCGACAACCAACTGAGCCACACCAGCCAGGGCTTCTTTATTTGTTCATGTTTAAAGCAAAAATAGAAATCATTGTTTTAAAATGTTAAATAATTAAATAATAGGTTACTTTAGTGGTCGTTAAGTCCAGGGCTAAGCAGTGGTTAAGTCCCACACCCGGGGCTACATTAACTATTTTATTAGATAAGCTCCTAGGTTCAAATAGAGCTGTGGAGCTAGGAAAATGCTTATGTAGATGTGTTAACTAGGAACAAATAAGATAAATCGTCTGTATGACATATGTATACCTGTGGGTATATAAAATATGTAGTGTGTATCATGAACAGCAGCATAGAGATGTTCTTCTGCATAGTAACGAGCCCTGCAGGGGGACACGTGAAAGGCTTGGAGGGACGGTGTTGCTTCTGTCACATGTGTGTGTTTACTTCTGTTGCGCGTAATGTTTGGGGAGTAACATGGAGCCTCACGTGGCCGAATGTCCCTATTTTGTGGGGTGAGATTCTTCCTTCTAGTCGCTTTTCATACGACTAGCTTTCTCTTGTCTTTTCTAAAGGTGCTCAGTTGTGTTTGTGTAACATGTCTCCAAAAATAAAGGTACTGATCAATACTACCTTTTCTTCAGAGCTAAGAAACAAAATCAGAATTCTTTGGAACTTCTAAGGAGTAGTTGGGCAAATGTTTCTTACCATGGAAAAAGCACTGTTCTAAGATCAGGAGTGAAAATAAAAGGTACGATTTTTGTCCCATAAAAGTTTCTGTCGCCTAGAGAAAGGCAGGACTGACTTGAATAGATATTTAGTTAAGGACCCAGTGTCTGGTGAGGTTTACAAGAAGAAGACAGTCATTGAAAAATTTAAGAATTGTGCTTATATTTATATTCCCTATTAAAATTTAAACTAAAGTCTTAGGTGTTATTGCCAAAGACTATGCTTGTTGAGCTTGATTTCCCATGTGAGTCAGGTTCAGATTTCATTTGAATTTTAAATACTTGTAAAACATAAGCACATTTTTATTTATTCAGGTTTCATAGCCAATACATAAGGGTTTTGTTTGGTTGGTTTATTTTAAACTAGAGAACAATCATGTTCAGAAAGAAAACATGAGCAGGGTTCATGAATCTATTTTATTTTATTTTAGGTTGTAAACATTAGCCAGTAACTTTATGTCATGTGTACAAAAAAGGCTTATACATAGAGAGAAATAGTAAGGCCACCATTATTGTTTGCTGTGTATCGACAGGGTAGTATATATTACTTTAATTCTGAGATCTACCCTATGAAGTAGGAATAAGGAAAGAAAGATTCAGAGTAAATAGGCCAACTGACATATGTTAATAAATGGCAACATTGGGATTTTTACACAGATCCATTTAACTACAAGGCTCATAGTCAACCTTATATATAACATGTTATCATATACCAAATACTATACACATGTTTATACACACCCTCAATTTTCTACCAAAAAGCAGACCAATTGGAACAGTTATAGATTGGCGGATTATTGGAGTGTTTGAAGTTATTAGTAAATGTAGGACGAAACGCGCTGTGTTTTAAGGCCCAAAGAGAGGGGATAGGTCTTGAGCAGGATTATAAATTTAGAGGAAGGAAGAGAGATAGTTGATTTGGTTGGTGGAGGGAATTCTTGAAGCAGAAGATTAGATCGGCATGGAATCTGTCTCGCAGCTGTGTGGTCAGAATAAATGTGCTGGTCGACAAGGAGAAACATCCGCCTGGGACCCGTGTGACAGAGCAGAGCTGGGCAGGAGGCACGCATGGTTTAGCTGTTGAGACTGCTGGTGGAGAGATTTAAAACCTGTGATTAAAAAATCTCAGCTGGATGACAAAAAGGGAAAGGAAAGCAGCTAATAGTTCAGAAGTCTTTTGCAGCTTATTAAGTGCTTTTATATCTATTCCATTTGATTCTGGGGAAATCTAAGGAGAACAGTTTATGTCATTATAATAAGTTTATGCTCTGCATAAAATACGTTCAGGAAGGAGATGCTGGGATTTAGAAGATGGTGTGTCTGGGGTTACATGACGGGGCCCTGGACTGAGATTGTGGTTGTGACAGTGGAGACGAGTGCACAACATTGAAGGAAAGTCAGCGGGAGGGGACAAGCCACTGACCCTGGGGACGGACACGAGGAGAACTAGAATCTATTTAAAATTGTACACATTTAATTAGAAAGAAAGCACAACTATGATGAACACATATGAACTGGGAATCTTTTTTAGTTGAAGAAAATAAAGCTTTGTTTTTATTAAAGTCATATTTTTTAGTGATGGTCAAGTGTCTGATATCAGATTCTTAGTTGGGAAGACTGTGAAAGAGAAAAACAGGCTTCAACAGAGGTGATTAGGGGGAGGGAGGGAGAGAGCCAGAGAGCCAGAGAGAGAAAGACAGAGAGATGGGGTGGGGAGGAGAGGGAGAGGAAGTAGAGGAAGTGTGCGTGTGTGTGTGTGTGTGTGTGTGTGTGTGTGTAATCCAAGTAGAAAAGGGGATTGTAAGGAGGGGAACCCACGGGGCCACCCATCTAGAAGACTAAGGAGTAAGGAGGCCAGGCTGGCATGGGCTAGAAGGATGCTCAGAAGAGACCAGCACAAAAGATAGTCAAGAGGATGAGAGGTGCAGGGGGTCTGGTGTCTTGTGGTGCAAGGTCCTGCGTTAGGTGACAAGTGAGTCAGCTGGTCTCTGTCCCTGCCAAGTCTGCAGTTTCTATTTCTGCATAAAATGTTGTCCGTGCGTGCCCATGTGTTATACATATATATTCAGACAGTTCCCGCTGAAAAGGGTTAAGTGCATCTTTGACTGCAGATATCAAAACAAGGTACCTAGATAATAAAATGACAGGTATAAAAGTTTTAAACAAGGACAAAAAGTAATGTGTCCAAGGCCAGTTGGTAGGAGAGTAACTATTTGAAATAAAAATAGATCACTGTGATTTCAGTCTACCTGGTGACTTCAGTTTCCAGTTCCCTTCGTAACCACCTGGAAATGGCTGCATCAGTCTCTGAACCCAAGTCTCATTTTAAAAATCTGCAGTTGTCACAGGGGCCTGCTGCTTCTGCCACCAGAAAGAGCCGGATGGGCTCGCCACGCTGTTGGCACCTGCCGCCAGGAAGGGCCTGCGTGTGAAAGTGTCCCGGGTGCACAGTGTTTAAAAGACTGAGCTACCGAGTCATTACTTAGGTTGTTCTTTCCCAGCTCCTCCATCATACCCACCCAGACCCTGTTCTGCTCACTGTGGTTAACGCCATTCTTTATTCCTTTTCCCACAGTGGTGTGTGTGGCCCCCGCCCAGCTCTTTCATTCTGTACCTGTCGGCCAGGGATATATGGTCATACTTAGACTTCAGTCGCAATGGACTGAAGCACACAGGAGAAGAAAATGGCTCAGCAGTTCCCAATTATGGTCCCACAATCGCCGCCGGTCCCTCTTCATCACAGTTGAGCTCGACAGGACTCTCCCCTCGACTCTGCGTCACTGGAGAGTGGAAGTGGGCAGTCATGGTAACATGAGCTGTGGCTCGGTTTTGTTTCAGCGGTTCAGTGTGGCCGTGGAAAAGGAGGGCTCCTTTCCCACCCGTAATGTACCAGCCACACGTGGTGTCGCAGACTGACTGGTCCGCCGCTAAGAACCACGCTGGATTTCCCACACGGAAGCATTTTCCAGGAATAGGTGTAAAACTAGGAGATGGTGTGCTCTGTGGCAGACGAGGACAGTTGAGTCTGTTGGTAGCAGATGATTGTCTTTTTGTTGTTTGTGTATCTGTTCTGGGTGGTTTGATGGGATAGCGTGTCGGTCGTTCCAGGACACGTCTGTTTATTTGGAGGATTCACTGAGTCAGATTCTCCCTGAACTTTGGAAGGCACACAGCCTATAGACCACATGGGAGAGAACTGTCTCTGCATTTCTCTCTCATTTTTGCTTGAAATCCAATGTTCTCTTGGCCTTAGGAAAAGAATATGTGGCCTTGTAATGAGCTTCCCTGTGACACAGGTGGGCATGTCCCAGAGACGGGCAGAGGACAGTTAGGGACTGCTGCCCCCCCTGCTGGGGCCAGAGTTTGTCCCTGGCCCTGTTAAACACGAGGATGGAAGGGAGGTCCTTTTAGCCCTTTCTGTGTAAGGAGACCTGATCTGTCTCTGAGTGATTTGACTTCTTCGAGGAGAGATGGCAGATGGGGTTTTTCTTTTTATGGTGTGGTTGACTCCCCAACAAACTTGTAAGAAATTTTATTACTAGAAATTTGTTTATTTGCTTCTTCTAGTTTTGGGTTTTAAGAATTTGTCATCTTTGTGGAATAAAGAGGTGATTCTCTAATCTAGTCGTTCTCAAACCTTTGGCCGCAGGACTCTTTTGATACTCTTAAAAGTAAACAAAGACCCCTCCACCCCAAGTTTTTGTTTATGTAAGGTATGTATTAGTATTGAACATATTAGAAATTAAAGCAAAATTTTGATAAACTTCTGTCATTAAATATAGCGTAATAAACTCATTGCAAGTTAATGTTAAGTGTTGCTGTAAAGATCACTATTTTTTAGTCCTGCCCAGTGTGGCTCAGTTGGTTGGGTGTCATCCCATGCACGAGAGTGAGGTTGCTGATTTGATTCCCAGACAGGGCACATGCCCGAGCTATGGGGTCTATCCCCAGTGCAGGGCATGCATGAGGTGGCCGATGATGTTCTGCTCTCACAGGGGTGTTTCTCTCCCTCTCCCTTCCCCTCTTTCTAAAAATGAATATATTTTAAAAACCACCTATTTTCTAAAACTAGAAAAGATCAGTGAGAAGAATAGCTTCATCATCTTCAGCTGCCATCACGAATTACCCTACACGGGATGGCTTAAACAACAGAAATTTATTTTCTCACAGTTATGGGGGTTTATGGTTGGGTTCTCTTCCTGGCTTTCAGATGGCCGCCTTCTCCCTGTGTGCTCAGATGGCCTTTCCTGTGTGCGCGTGTGTGTGTGCACGCGTGTGCATGCATAGAGAGAGAGGACCCCCTTTCTCTTCCTAAAAAGCCACAATTCCATTGGATAAGAACCCCACCCTTATGGCCTCATTTAGCCTTCCTTACCTCCTATTTCCAAATACAGTTGAATTGAGGGTTAGGGCTTTGACATATGAATTTCTGGAGACACAATTCAGGCCATAACAGTGGCATCATGTTATATTTTTATACATCTTTTAAAGTCTAGCTTAATAGGAAATACCTACATGCTCATATCTGCATTTGCATTCAGTCCCTTCTATTGATTTGGTTGAAGTAGATGCAGAAAACCCAGCTCCACACAAGTACGCAGCTGGAGCGGAAGGATTTTAATGGCATTTTCAGGTAATAGTGGATGTTCTTTTTTGATACTATACTCTCCGAACACAGGACAGGTAGTAGTTACTTAAAGGTTAGTTGCATAGTGGAATCTGAAACCATATTAGTGAACTTATATTCTGTTACATTAAAACTTATCTGCCTCACTTGCATCTTGAACAAATATACAATTGTATAACAACATGTAATGATCACTGGGAAAATATTGATTCACCAAATTATCTAGATATTCTAAATATTGACATATTTTATAATATAGTGGGGTTTGTTTGTTTTTTTTAAAAATCACATTACTAACCACCAATCTCATCAGAATAATCTTTAAATATAGGCAAGCTGTCAAGCTAATGGTAGATAGAAGTTTGCCAAAATTCTCATTTTTTGCTTGAAAGATCAGTTTTTTTAATCACTGGAAACAAATATTGTTGATAGTTTCCCCTCAAGTAAAAGGCTCGCTTCATTCATTTTCAAGAAAATAACCGCCAAATATATATAAGTCTGAATAACCGTAGTTTGACAGTCATTTGTTTAAGTAAGCATGAAAAGTGGCTAGTTCCTTTGGCAACTAGGATAATCGTAGAAGAGCGTGTCCTCCTGACAGCATATATTAACATGCAGCAAAGGTGCTTTAGGCAGGCTTCCCATTTCATCCTATAGGACATTAATCATATAGAATGCATTCAAGGGTTCAGATTAAATAAAATTAAAATTTTTATTGCTTCATCAAAGGTATTCTTGAGTGAAACTGGTTGTTGTTGTTGTTTTTTAACTGAGAATGCATGGCTGTGCTGAGCACACTGTCTGCTGGTGTAAGGGTGTCGCTGCCTTGATTCGTGCTAAGTCACCAGCAGTTTCATTCGCCCACCGTTGCTTTCATGCCATCTTGCAAATGTCGCAACGTCTAGGTAATGTTGTAAAAATAGTTTGGACCTGAGGAGCCCAGTGTCTAAGGACCACCCTTGAAGAACTGATGCCTGAATTCTTGGTGTCTGTCGTCTGGGACAGGTGGGAGCGGTCCTAGGTAGCTGAGAACAAGGCCCCCCTGGTCACATCCGGAGTGGGAGCAGAGCACAGGAGGAAGCAGAGAGCAGTGGACAAACGTCAGGCGTTTGCCTGTCTGTGGACAGAGATCTTTGATCTCACACACAAAGAGCCCTTGTCTTCAAGGGCTCTGAACCCATTGCACATCTTTGTTCAATTTAATGTGTTGTCATTCAGTCATGATGCGAGCATAGGTTGACTTCTGTCCCCTGAGCAAGTCCCAAGCTCTGTTGATGAAAATGGCACAGGATGAAACAGCTCCTACCATGCGCTGTTGCTATGGTTTGGTGAACAGGTAGCAACCACAAATGTGTCCTCATGTCCCATCTCTTGCCTTGCTTGTCCAGATTGTGTATGTTCAAAGGATGAAGCCATGAGGAGAAATGAATGAAATAAAGGATAATGTTAGGCCCTTCTACTTTTGAGGAGTCTGAGGGGTAAGTTGTCCCAGAGATGCCCGAAGGCCTTTGTTATTTCGTTCTCTGGCAGCTATTTAAATGCCAGTCTCTCTCGAAGAACTAGAAGGTACTTTGGTTTTCCTGTAGGAATAGAAGCCTGAAAGAATCTGTATGTGTCCTTACTGATGACCAAGAGAAGCGAATCTTGCATGCGAATCCAGAGAGATTAAAGTCATATAGTAGGAATATTTCTGAAAGATGTCATGTATGAGGAATTGTATTATGGAGCCATATGCTCTATAATGTAACGTAGGGCATCTTTTTCTTAGGAGAGTGATAAAAATGCATTTCTCATGCAAGGTGTGGTGTGTCAACAAGTCATCCTTCGGGGATTTCACCAGCCCTTTGCTTCTATGTCAGGATTCCTTATTCAGTACAGCAGAATATTTGCGCGGAAAGGAAAGCAGTCATCTGGATGCCTCGTGGGCCTGGTGCCAAACATCTGGATATTTGGAAACATCTGGAAAAGTGACTGGTGTTTTTAAAAGATGTGCTGAGTATTATGTGGATGAAACCTCTGGCTCATAATCAGATAACCAGTCCAAGATCGATATAAACATTTTATTAATTTATGAGGAAGGAGGGTTGACTTGTAGATGGTAGAGCACATTCCGTTGTTTAGCTTTCAGTAGTCGCTGTCCAGTGGGCTGCGTTATGGGTGTTCAGTTTCCGAATGCTCTCGTTGGTCGAACATCTCCGCGCCCCGAGGATTCCGGGGAACGGCAGGTTGGAATGATCCACCTCTGCCACAGCGACCCTTTGGTGTCAGCGCATGGAATGACCGGCCACCTCGGGGGAGACAGAGAACAGGCCCCCAGCCGCCACAGAACACCTCGGAGAGGTGGTGGTGGGCTGGCCAGCATGGCAGCAGAAGCCCTCAGACGGCCGGTGCTCTCGATGGACAGTAAAAGATGCTTTTCACCCGGGACTCACTATGAAATAGCTGTTTACTTCACGCGGCCTGAAAAGGAAACAGAAATGTTACTCCCGGGCAGCCCCCCAGAAGGGTAGTCTAATCAGTCATAATAGACTGTGTCTCTAACCCGGTGCCTTCCTGCGGGGAGCCCTGCGGATCATAGGGGCTTATTGTGAGAAGAGAAAAAGGACGCATTGAGGCAGGCGCCAGGCAACAGGGCAAGAAGGAAACACTTAAGCAAGTGTTTTTTTATATAACTTTATATAACTAACCCAGGAGCACATTTTATAGCCACCTCATGAGAGTCAGGCCCCAAGCTGGCTGCAGACTGTGAGCCGTGTCCTGGGAGCTCTTGCTGGGGGAAGCCAGAGGCCGTCACCGACCTTGAAAGGGGAACAGAGACTGGGGCTGAAGGCCGGCAGTCTGCTGTGTGTTTCGACATCTGGCTAGCAAGATAACACTCTTGAATACAAGGCTTTCGTAAAACCACCTTCTCCCTGCTGTTAGCCATTGGGAAATCATCCCCTAACCTCTGCCCACCTTTAGAGATACTCTAAACGACCACCCCTCTGGCACCCAAGGCCCCAGATTCATTTCCGTGGTCTGGGACCGAGTTCAGAGATGTCTTTCACAGACGCTGGAGAACAGAGTTGACTTGTGTTTTTGCAGATGCTGCGTTTATGCTTCAGTTCAGCTTGAAGTGAAGATGTCTTGCTCCCCGCGGCCCGGCCCGTCTGTCTGGACGGCAGGATTTACCTGCTGCGCTGGCGGCAGCGAGCCCGGTGCTGGGAGCCAGTGCCGCGGCCTCGTGTGGCAGCCGGGCCGGCGCGGCCTGTGCGTCTCTCTGGACTGGGTTTGGGTAGAGCTGCTGGCTGGCCAGGTTGGGAATATCCTGTTATATTGCCACGCCTAGATTGGAATTTTAGAGCATCAAAGTATGGAGTGAGAGGATTTTTGTTTCAAATTGTTACTAGCAATGGAACCCTTCAATGAAACTTTCTTTTTCCAAAAGAAGCCTTACCAGGAAATTCATATAATCCAGCAGAGCCGCATTCATGAGGAGAGAAGTCCCGAGAACTGTTCTCCCTCACGCTTCTCCTCTCCCGGCCACGCTCCCGTTCTCGGGGGTTCCGAAGCGTCCCACTGTCACTCTGTGGCTTCCTAGAACAGACCATGACAACCCAGGGTGTAATCTCAGGCTCTCAGGTTAATGGATGTGAAACCCCAAGTCCAGGGAGGTTCCCTGAGATACCCAAGACCACTGAGGGGCAGTAGCAGAGCCGTGACCTGCAACCCAGGTTTTGTGGTCCCTGTTGAATACTCCACATAGTCCCACTTCTGCCCTCATCTGCCCTTAGCCCATCAGTGTGGGAGCTTCAAGGGCAGAGAGGTCCATCTGTGCCAGGACCCCACAGGGCTGAGGGGATGGGTGGCTGAGGCAGCCGACGGAGGTCTGGCCCCAGGACCCCAGCCTGACGTGCTGACTTGACGCAGTGTCCATCGGGGTTGGTGAACTCACACGGAGTGATCTATAAGTGATGCTTGAAGTGAAGATGCCTCTGGCGTTCATAGTCGTAAACATGTTTTTACAGCAGAGTACCTGCTTTTCCGGGGCATATACCTTTACCTCTCTGCTGGCTGACTTACTCTCTGGTGGCCCTGGGTGCTGCAGTGGCAGTCGGATAGCTGACGGCGTGGCCCAGGACGCGACAGGTGCTCTTCAGTCGGCTGCGCTCAGCCTTCCTGTGGCCGCGCCGCTTACGTCACTGCCTGCCCCTCCCGTGGCTCCTTGGCATTGATACAGGAAATCAGTGTCAAAGCTGCTGGGGTTTGGGAAGCACCCTGAATATAAAAGTCAAGAGATGACAGATTTCAGTTGCCATTGTACAACTTTGTTTTTCACTTGAAAGTTTTTAGACCATTTATTGTCTGGCTTTGTTGGTGGGTGGAACTTAAGTGCCTCACAACATGACACGCACTAAAACGTATGTGTAGAGATGCTCCGGCCCTGACGTCCGTTTTCATGAAAGCTCACATCCCCAGTGTGCAGATGCTAAAAATAGCTGAGAATCAGTGGTCTCACTCCTTTCATCCTCACCAGCTTTCTAGAGCGAGGCTCGTTTCAAAGGAGGGAAGCAGCACGTTCGGTCGTGCTGGTCCTGTTTGAACCGAGAGTGTGGGGTGGTCCAGATGTGAGCCCTGTGAGCCACAGCGACTTCCCTTTGATGTGGACATGACTTCTCCCAGCCCTCCCCAAACATGCCTTCCCGTTTCCTGTGGGGCGGTAGTGTACACTTGTTGAAGGATCACTCGAGTCGTATAGAAACAAATGTGAGTCTGGTGTGCACGCTTCCCTCCCTTCCGCAGGGGTGCGGGGGGCCTCTGGAGCCCATGTGGTTTCTCTGGAACCGTCAGAAACACCCGAGTCCACTAGTGGAGACTGGCCCAGCGCAGTGGGCATCTGTCTGAACCTTGACGGGAAGGGCTTGATGGAGCTGAAGGAGGTGCCCTTCTGGTTCTTGCCGCCAATGAGGAGAGTGGCCAGTGGGATCCTCCTTCACGGTCTCCCGAAGCTGGCGTCTGCGCTGGCACAGTGTTGTTTTGTGCATTTGGGTTCTTTACACCGAGGTCACAGCAGCTACAGATGGGAAGATATTTATGTCTATTTTTTTTATGTGAAGATTAAAGGTATTTCAGTTTCATAACACATTTTCTCAGCATGGATTCGTCTCACAGAATGATTTCTAAAGAAGTGTGTGTGTGTGTGTTTTCAAAGCTCTTCATAATGTCTATTTCAGTCCTGCCTACCACACTAGTGCAATGATTTGGGGGATCTTTACCCAGCACGGAATTAATCTAATATTGCTTGTTCTGGATTTGACAGTCTCTTTGCACCCACATGTGCTTTCCTCAGCCATATAAAATTCTGGGCACAATTCCTGATGGTTTGAGAATGACCTCAATCACTCGCTGCACAGTGTCGGTGGGCCAACGCCTGCTACTTTCCCATGATAGCCAGTTACAGTAACTGTGTTTCTTTATTCGTGTTGTTAAATTCTAGGTTCAGTGAATCGGAGAGTTAATGATCCAGCTCTCCAGTTTACGATTGGTAGTCCGAAAGGCCGAGGGTTTAATTGGCTAGTCCAGTGATTTTCAACCTTTTTCATCTTTTCAACCTTTTTCGTCTCATTGCACACATAAATTAATTACTAACATTTGACAGCACACCAAAAAACATTATATTTTTTACCGACCTGGCAAAAAAAAAAAGTATAATTTTGATTAATTCACACTGGATGGCTATTGTTGTGTTAGTTGTTGTCATTTTTAAATTTGAAGATCTAAGGGAAAAGAGATTAGTGCCTCTGACTAGACAGTTAGGTCTTGCGTGTTTGAGAAGTTCTTGCAGCGCACTAGTTGAAAATTGCTGGACTAGTCTAACATTGCATATGCCACTGTTTCCCAAATGCTGGTCCAAACACCATGAGTACTTTTTTTTTTTAAATAAACTTTCTTTAAAAATATGTTTTTATTGATTTTAGAGAGGAAGGGAGCAGGAGAGAGAAAAACATCAATGAGAAACACTGATCAGTTGCCCCCTGCAACGCCCTCTACTGGGGATGAAGCCCACAACCCAGACATGTGCCCTGATCGGGAATCGAACCAGTGACCTCTCAGTGCACAAAACGATGCTCAACCAACTGAGCCGCACCAGCCAGGGACCATGAGTACTTTTTTAAAGCACAAATTCCTACTTCTGTCTGTGGAGATTCTCATTCACGTTTTGATTTAGACCCCAGGAATCTGCTGATTTTAGAAGTGCCATGGAAGATTCTGGTGCATGGACATAAACTGCATGCATGGTGTAATGACCGCAGTTTTTAATAATTACATTTTTCATCTCTGGCATCTCAAATAATTCTGGAATGCTTTAACTCTTGTCTTACCTGGAATATCGTCATCTGAGCATCCTGGGCTGTATGGGAGAAGGAGGTCAGGCTTGCAGGCGGGGTTCTGGTTCTAGCCTCTGTGAACTTTCACCAAGTTGGAGATAGTTGACGTGTCTGGGTGTCAGTCTCACTCATACATTGAGGATACCAGCTTACCAATCCAAGGTACTTTCCCGATTTCTGACATTCTTGAAGGGCTTTGCCTTTTAATTGAGGAATTGTGGTCATGGTTACTGTTTATTGATGGCCATTGCCTGTCTGGTCCGGTGGGCGCCTGGCCACTCAGACAAACGTTAACACACCCTGTTTCTCAGGGGAGCAGGCAGCTGTCCCCAGACCGAGGCCTTTCCTCTGCCACTGCCGCTCTCCCAAGCATCTCCTGCGGAGCAAGTTCTGATGCTGAGGTTTCTCTCAAAGAAAAGTCAGGTTGTCCTGGCCAGTGTGGCTCAGTGGGCTGCGTGTCGTCCTGTGCACTGAATGGCTGCTGGTTCCATTCCTGGTCAGGGCACATACCCAGGTTGCAGGTTCGATCCCTGGTCCCGGCGAGTGTGGGAGGCAGCCGATTGATGTCTCTCTCTCTCTCTCTCCCCCCGCCTCTCTTCTTCCCTAAAAATAAATAAAAATGTATTTTTTAAAAATTCAGGTGGTAAGCCTGACCTTTTCCTTGGCAGTTTTCACCCGCTGGGCCCTTGTTGCAGGGAGGGACCCTGCGACTCTTTGCACAAGATGTGACTGAAGTCATAGTCCAGGGAGCTGCCCTTGCTTTGTCTCACCCGCTTCGACAAACCTTTTGTTTCCAGAAACTTTCTGTCTGTTCTCTAGCGGGTCCAGAGACAGAATGCGGGATCCTTTTCCATCCCTGGTTCTCAGCCTTTGCAGAGCATCAGGTGGTCTATAGTGCCTTTAACATTGTTCATGTCTTAACCAGTGGACACAGACAGTAGTGTGGTGAATGCAGGGGGGTGGGGAGCAGGGTCAATGAGGAAAAAGCGGGGGACATCTGCAATACTTTCAACAATAAAGATAAATTAAAAAAAGAAAAATAATTGTTCGTGCCCATGTCACACACACCCCCACTCCACCCGGGCCGCCGATTCAGGCCGTCGAGGATGGGACCGGACACATGTGTTCTGAAATGCTCTGTAGCTTCCTCCCCTTCCTGCAGACTGGGCCCGGGCGCTGTTCTGTCTTCCGTAATTGTTCTTTGTTAAGGCAGGTGTACATAAACGGAGAATTGCCATCCGAACACAGTGAACTGTGGTCTGAGTCTGTTGAGGAAATTGCGTTGCTTTAAGACTAGACGGCCCTCGAGGTCGCAGGCTGTCCCCGTGAGCATGCTCAGTTCAGTCCTGCTGGTGCCCAACCACAGTGGTTCTTGTCTTACTCTGAAACATGATGGAGAGTAGTAAGTTTTTCGCTAATTGTATTTTAACATGGTTATGTGTTTATTCTCTATTCAGTGTAAGTCAGCAAATATTATTGGGACCTCACAATGTGCTAAGCATTGTTCTAGATGCTGAGGATAGAGTCGTGAACAAAACAGACAAAATCTCTGCCCTCAAGGGACTTTCTCTTCGTATATATATTCGCAAGGAATTTAATGTAATGGAATTGAATGGCTGCATTATAGCATTCTGAAACACCAATTTAGGAGAATTTGTTAGGATTGGCCTGAATATCACTAAGATCACAGATGAATCAGCAAATTTAGTTAGGCGTGTGAAACCTGGACTCAATTTATAAAATGTTCAGGCCAGAGATTATGTCTTACTAATAGAACATGTAGCCTGTAGATGGTCAGGTGAGTATTTTCTGAAGGTGGAATGAATAAACCAGTGGGTGTAAGACTTTGCTTCATTACAGGTCGCCAAGGACACAGACAGAATTAAAGTTTATCCTTTGATTTGTGGACTAAGTCTCCAGAGAGTCATTATTTGGTACAAATCTTTCTTTGAATTTGTGTTTTTCATTCGGTGTACTTAATTCCATGTATATGCAGATACCGTGGGGCCCTGGAGTCCACAGAATTTTATGTCTTATTTCATCTGTTCAGTGAAAGCATTAATTCGAGCTGAATGCACATGTTTCTGGCCTCTGACCGCAGAGTCCATGTAGCTTCCCAAAGTTTATGTTGTAGTTTATGCACTAAAATTACTTAATTAGCTTAGAAAGCATATCAGAATTTTGAATCTGCTTTTCAAGGAATTTAAATACAAAATTGTTAAGATCTCTTAGCATGTCTGGTTAAAAAGTACTTCTGTAAAAAGGAGAACTCGGGAGATTTTTTTTTTTTTTTTAATTGCCATAAGCAACATTCTGGGATTCTGAATGCAGGTTAAGAAAGTTGGTGGACATTTGATATGGATTTCAAAATATCAAGAGAACGTGCAAGGGAAACTAAGGGTCAGCTTGGGTCCTGGCTCATGTTGCTATTTGTGAGTTAACTAGCTTGGAAGAAAAGTAAGTAATGTGTGAGAGAGGAAAAAATAGATATTCTGGAAATGATTGTTAATGCTGAAATTTCTGCATCTAATTTTGGAATGCTTATGTTTGGAATTTCACATGCACGATGAAAATGTGTGTTTCAGGTTTGTGGAGAAAAACAGCGCTTTGAGAAGTTAATGGAACATTTCAGGAATGAAGACAATAACATCGATTTTATGGTGAGCTATTTTAGTATGACATTCAATAAAACAAACTTAATTTGAGCACTTTTCCCTAAATCCATTGATATTTATATATATTATACATACATATGTATGAATATTTTACAATGGACAGGAAATTGAGCATAATGTGCTACAGATCCAGTCTGGGTTGTCCCTCTTAATCTGTATTTTTTTCTTTATGGCATTTATTCCCAGTTTTATTCCTTCTATACATGCTATAGTACCGGCCAAAAGTACTGATTATTTACAGCAGATGAAGTGTGAAGCCATGCGCTTGGGGAAAGGAAGGTAACACACGGTGCACACGCCCGCAGTCGCCAACCTGACAGCCAGTGGCGCTGTGCACGGATCCTCAGGGAAGGAAGCAGAAACCTGGGCCATTTTGCCTTTTGCACACCCCACCCAGTGGCCTTCCCCAGACAATAATCGCCAAGACGAATGTGCTTCTGTTTGTGGACTTGACTATATGTAGCCCCCAAATATACAGCAGTGACTTTTCACCCTTCTTCATCTCTTTCCACAGTGTAATTGAGTTACACTGTGGATCCCCTTAGAGGGTAAATCACATGCAACGGCTTTCCAGAATGAACAGCAAAAGGAGTCTGAGCACTTCTGAATTCATATGCCTAAGGCGCAATCCTGGACTGAGGATGGAATCCACTCTAGGGAATCCCTTGAGTGCACCAGGTTGACAGACTTTCTTTGACCTAATCCAGGAGATCCTTACCTGGGCTTAGTCTCCCAGATCACCTCTAGCCCAGAGCAGGCCTCCCAATCAGGTTTTACACTGTCGAGTCTCCTAAAACCTCTGCTTAGGGTGCCAGGCAGGGTTTTCATCTGAATTGCTTCAGTGACTGCACAATATGAAACTTAGCTTTGCAGATTTCTAACCCTTAGATGTAGAAATTTTTTTCTGGGTCCTCCAATGTAATATTCATCGTGGCCCCCAGCCGCTTCCATAATCAATGAGAAAGATGAAGTCATTTATGGAGATTTTCTTTTCCATAAAGCGTATGTATGCTTTTTAAAAAGGTAAAAAAAAAAAATGAATGCGAAACCAGGAATACTTTACATTGACTTTTTCATTCTTGTTATTAGGATATTTTTATTTTTATTTCTGGAGTATTTATAGCTGTCTGCACTGGTGATGAGACGTGAAGAAGTTAAGCCCTGGCTCACCCCCTTACTAGTAAGCTGGGGTTATATAGGAAGTTCTAGGCTGTCCCCACCTTCAGGCTTGCGAGTTAGTCTGCCCGTGACATCCTTCCATAAAAGAATTTGGAAATTGTGCACAAAAAGACAGATTTCTGATTTTTGTAAGCCAGGCCCCCATTCTTGCACAGTATCAGCTGCTGGAGCCGAGGAGCCCCTACTCCTTGTGTCCGAAGGTGCACGTCCCGGTTCATCGCAGTCGGCACCCCTCGCTGTACGCACGGCCCACCTCACTCTTGACCGTGTGTGCGGGATCTCTCTGCCATTTGCGTTTCTGCAAAAGTTATAAGCCCTTTTAAACACGTGCACTGTTGACAAACGAGCCAATTTCCTATGAGCACATTTAGTCACATGTACACACATTGAGGAGCCTTATTTGGAGGCTGCTGGCGTACAGGTACTGTGTGCTCGATTCGTGTGGCACCTGGCAAGTGGCTGCCTCTCAGGCATGTCGTACAGCCCCGCAGGTCGTTAGACCTGCTTTCAGAAGAGAACTGGAGAGATGCCAGAACGCAACCACGTTATTCATCCAGAAAACGAGGCTTTCATACACTGCAATTAAAGTTGCATAACATCCCTAATGACTTATTCCTTATAAAATATAAGTTCTTCTACCGTAGCACAAAACCTTTTTATGTACTTTTTTGGTGGACAAAAGAAAACAAAAAACCGACCAAATCCTTTTTAGCTCATTTAACCATAGCATAGCATAACTGCCAATAGCCTCTCCTTGTCACCCAGAGTGCACACATCTGAGGATATCCAGTGTGTAACATGCGCAGAGAAGAGTCTAACACGATGAAAACAGTTTGGAAAAGGGAAAGGACCTGGGGTTTGGGGAGAGAGGAGGAGTGAGGGGTTTTCAGAGTACAGGTGAATCTGGGTCCCACGGTCATTTTACCTCCTTGCAGGAGGCTCTGTTTAACTAGAGAGGGAAGGCGTTAGTGAGATATTTCCACCGTAAATAAACCGTCACTATGAAGAGCAAAATAGATCGGTTGAATTCTGTGCTATCTTGACCAAACTGGGGACTGGTTTTTCTCTGTGACCAGTCTCAGGGCCCCTGATGCAGTTGGGGGTAGAAAGCAATAAACCCAAGGCTTCTGTGGAATGGAAACCGGTTGATTGTTTAAAATGGAAAGATGGGTCAGAGACCCTTCAGTGACCCTGTTGGTCTGTGGGGTCACAGGTGAATTATAATCAAGTCACCTGTGATAGTAAATTTGAATGTTTTTCTTTGTAATAATTTCTACATTTTATATAGTATATCTGTAATAACTTACATAGTTTATTCTGTATACCTGTAAGACTTTTTAAAAACGGCTTTATTGAGATACTGTTAATATACTCTCCAATTTACCCATCTAAACTGTACAAGTCAACATATTTCTGGTGTATTTGTAGGGCTGTGCAATCATTACAGTCTAATTTAGAAAATGTTGCTCCCCCAAGAGTCCTCCCCCATTAGCAGTTGCTCCCCACTTTTCCCACGTTCAGCCCTAGGCAACCTACTTTTTGTCTTTGTAGATTTGCCTATTCTAGACACTTCATATGAATGGAATTATATATGTCATCTTTTGTGACTTTTTTCACTTACAACGTTTTCAAGGTCATCCATGTTGTAGCACGTATCAGCCCTTCATTCCTTTGTATTGTTGTGTCATGTTCCATCATGTGGCTGGATCACATTTTTGTAATCCATCAGTTGATGGACACCCCCCCCCCCCATTTTAGTTACTATGAATAACCAAACTAGGGTTACTGTGAGCCTTTGTATATAGGTTTTTATATGGATGGGTATTTCCATTTCTCTTGGGTATGTATACCTAAGAATGGGGTTGCTGGGTCAGATGGTATTTCTGTATTTAACACTTTGAGGAACAGGCAAACTTCACAGTGGCCCTAGTTTGCACCCTACTGACAACAGATGATTTTTAACTTTTCCACATCCTTGTCAACACTTGTTATCTTTTTTATTATTATTATTATAGCCATCCTAGTAGATGTGACATGATATCTAATTATGGTATCTATATGACTTTTGAATTAAAAAAATATAAAATATTTTTAGAGACCTAATGAAATGAATGAAGGGAAAGGAAATTGGTGAGTGAACTTAGATTTGTGCAGTTGAAAGCGTATGTTATGATTAAACTGAGAAAGCAAGTTTGGAGTCCATCTAACCTGTTGGCAATTTCATTTCAGGTGGCCTCCATGCAGTTTATTAATATTGTAGTCCATTCAGTAGAAGATATGAATTTCAGAGTTCACCTCCAGTATGAATTTACCAAGTTAGGCCTGGATGAATACTTGGATGTAAGTATATGGTTGAAAGCTTTGGCTCATTGCCTACCCTCGAAGATACACTTCCCTAGTGACAAAAACACACTCGACGCTCTGTGCCAACCACTTACTGTACTGCTGGTTAAAAGGAGCCAACCCGAGTGATGCCGTCTGCCAGACAAACGGGGTTCTTGCAGACCTCCTGGGACCTCAGACGGTCTCCTGCCAGCAGTCTCTGAGTGCCAGAGTCAGACACGCTGTCAGCCCGCTGCCGCTTTCCTCCGCTTTTGAGCCCTGTCTGGGCCGAGTCTCGCTGCACCCTTCGTTCAGGCTGTGGGGCGCTTTACGTTCTCGGTTACTCTGGGGAACCTGATGGGCAGGGAAAGCCAAACCGAGACTGCTGGAGAGTGATGAATAATTGCTTAGAGCACAAAACTATAATGAGGAAATCAACACCAGAGACTTCCTTGTGTAGTTGTTCAATTCTGCTTAAAGTGTTTGTGGCCTGAGAAGTTCTACTTTTCGTTCTTGGGACAAGGGAGTCCAAAGTTTCTGTTTCTCCGGCTCCCGTGCAGAAGTGCTCAGCTCAGCTTAGAAACAGAAAGTGGATGTGAAAATTGTCAGTGGACTTGAGTAGCTCTGTGTGCACAGGATGTGTGTACCCGTTTCCTTGACCCTTTGGCAGTTCATTTGAACTTGGAAGATCACTAGTGATAGGGCAGGAATTGTCGACCTCAAGTTCAAGGCTGTTTCAACTTATGAAGAAGGTAGAAGTCCTTCTCTTGGACATCTCAAGTTCGGCAGCCCGCCATCCTTGGGGTGAAGCCAGGGACTTGCACTTCTGTACCCTCCGTTTATTGCAAGGTGGCATCCCAGAATTGGGACTCACAGCCTGGCTCAGCAGACCAGCGGGGCTGCTCTCGCATGGACTGGCCTAATGTTGTCTAAAGACGACTCGGGGGGAGGCATGATCGCTTTCCATCGAAGAGCTGATGGACTTGTTTCCCCATTAAAAAACCCACTTATATCGTTAACGGGATATTGTAGTGAAAGGTACTTTTCTGCTTTGAGATGGAGGTTTGTCTGTCCTCCTCCCCACGTGCTCTGAGGATAGCAGCATCTGCACAGGATGTGCGGCCGTGGTGCTCGGGTCAGCCTGGTGATGGCCGGCAGGGCCCGCCTCAGGCCCCAGGTCACAAGGGCAGGTCGTGACCTGTTAGCACTGGCAGTCATGGTGAGTCCTGTGAAAAATCCGCCCAACTTCTCCATTTTCTTTTTGTTTTACATTTACCTTCAGATAGAGCAGGAGGGAGAGAGGGAGGAAGAGCGAAAGAGAGAGGGAGAAACATTGACGTGAGAGAGACACATGGAGTGGTTGCCACCCACACGCAGGGGACAAACTGCAACGGAGGTACGTGCCCTTAGCAGAAGCCGAACCCGGGACTCTCCGGCCCACGGGTGACACTCTAACTGCTGAGCCAAACCGGCCAGGGCTCCATTTTCTTTTTCTAGACGACAGCCTTATTCAGAAACCTTGTTCGATTCTGCCTCCCAAACTAAAATGGATTGTACTGTCTTCAGAACCAGCTTGGGTAAGGTGGCAGATCTGAGCGGGACAGAGTTCGTTTTCCTGAGGACTTAGGTAGAGCAGGGTTCCTCTGAAAAATTGAACACTTGTTCAGAATGCTCTTTTTCTTCAACTTCCAGGTCTGTTGGTTCTGTACCCTGCTAAACAGAAGTGATTAGACGACTAATATTTTAGGCCTATAATATATAAATGCTTCATTCACAAAACCCAGCCTTATTAAGAAAGCATTGATTTGTTCCATGAATGTTTATGGGCATCATCCAGGTGCCAGGTGCTATTGTAGCTCCTCATCTGCTCCCCAGAGAAAGCCATGACTGACATTACTTCGAAGGAAGGTTTGCTTGACCTCTGATTTCACCTAAGAGTTAGTCGACTTCCTTTGGGATGCTGGCCCTGGAATGCAGAGAAAGGGGGAGAGCTTCCTTTGGGGAACCCTGAGCTCCTCGTGTTGGGGCAGAGTCTTGGGGAAGTAATCATGGAAGGTGGGTTCTAACAATAAGCCCCAAGACTAATTTATTCTATCAGTGCCTCCCCCACCATTAGGACCACCATCACCACCCAGGCAAGTGACCACCCACTCCAGTCTCTTCTCCCACACAGATACCCCTCAGGTTTTCTGTTACCCGTGACTATTGTTCCCTTTCAAAGGTGCTTTTAGTTTTTCTGTTTTCCCGATTTCACCTGTATCAGGTTTAGGGAGGAAATGTGTGTATATTTGGGAGAGGGTATTCACCAGAAAGTAATCTCACAGTACTTTCTTTTTATCCTCACCAGAGGACATTTTCCATTTTTTGTTCAGGTAGAGTGGGAGGGAGAGAGAGGAACAGAGAGAGAGAGAGAAACATCGATGTGAAAGGGACACATCGAGTGGCTGCCACCCGCACAACTGACCAGGGCCGGGGACAAACTGCAACCGAGGTCCGCGCCCTTAGCGGGAACCGAACCCGGGTCTCTCAGGACCGCAGGCCGATGCTCTAACCACTGAACCAAACCGGCCAGGGCTCACAGTACTTTCTTAGATGGTTACTCCATAATTCTCTTAAGGAGGATGATATATCAGACTCTCTCTTGGAACAGGCTAGGTTGGTTGCAGCAAACAAAAATAGGTAGGCTGTTAGGGACGTATGTTCTGTTTTCACAGACACGCTCACGCCGCCTCCTCTCGCGTTTTGCTCTTTAGAAACTGAAACACACCGAGAGCGACAAGCTGCAGGTGCAGATCCAGGCGTACCTGGACAACGTGTTTGACGTGGGAGCGCTGCTGGAAGATGCTGAGACCAAGAATGCCGCCTTGGAGAGGGTGGAAGAGCTGGAAGAAAACCTCTCTCATGTAAGTACTTCTCAGAAAAGGAAACCATGTCCGAGGGTCCGCGGGTGCAGAGCAGAGGCTCCGCTCTGGGGGCAGCAGATGGCGGGCTGGGGAGCGTCGGGATAAGCTCAGCTTGAGATGGGGAGCTGCCAGGCCGCTCGGGGTTCTTTTCATTTTTTGTTCTTTATTGATTTTAGAGAGAGAGGAAGTGAGAGAGAGAGAGAGACAGAAACATCGATGAGAGAGAACATTGATTGGCCACCTCCTGCTGCCCCCTACTGGGGATCAGGCCCACAACTTGGGCATGTGCCCTGACTGGGAATTGAACCTGTGACCTCTTGGTGCGTGGATCTATGCTCAACCACTGAGCCACACTGGTGGGCACTCGGGGTTCTTTGAAAGAAGGCAGGTGTGTTACTTCAAACTAAGTGGAATCCGTTGCCTTGTCTTCGTGCATCTTCTCAGTTTCTGCCGAGTCCAGATTCCCTGGCCATCTTTGTTCCCTGCACAGGAAAGTTAGATGGTTGGCATTACCTGGCGGGAAGTGCAGCCCAAATATGTGAATGTGGCCCAATAGGAATACGTGTTTTCTGCTAAATATGAGTCATCTTCTGTGGAATGTGCCACACAAGCCAGGGGCCCGGGGTCTCGTGGCTTCCTGATGCGTGTCTTCGCATCCCTGCCTTATGGCTACTCGGGTTCTACATAGATTCATTTCAACGGGTTCTAGAGCATTTTCTAGGAAGTCAGTGAGCTTTCCCACAGTTCCTCCTCCTCCAAGCAGAATGTCCTCTCAGTATAATGTTAGCTCTGTATCCGGGTGGGAATTTGTTTTCCTTTGAGGGGTTCTTCTTACCACAGACCCAGTTGGATGGGAACCCAAAGGTCTTTAGAGGTTATTCATTTGTTCATCCATTCAGCTGATATTGTAATATTGCAAGAAGGAACAGGAAACGGGGCTGCTTAAAAACCCAAGCATCGTGAGGACCAGAATCTTCTCATGGATCCTGACTGACGATATCCTTGATTGCAAAACAAATCGACTTTTTGGAGGGATATCCTTCCCCCCTTTGAACACTCATTTTCCTCCACATTTCCATAGTTACTAGTATTACACGTGTTTAATGTCCTTTACCTTTTCCCATCACTGCACATGGGCATCTTCATGGCTGTGGTTAAGCCAAGTTGCCAGAACTCCGCCCTTCGACGTGCTCCAGCGAGGGCCACACGTGGCTGACACCTGCTTAGGAAGGGCACTTACAGGCTGAGTGTTTCTTCCCTTAAGAGGATTTGTGTCATAGTCTGAATCTGATATACATCTCTGCTCTGCCACGCACCCTGCCTCCCTGATTTCCTTGCCAGTTCTAGGAGCTGCTCTGCTCCGCAGCTGTACGCGGGCAGTAACCATGTGGCACAGGGCTCAGCCTGTCCAACTCTTGAAACCGCAGCCAGCGTGGCGTGACCGAACTTCGGTACCCCACTTTTAGAGCAGGCCACCTGTTTGAGCTGCCCCTCCAAAATAACTTTTATTATTTGGGTAGTTTGGGTCAAAATAAGCAATACTATTTTTTTCAGCTGGCTCCCTAGAATAACAGATCCAAGTTTTCTGAATCCAGAGTGTTCCAAAACTTTTGCCTAATGGCCCTTCTTAGGGAAGAAGGTGGACTTCCCTCCTCCCTCACCTGTTGTTCTCCGGTCCCTGCAGACACAGACAGACACTGTATTTGTGGGAACACTAAGGAACTGACATGGGTTTTATTAAGGGCGACATGTAAATTAATTCCTTTGAAAAACAACTGTTTTCAGAGCCATATCATAAATACTAACATTTCCAGAAAACAGCTGGTGGGACACACACGGACTCTGACAGGCCCCTTCTGGTCATTGAGCTACACTTGCCGAGAACCGAGGAGCTGAGCGCAGTGGTCCTGTGTTGTGACACAGCTTCCCTTTGAAACCTTTACAGTTGTCTGAAAAACTGCAAGACACGGAGAATGAAGCCATGTCCAAGATCGTGGAGCTGGAGAAGCAGCTCATGCAGAGGAACAAGGAGCTGGACGTGGTTCGAGTGAGTGTGACGAGGGCAGTGGCCCGGATGGGCAGCGCGGGGAGCTCACCCCGCTGTGGCCTAGCCGAGCTTGCCCGTCAGAGGGATGCCTTGATGCGGCGTCTTTATTGGAACTTTTCAGAGTGATATTCCAGAGCAAAGTGCACAGTATGGCCTCTGTGCACATGTGTGTGCAATCAGATGCTCGAGGTTCAGTACGTTCTTATCACAGGCTTTGGGAGCAGCAATGTTTTCCCATCTGGACAAGTCGGAGATGATTATGTGGATCACTCATTTGGTTGGAAATAAAAACACAGCATGGATTTAATTCATGCCACTTATTTATTTTTAACAGGACTTGGATTTCTTTGTTACTTTGCTTTGCTTCTACTTGAAACCAGATTTGGTGGTTGCCATGGGAATGGTGAAATCACAACCCAGGCGAGACCCAATGGCATTCACCAAAAAAGAAAACAGGCGAAGCAAAACCAATCCATTTTGATGATCAGATAATCGCAGCTATTTATTTGGCGTTCGCATTGTTTCACCTTGTGTCAGGTATTCATGGAGCCCCATCCGTGGGTCTAGAATTGTCGAGAACATAAAACCACTAAAGGGCCTGGAGGGCTTGCGGGCAAATGGCTTTGCCTTCACACCCCGGTAATGAAAGGGCACATTTTATGCAACGGTTATCATGTCTGTGTGTGTTGCTTGATATTCTGACGCGTCCTACAGTTAACTCTAGGAAATTTATTCTCTGGCACGCCATCGAGACAGAGTTGTAGCATATGGACTCAATTCAAGTTCAGACGCTCAGATTATTAATAATAGACAGGGTGTGAAGAATGTTTCCCTGCCTGCTGGAGGTTTGTGGTGAGAGGTCCCGTGTACAAGGCCCAGCAAGTAAGCTCCATAAAACCCTCTCACTGGGTCCTCTGTGGGCCCCTTATAAAAGGAACTGGGACAGCCTTTGCATTGAAATTGTAACTTCTTTGTTTTCTGCTAAAAACCTAGACGAAATAAGTAATTAGTGGAGAGAAGCATTGACCTGTTCTGTTGACTGCATTACCGAAGGGAGAATGTTGCAGCGGTTGCTGTCCTGAGCTTGGTCAAGGGGGCATTGTGAAGGCCAGACAGAGCCGGTCAGGAACAGTCCGCCCCGGTTACTCATCGGGAGATTATGCCATGCTTTGCAGATTTTTAATCCTACTCTGACTTCTCTCCAAGTCTGATGTGGGGCCCCTTTGTCTACTGTTAGCGGATACGTCTCCAGGAGTTAAAATGAATTTGAAAATAAGTGAAAGGAAAACACACCGCGTGGTCAAAACACCTTTAGGCCATCCCAGAGTCAGGCTGTAAAATTATTTCTGGGTCCTCTCTGCTCTGTTTCTCTCCACCTGCAGGGCAAATTGAGTTAGCTGCCTTTATTAATGGAAAGAACCACATTAACAATAAGAATTGCAAACATATATTGTATGCATTACCAGTGAGCAGATGAGAATGAGTGGGGCTTTATAGGCTAAGTCTGAGTTCCATAGAATTCCTCTATATGAGTATCCTTTTTCTATTTTCTCTTTTGGTTATTTTCTTTGTCCTCAGTTTGTGAATCTGATGGTGATCGAGGCAAGCATGTCCCACAAAGACAAATTCTTGACCATGGACTCTTTTGCAGGAAATCTACAAAGATGCAAATACCCAGGTTCACACGTTAAGGAAAATGGTCAAAGAAAAAGAAGAAGCCATTCAAAGACAGTCTACCCTGGAAAAAAAGATTCATGAACTGGAGAAACAAGGGACCATTAAAATTCAGAAGAAAGGGGACGGGGACATCGCCATTCTGCCTGTTGTGGCATCTGGCTCATTGTCTGGGGGCTCCGAGGTGGCAGCGGGAAGCTTTGTGGCACCAGGAACGGGGGCCGCCTCCTCAGGACCCCTGCCCCCTCCTCCCCCACCACTACCTCCCTTGTCCGATGCACTTGAAGCAGGTGAGAAGCCTTGGCTAGAGAATGAGGGGGCGTTGGGATATTTGTATTTCTTTTTTTTTTTTTTAACCCACTGCTCATTTATGTCCTTGGTTTGCTTTTGTGGGCATGTTCTTTTACTTATTGATTTTAGAAACTTTTTACATTTTGAGATTGAGGCTATAAATCTTCGCTTTATGTATGTTACAGGATAGCCCCTACCAGTCAATGAGGACATTTTATAGTCTGAAAAAATCCTTTGTCCTCTTCAGTGTTTGTTTTCTGATACTTTGTGTGCACGTGACCTATTGCAGGAAAAACCATTCTTTCATTTTAAAGTCAATTTGTTTCTTTTCTTTTGTTAGTGCAAAATGGTCCAGTAACACCACCTATGCCGCCCCCTCCTCCACCCCCTCCCCCTCCTCCCCCTCCCCCACCTCTACCTGGTCCTGCAGCGGAGACTGTGCCAGCTCCTCCTTTACCGCCACCCCTTCCTCCTTCCGCACCCCCACTGCCTGGGACGTCTTCACCCACAGTGGTTTTCAACTCAGGATTAGCAGGTAAGAGCATAGGATCAAGACCGGGCACTTGTGTAAGAAATACTCATTTGTTTTTCCTCCGGAGGGTTAAAACCATTCTTTCAAAGTCCGAGTCTCTTGACATCACATGTACCTCCTCTTGATATAAGAACATCCCTGCTATGGTGCAGGGGAAATTGTCATGCACAGGGGGCGTTTTTCTGTGAGTACATGTGTCACTCTCCCCCTAGCAGGAGGTTCTGACCCCACACCGTCTTAGCACCTTCCGGACAAGGGAGCGAGACAAGTCACCTTCCCGGGGCTCAGTGCGTTTTCACAGGTTCAGCAGACTGGTCCGGGCACCTGTCGTAGTCGAAGCTCTACACAGCGTGCGCTGGTGCTCGTGGCTCTTTTTATCTCGAAGGTCTTTGCAATGTCACCTGAAAAAGGAGGGGACAGTGCCTTTTTATGTAATTGCCAGACGTAGGCTTCCAGGCACTTCTTCTGAGCATCAGAGGGCGTCCGCATGCAGTGTACTGCAATTAGGCTTCAAGACGAAATGTTGCCAACAGCAGCATCTGCATGCCTCAAAAGGCTTCCAAGGGTGTTGTCTTCCTGCTCACCAGGACACAGTGCAGCGCCCGTGCCCGCCAGGAGTAACGGGGGGGGGGGGGGGGAGGAACCCAATTGCTCTAATGCCTTGAAATATAAGTTCTTATTTTTGACTCACGGGAATGAAATGTTTACACTTCTCTGAAACACTACAAGCCACAAGCCATTTTCCCAGCCATGGCGTGCTTTCCTGGCATTGGGAATAACTCAGCTTTGCCATGCCACCCGGTGACATCGGGTGATTCTCTTTCCTTACTCACTTCAGTCCCTCGGCGAGGTCTCTGTTTCTGCCGAAGAGCCACCAACCTAATATTCTCCGTTTCCAAGTCTGCAGTAGTTCTCGGAGCCTTTTGCCCAAAGTCTTGGCTGTGAGAGATTCCCAGTCTCCATCCCTCAGCGTGCCCCGTCACAGCTCTGCCAGCCGGTCTGTCGGGACAGAGAGCCACCCCAGCAGACCTGTGGTGCGCACGTCCACCTTCTACAAAACTGTGCAGGTGCCAAGCACGGAGCCTGTTCAAAGCAATGTTCACAGTGGACCGGAGACTGACTTTAACCCTTCAAGGTCTTCCCCATCTACCGCTTTCTTCTAGAACTTTGATTGCTTCCGAAAGACCAACATTGAAAGCGTGTCACCGTGGAACTGTTGGCTTTTGGAATGTAAACAAACAAAAAACCTCTTAACCAGCCCCAGGAATCTGTCCCATCAACAGGCTGTTTTCAGTGGGAAAACCTGTGGTTGTCATGTGCACCTGCACACAGATTCGGGCTGCCCCTGAGCGCCTGCAGCAGGAGGTGTCTGAGATGGCGTCTGTCCTTCCTCCCCGCTTCCTTGCTCTCTGGCCGAGCCGGACGCGTGCGCCACCTCCACTTGCCCTCACCTGAGCTCTGACCGGGGCTCAGCACCAGCGAAAGCCACCCGCTGAGATGTGTGGGGCCAGGTCCCTTCTGGATGGGTCTCGTCCTCTCTGGTTAACTTTCTTGCCTACTTAATTTAAAACATGTGTTGGCCCAGTTGCCCCCTGTTTTATGGTGTGGACCTGGTCAGCTGCCCCCCGCTGCCCCTTTTGCGAGCTGGTACCGTTGGGAGTTGTCCCTTTGTGTCCTTATGCAAGTTAGAGACTCTGTGTGGGACTGAAAAAGCTCCTCTGTGGTGCTGTCAGCGTCCTTTAAAATCATCACAGGGTGTTCTGTTTTACTAGATGTAAGGATTAGAGGAACTTTACTAGTATTTGGTAGCTTGAGACCAGGCAGTTTCTGAAAGGCCTTTAATCTCTTTTCTTTACTGCTCCTTCATTTGGCCATTAACACTCAGTGGTTCAGCCCTGTTTGAGATGTTTTGCCAGGGTGTTCAGTAGTTCTCTCTCTCGAACCAAGATGCCAGACAGAATCGGGATGTCCCAGCAGAGCCAGAGACAGAGCTGAGATGATACGCCAAGGGCTCCTGGGAAGCCAGGAGCCTGTGACATCGCGAGGTCCCTGGATCTGCAGAGGGTTGTCTGACCCTTCAACAGGCAATGAACAAGTGTGTTCTTGGTGGCCGAGACAGGGACCAGGAGGAGGTCCCCTAAGTCTATTTAGTCAAGTTTTCTTTGCATTTCACAGAGGAAATATTAGTGGTGTGAAATGTGCATTTGAAGCGTAAGGCTTACTTCCTCCAATCTGTGCTTGAGTGACCTGGCTCGGTTTCCCAGTGAGGTCGTCTGCGGCGGCCCCGGGCAGGCTGCCCCCGTTGCTGTCTCCGCCGCACAGTGTGCTTTGGGTCCACTGCACAGTGTGCTTTGGGCCTTCACAATGAGAATGTGGACTCGAGCTGATACTTTTTCATTTAAAAACTGGCCATTTCTTCAGGAACACAGTACAGCTGAACATGGCTGTTTGCACCACTGTGATGAAAGCACGTTTTCCCTTTTCTAAAAAGGATGATTTATTTATTTGTGAATCCTCACCCGAGGATATTTTTCCACTGATTTTTCGATAGAGTGGAAGGGAGGGAGGGGAAACATCAATGTGAGAGAGACATATTGGTTGGTTGTCTCCTGCACAACCCCTACCCTGCCGGGGTTGGAACCTGCATCCCAGGTATGTGTCCTTGACCGGGAATCGAACCCATGACCCTTTGGTCCATGGGTCAGTGTTCTAACCACTGAGCCAAACCGGCCAGGGTGAAAAGGATTATTTTTTTTTTAAACAAAACAAATGAGTCTTCAAGGCCCGAAGGGAAATGGGATTTTGGCTGTGCTGCCTCGTGGAATGTGTCCTAGAAGCAGGAGGTTCCGTGCGAAGTGTCCCCTCGGAGCTGCTCGACTAACCAACTCTAATGTGCTTTGTGTTTTCTTTGTTCTTCCTGCTTCCTCCGAAGATGGGCCCATCAAGCTGTTCTGTAGGTTGCTCCTCCCTGGTGTGCTGAGTGTTTGCCATGTGCTCGGTGGTCACTCTGTGCCCTGACATCTCCACCCCCTCACGCCGACCTTCGCATTCGACTGTGTCTGCGGGCGTGTCCGTGTTGGCGCACTGTCGTCCCAGCTTTGCCCACACTTTTCCACTGAGCCCGTGGAAGTGCCGATGGCCCTTGGAGCAGACACCCTGGGTCACACGCCACGTTCCTTTCTCCCTGAGGAAAGGAGTGCTTTCCCTGTAGTTCACTTTGCACAGTGGGGTCTAAGGCTCAGCTCCAGAAGGATCTGGGAGGTGTTCTGAGGGGGAAGGCAAGCTCCACAGAGGAGGGAGAGCTGCTGGGTGCTGCCGGCCACTGCACCTCCCTCCCCGGTCCGGCTGTCTCCGTGGAACACCCACGCCCACGCAGAGCCTCTTCCCCAGCCTGACGCCGTGTGTCATGGTCACCGACACGCTCCTCCTCTGACCCCTGCCCCCGCAGTCAGGACAGCCTGCCCACAGAGCACTCGTTGCCAGTGTTCTGATCTCAGGCCCCTTCCTAACTGCTGGAGAGTTAAAAAGTATCACGGCTGCAGATGGGCTGGCCTGGAGCGAGTGTCCGTGCGCTGGCCTCTCACCCAAGACCGGACGAGATCCCTGCACAGCCCCTTCCCTGCCCCCGTCCTTCCCCCTCAACATCCCTGAAGCCCCAGCCCAGAGGACGGTCTGTTCCTGGGTCCCTCGGAGGACATGGGTTTCCCTGGGCAGCGTAGGCAAAAATGAAGTGTGGGGAGGGATCCGACACCGCAGGGAGGTAGGGACCGAGGTGTCGCATTGCGAGTGGAAAGGCCTGGTTGGCAAAGCTGTGTTTCCGTGTTCCTTGCATGCCTTTGTGTCCATCTGTCAGGTGACATTCCCGCTGCTTACTGTGTGACATCTGTAACTCTGGAGGAATGAGGGGCGCTGCCTGCCTCCCCTTTGCAGTGGCCTCCCACTGAGGCAGGCGGCCAGGGACCAGCCCCGGTGTGTGTTGCACCCCCCCACCCCCCAATGCCCAGCACTGAAGTTCTTCTCCTTCCCTTGCTAACAATGACAAATAGCAGAGCTCCCAGATAGCATGGTGGGTGTCCCAGGACACTGAAGAAGGTGACTATTATTATAACTTTAAATGGTTTGGGAAGACTTCTTTATGATGTGTAATTAACGGAATTTTTACTGGATTGCCCTTTTTAGTTCATTTCCCCAAAGTAAGAGGATTTGGCACTGCTCCCTTGACCCCTCAAAGATAGAGCCCCCTCACCCCCAGTAAGAGATTTTCAGTATTTTCAGGGAATTCATCTATGCCTTCAGGTCATGCCTAGCTGACCCCTGGGGAGACCTTGTTCCTCAAGAGTTGGAAGGGACTGTGGTCATTCTCAAAAATTCTGATTTTCTTAAACATTTTCTATTTTGGGCCATTCATGGCCCTTAGTCTGTTTGAACTAACTCAGCAGCCAATGTAACCCCATTTTCGAAATCATCCACAGGCATGTATTGCTCTGGCTGAAAGTCAGCATTCTTGATGTTTCTCCGAGGGGCTGAGAGCCACCACCTGCAGTCTCTGACCATCTTTTAAGATTCATTTGGAGATGTTTATGTTCTAGAACCAAGAATTTAGGATGTCAAAATTAGGGCCGTGCCCACCAGTATCACACTGAGTCACACAGAGGATTTGCCCTCTCTGCTGTCTAATAACATTAAGAATAATTTTTGCTCCCCAACACTTTATTTGTCCTAACCATTGTCTTCAAACGTTGAGACTGTAATGCAGCAAACCAGTTGCCCACATTAAATAAATAATTGGCCCCGGGCTCTGAGATCACCTGGACACAACGCTTTGTCAGTCAACCAAGTGATGACCTCAGATTGCTCTGGCCAGAGCCCTGTGTGATGTTTTAAAACACGTGGACGCCTCTCACCAGCCTTCCTCCAGTGTTAACGGGCTATTTGCAAGGACTGCTGTCTGATTATTCTTGAGGGTCATGGGGTCTTGGTGGAATCTTAATTTCATTCTCTCTAACCTCTGTAGCTGTGAAAATAAAGAAGCCAATCAAGACGAAATTCAGAATGCCAGTGTTTAACTGGGTTGCCCTGAAGCCAAATCAGATCAATGGCACAGTCTTCAATGAGATTGATGACGAGCGAATTCTGGAGGTATCTTTCTTACTGGTTAGACACCTGGGGCCCCCTGCGCAGCAAAGCCACACGGGTGTGCTGGTGACCTGGGCGTTTCAGGGATCAAAGTGCTGGTGTCTTAAGTGCTTTTCTGGAAAGAAAAAAAAGATAATAACCTTAGAGTAAAACTGGAAACTATTTTGTAAGGTGCTTCTAAAACTCTGTTTAAAAAGTTATGTTACAATGGAATTGTTTTGAGCATCTTTAGTGTACGCCAAATATACACACACACACATATATATACATATATATACACACACATATATATGTACACACACACACACACACACACACATAGTTACACATATTTGACACAATGTCTGCCCTTAACTTATAAAGGGCATAAAGCTTTATTAAATTACAAAGGAACGAGGACTTCATTCATAATCACACTCACCAGCTGGGTTGATGGCTAGTGTTCGTCTGTGGTTGCCACCCCTGCAGCTAGTCACTGCGAGGCGTTCGCATTGGCTGGAAAGTGGGGCAGGCCGCGACCAAAGCAGGTACTGAGTAGACAATGGCAGATCTTTGACACTGAAGAAACTGTGTAAGTGGTGGCTTCCTAACTTAATTTTTAAGTATAATCCATTTGTCCTCTCTACCCCAGGATTTAAATGTGGATGAATTTGAGGAAATATTTAAGACGAAAGCCCAAGGTCCTGCCATCGATCTTTCTTCAAGCAAACAGAAGATAACCCAGAAGGGATCCAACAAAGTGACGTTATTAGAAGCAAACAGGGCCAAAAACCTTGCCATAACTTTAAGGAAAGCTGGGAAGACCGCCGATGAGATCTGTAAAGCTATCCATGTGTAAGTTCAGGGCATTCTGGAAAACTAGATTTCCGTAAATGGAGGATGAAAACAAGGAAGTTATGAATTGGTAGATGATAGACATATTTCAAGAGTGAGGCAAGATCTAAGATAAAAGATGGAGCAATTCTTGCTATCCACACACCAGAGAGTCCCGTTGTTACATACATGCAACTGTAGCGTTTAATAAAATGTTAACTCGAAAGAGGTGGACCAGAAATGACCCTCAGGAGTGCTTTACTACAATGAGTAATTGTAATCGTTTTGGAAGAATAGCAATGGGATCGTGACATTTGTTATCTTGGTCTGCTCTCTCATGTGGGTCTACTGCAAAGTTTACATAAAAGGAAGGTGGGTTGGAGTATTGCAGATGCTAAGAAAGGGAGAAAATGGCAGTTTTCTCTGGAGTATCTGCATTTTATTCAGATTTGTCGAATACAAATTGGGTAGCATCTGTGGAATGATACAATTCAGCACCAGATGCTTATTTTAATTTATAACAATAGGAAAGTGATTGCTGTTGCTTTTAGAGCTTTCAGGACATTTTAAACAAAGTTCTGTTTTTTGTTCTGTTTTTTAATCCTTGAACAGCAGAGAAGGCCTTGGTTGTATTTATTTCTGTACTAGAAGAATCTTTCTACTTTTTTTATGGTCACGATGACTTTCAAATATGATAAGGTTGTTTATTAGATGTTTTAGAAACTAAGTCATTGTAAATTGGCATTTCGTACATTTTGATCTGGGATTCCTACAGCTGCAAATGGCCCTGAGAAATCATTTGTTCCAATTTTATGTCCTCAGCCAGGATCATAATCTAATAGTCCAGTGTATCCTACAGTCTGTTCTGATTTCTGAAGCCTGATAGGCACTTTGGATTTTAATTTTTATATGCCTTGTCATAATGATTAAATATATTTTGCTGAAAAAGGATTGTCCAGAGAATAAAATAGAAGTTGTAGCAGATACTTTGTTCAGACAGAGCATACATCCACAAAGACCTGGTGTTCCTTCCAGGAATGTGTACATTTAAGCCAAAATATCCATATGGTACGGGCATTTGGGTGCATTTGTTTTCTGAAGAAGAAAATACATACCGGACTGTTGGTGTCATTGAAATATTTTACGGAGTTCACCAGATATTCTGTAGTCGTGTGTATAATGTTAATCTCCTAATTAGCAGTACTTAACATGCCTAAAATCCGTGACGTCCATCGATGCTTCTGCCTTCCTCTGCCTCTTCCTGCTGTCATTGTCGATTTCTAGAGGCTAGAGCTATGCTAATAGCTTATACGCCGAGTATGGTGATTGTGATAAAGTCCAGGTTTGCAGGAAGGACCAGGGAAGGTGCTTGGGGCGCCGTCAGGAGCCAGCACCGAGGGGCGTCTCCACCATCCAGCTGTGAAGCACGGACTTGGTGGCCCGTGAGCTGCACCAGGTGGAGGTGTGCTCGAAAGGGTAGGTGTCTCTCTAACACGGACATGTCCGCTTCTGCCTGCAGATTTGACTTGAAGACACTGCCTGTGGACTTTGTGGAGTGTTTGATGAGGTTCTTGCCAACGGAGAACGAAGTGAAAGTGCTTCGGCTCTATGAGCGGGAGCGGAAGCCGCTGGAGCACCTGTCGGATGAGGACCGGTTCATGATGCAGTTCAGTAAGATCGAGAGGCTGGTGCAGAAGATGACCATCATGGCCTTCATCGGGAACTTCGCCGAAAGCATTCAGATGCTTACCCCTGTGAGTGGACACGCCCTGGCAGGGGAGGGGGTCCAAAGAGATGCAGAATCTTTTGTGTTTGTTTAAGTCTCTCACAGAATTGTCCTCAGTGTCCTGGGCTCTCAAGACTCCTTCCCGGAACTTTCTAGATTCCATTTTTCACATGGTGTATGTCAAGTAACTTCAGAAATGGCGACTTTCCATTTCCCATATTGCTGTTCTCCCTCGGGAATGCCCTCTTCTGTGTCTACACGTGTCCTCTGGTCTGGATTCTGAAGTCCACGCCAATCCGAGGACAAGGACAAATCATTTTCCCAATCTTAGTCCCCTCCTGAAGATACCCGTTCTGCGGCTGGGTAGGCAGCTGGAAATGGGACTGATTTCGAGGAACAGTCCCGGATCTCTGTGAACAGGTGGACTGGCTTTCATTGGAAGCACTTAATTTATCACAGGCGTCTTCTTCCTGGGAAGTTTGGTACAGTGCACTGTGGTGCTGTAGAAAGAACAGCCAGCCTCTTGTTGGTTAGTGTTAATCTGCTAGAGATTTATGAATCTCATAAACATAAATATCATGAGAAGTTCTTTCCCAGTTCTAGTTCTAAATAAACTTCTGTTAATAACTTGTTAGAGCAGCACGTCTGTTCAGAACACGTCCTGCGAGCTTCTGGAGGGTGATTCTGTTCCTGGGCTGTTTCGTTTTTATTCTTGGGCAGCCCCATTGATTTAAAAGTATAAACTGTGTTACACGCCTGGCGGTGGAGGGCAGGGAGCCGGGTTTCACTAGAAGACTGAGTCTCGTGGTTATAGGTTTTGTGATAAGCAAACTCAGACATTACCTCTCATTTCAAATACTCCGAGGAAAGAGCTCGCGTGTAGTGACGTGGATTCTATGACCTAGCAGGCCACTTGGATTTTTGTTCAGGAACAACGAATCTAGCACCGAGGCGTGAAGGTCTAAATGCAGGCCTGTTTTCTCCTGTTAATTTTTAGTTTCCAATGAGAGTTTTTCATGTTTAACATCTTCCCCCCTCCTTTTTCTTCCTTTGCCTGGAATCTAGCAACTGCACTCCATTATAGCAGCGTCTGTCTCTATAAAGTCGTCTCAAAAACTCAAGAAAATTCTGGAGGCAAGTGACGTTTCCTTGTGTGCGCGGGTGGGAGGGCGGGACACATCCTCCACCTGGAAGCTGTGCTGATGGGCTTCTCTCTCTTTTTTTCTCTTTTTCTTTTTGCAGATCATCTTGGCCCTTGGGAACTATATGAATAGCAGTAAACGAGGAGCAGTTTATGGATTTAAACTTCAGAGCTTAGACCTGGTGAGTGGACGAAAAGAAATGCTGGTGCTCTGTGAGGCCAGCAGCCGGCAGAGAGTAGGTCCCGGGGCGGGGGCGTCTGCTCTTGGGAGGGGGCTGGGGTTTTCGGTGCGGATTCTCTGCCAGTGTGAGGGCCAGTCGGTACACATGTTCTGGAACACCATCTGGCAGCAAGCACTTAGATCCTGAAAAATACTCATATCCTTTGCCCTCGTATTTCCATTTCTAGGAATCTGTCCTCAGGAGTCTGAATGCTGGATACTGTATTTATCATTGTAAATAATTAGCAACAATGTCAAGAGCCAAGATTTGGGGACGTGATAAAATATGCTGTAACAGTAGTTAATACAGCGAACTAGTCTTCCACTGTTAAGAGTTTGAAGAATTTTCAAAAAGAAATGGATAATTTTGTGTTGAGAAAAGAAAGGGTATAAATGGAATGCACGGGTACATTTCAGCCAAGTGAAGTAGGTAGGAAAAAACTGAATAGACGTATGTTGAGATATTTACAGAGGATGGATACAATTAGGGAATAGTTTTTAAACTCCCTCTTTATGCTTTTCTAAAAGCTTTTGTTGTTTTCCTGGATGCAAAGGGTGCTCTGGTTTTCAGAGGCACCTGACTTAATAAATAGGAATAGAGAACTGTGCAGGGCATCCTCCCCCCAGGCTGTGCAGGCTCATGTGACGTCCCTGTGAGAACGTGGGCAGTAGGTGGAGTCCCCAGCCTGGGAGGGAGCGTCCATTTAGTCACGGTTCTGCCCGCCAGAAGGTCATTGTCTGTTAGGCCTGATTTGGGTCATGAGAGGCCAGGGACGAAGAGAAGGGCTGAGCTAAGTGTGCAGAGAGCGGTGTAGGGGCCCCGCCGTGTAGGGAGTGTCTGTGCACACCTGCCAGCCCCGCACACACGCCGACCCTGGGCCTGCCTTGGCGAGCACTAGGATTGGAGCAGGAGAGGGGGTGTAGCAGAGGTGGGGTTCCTATGAGTGCAGGTGTGGGAACAGTTCTAGGTGTCAGAGTCGTCCTTAACATTGAGCACATCCCCTGGACAGGAAATCCTCTAGTCATTTGAGAATCGATGGACTGGTTCATCAAGGAACAAATTCAGTCTTGAATCTCCCAGGGGAATGTTTTTGTCCATTTGGGGCACCTGTACTCTGTCATTGACTCTGGGAGCACTTGATCTCATCGGTCACTCTCCCGCCACCTTTTGCTCTAACCCTTATTCCCTTTTGTTTTCAGCTTTTAGATACAAAGTCAACAGACCGAAAGCAAACACTGTTGCACTATATATCGAATGTTGTAAAAGAAAAATATCACCAAGTGTCCCTATTTTACAATGAGCTGCATTATGTGGAGAAAGCCGCTGCAGGTACTTGGCTTCAGCCGTTAATGTTCCTCGTGGGTGCTGACCACCTCGCCGTGGGGGAACCATTCCCTGCTTACGCAGACACTCCTCAGGGCCTCTTTCAAGAGGCCTGGCGAAGACATCCAGCTCCGAGCTGGACCACATGGGCTGTGTGTGGCCCATTCCCTGGAGCAGTAATGAACTTGGGCATGAAGGTGACCTCTCAGTGTCCTCTCTGTGAGAGATGGAGGTCTCTGGGCCTTGTGCACCTTCTCTCTTCCATTCCCCCCCTTTATTCTACTACTGTCATTTGAAATAGAGTGAAAATCTGCGAATCACCCCCCAGCACACACTTTGCTTTTGCGACGGTTCACGCACTCAGGTGTGGCTATTCTAAACATTTCGCCTTTAGCCTGAAAACAGTTAAATAATCAGGACTTCTTAGCTCTTGCTTTGCTATGACGGTTGTGCATTTTCTCATTTAAACCGTCAGTGATTCTGAGATAGGTGGCTGTACCCGCCCCTTGTTGCAGATGAGAGACCTGACTTTTTTAGGGGTTAAAGGTCTTACTCAACATCACATAGGTCACAAGCCATAGAAACAGGACTAGAACCTTGGTTGTCTTCTCGGACAGCGTATCGTCCAAGGTACCATGTCCTCGAAAAAGAATTTTATGTTAGAAATTGACCTCAGAGTTAGGTACAAGTTGTGATTCCCAAATTATCATCTTGGAACAAGGTTTTTATTACAAATTCATATTCCTAAGGCCGACCCCTGGCCTGCAAATCGAAGCTTTGAGGTTATCATAGCAGTTGCATATTCATTGCAACCTGTGTGCTTACAGCATTATCAAGTTTCATTTATTTTTAAAGTCTATTTTTCAATTATAGTTGACAGATAATATTATAATAGTTTCAGGTGTACAACAGAGTGATTAGACCTTTATGTTTCTTAGAAAGATCACCCTGATATGTCTAGTACCCATCTCATGCCTTACACAGTTACCACAGTATTATTGACTATATTCCCCATGCTCTACTTTGCACCCTCATGACTATTTTTATAACTGCTAGTTTGTACTTTTTATTTCTTTTTTTTTTTTTATCCTCACCCGAGGATATTTTTCCATTTTTTGTACAGATAGAGTGGGAGGGAGAGAGAGGAAGGGAGAGAGAGAGAGAGAAACATCGACGTGAAGAGACACATCGAGAGGCTGCCACCCGCACGACCAACCAGGGCCGGGGACAAACTGCAACCGAAGTACGTGCCCTTAGCGGGAACTGAACCCAGGTCTCTCCGGACCTCAGGCCGACGCTCTAACCGCTGAGCCAAACTGGCCAGGGCTAGTTTGTACTTTTTAATCCCTTTCACTTTTTCACCCATCCTCTCCTCCCCCCAGTCTGGCAGCCGTCAAAATGTTCTTTGTATGTTTGGGTTTAAGAGTTATTTATCTTTGTGATTCCCTTTGCCCCAGGCCAGTTGATCACGGGCTAAAAGAGTGAGTGGGGTGGTGCACTGTTCCTGGGATGGAGCTGCTGGGCTGTCGTGGAGACGGAGAGGCAGGTGGAGATGATACTGTGACAGTGAAGGACCAGTGCAGGCTGCAGCGGGTGTGCAGAGGGGTCACGCAGGCTGTTCCCAGCGTTTCCGTTTTCCTCTTTTCAAATTTCCCTTTGCTTAAATTAGAGGTCTTTAGCGTCACCATTCTAATTTTTAAAAGAAGTTTAAAAATCTCTATCTTACTAGTTGGCATATACTTTTGGCCCAAATGAGATTCCCCAAAAGTGACACTTGAAAAAAAAAAATCAGTGGTGGGAACTGGGGAGCTTGAGGAACTCCGTCAGAATTGTTTTCTGTGTTTGCTTTCGGGTGCCCCAGTGAGCTGACCCGGGTCCCGCATACCTTCACTCATCCATTCACGCACTCCTTCGTGTATCCAGAGAACATTTTCGATCGCCTGCTGTGTACTTGGCACTGTCCTAGCACTGAGGCGTCAAAGATGACTGAGACAGTGTCAGTCTAGAGCGGGAAAGCAAGCGTACTGCCTTGTTCTGTGATCCGTGCGTGTGCAGTGAGCCAGGCAGTGGGGGCCAGAGCGGGGCCGGGACCTGCTCTGGGAGGTGGCCACCCTGTGCTTGGACAGGTTCGTGCTAATCAACCCTGCCGAAGCAGGGAGGGTTAACAAAAAGAAGCTGCCCAAGGCTGCCTTGGGTCCAAGTGGTCAATACAACTAAAGTTCGACAGGTAATATGCTACCCCCTGCTGGAGAGCCTCAGAAATGCAAAGAGTCCAAAGTGTTAGATCTTGAAACCACTGTAGGCCAATAGGCCATCATCTCCTGTAAGAGACGTGGAATACTTGTGTAGAAACCCAGGATTTGGAGTCCACAGTTGTTATCTGAACTCCATCTCTGCCACCTCCGAGAGCAGGCCACATAACCTCTCTGCTGCTTTTCCTTGTTGGTGAAACGGGCTCAGGGTACAAATGGATCATTGCAGGCAGAGAATGCAGTGCAGTGCCTGAGAGATGTGAGCACTGGGAAGCTATTCATGGTAAAGGCCATCTGCGTTGAAAGCTGGAAATGAGATCGGGGCCCTTGAGTAACCCTAGGAGTCCACCGAGAACGGCTTACCAGCCAGACCCAGTGGTTTGGACTTCCCCGGTTGAGGTTCACGGGGACCTTGCTTTCTCTGCTCCAGTCTCCCTTGAGAATGTCCTGCTGGATGTCAAGGAGCTGCAGAGGGGCATGGACTTGACCAAGAGGGAGTACACCATGCACGACCATAACACGCTGCTGAAGGAGTTCATCCTCAACAACGAGGGGAGGCTGAAGAAGCTGCAGGACGACGCCAAGATCGCACAGGTCGGTGTCCGGGACCCGTGCCCCTCGGCACCACCAAACAGTGGTTGGTCCCTTAAAGCCACCTGGGTGCTGGCCTGGCTCTGGGGGAAAATTGCCCTCTGTCTACTGAGGGTAGGATTCTTATGTAGTTAATTATTATTGGGGGGGGGGGTCTTTTCGAATATTGTACCTGGAAGATCCCTGTCCTGCTCATTGTCCTCTCTAATTTCGGATGTTTACCTTCTTCTCTAGAGGCTCCCCCCCCCCCATCCTTCCACTGCTCGGCTTTCTGCATGTGAGTCCTGTAGTCGGTTCGGCCAACACGCCTCAGGCCTGAGCTCAGGAGAGCCGTGTTCTGTGTGTCGGGTTTCTGTAGGCCTTTGACCTTGAAATTGTGCACTGCACTGGGGGTCAAGTCTACACACTTTAAAAACAGCCAGAAGGGCCTGCCTGCGTCGTGGAAGGAAAGGAGGGGGACGTGGTGGGCTCAGGGAGCGGACGTGGGGGGGCTCGGTGTGCGGCTGGCCGTCCAGGGCCCGGAGGCTGTGGGCCGCTGGCACTGCTGCTGCTTCTGCAGCTCCGTCCGGAGCGTCAAGTTCAAATGCTGGGACGAATGAAGTTCAAGGGGACTTTGCTTTTTCACAGGACGCCTTTGATGATGTGGTGAAGTATTTTGGAGAAAACCCCAAGACGACACCCCCCTCTGTCTTCTTTCCTGTCTTTGTCCGGTTTGTGAAAGCCTACAAGGTAAACGGGAGCACGGCGACCTCCCAAGCCTGCCCTGCCATTGCTTTCCCTCGGCTGGCCTCCCACCGTGGCTCCAGTCTCAGCGGCTCTGCGGAGGCCGCTCTGATTCCTGGGGCAGCAGACCTGATAGTCAGTATGAGTGACCAGCCCTGGGGCTCCACCTGGAAGCCCCTGGCTGCTCTCTGGGGCGAGTGACATGCTCCTCACTGACTGTTCCCCCTCCCAGGCATGTTAAAGGGCTTAGCCGATCCAGGCCTCCCCCGCTGAACGGTACAGGACTGCGCCTGGCCCGTGGCATGGCACTGTGGCCGGGTCGGGAGTGCCTGCCTGTGCTGGTCCTGCCCAGGCGCGGGCCGTCCTGACCAACGTTCCTCCAGTGTGCTGAAGGATGGCGCTAGGAAGCCCGGCTGCTCTGTTTCCTCGTGTGGACCAACAATGGCCTGCCCTTTGACATGGTCTTGAAAAAGCATGCGACCCAAAGACGCATGTGTTAGGAGAACGTGTGCCTTGAGAAGGAGTGACGGGGCCTGAGGGGATTTCAGCGCACTTGGGAGACCCTGCAGTCTGTGTCCCCAGGCCGGTCTGCGTGCAGCCTCAGGAGTGTTGGTGGGGGAGGAGGAAGTATGGTTGTAAGGGGAGGAGGGACGCCTTGGAGTGGCTGCATTTCTAAGGATATCCTGTTGGAAGTAGTGGGTCACTCACTTCTGCAGCACAGCTGGAGTCAGACGGTGCTGGAGAACCACCGTGGGCCTTTTACTGGAGGCGAAGATCACAGCACTGAGCCGTCTCTCAGTGAGGCTTCCTGTATCCCCAGCTGCTTCCCAAAGGAGAAATGTCCTTGGCAGCGAGGACGCACGAGAACACAGCTCAGAGTCCTTGTGCAGGACACAGGGCCCAAGCAAGGAGACGGTCACCAGGCACCAGTGCTGACCGGTGCTTCGGACCCTCCAGCACTTAGTGCTGGTGCACGGCCCAGGGCTCCAAGTGGCTCCGCTTAGGTACTGGGACCACACCTTTTTCACATAAAAAGTTATAAGTCTGAGGTCTAAAGAGAAAATATACTATTTTTATTTATTTATTTTTATTGATGTTAGAAAAGAATGGAGAGATAGAAACATCAATGAGAGAGAACATCGATTGGCTGCCTCCTGCATGCCCCCCACCGGGGATCGAGCCCACAACCTGCGCATGTGCCCTGACCGGGAATCGAACCGGCGACCTCTTGGTGCACGGTCAACGCTCAACCACAGAGCCACACTGGCCGGGCAGTATATGCTATTTTTAAATTTTATACTACAAGCTGGGAAGTGGCTCTGGCTGGTCTCAAAGCCTGATGCTTCAGCAGGGACGTGTGTAGAGCAGAGGAAAAGGAGAAGCGGCCCTTGAGGATGTGGTGTCACTGGTCAGGGTGCCTCTGCCACGTCACTTCTCCCGGGGGTGCTGTCCGCTGGCTCCGCGAGGCACCTGTCAGGCATTCCTTGCCCTGGATGGCACGTGACAACCTGCCAGCCTGACTCTGACCCAGGGACGTTCTGCATGGATAGTGGGGTTTCAGGGTGGCATCCCTCCTTCCCTTCTTGGATTTGATCCAAAGTGAAACTTAAGACACAAGCGAGAGAGTAAACTGTACTTTTGATTGTTGATCAAGCTGGATCGGAGTAGCTGGGGTGCACCTGTGAGCTTATTCTCCAGCCCTGAGTCAGACAACTTAAGCAGCTCCCAGCTGTTAGAAGTCTCTTTGGGGGGCTGACTTCAGGAGGAGGGGAGCTGAGGTGAGCCTGTTCGATTTCTTGTCCCAGACTGATCCGACTAATCACCTTGCTCTCTGGGGAAGGAGCGAGCTGCCGGCAGAGAGCCCTTGAGTGTCACTGGGCGATGCCCCTGAAGGAGACAAGAGGCAAACAGTGGGCAAAACTCTGAGAAGGAGTCAGGGAAGCTCTAAGTAGGTGGACAGCTTCTGGAAGTAAAACAAAATCCCTTGAAAGTCACTGAACAGAGCTCCCCGCAGGGAAGGACTCTGGGTGGGGTAAAGTTCAGCTACTGGATTTTGAAGAGATGCCACAGAGACAGAGCGTGAAGCCCCACATCAGCATCCTAGACAAAGTGCAGACCCGGAGCTCCTTCCATGTACCCTGAGTCCTGTCACCAGGGGTCCTCCCAGAATGACTTTCAGGGTCTCGACTGCGGCCCTTCCCACTGACGCATCTTTTGCTTCTTTTGCCTTCCCCAGCAAGCGGAAGAGGAGAACGAGCTGAGGAAGAAGCAGGAACAAGCCCTCATGGAGAAACTCCTGGAGCAGGAGGCGCTGCTGGAGCAGCAGGACCCGAAGGTGAGGCTCCTCGGGTGCGAGCAGGAGTCGGGCAATAAGCCAGACTCGCCCAGGGTCCTCACCACTTCCTTTTAGGGCTCGGAAACTTGACAGATGGATATTTACTCATTCATTACTTTGCTCAGCGAACCTGAGCCGAGGCTGAGGGCATGTCTGTGTAGCGTTTCTAAGCTGGGATCAGGACTTACAGCTCAGCTGACGTGAGAGTCCAGAGGTCCCACCAGATGGCTGGCCTGCTGTGTGCAGGGAAGGCCGCGGGAGGGTGCCATTGGTGGTGGCCGGGTGGCTGGGGAGAGGGAGCATTCCGTGGAGGGAAACATCGTAGGCCAAGATCGTGAAGTTTGGCAGGTCAAAGTATTCTTCATCTTGATCCTCTGCACCGAAGTGTAAGAAGTCAGTGGATATGGCCATAGGATCCACCTTGCCCATTGCTACCCACCAGACTTGTGTGTGTTCTTCAGTGAGAGTTTGTTTTCTTCCCAGAAGCTTTCTGAGTGTCGGTTCGGGCACATGTGGGCTGGGGGCCGGTTGTGCTTTTGGTGGAGGCTGCTTATGAGTAACACAATGCTCAGACACATCTTGGACTTTGTCAAACCTCCAGTGGGTGCTGGCCCCACTAATCCCTGCCACGCTTCTCTCTCCTCAGTCTCCTTCTCACAAATCCAAGAGGCAGCAGCAAGAATTAATTGCAGAATTAAGAAGGCGTCAAGTTAAAGATAACAGACACGTATACGAAGGAAAAGATGGTGCCATTGAAGATATTATCACAGGTAAAAGCTGTTTCCTCCTCGTGGCCCATGGAGATCCCACTGGCCTCACCCGCTGGCCACTTGCAGATTTTGCTGCTGTCTGTCCAGGGTTTACGGTTGTTTCATTGACTTTAATTAGATCCAGAACGGTGCAGAGACCCTATGCTAGTGGGTTTGAAGTGTATTTATAGTCGCCTGTACACTGTCTATCAAAGAAGCCCAACATGTCTGTGAAAAGTCTTACTTCTCAATATCATCAGGACCCTTCAGATTTCACCACGAACCCTTCTGCTAACGGTTCTCCATCATCTTCCATCTGTCACCATGCTCCATTTTATTCCCCGCGGCCACTGCTGCCCACCTGCCTGATTAACAGCCACTGTGGCACTAACCACAGGCCATAGAGTCCCCCAGCGCGCTCTTTAAACAGCCTCTGGACTTCCGGAGTAACTGAAGATGGTGGGAACCAGGAGCTGGCTCTCCACTCCGGAGGCTGAGGGCACCTGGCCCAGGGCGCCTGGCAGCTCCGGCGGCGCCTAATCCAGCCAGTTCTTGCCTGATTAGGTTGCAGCCTGGTGCTCTCTGCTGGAGCCAGTCTGCAGAGTTTGTGCCGTCCCTCTTCCCAGCGGGACCAGAACTCGGCCCACTGGCTTGTGGCCGCGGCTGCACGTAACGCTCCTTTCATGTCGGTCGCATATGAATACGATTTCGCAGCTGCCCAGATGCTTAAACTTCTTATTGTGAGAAATATTTTAAATATGAAAAAGTATGGAGAATGTATGATGAGACCTCGTGTACCCACCACCCACTAACCATTTTCAACTCGGGGCCCATCCTGCTACCTGCCTGCTTCTACCTGTTCCCCATGCCCGGCCTCGGAGATTATCCTGAAGCAATTCCAAGGCATACTGTTCCGAGTGGAAATATTTCAGTATGTGTCTTCAAATGATCAGGACGCTTTAATAAAGCAACCATACCCACAATACCATTATTCTACACCTCCTAAACTATTCCTGGATATAAAACATTGTCCACATTTCCCCGATTGTCCTAGGTTTTAAAACCCCTTAGACTCCATGAATGCCACTTTTGACTTCTCATTTCTTGTTAATAGCTTAGTCAGCATTGTAAATAAGGATCCCAGACTGCCAAAACCGCAGTTTGTTTCACCAGGTCAGACCCAAGGAAATAAAACACTATAAAGGAAATCAGTGAAGAGTTCCCTGCCCCGAGTCCAGCGGTGTGAGTTCTGAGTGGCTGGTGCAAGTGCTGGTCTCTGTCCACGGCCCAGGTGTGTTCTGAACACACGCGCCTACTGGTACCTCCGTGTTAACCCTGCAGGCGAAGCTCCCGCCGCCCAGCGTCTCTCCCTGCCGCCCACACTGAGGGAGAATCTCGCTCTGAGCAGGACTGGGAACAGGTCTCCTTGGGGAAGCGCCTCTTACCCTCAGTGCCACAAAATCCACTTGTGGGCAGAGAAGCATCCAGCCTTGCACGTGGAGAACTCCGAGTTCCTTTTCCTCAGCCTGCTCTCCACCCCAGTGACACCTGGCCTGTAAACTGGGCAAAACGTACTGTTTTTATTCGCCTGACCTAATCATTGATCCACCATGGGTGGTGACAAGGTCTATCTGCCTATGAAGCATTCGTTATTTTCCTTGAAAGAGTTTCCACTTTGTATCCCGTGACCGAGCCTCAGATGGAGTAACTCTTAGACTTTATGAGCTCACTTGGGTGTATATTGCCTCCCCCTTGCCTGCTCCCCTCCCCCACCCCCTTCGCCAGATGCGATTAACAGAGCACTAACCTTGTACTAACGTGACAGATGTTGGCTTTTTACTCTCTCCTCTTGGTCCTGTTTGGCTGTCACTCGATGCAGTGCTGAAGACTGTGCCCTTCACTGCTCGCACCGCCAAGCGTGGCTCTCGATTTTTCTGCGAACCTGTTCTCACTGAGGAATACCATTACTAAACTATTACTCTTTCTCACCTGATGCTCTGAAAAGGTTGCTACAGGTTTTTTGACCTCTTTTGACCTTCTGTGTGTGTGTCAGGGCCCCCCACCGTGCTAGCATGCCCCGCCATCTCCACGTGTTGTGTTCGTGTGGTCTTCACGCCGCATGGCTTCGCGTCAGTCTCCACTCCTGCTCACTGTCACTCTCAGCACGTCTCGGAATCCCCGGAGCCGTGGTGGTCCGGGTGTGTGTGAGTGAACAGAATCGCTTGCAGAAATGTTGAGAAAGAGTAAATAGAGCACTTCTTGGAGAATCAGGACCCACTAGATGGCTTGTAAGCTTTTTGGACTAATATCTCTGAACAAAAAGCAATGGTCATTGATAACAGTAGCTGTTATGGCTAACATTTATTGAGCACTTACTGTGCTCTGACAGCTCACAGATCTGACCCAGCCTTCATTCTGTACTCTTCACATGCTTTGACAGTACGATGAGCCGCTGTACCAGCAGGAACTGTGAACCGGGCCCAGCTGTAAATTGGGGCTTACGGGGCTTACGCAGTCTGTAGCCACCACCCAGTGTCACGGAGATCCTGCTGCGAGCGTAGCACAGGAAGCCCCTTTGACCTAGAAACCTGTATAAGCTGTCCACAGCTTTGTACGCACCTGTGTTCCCTGCCCAAGCTCAGTAACCAGCAACTCACTCCCCCATGTTGCAGTGAGACCGCGAGGCAGGAAGCAAAGCCAAAGCTTTGGGGCCCTCACCGTTACGGTTATGTTCCATGTCCAACCCAGGGCATTCCTGTGAGACCATTTCTGGGCCCGCTCCTTTGGTCAGGATGGTGGCACCAGAAATACCAATAGCAAATACCTATCGTCGGAAAATGCCACTGTACTTAGAGTTAAACAAAAAGATCAACTATTCCCAAGAAGTGACTGCCTGGGCCTAGGTCCTGAGACCTAGGTAAGGAACAAGCCCCTCTGCAGCGCCCAGTTGACTAGAAGAGAGACAAGGGCAGCACATAGTCTAACGGGAAATTGCTGCCGTTTGACTCCCTTGCTGAGACTGACACGGAGCCGCTGTGTGTTCATTCTGTGGCGTTGCCGCTTCTGTAAGTGCATGTGCTCTGTACGTTCCCGTCTCTGAAGATGTGAAAGGACGTGGTGTGTGCTGCCTGCTCTGCAGTGTACTTACCCACCAGTGCTTATTAACAAGGCTAGAAACTGTTACCTCCTTGGCTAATGTTTACTGTCAGTGTTGCTGCTGGGCTGTCATTCTGGAGCCAGACTTCAAAGCAGCTTGGATCTGGGTGGTCAGCGAACTGGATGGGAAGATGCTATCATCTTCGCCCTTGTTTGATCTAACCTTCTCGTAGTGATGGCCTCCCACCCTCTTCCTCCTTTGGCTAACATGCCCGGGAATGTTAAGCACTAAGTTGAATTGCTTTTCATTTTCATCCCATTTTTATTTAACCATCATTTTGTGTTTTTCTTTTTTTTTTGTTTAGCTTTAAAGAAGAATAATATCACTAAATTTCCAAATGTTCACTCGAGGGTAAGGATTTCTTCTAGCACACCGGTGGTGGAGGATACACAGAGCTGGCAAGCATCACTTTTTACTTAGCTTCCTCCTCTCTCTGTATTCAGATCAATGGTTTCAATCTATGGCTGAGGGTAATACTGGTGAGAGTCTGACCAGGGAGAAAACTTTGTACCTCACTTTCAATGGTGTGAGGCTGAGCCTCTCTGTTGGACTCTCTGGCCTGCTTCCACGTTCTCAAGTGTGATGGCTTGGGCAAGGGTTTTGCCGATGACTGTAATTGCTTTGGGTGCTAGGCTGGCCTTCCCTTACCCCTTTCTAAGCCTTCAAGTTACTCAGTTAACCCAATTTTTATCTGAAGAAATGAAGAGCCAGTCCTGGCCAGGGAACATGATCTATACCCTTTGAAGAAGATTAGGATGTTTACAGTTAATTGCTCAGAGGGTTCGGGAATCAGAGGTGCAGTGTATCCTTAGCCAGAAGTGGAATTCTGACCTTCCTAACACCCTGGGCCAGGAGCACTCTCCAGAGGGGTAGGGCCTGCAAAAATGATTCTTCGCTTGACTTTAGGAGTAGGGCAGGTCACAGATTGCAGAGGGTTTGGAGCTGGTGAGGACTGTATGGGCCTGAGCGCACCATTCTCACACTCACACTCACTCAGCTCCAGCTTGTTTTGCCTCAGTGTTGCCAGATTCTGCAGTTTTCAAACAGAAGTCAGAAACTCTGATTTTTTTTTTATCCTCACCCGAGGATATTTTTCCATTTTTTGTACAGATAGAGTGGGAGGGAGAGAGAGGAAGGGAGAGAGAGAGAAACATCGACGTGAAGGGACACATCGAGTGGCTGCCACCCGAACGACCAACCAGGGCCGGGGACAAACTGCAACCAAAGTACGTGCCCTTAGCGGGAACCGAACCCAGGTCTCTCCGGACCGCAGGCCGACGCTCTAACCGCTGAGCCAAACTGGCCAGGGCAGAAACTCTGATTTTTTAATGTTAATTACGACTTCAAACATCAGGAAATTGTATTTAAAAATGTAACTCAAGGTGAAACATTCTTTGGGCCAGGTATGGCCCACAATCTCCATTTTTAATCTGCTGAATAGGTGAAGGGATAAAAAAAGATGGAGTCTGGCTTATTTCTGTTGTTTCCCTTTGTAAAGGCAGAATGTCCCCTCACAAATAAAAAATGCTAAGTTAACAAAAGGGAAATATATACTAGTTAAACATAACAAGGGAAGACGTAGGAAGCCTGCTCTAGTTTTTCACCATGCCCTGACTCCATCAGAAGGAGACCTGCCTTATTCACCAAGAAAGCATGCTTCCCAGGAAGAGGGCTTGTTACTTAAATAAAACTCCTCTTGTTCACCCCCACTTGATCCCCCCAGAACAGTGCCTGCTTGAACTGATATGCAGTGGTTGACTCATTCATTCAACAAGGCATTTTTTTGAAGTGGGGCATCCTGCTGTGATTTGCAGTACGAATCGGAGGAAGCAGGGGCTCATGTAACTTCTCCCCTTTAATGAAAAACAAAAGATAATTGGATGGCAAGGAAAAAACATTTGGGACTAGAGTATTATTTTGATTCAGTGACTACTTTTATGTAGTAGTTAATTGAACAATATGTTTATAATTCACAAAATGAAAAACTGACTTCAGCTAATATTTAGAATAAAAATAATGGAATCCTTGTCTGCACACTAAGCATAGGTTCTTTCCTTGATTAAAACTTTGGGTAAGATAGGACAGGGAAGTCGATTTTATTAATGTTGCAGTTTAAAATTCATTGTATTACTGTTTATATTTAGGTTTCCAGAAAGAGAAAAAGCAAAAACAAAACCCAAACACCTAAGCCATAGCAATTTCTGAGGAAACATTGCAAAATAAGACTTCAACTAGACTCTCTGGCCAGTGACAGAAGCAATCTTCTCTCCTATATATTTTCTTAAAAGTTTCAGAATCCTGCCAGTATTACGTCATGTTTTGACTATAGATACCAAAGGGCAAAGTACATGTGTTTGGCTCAAATACTCAGTGGGTTTGAAGGGCCCATTAGCTGACTCTTCTACACAAGCTGCTTTGATTGGCTGCCAGCTGGCCTTTGTCTTGCTTAGACACACGGTATTAAAGGTTGCAATTCTCTCATTGGTGCTCTCCTCTTTACAGATCTTAGAAACCAGCCATACAGACGAGCCGATGCGGTGAGGAGAAGTGTCAGGCGGCGCTTTGATGATCAGAACTTGCGTTCTGTTAATGGTGCCGAAATAACCCTGTGAACCCGAGACCTGACTGAATGAAAAGAGGGTGTGCGTGAAAGAAACTGTCCACATGAACTTTATGTGCTACCATTTAACTGCAGCCTTGAACATACATAAAATATTCTAAGGGCTCAGATTTAGCGAACAGGAATTTTTAAATGACGGGCTCTCCTTTCAACCTTTGTTAACAAGTGCCTAAAAGTGGAAGTACCTGCTCAGATTAATCTAAGCAATAGGATTTGATTTGATTAGGTATCTTTTTTACACCGGTATGTTATTCAATTTTTTAATCAAATTGTAAATTTCATTTTACATGCATTACCTGCCATTGTGATTGTCCCATGATGGCCCACCCTGGTTTCCTAATAAGTTGTAAATAACATGGATGCCTCTGCTGTGGGCTTCCTTTGCTGAGATGTCTTTTAAGGAATTAATTTTGTGTTTCAGCCATATTTTTAAGGTCTTGCAACATAGAAGGAGAAAGTCACATGATAAACTCCTTCTGTCCATAAGCAAGCTCCAGCCAAGTACAGACAGGATGCAATTACATACAGTAGCACAGGGGAAGAAGTTACTTAGCATCTCCTTTCACATTCTACTGCTTCTGTGCTAGAGGACCACGCCCTCCCCGTGCCAGATCCACCGGTATGAATGCAAGGATATCACAGCACACAAATGTTGTATAAAACTTATTTGCAGTACTGTGTTCTTCAGCTAGGGGCAGCTTTAAAAAAAATAATGCAAATGTATTTATTAATTAGTACTAAAATTAACATCTCAGTAATCAGTATTAGGATTTCTGAGGACCATTATGGGTCAAACCTGAGAACAGAAATCAGTGCCTTGCTAGCCAGGGAGAAGTTCACTAGTTGTATCAAGTATTCAAGATTACTTCTGCCAAGCCGAGTAGTGTTAGTAACGTGGCCTTGCTCTCCTCTGACAATCGGTTGTTTTCCCCCCGCCCCCTTCTTCCTTTTGTAAATTGGAGAAGATATATTTGGCATCCTAGATCAAAGCTAAGAACTTGTATTTCCCAGATGACTTTATGGAGAATTGCTGAAATAGTCACACTGGGATTAAGCATAAATGATATGTAATGGGACTAAATGGCCAACTAAGCCACTGTTACTTTCCTTCCTCTCTGGCAGGGCACTCGATCCATTCCAAAGTCAAAAACTGGACTGAAGCTAATTTGTACTTTTCATAATACACATCCTGCTTCTGGCTTACCTTCTGGGTACATTGCATCAATATATTAATTGTAAAGTTTATTGTATAGTATTTAACCACTGAATTTCTTATTTTATGTTGTGCTTATGTGAACTCCTTGGTGAAGGTCCAATTTTCCTTGGATAATGTGTAGTTATATATGATCTCTTTTTAAATGTACAGATATTTTGCTATAAAATTGGTGCAGTTTTTTATGGTTTTTACACTTCTCTTTAATTCCCAAGCCTCTGGGTAATATTGTAAATATTGTTTAAAAATGCATCAGCCTATGCTATACAATCTGAATGTTATTTTAACTTATAGTTTTTTTTTTTAATATATATATTTAACTACAAGGACAGTTTCGGGATCAGTTACACATTTCACTTTAGCATACCTATTTACAGGAAGATTGCTTTTAAACTGCTACCCGCCAGCAAATTTTCATAAATGTGTACTTAAGAAAGAACATGCCAAGATGTTGTCTGTTGATTCAACATTCACTTTGATGATAAATCAATTCAACCATGAGATACACAATACACACTGTTGGTTCTTTACCACAAGCAGCCATTTCCCAAAGCTCAATGCTGATGAGCACATTAAAATAATTGCTATTTATTAATCTACAAGTAGACAATAATGTTGGCATGTTCTTTTCTGTTTGTCTATTAATGGGCCTGCTTCTTAGCAATATTAGAAATGTTTTATAAAAGCAGTTCATGTTACTTTTCTGGTCTTTTCATGGCATTATGAGCAAATAAACTATTTACACTACTAGACTGTAATATGTTGTAGTCTTTCAGTGTTATACTTGAGGGGTTTTGCCAGTTTTATGTATACCTATATCTTCTAGCAACGGGTATGTCTTAGTGCTTAAACTCAGAATCTAAATGTATTTGGTAAATTTTAAGTAAAATCCCTTCCTGTACAAACTCTTGAATACTTGTTGTATGGAACAAAGTAACCAAATCGATTGTCAGTGGATACAGCTCCCAAAATCATACTTATTTATTCCTTCCAGTTATCACTGTAGTAACTCCCAAGACATCAAGCTTCAGTATAGTTTTTAGTATGTTCTTTTCAGGGAAGCAAGGAAATCTAATTAAGAAATTATTGTTACATTAGATCCCCAATTTAATGCTCTTTCTACCGTACCAATACAATGTAGCTGAAGCTTTATTTTATAGAGGAGGCGGGGAGTTCAGTTCTGCTTGTACCAGGACAAAGTGCTTCATGGTAAAAGAAACATCTTTAGCAGCGAGTTCCAATGAGGCAGATAATGGTGTGGTTTAAGGGCACCTAATGCACCAGTACCATGCATTTCCTAAGGTGTTTACCAGTGACCCAAAATTAAGTCCCTTAGTTCCCCACTCCCAAACCTCTAGCTAAAACCTAAATCCTAATCCATAAAAATCCACTGCAGCGGAAGCCCAGTGACCTTGCTGACTCAACGTTGCTCTGCAGAGTGGGGCCTGACATCCACCACTGACTGCTGGGATTCTGTAGAACTACCTACTTCTGCACTGGAGGATATGCTTTTATAATATTAGCTTTATTAATTCACATACCTATAGATTTTAATATTTGATAAAACTTCTTAACCTTAATACACTTGTTTCCTAAATTGTATCAGGAACATCTGCAAAAATGAATGTACTATCATCCCAGCTCATATAGGATTACTATTAGTTTTCCATGTCTTTCAAACCTAACATCCCACCTATTTCCAAGAAAAAATGTGAAGCAAAAACAAATGCATTATAAAGTATTAATATACATTTTTTGATCTTTGTACAAAGAAAGCAGGTATTACACTGAGAGAACAACGTGAGCATCTAGCATCTCAGCACAGAACTGCTGCGTGAGGGGTGCTTGAAGGTAAAAGCTGACACAAACTTACTTAGTAAAAGATGCCATCTTTTCTAATAAATTATATTTATTTACAAAAGGTCTAATTTTATATAACTGAAGTTCTTTACATCAGAACAATATATAAACAGAAGAGAAAACCTGGTAATTACACAGAACATAAAAACCTTGTTTCCCTATTACTCACCTTTCAGAACAAGTCTTCAGTTTAGTTGTAGAGGTAAGCAAGAGACCAACACCTACCGGAGATATTTGCAGGCAGGACAAACAAAACAAAACAAAACTAAAAACAAAAAAACCCCACACAACCCAATGTCTGTAAGTTAGCACATTTGGATACCCTCAAGGAACAGCGTGAAGGAGCATCAAGAAATGGCTTGGTTTGAAAAGGGAAAAAAAAAGGGCTTAGTTTGAATCTGATCTGATTAGACAGCCACCCTGTTTCATAGTTTATGGCTGAAAACTGGGTTTGGGGGATTAGCCAGTAGCACTGAAATGTAAACATCAACCTTACACCTAGGGCGATTACCATTAAATTAAGTCAATTATCAATCACTAACAATGAGATGTCTTTGAACTAGATCCTACAGTCACAAAAGCAGTTTTTATATAGCAAGTTTAAAAAGCATAATCTACTGCAATTAAGGAATTTAGGTCAGGTAGACAAGTGAAATAAAATGGAGGGCTGGGGGTGTGTGGGTAACAGGAACAGAATCTTCTCACTTCCCACCTCACCGTAGTCAGCTCTAACATCTGACTGCCTGTCATGTCACCATTATTCACCTTTGGTCAAAAATAGCCTGAAATGATTAGTTCTCAGCTTATCATTTAAATAAGAGGTTTGCTATTGTATCCCTTAGGGCCTTTAAAAACCAACTCTGACCTAGCTAATTCCTTAAATAAGTCACTACTTTTGAACTATTATATACTATTAATTTATGAATAGTTACAAAGAAGGTATGTTTCAAATCATCACAGGGGATTTCATTTCCTACTCAAAAACCACATGGAAGTTATATGTTCTAATAGCCTTTTGAACTTTTCTTAAGTAACGGCTAAGGTACAAGTCACTAAAACGTATCTTCAGTGCACTTCAGTTATGTATGTGGGCTTTAGTCGTGGGTTAGTGTGGTTTATTGCAATGATGCTTTTTGAAGCCCTTGAATACAGATGATGGGTACCATGTATGTTGGCTGAGTACATCTGTCAACTAATATGTTACATTCATTCAATAGATGCCTACTATGTGCCAGGCACTGTTCTAATCCACAGAATACAGCAGTGAATAAAACAAATAGGAAATAGACCACCGCTGAAGTCAAAACAATCGAAAACTTAAAGGTAAGAATAAGGTAAGAATTATTAGATTGGTAGTACCAGAACCATAGAATGAGAATATAAGCCTAATGTTATAAACCTAGTTGAACACAGTTCCATGAAAATTATTCATGAAGTTATGTTACATTTCCTTTATGTGAAATCAGTGCAGTTTTACCTAGAGGATGGAAAAGAATTAAAATTCTACCTTGTACTGAGATACATCCCCAAGGGAAAAGCCTCAGATTTAAGATATAAGGAATTCATGTGCTTTGCCTCATTTTGCTTTTAGAAATGTTTAGTTTTTTACTTTGTAATTTACATTTAAATTACATAATATACATAACTATCCTATCCTATAAACTTTAGAAACAGCATTCATCATTCTACCCTAGGTACTATTTGATTAGAAACCTTTTTCCCTCCTAAAGAGCATCTAGGCTTAAAAAAAAAAACACAAACCTTTCTGTAAAAGGTGCTAACCCTTGCTGGATGCAAAAATAAAAGTGGCTGCCCAGTCAGCACTCAGTTGACCACAGACAATGGACGATAACCAGAAGCAAGTAAGGCTAATGCTTTTTACAGGTCACAAAGTCCTTTGGTAACTTTGTGAAAGCTGTAGATGTTCTTTCCAGAAAAACGTACACAGATGTTTCAGGAGTTTTTAGTCTCTTCACTCTACCACTATGAATTAAGATTGCCTCACTCCAGTCCTTTTAATTTTACAGTATTATGAGGCCCAATTAGCAAAAGTGAAGAGAGCTATGATACTTTGATCATTTTCAGATTTACTGAGAGGCATAAAAGGTATTTTTATTGTTGAAAAACATATGAATAATCTATATTCTGGATCTACCTTTGGGTAACAAAATGCTATCACTATGTTCAAAAAAAGGTAGTACTTCTTTTATTTGAAAGCAGTAAGTTATTTAAATATGCTCAGGAAAAGTACAATGAATTCTTCATACCTGATTAATTTTTCATACAAATTCAATTTCCCCACATAGGAATTAGAGACTGGGAGAAAATAAAAATATCAAGTACCTAGTTTGACTATTAAGTATTAGTGAAGTTAATTCATAACTCGTTAATGTTGACCTCAACATTTACCTAAGTCTGAGATGTAACTGAAACACACATTCCCCCTTATCTGAAAATAAACACGCTTTCCTGTTTGAACACATTTGTTCAAACTGTTTCAACATATCTGTTTAATTCTACTTTCAAGACATTTCAGCTTTTACCAGACTGAAGATTTTGAAACCTAAATCTTTGATCTAATTGGTTAAAAACATTCACAGAACTCTTGCTTTATTTAACAAAGTCTTCCCATTACCTGTGCCTTCAGACTGGACAGTATCTTTCTGGCAACTAAGTCTCATTTCATGGGATCATCAAAGGGTAGTAGACAAGGATTATAGTCACTTGAATAACATCTTTTACAATAAGGATGTTGTATTTAGAGTTGTAATTTGTTCACTAGTTTTGTTTCTAGGTTAAATAATTTTCATGGGTGAACTATAGGGAAACTTGAATTTGTATTGTCCTGTAGGGGGATTTGAGGTTGTGATAAGACAGTATAAAAAAGAACAGAAATTTATATTGAGGACATGCTAAAACACATCAATAGCTTTTTATTTAAATAGAAAAATCAAAACTTTAAAGTTGTACTAAAAAATTCGTTCATAGAATTAAAACATTTTACAGATTCTAAATTCTCTGGTGAAACATCACTAGTATTTCTGCCAATATCATATGCTTATTTTAAATATTTTACCACTGACTTCTTGTCAAGTGTTAGACATGATTGGCAATATTAACTATCATTACAGTGGGATCTCTGAAAAATAAGTCTAGGTGAATAAGTCAGGGTATAACTACCCTGTTTGAGTAGTTACACATTTTGGTTCTGATATACAACGGGAGACTCAAGCAAGTAACTTGATTACTTCACATTTTCTAAAAATAATGGTCCTCACTTTCTACAAAGTTGTATTTGACAACAGAAAAATGACTTGGGCGGGAAAAGTTCAGACACAACTCCCACCCTCTTTTTTGGATGTTTTCAACAATGAACAGATTTAAATGAAACAGGGAGCAGGGATGGGAAAGAGTCACCCTGGTCTGTCCCAATTTTCAAATTTATTAGGCTTATGAAGAAAAAGTAAAATGAACTTTTACCCTTTTAAATACCAAATTGAAATAGGATCGCTCAAAGATAATACCAAAGACTATGTGCTAAATTTTACTATTAAAAAAAATCTTGCACTGAAGGAATATAGTATACATTACACTACTAACTTTCAAAAGTTAGCAAGTGAAAAGTATTCTAGCTTCAAACCATTGCCTCTCTACAGTATTCTGTAGAAATTCATAGATCAAAAACAAATATAGGGGCTTCAAATGTACTGATTATATTAAAAAAGAAAGTAACTTAGCTATGTGGCTAAGAGGAAGAAAAATTTCAGGGATTTAGTTTCTTTATCTTTAAATGATCATACAAGTATTTTTAGAGCTGAGCAGTTTACGTAGAAATAAATACTAGTACACGCTAGAAGAGAAGGTTTAATAATTGATAAAAATGTACAAAAATATTCAAATCAGAAATGCTTTAGAATGTGTACCACGAAGTCAATACTTCTCAGTGAGTAGGGAAGGTAAAAGACTTCCTCAAAGAAAAAAAGCAAAAGAAAGATCGGATTAAAAAAAAAAAGAAAAAAGACAACTGTTAAAGAAAATGTTTACGTGAACATTGATTTTTGTTTTAGACAAGGATATTGCAACTATCACTTAAAGTTGGTGGCACATTCTTTAGTAGGTCCTTAAGGCAATATATTTAAACTAATTTACAATTTGATTTAATGTTAACTTTTAAAACATCACCTCAAAATAATGCCCTCACAATAGCCTTTTTAAAATGTATTCAGATGTTTCATAAAAAATAATGGTGGCTTTATTATAGCAGTGCTCATTAGCGCCACTATAGTTAAGGGTCTACCAAGTTTCCATTAAGAACACCTATTTCTGGGTTCACCATAAAAGATCAGATTAGCTTCAACCAGTTGGGTAGTGCACAGAAAAGCAGTTTTATCAGTTGCTGGTGCTTTTTTTGTACGGCTAAGTATCAAAAAAAGTTTCATTATATTTTCAAAATCCAGCTTCCATAAAGTAAATCACCTTAATGACTTAGACTTTAGAACAAAGTACAGACATCTGCAGTTATCAGTAAATTGCCACCTTTAATCCATCCTGCAGTGCCCTATGAAAGGGTCACAGAAAAACAGTTATGACTATATGAAAATATGATTCTTGATACAGAATCAAGAGTTATTTTCAATTTCCTTTGCTTTTATAAAGTCCACAATAACAATACTTAAATGCACTTTTTTTTTCCTGTGATATAATTAAAACCCAGTGTTATTTCAACTGAACTTAAAATAGAGTCCCTGGTCTGAATTAGACTATAAATCATACTGTAAACATATATTTGGTATAATTTATTGATCATCATCCAGTTGCTCCAAAAGGGTCCTTCTGCGCTTTTCCAATTCCCCTTCACTCAATTCACTGCCAGAAGTATCCCAATTACCCTGAAAAGATATTGAATACAATTACATTTCATGGTTGTACTCAAAAGGTAAGGTTATAAGTAGTAATGAACTTTTGGAAAAAAAAAATCCAAAATGAATTCTCTTTCACAGAAACAGATAAGCACGAACATCACACAGTCTAAAGATTTACCACCTCTTTCCCAAAAGTCTACCAAATGGGTTGCTAAGTACATATGCCTTGGTTATATTAGGAGAATCTTAATGAGAATGAGATTTTTATATGTTGTGTTTAGTTAATATTAATATATGAATCGGGGACAATGGTACATACCAATTTCTTTTCCTTCCCCTTGCACAACTGATTATGAAATATCCTGTTTCCATTTAATAGAAGCCGGGGGATCATTTCCTAGGCACTATATTCCTTGCTAATTTTGCAGATTCTAAGCTGTCCTATGAGTGTTTTATATTACAGAAAACTATGCTTAGGACAAACATTCAAGAATCACGAGCAGCACAAGACTTATGCTGAAGAAAAAATAGTAAGACATCATTTGAGAGAAACCACCTTTGAAAAGTGGATAGTTCGCCTATCCTCTTTCCCTTCAGGGACTTCATTTAATCTACTCTAAGGAAGAAGAAATTGTTAAGCTGCTAATAGGTATCAAGGAAACATTCACTTTTCACCAAGCATGTGAATCAGATTCACCAGCACAGCATTTAAGAAAAACAAAAAAACCTCCACCTTAGAGAAACTGAATCAAAATATCCAGAGGGAGAGCCCGGGCTTGTCTACATAGTTGGAACTCTCTACTGGCAATTCCGAGGCAATGGCCTTGCTAAGCCCACAATATCTGTGGGAGGAATGGCAAGACTGAGAAGGCTTGTGTTATTGTGCTGTCATTTACATATATGTACACATACACATATATGGGAAAATAAGGACTAATTACCTCTTCTCCCCAGTGATTATTCCAAAGGGTACTGGAATGCTACCTTTTGAAAATGGATTTAGTAACAATGACAACTAAACATCTAAAAGAAGAACCCTGATTTGAGTCTCTTAATGAGAATGCACAAAGCAGAAGACCGTATTCTCCTTTCTTTTTTTAAAATTTATGTATTTATTTATTTTAATCCTCACCCAAGGACATGCTGAGAGAGAGAAACATCAGTTGGTTGCCTTGTAAACGTGTCCCAACCTGGGATAAAATCTGCAACCCAGGCACAGGTCCTGAGTAGGATTCGAACCAGTAACCTTTCAGTGCACAGGACACTCAACCAACTGAGCCACTCTGGCCTGGCTTTATCTTCCTTTCGTAGTGAGTTTAAGTAATAACATAGTACCCCATAGCTGTTATTTTATGGAATATAAAATTTAGGGTACTCCAATCAGGTCATTTATGACCACATACACTAGAAAACTATTCTGTGTGAAAGGCAGTTAACAAAATTTTCATTGTTTCCTGTAATGATGGCAGAACTGAAAAACCTCTCTTTAAACACCCTCATAGTTTAAAACTATAGTCTCCATTTCTTCATTTTGAAAATACAGGTATGAAAGAATTCTAAGTACTTACAGAAGAATCCTTTCCAGTCTTTTTCTTAGGTGATTTGTGTTTTGATTCTGACCGTTGTCTAGTTCTGTCCTTTTCACTTTCCCGGTCTTTTTCTTTTTTATCCTTCTCTCGCTCAGCATCTGACTCTGGAGAGTCCTGTGTAAATTTTAAAATGTTAGCATTTGACAAAGATATTTTAAACAATCCCTATATAGGTAATATTTAGGAAAATGCATATGCAGCTCAGAATATGTTCCAGAGTGGTGAAATATAAATTGCTAAGCTCAAGGATTCTATAACATTTCCAAGATTCATGGAGGGAGTGGCCTATTTGGGAAGGTTGACATTCTGATAGAGTAATATATTACCACTACAAGAGCTTTACTAAATAAGGATGAAGGTACACTGAGAATAAAAGCATACTTAAGATTGGATTATAGCTATTATGAAAATTTAGGCAGACATTACGTTTTCTACAAACCCAATAAAACATTACTTATTTAGTTATGTATGTAAGATGCTTGATTAGCTCAATCACATAGTAGGTTGATAGCTGTATAATGAAATTCATTCTTCAAATTTGCTGAGCAGCAAGAATTATTTAAAATGTAATGTCAGTGCCTTAACAAGCAGTCCCTTCATTAGCTATGCACAAATTCAAGTAAGAAACATGGAAAGAATTCTCATTCAACAGGTTTGTGGTAACATCCGGGCCCTTAAATTTTGAAAAAGCCCCCTCAGTTTGTACCTAAGATGAAGTGTTTTTCAACAATAGTTGTCATACATATACAAAACATAAAGACATGTGTCTTTCTCTAAGATTACTTTGGAAACTCTAACACCGGTGTGTTTATTTTTCTTCAAAGCTCACTGAAATACTTCAATGGAACCTTAAGATGAAAATTAACTTTGAAACTCCTGAATGTAGGTGCCCACCTAAACTGTGTTGGACTGCATAGGGCTAGACAGAAAAAGGTTCTACTGCCACTGAGGACATTAAGGTCAAAACCCCAGTGTAAAAATTAAAAGCTTGCTTACAGATTTATGTCTCCTCTTCTTGCTTTTCTTCTTATGTTTTTTTGACTTCTTGTAACTTCTCTCTAAGCATCATGAAAAAGAAAAAGTGTCAGAAACTAAGTACTTTCAAGTGTCAATGATTTTAATCAAGTTAAAGATATGCTTACCAGACTCAGCACTAGAAGAATGTTCTGAAGCAGAACGAGACTCTGATCGCTGTCTTTTTTTCTTTGTATGGCTGTCATCATCATCTGAATCTGACCCCTAAATAATACAAATAATTTTATTCATAATGATGCTAACAAATGATTCAATACACTTATGGTGCCATCTAATAAACTTCCTTACCGATCGAGAACGGGAACGTTTCCTGTGGTGCTTTTTAGATTTTTTAGAATGTTTTTTGTTCTTTGAATGATGATGTTGACATTCGTGCTGCAGGGGCAAAAGAAAAAAATATTCAAAAGTTTACATTTTCTTTGGACAGATCATATAGAATAAGTTCTTAGAGTAAAACTCCAATTTGCATATTCAGGAGGTACTCCTTTGAAACTGTTCTCTTCTGATGCTTCTTAATCATCACTTAGATATTTAAATACAAGAATGTTAAAAAAATATTAATCAAGAAAGTACTTTTTGTAGAAATGATAATGGTGCCGGTTGTAGGGATAACTGACACACTCCAGAAATGTGTGTGTGTGTGTGTGTGTGTGTGTGTGTGTATATATATATATATATATATATATCGCAGAACAGTTACACTGCTTTCACAAACGATGAAATACAATTACATTCAGACAAGGATTTCCTGATGGCTCTGCACCAAGATAAAGAATTATCTCAGAACTGTCCTTAAACTAATAAATGAGGTAAGTTTCAGAATAAATACAAAATCTACTCCTCTTTTAACACAAGGAGCCTTCCCTTCTTAGTCAAACTTAAGACAACATCATTCCACAAACCCAGTAAAACACAAACCCCACACGAAATGAGAAAAAGTATTGCCTCTGTGGATTTTAACTCTTACGAAAACAATTATCAGGCAAGTAGGAAAGAGGAAATGCTGTAGTAAAAAGTCCTTTTCCCAAAATATCTATGGCTTTGAAAATAAATTTTGCTTCAGTTTACAAGTAAGTGGAAATGGAAAATCTGGTTGAGGAGGAACTCTCATTCTTTTTATGTCACTGCATGCTAACTCTTCCTTTTCTACCTAAAGGCCCAGATTATTGGGGTACAAAAACCTATTCTAATGGGTTCAGCCTTTCCCTTTGCTACCATCTTCATTTATGACCATACCATTTTAACCCCAGCACAGATCATGAAAGAATCTTGATGGACATTCTTAAATAGGGGGAAAATGTTAAGACAAATGTACATTCTAGCACTTAAAAATCTTGTTAAAATGATTCTGATGCATGATTTCTGCTGATAGGGTCTGAGATTCTGCACTTATAAAAAGCTCCCAGTTCAGAGAGACAATGTTAGTCTGATACTCACTTTGAGTAGCAAAGATCTAGAAGCAAACTCTTAACACTGATAGGTCATCAAGAACAATACAATGAAACAGTCATCAACTTAAGTGACCTGCTATGCCCAATGCTATGCAACAGTGTAATAAATTATATGCCAGCTTTTGGCTAGTTGCATATTATCAGTTTGTCTATAACTGGCAGCATAGCAAGTACCGACTCTAAAGTCAGCCTGTGTTGGAATCCCTGCAAATTACTTTACTTCTCTTTGAAGCAGTTTACTTATGTGTGACTTCATAGGGTTACTGTGAGGATTACATTCATATATGTAATATCTGTCTAATAATTAGAATAGTGCCTGGCCTACAAAGGCATGAAACATTTAATCATTATTGGTCAAATTAGTATATTCACTACATACCAAAATACCCTTATTCAGCTAATGAAGTAACTTGCAATTTTTTCATTAACCTATTCTAACAAAACTTATTTCACTATTTTTCAGAACCCCCGAGCTTTTAATACATTTAATGCAGTATAATATTTAAAACATATACTTTTTACGTTTTCTTTAGGTTTACTAGTCAGTTGATATGGTTGCTAAATGGCTGAATTTCCAAAACATTGTAAAAACAAAACAAATATGAATAGTCTCCACAAACAAATCTTTATATTCTCATGCAACATTTATTTCATTTAAAAGTAGTCTCTATTAAAAAAAAATCCCAACTATCCCAGGTTACCAAATTTGTAGAAAAAGCAGTGTAATTTAAGAAACATACTTGTCATTCTGAATTCCTTTATTTTTATATAGTTTGTATTTCAGCCAATTATGAGAATACTAACATTACCTCAAGCACATGCATAAAATCTTTAAATATTCGTTTTCTTTCAGACTCTAGAGTTATGTCCTCAAATGCCGGCTCTTTCACAAATCTCTCCCGGATCTGAAAAATTTGGATATGCAATAAATATATTAATACCAAGAAAAAGATAACAATATGACTAACAGGAAACAGCAAATGAAAATTGTGATAGCCCAGTCTCCTCAAAGTCTATTATATTATTTTCTTGACTCTAAAATCCAGACCACTTTATTTTTTTAATATTTTTTCTTTATTGATTTTGAGAGAGAGGAAGAGAGAGGGAGAGAGAGGTAGAAACATCGACGAGAGAGAACATTGGTTACCTTCTGCATGCCCCATGCTGGAGATTGGGCCCACAACCCCGGCATGTGCCCTGACCAGGAATCAAACTGGCAACCTCTTGGCACATAGGTCGATGCCAACCACTGAGATACAATGGCCGGGTTCCAGACCACTTTAAACAAATATTCCTATATGCAGAGTCACAGCTGACTTTTAATCTAATCTCAATATATTTAATATATTCTACAAACTGTTTCTTTGATTTTGTAGCCACAAAAATAAGCTAAGTATTTTTATCTTTAATTGTAAAGGAAACAATTCATTAGGAAAAATTCACAAACATACATACATCTTCCCAGACAGCATCCAATTCTATTGGAGGAGTAGCTTGTTTCAACATACTCTTAAATGCAGATTCTTTTCGTTTCATCTTTCGAGCCTCCTCTTTTTCTCTTTCACGTTCACGGGCTTCTGCCTTTTCTAGTAACTTTTAGAAAATCATATTTAATCAGTTACAATAGTATAATAACTTTTGTTAATTGAAATAACTCAGTAGTCTTAATTTCAGTATTCTCTCACATCACTTATAAGTTAAATTCCAATTTATAACCAGTTAACTTGAGCAAAGAAAGTTTAATATCACCCCATCATCTAAATACATTCTTTCCTTTTACTTTACCCTTGTGAAATCCTACTCATATTCCATTATTTCAGTAACCTACAACTGAAGTACTTTGACTAAATACATTAAAAACTACGCAAATAAAAGTTGTTTATATAGCAAAGACCATGACTTACACTATTAAAAGCCAACTTAATATTTCCAGCGTCTAATGTGGTTGATCTTTTAGTTGAACTGATTACTGCCACAAAGTCTTCAAAAGTAGTATTTACTTCAACTACAAATCCTTTATCCTAAAAAAAAAAAGAAATTTTGTTAATAACACATGTATCAAAGGAACATAGAATCAATTTAAAAAATATACCACAGATTGACAGTTTATAGTAAGTATACTATTTACCTTTAGAATGTCTTTTATTATCTTCTTCTCATCGTGATAACGTGCTTTAAGATCCTCAACATAAAACTTGAAAAGGTCAAGTGCAGTTGATCCTAATGAAAAAACTAAAGAAGTCAAAAGCTAGCTCTAACCAAAGAGCTGCAATTATTTTTTTGTTTATAAAACAAAATAAAGTGCCCCCTCCCCCAATTCCCAACCCAATCCTACCTTCCCCTTTGGCCCATTCCAACTACTATCATAACTAAGTTGAGAAAGAAAAGAATCTCACCAGGCTGACCAAGCATATTAGTGAATCTAATGTCAGAACTAATTGTTGGATACAATTCCATCCAAGATGACATAGAATGCAGTTGTCCATGTTCATGCAATTCATCTAAAAATATCTGGAAAAAAAAATTTATACCATTAACAACAACAAAAAAATCCATTATATTGAAGACATCTCTAAGGACATTAGAAAAATATTAGTGTAGCATGAACATACCCATTAAAAACAGCAATACTTAAAACTCTTCAACCACTGTTACCCCAAATATGTTTAGGTGCAAAGAATACTTGGCTCCTTGACTAAAGTAAAAACTGATTTTAGCCAAAAAGGTATTTTTTGCTTCAGAGAAAAGGACCTTTGAAAAGCTACATTATCTTTCCAGGCTTCAGTTTATCATCCTGTAAGATGGAACATCATTTCCAATTAAAAAATATATATATGAAGATATAAAAGTTAACTCAATATATTGAATATTATTTATTTCAAATGATAATGCTAAAGAATGTGTACACACGTTTCCTATAAAATAATACTTTTGTTTTTAAACATAGTGCCTGATATGTTCTGGGTGTTTTGATTTTTTATTTAATTTTCTTAACAAATGTGGATCTCTTAAGAGAAGGACATTTAATTTTACCAAAGTAATATATAGAGTACTTTGGGGAAGTAGGACTCAACCCTGAATCTCATTTCAAAACCTATTTATTTCTATAATACTACCTTAATTCTAAATCATTATATGCTTATTCTTTATCCTTTTATGCTAGTTGCTGACTTTCAGCACAATATATTAGGACTTTGGTACTCAGCAATTCCCATATTTCCTGCTTCCCCTAATCCTTGGGGGCGGGGGGGTTAATCCTATAAACAAATGTTCCTAAAGAACGATGACCTCAAATTCTGTTCCTAAAATTCCTAAACCTGTAATGCTTAATATGGTAGCCACTGGTTAAATGTAGCTTCCAAGTACATGAAATGTGGCTAGTCTGAATTGAGGTGTGCAATCAGTGTACACAACACAATGATTTTGAAGACCTACTTCCAAAAATCACCAATTTTAAAACACATTGATTGCATGTTAAAATGATATTCTGAATATATTGGGTAAAATAAAAGATTACTAAAATTAGTTAAAAATAACAATCACATGATTTACAAATTTTTATTGGATAGCACTGTCTTGAATAATACCGGACAGCTATAACTCCTCTTTCTCCTCAAATGAGAATAGGAGTGTCCATACAGTCTTATTATTTCCAGCATTCTTTTCTCAAAACTTATTATCTACCCTTTTTTTCCTACCCTTCCTATAACATAAACGAAATCCTTAACCCAACCCTGTTGTGTTTTGACTAAGTTCCTCACTTGCTCCCTCTTTTGAGTTCCTAAAATAGCTCAGAAACCATCTTCAACAATGCTCTCTAGGATTGTAGAATTTACTTCACTCCATCATACCTGCTTTGCTAATATTTCTGTTTCACTTCCAGGTTGCTAAGCCCTGATAGTCATAGAATTTTGATACTGAATCCATTTCAGTAATGAATTCCAAACCTGAGTAAAAATTATAATCTCCTGAGAACTTTTTAAAAAATATATAGATTAAAAGCCAGATATTTGTAATTTTACTTTTTAAAGATCATTTGGTGAGTTGATCTGAATTCAGGTTTGAAGACCATTATGCTAAAATCGTATGGCTGGTGCAATAGGGCAGGAGCCTAGTCTTAAAATTTCACTTCTTTATTGATTTTTTAGAGAGAGGGAGAGGGGGAGAGAGAGAGAACATCAATTGGCCACCTCCTACATGCCCCCCACTGAAGATCATGCCCACAACCTGGGCATGTCCCTGACTGGGAACCAAACAGTGACCTCTTGGTGCATGGGTCGACATTCAACCACTGAGCCACATGACTGGGCAGGAGCCTAGTCTTTACAGAAAGCAACTTGCTTCAAAGACAGCTGAGCCTGGTATTTCTCCTTCCCTTAGAAGGGAGGTATCCCAACCTAGGCACCAATTTAATCCCCCCCCCCCCCATCTACTTCCTTCTGTCTTCTTTTATACTACTCATATACACGCTTGGATTCCAAACCTTCTAAGATTGTTTAATGAGATACCTCTATCATTTAATTCTTTCTTCATTCTCTCTCTCAAAAGATTTCTCTTACTCAAGAAAAGCTATTCTCTTAACCTTACGCTTACTCAAACTTTATCTTATCACCAAAATATCTGCAAGAAAGGTCTAATTTTGCCTCTTTTTACCTCTAAACTATTTGGTAACTCTAACTCTCCCAACCATGCTGACAGTCAACAAACACTTTAAATGCTACATCCAAAAGTATTCTTTGTTTTATTTCATATTCTTAACATTTGCTACTTTTGGTGGGTTCCTCTACCCAGTGGTTTCTCAAAAGAATCATTTGAAAGACTGGTTAAAAACCACAGACTGTTGGGTCCCACCTCCAGAAGTTGATTCAGTATATCTGTTATGGGGTTTGAATATCTGCATTTCTGTAACTTCCCAGATGACTCTGATGCTGTTCATCTGAGTGCCAAACTTTGAGGACCACCACTCTATCTTAAAACTCCACCTTACCTTCTGAGACACTACACATTCCCATGGTTCTCCTTTAAAACCCTTGATCATATATTTCCACTCTTGATATAAATTCAAATACCAGTTTTAAGACTTAAAAAAGCCATACATTCTCCTTGTTATAAATGTCACAAATACTTATCATTACCTAACTAGCAAATGAGTACTAAATAAAATAACCGCCATCATCATAACCATTATTACTGAGAATGTTCTTTTCACTTATGATTTTTTTTAAAAATGTCAATTTTCTAATTTATTTTACTGATGTTCTAAATATACTTTTTGATAGGTGATGTAAGGACACAGGAAAATGACTAAGCTGAATACCGGAAGCAAAAACAGTAACATGCTCACACAAGTTATATCAATAGTAATCAGAATCCATGCCAGATACATACCAATCTGATTTAAAGCCATATTTTAGGCTTAGCTAGAAGAGCCATGTGGCCTTTACGTTAGGATTTCTCCTGCACATTCTCCAGTCCCAGTACTGACACTGTATATTCTGTTTTCTGTGACCCAGATTTCCTTATTTTTATTGTTATTATTTTATTATATAAGTCTCCTTATTTCAAACTCCTGCAAAATCTCCATAAGACACATGAAAGTTCAATCAATGGTTGTAGAAGAATATTAACTGACCTTCTAAAAATCTGTTCACTCCTTCTTCCTGGCCACATAGCTGATAATTTAAAAATCTAGATTTTCTAGCCTCCTTTGTAGCTGGTTATGACCATGTGACTAAATTCCAAGCAACTGAATACTAAAGAGAACTTCTACCTCACTGGATTTAAAAAGAACTGCCCTCTTAATTGACTCAGCAATTCTATTGAGGGGGTGGGGTGGGGAGTCAATGTCTAGGAAAGAAAGAGACAAAGCATGTTCCAGATTCTCACTCAGATCATCAGAGTTCAGATTCAGCAGATCTGTTCACCTGAGGAAGGACTGAATCCAATACTGAGATTATGTTTTCTTATATGACCAGTAATTCTCTGGGGTGGGTGCTGTTAGGGCGTGTGATTTTGTTTTATAGTAGCTGTCTAAAGTATTTTTACAATATGTTTAATCATAAGTGTTTTAAAAAGCAGTGGTATCCTATAAAGTGAAAATCTAAGTTCTAGAGCTGTGGATGTGAAATTGAGGTCATATTACATTGTTTTACCACCTATAACTAAAATCTAGTATGGGAAACCCAGGAAGGCTTGTAGACACCTTGTCACAGTGGCCAGCACCACCACTGGAAAGACAAGAGAACCACAGTGGTTGGGACAGCCTGTATTTCCATTTCTAATAGGATACAGTGTATTTTTTTAATGAGAAGCCATACTCTTTAAATAAAGTTTGAAATATGAATGTGAATTCCTTTGGACAATGTTTTAAATCTATAACAAAGTTAAAAATTTCCACATTATTTTCGTTTAACTATTCTTTTCATCTATTAAATTATTGTATGTGGATGGGGAAGTTGTTTCTTTTCTTATACTTTTATTTCTGGTTATAGAAACAAATTCTATGTTAAACAAGTGGAACCGCCCTAACCCCCAAAAAACAAAAGGACTACCCTTTCAACTTAGATGTGATTATGAGAACAGCCCTAAATTATGAAGACAAGATTAATGGCCTAGGGCAATTCTCAAATATAGGCTATGTGTTACTACCACCTAGAAACATATTAGAAATGTAAATTCTCAGAACCCACCTAGAACAATTTAAACCAAATCAATCTCTGGTGGTAAAGCTCAACAATCTGTTTTTAAAAATCTAAATGATCCCTTGGGAAACTAACTAATAATATAAACTCATCAAGAGTAGTAAATATAAGTTATTATGGAATGTGAACTGAAATGAAGGTACTTACTATGACATTTAAGACGGTTAGTGACCTTCTGGCATGGTGATCTGAGTTTTTAAAAAGCCTGCTAGATGATTCTGACACAGACTAAGTTTTCAGAACCACTGCCTTAGGGCACTGATAATGTGCCCTACCCTAGACCAAACAACTTATTTTAAGAAACAGACCTGTTCGCCCTGGCCAATCTGACTCAGCAGGGTTGAAGTGTCGGTCCCCAGGTTCAGGTACAATTCCTGGTCAAGGGTGTGTACCTGGGTAGCAGGTTCAATCCCCGACCCAGGTTGGGGTCTCGTAAGAAGCAACTAATCAATGCGTATCCCTTGCATCGATGTTACTGTCTCTCACTATCCCCCTCCCTTCCACACTCTCTAATAATCAATGGGAAAATGTCTTTGGTAAAGATTAAAAAAAAAGAAATAGACTTGTTTAGGCTATTGTAACTTAGCATGTACTGGAATACAGTGTTTAATGGAAGAGACGTTGCAATTAAGACAGCACAGATAACTGCTATCTACTCTTATAACACAAGGCTGTCATAAAAATTAAGAGATTTAAATATGAAATGTATAAGCAATAAGCATATTAATGCTAACTGCTATCATTCTGATTCATTGGTCCATGATACTCTCCATTACTGAGATAATAAAAAATGGTACTTGGAGGTTAAAATGAAACACTAGCCTATATAAATGATATGTGATTTCAGCTCCTACATACAGCAGTTTTTATTTTTTTTTGGTACATGCCCCTAGCGGGAACCAAACCCAGGACTCTCTGGTACACAGGCGGATGCTCCAACCGTTGAGCCAAACCGGCCAGGGCTACATACAACATTTTAGAATTATGGCCCATCTCCTAAGCTATAGCAAAGCATTCCCTACAATTCTCTAGAGCCTAAAAAACAACTAGTACTAATGACTCATCACACGTATTTTGTTTTCAGTCTTCCTTCATGCTATTTCTTTTTCCCAAATAAAACCCTATCTATCAATGTGCTCCTTAAATACCAAATCTGTTACATCCTTCTATTTTCCTCTGGACTAAATGGCTGGTTTCAAGTGGGTTCATAACTAATTGTAAAACTTATGAGTTAAATGTGTATGAACACTTCACATGTGACGTAATCTGGGGTCAGGTGTCTCAAAATTATTTACAGCATTGTTGAAGCTCATTAACTAGAAATTTAAGCTAGAAAAGAGATTTTTTAAAATACCTGAAAAGATTCTCTATTTTTACGCTGTCGTCTCCTTTCTCTCAGCAAACTCTTCTGTTTTTCTTCTTCTTCTTCCTTTTCTAAAGCCCGAATGTGTTCTTCAAAGCAAATTAATGCATCTTCTTTATCCATGTCTAGAGTTTTTGTCAGTTAAAAAATTAAAATGTCAAAAAGCAGTAAGAAAAGCATTTTAATTTTTTGATTAACTCCCTATAAATTTCAAATACATCTTTCCAAAATACTTGTATTTAAAGCCAAGTATGACTTGTGATCATCTAAATGGGAAAAATTCATCAAAAGATACCCTACATCTGAGGATGAAACAAAGACTATGCACATGACTCAAATAATGAAAATAAATTTATGATGGTAAAATCTGTTAGCAATATCAGAATTACCCAAGGAACTTTTCAAAGTAGAGAGTTCTAAGGTCCTATTCCAAACCTCCTCTAGCATGGTATTCAAAAGGGTAATTAGAAAAACTTTAATTTAAAAGATAACTTAAGTATAAAAAGACAGAACTTGGGAAAGCTTAATGTAAGACAATACACATTCTGTGTTTTGAAAATCGCTAAAGCCCTTACTTTAAGAAGACAGCATTGAGTAAAATGTAATTTAGATCTTACAAAAAGTCACACTACGACAATTTCATGTTTGATGTATATGATAAATATATTTTGAAGGATTATCTTATAGAGCTAACTTCAGATTTTTGTCCTAAATCACAAAACTTAATTAGAAAGAAATATCCTATTTGGAAACAAAGTGATTTTTCAGAAATGAATTAACATTGGTGTAAAATTCAGTTAATGGTCTCATAAAAAGAATTCTTTGCTGCTTGAGAATCTTTTAAAAACGGTTTCTCTCATTTAGTCATTGTGCTTACTCTGTAATTCCTCATCTTCTGCAAAAGTTGGATTATCCATTAGATACTGCTGGGCTTCAGACCAAGTAGTAGAGTATGTTACATTAGCCATGTTGTCAAGTATGTTTTTTAAGGCTTCCCAATTTCTCTTTCGCAACTGCTTTGCTTGCTCCTAAATCAAAAGTATAAATATGTTTTCTTGAAGTTCAAAGATGATATGTGAACTGCAATTAGTAAAGGTTTCTTTACATTCTAAACCGATGAGCAAATTTCAATACCCATTTACTTTGAATATCAACATTATTGACCTTTCCAGGGCTCTTGCCTAACTGCTTGGCTTGGTACCTCTCTTCTAAAACCAGAATCTGGAAAATATGTCTTTCTCCTCCCCCTAGTAATTGTCTCTTCCTACAACTATGCATTATAGGCATGTTCTAAAAAAAAAACCAGTTACTGCAGACGAATCATACGATGAATAAATGCTAAGGTCTTCAACTACTCCAGCTAAGACTAAATTTTTGTTAATAATGTATTTCTCAAAGTTTCTTGAAGACAATAATATACAATTTAGTGCATAAAACAGACATGAGCAAAAAAGTGATTATTTTAAAACACTATCCTATAAGTACATTTTAGTGGAAACCATTACGTATTACTGCCCTTCTTACAAAGAAGCCCTGGCCGGTTTGGCTCAGCAGTTAGAGCATCGGTCCGCAGACCAGAGAGTCGTAGTTTAGGTTCTCACTAAGGGCAGGCACCTCGGTTGTAGTTTGTCCCCTCCCCCGATGGGGTCGTGTGGGTGGCAACCACTTGATGTGTCTCTCTCACATGGATGTTTCTGTCTCTTTCTCCCTCCCTCCTTCTCTCCCTCCTACTCTATCTGAAGATAAATGCAAAAATGTCCTCGGGTGAGGATAAAAAAAGAAAAAGAATTCTAAATAAAAGCAATATAAGCAATATAACTGAGTGTTTTTTAAACTCAGTGAGCTGAAAAGAAAAGGTTATCTTCTCTTTCACAGTAGGTATGAAACAGCCAATCAATGACAATTCAAGCAATACATAAATCTGTACTTATTATGCTCATTTCAGTACTTACAGGAACTATACATTCTTTTTTACCACTTTTTAAAATATGTTTTTATTGACAGAGACATCCATGTGAGGAAGAAACATTGATCAGCTGCCTCCTGCACGCCTCTTACTGGGGATCTAGCCCACAACCTGGGCATGTGTCCTGATCAGAAATCGAACCGAGACCTCTCATTCAAGCCACTTAGCCACACTGCCCTGGCAGGAGCTATCCATTTTTAACCCAACTTTTAATAAACAAATATGCACCACATACACTAAAATAAAACCAACTAAAATGAACAACATACAAAGTACTGATGAGAATGAAGAAACACCTTGTTTTATCTATAAATACCAAGAGTGAATACCTTTTCTTTTTTCGAAAGAAAGAATAAAACATCTTCATAGATTTCAAGACGATCACGTTCCGATATTGCATTCCAGACTTCCATCTCACCAAACATTTGCTCTGCTTTTCTGTTAAAAAAATTAAATGTTACTCTATATTAAACAATAAAAATTAATCTTCGGCTATTTTAATTTTATGCTAAATTCAAAACCACTAAATGAACACTTTTGAATAATTAAGAACAACAACAAAATAGCTTAGGCCTCCATTTCTCCTTAAGGATAGAGGGCTTAATTCTAAATAAGCAATGTTTTGTAGTTAAGACTCTCTTTTAATTAGGGTAGCTAGAGAGACAATAAAACTGCCCATGGAACTAAATGATAGACTTCAAAAAGTTGTCAGATGTCCTGGCCAGGTAGTTCAGTTGGTTGGACAGTCGTCTCATACACCAAGAGGTTGTGGCTTTAAACTCTAGTCAGGGCATATATGAGAGGCAACCAATTGATGTTTCTCACGTGGATTAATGCTTCTCTCTCTCTAAAAATAAATAAATGAATAAATACATATCCTCGGGTGAGGATTTAAAAAAATGATGAGTCTTTCACTAAGGTTCTTCCAGAAGAGTTTGGAAAATAAGAAAGCACAAAGGGGTCCAGCCAGTGTGGCTCAGTGGTTGAGCATTGACCCATGCACCAAGAGGTTGCCGGTTAGATTCCCGATCAGGACAAATGCCCAGGTTGTGGGCCTGATCCCCAGTGGGGGGCATGCAAGAGGCGGCCAATCAATGTTCTCTCTATCGATGTTTCTCCCTCCCTCCCTCTCACTTCCTCTCTCTGTAAAATCAATGAAGGAAAAAAAAATGTTGAAAAACAAGCACACGGGGACAATTAATTTAATAGCTTATGGCAATGTTAATATTGAATTACCCACAGTTTTAAACAATAAAGCACTCTAAAATCAAGAATGCTGACCTATCCAGTTTGGCTCAGCAGTTACAGCGTCAGCCCACAGACCAAAGAGTCTTGGGTTCGATTCTGGCCAAGGGCACACACCTCAGTTGCGGCCCTGGTCGGCGTCATGGGGGAGGCAATCAATTGATGTCTCTCTCTCACATCAATGTTTATTTCTCTCTCTCAATTTCTCCCTCCCACTCTATCTGAAGATAAATGGAAAAATAGCCTCAGGTGAGGATAAAAAAAAAAAAAAAAAAAAAATCAAGAATGCTGTATAAACCAAAGTTTTTAAAATGCTATGCTTAATGAAAACAGCCTATTTCCTTTCACAAATACCAAATGTTTCAATTCTTATATTAAGTATAAAAGAGTCAAGCTTTCCCCCATTTTTGTTTTACTCCCCAATTAGTAACTCAGTAAATCTGTAAGTTAAATTTCACATTTAATTATGGATTTGGTATGTACCTAATAAAACTGCCATGTTCACGATCAGTTTTATTTAATGAGCATCTACTTTAGAATAGTTACTGACCTTGGCAAAAAGTCTGACACAAAAATGGTGCAGTAAACATATACCATGCATCACTAAAAAATCTTACTTGTATCTGGTTGTGGAGGTCATTTTCTCATGATTTTCAAGAAAACGTTGAAAGGATTCCTTAGCCTCTTTGTATTTTGATCTTGCTTCTTCTTTTTCTTCTTTCTCTGTCTGAACTTTATAGGCGTTAAAGGCCTGCTTTTTTTCACTCAACTTTGCTAAAGCACTAAATCGAAAAATGCCACAAAAGAGTAAATGAAGGTAGGATGATCAAATGTTAGTGCTTTGAAAAAAAAATACAACTGATTTTATTCACAAATATTAAAAAATTTCAGTAAGATATTAAAGATAGGGAATGATTACAGAAAAGAATTTCTACTTTCAAAATAATTCTAATTTCATCTGTAGCAGGATACTCAAATTATATGACTAATGTTTTGGTTCATATCACACATTAGAACAACTCTATTGTTTATATCCAAAATAACAGTAGACAATGGGAGTGGACAGTTATATTGTTCAACACGATTTTCAATTTTCTAGGCTTTCTATGCTCAAAGTGAAAATTAAATTAAAAAATATATATATTACCTGTATCGTGGATCATTAATAATCATTTTCATAGCTTGCTCCCATGAAGCATTAGATGGTACCCGCTAAAAACCATTTAATAAAAAATTAAAATTACATAGATATAGTAAAAGTCATAAAGCATAATACTCATTGCAAGCAAACACTTCCCTTTGCAGTTTAAAAAAAAAATGTCTAAAAGAAGAATTTCTTACTGAAGCAAGGCAAATCTGGGTAAAAATATACCTACAGAGTAAAAAGAAAACTTCAACTGACATTTAAACAGAACATGTATACTTTTTCTTAAGACTAACAATTAAAAGATAAACATGTTTTATGAATTTAAAAACCTTATATATTAAATACTAAGGTGAAATGTACTGTGTACACTTGCACACAATAGTTTTTTTGTTGTTGCTGTTAAAGTCAGTTTCACAAAACAACGTTCTTCAAAAAAGGGACAAATTTAGTTAATTTCATAAACTGTTGTAACTGAAAATGAGCATTTTCAATAAAGGCATCACAGTACCAATCATACTAAGGAGTAACTTCATTCATATAAAATCTATAATATAAATACCTTTTCTTTCAGCAATTCTTTAAAGGCTTGCTTTGCCTCCTCCTTTGTATTCCATGTGTAAGTTTTTTTTGCTGGCTGGCTTTCATCCTCTTCTTTTTTGGGTGTAAAACTAGAGAGAAATTTATCATGTTATTTATAATTTAAATAAAAATTTGCTTTATTTAGAAAAATTTAACTATTTAATATTAAGCTAAAATACGACACTTTTCGATTACTGTCTCCTATAGGAACCCCACACATAACCTGAACATCAAGAAATAAAGATAATTTTTTGTGTGAACCATCCAGTTAAGATCATGTCCAAAAGCCAAAATAAAAATTTAATTGCACTAAAACACTGGTTCCACTAGTTAACAACTTAATACTTTTTTTATTTTGCTTTGTTTTAGATATGTATTGATTTTTTTAGAGAAAAAGGGAGAGAGATAGAAACATTGATGTGAGAGAGCAACACTTATCAACCGCCTCCTGCACTACCCCTACTGAGGATTGATCCCGCAACCCATGCATGTGCCCTGACCGGGAACCGAACCGGAACCTCTCAGTCCACGAAACAAGCTCAATCCAATGAGCCACAATAGCTGGGCAACAATTCAATACTTTTAAACGTCTTATCTAACTTATTCAGTGCCTTCATTTTTGTGCTGTAACAACTGAGAATTTGGGCAAGCATGCATAAATATATATATATATGAGCTCAATCTAAATCAGGGTTTAGAATGATGACCCACAGGCCAAATCCAGCCTGCTGCCTGTTTCAGTTTCAGTATATATAACTTTACTAGAACACAACCATGTTCATGAATTTACATATTGTTTATGGCTGATTATGTGCTACTACAGCAGAACTGAGTCACTGTGACAGACTTTAGGATCTACAAAACCCAAAGTATTTACTGTTGGACAGTTTACTTATTTGGGGATCTTTATGAAACGAAATGTTATTATATATAAAATACTAACATTTCTCCTTATACAAAAGTAGAGTTTAGAAAAAAAAAATTTAAAAAGCTTTAAATAGAAGGCTTAAGGAAAGATAAAGGAGTACATACTAACAAAAACAACAAAAATATATTCACACTCTCTACTTGGGGGAAAAAAGCAGGAAACAGTTGTTAAAACGATGAAAAACAAATTATTGTGGAAAAAAATCTATAAGCATAAAAACATGTATAGAAGAATGTTATTCCACCCTGGCTGGTTTGGTTCAGCGGTTAGAGCGTCGGCCTGCGGTCCAGAGGGACCCGAGTTTGGTGTCCGCTAAGGGCATGTACCTCGGTTGCAGTTTGTCCCCGGCCCTGGTTGGTTGTGCGGGTGGCAGCCACTCGATGTATCCCTTTCACATCAATGTTTCTCTCTCTCTCTTTTCCTCTTTCTCCCTCCCACTCTATCTGAACAAAAAATGGAAAAAAATGTCTTCGGTGAGGATAAAAAAAAAAAAAAAAAAAAAGAATGTTATTCCAACAAGCCTAAATGTCTAAGAGTAGAAGAACACTTAGTTGCCCTGGCCGGTGTGGCTCCACGATTAGAGCATCATCGGCCCATAGACCAAAGAGTCACAGGTTCAATTCTGGCCAAGGGCATGTACCTTGGTTGCAGTTGGGTCCCCAGCCCTGATTGGGGTCATGTGGGAGGCAACCAATTGATGTCTCTCTCTCACATCGATGTCCCTCCCCCACTTTACCTTTATATAAATGAAAAAATATCCTCGGGTGAGGATTAAAAAAAAAGTTATGTGTGCCCTGGCCGGTTTGGCTCAGCGGTTGGAGCGTCGGCCTGTGGTACAGAGAGACCCGGGTTCGGTTCCCGCTAGGGGCGCGTACCTCGGTTGCAGTTTGTCCCCGGCCCTGGTTGGTCGTGCGGGTGGCAGCCACTCGATGTGTCCCTTTCACATCGATGTTTCTCTCTCTCTCTCTCTTCCTCTCTCTCCCTCCCACTCTATCTGAACAAAAAATGGAAAAATGTCCTCGAGTGAGGATAAAAAAAAAAAAAAAAAAAAAAAAAAGTTATGTGTATGTTCATAATATATCGTCATTCAACATGACGTGCAAGATGTCTAATATATATGTACATACTTTAAACGCACAGAATAAACAAAAATTACTTTTATGCCTTTAAATATACCATATAATCTTTTAAAATTTCTAAACATGAGAAGAGCTACAAAGCTATTTTCACTTTTAGAAAGGTACCTAAGAGAAACAAAACCTTCACAAAAACGAGTAGGGAAATGAAAGCAATATGCTTAAATATTAAGTTGGGTGATCACTGTTTCAATCTTGACATCATGGTTAACTTTTTTTCATGTAGACACATAAATAGAAGACGCACAGCTCAAGGTTATTGTTTATAGCTGTATAAAAGCATTGCTATAAGAAATACTACTAGATTACAGGGTACAAAAGTACTTGCTAACTTTTGCCTCATTAATAAAGTTGTACCAAGTTAATCACACTAATACTTTATTTACATCTTACTAAGCCTTATCTTTTTTACTGCCTACTTGATTTTTGTTTGTTCAATATCAAACTATAGCAAACTTCCTTGCAGTGCTGTGCTAAGCCACATTTGAGACCGAGGCAAAAGAAAATCAGCAATGCTGATCTTTAAAATTTTGATATTTTATTAATCATGGACTTTTTGCCCTGATTGTTTTGAAATGCTGCATGACAATATAATATAGCTTGATTATGCCCTGGCCAGTTTGGCTCAGCGGTTAGAGTGTCGGCCTGCGGTCCAGAGAGACCCGGGTTCGGTTCCCGCTAAGGGCACGTACTTCGGTTGCAGTTTGTCCCCGGCCCTGGTTGGTCGTGCGGGTGGCAGCCACTCGATGTGTCCCTTCATGTCGATGTTTCTCTCTCTCTCTCTCCCTCCCACTCTATCTGTACAGAAAATGGAAAAATATCCTCGGGTGAGGATAAAAAAATATATATATATATAGCTTGATTAAAGTTTTGGGCACCCCTTTAAATTTGTCTCATAACAGAAAGTTCTGCTTCCTAAAATTTCTGTGGATTAGTTTTGCCAAGTTTGACAGCATGACCCAACAAAACTCAGCCTCAAAAGCGATCTATCTAAGGCTATGTCTTAATTTTCAAAAAATTAACACTTAATGGACACGGACTAAACTGAGAATATCTCCTATGGTATTGACTTGCAGAAGACAAATTACTAAACTTACTCAGCTACAGTTTCCTTAGATGTTTCTTCTCCAGCATTACTGGACACTTCAACACTTTGATCCGGAACAGCAGGGGTACTAGTAAGTTGTGCTTGTTCTTCAGTTGAAATTGTTACTGTGTTTTCATTATCTACAACAGTAGCAACAATTGAAGTAACTTCAGGCTCAGGAACAACTGGAACAGTTCCACTGACAGTATTAGAAGCAGAGGTGGAGGCACTGGCATTGGCTGCAGCAGCTGCGGCTGCAGCAGCTGCGGCTGCTGCAACAACAGCAGCTGCTGCTTCTGCAGCAGCCATGGTGCTCATTGTGGTCGGAATTTCTGTTGTAGGAACTGGGGCTGTTGATGCTGTGGTGCACTCTTCTTGCTTGCTATATATTTAAAAAAGAGAAAACTGGTAATTTCAATACTAATAATAACAAAGTCAAATAAAACTAGTTTTTAATTATCATACAATCAAATGAACAAAATAAACTCTTAAAAGAGAAAAAGGAAGTGCTGCCAAGCTATTAAGCAATTCAAAAAAATTCAAACCACAGAATGAAACTATATTACTTTGATTCAATTCAGCAAACAGTTATGAAAATGTATGATAGGCACCCAGGCAACACTTTGCATTTCCAAAAGTCTAATAATTGTTTTCATTTAGAAAATGCCCTATTAGATTGTATCGTGCCATAAAATCTGATCTATCTCATAAATTTCTAAAAGATCTTTAAATTTTATTCATTTCATCCATTAAAAGAAAAACCTAAATAAAGGAAGAGATTTATAAATATAATACTTCATCCACTCCTAAATTAACTTAAAACTTTGGACTTTTTTATAACAATCTTAATTCATAAATGATGAGTCCAAATACAAATAATCAGTATCTAGTAAAGCATCACTTATGTACCTTGAATAAATATAACCCTCCCCACCCTCAAATCTTCCAGACACCAAACCATAAGGCCTAACATGATAATACTATTTACACACAGTTAAAACAAGATTACAGGAAATATCACATTTCCAAGTATATACTGATACCTAAAATTGCATACCTGCTTTCTTCAGCTTTGATCATTGCTATTAAAAGAGAAAAACAAAGTTACATAATAGTTTTTAAATATAATCACTGAAAACAAACTTTAAAGGAGATAAAGTTTCATACAGTAAGATTTAATTTACCATAAAAAAAAAAATCACCACTTTTACTGAGCAAGTGCTTGCTCCAAAGATCCAGGGCAGCAATTCAAGAATGAAGACACATTTAAATAGCAGTTTTTAAGAAAGCTTCTGCCCACACTGCTGCTTTCCCAAAGACTGCTGGCTACTGTAAAAACTCCCTTGAAAGTATCTACATAATTCTGGAATAAAACAGTATCTTTCCCAGGGATAAACTTTTTTTTTTTTTTTTTTTACAGATATTTAATTCAAATCAGAATCAAATCATGTTACAAAATACCAGCACATATATACTAGCATTGACAGGTAGATAGTTATGCACACCAACTATATGTAGTAGGGTTGTATCAGAAATGAGCTTGATATTTCTTACACCAATTAACTTGGAATCCACCTATCTACAATATTGTTATTACCAAATGCTAGTACAGAAATTTAAATTGAGCTATAAATATTAGCTTTCATTCTGGTTAAGGGTAAAGTTTTTTTGTAGGGTTAACAAAAATATCTTATCGCTTAGGGAATGAGGTGCTCCATGTATATAACATAAACTAAACACTATGAAAATATTTAAAAAACTAAATCATTTCTGAAAATCTGTTTAGGATGGCTGACAAAACATACTAAAGGGGTTATTGTAACCTAACATATTTTTCATATACAATGATGATCTAAGTTAATGAGGTGACACAGGAAAAAGGTAAACAGACTTCAGACCACGGTGTCTCTAAAAATTTTTTATTCTGCCCTGGCTAGTTTTGCCTAGTGGTTAGAGCGTTGGCCCGCAGACCAAAGAGTCACAGGTTCTATTCCTCTCAAGGGCAGTTATCTCGGTTGCAGTTTGTCCCTGGCCCTGGTCCGGGTAGTGTAGGAGGCAACCAGTCGATATGTCTCTCTCATGTTGATGTTTCTCTTTCTCCCTCTCCCTCCCTTTCTCCTCCTTCCACTCTATCTAAAGATAAATACAAAAATAGCCTCGGGTAAGAATTATAAAAAATCTTTTTTTAAAAAAAATTTTTTATTCTCTTTCCTGTCAAATGTCATTTCACACTGCAGACAACTTTATTAGTCCCATTCTCCCACACTCTGTTGCTTTTAACCTACTAGTTTGATACCAGATTATATCAGAAAAGAAAGTAAAAGAACTAAAATCTCAATTCTTACTCATAATCTCTGCTATTTTAAGTCTTAGGTTTTATATCAGGGAGTATTTCTAGATTTTAAGCAGTATTCTGAATAGTTGAGAATGTTAAAAAAAATCCTCCCTTTGTAAGTGGGACATAAGCATTGTGCTTACCTTAATTCTCCCATAACAAGCATAAGGGCTATTTTGCAATGTTGTGATTATATAAAATCTGCATTAAATGTATAGTCTTGCAACATCATATTAACAAAATTTAAACTGATAATGATTCAAGATTCTCTGCTATCTGCTAAATGGGTTAAGTCCCATATTCCATGTATGCACCAACACTCAGAGCTGTATTTAGAAATATTATACTTAATAATCCCGGCTCTTTTTTCCAATGGTATATAACTTAAAAAAACAACAACACCAAAGTACCACTTTAAAAGCTACAAGCTCATTTATAATATAACCCTTAAATGAAAGAAATTCTTTGAATTAGAGACTTCTCACTGCAGATTTATCCAGTCATGGTTAGTGAATATTAGTGACATAGTCTAAAAATGTTAAATAATGACAGAAAATGAATTATCAAAGCAGCTCACCATGCAGGTTTGATTTTGTAATAAGACTTCCAGCAACAATGGTATTCTGGTATCCTAGTTTCAGTGGAATCAAATCAAATAAAAATCTATTTAAAATCTATAGGACTGAGATCTAGAGCAACAAGAAAATAAGAACCTATAATACTGTTATACCATTTAAAACATTCTAATCATTTAATTTTAAAAAAGGCCTTTGTTTGAACAATCCCATTTATGAAGGATTGTTTCAGTGTGAATGGTATATATATATATATATAAAATTAACATTAAGGATTATTTTTTTCTGTTTTACCTTCAAGATCCTCAAGTTCTTTAGGTTTGGCCCAACGGGATTCTTTTGTTTGAGAATTATAATAGTATGGCTTTCCAGAGTCAGATTTGTACTCCTTCCAGGGGCATTTAGATAATAGTTGCTGGAGGGAAAATAAAAACCATCAGTTAATAGTAATGCATTTAGTATTACTCACCATACACATCAATGTTTTCACTAGAGACTATCATTAAGCCATACAATTTGAAAGTTTGTGAGGTAATGGTTTATAAGCTACCAATAACAAGATATTATTAGCGATGTTAAGATCTAAATTATTTAATCATTATAATAACACTGCAACATTTACACTATTATTCCAAATTTACTAAGAGAAATAATTTGTCTAAGGTAATATACCTATTAAGGGGCAAAGGCAAGATTCAAAACCAAGTCTGTATGAATTTCAAATCCTATGTGCTCTTGCCATTGACACCCCATCAAAGGTAAAAATTACCATCCATATTTCACAGACTTCTCAAATACTAATACAGTGGAAAAACATAAAATCTAGCAAAAAGCAAAATCTGATTTAGTCATGTTTAGATCTCAGCTTCATAATAAATAATTTATTACAAATCTATGTGAATTACCTTATGTAAGGAGACAATATATAAGTATGATATACTTAAAACCTAACATATAAACCAGTTAGGGTGGTACAAGAATGCTACTGAAAACTCAAATACAGACAGTGTCTTGGGTAAATATATATTTGGTATATATCATTGAATATGACAGTATTAGGGTAAATTAAAAATAATATCTACCAACCTCTTTTTTGAAGTAGTGTGGTGACTAGAAAATACTTTTACCTCCTCAAAATCCTCAATTAAGCGGAGTGGACAGGAGGGGAAAAGATGGTGCTAACCAGGAAAAAAATTTTGAGTATAGCTTGAAATGCCAGATCTACTTTTACTTAGGACTTTGGAGGTTCCCACATACAATACTAACTCAGTTTATTCCTTCAATCTTACTGCCTTGTTTGTATATTTTGAATGGTAAAACTGGCAATATAAAATAAAAAATACATACTTTTTGGGGGAGAAGCATTTCCCAAAGAGAGAATTTCCCACTCTAAGAGAAGGAAGTATTTGTAATTTAATTTCATCTCTATTAACTCAACCGCATTTGAAAATGTTAAGAACTTTGCAGAGGATACATGAAATCATCCAGGTTTGCTATAGAGAGGAAGACAATTTGAAGTATGAATTTAAAAACTAAAGGGCAGTCAGAGAGATATTCTTTTCTTCTTCCAATTTATTCTTTAAATCACCTTTCTTAAATTGATGTCACCCAACAACAGTTCCTGAACAAGGGCAAAATAAGATATAAAATTGGTTTATGTTCAAAGAAGGGAATGTCTTTTTGCTGATTGGTGTGTTTATTAACCCTTTTTTCCTCTGAATGCTTTTCTGAGATATAAGCAGTGCAATTTGAATAGTAAAATACCCATGAAATCCTAAAAAAAAAGAGAGAGAGACCCAAATTTACTTAATAATCCCTGATTTCCAGCCCTAAAACTTTTACCTCAGCGGGCGTTTTAAGATCATCTGGTTTCTCCCAAGTAGACTGTTTTGTTTCAGTATTGTAGTAGTAAGTCCTTCCATCAGGTGATTTATGTTCAGTCCACATTGATTTCTAAAGGAAAAAAATTACAAAAACATTTATACTATTTAACAGTGCCACTGACAATGCGGATCTGTATCGCTGGTTTCAAAGTAATATATGAAGAAATTGGAAGTATTAAATGGGCAAATTTTTGACAGTTTAAGGCATTTAGAATAATTCATCAATGTAAATAGGTAACTGAAAATCAGATTTTAAAAGTACTTCAAAAGCACCATGAGTCAACTCAGGTATTAGGATCACTCTCTACAAAATCTCAGAATTTTAAGGCTATGACTGTTCTCATAAGAACAGTAACTCTGTAACTTAGGCACGTAAAACACTCGTTCAGCAACCAAAATCAATGCCTTTATGGGTTAAGAGTCCATGCTAACATAGTACAGGTAGATTGGCCATGATGAACTCAACAACCCCAATCCAATGAATATTTAAATCAAGTTAGACAAAGTTCAAAACTGACATGATATAAAGATGCAGCTGTCAAAATTAGAAAGCATGACTTTTGGATGATGATAAGAATTTAACAATCAACAAGGTGAAATTTAACAGGGATAAAATGTGAATCCAAATGCCTCAACACAAGATAGGTGAGATAAAATTTCATGTTAAACTAGTTTAATATAGACTATAAATCCACTCTTGATGTTCAAAAAAACTAAGAACCTTCTGAAAGTTCGTAGTAAAACCGTAGGTATCAGTAGATACAATGCCTCAGATAAAGGTTTGTTAAGTTTTACAATGGTATATATATACACAAGCATGTGTACATGCACATACAAAATAATAATAAAGGAGATGGGAGGAAACTTTGAGAAGTGATAGATATCTCAGGTAGTTTCACCTGTTCCTAAAGCCATCAAGCTATACACATTAAATATGTACAGTTTCTTATATGTCAATCATACCTTAATAAAGTTGCTTAAAAATTAGTTTTAAAAGGAATCATGAGTGCCCGGCTGGTATGGCTCTGTGGCTGAGCGTCGACCAATGCACGAAGAGGTTGCTGGTTCGATTCCTGGTCAGGGCACATGCCCAGGTTATGGGCCTGATTCCCAGTGGGCGGCATGCAGGAGGTGGACAATCAATGTTCTCTCTCATTGATGTTTCTATCTCGCTCTCCCTCTCCCTTCCTCTCTCTCTCTAATATCAATAAAGAAAAAAAAAGGGGAATCATGAATGAATAATTACTGGATGAAATCAAAGGTACTAAGTCCAGTTGTGACATATTTTTCAGATGGCAACAAACTGAAGTATGACTGAAAGAGGGTTACAGAGTCCTGCTGGGTGTGGCTCAGTGGTTGAGCATCGACCCCTGCACCAGAGGTTGCCGGTTCAATTCCCGGTCAGGGCATGTAACCAGGTTGTAGGCCAAATCCCCAGTGGGGGCATGCAGGAGGCAGCCAATTAATGTCCTCTGTCATTGATGTTTCTATGTCTCTCTCCTTCTCCCTTCCTCTCTATCTAAAATCAATAAACAAAAAAACTTATTAAAAAAGAAAGAGGGTTATAGAGATGATCTTTCCACACTTCTTCAAATGCAAAGCAAAACATTACTGTATATATATATATACCTCTAAGAAAGAAAAAGTAAAATCATTAAAGTGTCACATGCTTTGTACCACTCAGCTTTTCTTAAAAAAATTTTTTGAAAGAATTTAATCTTACTTAGACATTGACTTTAATACATACCAGTTTTGTGAATACATAAAAAGGAAGACAGGCAAATAAAGTAGTTAAGCTATTCCTTAAACTTCACAGAAACCACTTTTTGTATATTTCACACAAAATCATTCTCTGTAGCATTAAGAATGCTCATAATGCAACATTTCTTAAGAAATAAAAGAACACAACTTAAAACCACTGGTACTGATTCTAAATTGGCTTCTGTACTATTTAAAGCTAACTTTTCTTTCTTGCTTATTAACTTTGAGTAATCCAGCAGACCTATTTCTGATTTCTGCTTTGGGAGCGTGGTTAAATGCACGTGATTCATTGTTTTTCCTCCTCTCTCATCATAATCATTTTATTCCTAGCTGATAAAAGAGTGCTGTACAATTACTCCTAAGGTTTTCTTCCAAACCAAACCACTGCCATTTCTTCTTCTGATGTTGGCACATTTGCTGTCCAGTCATTTCTAACTAGTCATAACTACTACCTGGAGAACGGAAATTATAATACACCATGAATTATAGAATGCATCCCAATTTCAGATGTGACAAACAGTAAAAATAAATATGGTACTAGTAACCTCGATAATGTAAGAAACATTTGTAAAAAGTGAGAATGAAGAACACGAAAAGAACATAAGTTAATGTAATTTTAACAAAAATGAAGAAAAATGATTTTCTATAACTTTTAAGAAATAGAATGAAAGAATTCTAGCCATTAGAACTGAAAGAACTAGATAAAATTAATCTGTTTGATAACAAAATGGTTGGCCTTTCCTATAGTGATTTGTTAAGTCGCCTGACAACCATTTTCAGAAGGGATTTCTGAATGATGTAGCAAGACAGTTTGATAATTTCAAAGATGTATTAAATTCTATAACTTGTTTCTAGCACCATGTACAAGATATAACTACAATCTCTCCAGAGCAAACATTAAATAACTGCTAAAAACATATATAGCTTGTTTTCTCACCTACTTTAACATCTTCTTATCAAAACATGATGCAATTAGAGACATACAAAAGCTCCAATTGAATGGGTAGTGCTTTATTTCATAAATTAACTGGGGTTAACATAAAGAGGTTTGTACTTGTTTCTTATTTTTTTAAGAAAGGAACTCAGCAGTTGCCCTGGCCTATGTGGCTGGCTCAGTGTTTAGGCGTTGTCCCATGCACCAAAAGGTTGCTGGTTCATTCCTGGTCAAGGCACATGCTAGAAAAGCAGGCTTAATTCCCAGTAAGGGGCATGCAGAAGGCAGCCAATTAATATATGGGTCTCACATCAGTGTTTCTCTCTCTTAAAAAAAAATTTAAAAAACATCTTTAAAAAAAAGAGTAAAAAGAAATGAACTCAGTAGCATCTCAAGATTGTACTATCTAAAGAGAAATCCTTAAGTTCCAAAATTATATTTAAACTCCCCAAGTCACACCTGCTAAAGGGAACCAAGGAAAGAGGTGGATTACCAGAAATAAACTTATGAGATGATGGCATGTAAAAGACCAAATAATGGGAAGACAGAGGAGAAATATACAAACCAGTAAAATAACAGTAAACAATTTGGTATTCACTATCTATTACTTTGAGCATTACAACTACACTGCAAAGCAAGATCACTACCCTCATTCTACAAATAAAACCAAGGCTTAGCCTCGACCGGTTTTGCTCAGTGGCTAAAGTGTCAGCCCATGAACCAGAGAGACTTGGGTTCGGTTCCCACTAAGGACATGTAACTTGGTTGCAGTTTGACCCCAGCCCTGGTTGGGGTCGTATAGGTGGCAACCAGTGGATGTGTCTCTCTCACACTGATGTTTCTCTCTCTCTTCCTAACTCTCTCCTGCTCTATCTGAAGATAAATGCAAAAATGTCCTCAGGTGAGGACAAACAAAACAAAATAAAACAAAACAAAAAACCCCAAAACAAAAACAAGAAAACCAAAGCTTAGGAGGATCAGTAACTTGTTCATAATAATCTAGGAAGTGAAAGATAAAATAAAACTAGAACAACTCAGTCATATCTGCCTCTAAAGACCACATTTTACCCACCCTGAAACACTGTTTTAAGGTTGCTGTCAAGGACAGTCTAATTATCAATAAGAACAGATAGATTCACAATCAACTCCTGAATATTAAGCCCTGTGCTAACTGCTCTGCACTCATTATCAGTTAATTCTTTTAATAACCCTCTGGGATAGATATCAATTATTATCCCCACTTTACAGAGAACAGAGCACAAGAAAGTAAAGTAATAGGGAGTTCATTACAATTAAGATCCCATTAAAGAAGCAAGGCTCCAAAATCTTTGCATCAATAGAAACAATCATTTCAGATAGCTATATAAATTTTGTACTAATATCTTAATTAATATGCCAAATTCACATACAGAAGTAATTTTGGAGAAGAGTTATAAGATTTTTTACTCCTTTTCCTTAAATCTGCAGCTTAAAGTAAAACTCTAATTTATCTTGCTTTTGGCCAAAACCATATTTTAAAAGAAAAATTTAAAAACAAATATATCTAAATGGTGAAAATAAGATAAAGAATAGCATGGAAATAAATGAATTTGGAAAAGTAGCAGGATACAAAATTAACGTCAAGAAATCGACGGCATTCTTGTACACCAATAATGAACTCACAGAAAGAGAAACTGAAAAAACAATCCCATTTACCATCACGCCAAAAAAAATTAAGATACCTAGGAATAAACTAAACCAAAGAAGTAAAGGACCTATTTGCAGAAAACTACAGGACATTGAAAAAAGAAATAGAGGAAGATATAAAAAAGTGGAAGCACATACCCTGTTCATGGATTGGAAGAATTAACATCATTAAACTGTCCATACTACCCAAAGCAATCTATAGATTCAATGCAATCTCCATCAAAATACCAACGGCATATTTCACAGAACTAGAACAAATACTTCAGAAGTTCATATGGAACCAAAAAAGTCCCTGAATAGCCACAGCAATTTTGAAAAAGAAGGACAAAGTAGGTGGGATCACAATACCAGATATCAAGTTATACTACAAAGCGACTGTAATCAAAACAGCCTGGTACTGGTACAAGAACATGCATATAGACCAGTGGAACAGAACTGAGAACCCAGAAATGGACCCAAGGCAATACGCTCAATTAATATTTGACAAAGGGGGCAAGAGCATACAGTGGAGTAAAGAGAGCCTCTTTAATAAATGGTGTTGGGAAAATTGGACAGCTACATGCAAAAAAAATGAAACTAGACCATCAACTTACACCATACACAAAAATAAACTCAAACTGGATAGAAGACTTAAATGTGACCCGTGAATCCATAAAAATTCTAGAAGAAAATGTAGGCAACAAAATTTTGGACATCATATGGAGCAGAATTTTCACTGATACATCACCTAAGGCAACAGAAATAAAGGAGAAAATGAACACATGGTACTACATCAAACTCAAAAGCTTCTGCACAGCAAAAGAAACAATCATCAAAATGGAAAGGCAACCCACTGTATGGGACAACATCATTGCCAATGATATATCAGATAAGGGGTTAATTTCCAATATATATAGAGTGCTCATACAACTCCACAAAAGGAAGACAAAGAACCCAATTAAAAAATGGGCAGAGGAGCTGAATAGACACCTCTCCAAACAGGACATACAAATGGCCAAGAGACATATGAAGAAACGCTCAACATCACTAATCATCAGAGAGATGCAAATTAAAACGACAATAAGGTATCACCTCACACCTGTCAGAATGGCCGCCATCAACAAATCATTAAACAACAAGTGCTGGCGAGGGTGTGGAGAAAAGGGGACTCTAGTACACTGCTGGTGGGAATGCAGACTGGTGCAGCCACTATGGAAAACAATATGGTGTTACCTCAAAAAATTAAAAATTGAACTTCCTTTTGACCCAGTGATCCCGCTTCTAGGAATATACCCTATGAAGCCTGAGACACCGATCAGGAAGAATATATGTACCCCCATGTTCATAGCAGCACTATTTACAATAGCTAAGATATGGAAACAGCCCAAGTGCCCATCAGTAGACGAATGGATTAAAAAGCTGTGGTACATATACACAATGGAGTACTATGCAGTTGTAAGAAAGAAAGATCTCTTATCCGTTGAGACCACATGGAGCGACATGGAAAGTATTATCCTAAGTGTAATAAGCCAAGCAGAAAAAGACAAATACCATATGATCTCACTTATATATGGAATATAATGAACATAACATTCTGAGGAATACGGTAGACCCAGAAACATGGAAGTAGGGCACAGACTGACATCCCTCAGAAGGGGGGGTGGGGGGTGGGAAGAGATAAACCACAGAACTTATATGCATGACCAATGGACATGGACAACTAAGACGGGGACGGGGCGGGGCTGGGGGGTGAGGGGGGTGCCAATGGGGTAAAAAAGGAGAAATATCTGTAACCAAAAAAAAAAAAAGTAAATAAATCTAAAAAAGAATAGCATAGAACATTAATGGATATATCAATAATTACCTCCAGAGCAATAAACAAACGTCTATCAAAGACTCAGGCTGCCCTTGCAGAATTGGGGGGGAACCTAACAAAAAGACTCATACATATTTTGAATAGACCAAAGCTAGAAAATTACTTTTAACCTTAAGGTTAGTTGCTTTGGGACCCCGAAGGAGTTAAGACATTATATTGGAGCTTTAGTATTACTCTGCACTTCTGTCACAGATGATATCACTCCCCAAATTATTTTATTACTGACATAGCTATTGTACTAATAAAAAAATCACTGACATAAATGGCAGTTCTGGGAGAATGGATCAAATATTAACATTTTACAAATATTAAACTGGGAGTATACATGTGCCAAATAAGGCATTAAAAACCATTATCCTTAATACAGAAAAACCTACTACAATTCATTAGACAATCTAATGGAAAAACCCCCTGCTGGAGCTGGTGTTTGTAAATATCATCTCCCATTTGGTCGGCTGCCTTTTTGTTTTGTTGTTGGTTTCTTTTGCTGTGTAAAAGCCTTTTAGTTTGATATGATCCCATTCATTTATTTTTGCCTTTACTTCCCTTGCTTTGGGGTCAAATTCATAAAACATTGTCTATGACCAAAGTCCTAAGTTTAAGTACCTATGTTTTCTTGTGTAATTTATTGTTTCAGGTCTCATATTTAGGTCTTTGAGCCATTTACAATTAATTTTTGTACAAGCAGACAAACTGTACTCTAGTTTTATTCTTTTGCCTATGGCACCATTTCCCAGCACTATTTATTGAAGAGGCCTTCTTTTCTCCAATGTGAGTTTTTGGCCCCTTTTTCAAAAATTATTTATCCATATACCTGTGGTTTTATTTCTAGGCACTCAATTCTGTTCCACTGGTCTGTGTGTCTGTTTTTCTGCCAATACCATGCTGTTTTGATCACTGTAGATCTGCATTATAATTTGAAGTCAAGTAGTGTGATACCTCCGGCTTTATTCTTTTTTCTCAGGATTGCTTTGGCTATTTGGGGGTCTTTTGTGGATCCATACAAATGTGATGATTTTTTTGTTCTATTTCTTTAAAAAATGACATTGGGCTTTAATGGGGATTACATTAAATTTGTATATTGCTTTGGGTAACATGGCTATTTTAATTATTTTGATTCTTCCTATCCACGAACACAGAATATATTTCCATTTCATTGTTTTTAAAAAAACAACAAAAACTTTTTCATTTATTATTTGAGAGGGAGATGAAGAGAAAGAGGGAAACATCGATATAAAAGCAAAACATCAGTTGGCTGCCTCCTGCATAACCCTTACAGGGGATGAAGCCTGCACCCAGGTATATGCCCTAGATCAGGAATCGAACCAGCAACCTTTCAGTGCAGGATGAAGCCCAGCCAACTGAGTCACGCCAGCCAGGACTCACTGTGTCTTTTTCAATCTCTTTTAATAATGCTTTGTAGTTCTCAATATTTAGGTCCTTTACATCCTTTGATAAGTTTATTCCTAGGTATTTTATTCTTTTGGTTGCTCTATTTTAAACATAATAGAAAATGTCTTAAGATGAAGTGTTAAATAAAAAGTAAGATATTGTAACAAATGATGTACTGGTGAAATATACAAGAAAATACATAATTATCGAGATAATATAATTTTCAGATTCCAAAAAAGCTTGTCAATAAATGGATTGTGAATAAATTCAGTACAAATTCAATTATGTATACATAATAGAGATAAACATTTACATACTCAAAAATATTTACATAATGTATAAAAGCGATAAAATCTAAATATTAAGTAGGAAAAAGATCCCCTGACTACTCTAAATATAGAAAGAAAATCTACAAGCAAGTGAAAGATACCCAGCCAGATTCACAATAAAATAACATAGAATCTTTAAAGAACAGAGAATTACAATATCATTATTTCTAATCACAAAAAAAAGATAAATAGTGCTTTGTTAGTAACAAGTCAACTTGAAATGTATCTAAAAGAGAAGCAGGCAATGATACTTATGAATATACATATAAGAATGTAAATAAAACATTAGCCAAAAGAATTCAGCAATGTGTACACCTTGACCAAGTAGAATTTGTTACAGAAGTACAAGGGTGATTCAATACGGGGAAATCTATAAAAGAAATTATTTCTATTAACAAAATGAAAAAACAAAACACCACCAGGTGATCACACTACTAGACTTGCTATGATTAAATCTCATCATGAAAATTCTCAAGTATTTAAAAAAAAAGAAAAAAAGAAAAAGAAAAACACAAATCCTCAAAAAAATATCTAAATGACAAAGGACAATTTAGCTAAAACCAATAAAAACAATTCTAAAGGCATGTCTATTAAAATCCTAACCAAAGAATGAGTCTGCAATCACTGTAATCCAACAAATACAGCACATAGCAATAAAATAAAACAATTGGTACAAATACTGGAAAAGAGATAAATTCTCTTGACTTTACTGCTAAAGACTCAAGTGAAATCTATAAACAAAAAATTTCAAACTAATTATCCAGGGAATATGGTAAAATAGCTGGCTATAAAATAAATATACAAAAATTTCTGAATTAATAACTAGCTTGAAATAAATATGGAAAAAATATTCTCCTCACAACATAATACATTTTTACAAGGCAAAAAGAAATGAAAATAGATATGATGGCCCTGGCCAGTTTGGCTCAGCGGTTAGAGCGTTGGCCTACGGTCCGGAGGGACCTGGGTTCGGTTCCCGTAAGGGCACATGCTTCGGTTGCAGTTTGTCCCCGGCCCTGGTTGGTCGTGCGGGTGGCAGCCACTCGATGTGTCCCTTTCACGTCGATGTTTCTCTCTCTCTTCCTCTCTCTCCCTCCCATTCTATCTGTACAAAAGATGGAAAAATGTCCTCGTGTGAGGATTAAAAAAAAAAAAAAAAGCTATGATAGCTGTTTGTCCTACCTAAATAGGATTTAAAGCAAAAACCAAAATAGGAAAAGAAGGGGTTGTATACTGATAAACTGATTATGAGATAGAGCATAAATGAAGCTTTAATAAACTGCAAAGAATCAACTTAAAGACTGTATTTTCTGATCACAATGCAAAAAAGTGTACCTTATGAAAAAAGTAAGTCACACCCAGCCATTGTGGCTCAGTGGATTGAGTGTCCTCCCATGGACTGAGAGGTCCCAGTTCGATTTCCGGTCAGGGCACATGCCCGGGTTGTGGGCTCGAGTACTAGTAGGGAACATGCAGGAGGCAGTTAACTGATGTTTCTCTCTCACTTCGATGTTTCTCTCTCACTTCGATGTTTCTATCTCTCCCTTCCTCTCTCTCTCTCTCTAAAAAAATCAATGAAAACATTAAAAAAAGTCGGCTAAATGCACAATCCATAAAATAAATGATAGGCTAAACTTCATTAAAATTAAAACATCTGTGGTGCCCTGGCCAGTTTGGCTCAGTGGTTAGAGCGTCAGCCTGCGGTCCAGAGAGACTGGGTTCAGGTTCTTGCTAAGGGCACAAACCTTGGTTGCAGTTTGTTCCTGGCCCTGGTTGGGTCGTGCAGGTGGCAGCCACACGATGTGTCCCTTTCACATCGATGTTTTTCCCTCTCTCTCCCTCCCACTCTATCTAAACAAAAAATGGAAAAATGTCCTCGGGTAAGGAAGAAAAAAAAACCCAAAAACTTCTGACAGTCAAGAGAATGAGAAGACAAACCACAAACTGGGAGCAAAAGACACTAATGACAAAGAACTGTTATTCAAAATATACAAAGAACTTTTTACACTTGACATTAAGAAAAACTCAATTAAAAATGGGCAAAAGATCTAGATACCTTACCAAAAAGGCATATAGAAGGCAATTAAGCATATGAAAGATGCTCAAAGTCATGCATTATTATAGATGAATAGAGGATTTTTAGAATAGTGAAAACATTCTGTGTACATGTCATCACATATTTGTCAAAATACATAGAATGCATACCACCAAGACTAAAACCATAATGTAAAATGGACTTTGGGTGATGATGTTAATGTGTTCACTGATTGTAACAAATGTATCACTGTTGTGGGAGATGTTGGTAGCAGGGGAGACTGTGTATATGTGGGGAAATAGGGTATCTGGAAAGAACTCTACTTTGCTCTCAATTTTGCTATGGACCTAAAATAGCTCTAAAAACAAACAAAATACTAGTCTGTTTAAAAAAATCCCACATCTGGAAACTAAGAAAAACACACCACTTGATAACTTTTTAATAAAAAAAATTGAGGGACAAGAAAACAAGATATTGAGAACTGAATGAAAATGAAAACCCTATATATATCAAAACTTAAACAACACAGTGAAATCAGCACAAAAAAATATGGATGTCTGAAAACCAGTGAGCTAAGCATTGAAGCAACTACATAAAGAGCAATAGAGCAACCAAGAAGAAAATAAAAATAACAGCAGAAATAAATTTATGAAGTTACCCCTCAAATCAAAATAAGGAAGATGATAGCTATTATGATTTCTAACAATATGCCAAATAATTATTTAAACTTAACAAAATAAATATCTAGGAAAAACAAATTAGAAGAAATTTAACTGGAATAGTTCAATAACCACTAAAGAAATTAAAACAGTTACCTATAACCTCTATTTTCAAAAAGTATTAGTTGTTACTTTAAGCTTCTTCTTTTTTTTTTTTTTACTTTAAGCTTTTAAGAAGTTATTCACCAATGTAATACTTTCAACAATAAAAAAGAAAGAAAAAGAAGTTAACTGCCATTTATATAAGCAGTTGTAGGGATAAGAGCGGTAACTGTACAGAGGCAAGTAACATATTAGCAAGCTAAATTCAGAAGAAATTAAACATGAGTGTGACCTAAACACATAATGAATAATTAGGGTTCATCTTAGTAATGCAAAGATGAGTTAATGTCAGAAAACTTATCTCTGTACTTCCACATTCACAGGCTAGAGAAGAAATATCACACAATCATCTTAGTTAATAGTGGGGAAAAAAAGCACTGAAGAACATTAGAAACAAGTAGGTATTGCACTCTATACCAGCAAACCAGAAACAGGAGAAAGTCTGAACTTAAAGGTTATATACTAAAAAGCTGTATAGCAAACACCATTATTTAATGGAGAAATTTTATCCATATTCCCAGTAAAAGACAAAAACAAGACAAAGATGCCGGCTTATCATTGCTACCGCTCACCATAATACTAGAGGTTCTGGCTGACACAATAAAAGTAGAAACAAATAGGATTAGATGAGAAGGAGCCAAAACTGCCATTATTTGAGGATGATAATATATACAGAAAATCCAGTAAGTAACAGGAGTTCAGCAAACCTGCTGGATAAACACATATAAAAATAATCATTATGAAGCTTAATAGATTCAAAATAACACCAAATCTTCATGTAATACGTATAAACTAACAGAATAAAGGACGCACAAGACTTCAATGAAGAAAATTTAAAACTCTGTTATAGAACAGACACAAAAGAAGACCCAACTACCATGTTCAGGTCTGAATTTGGTAACTCAATATAAAAAGGTCCCAATGACCTATAAATTTATTCTATCTCCAATCAAAAATACTTTAGAATGATTTGACAAACTGATTAAAAAATTATACAAAAGGTGTGGTACAGGAAAACAAGGATCAATAAAAACATTCAGGCCATATTTTTTTAAAAAGGGAAAAATATGTAAGCCACAGAGTAAGATACATAGTATAATGCCATTTATAGAAAAAAAATACATATCAAAAACCCTAAAGATTATAACAACAAAAAATTAAAATAAATTCAGTAAAGTTGCAGGATACTAAATGAATATACAAAAATCAGCTGCATTTGTAGTTACAAACAATGAACTGTCAGAGAAATCAAAACAATGTCACTTACAATTGTACCAAAAAAAATACCTAGGAATACCGAGGAGGTGAAAGACATGTACACTAAAACCTATAAAATGTTGATGCAAGAGATTGAAGACACAAATAAATAGAAAGTATTCTGTGCTCATGGATTGAAAGAATAGTTATTATAAAAATGTCCATACTACACAAAGCAATCCACAGATTCAATGTAATCCCTAGCAAAGTTCCAATGGCATTTTCCAAAGGAAATAGAACAGACAATCCTAAAATGTGTATGAAACCACAAAAGACCACAAATAATAAAAGCTATCTTGAGAAAGAACAAAGCTGAGGCACTATTCTCCTGGATTTCAAACTTTATTACAAAGTACAGTAATCAAAAGTTTGGTATAGGCATAAAAACAGACACATAGGTCAATGGAACAGAAATCAAAAGCCCAGAAATAAATCCATGCATATATGGTCATTTAATTATGAAAAAAGAGGTAAGAATATACAATAAGGAAATGACAGTATCTTTAATAAATGATGCTGAGAAAACTGAACAGCTAAATTCAAAATAATGAAACCAGACTACTACCTTATACCACACACAAAAATTAACTCAAAATGAATAAAAGTTCTGAATGTTAAGACCTGAAACTATGAAGGCTCCTAGAAGAAAACAGGCAGTAAGATCTCTGACAGTGGTCTTGGCAATACATTCTGGATCTGACTTCAAAAGCAAAGGCAAGAAAAGCAAAAATAAGCCCTGGCCAGTTTGGCTCAGTGGTAGAGCATTGGCCTATGGTCCAGAGAGACCTGGGTTCGGTTCCCGCTAAGGGCATGTACCTTGGTTGCAGTTTGTCCCCGGCCCTGGTTGGGTCATGTGGGTGGCAGCCACTCGATGTGTCCCCTTCACGTCGATGTTTCTCTCACTCTCTCTCTCGCTCCCACTCTATCTGAACAAAAACTGGAAAAATGTCCTCGGGTGAGGATAAAAAAAAAAAAAAGAAAAGCAAAAATAAGTAAGTAGAACTACATACAGCAAACTAAAAAGTATATGCACGGCAAATGAAACCATCGACAGACTAAAAGGCAACATTACTGCAAATCATTTATCTAGTAAGGGGTAAATATCCAAAATATATAAAGAATTTATACAGTTCAACAGCATAATAAACAATCCAATTAAAAAAAGGCAATGGATCTGAATAGGCATTTTTCCAAAGAAGAAATACAGATGGCCAATAGGAACATGAAAAGATGCTCACTGCCACTAATCATCAGGGAAATACAAATCAAAACAAGATGTCACCTCACATCTGTTAGAATTTATTATTATCAAAAAGACAAGAAATAATAAGTGGTGAAGAAGATGTGGAGAAAAGAAAATCCCTGTGCACTTTTAGTAGAAAAGTAAATTGGTACAGCCATTATGGAAATCAGTATGAAGGTTCCTCAAAAAATTAAAAATAGAACTACCATATGAACCAGCAGTTTTACTTCTGGGTATTTGTCTGAAAAAACAAAAACACTAACTTGAAAAGACATATGCACTCCCAAGTTAACTGCAGAATTATTTACAATAGCCAAGAAACAGAAATAACGTGTTCATCAATGGTGAATCGATCAAGAAGTGGAAGGGGGTGGTGGTGGTGGTGGTGTGTGTGTGTGATGGAATACTATTTGGTCATATAAAGGAATGAAACCTTGCCATTTGCGATACCATGTATGAACCTTGAGGGCATTATGTTAAGTGAAGTTAAGTCAGACAGGCAAAGACAAACACCCTCTGATCTCACTTATATGTGAAATCTAAAACAAACAAAAAACCCTAAGCTCATAAGTATAGAGAACAGACTGGTGGTGGTTGCCAAAAGGGAATGGTGGGAGACAGGCAAAATGGATGGAGGGAGTCAACAGATACAAACTTTAAGCTATAAAATGAAAAAGCCAAGAGGATGTGATGTATAGTATAATCACTATAGTTAATAATACTGTACTGCATATCTAAAAGTTGTTCAGAGTAAATCTTAAAAGTACTCAAAAGAAAAAAATTTTGTAATTTGTATGGTGAAGGATGTTAAATAACTTATTGTGATCATTTCACAATGCATACAAGTATTGAATCATTTATGCTGTATGCCTGAAACTAATGTGTCAGTAAGTAAATTAATAAATAAAATTGATCTTGAAGGAAAAAAAAAAGCAAAGTATGAAAATGTCAATCCTCCTAAAATTGAAATGAGTTACTATCTTTAATCAAAAATAAAATCAGGCAATTATAATAGAAGAACAAACAGATATGCTATAATCACTCAAAGTAAAAGATAAAATTAGGTTAAAAATATTTATAGATAGTTCAAAATTAAAAGTCTTTCCCCCCAAATTTAAAATATTAGCATATATACAATCAATTCATAGCTTTCTGCATTTCCTCAACCTGAGGATAACAACTACCTCCCAGGGGTGTTGTTTTGACTAAATGAAATTACACATATAAATTATTTTTTTCATTGATGTTTAAGAAAACAAAAAAGCCACTGAGGCTAAATGGGGCTATTAAAAATAAGCATATTTTGTTCACCAGTTTATTCTGTTCGTCAGTTTATTTTGTTCATTAGATTCCACATATAAGAGTGATCATGTGATACTTGTCTTTTTCTAACTGCCTTATTTCGCTTAGCATAACACTTTCCAGGTCCCTCCATGCTGTCTCAGTAACAGCTTAATCAAGGAACTTATATGCATAGTCACAGAAAATAGGGCAGTGAAGGCACTGGGGTGGGGGAGGAGGAAGCAGGAGCAGGGGAGTGGGTTAATGGGGGAAAAAAAGGGGAACATTTGTAATACTTTCAACAACAGACAAATACAAAAAAATAAGTAAATGCCACAAAAAAATAGTAAGCATAAAAAGCTAAATTCAAGTGAGGTCTCAGGCTTACATTATTTTCCCCCAAACACCACAAAAATGTATAACAGAATACCTTCAAAGAAGCATTAGCAAAAAGAACTAAAAGACACTATCTTAAAATCAACTTGAGAACCTATTCCTCTCATTAATTCCCATCAAAATCAGATTTTAAAATAAATCATTCCAACAATTTTTCAACATTTGGCACAGAAAGAAAAAGGATTCAACATAGTATTTAACACAGAAATAAGAATCAATATAGTAGGTTAAAAAAGTATAAGTATATTACAGAGGTACTTACTGCGCCTGATGTTGTACCTTAAAAAAAAACAAAGAAACAATATTTATTATGTAATAAATCATGCTCTCCTTGAGTTAGTCTAAAAATGTTTAAGTGTTATTTATTCCACTTCGTCTCATCACACTAAATATCCTAAAACTATCCCATATTCTAATGTGCTTGCTCTTTCCCACAAAATAAACCTCTACAGCGCAATGCATTTTCAGAATTAAGTGGCACACTGAACTTTCAATCTGCAAACTCGGAGCTCATTTGAGAAGTATTCATACATTTCCCTTTTGTTTCTCTTCTTGCTATTATTATGTGTCCTCTTTCTCTGCCGTATTACTGAAGAACTAGAAAAATACCACAAAACTCTCTGATCCTATGCTATTTCTGACAAATTCAACTATCTAGGTTCCACTGAGAGGAATTAAAAGAAGCCACTATGGACATCAATGGTAGAGCCAACATATTTAAAAAGTAATTACGTACAAAGAAATGTTAATGTAATTTTCCAGGATTATTTAGTGTAATAGTAATTAGCGCTAAATATTTAAACAAGCTAAAATATTACACTAGGTGTTTTAGAACATCATTTCAGCTTAAATAATGATATCCGTAAAACATCTTAAAACCATCAGTTATGTTGCCTATAAACCCATAAGAAAGCACATGGTGCACTGAAACATGTCCTGACCCATAACGTTTGAAACAAAAAATGTTCTGGCATAATCACAGGATAAAGTTTAACATATGAAATACTAACTTATATGGAACATTACTTACTCATGGATAAATGAAGAGTAACTATTATTTATTATAATCTCACTAGTCAAAACAAACACTTATTGGCAATTGGCTGAAAAAAAAAATTATCACAGGACTTACAAACTGCAATGACTAGAAAAATCAAGCAGGTAACAGAAAAATAACTGAGTAGTCCATAAGGCCAATGAGAATACATGCTCCACATCTAAAGTATGAAAGTGCTACCCTATTCTACAATGTTTGCTGATACAAATAATGTCTCAGCAGTTTTTCATTGAAACATTCTCTAAGTACATACTATGTTGACTAGGACCACTGTACACAGTAAGTATTCAGATCATCAATTTATCAAGAGAAATCCAATCTTTGGGTAAAAAGATAAATCCAAACTTTATGGAATGCCAACAGAGTTTAAATGTGAGCAACTAAATGCAAAATGTAAAAACGTTGCCCAAGTATATCTGTAGACCAAATATGGTTCCAGAACTCTTTTGTCTAAAAGTATAGATTCTTACAAATTCAATTATGAATGTTATCCTTATTTTCTGCTGCTTAAAAAAAAAAAAAAAGACAAAAATCAGGAGCTGATTATAAAGCCCAAGAGACGCTGTGGTAATTCCTCACTACACCTGATTGCTACTGCTCAAAGGAAGTTTAACACATACCACCACAAATAGTATACATACCTGCTGCTATATCCATATTATTTACTCCTGGCTGTAGGAAGAAAAATAAAATTAGTACTATTCACCCTGTTTAAACTATATTTTATATAATTTTCTTGTAAAAAACAATCAGTCCTCTCTATGTATAATTCTCAAGCCACTGCCTCAAAGATTTTGCGGTAAGTCTTTGGTGGTCTCAGTCCCTGAGCTTGCTATAAATTGTAAAATACATCAGGAACCTGGGGCTACTGAAGCACTTTAAGTGTTATATTTATATGATCATAAATTACATAGATTCACAACTCTTTACCCACAATTCTGAAGTCCAAAAAAGTTTTTTCAAGTTTGACACCAAACTCATTATAGTGGCAAAACCTGCCCTGAATGAGATGAACTCTATTTAGTCTTTATTTACCCCATGTCAGAGGGAATTATCTGTTAGTTTTGTTACAGAACAAAATTTGTTATAGAAATATTGTGCTAGAAATTATAGAGCACTGCCCAAGATCCCAGAAGAAATTTTCACATATTATTACTTTATAATATTTAAAAAAGACTTTAAATATACCTGGTTCTAGGGGTTTTGGATAAAACACTGCAAACTTAGCACTCCAGTGGAATACGTCACAACCACTAGACTATCACATAATAAAGAAGCTGTGCAAATATGAATATCATAATGACTTACATATTGCTATACTGCCCAATGTTCAAAGATGTTCTAAGTAATGTCCATAGCTGAAGTCTCAAGATATAATGGATTTCAGATGCAATCTTCTGATTTCTAAATCTAGAATCTAGTATTAAACCACTTTATATCAATTTTTATTTGGCACTCAGTAAAGCAAATATCTACTCTATAATAGATTATAATGCTAGCAGAAGAGTAAAATATTTCTAGCTGACAAATTATATTTTGTAGTACTGTAAAATGTAGTCTTGTCTAATGTAGAATTAATTTAATAAATAAGGATGTTTATATACTATAACATAAATATAGGAAAAAAATGTTCTTATTCAAGAAACTAAAAATAAAAGTCCACTATAATTCCAATCTTCTATTCCAGTACTCCAGAGGCACTTAAAAAGCTAACATGAACTGCCTATCAAATACATATATATATTACTTCATATATAAAAGTAATAAAAAAATCACAGGAAATATTTTCACAAGATTACCGGTAAGGCAGGCTGCATGGAAGCCTGAGACATATGAGACATCATCATTCCAGGCATTACTGAAGACATCATTCCAGGCATCTAGAACAAAAGTTAAAAAAAAGGTTACTACACAACACCAAAGCACTTAATATGACTTGATCTATCTGGTTATTAAAGCTAGGATGTACAACTTGATTAAAACCCATTGAGCACTAAACACAGAGTATGCTTAGTAAGTGCTTGTTGAATGAATGAAGTACTTTATATCAATGATCTATTTTAATACTTATGTGATAATTACTATGTATAGTCAAAATTATTTTGACGAACTTAAAAGTTCAGACAATTGTTATTTGTAATCTAAATTTAAGCATATTAATTTCCTTTACATTTTAGCTCATCACTGAGGAAGACAATTTTTTTTCAGTATTTCTCACCTTTGATTTTTAATATTTAAATTTAATAATTATAGCAACTGGTCCTTTATTTTGGATCAAAGGTGTTTAAAATTCAGGGATTTAAAAAAATACATAAAAAACAAACTTCTCAAAATACAAATCATCTATGCTCTCACTGGTAAAGAAAAATTTAATAAAGCATAAACATAAATATCTGAAAAAAAAACTGCCATCCAAATCTATGAATTAATCTTTCCTACTAAGCATGAATAAAGATCATGAAGATTAACATTTCCAAAGGATTTTAACCTGATGCTCATTTATATTAGATAATCTCACATTATAATTTTTATGTTACTATGAACAAATCTAAAGAAAACATGGAAGGTGATAAAAATTATATATAACAATTATAGGTACTTAAATAGATAACCAATTATTCAACAATTTCAAATTACATGAACAATCTGTGAAACAGGAACAACCAAAATGAAATAAGCATGTTGGTTAATAGGAACATAAAAGTCACTAAAGGTATAGGAGACCACCCAACACACTGAATTTTATTACTTGTGAAAATCAAGTCATGAAGCAAAACCAGGCTAAAGTACAATTAAAATGAAGTATCAGGGTATTAATGGGTTAAAGAAAGGTTTTATGCTCTTCAAAACATTAAATAAACTGTTTAAACGTTACTAAACAAAAACTTGACAGAAAATAAGTGACTAACTTGGAATGCATAGTAAAATAATCATTTTTAAAAATAAGTAAAGAATTAGAAAACTAAAGTACTGACAAGCCTCCACCACTCACACTAACAAAACAGAAATAATTTACACAGGAAGAGAAAAAATTAAAGTGATCAAATGAGAACTCGGCTTGTTCCCTCTCTTCCCCAAGCCCTACAGACATACTTACACATTAATTTTGCTTTAGGCTAGCAAAGTAGGTTTGAATTCTTTAAGTACTAAGTAACTGACTACGGGGAAGAAGCATGGTGGGCAACAGAAACAGCCTGCTATTTAAAATGGCCTGTTTATAAAATCAAAAACTAACAACACACCCAAAAACTAGAATTCTAAGTTAAATTGAGAAACTGAAGTCTGAAAACTTAACAGAAAAATAAGTCAAAGTATATTCTCATAAGAATTAAAGATATTTTAAAAAGTGGGGTAAAATCTCCATCATGTAACAGACCATTTTCACACAGTAGCAGCACAAATGAGTGTAATTTCAAACTGAAATACTGTGATTTCATAAGACACACAATCAATCAAATCCCATTTAAAAAACAAAGCATAAGAAAGTTTAGATATAACAGAGGTTTACTAGACAAGGCCAATGACACAACAGACAACATGTGAGAATCATATTAAAGGACAGAGTTTAGTTGGCTGGAGTGTCATCCTGTACACCAAAGGCTGCTGGTTCAATTCCTGGTCAGGGCACATACCTAGGTTGGGGGCTCGATCCCAGGTTGGGGTGCACAGGGGAGGCAACCAATCATTGTTTTTCTCTCACACTGATGTCTCTCTCTCTCTCTAAAGATATATATGACAGTTTTACAGAATTTTCTCAATTGTTCATCCCACACTTCCAATTTTAAAACATCTAAAAATTTGCCTTTAGACTAGAACTCATGGTACTGGATACAGAATGAGATTTAATTAAAAATAAAAGGCTAAATTCTCACTCAGAACCTCTGTAAATTCTTGGGAGTAGCAACTAGTTAAGCTTGTTCAACTTGCCAAACATTGGCAAGATTCTTAAATCAACTGAATAGCCCAAAATTAAATAGGTCATTAATATAATTTTAAACCAAAACCATGATGTTACTCACATGAAACTAAAGAAAAACATAAATATACAAACTACTATGTTCCTTATGAAAAGCTATTATGAGTTTGACAAATTAACAGCTCTTTCAGGGCTTGGATAAGCCTGTTTCCCAAAGCCTGAAAAATCTACTTTGAGAAAATATTATGATTAGTTCTTCATTAATCCTACAATATACACAATATTGTGATACATATCTGACTGAAGTTGAATTCTTTGAGAGAATTTGTGCTGACTTAGGCCAATCACTTGGCAGAACCATAAATTTGAGACCATTAAAATTTTTTATATTTTTGTTTTAATAGCACACTGAACATAGGAATCTAGGCTGCATTATCAGTGTGGTTACAATCCTCAAAAGTGATTTTTCTTTCCTCTGCCCAATAACCAAAGTCGAGCCATCATGCCATCATGTTACTTTGCTGTCCTTTTTTTTTTCTTTTATTGATTTTTAGAGAGAGGAAGGGAGGAGAGATAGAAACATCGATGAGAGAGAACATCAACTGGCCACCTCCTGCATGCCCCCACTGAGGATCAGGCCCACATCCTGGGCATGTGCCATGACCAGGAATCAAACCGGTGGTGACCTCTTGGTATATGAATTAACACTCAACCACTGAGCGACACCTGTCCCTTTTTGATGCTAGGTTTTACTTCTTTGTTTCACATAGAGAATAAGCTGTTTGGTGTCCCAGCTTTATTTGTAGAGTATTTTAAACTTCTCATTTTTGGCTTATTTTTTCTCTTTCAGGGTAACGTAATACAATGGAGTGCCTTACAATTGATGACACCCTAAGTGCAATGAAATAGGATATTGGCTCAAAATGGTTCAAGTGAAAAATTCTTAATGTAGTTCCTATAATACCACAACAAATTCCATAAGTCGGATCATTCTTCAAGTTACAAAGTCGTAGTAGTTCATATAAGCTTTATGTAAAGCACACTATAAAATCACAACTACATAGCACATTACAAATTTCCATTTAAATTACTCTGGCAAATATAGTAGGTGCTATAATTAAGATTACTAGTTATTTGGAGATAGAGAGATCGGAAGGTTAAAACACATACATGTAAAATGTAAGCTAAACTACTTAATATATTACACATTAGAATTTTATGGACATTTTGGTACTGTTTAAAAACAAAAATAATTCAGATAATACAATTTGATATACTTTATTCATAACTGGCCAACCATCTGAAACAATTTTATGTATATTTCTATATACTTCTAATGATAAAAGTTTAACTTATCAAGATGCTCTTAGAAGCTATAAAAAAAGATGCTGTCAGAAGAATCACAAGTGTGAAGAAATTAGAAATTAATAAAAACTAAGGAGCACCACACAATCAGCTCAGTCATTCTTAGCATCCCAGTTTGGAAAGTTTCTAATGTTAGATTTTTAAAAATAGCATGCTTCATTCATCAGTCTAGATGTTTTAAAATGGCACATTAATAAAAGCAATCCTATCACTACTACAGTAAATTAGTTGTATAAAAATGTAAACTAAATTAGCCCAATTTTTGTATGATGAGAACCAAAAAAAACATCTTCACATAGACACTTCAAAAGTTTATTTTTTTCCTTTCCATAATTATTTCTTGAAGTTTTCCTGCTGGAAAGAAATCATAAAGCCTAATCCATTTTTTGTCTAAATATTAACTCAAATTTGATTTTTAAAAACCATTCTTGTTGCAAACCCACAGTTGCAAACTACTTGTCCAAAAAGTTTGATTCTTGCATTTTTCCTTGGTTCCCTTTAAATGTGCCAAAGTCAAATTCCACAAGTACACTCTGCAGAGGCTATTAAATGTACTATTTATATATTTTTCCTTTTCACTGAATGTATTGGGGTGACACTGATTAACAAAATTATACAGGTTTCATGTGTACAATTCCATAACACATTATCTATACACTTATTGTGTGTTCACTACTCCAAGCCCTCCTTTGTCCCCCCCCCCCCATGCCCTCCCACCTCCACTTCCTCTCCTTCCTCCCCTTGGCAATCACCACACCACTGTCCATGTCCATGAGTTTTTTCTTTTTGCTTAATCCGTCCATTCCTTGCCAGCCCCCAACCACCACTCCCCAACAACTGTCAGCCTGCCCTCTCTGTCTCTATTTTGCTTGCTAATTAATATTGTTCATCAGATTCCACATGTGAATGAAATCATATGGTACTTCTTTCTCTAACTGGCTTATTTCACTTAGCATTATGCTCTCCAGGTCCATCCATGCTGTCTCAAAGGGTAAGAGATTCTTTTCTACTCACTCATCTACTGGTGGACACTTGGGCTGCTTCCAACTTTGGCTGTTGTAAATAACACTGCAATGAACATAGGGGTGCATACATTCTTTCACATTAGTATTTCAGATTTCTTCAGATAAATTCCCAAAAGTAAAACTGCTGATAAGGCAGATACATTTTTAACTTTCGAGGTTACTCCATACTGCTTTCCAGAGGCTGCACCAATCTGCATTCCCACAATGCACATCCTTTCCTCCACATCCTCACCAACACTTGTTCATTGATTTATTGATGATAGTCATTCTGAGAGGTGTGAGATGATGTATCTCACTATGGTTTTAACTTGCATTTCTCTGATTAGTGACATTGAGCATCTTCACATGTCTACTGACCATCTGAAGTGTCTATTCAAGTCCTCTGCCCATTTTTTAATTAAGTGTATTATTTAAAAACAACTTTCTTCTACATCACTAACTTTCATGAACAAATACATGAATAGAAAAAAATCTTTGAATAACTGCAAAACGTTTTTGAACTTAACAAAATATCATTTAACTAGAAGAGAAATACACCTATTTAAAGCATATCCCTTTTAACTGCATTTTTTTATTTGAGAGAGAAAGGTGGGGGGGGGACATCAATTTGTTGTTCCACTTATTTATGCATACCTTGGTTGATTCTTTTTAAAAAATATATATTTTTATTGATTTTTAGAGAGAGAAAAGGAGAGGGTGAGAAAGAAACATCGATGTGAGGGAGAAACACTGATTGGCTGCCTCCTGCATGCCCCCATCGGGGATCGAGCCTGCAACCTGGGCATGTGCCCTGACTGGGAATCAAACCAGCGACCTCTTGGTCCATGGGACAATGCTCAACCACCGAGTTACACCAGCTGGGCCCTTGGTTGATTCTTGCGTGTACCCTGACTGGAGATCAAACCCACAACCATGTCATCAGGACGACAACCAACTGAGCTGACTGACCAGGGCCTAAAGTATATTCTTAACAACCCAAAGTAAAAGGCTGCGTTCTGAAACAATCATTTAACCTTACTCACCCTTCATCTGAAGTTATATATAAATATATTTGTTATTTTTTGATGTAAGAAACATTTAGATAAAAAAGACTATTTGTAGTTACCACATGAAATAGAATATTATCATTTAATAAGTCAATTGTCCAGTACTCAAAATTACTGAGTTTGCTAAATTTTTTCAACTTGCAGGGTTTAGAATTAGTCAAGTCCAGTTAGAATTAGTCAAGTCCAGTTGACCCTTGAACAAATGGGTTGAAAATCCGTATTTGTTTGTGTTAATCCTCATTGAGGACATTTTTCCACTGATTTTTAGATAAAGTAGAAGGGAGGGAGAGTGGGGAGAGAGAGAAAGAGAGGGAGGGAAAACATCGATGTGAGAGAGACACATAGATTTGTTGCCTCTCATGCAACCTTGATCATGGCTGGATATTGAAACTGCAAAAGCCAGGTACGTGCCCTTGACTGGGAATCAAACACATGACCCTTCCATCCACAGGCTGACGCACCAACCACTGCGCTAAACTAGCCAGGGTTCCATGTGTAACTTTTGACTCCTCCCAAAAGTAACTACTAACAACCTACTGTTGATCAGAAGCCTTACCAATAGCATGATCTAGTAACAAATACTTTGTGTTATATGTATTTTATATGGTACTCTTTCAATAAAGTACACTACAGAAAAGAAAATGTTATTTTAAAAAATCGTAAGGAAAATACACTTATAGCATTTGTTGAAAAAATGTGCATCTAAGTGGACTTGCATAGTTCAAACCTGTATGTACTTTCCCTTCAAGTTCCAAGGAGGTCAGCTTAATGTCAATCTCACACTGCTATACAGGGAAGCAGCAAAATAAGCTAAGTACACTCTGGATTTAGACAGCCAGAATTCCTATCCCAGCTTGGCCACTTACCAGCTGTGTAATCTTGGGCTGATTTAATTACCTCATTTGGGTCTCAATATTCTCACCTGTAACATGGAGAAAAACAGTACTCACCTAGGACTGTTGCAGGGATAGAATGGGAAAATACACGGAAGCACTTAGAACAATACTCAATAAATGATATTTTTATTACAACTGCTCTCCTTCAACTCATATAATGACAGTACCTCTTATGTTGCTCCTTGTCTCTTCTATTCCCTATCTGTTTGATAGGCAATTTGGTTCTTTAAAGACATCTAGTAAATACTGTAAAACATCATCTTCAGTAGGAATCAACACATGTAATAAATCAATCTTAAAATTAAGTATCAGTTTACAGCTGGCTCTGAAATGTCACTGCAGAATTCACTTAATTCTCTGGGTCTTACTATTACCATCTATAAATTGAACATCCATCTAACCAACCTACTTTTCAGAGTCAGGAAAATCTCTCAGTTATTTACAAACATGGTGATATAAATCTAACAAAGATTTGGTATCACAATCCCATTCCCTGAAACCGTTAAAAGGAAGAAGAAGAAAAAACCCCTGGCCAGGTAACCAATGAATGCAAAAAATAAGTGGAACAACAACAAATCAATGTTTCTCTCTCTTTCTACTCCCTCCCCTCTAAATATCAATTTAAAAAAATATTTTAAAAGTAGTAAAAAATTGTGAAAAAGGGCAAAGGGCAATTAAATAGTTTTAATTATTTGGTAATACTTAGCGAATTGTTTCTTACTAAACCCTAAACTAATTTTTTTAATGACAGTACAGAAAATATAAAGAGAACACCACTGGGTATGAATATGTGACACCCAAACTTAAAAACAGAGCTGAATGAAAATGAATGGTACCACTTCATTTTTTAAAAGCTCTAAACTTACTGAGGATACACACACAAATTACAGTGTCTCAATTAAGTCATACAAAATTAAAAACTTCAAAACACTCTAAAAAGTTGTCTAAGCCTTCTTTTGGACATACGTCCTCTAGGACTTAAGTATGGAGGGACACAAGACTATTATTACTATATTCTTCCCCATGTCCTTTAAACTTGACCCAGTATATCTAGCTAATAACCTATGACCAGTCCTTAATTCTGTATAAAGAAAGAGAAGGTAATTTTCTATCATATGTAACAAATATATGATCATATATATATAATGACCTTGAAATTACTGAAAAACCACCTTCCAGAGAATTAAACTTTCTTGATACCACATGGAGAAAGAAACTATACCAAGCCCATGTTTTCAAACAGAAGCTTAATGCTTGTTCATTAATCAAAAGGTAATTTAAAAATTCTTACCCCAAACAAAACATCAAGATTTAATGAATAAGATTACATTTATATTGTAATGAGAATTTTGTTTAAAAAAGCATAACATAAAGCAAACTATATTTCAACTCAAAACAGTCCTTAGTTGCTTTTTTGTTTAATCCTTTAAGAGACACAGCTAACAGTGTCACTGAGACTTGGAGAACATACAGATTTCCACTTTAAGTGCAGTATACCTAACCTATAAAGAAAAAGTTAGATTTTCAAGGCCATCATGTACACCACCACATCTTTAGTAACCACTAACTTTCCTTTAATAAGCAAAAGAAACATATTACTTGAGAAGAGAAAGAAAGATAAAAAGATTCATCTACACTAAATACCCAAATGTGTAGAAGTATGGTGACAGCCAAATCAGCAGTTAGAAGATGAGAAAACAGTTCAGGCAGGAATCTATCTGAGTCATAATGCCTGTAAGTTCCTTGAGTGCATGGTATCTATATTATTCACGATACTACACTAACACCACACTTAAATGTCTACTGACTAAAAGACATGAAGAAAAAAGGAAGTGAGAATGAAAGACTAATGACAACTTCTATGAGACAAAAATCTACTCATCCCTATTTATAAACCTTCAAATAGATTAAAAAACACACAAAACTGCCTGGCTAGTAGTGTGGCTCCATGGATGAGCAATGACCCATATACCAAGAGGTCGCCAGTTGGATTCCCGGTCAGGGCACATGCCCAGTTTGTGGGCCTATCCCCAGTGGGGGGCATGCAGGAGGCAGCCAATTGATGTTCTCTCTCATCAATGTTTCACTCTCTCTCTCCCTTCCTCTCTGTCTCTAACATCAACAAAGAAAGAAATTTTAAAAAACAAAACTAACAGGTTAACCCATTGGTATTTAATTCTCTTTTCTTTTCGTTTTGATTCCACTACTAAATGGATACTTATGTTGCACTATAAGCTGCTTCATTTATGTGTTAATACTATTTTATTTCAATATTCTTTTTTCTCATAAAGACTAAATGAGTAAGTGGCCCCATTTCAGCATTTCTCACAAAATGCTAATTTCATGCAAAGTGCTAGACAAAGCAAAATAAACAGGTAAACAGGAGGGTAACAGAGACCAGGGAAGTTAGGGAGAAGGAGATGGTTAAATAAAACCCAGAAATACTAAGTAAAAGGCTTCTGTAACACTTGTCAGCATCTTTAGAAAATATTGGGCCCTGTAACTCTCAACGACGGGGGAGGGGTATAGTTCATTATTCTAAACTTACAGGGTCCTCTTAGATCTCCCCCAAAACTCCCCATACTTAGAAATACTACTCTAGCTAAAGGTTTTGATGAGTTCATATTTAATTGAACTATTATCTTAAGATAATGAAGACAAACTTATCTTCTAGTATTATTAGTAAAACACTACCAAAATTATTTGTATACACAGCCCAAAAGTTATACAAACAGGTAAGGTCTGGGTCCACCTATTTTTTTACAAGTACCTGCCTGGGTAATGTAAATGAACACAGAAATTTACCTAGATTCAAGAAGTAGAAATAATGACTTCTATAAAATACAATAATTACAAAAGTAAAAAATACTTTTGTCATTGGTTAATATTCAATTTAATGGTATGGATTCTGTAAATACCAAAAAGAAAGGGGAATTCCAAAGTAACAGGAACAAATCAATTTCTTAAACCAGTCAGATAAATCTAAGACACCAATACTTTAAATTTCTCGATAACGCCTATATTCCAAATCATTTTCCCCCGGTGTATGGAAAAACCTGTGAAAAACTTCTTCAAGAGGTGATCATCTATAAAATTATACAGATAAAAAAAGATCTGTCTGTAGTTTAAAGTAAGTGGAGATGAGTACTAGCTTTATTCACCAAAAATTATCTTATTTTCACCTTATTTATCTTTCATTTGTGTCAAATGAAAAAGCAACAGTAAAAAGGCAGACACCAAAAACAAAAGAGTAACAATGCACAAGTTATACAGGTAACCACTGAGAACAGTTTCATGTAACATTAACTGACTGGCTTAGAAAGGGTATGTGTGTGTTTGTTTCATTCATTCAACAAGTATTTTACTGAGCATCCATGATATGCCAAGAACTGTGCTCAGCACCTAAAGAATTCTTTAAAAGTGCAAAACATAGCCCCTGCCCTCTAAGAGCTTACAATCTATTACTTGTTGGGAAGACAAAACAAATAAATCATAAAACAAAACAAGTCAATAACTAAGTGCCAAAATAAGTGAAACAGTAAGAGTTGTTAGGTTGATTACATAGGATTTTAATTTGAAGGGGAAGTGTATTCTGGACAATGACTATTGAGGATCTCCTGAAGAAGGTAGGACTTGAAATGGTAGAACTTAGACAAGTGAAGTTAAGTTCATGGTGGTCATGAGCTGGGGGCAGGAGGACAAGAAGGTGACAGCATGAACTCAGTCCAAACTAATACAAACACTCAATATACCATGAAAAGACCAGCCTGGGTTCAAATTAAGGAATGTGAAGATATGCAGCTCAGAACTTCACTTTGAGTTATACTATCCTTCAAAGTTAAGCTGTGGAATTTAGATACTATGCTGTAGGCACAGAAAAACATGGAGGGTCTTGGGGAAGGAGATAACACTCTGAAATCTGAATTTTTTTGTGGGGCAGGCTTAAAAGAAGAAAACCAACTCGAAAGTTGCTAAGAGTATCCAAACTATGGGAGTGTAACAACTTGGGCTCATATGACAACAGGAATAGCAGTAAGATCTGTTAAAGCCTGCCTTAACTCAATAAAAGAAGAAAAACCAAATTCATTTGTAAAAAGTAATTATTCATTTGATTATTGAACAAAAGTAAAAAAAAGTATGAAATAATTAGAATTAGGTTGGCATTACTAAAAGAACTTTGTTTTTATTTCCCTATCACTCTTATCAAGGGATCTGAATTAAATCATAGGCCGTTAGAGCTGAAAGGGACCTGAAATCTTTTACTCTACTCTTATTTTTTTTTTAATTAGAAATTTTTTAAAAAGGGAAAGAAAAGAAACAAACAAAAATTAAACCAAAAACACAAAAACAGAGGACTCTCTTGAGCTTAAGTGAAGGTACAATCTTGGGTGTCCTTTTTGTAGAAGTGACAACAAAGAAATAAGAGGTAAAAACATTTTAAAGGAAAAATATTACTGACTATAGATATGCAGGAAGAAGGGGGCCTCACACATAGTTTTATGTCTTAATGCAAATCTTTTCCAAAAATTTGAGTACTGCCATCAAGCAGAAAATTTACTTTATTAATGTGGTTTTTTAAAACCAGTGACAAACCATTACTTAATTCACATATTATCTAAAGTTTATACAATTTGTAAGATTCCTTCCAACTGTAAGATCCTATAATACTGTAAAAGTATAAGCACAACTTTTCCATAAAAAATTAATGTACTGAAGAGGCAAATTTAACCTATAAGATAGATAACTGAGATGAACTAGAAAGAAATATTATTGAGCTCCATTTGATCATTTTCAAATATTTATTACTAAAAGATTCAGCCAGAATCCTAAAAAGGTATTCTGGATTATCTCTTGAATAAAATAAAATAAAATGAACACAATACTTCTTTAATCTAAATAACTTGCTGCATTTAAAAAATTACTAACTCTGGTTTCTGTAGATTGTACTTCTGTCCAGTCTTTATATTAGTTTACAAACCAGATTTAACATTTCACGTTATGTTCCATAATATTCCAAAGACCACAATCACTTAGAAGACTGCCACCAATTTTAGTCTTCAGCTGGTCCCAGAATGAGATCTTAATGTGAACTAGGTAATATACATGAAGATTTCATAACCTTCAGTACTCAAGTCTAAAGCATTTGTGAATTCTTTTAAAAACTGGATGGCAAGACCCTACCAACTTTGTGTCACTGCAGTGAACTACATAGGCACCTTACTTCTTATCTTCTGACCACTTACTACTCATTAATACTTCTGAGAATGGGTCAACGAAAGAACTGATGCAGAAAAAGAATCAATTTTGCTAATTATAACATTTTATTTTTAAGGTAGTTTACAGGGTTTTAATAATTTCAATGAGTATTGAAATTATCCATGCCCTCCCAATCTATTATGAAAGCTAAAATAAGAATTAGTTTTACAAAGATTTGGGCCCAATATATATGTAGTTGGATAATAAAAGAAAAAAAAGGGGGGGAATAATCTAATTTAAGGAAAAACAATGGGGATTCTCCTGGGATCCTCAGAGCTGGACTCCTAAGACATCCATTATCTTAACAGTAGCCATAGGAAGAGACAGATTTCTAAACATTTAAATACCCAGGTACACTTAAAGACACATGGCATATACTGGCCTAAGAAAAAAGAAGAAAACCACAAGGTGAAATCCAGAGTATTTGAATGGATGTGTACCAAGAGCCAGTAACCTTACTAGAAAAATGGTCACTGATATAACTTGAGAGAAAGGGCCATAGAGCAAATAGTGACCAGCTTATGTCAATGAGCTACACAAAAGTACTTAAAAAATAAATAAATAAATAAAATCTGCATTTTACTAGAAATGACTAGCTGGTGTCTTGATTTTGGTAGTGCAATAGCACCATTACAGCAAGGGTAAGCAGGTCAATCCCTTGCAAAACTTACCTTGATTGGCCCCATGGAAACAGAAGGCCCCAGAAAAGAGAGAAGCATCTGGCAGTAGCAAATTGTTTTATTTTATCTTTCTGTGGAAAGAAACTAATTTTAAATAAGAACCAGAGCATTTAAAGAATAAATATTTTTTAAAGCTCATTATCTAGTTAGAGCAGCTCTACTAAGAAAACAAGAAGAGCTCCTTGCTGCTTAGAGATGGAAAGAAACAGAAGAGGAATCAAAGTTGTTTCTCCATCACCTAGGGAGTTTTTAATACTTGCGTTATTCTAAAGTAACAAAATAAATGATTCTTTTATTTAAAGAACACCTACAGGCAGAATATTTGGGCCTGGTGCCTTTGAATAAAGATTTTTATACAAAACTAAGGGCTATATTCCAAATAAAAAATGAAAAGCACTTGACATTAAGCCCTTCTACTTAAAGTTAAGTAAAAAGAGAGACACAGAGCAAGCTCCTTTCTTCACTACAATTTCACCAATAACTTAAACCGTCAAGGCTTAAACGCTTATCAAAGTAAACTGAAAATTGGCACAAAGTTCATACCTAATTGACTGGCTTTCCAAAATATTTTGTTAGCCTATATTTTTCAATGATTTATTGAGATTCACAAATGGAAAGAAACCAGCCACCAAACTAATTTTAAGGAAGACTGAAAGCATTTAAAGAATAAGTATGTTTTTAAAAGCTCAATATCTAGTTAAGAGAAGCTCTACTAAGAAATATCATAGAACCTATCGGGGGCATAAAATTATTCATGGTAACTGAACCTGTTACCTTTCTTGAATGCTTCTCTAGGAACTCAGTTCTATTGAATTCACTGAGTATTAAAATCTTTTGATCCAAATCACTCCCACAAAATGTCTGTTTACAATTTATGCTGGAGATGGAAGGGACAGCTCAAAAGCAGGAGTGCAGAAGCAATAAGCATTAAAAGAAAATAACAACAAAATAGTGTAAGTAGAAAGTGAAATACCTATTTGGCACTGTCCTATTAGGAATCAAATTAGAGTAGAACCTACCCAACCTCCATGCCCACCCACACACCCACACACACACACACCCCCACACTCACATAAGGAAGCTGTTCAGAAACGAAATTCATTCTAAACGAAAGACCTAAACAATTGCAATTTTCAGATTCTATTCATTTACATAGTTCCCCAACATAAATTATGTTGATGTCAGATATTTACTCTTAAAACATTAACTTCAATTGACATACTTGTGGGAAAAAGTCATTAAACTAAAAAGCCTACATTTCCAGTGTTACTTTAAAAACTATTAAAACATACAAACAAAAACCTCTTAGTTTTGTTGTGGTTAAAGTAGTTCTTTTATACAGAAGACTTCATTATATTCAATATGGTTAGCGTCGTGATTCAACATTTCACTTATTTGAAAACATTGTTTTGGCATAAACTAATCCTTAAATAGCTACAAGTATTGACCCAGATTTTGAAATCTTGACACAATAATACAGCAGGCAAAAATAAATAAAAACAAAAACATTCTTACTTGACCCATTGGTGGACCTCCCATTGGGGGCATCATTTGCGGCATCATTCCATGTGGTACAGGAGGCATATTCGCTCTCTGACCCATTGGGTGCATTCCCATTGGGGCATAATGCATGCCAGGATGCCCCATCTGAAAAATAAGGACAATTTAGAAATTAGCACATAACAATAAATGCTTTTCAAAAACCTGACTTCAACAAATCAGTCAAGTGCAGTGATATAACATTAAGTGACATGACAGATGTGTGATTTAATTAGGTTAGTTTATACATTCTTACCTTAAACAAAAAGCACTACACCAATAATTATAATTAGCTTTCAACTAACCAAATTCCAGAACAAAATATAAAAAATTAAAAATTATTACTGGGCAGTTGGATCATAGTTTTATTTTTCTTTTAAAGCATGCTGATTTAATCAGTTGCTAATTGGCTTGTTAAACTCAGATGTGTATGTGAAAGCCAACTTAAAACTGTTAGGAAAACCACAACTTTGTCCTATTATCACACAAATATAAGACAGCCAGCCACTGTTATTTTATAAAGCTACTTATTCTTAATATTTAGTTCTAAACTGATTCTAAGCTTTCGAACGGTGAAATTACCAAATTAACTCAGATGAGGGCTGGTCTTATAAAACACAAATAGTATAGATATCCAGGGATACCTCATTCCTAACAAATATACATATTACTCCCAAATACAATCTTTATATGGGTAAAATTACTTCGGCCAAATTTTTTTTTAATTCCAGGACTGAGGTCTGCCATTCACACACTAAATGCAAACAACTAATTCATCCATTTTAATGCGCTTTTATTAGACAACTACTTCCTTTATCTGTGTGTCCATTGTTCCAGGTCTTAAAACCAGGTAATTGTTACCTGCCAACTCTCCCAGCTGTGCACCCCACAGACAGCACGACTAGTGATGGGAACACATCTCGGCAGACTCTTGCAAAGCCTACAGAATCACGTCTGCGCCTTCCCCTCTCCCCTAAGCCGGGCCTACCTCTCCGAGACGCTCACCACGCTCGGGCCCAGCACCTCCACCGCGCATCTGTCTAAACAGGGCCCACTGGGAACATCCAGGGTCCCACATATTTCTCTTTGTGAATCACCGCCCTCCATTTCTCTCCTTCGGAACATATCCCACCACTTCAAGTTCTTCCTTCGTCCACTCCTCTCCTTTCGGAGAAAGCTTCCTGTCTCTGTTTTTCATTGTGCCACTCCGATCCCTTACCGAGGGCCGTCTCCTCAGGAAGCCGTCAGCAGAGACCCAAGAGCTGGAGCAGAGGCTTGAGCCGGACAATCTCCGCTCCCCGTCCCCAGGACCCCGCGCGGGAGGATGGCTCTCCATTTCACTCACCATGAGGCCTCCACGCTCGGCTCCCGTCCCTGGCCTCATCGTCTGGCTCAGACTGCTCCGCCGGCGGCCACTGCCGCTACATATACCAACAAGAAGCGATCTGAGTGGCTGGCGCCCGCTGGGGCCAAAGGTTAAAGGCTGCCCGGCACTACGGGGCGGGATCAGCGGGGCCAATAGGCTGACAGGCTTTCCCGCTGTCCAATCAGAGTGCGCTGCTGACACGCAGCTCTGCGGCGATTCGCCCCCAGCCTCAGCCTCACTCGGCGTCGCCTGCATGGAGGGGGGATAGGGGGACGGAGGAAGTTTCTGCGCCGAGTCCTCTGCCGGAAAAACTCCACCAACTTCCCCCCGGGAAGGGAAGACAACCGTGTCCCAGCTCTCCGAGCTTTGACCGCCTCACCCCGTAGGGGGTGGGGCAGTGGGGACCTGCCACCTTAACCCCCCCGCCCGAGTTACGTACGCCCCACAAACCTGAGGCCACCGGGGGTGGGGTGGGGTGGGTGGGGTAAGAGGCTTCTAGCGTTAGCGAAGGCCCGGGCCCGACGCGCGCGCGCGGTGCTCGAGGCGGAGGGGAGGGGGCGGGGAAAGCCAAAGGAGGGGTCCAGAGGAGAGGGCTCGAGCTCCGTACGCACCAGCTGGAGAGCGCGCGCCTGGGCGGGAGGGGCGGGGGTAGAGGAGGCGTGTCGAGCAGCGTGGAGGGAAGTTGTGGTAGGGGCGGGGAGAACAATGCGAAAGGAAACGGGGTGGGAACTTAAGGCGAGGCGAGAGCGCCGGCTGGTGAGCTGCCGTTAGTGAGGGAAGCCGGGGAAGAGTGCAAGAGTAGAGGGCGAGAAGGGAGAAAGCAGATAGGTTCGGGAGTGTTAATCAGGCGTGCACAGGCGGGCGCTAGGACCGGGCTTCAGAAAGATGCAGCTTTGGGGCTGCCGGTGCCCGCGCTTGCCTGGCGGTGACGCGGCAGAGGCGGAGGTCTCTGGCCGAGACGAAGCACTGCAGAGAGAGGAGACTTGGCTACTACTGCCTTCGGCCTCGGCTCGCCTCCGGCCGCGCGCTCCCTTGCTTCCCTTCCCTCCTAGTGTCTGGGCGTCGTGCTCTGGTCCAGGGGTGTCCAGCCTCTCATCGAGCCCCGTGGCACCTTTGCCGCCCCACCGCGCACCCTTGCGCACCCCTGGGCGCCGGGGCCAGATGGTGCAGGCCTTTGGGGAAGCCGGCCGCTGGTTGGCTGCTGCGAGCTCGGGGCGGGGCGGGTGGGAGACACTGCACCTCCGCGCGTCTTGGTGTCTTTCCCGCCATGTCGTTCACCGAGAGCGCGAAGCGCTCCTCTTTGCAGCGCCGACGCCGCGGCACCCCTGTCCCTTTCGCTCGGCCGGTGTTACCAGCCTTTACTCAAGGGGACAGTTGGGGTGAAGGTGAAGTCGGCGAGGAGGAGGGATACGACCAAATAGCCCGCGACCTGCGGGCAGAGTTTTCTGCTGGGGCGTCGTCGGAGCCTCGAAAGGGCTCGCTGCTGCCGCCGGAGAGGGACGGGTCTCCAGTCCTGCTTGATAAACGCAACGGCATCTTCTCGACGGATGTGCGCCAAACCCAGGCTCGGCGGTGGCCGGTCCAGGTCCTCTCCATTCTCTGTTCGCTGCTCTTCGCGGTCCTCCTCGCTCTCCTTCTCGCCATCGCCTACCTGATCGTAAAAGGTACTGAAGGTCAGGCCTTGAAAAATCTGCCCAGAACACGTTGGGCCTGGACATGTCTCTAGCCTTCACCCTTCTCCCCAACAAAGGCAGGCGAGCTGGTGGCCGCTTTCACCCAGAGTCCTCGACTGCACCTTTCTTAGCTCTCCTCCGTTTTTCCTCACTTTTCTTGAAGGTGAACGGATGTCCCTGGTCCATGATCAGGAGACCCCCTTTTTTAAAAAGGACGTTACGTTAAACAAGATTTTAGAGTCAGTGAACACTTGAGGCGAAATTAAAACGCAGAACAACCATTAAAAGACGGTGAAAAGTGTGTGTAATTAAAATAGACTATACGTGTTCAAAGATTTTAATTTACAGGTGGTTAAAGATGTGCTATTCATCAATTCCTCTGCACACTCACAGAATTCCTGAAGGACAGGGATTTCCATCCCACAGTCCTAATTTCTACTTTTATAGGTAAAATAATTAGCCCTTCTCGGTATTGTATTAGGTTTGCAACCGATTGTAGCGAAACAGTTCTGTTGTAGGAGCTAGTCTGCAATAGAACTTTATCGCTCTCTGATTGATAGTTTTATTTTCCTGTGTCTGACCTTGACATATGGGCCAGATTTGAAAAGAAAGAGATGTGCCTTGAAAGGTTTTTCAAAGTTTATAGGGATGTACCATGTAGTCACAGTGGAAAGAATCAGACCTGCATTTAAGTCTCAGTTCTCACTCCTGTGTGACTTTGGCAGTTATTGAAAAAGAACAATTAAAGCAAAACTACCTTTGTTGTATGAAAAACATGCAACACCTTGTCACTCAAGTAATAGTTTTAGTTCAAAAAATATAATTAAATTTGTTTAATTCTAGTTTTTATTTTTCCTTGTTGCTTTCAACAGGACTAGTGGGCTGCAGGTGGCATGTAACAGCTTACTTACAATGTTTGATTTTCAAAGGAAACAAGTTGGCAAGTTTTAACTAGTCATACAATGATATTGGTTGTAAACTGTCAATGTTAAATATCTCTGTGCCTTGTCATTCCCTCAATCCCTCTCCTCCCTTTTTCACTGCAACTCAGAGATTTATCTTATAAGTAGTTTATTTCTCTTTTGCTCTGAGAGATGCCTTTTTTTATCATAAGTCACAAAACCTGGAAGTACATTGCAGAAGACTGAACTGTGCCTATTTTGGAGAATGGAGAAAGAGACTGAATTTAAAACCTAGTGTGCCTTTTCAGTTTGCATTACATGAAATCCCTTCACAACAACCTCAGGGAAGAAATATTCGCATATTCATATATATGGCAGTTGGACTCTACAGCCCTTTCCACAACACAGTGTCTTTCCAGTCTTTGAGCTAATGTTCAAATTATCTTTTTTACCCAAGCTCTTTGTATTTACAGAGTTACATGCTGAGAATTTGAAGAATGAAGATGATGTAGACACTGGATTATTAGGTATGTACTTAATTGTCATTTGATTTGATTTTGAGCTCACTGTTTTTCCAGATCATGTTTAAACTACAACAATTTGGATAAAATACTTAATATATTCCCTTGTGCAATTTTCCCAGTCTTAATCTTTTCATTTGCATATGTGTGTGGTAAATTTTATTTGATTTTCTTTTTATATACGTATAGGGTATACACACATATACACCCCATACATATGCAAAAAGAAAATATATACATATACACACTGGAAATATATTTTAAATACAACTGTATGTGACAAAAACCCAGAGAATACTTAACATTTTCTAAGTGCTGGAAGAGTCTCCCTGTACCTCTAACCAGGAATTACAAACAAGTAAAATTAACTTCCTCACAAACTTAGCAAAGATAACATCTTAAGCAGACCTCAGGAGAAATTTAAGTTCAGATTGTCTTATAAGTAACTTGTTTTTTAACAAATGTAAAAAGCATCGGACATACTTGCACAGTTTAATGATAACTAGGGAAGTTATCATTAAAAGTCATTCAAGTCAGACCTGAGTTTCTATAGAACGTTTGTTGAATGCTTTAATGAATTTTTTCCAGTGAAAAATTTGCGGGTTATTTATCTTGTATTTCTTTCTCTCTGCCCGAATGATTTTAAAAAGTTCAGAACTTTACCTGTCTGGCATATTTATTCTATTTGCTATAATTTATTTGATTAATCCCTCTTGGAGGAAAAAAATGATATAGATCCTATCCTGCCTGTCACCCCCTCCTCCAATCTTAGCAAACTGTTTACCTCTTCAAGGCCAGTGTCCTCAAGTTGATACAAAGTATAGTCTACCTGATTTTGCAGAAGGGGAAACATTTATCTTCAAATTCCAAACAAATTATTTTTGCTACATATCCCATGAAAACTTGTCTGTGCTGTTTTCAACTTCTTGCAGGAGAAAACATATTTTTATTTGGTTACTGGTTTTTTGTTTTGTTTTTTTAGAGAGAGTGGAAGGGGAGGAGGTAGAGAGAGAGAGAGAAACATCGATATTGAGAGAGACACATTGACTGGTTGCCTCCCGCATAGCCCTGGTCGGGCGGGAAACCTGTAGCCCAGGCACATGCCCTTCACCAGAGTCAAACCTGTGACCCTTTGGACTGGTGGGCTGATGCTCTAATGCTGAGTCAAATTGGCCAGGGCTAGTTACTCTTTTTTTTATCAGTGTATGTTGTATCTCTAAAAAAAAAAACAGCCAAGATTACATTTATTGATATGTCAGCTCTTGATGCAGTTGTGAAATTAACATGAATTCTAACTTGCTATTTAAAAGTTGGCAAGATTTCATTTTTATAGAAAGAATGAATGGCACTTGTCATCTGAAGGAATGGTTTGTTCAGTATCAAAAAGAAAATAATAGGGCTTTGTCATTGCTATGCTTGGTTTTCCACTTCTAGTTAAAATAGTCTGGTATTGCTTTTAGGTATGCTTGGTAGATATTTGACACCAAATAGGAAGATCATTATCTAAATCTTAACTAATGACATGAATTCACTTTCAAGATTCAGGAACAATCTCAGGAGTGAGGAGAAACTGCTGTGTCTTTGTGGCAAAAAAAACACTGAACAATAGTTATGCCAGAATAAAGATCCTTATTTTGAATCATTACTCCAGTGTTGAAATGGACTAATTCAATCATTTGAATTAATTTCCTGCGGATTAATTTTAAAACTAGCATAATTATACTTAGAGCAAATATACATAAGATGTGTGATAGAGAATGTTCATCTCTAGCAGGAGAATTAGGATTCTTAAAAAATCTTATTTCAGAGAAGCAGTGTCAAGATGATTAAGTTCTTACAAGGTGGAGGTGACGTGAGGTGACACTTGCCCTTACATTGTTCTCAGCTGGAATTTTCACTTGTTGGGAGACAAATACAAGTTAATGTCTTTACAGAATAATGTTTTGAACTGACTACTGGCCTCTAGTTAAAAGTTCACTTAGACAGCTGGTAGTTGAAAAGATAAGCCAGTTCTCTCTCAACTTGAGGCTTGCATCCAAATCACAGAATTGATTAATTCTAATTGTTGCATTAGCTTACCCCTGAGGAAATGCTTCCGAAATTACATCCTGCCTCTTTAAAATATAAAAGTTTTCACATAAACAATCCAGAATCTTTATTGTTGAAGTCATGTATAGAAAAGGCAGCAGAATGCAGCCTTTTATTAGCTGATACTAATTTGTTCTGTTTCAGTTGTATTTATTTTGCCTTATTTGCTAGGAATGTTATAGCTAAATGTGATGTTTTATTGTTTTATGTATTACCTTCTTTTTGTCATAATTACTATTGCCCATATGTGTTGTTATCAACATATTTCATTGACTTATGTTTAAATTTTATTGCAGACTGCCTCAGTTCTTTAAAATTAGGTTGGCCTTTACTTATTTATTTTTGAAAGTAGGTTGGATTTTAGAACAAATAATGTGGGTCCAGTAACTACCATGAAAAAATTTTCTTTCTAGACAGATTGATAAAAACTGCATACTGTATGTAAATCTTTTACTGTAAATAAGTCCTAGTCTGAAATTCACATAGCTTAGTAAGAGCAGATTATAGCAATGATTTTCATTATGGTATGTGTGAGAATCACCTGGACTTTCTTTTGCAAAACACCTCTAGATTTTGTTTCAGCCATTTTTTTTCAAGTGAGAAATACTTTTGCAGGTCCAGAATCTCTCATTTTTAATTTGTTAGGAGTAAAGTCTTAGAGAGTTGACAGATGACAGACTAACAAGAAACAGTGTGTAAACCCAAATGCCTGTTAAAAATCCTGACTTCCAAAGGAGCTAAGAAACTGCTGTTCTCTTGCCATCTGCCATTCTCTTGTCATCTTTGTTTATTGAAATAAGTCTTTATGGGAATCACTGTTTATAGTTTTTTATGTTGGATTGTCCTAGATTGTTTATTTGGTAAGAATTTTACAAACATTACTTATATTAGTGATAACGGTGGAACCGGAGAGTATTGAGCCTTCTCCAAGCCACGTGGCAAACACCACCAATAGTGTGGAACTGTGGCTCTTTCCAAGGCCACAGGTCTGTGGCCTGCAGATGTGAGTCCTCACATCTTCCTGTTTGTGGACTGGTTTGGTGATCCACTGGGTGTCAGAATTTCTTCTGATAGCCTTATGGAATATATCAATGAGGATAACCTAAAAGAATTTGTACATGGAATCTTCACCAAGCCAGTAAGAATTCAGGACTCTCAGAGACCCACAGTGGCGTCCAGCTCACTCCTCAGCAACAGACTGAAGGCTTCGAGCAAACTTTTGCTGGTTAACTCCATGATGAGCAGGCTTGCTGTAGGTCACACTCTTAGGAACAGGGCACATACAGCTACCATGGTGCACACGAATCTAATATATGATGTAACCTTGCTTGGCCTGGTATCCCAACCCATGCACTCTATCTGCCTGGGTGGGCCAGGGAGCTCAGAGAGCTGCCCACATGAGTTACTACTGAAACATTTTGCATTCTAGTCAGGATGGCCTTTCAGATTTAGCATCTTCTAGCCACAGGACAATCTACTGTTTCTATGACCCACTCAGGGCAGAGGCATCTGCAAGTTTAGCTCTGGGCCCATCTGCCAAGGCACTGTACATAGCTATAATCCGTCTCTGGTGTTGTGTGCTCTTTTCTTGATGGCTGCCAGGAAGTCCCAGGAGCACTCCCTCTCCCTAAATACACCCCAAGTGCAGGCATCACACATAACCCACTTTCTTCAAATGGAGGGAATCTTGATCACCTAAAGATAAAGCCCTTATTCTCTCCCTGTTCTACACAAACATTTTATCTATACCCGAGTCAATTTACTCTTCAAGACATTTTGAGTTTACCCCCCTGATTATATCTATCCCCCTAGTTCCTTTAATTGCAACATAAAAACAGAAGAGGCACTGAGGCTACTTCTTTTTTTTTTTTTTTTGCCACATCCTCCTTCTGGGGCAATGAACACAAAGTCCATTATCTCTTTAAAAGGGAGTAAGGGAAAGGGAACCATAAGGAGAAACAAAATTAGTTTAATCTTTCAAAAATACTTTGCTACAGTTTTTCTTAATGCTTTATTGCCCTGAGTTTGTCTTTTATCAGTTTTACCAGTCTATTAGTGGACTTCAGATGGTTTATAAGCAGTCTAATGTCCATATTTCTTACCTGCTTCTTGCTAAAATAAAGGCATCTTTGGTTGTGCAGGCAGGAAATTTGGTAATTAATAAGTCATTCTCTATTGTTTACTCAACCTCTCCTTCCTCCCTGTGCTACTGAGGCCTGGAACACACAATCAGTAGTGGTAACTTAGTCAACTCCTAAGAGGCAGTTTAAATGTGTATCTAAAAACCTTCAAATTAATGTATTCCCTCTATTTTGCCTGTGTTTATTCCCCGCCATTCTTCTAATCTTCAACCCTTTCTCCTTTCATTCCCCTAATGTAGTCACCATGGTTTTGACTTGATTTGAGAAAATGCAGGTCCAGTCTGACTGAAAATAAAATTTAGGATCCCAACCCATTTATAAAATGGGAGTTAATTTTTGTTCATATACTGAGCAAGGTTAAGAATCAGATTAAGCTTATGATGTTCATAGGAAAGCTATAAAGAGTAAACACTCTAAAATTGATTCATATGTTAAAAGTGCATGGTATGGAAAGAAATCATTTAGTGCTAAAGTAGTAAAAGACAGCAAGCTGTGATTCACAGAGTTATATGGAAAAAATGTTAACAGTTAAGTGTTTTCACCATTTTTTAATAGTTGAGTTTTATAAAACTGAAGATGAGTTATCTTCTAAGATGAATTTTTACTTGTTTCCAAATAAATTATAATTGAATTAAAATACTCAACAGACTTCCAGTTATGCTTCAGTATTATTTTAAACTTCAACATGGGTTAGCTTATACTAAGCTCTAATCTCTTACATCACGTATGATTCAGAGGATCAGAAATACACATGATCTGTATGTGAAGATTTTGGTTTAATTTAAATCGTTATGGTGTTAATAATTCAAGTTTTTTTTTCCCCTCTTTCTTCTCATTAAGGATTCTGGACTCTACTTATAATGTCCCTAACTGCTGGGTTCTCCTGCTGCAGCTTTTCTTGGACAGTGACTTATTTTGATTCTTTCGAACCAGGAATGTTTCCTCCTACTCCTCTTTCACCTGCAAGGTTCAAGTAAGCATACCTGTTTCTTCTTTCTTTTTAACCCATTCCAACTCTCATGAAAATACTAAAGCAAATAAAAGCAAGAGGCTGCTTATTTGGAAGATAATATATTCAGGCCCCAGTCTTTATAAAATATAATGACACAGGGTTTTAGCATGGCTCAGCCTTTAGATAAATGGAAAAAGAGTATTTTAAACTCCATACATAGATAATGCAACGGATTTTTAAAAAATAAATTCAAGAAATGAACTAAGAAGAAACTTAAATGGTTATTTGTCCTTTAGGGATGGCATTTCATTTAAAACACTTTATGAAGGCTAAATTAATATCAGCAATGTGAAACTTTTACTAGATGCATATATAAATGGTCAGACTTGTGACAACTTAATAATTGGATTGGGCTGTTCCTCATATTTAAACTTTGTCCAACAATTAGCAAGCATTTATGACACCCAATTTATATGTCTAGACTAGATTAGATCCACTTCATAGTGGTCTCTCTTTTCTGTTTCAAAGAGTTTCAGAAAATTCAGTAGGCAGTGTTCCCTAATCAAGTTTATTTATTCCAGGAAAGCTCAGATTTTAAATATAAATTTCCAGATAAGTGCTTCTAAGACATATATTTTATTATACAAATTGTGGTTGTTGGGTGGGGGGAGGGTGAAAGATGAAGAGTAGAAAATAAATTCTGTTAAAGATACATATGTTATCAGAGTATTATAGTTGTTACTATTGTTGTTACTGCCAGATCTAGCCCACCTAATGGACAGCTTGTAGAGATCAAATAAGAAAATCTATTTGAGGGACTCTAAATATGAAGTTTAATACTAATAGTAGTTGTTAATAATCATTGTTACTACTGGCCTTTATTAGTAAAAGGGAGTATTTTACTCATAGTAAACTCATTTTTATGTCTTACAAATATATCTATAAAAATTTTGGCTTCAGTGTAAATGAGTGTGTTTGTGTGTGTGTGTGTGTGTGTGTGTGTACATTTAAAACATCTTAATAAATCTTTATCTGTAGTATCTGGAACATAAGTCTTGTACTTGCCCATACATTTTATGTTTTTGAGATGGATAATTCATAATCTAAATTGACTAAGTTGTACCTAACAGTGCGATAAATCCCATACATGGGTACCATTCAGTTGGAAAGTTTATTTTGCTAAGTGATACAGTGTTCAATTCGAATGCATATTTTATTATTGTCCATTGACATCAATTACTTTAACAAGGGGTGTGAGTCTAATATAGATAATATCATGACATTTTATAGTCACAAAAATCTTAAATCTCCTTTTTTTTTCTTTAACAACTTATATCTCACTTGTCCCCTGAATTCCAGCCCTGCATTTCCAGCTATTTAATAGATCTTGCAGCCTAGATTTTAGAAAGCACCTTGCACTTAGAGATATTAAAACTCTAAGTCTATCTTAGCAGTATCCACCCGCTTACCAAGGCTAATGAAGTCTGTCTCCCAAGTATAGCACAACAGTGCTTCCCCAATTGACCCTTTTCTGCTTTTCCAACTTCAGGTATTTCTCCAACACACCCTATACTATAGTTACATATTAGGTTACCTTGGCAACCCCAAATAAATTACTTACTTTTGAGATGCCATGACTTTACTTGTACAGCTCTCACTTCCTGGAATGTCATTTTCCCTCTCAGCTTCTCTTCCATCACCACCAGAATTCATAAGCCTCATAGATGTTAGAAGCTTCTGGAGTTACAGAAAAGCATTTCATTGTTCTCTTAAAGATCTGGAATTCTGAGGGCATTTAACTAATTTCTTAAAAATTATCTTTGCATGTTTTAGAAACTAGAACCAGTAGCGATGGACAATTTTCATTGTATTTATTAATCATTCAATTTTAATACGAGATAGTGTCATATCAGAAACTTAGATTAGATATTTCTTAATACAGCCCTAAAAAAGTTTTTAAATATGTGCATTGCATATAATATATTTGAATTTCTTTCAGTATATAAGTAGGGGTAAGTTAATTTTATAGATGATAAGCTATTAAATAGTTCATGAGAGTTAACCTATAATTTAAAGATAGTGTGTTAACAGAAGCACAGACCCAAAGGCATTAATAAGCATGGTGATAGTTGATCTTATATTAACAGAATAAGACAGACAAAAAAAGGCATATAATGTAGTGATAATTGGTGAAATTGAATTCATAGTGAAAACCCTGCCATCTAGTGCTTGTGGAAAATCATGCAATTGCTTCAGAAATGTCAGAGTAAGTGTATTCTCTAAGTCACCAGTAGAGTGAGTACTTGTACAGGGAAACAACTTTATCTTTTGAGAAAGTTAAAATCTGCAAGCTTTATTTTCTTTTTTTTAATCCTCAGCCGAGGATATTTTTCTATTTATCTTCAGATAGAGTGGGGGAGAGAGAGAGACAACATTAATGTGAAAGAGACACATTGACTGGCTGCCTCCCACACTACCCCAGCCAGGGCCAGGCTCAAACCAACTGCAACTGAGGTACGTGTCCTTGACCGGAATCAAACCTGCAACTGATTGGTCCTCAGGTCAGTGCTCTAACCACTGAGCCAAACCGGCCAGGGCTTCAAGCTTTATTTTCTAAGAAATTGAATTGATAATTTTATTAATTTGCAACATTATACTTTCATAAATATTTTTGTGATAAGTTATATATTCTTTTATTAGCTAAAATAAACATTGATATTAGTACAAGTGTTTTCCCTGATTATATAAAACTACAGAAGTTCTTTTTTGAAAATTCAAAACACAAAAAGAAATAAAACAAAAACCCATTATCAGGGAAAGTAACAGTCAATATTTTGATGTATAACTTTCCATTCTTTGCATATTTTATTTTTATTTTTTTAAATCCTCACCCAAGGGTATTTCTCCATTTATCTTCAGATAGAGTGGGAGGGAGAGAGGGAGAAACATCGATGTGAGAGAGAGACATCAAATGGCTGCCTCCCCCATGATCCAGACCAGGGCCGAGGACTGAACCCCAAACAAGGTACATGACCTTGACCAGAATCGAACCTGCAGCTCTTTGGTCTGCAGGCTGATATTTTAACCACTGAGCCAAACCGGTTAGGGTCATTCTTTGCATATTTTAAAAATTGAAATTGGGCCCATTGCTACTATACCATCAGTAGTATATTCTGATGCAGACTGTTGATCCCACACAAGAGTATTCCATCCCACAGGCTAAACTAGGCCCCCAGCAAGATGCAGAATTCTAAACTCCATAGGGAACACCAGTAGTGAAAACCCAGAAGACCATCCTAATGTACCCCTGATGGGTCACTGAGGGAGCCCACAGAGTCACACTACCAATAAATATTAGCTCATCCTTCCTTCTCTCCTTCCTGGTTATTTCCATCCATCTGGACTTTTCATCAGAAAACGACCTTTTCAAGCATAATTACAATCTTGCTGGGAACCATACCTATGTGTCTCTTCATTCGTGTAACTGAAAGATTCCCTTCCTTAGCAGTGCTAGAACAGATTGGCTCCTCTTACTAATGGGACCTAAATACTTTGATCTGAAGAAATTAGGGTCATTGGAATACTCTTCTAGTGATTTTTTATAAAAGGCCCCTATACATGAGTGACCCAGCATTTGTGATAAAAGGCATAGCAGAATCCTCAGGATCCCCACAATTGGGCATTTTAAATAATGTGAACATTTCATAGATTTGCAAACTGGCAGGCTTTCTTCCATAGTGTTTGTACCTAGGGACAGTGAGTATGACAACAGTTGTAGCTGAGGTCAGTGACCTGCTTTGATGAACCAGTAACAGCAAAGAAAGGGCTACCCCATTTGATGCTCATGAAGAATTTTAGGTAATGCATGTAGAAATCAGAGTCTACCTGTCTTGATGTTTCTAATGAACCAGTACCTCTGCACTAATTACTTTGCCTTCATTCCTCATGCAGCCTCACATCCTTCCCCATGGATTCATCTGTCCTTAATAGCCATTTGTTATATGTAACAGGCAGAACAGGACCAGAGTCAGAGGTGTGCTGCCAGAAAGCTTCCAAGCATCCAGTTAGCTCTCTGACCTTGCAGATAAGGACAAATGGAATGGCTTGCCCCAAATCACACAGTAGTAGTGGTGGACCAGTTTTTCCAATGCATAGACAACTCTTTTTTCCTACTCCAGGAGCCTTCTCTATGCCTGTATTTCTATATTAACAAGTAAGGTGTGCCCCTCCCCTGAGAACCAAAAGTGTTATTTCAGACTAGTGGCAGTTGAGTGCCTGCTGTGTGTAAGATCTTTGAAAAATAGCTGAGACTACAGTCGTCCCTCACCACTTGGTGCTTCGACTTTTGCGGCTTCACTCTATTACGGTTTTTTCAAGTATAGTATAGTATAGTATAGTATAGTATAGTATAGTATAGTATAGTATAGTATAGTATTTGAAAAAACCGTGATAGAATGAAGTCACAAAAGTCAAAGCACGAAGTGGCGAGGGACGACTATATATAAATAAAGAATCCTACTTCGCAGAAATTCATTTATCATGGTAGAGTCTGGAACTGATTAACCACAGTAGATGAGGGCCGACTGAATAGTGTTTGAAAAAAAACTGTGATAGAGTGAAGCCACGAAAGTCGAAGTGCGAAGTGGCGAGGGATGACTGTATGTAAATAAAGTATCCTACTTTGCGGGAATTCATTTATCGCAGTAGAGTCTGGAACTGATTAACCACGATAAATGAGGGCCGACTGTATATAAGAAAACCTTTTGGTTTTTATTGATTTTTTTTAGAGAGGCAGAGAGAGAGAGAAACATCTGTTTCCCCCTATGTGACCCCTACTGGGGATGGAGCCCACAGCCTGGGCATGTGCCCTGACCGGATATCGAACCGGGACCTCTCAGTCCATGGGACAGGGCTCAATCCACTGAACCACACTGGCTGGGTGAAAAAAAGCCTTAATGACCAGTGTGCAGCATGGGTTTTTCAGCATCAATGAGTATCCCCTGAGCATGTGCAAGGTACCAGGAACTGTTCTCAGCCTCAGTCCTAGGCAGACAAGGCAGACAGTGCTACTTTGGTAGATCTTAACATTTTTTATGGAGGAGATAACACAATGCAGAGAACTTTAGGAATACAGCTCCCTCCTTTTACTTATGAGGAAAGGGACTTGCCCAGGATAGCATGGCTTGTTAGTGACAGAACCAACTAGAATCCAGGTCCCCAACTGCTGTTCAAGTGCCTACCCTCTACATCTACACAGTGTTCCATTTTCATATATTTTTCTGCTACACTCAAATTAACTGCTCCTTTTTGAAGTCTGCTCTGAATAATGTTCTCAACACAAACCAGTATTTAGGTAAATGACCAGAGTTTGACTTTCTGCCCTAATTTGAAATAAGAAATTGAGAGAAAATGTTTAAACATTAAGACTCAGACCTGTTGATTAGGTGGTATACTACTTAACAAACCACATAAAGAACCTAATTTGAAAGGGTAACAGCAAGCCATGCAATCTCAAGTCTCTGGAAGAAAACCATCCTCCTAGTTTTTAATTTCAAAAATGATGACAATGACACCAACATAATTTTGTTTTGTTTTGCAGGCAAGAAATGTTTCTGTTGAGTCGGCTGACAAATTTTAATAAACATATTGAAGTGCCATATATGATGGCTAGAAAAAATTGAAATTGGCGTCACAATATACATATTGTTTTATAATTCAGTTTTTATTTAACATTAGGTTAGGACATATTTCCATTTAGTATTTCTTTTGAGTTGTTAATGTTTTGAGTATACTTTAAAGACCAATTATCATATATATCAACTTATTTTTTAAAGAAAATCTAATATAAATGGTAGCTGGATTCTAAGATAATTTATTGAATAGGGATCTGCTGAACTAATTAGAAACTAAAGAAAGGCAAGATAATTAGCATATCAGAAAATGAAGATTAGGGTTATTAAAAATATTCCCTCTTTCTAACTTCATGAATATTAAACATGAAGAGAGTAAAATAATCCTGTCTAATTGGTAATTGGTTTACTTAACAAGCAATCTTTTGCTCTTCTTTGCAGATTTAAACACATGGGCTTTTTTAAAAAAAAAAAACTAATTAGAAATGGAAAAAAATTGGTTGTCAATTTGTTGTGTTTCCTTGGAAACATAAACTCCTTAAGGGAAGGAAACAAATCTTTGTTGATATTTAGATAATATTAGATGACACATTTAATGAAATTAGCAATTTGGATCAATAATATATTAGAGGAGATTAAAAATAAAATCCTATTTTGTTTTTATTAAAAATGTTTTTATATTACGTCTTTTATATTTGTTAGATATTATCTTAGTTCAGTCTGCTATAACAAAGCACCATAAACTGAGTGGTTATAAACAACAGAAATTTATTTCTCATAGTTCTGGAGACTAGAAGTCCAGGATCAGGGTGCCAGTGCGGTCAGGTTCTGGTGAGGACCGTCTTCAAGGTTGCAGTTGGCCTCCTTGTATCATCACAGGCAGAGAGCAAAAAGAGGAAGCGAGCTAAGCTATGTTATGACTCTTGGCAAGGGCACTACTTTCATGCAAAGTTACTGCATTCATACAGAGCCCAGAGCTTGCAAGAATCTTAGAGTTCTTTCTAGGCCAGGCTGATAGCAGTACCAGAACTTTTATTTAAGTCCTGACTGGGGAGAAAGTTAGGTATGGATAGATGTGCCCTTGAAGTTTCAAGTACATACTAGCTAACCCACTTCCTCTTTGTTGTGAAATGAATCAGTAGGAGGAATTTCACTAACTGAAACAGCATCGTTTTATTGACAGTCAAAGGCATTCACTGTGAGGTTTTGCTACATGGCAGTTTTGCCTGTACAATCTTGCCAAATCCAATCAAAATCTGGTTTTAACATCTCACTGTCTTTGTTCTCTCCTTCGTTGTTGTCTTCCATTGACCACCTTCTCCACTTTAGACTGCACTCCACATTTCACATTGCTTGTGCACAAGCCCCATCTAGTGGTATGGTGATTTAGCTGCAGGATTATAGTTAGTCAGCATGCTAAAAAAATATAACAAAAAACAATTATAATAGGTACCACGTAGGGTAGAAATGTTAATTTATAGTCTAGAAATAAAGTTAGTAGGAAAATGATAATATAAAGTGATGGGTCATTAGTTTTCTAATTAAGAGTCAAAATGTTTAGTAACTGATATGAAAAATAGTGAAATAAGTCATTAAGTTTGTCTACTTTATAGTTAATGTACAAACCAGGGGCTATCTGCTGCCTTCCTGATGCTTTTGGTCTGTTTAGTCTGAATCCCTTTGAGTTGTATACCTTTCTACTTCTTCTTCCAACAATAAATAGTATTTGATAAATATCAAAATATTTGATTTCAAAAAACCCATGCCCTCAATTTAAATTAAATTTACTTCTATGCAGCCTTATTTGAAAAATTATATTGCCTTACAATGCTATTTGAAATCTTCAGAGTAAATCAGAAATGAGAAAGAAAAGAGAATGTTTGATTTTCATTTGAATTGCTCTTTGGTAAACTTTTTGGTAATTATTTTACAGACTAAAAATTAACATGTAATCTGATATTCTCTTGCATGTGTTATTTCCTCTGTACACTGTTCCGGATGTAATCAGATGCTGAAATATTTAAATTTCCCTTACATTTGTGTGAACATGTGTTGTTACTATTATAGGAAGGAAGAAGACAATGAGAATAATTTAATGTGGATTTTCTGGAAAATTTGGAGTTTGGTATTATTATATTTTTTTCCTATTCAACATTACGTTTATTTTTCTGCTATTAAAGGGCATTGGGGACTTGACTTCTTGGACAATAAGAAGATATCGGACAAATAAAATAGCAGTGTAATAGAAAAGGGTTTGTGGGTTTTTAGGCAGTAATATAAGTCTTGTAGTTCAATACAAGTGGTTATTAGTATTTAAATTAGAAGTTTCTTTTCCAAGCACACTAAATTTAACATTGAGCACAATAAATTGACTCTAGTACTCTTTTATACAGATTTTGAAAAGCTGCCTCTTTGTTGAATCAAATTCTTTATTGCCACGGTCTGGTGAAACAGATGTCAGATGGCTAATTACAGTAGGAGAGAAAAGCTACTGACAAAGACATAGATCAAGAACTTGGCCTTGATATTTGAGTATCACAGTTTTATTATCTAGGGACTGAGGCATCAGTTGCAATGCTGTCACTATTAATGACTGCAGTGCAGCATCTTGAAGTGAAGGGTTAAAATTATTTGCATGTCTTACAAAATGCATTCCATTACTGTTCTGATTGGAGGCTTAAATAGATATAACAAAAGATATTAACTATTAACTATTATTCTTGGCCTCCTTGTAATTTTCATAAAGTAATATAGTTAGTTTTTGCTTTGCACCTGTTTGCTATGGCTTTTGCTTATGCTAATTTACTATAAGTGTTACATATGGGCTACTGAAAAGGCACAGATGTCCACATGTACTGAACAGCTACTGATAAGATACCTGAGAGAGAACACTTGCCAGTTTTGTACGTGGAACCCTTTCTGTATGTTTAACAATCTCTGTAAATTATAATAGTCAGCCTGGTGTATCATAAAGGGCTTATACATCACAAGAGGTGGCTTTCAAATCCAGCCTCCTCCATATACCAGCAGAACTTTCGATCGAGTCAGTTAGTGTCTTTCTGAGCCTTAATTTCTTCCTCTCTAAAATGGGTTAAAAGCAGTGATCTACCCTCCTAGGCTATAAGTATAAGTTGACTAGTTAAAGCAACAGATATATCAGATGATAAAGCAGACGTGGTTCCAGAGCTTTCCTTCCTTTTCAAGCTAGACATCTGACCATGGCCTGCCACTGTACGTCAGTTATCCTTTTTGGGGTAACTTAATTTTATCTTGAGATTTTATCCTTTCCATTTCTTTTTTTCCCTCTTTCTGTTTTTTTTGATATTAAGATGCCCTCTTTTTTGTGAAATAATGTTGACAAGTTGGCAAGATAAAAGTTTGGCGACAAAACACAGTGTCAGTTACTTTCTTTCTTTAAAAAAAAAAGTTGTTTTTTTTTAACTGACTCATGAAATTTAAAGGCTTGGGAACCTCGTTTTCCCACACCTTTTGTACTGTTTGCTTTAACTTTCTAGTGAATAAGGATTTTGTCTAATCAAGGTAGTGCCTGGCACAGGTAGATGTCCTCAGGCATTTTTCTACCTCGACACACTGGTGAATAAAGTTAAAATGTTTGATATTCTTCAATTTACAACCAAGTGGACTATTATATATAGGTAAAATAGACAACGGGTTAATATGAAGTTTCATCCAATCAGATATACCTTTATTTCTCTGACTGATTTAAAGGAATTGTAGTATGATAAGAGATATATAGGGTGTCCAAAAAAATGTGTATACAATTTTGAATAATTATAAAGCCAGTGTTTATTAAAATACATTTCATTTTCAAAATGTAATAGAATGTACAGACACCTTGTATATGTATTTTTTGGCACACCCTATATATTTAAAATATACATAATATGTAATTCAGTTTTAAAGACCATTGCTCATTTTTATGATATTTTAGTACCAGTAGGTCATTATGTTAGTTATTGTGACTCAATTAAAATTTCTGATTGGTAACATTTTAGATAAAGGACTTTACATATGGAGACATAATTTGCAGAATTGAGATCCAGAATGGATTATAAAGAGATGATTATGCTGCAGAAGAGGAAGTAGGACCAGAGAAGTTGGCAGTATGTATAACTAGGAAGCAAAATATAATGCTAAGGGAAATAGACTGGTTTTTAAAAACGAGGAAACCCTTAAAGTTGAAATTTTGTATTTCATTGTAACTGTTGTGTAGATTGATAAATGAACTTGCTCCATTAAAATGGTAGATATTTCAACTGATGTTTATTCATAATGCAAATCATTATACATATTACTGGGGCAATGGAGTAAATGCTCAAAATGTCCACCATCAGCTTCTATGTATTTTTAAGAATGATACATTACAGTTAAACGTTAAATAGATACGTTTATACTTTTTCCTTTCCTTTTGCATCAAAGTAAATGTTTGTCCAAATCATCTATATCTCATATTTACCATGAAATGTTGAAGTCAGTACACATAATGCTAATAACTTTGTTTTAATAGCATTTTCTATTTTTCTAAAACAATTTAGAAATTTATTAGCTAGGATAGTGACTATAATTTAAAATTTCTCCTTACTGATTTTTTAAATATAATTAATACATGCTCATAAAGGAACATATTTTATATAGGAACATGAAAAAATGAAACAAAAGTGTTTTATAAGTATATGTTCAATTTCCTTTGTTTAAAACTACATTTACTTTGTAGCTTTCATATAGAAAGTAATTGGGATAGATTTCTAAAGTGATGATCTACTTAGAAATGTTTTTTGCTAATTTATATATTTCCAAGAAGTGAGCATCAGTGCATTCATGCACTGTATAATCATCTTTCGATCAACAATGGACCATATACAGGCATACTTGAGAGATATCATGAGCTTGGTTCCATACCAATATACTCGCAACAAAGCAAGTGTTATAATAAAATGAATCAATCTTTTTGCTGGTAGAGGGTCTTGCCTTCAATTTGTAAAAATCTCAACATCTGTGAAGCTCAATAAAATGAAGCACAATAAAACAAGGTGTATCTGTATGATCCCATAATATTATAATGGAGCTACAAATTCCTATCATCTGGTGACATCATAGCTGTCATAATACAGTGAAATTCATTACTCATTGGTTTGTGGTGATGCTGGCATAAACAAACCTGTGTTAGTCATATAAAAGTATAGCACAAATTTTGATGTGTAGTACATGATACTTGATAATAAATGACTGTGTTACTAGTTTATGTATTTTTACTGTGTTTAGATACAAATAACTTTCCATGTGTCACAGTTGCCTACAGTATTCTGTACAGTAATATACTATACAGGTGTAGCCTAGCAGTATCACCCAGTGATACATTTCTCAAAACGTATTCCTGTTGTTCTCAAAAGATATTTCTATCGTTAAAGCCACACATGACTGTATTTAAGGCTTTTAGAATTAACAGGAGATCTAGCTAAAGATATTCTGATACAGTATGTCTGGGGTCTGAGATTCTGAATTTCTAAGAAATTCATAGGTGCTGCCTCTATATTACTGATCTATGGACTACACTTTGACTAGGAAGGCTTAGGACAGAATTCAGCAAACTTTCAGAGGGGCTGAGTAGTGAGTGCTTTTAGCTTTGTGGGCCATATGGTGTCTGTCACGACTCTTTGACTCTGCCATTGTAGCACCATAGCAATCTCAGACAATATGTAAAGGAACCAGTGAGACTATCTGTGTTCCAGTGAAAAGCAGTTAGCAAGACAGGCATATCATAGCTGGTCAATCCCTGCTTTAGGAAACCACACTGAAATTAGATATTTCTTAACAAAAGATTTCTAACTTTCAATAAAAATTACACATTGGCGCGCGTGAGTGCACACACACATACACATATATACATATTTTTTTATGGGGTGGGCTTGCCTGTTCATATACTTTCATTCTAATTGGTAAGTTTTATAGCCTTAAGGATATGACACACATTTCTAAAAATCACATTTTGATATTGAAAAATAATTATACCTAATTGATAAATTTTTTAAATTGTACTGAATATCTGAATTTTAATGGATAAATGATGATAAAGTAGTAATAAAAAGTCAGCTAAAAGGTATATTTGAACAAGCAGAAAAGCTCACAACTAACTTGAGGATGTTTTAAAACTGTAACAAAATGAGATATTTATAAAACCCATTGTATTTATTTTACTCACATTTTTTAGATTGTGAGACTACAAGTGACTCCCTTGTCAAGTCTGGGACATGTTTTTTAGGGTTAAGAAATATAGAGTAGGAGACAAGACAAGGAAAGTAATTTTAATTGCAATTTACAAATAGGAAAATCAAAATAAATCAAATTTTGTCACAGTTATGAACTATGAGAAAAAATAGTTTCCTTTTACGGTGCATTGCATAAAGAAAGATGTATGAAGTGCCAGCCCTATAACTTGCAAAATTCTAGAGGTAAAAGAAAGGTCAAGTAGGAGAGAAAGCCTCCTGGAGCAAAGCTAGTGAAATGTTAAAATTGCAGAAGACCTTGAATTCATTCTAAAATAGGCCAAGGCCTGTGGGGTGTTCCATATAAAGAGGATAATGAGGCAGAGATGAATCATCCAAACTAGAGTCCACAACCTTCGTAGTGTGAACTAGAATCTTGGCTAGCACTATTTATCTATCCATCTCCATCTCTTTCCCATTTTTTTTCTATGGCTATTCCAAATCTTAATCATACTACATTCTTGTTTTAAGTGGACCTCACTCCTACTTTGACTGAAGGGTCATTATGAGGGAACTTCCTGCTTCATCCTTCTCCCTGTCATGATTGCAAACTTACTTTACATCTACACTCATTATTCGACCCATTCCTCTTATCTCAGGGTGACGCGTCTTTCCACGTTCTCAGACTTTGTTTTACTTCCTGTGCTCTGGAGTCTACCTCCCCCAACACTGCAATTCCCTTTATCATACATCTTCAAACTTTCCCTTTAATCCAGTCTTCAATTTTCTTGTTAGAATATTTTTTACATATTCAGGTTTCTTCTATGTTAAAGAAAAAACCCTCATGCCCCATTCTTCCCACACCTAGAAATGAGTGTCTTAGAAGACTGGAAAAAAGTTAGTCCCTGTCTCTACGGTGATTGCAGTGCTGCCACAGGTGTCTTGCTATCACCTCTGCACTGGAATTTTTCTCCTTGAATTGACTGCAGATCTCTTAATTACAAAATTTGTTTTTCAATTCTGTATTTGAAATAGTTTATCATTCCTTTTTATTTATTTATTTTTTTGTTGTTTTTTATTTATTTTTGTTACAGATGTTTCTCCTTTTTTCCCCATTGACACACTCCTTCCCACCCCCACCCCCCACCCTGTCCCCAGCTTTGTTGTCCATATCCATCGGTTATGCGTACATGCATATAGGTTCTGTGGTTTATCTCTTCCTTCCCCTCCCACCCCCTCTTCTGAGGGTTGTCATTCTGTACCCTACTTCTACGTCTTTGGGTCTGCCCTGTTCCTCAGACTGTTATATTCATTATATTCCGCTAATAAGTGAGATCATGTGATATTTGTCTTTCTCTGCTTGGCTTGTTTCACTTAGGATAATACTCTCCAGGTCCCTCCATGTCATCTCAAAGGATAAGAAATCTTTTTTTCTTACAGCTGCATAGTATTCCATTGTGTATATGTATCACAGCTTTTTAATCCACTCATCTAGTGATGGACACTTGGGCTGTTTCCAGATCTTAGCATTGTAAATGGTGCTGCCATGAACATAGGGGTGCATATATTCTTTCTGATTGGTATTTCGGGCTTCTTAGGGTATATTCCTAGAAGTGGGATCACTGGGTCAAATGGCAATTCAATTTTTAATTTTTTGGTACATGCCCCTAGCAGGAACTGAACCTGGGACTCTCTGGTCCACAGGCCGATACTCCAACTGCTGAGTCAAACCGGCCAGGGCCAATTTTTAATTTTTTGAGGTAAAACACCATATTGTTTTCCATAGTGGCTGCACCAGTCTGCATTCCCACCAGCAGTGTACTAGAGTCCCCTTTTCTCCACACCCTCGCCAACACTTGTTGTTTGGTGATTTGTTGATGGCGGCCATTCTGACAGGTATGAGATGATACCTCATTGTTGTTTTAATTTGCATCTCTCTGATGATTCTTGATATTAAGCATTTCTTCATATGTCTGTCTCTTAGCCATTTGTATGTCCTGTTTGGAGAGGTGTCTGTTTGGTTCCTCTGCCCATTTTTAATTGGGTTCTTTTCCTTTTGTTGAGTTGTATGAGCACTCTATATATTTTGGAAATTAATCCCTTATCTGATGTATCATTGGCAATTATGCTCTCCCATACAGTGGGCTGCCTTTCCATTTTGACGGTTGTTTCTTTTACTGTACAGAAGCTTTTTAGTTTGATGTAGTCCCATGTGTTCATTTTTTCCTCTGTTTCTGTTATCATTTCTTTTTAAATGCTTCCTTTTTCTTAATTTCTGACACCACCCCCTTCTGTTTTCCTTTCTAGGTTTCTGATCACTCCCTCTCACTTGCAGAATCCCTGTTCTACTACTACTACTCTGTCGACTTCCAAGCCTATCTAGCCTGTCTTGAGCCTCTCGCCTTCAAACTTCCCTTTTGGTTTTCATTTGTAGTTCCTGTTGCTTGCTGGGAATTTTTAACCTGGCATCTACCTGAATTAGATTTTTCAGGTAGGTTAAAGAGTTCTGTAAATAAATAGTAGAGCCATGATTAAACCCCAGTGGAAAGAGCTTTTCAGATCCTTCATTCTAACCATACCAAACTCCTAACCATTGTCCCTTGCTTTGTACATATTACTTGTTTAGAATTCTAAATTCCTCATACTCAGTTATAGCTCAGATAGTAACTCTTATTAAAATCTCTCCCCTCTATAAGACACACAGCTCCTTTGTGTTTCAATAGTGCTGGCTGCGGAACTTGAATGCTTAGCACACTGTCACTAGACTTATCCTTAAGGGCAATACTGATTTTGCTCATTTCTGTATCTCCCATAACCCCTGATAGAATTCATTCTGTGAATTTTCGTGGAGTAAAAGAATGTAAAGAGAATTGAGAAAATAAAGAACTTTAGAGTGTAGCCCTGGCCAGTTTGGCTCAGCGGTTAGAGCGTCGGCCTGCGGTCTGGAGAGACCCGGGTTCAGTTCCCGCTAAGGGCACGTACTCCGGTTGCAGTTTGTCCCCGGCCCTGGTTGGTCGTGCGGGTGGCAGCCACTCGATGTGTCCCTTCACGTCGATGTTTCTCTCTCTCTCTCCCTCCCACTCTATCTGTACAAAAAAATGGAAAAATATCCTCGGGTGAGGATAAAAAACAAAACAAAAAAACTTTAGAGTGTAAAGTAAGGGGTGAATGTAATGTATGTTTATCTTTTCCCTAATAAGAAACATAATTTTCTCAGGGAGGAAAGCTTTCTCTGAAATTCTAACTCTTATTTCTTAAATGGCACTTATAAAACTCATTGGACTACACACAACTTTATCCTCTCCTGCAGTTTCTAATAAGTAATTTCTAGGACAATAGAAGCTGTTTCGTTTTGTATTTTGGTTTTGGGGTTAAGAACTTTTGATTCCAGATGAAGAACTGATAGTTGCTCCAACCAAAGCTTGTATAGCTTAAAATACTTTAGGAATTGGAGCTTTCTTGGCTACTGATAGAATGAGAAATAAAAGCCAGCTCAGATGTGCGAAGGTGGAATAGATTAGTATCAACCAGCTTATCCTGTCTCCTACTGAGACAGTCAGCTACAAACAAATAGCCAACTGGCGGACCTTAATACAACTTCTTATCTTGGAAGGTGTAGAGAGCTTTTTGCTTAGAACACAAGCAGTTGGCAGTGAAGTTACTGTTTTAAATTGCAGGACTTCTGTCATAAAAGTGCGTCCAAAATGTGGGAATATATGTGAGGGAAAAGTAATACAGGCATGAATATGATACAGGAATGAAGATTTCATGAGAGTAGAGTCCAGTATATAGTACAGAGATAGTTCAGAGTCAACCAAGGCTTAAGTAAAAACAAATAACAGGAAACATGAAGAGACCTACTTGAAACTGTTGGTGCTCTTAAATAAGAAAAGGCAATTTGTTTGAAACTTTTGGCAGTGGCTTTTTAATGGTTTAATATACGGTTCAAAAATAAGAGTATAGGTACTTATAGGTGTTTTGCTTTTAGAAGGAAGGAAGAATTGAAATAGAAGGTTGAAACAATTTTTTAAAATCCATAGCTAAACTTTTCTTTCTTTCCTATATATCATATAGTGGCTAACATTCATTGATCATTTGCTATGTGCCAGTCACCTGATCCTCATAGTGTCACTGGAGAATTGCATGGATTGCCTTTCTCCATCAGTTCTTACAGTATCTCGAGAAAAATTATTTTTTTTAAAATATGTTTTTACTGATTTTTTAGAGACAAAGGAAGAGAAAGAGAGAAACATCCATGTGAGAAAGAAACATCGATTGGTTGCCTCCTGCATGTCTTCTACTGGGGATTAAGCCCGCAACCCAGGCACGTGCCCTGACCTGGAATTGAACCAGGACGATGCTCAACTACCGAGCCACACTGGCCCAGTGAAAAATAATTTTTTGAGACTTGCACGGGAGCATAAGTGACTTTTATTTGCGTAGAATTATATCCTTCAGTTTGCAAAGTCCCAGTTCCCTTAATCCAGTCCTAGAAAAGGGGTAGCTGAGAATTCAGCAAGGCTAGAAGAGCCTGTATCCAGAGTTTCTGTTCCGTGGTGGAGTTGAGTCCAGAATAGCACCAGGCTAATCACAGTCCATTAGTCCATTGTGTGTGGGATCTACCTGGCCATGAGCCATGTGGGCAACTGTGGGAGCATGAGAACCCTGCAAGCCAGGAGCAGGGTGTAAGCAGCAAGTAAGCAAGAAGGGCAACAGGGCCAAGAGAGAGAACTCCTTTTGTTTAGGAGTTTAGATATCAAATCTTCCCACACTTGCAGTGGCCAATCCTGCTCTGGGGATTACCTGTTTCCAGGTGTGACTGATAGGTAAGCATCTTCCCATGTCACCCAGACCTTACTGGGCATACATTTAAACAGCCTCTATCCAGTCTCTTCCCCCATGGATCTGTGGGGATCAGACTTGGAGAATGTTAAACTACAGCTTCCTGGCAAAGCTGTATAAATGGCATGCCTGTATTATCTAGTTTCCCCTTTGCTCCTTTCCTGTTCATTAATAACTGGGTTATTAAAATGGTATCAATAGCAACTTTTTAAAGGTAGATTCTATTTTTATTTCCATCTTGGAAAATTGAGGCTCAGAGAGGTCAAACAACTTTTCTAGCTTCATGTCTCTTATAAGTGGCAAAGCTGGCACTCAGACTCATCTCTGTCTAACTACAAAGCTTAAACTCTTAACCCACTAATAGCAACCACATACGTACTTCATTGTAGGATTCTTTATTGGAAAGAAATTTTTTACAACTAGAATAAAATAGGACAAGCCATAAACAGAAAATATTCTTGAAACACATTTCTGACAAAAGATTTGTATATAGAATTTGTAAAGAACTTTATAAACCAAAAGACAAAAGACAAACAGGAATTTCAAAAACGATGATCTTTGAATGGGCAATAATAAGTACATTAGTCATCAGAAAAATAAATATTAAAACCATGCTCTGTGGACCCACTAAAATGAAAAAGACTGATAATATGAAATGTTGGGGACTGTGGAGCAACTGAAACTCATACATTGCTGGTGGAAGTGTAAATACCTTAGGAAATATTTAATGCTTTCTACTAAAGCCAAATCTACATCTGCCTTATGATATAGCATTTCTACTCATAGAATATACTCAAGAGAAATGAAGGCAGATGCCTACCATCCACCAAAGATATGTGCATAGTAAAATGTTCATAGTATCTCCGTTTATAGGAGCCCCAAAATGGAAGCAACCCAAACACCAAATATTAGGATGGATAGATAAGTTTTGGTATTTTTATACAATAGAGTACTAAACCGCAATTCAAAAGAACATATTTATGCTACATAAAACATAGATGAATCTCACAGACAGGACTGAGAGAAAGAATTCAGAAATAGAAGAATTCATGCTATATGATACCATGTAGATGGAGTTTCAAGAGCGAGTGAAACCAGTCATCATGATAGCTGACACTATCGTGGCTATTTCGGGATTTGGAGGCGGGAAGGTGGATACTGATAGAGAGATGGAACACAATTTCTCTTGTGCTGGATGGTAAGTACATGAGGGTGTATCATCATAAGGATTCACTGGTCTGTATACATTGTAGTTATAATTTCCTAAAATTTAGTACACTGTACTTTAGAGGTTTTCCTGTTTTGTGGGGAGTACTGGGTCACAAACTTATAAAAGAGAACAAGTAACTCTTGAAGGTTTGTTCCATGATTAACTGTTTTGTTAGTATAAATTTAAATGGTCTCAGGTTATTAGTGGGTTTTATTTTAAACAATGATAATTCTAATAGTTCAATTTTTAGGTTTCTGTTCATTTATCAATATATGTTTGAGGAATTTCATTTTTTAAGGAGCAAAGCATTTAGTACATCATTTTTGCCATATAGTAGGTAATACCACTAGGTAGATTAACCCTTAATGGCCATGAGGAGCACATTAAACTAATCCCTAGGTGGTAAGGTTGCATGGGGAGGGTAAATGCTAACTGCCATTGTCCAGAACAGGGAGCCATCAGAAAGCATCATGGTCTTCTGTTAGTCTCAAGTGAAAGCAAAGAGGTTGTTCTTCAAAGAGTGTATCTACCTTACTAACTGCCACAGATCTTGTGGTACTGGAATTATTATCATGAGGTGCTCTTCAAATGTTAATTCAGATCTAAGTACCTCCCTGGCCCTGACCTAGCCTTAAGAAAGGAGAAGAGGACATGAAGGTGACCACACTTTCAGTCCAGGGCCCTTCTTACTAATAGTACCCTTTGGCCCTTAGTACTGCCAGTACACCTCCCTGTGTGTCATGGATTTGGATTGATCCAGTGAGATGTCTCTTCTGCCTCTGACACCAGTTTGGACACTGCCTTTTCTTTACAGCATGTCTGATCCTTATTAGGATAAGCAAAGAGTATAATTGCAGTGCAGCTAGTGAGAGGAATGTTGAGAAAATGTAGTAAAATTTCTGCAAGATGAGGGGAACAAATGTCAGGGAAAATCTGTGCACATAAGATAGTCAATACTTACAGTAGTCATAAAACAAGAGCTGTGTCTTTGCTGATACTTAGGAACTCGCTGGAAGCCACTTCAACAGGACAAAGTAAATAATATGTATTTTAAATTCTAAGTAAGAAGAAGAGCAGGGAAATACAATGCTAATTAAGGAAGGAAATACTTGTGATGTAAGAAAACTTAACACCTTAGAATTAGGTTATGGTACACACAGGAACTATGAAGTAAAGAAGTGTAGGTATCAAACTGAGCACTTTGTTTTAAGTAATGAAATTGAAAAAATTTGATAACTGGGACAGTTTAACAGAAAATTTAAGATCTATCACTAATCCTACAGATGTCTGGTATTTTGTAACTTGTGAATTAATGTTTAACACATTTCCAGTTTGTAAGCATTTTCAATAAAAACTGATGGTGCTTCTATTACACCAAATTACATTTTCTTTTTTTCACTTATTTCCTCCCTCAGGAAACTTACTGGACATTCTTTCCACATGGGCTATAGCATGGCGATTTTGAACGGCATTGTAGCTGCTGTTACTGTTGCATGGTGCCTCATGTAAACCTACGCTGAAGCAATATTCTTGGCAAAACTTAGTCATGATTGCTTTGTAATACCAGGGAAGAACATCGTTGCCTACTCAGAAGACCAAGAAACCTGCTGTTTATTATGTAATTCAGATGCCTGTCATACCATCTTTGTGGAGGACCTTCTTAAGCGTTGTTCCAGAACCTAAGCATTGGGATATCTGAGCATTAAATTTCAAGTAATTTCTTAAAATTGTAGGATGTTTACCTCATCTTTTTACTTTTGTGTGTAGAAACATTTTAATGGAAATCAAACTGGAAAACTTGAATACAGTATATACCTTTCCATGTATATACTACATTCTTCCTAAGAAGTACTGATATTACTGTTTGAGATAGAAATATATCTTAATTATCTATTATATCAGGAAAGCAAACAGTGCCCACTACTTTGACATTTTAAAGAAACTACTTTTAGTCAGAATATTTAGTTTTTAGCATTCATATAATGAGTAGAAGGTGCATTTATCTTTTTTAATGGTGAATAGTTTCTTGTGGGTTTTTTTGTTCTGTTTTTTTTACATATTTCCTACTGTGTATTGTATTTGTATGTTTTAAAAGTTGTTACATCTAGACAAATGTAAATGTTATTCTTTAGCTGGTACAAATCTGATACCTACCATTTTTAATAACTATTTTGTCTTTAAGCAAAAATGCATATTGACCTTAGTTTAAAATTAAGTAAACTTATTTTTAACAACAAAAAAGTCTGAGAAAAGGTAACTTATATAAGCCATTAAAATACTGAGAAATTTGAAGCTATTCACTATTTCTGTTTCCCTAATTTCAAATATTTATCCTGGTGTATATATGGTTACTTCAACAGAACTGATTTATTTTGTTTTTAATAAATATTAACCTAACATTTTTATATGTAGAAATGCTTGAACTAGTTTGTTTTGAATCTCAAAAATTTAGTTATCAAAATAGAAAAAAGGTATTTTGATACAGTGTGTATATGTATACTTTTTTATATAGTTTTATAATTTTTCTATTTAAATATTTTATAATGGTATAATGGTGTTAGTTTTTGTTTTTATAGTAATTAAGCCTTAATTGTTCTCACTTCCTTTCTAAATATCTATTTAGAAAGTCATTTCAGTTTTAAAAAGATGGAATATTTAAAATGCTGTTTTCCCTAGCCATAGAAAAACTTATATTTAGGAAAGCATCGTAGAGTAAGTAAAACTGGTTATTCATGCTAAATGGGAAATGAATATGTACAGTCTGTTTCTGTTATCTGCTGAGTGTTGTTATTGAATAAATGATTTAATAATGTTATAAAAGTCTTAACTTTTTACTACTCAAAAACCTTTAAGTTGGAAATGACAAATAATGTTCTGATTTAAATATGATCTAGCCTTGGCCAGTTTGGCTTAGCAGTTAGAGCATCAGCCCAAGGACGAAAGGGTCCTGGGTTTTATTTCTGGTTAAGGGCACGAACCTGGGTTGCAGGTTTGATCCCTGAGCCCGGTTTGGGTTGTGCAAGAGGCAACCAGTGTGTCAATCTCATATCAAAGTCTCTCTCCTCTCTCTCCCTCCCTTCCTCCTTTCTACCCTATCTAAAAAAATCAGTGGAAAAATATCCTCAGATGAGGATTTGAGGATTAACAACAACAAAGATGATCTGAACTGTTTAGATTAATATGGGTATATTTGTGTTTGCATATAGGTATACATACATACATACGTATACAGTCGTCCCTCGTCACTTCACGCTTCGACTTTCGCAGCTTCACTCTCGCAGTTTTTTCAAATAAACCGCGATAGAGTGAAGGCGCTAAAGTCAAAACGTGAAGTGGCGAGGGACAACTGTATATAAATAAAGAAAACTACTTCGTGGAAATTCATTTATCATGGTAGAGTCTGGAACTGATTGACTGCAATAAACGAGGGCTGACTGTATACCAATCCCATGGCTTAAGGCTTCCTTCCTGAGTAGATATTTCAGTGAATCTGTTTTCACTCCTTGTCTTCCTCTCTCCACTCTTCTCAACCTTGGCTGTAAAAGGCTCTTCATTTGCAAAGGAATGTACAAGTAACAAAATCACCACCCCTTCTAATCAGCCCCCACCCCAATTTGGATAGCATCTTCAGATTCTTTGTCTTCTAAGAAAAATATTACTGTAGACCCTCTATATGTAGATACCTATAAGAAACAGATACATATAATCTATCTGTAAGATATTTTTTCTGGACTAGCATTCTTTCTTGAGAAATTCCTCTTTCCAGTTTAACATAGGGTCCAAACATAAGCTATCCTACTCCCACAGCAGTATGATTGACTAAGCATAGGTACTGAGCCAAGGATGGGTACCTAAGCAAAGATGGGGAAATCAACCCTAGTTTCTCATCCCTCTTGACTAGAGTGATTGCAGCAGAAATAGAGACACAACTCAAATCAAGCCTGTCTTTTCCCAGGATTTTTCAACTTGAATTTCAGTATGATTAAGCTGGGAGGGTACAAGCCCAGGAGACCCAGGCAGCCAGGGTTCAGCCAACCTCAGTGGAAAGGACTAGGGCTGATGTGTATACTGCTAATGACATTCCTGTAGTCCCTGAAGGCCAGTGGTGACCCTGCCAGTCTTTACATTTGGTAGCATGAGCCAATAAATTCCTCTTTTGGCCTCTGCTGTTAATATTGGTTTTGTCACTTTCAATAAAAGAAGTCAAGATGAGTTTTATATGGCAGCTAGAATCCATCTCTATTATGAGACTGACTCAGATGATCTAATCTCTTTCGGTGTAGCTTACAACATTCTGTTCACTGACTTGTGAAGGGTACATTGGGTATAAGTGTGCCTGTGGCCGCAAAAAAAGTTTTGGATTAAAGCTAGTTATTAATATACTTGCTGTTTCATCAGGAATTCATTAGTTAATGTCCTCAAACTCACTTCTGCTTTAAGTGATACCAGATTATTACTTTAGTTATCAAATGTGGCAGTATCCATGGTATTTTCCTTCCATAGTTTCACTTTGTGCAGTTTCCGTTACCCTTGGTCAACCTCGGTCCAAAAATGTTAAATGGAAAATTCCAGAAATAAACATTCAATAAAAAATTCATAAGTTTAAAATGACATGCCGCTCTGAGTAGCATGATGAAATCTCATGCCATTTTACCTGGCCATGAATCATCACCCCTTTGTAAGCTGTTTACCCCTTAGTCATTTAGTGGCCATCTCGGTTATGAGATCAACTGTTGTAGGGCTTGTGTTCACGTAGTCCTTATTTTACTTAATAGTGGCCCCTAAGTGCAATTTTATTGATGAGATGGCAATTTGGATATGCCAAAGAGAAACCATAAAGTGCTTTAAGTGAAAAGGTGAAAGTTCTGGATAAGGAAAGAAAAGGATCGTATGCTAAAGTTACGCAAATTATGGCCAGGATATATGATAAGTGCTTAGTTAAGATGGAAAGGCATTAAATTTGTGGGTGGAAGACATGAACAGAAAGTGTGTTCTAATTAACAACATGTTGCTCCAGTATACATTGAGTCTATTCAAAGACATCTGCAAAGGAGCCCCCAAAACGAGACCACATTCACATAACTTTTATTACAGTTTATTGTTATAATTATTCTACTTTATTCATTGTTAATCACTGCATCTAATTTATAAATTAAAGTTTATCGGAGGCATGTATGCATGAATAAAAAATACATAGTATATATAGGTACTATTCATGGCTTCAGGCATGTACCGGAGTCTTGGAATGAATTCCCCAAGGATAAGGGCAACTGTATAATGAGTCTTTGGTTAAATGAGTTTAAATACAGTACTATTAAGTTAATGCTGCTGAATTTCCTTATCTATAAAATGGAAAGAATACCCCTTCCTAACCTTTCTTAAATTGGCACCAATCATTTTCCAAGCTCCTGACAATCCCTCCAACTGCTAGTTCACTCCCATGAATTTGCATAGCCCTTATTTTATACCATATTTTCCTCAGGCCAAGGAGACAATTTGCACTGCTTGAAGTTCCTCCTAGGAGGACTTTTCTGTACTTCACTGCCACCCATGAACAGGGGTTTTATTTTTAGGTAGTAGTAACATAGTACACAGAACACCAACAAGTTAAGCTTGATTTATTTATTTATTTTTCCAGCATCAGTTATTCACCGGGAACTCTTTTTTTTTTCAATCCTCATCCGAGGACATTTTTCCATTTTTTGGACAGACAGAGTGGGAGGGAGAGAGAAGAAGAGAGAGAGAGGGAAACATCGATGTGAAAGGGACACTTCGAGTGGCTGCCACCCGCACGACCAACCAGGGCCGGGGACAAACTGCAACTGAGGTACATGCCCTTAGCGGGAACCGAACCCGGGCCTCTCCGGACCGCAGGTGGACGCTCTAACCGCTGAGCCAAACCGGCTAGGGCTTCACTGGGAACTCTTGAGGCCATACTTATGGGTTGAATGAAGAGAGGCAGTATGACAAGAAAACATACTGGGAATGTGATCATACAATTTGCTCATGCTTTTGGACTGATTCAAGACACTTTTCTTGGAATTCACAGATATACCTATGTCAGTGGTTCTCCACTAAAGGCAGTGTTGCCTCCCGGGGAAAAATGTAGTTTAGCTAAATATTTAGCAATGTTTAGACACTTTTTTTTTTTATCCTCACCCGAGGACATTTTTCCATTTTTTGTTCAGATAGATTGGGAGGGAGAGAGATAGAGAAACATCGACGTGAAAGGGACACATTGAGTGGTTGCCACACACACAACCCAACCAGGGCTGGTGACAAACTACAACTGAGGTACATGCCCTTAGCAGGAACCGAACCCCCATCTCTCTAGACTGCAGGCTGACGCTCTAACCGCTGAGCCAAACCGGCCAGGGCTAGACACATGTTTTTTATTGTCACAATTGGGTGATGTTATTAGACACTGGTTGGTAGTGGCCAAGGATGATGTTAAACATCTGCAGTGCCCAGGAAACTCCCCATCAGAAAGAATAACAGCCAAAATATCAATAGTGCCAAGGTTGAGAAACCCTGATCTATGACTAGATGAATCAGATAACATCGTGTTCATAATAGACAGCCAGGGTCACAGGGTTACCTGGAATTCCAAGAGCAGGTGTTCATTCTCTAAAAGGTCAAATAGAGTGTTTCTCAAAAGGAAAGTTAGCTTGAGAGGACTTACCTCTGGCCAGTACCCTGCGGGCCTCTGCCTAGGAAGGGCCTGTTTTGTACTCAAGGGAGAAATGCTTCTACAAAGTTTATCTACAACAATGTTGTTGAGTTGGAAGTGGAGGCCACATTTGACCATTTCAAGTCCCTTAGAACACTGGGCACACAGGCAAAACCAGTGTTAAGGTGCTGACTGGAGAGTTCGATAATCCACTGAAGGAAGCCAAATTACTCCTATACAATGGGAGGCACAAATGGACAAACACCCAAGGCCCTGCACTGCTTCCTTGTTAGACTCATTTTCAGTTACTGGAATATTACAACCGTACACAGGCAGAAGCTCAAATCACAGGAATGAGGCTTTGGTTACCTCACTGGATCTAAAAACCTGTACCTATTAAGAGTTCTAGCTGAAAGTCAAAGGGATGTGGAATAGATACTGGACAAAAGTAATAAATACTAGCTAGGGTCTCATGACCAGTTTCAAAAACAAAGAGCTATAACCTCTACCCACATTTCTTTCCTTTCTATGGCATCTGTGTATTTTAACTAATTTCCTTTTTCTGTTTCTCTCATTGCATATAGGATTTTTGACATCAGCTAATTACAGTGTAGTGCACAGATTGCAGAATATTGTGATGGGACTACTATATAACTTGGAAGGAGTCGACATTTCCTTGAGATCCTGGATATGGATTAAATATAGTAACCTATCAGGCTACTGATTGTCTTCCTGTGTGAGGAAGGGTCTGTGCATGCTCAACTGGATGAGAAATGGTTGTGCTATGTTAAGTGGGATTGTGTATATTGGACAGGCAAAGGAGTGGACTTTAGTGGGTAATGTCATTTTTTTACTGCTCAACTCCAAAGCCCCTTTTTACTTTGGGAGACTTAACTTGTTATGTGAGTGTTCATGGGAGGCAAGGTTCTAAATAGCATAAGAGGTTAGATATTTTTCTCCTAAACAAGTTGCTAGTATGTAATCTTGGTGGATGCCACCAATTGTATATTTCAGCTCAAGTTTTGAGTTGTGAACGAATGACAGTCCCGAATAAAAGCTTAGATTTTATTTATAGTTATTCCATTCCGTGCTGGTAGCAATGGTTTCTAGTTGTGCTCAGCAGTGACTGATACAATCCTAACCAGACTGTTTTGAAGCATGACCTTAGCTAAAATCTCCACTACCTAGCTTTCTGTCATTTTTTGATCCTGGTTTTCAGGCCTTTCCTTCAATTCTGTGAGCTACTCCCTAGCCTTATAATAAAATTATTTTCTTCTTAGCTAGGTAAAGTTGGATTTTGATATTTAAAACCAAGAACCAAGAATTTATCATTTATCAACAGTCTACTTCTGCCTGTCCACAAACTTAAAAGCTTTGTTGCACCATGATTTCTGCCACCAGGACTTATTTCTTTTACTACTAATTTATAAAAATTATCGTATGCTGTCTATCCTTATTATTTCAGGATGACCCGTCTTCTTAAAGAGTATTTTAGACTCTTTTTTTTCCATGTACACAATACCTAGGCTGAAGCTGACACATAGTATGTGTTCAGTAATTGTTTATCACATTTATTAAACACTTAATCTGTGTATAGAATTACAAAATGGTATAAGAAAAAAATGAAAAAATAACTTTAGAAGAAATGACTTTAGATCTTGTATACCTTCTAAGTACATAAATAGACAGTAAGAAACACTTCAAACATGTAAGCAAGTTTTCCCTATGCTAGTACAAATATCTTTCATACAATACTAGAATTTAAAAGAAAGGTAACAGGAATTTGTCATAGTATAATTTTTAAAATAACTGGGGAATCTTGAAGGGAAGGTGGTTGCTGAGAAGAGATCAACCAAAGAATTTATATGCATACATGCATAGCCCATGGTCACAGACGGAAGTTCAGTGAAGGCCTGAGTGGGGCAGGAACCAGGTGGAAGGGGGGATGAGGGGAAAGGGCTGGGGGGGGGGCATCTGTAATACTCTCAGTAATAAAGATTAAAGTAAAATAAAATATCCCTGGACTTCCTTTAGATCAGACCATTTGCAGTGCTATCAGATTGAGCAGGTAAGTGGTGTAATTAAAGGACAATCAGAATATAATTTATGCAGATTTTCATAAATTAATATCTTGGAACTACTCTCCGCAAGAAAGTAATCTTATATATTGAGTCACTGGGATACAGACCTAAATTATACGAAACTACAGGTCACTTATCTGAGTAACAGATACTTATCTGGTATTATGAGATGGTTCAGGGAGACCAGTGCTTAGAATAACATTTTTACTTATAATCTTAAAAAATTGTGTAAAACAAAATGTCCAAATTTACAGATGACACTTAAGCTCTCCTAAATATTGGAATTTGGAAAAACTCTACAAAAACATCCTAGAACACATATAAATGGGCAGAAAATGACAAATATTTGACAGAGGACAACCGGTAACATCATGGGGAAAAAATCCAAATGTATATGTAAGGGACCACCAGGAAACGTGTTAGAAACAAATTGAAATACGTTCTTTGAACTAAAGTTCTGGCCTCTGCGACTCAAGAAAAAGTCAGGCATGTTTCAAATCCATGCTGAAATGATATCCTTAGAGCTTGCAAGTGGTAGTTTTAGAAGTAAATTCTTCAGTCCATTGCAAACTTACAGAGTTTCTACCTGTAGATAGTGAGGGTTAAAAATCTAGATAGCTTTGATAAAGGTTTACAAAACCATGAGTCATGAATGCTGCAGTTTTTAAAGGTGGAATGTTTCAGAGATACAATTAATTATGTAAAGGGCAAAAGTACTGGAAAATAACCAAGTGTTGTTAGGTGTTACCACTAGGAGAGAGCGCTGAACTGGATGAAAATTGCTGGCATTTAACCTAGCAGCCTTTTCTTTCCAACAGAACTTAATACTGTTCCCTTCCACCTCCTCCAGCACCATGCTCCCTGTTCCTCCCTCTCTTCCCAGAAATCAACATTGTTTTACACTTGTTTATGTGGAATTAATGGACGAATTCTTATGTTCCTTCTCTTTAGCAGAAATTACAAGACCACCCACTCGGTGGCTTTGGATCACCTACAGAATGTACTTGGACATTCAGTTAAATGTAATATATCAGAGAAAATAGGAATTCCTAAGAGCAGTTCAAAATTAAAACCAAAATCCTGATCCCTTCAAAATTTTTATAGATGTTGGCTGTGCTGCTAAAAGTTTAGCCCGGCCATTTTTTAACCTACCATTTTAAATTCTGTCAGTATAATTTATATGTCAAAAAGATAGGACTTTATATATCTGTATTTTAGCTAGGTACTGAGAAACTAATTACTACTTCTAGGCAAGTTATAATCATTTATAATTCCTAGTGCTGTACAAATCTGCTTAAGGTGAAAGTCAGCATGCTGGATCTAAAAAAGTAATGAGAATATAATTTTCCATTTTGCATTAAATACAAGTCATGCTTGCACTGTTGGATGTTACAAGTTCTGACTGATATAAAATATAGAGTGCATGACATTTATTCTATATGAGTTTTTACATAAAGTGGTACTTTTTTTAAAATTTTTAATTTTTTTTTGTTACAGATATTTCTCCTTTTTTACCCCATTGACACTCTCCTCCCCATCCCTCCCACCCCGTCCCCGGCTTTGTTGCCCATGTCCATTGGTTATGCGTGTATGCATATAAGTTGTGTGGTTTATCTCGTCCCATCCCCCACCCCCTCTTCTGAGGGATGTCAGTCTGTGCCCTACTTCCATGTTTCTGGGTCTACCGTATTCCTCAGACTGTTATGTTCATTATATTCCGTATATAAGTGACATCGTGGTATTTGTCTTTTTCTGCTTGACTTATTTCACTTAGGATAATACTTTCCAGTTCCTTCCATGTCATCTCAAAGGATAAGAGATCTTTCTTTCTTACAGCTGCATAGTACTCCATTGTGTATATGTACCACTGCTTTTTTATCCATTCGTCTACTGATGGATACTTGGACTATTTCCAGATCTTAGCTATTGTAAATAGTGCTGCTATGAAAATGGGGGTACATTTATTCTTCCTTATTGGTGTCTCAGGCTTCTTAGGGTATATTCCTAGAAGCGGGATCACTGGGTCAAATGGAAGTTCCATTTTTAATTTTTTGAGGTAACACCATATTGTTTTCCATAGTGGCTGCACCAGTCTGCATTCCCACCAGCAGTGTACTAGAGTCCCTTTTCTCCACACCCTCGCCAGCACTTGTTGTTTGATGATTTGTTGATGGCAGCCATTCTAACAGGTGTGAGGTGATACATCATTGTTGTTTTAATTTGCATCTCTCTGATGATTAGTGATGTTGAGCATTTCTTCATATGTCTCAGCCATTTGTACTGTATGTCCTTTTTGGAGAGGTGTCTATTTAGTTTCTCTGTCCATTTTTTAATCGGATCCTTTGTCTTCCTTTTGTTGAGTTGTATGAGCACTCTCTATATATTGGAAATTAACCCCTTATCTGATATATCATTGGCAATGATGTTGTCCCATACAGTGGGTTGCCTTTCCATTTTGATGATTGTTTCTTTTGCTGTGCAGAAGCTTTTTAGTTGATGTAGTCCCATGTGTTTCTCTTTGTTTCTCTTGCCTCAGGTGATGTATCAGTGAAAATTGTGCTGCGTATGATGTCTGAAATTTTGATGCCTACATTTTCTTCTAGAATTTTTATGGATTCACGGGTCACATTTAAGTCTTTTATTCATTTTGAGTTTATTTTTGTGTATGGTGTAATTTGATGATCTAGTTTCATTTTTTTGCATGTAGCTATCCAATTTTCCCAACACCATTTATTAAAGAGGCTCTCTTTACTCCACTGTATGCTCTTGCCCCCTTTGTCAAATATTAATTGAGCATATTGCCTTGGGCCCATTATTGGGTTCTCTGTTCTGTTCCACTGGTCTATATGCCTGTTCTTGTGCCAGTACCAGGCTGTTTTGATTACAGTAGCTTTGTAGTATAACCTGATATCTGGTATTGTGATCCCACCTACTTTGTCCTTCTTTTTCAAAATTGCTGTGGCTATTCAGGGACTTTTTTGGTTCCATATGAACTTTTGAAGTATTTGTTCCAGTTCTGTGAAATATGCTGTTGGTGTTTTGATGGGAATTACATTGAATCTATAGATTGCTTTGGGTAGTATGGACATTTTAATGATGTTAATTCTTCCAATCCATGAACAAAGCACGTGCTTCCACTTTTTTATATCTTCCTCTATTTCTTTTTTCAATGTCCTGTAGTTTTCTGCAAATAGATTCTTTACTTCTTTGGTTAAGTTTATTCCTAGGTATCTTCATTTTTTTGCTGCGATGGTAAATGGGATTGTTTTTTCAGTATCTCTTTCTGTGAGTTCATTATTGGTATATACAAATGCTGTCGATTTCTTGATGTTAATTTTGTATCCTGCTTTTTTGCCAAATTCATTTATTAAGTCTAGTAGATTTTTGATGGAGTCTTTAGGTTTTCTATGTATAATATCATGTCATCTGCAAATAATGACAGTTTCACTTCCTCCTTTCCAATTTGGATCCCTTTTCTTTTTTTCTCATGTCTGATTGCTGTGGCTAAGACTTCCACTACTATATTAAATAAGAGTGGCGAAAGTGGACATCCCTGTCTTGTTCCTGTTCTTAATGGAAATGTTTTTAGTTTCTGCCCATTGAGTATGATGTTGGCTGTAGGTCTTTCATATATGGCCTTTATGATGTCGAGATATGATCCCTCTATTCCCCCATTGCTGAGCGTTTTTATCAGAAATGGATGCTGGATTTTGTCAAGTGCTTTTTCAGCGTCTATTGATATGATCATGTGGTTTTTGTTCTTCATTTTGTTTATGTGGTGTATCACATTTATTGATTTGCGAATATTGTACCAGTCTTGCATCCCTAGGATGAATCCCACTTGGTCATGGTGAATAATTTTTTTGATGTATTTCTGGATCCGATTTGCTAGTATTTTGTTCAGGATTTTGGCGTCTATGTTCATCAGGGATATTGGCCTGTAATTTTCTTTCTTTGTAGTGTCTTTTTCTGGTTTTGGAATTAGAATTATGTTGGCCTCATAGAACGAGTTTGGAAGTCTTCCTTCTTCTTGAATTTTTTGAAATAATTTGAGAAGAATAGGTATTAGTTCTTTTTTGAATGTTCGGTAAAACTCCCCCATGAAGCCATCTGGGCCTGGGCTTTTGTTTGCTGGGAGAGTCTTGATTACATCTTCAATTTCTTCTGTTGTTATTGGACTGTTCAAGTTTTCTATCTCTTCCCGGTCTAGTTTTGGGAGACTGTGTGTTTCTGGAAATTTGTCCATTTTGCTTAGATTGTCAAATTTGTTGCCATATAGTTGTTCATAGTAGCTGTTAATGAACTTTTGCATTTCTGTGGTGTCAGTTGTTACTTCTCCTCTTTCATTTCTGATTTTGTGTATTTGGGTTCTCTCTCTTTGTTTCTTGGTGAGTCTAGCTAAGGGTCCATCAATCTTGTTTATCTTTTCAAAGAGCCAGCTTTTTGTTTCATTGATCCTTTGAATTGTTTTTTCGGTCTCTATGTCATTTATTTCTGCTCTGATCTTTACTATTTCCTTCCTTCTACTTGCTCTGGGGTTTCCTTTTTGTTTGCTTTCTAGTTCTTTAAGGTGTGAGGTTAGACAATTAGAAATTTTTCTTGTTTCTTGAGGTAGGCCTGTAGTGCTATGAACTTCCCTCTCAGAACTGCTTTCTCTGCATCCCATAGATTTTGTGTTGTGTGTTCATTTTCATTGGTTTCCAGGAAGTTTTTCATTTCTTCCTTGAATTCCTCAGTAATGCATTCATTGTTTAATAACATGCTATTTAGTCTCCATGTGTTGAAATGTCTTTTCATGTTCTTGTTGCAACTGATTTCTAGTTTCATGCCTTTGTGATCTGAGAAGGTGCTTGATATGATTTCAATCTTCTTGAACTTGTAGAGATTTAGTTTGTGTCCTATCATGTGGTCTATCTTTGAGAATTCCCATGTGCACTTGAGAAGAATGTGAATTCTGTAGTTTTGGGGTGTAATTCTCTGTAGATATCTATTAAATCCATTTGGTCTAGTGCTTCATTTATAGCCTCTGTTTCCTTGCTAATTTTTTGCCTAGAGGATCTATCCAGTGCTGTCAATGGGGTTCTGATGTCCCCTGCTATGATTGTATTGCTGTCAATTTCTCCTTGGAAGTTCTCCAGAAGATTTTTAATATATTTTGATGCTCCTATATTGGGTGCATATATGTTTATCAAGGTTATATCTTCCTGTTGGATTGATACTTTCAATATTATGTAGTGGCCTTCTTTGTCTCTAGTTATGGCCTTCATTTTGAAATCTATTTTATCAGATATGAGTATTGCTACCCCAGCTTTTTTTTGCTTTCCATATGCTTGGAAAATTTTTTTCCATCCCTTCACTTTCAATCTATGTGAGTCTTTTGTTGTGAGGTGGGTCTCTTGTAAACAACATATAGATGAGTTATGCTTTCTTATCCAATCAGCTACTCTGTGTATTTTTATCTGAGCATTCAGTACATTTACATTTAAGGTGATTATTGATATGTACTTGTTTATTGCCATTTTTGTTTAGTGTGGTTATATTTTTCTTCCTATTTCTTCTACTAATTACAATAGTCCTTTTAACATTTCTTGCTGTGCTGGTTTGGTGCTAATGTATTCTCTTAGCCTTTTTTTTTTTGTCTGGGAAGCTCTTTATTTGACCTTCTATTTTGAATGATAGCCTTGCTGGGTAGAGTAGTCTTGGATTCAGATCCTTATTTTTCATGACCTTGATTACTTCATGCCATTCCCTTCTGGCCTGTAGTGTTTCTTGTGAGAAGTCAGCTGAGAGCCTTATGGGTTTTCCTTTGTTGGTAACCTGTTGCTTATCTCTTGCTGCTTTTAGGATTTTCTCTTTGTCTTTAATTTTTTTTTTTTTTATCCTCACTCGAGGACATTTTTCCATTTTTTTGTTCAGATAGAGTGATAGGGAGAGAGAGGAAGAGAGAGAGAGAGAAACATCTATGTGAAAGGGACACATCGAGTGGCCGCCACCCGCACGACCAACTATGGCCGGGGACAAACCGCAACCGAGGTACGTGCCCTTAGCGGGAACCGCAGGCCGACACTCTTACCGCTAAGCCAAACCAGCCAAGGCTCTTTGTCTTTAATTTTTTGGCATTTTGATTACTATGTGTCTTGGTGTGGGCCTGTTTGGGTTCTTCTTACTTGGGGCTCTCTGTGTTTCTTGAACTTGAATGCCTTCTTCCTTCACCAAATTAGGGAAGTTTTCTCTCACTGTTTCTCGGAATATATTCGCTAACCCTTGCTCATTTTCTTCTTCGGGGACTCCTATGATGCGGGTATTATTACGTTTTTAGTTGTCCCACAGTTCTCTTAAGCCGTCTTCCTGTTTTTTAATCATTTTTTTCTTTTGGTTTTCTGATTGTTTGATTTTTTTTTTTCCCTGTCTTGTAATTCACTGATCCGGTCCTCAGCTTCTTCTACTCTGCTTTTTAGACCTTCCAGTGTGTTTTTTATTTCAGATATGTCATTTTTTAAATCTCTTCTTGGTGGTTTTTAATTTCCAGTTGGTTTATTTTCAGCATCTCTATGTCCTTACACATGCTGTTGAGCTTCCTCAAGATCATGGCTCTGAATTCTAGCTCTGTTAGCTTACCTAACTGCTTCACTTTGATCTCATCTTTGGTGGAGGTCTCTTGTTCTTTCATTTGGCTTCTGTTTCTGTGTTGCATCATTTTGGCTACCACAGTGGGCTTTGGAGCCTGTCAAGTTTTCCATGTGGGTGTTGGTGTTCTACTGTTTGTGGCTCCCTCTCCTTGTTTTAGATGAGCGAGGGAGGACCATGTTAAACACCACTGACAAGTCTTACTTTCCTGGTTAAAGTTGCTAGCCCAGGAAAGGTACTGTTATCCTCTAGCTTTTTGCCTGGAGGCTAGCAGTCGAGGTTACTTGAAGAGTTTTAGGTTGTTAGTTGATTGAAAAACTCCCTCAGGTGCTCAGCATAAGGGGATTTCCCAAGGGTGGGGCAGATGCTGGTTGTTAATGAGCCTCAATTAGCATTTCAATGGGCCACAGGGTGGGGTTGGATCTCTAAGGAAGGGCCTGCTGCCTCTCCTCAGAACTCTGGGAAGGAGCAATATGGCCACCATCCTGCGTGGCAGCAACTCAGCAAAAGATCTGAGTGCCCTCCAAATCCCAAGTGTTCCCACACAGTCCAGTCCAGTCCACCCTTCCTCTGCCGGAGCCCAAGGTGAGTGGCTGTGGCTATTTTAGCCTCTGTTCCAGCTCTGCGCTGTGGAGCTGCTTGGGACTTTAACCCGAGAGCACTGCTCACAGCTAAGGCCGCTGCCGAGCTGCCGACCTTGGGCTCCCAGCCCCTGTCTCACGCCTTCGCAAGCCTACCGGGATGGAGTCAGTGTCCCTGGTTATATGGTCCTCGCAAGCTGCTTTTCTGTTGCTTTTTCCCGTCGATTTGTCTGTGTTATAGTTGTAGTTCCAGTTTGGTTCTGGGAGATGGTCTGTGTAGCTTTCGTTCACTCCGCCACCATTTTGGATCTTTCCAAAGTGGTACTTTCAAATTGAGCAAATTTTCATTTATATTCAGATTTGGAGAAACAAAATGAGAATCAAACTTTTAAGTATCATGTATGCATCCAGTAAGAAGCATTCTATAACATTGATAGAATAAATTGTTTTACATTAAAGGACCTACTAGAATGAATTTCAGAAAAATTTTCTTAAAAGCCTTTCTTGCCCTGGCCGGTTTGGCTCAGCGGTTAGAGCCTACGGTCCGGAGAGACCCAGGTTCGGTTCCCGCTAAGGGCATGTACCTTGGTTGCAGTTTGTCCCCAGCCCTGGTTGGGTCATGTGGGTGGCAACCACTCGATGTGTCACTTTCACGTCGATGTTTCTCTCTCTCTCTCTCTCTCTCACTCTATCTGAACAAAATATCGAAAAATGTCCTCGGGTGAGGATTAAAAAAAAAAAAAAAAAAGCCTTTCTTGCCATGGCCTGTTTGGCTCAGCAGTTAGAGCATCGGCCCACAGACCATGGAGACCCAGGTTTGGTTCCCACTAAGGGCATGTACCTCGGTTGCAGTTCGTCCCTGGCCCTTGTTGGGGTTGTGTGGGTGGCAACCAGTCGGTGTGTCTCTCTCACATCGATGTTTCTCTCTCTCCCTCCCACACTATCTGAAGATAAGTGCAAAAATAGCCTCGGGTAAGGATTTTAAAAAAAAGCCTTTATTGATATAATTTTATACCTAGCTTAATGATAGGGAGAGAGAGAGAGAAGGAAGGGAGGAAGGAACGGAGAAAGGAAGGGAGAAAAGAAGGAAGGAAGGAAGGAAGGAAGGAAGGAAGGAAGGAAGGAAGGAAGGAAGGAAGGAAGGAAGGAGATAGAAAAAAATGTATACACTAATATTTTTGTTCTTTGATTTATTCCTTTGTGTGTGTGTTTCCTTCTTTTCTTTTCCTTTTTTTAATCTTTAGTGTTGAATGTATTACAGATGTTCCTCATTTCACCCCCAGCAACAAACAATAGACACCCTCCTTCCCACTCCTGCCCCCCTCCCGTCTTTTTCCACTATTGTCTGTGTCCATTGGTTATTCATATAAGTTCTTTGGTTTATTTCTTCCCACCCCCCAACCCCTTTTCCTTTGAGGTTTGTTAGTCTAGCAATGAATTTGTACTTCTTAATCCCTTCACCTTTTTCACCCATTCCCCCAACCCCCCTCCCATCTGGCAGCCAACAAAATGTTCTCTGTATCTATGAGAATGTTTCTGTTCTGCCTGTTCATTTTGTTTGTAGATTCCATTGTCAATAGATATGTATTCATTGCCATTTTGTTTGTTCATATATTTTATCATTTTTTTCAAAAAGACCCTTCATCATTTCATAGAATAATGGTTTGGTGGTGATGAACTCCTTTAGCTTTTCCTTGTCTGGGAAACTCTTTATATGGCTTTGCAGGATTGAGTAATCTTGGTTGTAGGTTCTTGCTTTTCATCACTCTGAATATTTCTTGCCACTCCCTTCTGGCCTGCAAAGTTTCTTTTGAGAAATCAGCTGACAGCCTTATGGGAACTCACTTTTAGGTAACTAACTGCTTTTCTCTTGCTGCTTTTAAGATTCTCTCTTTGTCTTGAACCTTTTGCATTTTGATGATGATGTGTCTTGGTGTGGGCCTCTTGGGGTTCATCTTGTTTGGGACTCTCTGTGCTTCCTGGACTTGTATGTCTGTTTCCTTCACCAAGTTAGGAAAGTTTTCTGCCATTATTGTTTCAAATAGGTTTTCAATTTCTTGTTCTCTCTCTTCTCCTTCTGGCACCCCCAAGATGCAAAAGTTGGTATGCTTGAAGTTGTCCCAGGGGCTCCTTACACTGTCCTCATTTTTTTTGGATTCTTTTTGCTGTTCTGATTGGGCGTTTTTTGCTTCCTTATATTCCAAATTGATGGTTTGCTTCTTGGATTTACGTACTCTACTATTGAATCTGTGTAAATTATTCTTTATTTCAGTTAATGCCTCCTTCATTTCTGACTGTACATCCATTATTTCTGACTGGTCCTTTGTTATGCTCTTGAGGCCCTCACTAAGTTCATTGAGCATCCTTATAAGCAGTATTTTGAAATCAGCATCTGTTAGGTTGCTTATCTCCATTTCACTTAGTTCTTTTTTGGGGGTTTTGTTCTGTTCTTTCATTTGGGACCTGTTTCTTTGTCTCCTCATTTTGCCTGCCTCCCTGTGTATTACTTAACGAGAGATATGGGGCTATCTGAGATCAGATGCTTCTTGTTTGAAAGAATTTAGGAAAACCTGAAGCAGGTTCCAAGATAGGCCAATCCTATGGTTAAGTAACTGGCAACAGCTTGGGTGGGTCTGAAAGTTGGGTGGGTCGGGGGCTCAGGGTATCACCAGGGCGGGGCTACCAGTGTGAGCCAGGTTGCTGGAGTCCCAGATATGGCGACTGTCTGCCTCCCCAGGGAAGGGCTCACCAAAGGAACAAAGGCCTCTGACAGCACGTTTGTCCCGGAGAAAGCCTCCTCTCCAGTCCTCACTTCAGTGCCAAACAGCAGTTCTTCCCTGTATGTCTCTGGTGCCCCTCAAGCTGCCTCTCCTCCAAGCTTAGAGGGAGAGTCAGATAAGTTCGTGCACGGGCCCTTTAAGGAGCTGCCTGGGGTTCCAACCGTGTCAGCCTCCCTGAGCCTCAGTTCCCATGGTTTTTCCTGCCAGAAGTTATGGGGACTTCTCTTCCTGGCACTGGAACCCTGAACGCGGCGTCTGCTGTCCTCAGTCCTCAGGGAGGACCTTCCCAGCCGTGGTGTCCTGATTTTTATCCACCACGCTTGAGTGTGGGACCAGCCCGTTGCGCCTCTGCCCCACCTACCAGTCTTGATGTGGGTGCTTCTTTAATTCCGTAGTTGTAGGACTTCCATTCAGCTTGATTTCAGGTGGTTTTGAATGATGGTTGTTCTGTAGTTTAGTTGTAACTCTGATGTGGTTGTGGGAGGACGCGATACCGCATTTACCTACGCCGCCATCTTGACCGGCTGTTTTTTTCTTTTCTACACTGATTTTTACATTTGGTTACGTAGCCTGGTTTTCTCTCTGTGATCAAATGTAAAAATCAGTGTAGAAAAGAAAATAATAATAAGAAAACAAGGCCCTTCAGTAAATAGTATATTTGTTTCCTAGGGCTGCTATAACCGATTACTCCAACACTATGGTTTACAACAGAAATCTATTTTCTCACATTTCTGGAGGCCAGAAGTCCATAAAGTCCTGGCAGGGCCACATTGCTTCTGAAGGCTCATGGGGAGACTCCTTCCTTTCCCCTCCAGCTTCCGGTGGTTCCTGGCATTCCTTGGCTTGTAGATGAATCACTTCAATCTCTTTTTCCTGTCTCTGTCCTTTTCTGTCTCTTCTGAGGACATTTTCAGTAGTATAGGGTCTACCCTAATCTGTACCTTAATTACATCTGCAAAGAGTACTTCCAAGTAAGGTTATATCTGAGGTTCTGGGTAGACACACTATGTAACCCACTCTAGACAGCTTCCCTGAGACTGAGATATCTCACACATGTTTTGGTGGTTTGCATTCTGAATGCGAGTATGTCTGTGTGACTGAGAGAGGACCTGAAACTATGTCTGATGTTCTTCTGGTTGTTCCTAATACTTTTTTTTTTTTCTTTCTTGCTCCTACTTCCGTGCTTGTTCTGCCTGTTATATTTTGAGTCTACCTTGTTAGATAGTCCCTTGAGTGATTTCAATGTTCTTACCCAAAATAATTGTTGTACATTTATTTTTATTACTTTTAGTTTTTTATTTTCTAATGAAGTCGCCTTTGTGTTGAATCTTTCCTATTTTGGTAGAGAAAGCATTAAAGCATTAAATTGTAGATTGTGAAACCTATTGCTAATCCTGGTCTGCCACACTGGAGCCATGTGTGACATTTAGCAAATTATTTGAACCTCAAGTTTCTGCGCTAAGAAGAACGTATATAAGCTTACATGATTTTTGACGTCCTATCCTGTGTCAGTTTGTGTCCTCTGAGAAGCAGATGATAAGGAAGAATTTGGAGTACAAGAAATGTATTGGGGGAAATGTGTGTGAAAAGTTAAGGGGTGAAGGAGCAGGAGTTAGCAGAAAGAGGGACACTCTCTGGGCCCTTTGAAAAGGGGGGAAGGAGGATGAAGTAGTAAAAACCTCAAGACTGCAGCACAGCTCTGACAAAGCCTTGGGGACTCCCAGAACAAAGCCTGCCCATTAGAATAGTCCTTCATGGGCAGCTTTGGCCTGGCTTTAGTAACCCCACTGTGCTGGTACCAGGAGCAGTGCAGGGAGAGTATAGTCTCAGCACAACCACTGCTGTGGATCCTAAAGCTACTGGTGGAAATCAACTAACTAGAACTCTTGTGGCAGGTTCCATCTTGAAAAAGGAGATGCATCTAGGACTGCCACAATGCCCACGTCTACATTTCTGAGATCATGACTAATATGGACTCCATGTCCCCTGCACATTTATATGTTGAAGCCCTAATCCCCAGTGTAGTGGTCAGTATTAGAAGGGAGGTAAATGGGCTTACATGAGGTCATGAGGGTCTGCCCCATAATGGGATTAGTGTGTCTTTATAAGAGAGAGAGACCAGAACTCTCTTAATCGTGTGAAAGAAGATGGCAGTCTGCAAGTGAGGAACAGGGTGAGACACCGAATCTGCCAGCACCCTGATCTTGGACTTCCCAGTCCCCAGAACTGGGAGAAATACATTTCTATTTTTTAAGTCATCTAGGTTATGATATTTTGCTATAGTAAATTGAACTGACTAAGACAAAGTGGATTTCTCATTTTTATCACAGAGAATATGAAACTCGGCCTCAATGTCAATGAGTCTCACTCCATTTGAGAGCAACAGGCCAGGTTTAAGCTGTGTTGTGAGTGTGCCTGCTTGTTTCAACCTGCTTCTCACCATGAAATGCAGATTTAATTTTCTTCTCCTTCATGCTCTCTCTGTGCTCTCTGAAACTCCCCCACCATTCCTTCCTCTTCTTCACTAGTGACATTCATTAGCGATATGGTGGTAGGCCATCCGCTGAGGGCTGGCGGCACTCACCTTCTCTCCGGTAAGGAGCGCTTCTCAAGCTTGGCTGTATCCCGGAGTCATCTGGGGGCCTTCAGAAATGTTCAATGCTCAGGGCCTGCCCCAGGTCAAGGAAATCAGAATCTCTGAGGGTGAAACCAGACATAAATGGGTTTGAAGTCTCTTCAGGTGATCCAATGGTTAGCAGTATTGCTGCAGAGGCTTGTAGCCTAAGGGAATGAAGAAGCAAAAGCTAAATTAAAAAAACACCCTGCGTCCGTCCAGTGTAGCTCAGTGGTTGAGCGTTGATCCATGCACCAAGAGGTCGCCGGTTCAATTCCTGATCAGAAACGTGCCCAGGCTGTGGGCCCAATCCTCAGTGGGGCCATGCAAGAGGCGGCCAATTGATGCTCTCTCTCATTGATATTTCTATCTCTCTTTCCCTCTCACTTCCTCTCTCTCTAAAATCTATAAAGGAAAAAAAAATTAAAAAGTAAACACCCTGCCTGGCCAGTGTTGGTCAGTGGTTGAGCTGGTCAATGGTTGAGCATGCACCAAGAGGTCACCAGTTTGATTCCTGGTCAGAGCCAATCGATGTTCTCTCTCATCAATGTTTCTATTTCTCTCTCCCTTACTCTCTAAAAATCATTAAAGAAAATAAAATTAAAAAGAAGAAAACACCCTAGTGGCAGTATTTCCTTTTTATTTTTGAGGAGACACATAATTGTTTCTCATTTACTTTTTTGACTTAGATATAAGAGATATTAATTTTATTCAACAAAAGTTTATATAAACTGTCCCCCATCATTTGTCATTTCAGAGTCTGCCATGCAATTCTTGTTTTCTTAACCCATTAAATTATTCCTACTGTTTTGTGTTTGAGGGGAACTTATGTTTCAATACAATGAAATAAGTTTTTGATTGTTCAAGTTGATTTCTGTAATCCTTTTGTGAGGTTGAGGGCCATAGTCATGGTGGAAGAGCTGAGTCAGAGTTGTTTGCAGCCACACTGGACAGTGTATACCTTGCTCTTCACTTAGTAAACAGGTATTTACTGTGGGCCTACTATGTAGTGGGCACTGTGCTCTGGATCAATGACATGAAGATGAACAAAAGGTTGGATCTATCAATGTGGAAAAGATTAATTATGGATATGGGTCTAACTTTCAAAGAGTAAGTTAGACATACGCTTACATACTGAAGAAGTTATTTGTGCCTAGAGAGGATAAAAGGTGATGGAAAAAATAAAATAAAATACAGTTATTCATGATAATGCTATTAGGTATTTGTAGTTTATCTATTTAAATATATTTTATTTTAAAATGGTATGTGTGTAATAAGCATATTAAAAATTTTTAGGCCCTGGCCAGTTTGGCTCAGCAGTTGGAGCGTTGGCCTGTGGACCAGAGAGTCCTGCGTTCGGTTCCTGCTAGGGGCACGTACCAAAAAATAAAAAAAATAAAAATTTTTAGGATTTTTTACAAAACATGTTACCAGTGGAGAGTGTATTGAAGCAAACAGGAGGCTCTCATATGTCTATATTATTTATTTAAATTTTTTTTCCTTTATTGATTTTAGAGAGGAAGTAAAGGGAGAGAGAGACAGAAACATCAATGAGAGAGAACATCGACTGGTTGCCTCCTGCACTCCTCCATTGGGGACTGGGTCTACAACCTGGGCATGTATCCTGACCAGGAACTGAACCAGTGACCTCCTGGAGCATGGGTTGACACTCAACCACTGAGCCACACAGGCCAGACTATTTTTTAATTTTTATTTGTTTAAAAGTTTTTAAAAATTTATTTTTAGACAGAGGGAGAGAGAGAGAGAGAGAGAGAGAGAGAGAGAGAGAGAGAGAGAAACATCTATCAGCTGCCTCCTGCACACCCCCTACCAGGCATTGAGCCTGAAACCTAGGCATGTGCCCTGACAGGGAATTGAACCAGCAACCTTTTGGTTCGAGGGACACACTCAATCAACTGAGTCACACTGGCCAGGGATATTACTTACATTTTTAAAGTACAGCAGAATTTTAAGTGACTTTAGGCAGTGGTAAGACCTGAGGAGAATGACCAGTGCCTTACTCGGAGATGACATTATAGGGTTTTTAGGCAAAGCAGGGTGAACTTCCACAGGCAGAGGGAAGGACTGCTTCTACTGGCAGGATTTACAGGTTGTAATTCTCTAGCTTCGTTGGAACTTCCAAAATGTACCGATTCTAATGATCAGGATCCCATTCCTTCCAATCAATGCCTTCACTTTAACAGAAGACACCTGGTGAGGTTCAGAATTCAATTTGCATAGTATTTCAGCCACTTTCAGGATGAAACTCTGGATTTGGTTTTCGACATCTTAGCCTTGCAGCTATCAGGGGTAAAGGTTTCTTTGAGATTAAACCTAGAGATTCTCAGGTCATTTATGCAGAGCTTGAGCTGGGAATTTGAAGCCTTGAGCTCATTCTTTTCCTTGCCCACTTTCTCCATTCAGTTAGGAGCAACCAGCACATTTATCATTGTCATTAGTTTGACTAATATGTTCTAAGGTATCAAATACAGAATGACATAGAATCTCAACTTTTATAGGTGTTTGATCAGGAGTAGCCAATGATGATATTTTACATATCTCTAGTGCCACTTCACATTATGAGCTACAAATGTCCTCTTTACTACTGGATACTCTTTACTATTTTAAATCTACTCAGATTAGAGACTCAATTCAGAAAACTCACTCTTAAGATTCTGTTTCTCCAGTGGGGGAAAAAGGAGAAACATCTGTAACAAAAATAAATTAATTAAATAAATTTAAAAAAAGATTCTGTTTCTCCAAAAGCACTAAAGGTACCAAAATCTGCATCAGTCATCATTTCACCAGAGAAATAGACACTCATTACCCAGAATTCATAATTATCTCATTTTATTTGTTTAGTTTCTCTGTATTTATCACTCATTTCACCACAGTCTCTTCTCAACATTCCTGATACAATGGATATTCTATCTGTCTTGAAGAAATGTCTCCGGAGCTTTCGGACTTGCTTCAGTTTCTGCTGTGTGTTCTCTTTGCCTGGGGTTCAAGTCTCACCTTGGAGTCTCTCTTCATCATTATTGTGGGCATTCCCTTTACTTGTCCCTTTGGTTGACTATGCTATTTCCTTTTCCCATTTTTCCTTGTTTTTTAATCCTCACCCAAGGATATTTTTTTTCCATTGATTTTTTTTTTTTTTAGAGAGAGTGGGGGGGAGGGGGAGGAGGTAGAGGAAGAGAAAGAGAGAGAGAGCAACATCAATGTGAAAAAGACACTGACTGGTTGCCTCCCGCACACACGCTGACCAGTGCTGGGGATGAACCTGCAACCCAGGTACGTACGTACACTTGACCAGGTATTGATCCCAAGACCCTTTGATGCGTGGGCACATGCTCTAACCACTGGACCACAGGCCAGGGCCATTCTGGGTTTTTTTTGGTTTTATTCCATCACTTTTGTAGACCTCATTTTCCAGTAACATTTTTTTTAAATCCTCACCCATGGATATGTTTTATTGATTTTTTATGTTTTTTTGTTTTGTTTTGTTTTTTTAGAGAGAAGGAGAGAGAGAGGGGGAGAGAGAGAGAGAGAGAGAGAGAGAGAGAGAGAGAAAGAGAGAGAGAGAGAGAGAGAAAGAGAGAGAGAGAGAGAGAGAGAGAGAGAGAGAAACATTGATTGGTTGCCTCCTATATGTGCCATGACCAGGAATCGAACCTGCAAACTTTTGGTGTATGGGACGACACTCCAACCAACTGAGCCAGAGCTCCAGTAAATTTTTGAGAAAGGGTGCTTGGGAGGTGATTTATATTTTAGAATATGCATGTCTAAAAATGTCTACATCCTACTCGTATACAAACAGATAGCTTGACTAAAGACAGAACATCATTGTTTTCTTAGAACTTTGAAGGTTTTGTTCCACTGTGTTATGGATTCTAGTATTGATATGAAAAACTTTAAAGTCATTTTGAGTTCTGAGCCTTTGTATTTTATCAGTGCCCTGCTCTCCATTCCAGAAGCATATAGGATTTTCTTCTTCTTGCCCATGTTCTGAAATTTCCTGATAGTGTGTTTAGTGCTAATCTACTATTTTTTCTCTCATTTTGCTGAGCACTAAGTGGGGACTTTCAATCTGAAAATTCACATTCCTTAGTTCTGGAAAATCTTCCTCCATAATTTTATTGCTGATTTCTTCCTCAGTTTTCTCTCTTTCTTTGTAGAATTTCTATTATTTGTATATTGGTCCCCCTAGTCTAGTCCTCTAATGACCTTATATTTTCTGTTTACCATCTCTTTGTCTTTTGGCTCTACTTTTTGGAAGATTACCTCATTTTATATTCTAAAACTCCAATTAAGTTTTTAAAATTTATTCTCATCATATTTTTAATTTTCAAGTTTAAAAAAATTATCTCAGTTGTTTTTCTTTAAATAGCATCCTGTTTTTATGAAATATATGTGAACGTTGTTTTCTCTTTTCTCCCTTATGCTCTCTTTTTCTTCTACCTACACAGTCTCTGTTTCATCTCTGTCGCTTTTTCCTTTGCCTGTTGGGTCATCGGCTTTTCTGTTAGAGACTTTCTTCAGATGCTGGGTGGCCTTTGGCTTTCTCTTTATTTTGAAGAGTAAGGTAGTAAAGCGCAACCTAGAGTATATATCTAACAATTGAAAACATACCCACACAAAAACTAATACACAAATGTTCATAGCATTGTTCATAATAGCCAAAAGGTGGAATAACATTATTCATAATAGCCAAATAACCCAAATGTTCATCAACTAATGAATGGACAAGCAAATGTGGTATACCCCATACAATGAAATAGTATTCGACCATAAAAATGAAAGAAATAGTGATATATACTATAATATGGATGACTTTTGAAAACAGTATTCTCAGAAAATGCAGGGTGAGGAAGTTGGCGGTGGGCAGGACCAGAGGGAGGATGAGTGTGTGAGAGAGTGTGAGTGGACGTGAAGGTGGACGACCAAACTCATGCATTGCAGAGACTCGGAGCAGAAGGTTCCTGTGCTGTGGACCGAGCAGCCCACTACTACAGTAAGCAGCGCTTCAGGGCACTTCTTCCTGCACTGTGAGGAGGTCTCACCATTTTGGAAGATCAGGGGTCTTCCCTGAGAGGAGGCAGTGGGAGGGGCTAAGGCCGAGCAAGTTGAGCCCACCAGCGCACCTGGCACCATTGGACCAGTGGACACTCTGTGTCAATACAGACCAGTGCACAGTAGTGGAGCTCCCAAGGTGCCGGTCGCGGAAGCCACAGACAGCCTGGAGCCCAGCACCATCCCCCATAGTAGCAGCCCGATCAGAGTCGATATATACCCCCAGCAACAGAGGCTGGGGAGCAGACATCCATCCCCAGGCAACAGAAGCACAGACCAGTAGCTGAGACCCATCCCCCAAAACAACAGCAAAGCTGAGCAAGAGTTGAGTCACACAGGGCAGCAGCACTCCCCAGCCTCCAACGGCGGGACCTAGGGCTCCACAGGGGTCTGTGCAGTCCAGCAGCTCACAAGAGCAGTGGGAAGCCAGAGCTCAAGAGAGACTGGTGCGATCCAGCTGCCTGCCCACGGGACCTGCAGAGTGCAGGGGCACCAGAGAGGCCTGTGCACCCCAGCAGCGACTGTGTGATCTAGTTACCCGCCGGACCTGTGGGGTGCTGAAACACCAGAGAGGCCTGTGCGACCCAGCAGCCCATAACATAGGCATTGAGCCGGGTGCCCAAAGGGAAGCACATACCTTGTTCATGGATTGGAAGAATTAACATCATTAAAATGTCCATACTACCCAAAGCAATTTTTAGATTCAATGCAATCCCCATCGAAATACCAACAACATACTTTAAAGAACTAGAACAAATACTTCAAAAGTTCATATGGAACCTAAAAAAATCCCGAATAGCTACAGCAATCTTGAAAAAGTAGGACAAAGTTGGAGGGATCACCTTACCAGATTTCAGGTTAAACTATAAAGCCACTGTATTCAAAACAGCCTGGTACTGGCACAAGACCATGCAGCTAGATCAATGGAACAGAACAGAGAACCCAGAAATGGACCCAAGACAATATGCTCAATGAATATTTGACAAAGGGGGCAAGAGCATACAGTGGAGTAAAGACATCCTCTTTAATAAATGGTGTTGGGAAAATTGGACAGCTACATGCAAAAAAATGAAACTAGACCATCAACTTAGACCATACACAAGAATAAACTCAAAATAGATAACAGACTTAAATGTGACTCATGAATCCATAAAAATCCTAGAAGAAAATGTAGGCAACAAAATTTCAGACATCATGTGCAGCAGAATTTTCACTGATACATCACCTAAGGCAACAGAAACAAAGGAGAAAATGAACACATGGGACTACATCAAACTTAAAAGCTTCTGCACAGCAAAAGAAACAATCACCAAAATGGAAAGGCCACCCACTGTATGGGAGAGCATAATTGCCAATGATACATCAGATAAGAGGTTAATTTCCTATATATATCAAGTGCTCATACAGCTTAACAAAAGGAAGACAAAGAACCCAAAAATGGGCAGAGGAACTAAATAGACACCTCTCCAAAAGGAAATACAAATGGGCAAGAGACATAGGAAGAAATGCTCAACATCACTAATCATCAGAGAGATGCAAATTAACAACTATGAGGTATCACCTCACACCTGTCAGAATGGCCGCCATCAACAAAATCATCAGACAACAAGTGTTGGCAAGGGTGTGGAGAAAAGGGGACTCCAGTACACTGCGGAGGGAATGCAGACTGGTGCAGCCACTATGGAAAACAAACACTATGGTGTTACCTCAAAAAATTAAAAATTGAATTGCCATTTGACCCAGTGATCCCACTTCTAGGAATATACCTTAAGAAGTCTGAAACACCAATCAGAAAGAATTATGTACCCCCATATTCATAGCAGGATTATTTACAATAGCTAAGATCTGGAAACAGCCCAAAGGTCTATCAGTAGACAAATGGATAAAAAAGCTTTGGTACATATGCACAATGGAGTACTATGCAGCTGTAAGAAAGAAAGATCTCTTATCCTTTGAGACGACATGGAGGGACCTGGAGAGTATTATCCTACTCGAAACAAGCCAAGCAGGAAAGACAAATATCACATGATCTCACTTATTTGTGGAATATATTGAACATAACAGTCTGAGGAATGGGGTAGACCCAGAGATGTGGAAGTGGGGTACAGACTGACAATCCCCCGAAGAGGGGGTGGGCGGGAGAGATAAACCATGGAACTTATATGCACGTATGCATGAACAATGGACATGGACAACACAGCTGGGGACAGGGTGGGGAGGGTGGGCAGGTGGAATCAGTTGGGGAAAAAGGAGAAACATCTGTAAAAAAAATAAATAAATTAAATTAAAAAAGAAAACAGTATGCTCAGTGAAAGAATCCAGATACAAAAGACCACAATTTTAAAATTTGTATGATCTATTCACATGAAATGTGCAGAACAGGCAAATTGATTAAGACAGAGTGGTTAGTAGTTGCCAGTAGCTTGAGGGAGGGGCGATGGGGAGTAACTTATAATGGATACAGGATTTCCTTTTGGAATAAGGAAAATTTTCTATAACTAGTGGTTGTGGTGGTGCAATGTTGTGAATATACTAAACCCACTGAAGTGTATGTTAATAAAAGTAGCTGTCCAGGTGTGTGTGCGTGCGTGTGTGTGTGTGTGTGTGTGTGTTTGTGGCTTGTCTGCTCTACAATAATCTAGCTGGGCCATTTCATTAAGGAACTGTGAAATCAATATCTTTAGGTCTTTCCTCTTGGGCTCATCATATTCTGAAGAAAATGATTTTTCCATCTCCTCCTGATGAATATAAGTGTGTCCACTAACATTCTTGAGAGAAGAGGGCCAGAAATCTCAAGATTGAATATATAAAACTTCAGTTATTTATCCTTTTTCTCCCCTTACTATAACTCTGCCTTCACTTTGCCTAGTGTTCGCCAGTCCAGAAATACTCTTCCTTTCTGTCTCTCATATCTAGAGAAGCAAGTTCAGGACTCATATCTGGAGAAGTAAGGTGACATTCCCAGGATCATATAACTTGGCAAAAGCCCGAAGCAGGACTAGAACCCATGACTTACCTACAATTCCACATGCCAATTGGCGCCCACTACTGTCATTTAAGGTTTTGAATTTTGGGGCTTCTCAGCTTTTGGGCTCCTGACCCCCAGAGGAAGAAGTTGTATTTGCAGTTGAAGGGTAGCAGAATCTGTCACTGCAAATGTGACTCTAGGAGTTTAGGACATTCTACCCCAAAATATGCCACTTGGATATATTGATTATTTTGAGCTGTAGGCACTTGCAAAACAGCAAATGGATGGAGAGGTTTTCTCCAAACTCCCCTTATCTGCCTAAAGACAGATCCTCCAAAAGGAACTCATTTGCCATAAATCACTTTCCCCAGAGTTTCATCAATCAGGGAAAGATTGACTCATCACAGGAGAGGATATTAGAAGTTGACACCATGCCCAGACAAACTTTGTCACAAGCTATCATCTGTTCTTCTAAGGGCCCATCCATCTTTCCATCTTTCCTAAAAATCATTTACTTTCTTTTAACAGATCAACTCTCCTCCCTTTTTCTTATTAAGATGGTATTTAATCCTGAATTCTAATGGCACCAGGAGGAGTAACCTATTTTCCTCTGGTATCTCTGATGTATACATGAATATGTATGTTAATAAACTGTTTTCCTCTGGTTAATCTTTTATTACAGGGTTCTCAGCTAAGAACTCAGAAGTGGAGAGGAAAAATAATTTTTGTTCCTTTACATAGTCAAGCTCTTCAGGAAATGTCCAATCAATTTCCTGATATGATAATTAATGGGAAGCAGCTGTCGCTTCTCTTTTATTTAAAAAGTGGAATTTATGGGGATTAATATTTATAAAGCACTTTTTGAATGGAAGAAGCACTGTGATTATTCAACAGAGTGTAGAGCTATTGGAGAGCGAGATTAATCAATCTCTTGTAAATCTGTTTAAGTAGGCAAAATGGATATGACAAAGGACCTGATCAAAAAGACATCCGATGCTCATCAGTGCATACTGCCAGTGTGGCCAGTATTTCAGAAAAGTCTGCAGCTATTACTCCTCCTGTGTGTCCTCTCCTAGTGCAGCTTATCACTGGTATATCACCTTGGTAAGAATCCTGGGCAGCTATTGCCCATGCTAATTTAATCATTCTTTTTAGTAAGATGTCACATTACCAAAAATAGGCCTGCTCCTCGGAATAATGTAAGTTGGTACTGAAGATTTAATGGGAGACGGAGAAGAGAGTTCAGATTGCATACATCACAGTAACACTTAGTAAAATCTCTTTATTACATCTCTGATCTATTTTCGAAATGTTCTCTCTGGCTGGCGGTACCTTAACGTCCACACTCTAATCTCTGCCACAGCCTCCAAAACCTCATCTATTTGCTGGAGCCCTTCAGCTCTGTCCTCACCTCAGTTTGCAAAATGAACCATGTTGGCCAGCCAGTTTTTTGCCCTCAATTCCGTCTCAGGAACTATGTATTGGTATTCAGATCTATTCCCAAAGCTTTAGTCCAGTATTCCAGAAGCAAAGTATTAACACTCAAAAGGTATGTGGGTGAGGATGGGGAAGGAAGGAGAGAGGCAATTCTGTGGTTCAAAGAAACAACACTTTCTTCTTTTTGCTGTGTGCTAACATTTGGATGTGTCTTCCCATCTTTAGACTAGCTCATACCCAATTAAACATACATCCTGACTTGAGATAATAATATGAGGAAACACAAAATCGCATTTCTAAATTTCTTCACCATTCAGTGTATTCCAACAGATACGTTTAATCTAAAATTGTTTGTGAACAGAGTTAAATTCAAGAAATTGCAATTGAACAATAGTTACTTCTTAAAAATGGTGTGGATAGGAAAATATAAATACATTCAATAATGCAATGACACACTAACAAAACAATATAGACACTGATGTAAAAACAAATGGATAAAAATAAAGTGAAAATGACATTCAGATGTTTAAAATAAACAAGTAGATAAACTTACTTTTGGGAAGATTTCATGTAAAATTCAAAATGTCTAGCGACATAGTGAAACTGAGAAGATAAAGTTTATAATTTGGATACTTGTGTTTTTCATGAACTTAGTTTGAAACAAATATAAGGAAAGTATAAAGTGGTGAGAAAGATAAATGTTGAAAGATAAACTGAGGCATATTTTGACGTTTTGTGAGTTTATTTGAGCAAAACTTGATTCAAACAAGGCTTCACCAAAACAGACAGGGTTAAATGGCTTTCCTAGCAGGAGCCAGGGGACAGACTGGTGTGGAGAAAAAGGTGTGGAATTAAAGAAAGGAAATTATTTGATTGGCTGTAGCTTGAAGCATCGTTGGCTGTGATTGGTTGTCCTTTGTTTTCGATTTCTTAATGTTGGCATTTACAGGCTTAAGTTTTAGTTTTCTTACATAGGCTACCGAAGCAGTAGGGCCACTTCAGGCTAATAGCCACCTTGTTTGATTAATTTCACATACAGAATACTACAAAGCAGACCATTAAGTTAAATTCAGAAAATGTTTATACAGATGATTTGTCAAGTAACATAATTTTTAACAGTCAAGGTAGGCACAATAAAACATTTTTAAAATAAGTATTTAAAAATTATTATTAGGAGATAATTATGAAAAGAGATAGATAGATAGATAGATAGATAGATGATAGATGATAAATGATAGATAGATAGATAGATAGATATAGATAGATAGATAGATAGATCACTGAACACTAGGAAGAGATAACTATTGGCTTGGTAGGAATTATTCCAAGTTGAACACACTCAGTGTGGCCCAGCTCTTCAGGGCTCTCAGAGAGGTGAAGGCCAAATTGCCACTATGGATGAAAGGGGCCACATACTAACCTGACAAGTTCAGGGAAGACCTGTATGGTGACTTTACAAACTTAAATACCTAAAATAACCACAAAGGAGGGTCTGAAATTAAAACTTATTTTTCAATCCTCCCTCAAGGATATTTTTCCATATATCTTCAGATAGAGTGGGAGAGAGAGAGAGAAACATCCATGTAAGAGTGACACATCAATTGGCTGCCTCCCACACAACTCCAGCCAGGAACGGGGACCAAACTGCAACCGAAGTACGTGCCCTTGACCAGAATTGAACCCGAGACTATTTGGTCCGAGGGCCAACACTCTAATCACTGAGCCAAACCGGCCAGGGCTGAAATGAAAAGTTTTAAGCTAAAAGCAGTTTATGGTGGGTAGTCATGTCTTAAGCTAGAATCTTCCCTGACAAAGCTCAATGTTCACCTTAATTAAGCCTATCTATTGTTTTTTTGCATCTAAGGTAACATACCTTTGGAATGTCAAAGTAGTTTCCTTTTTCTGGACCCCTCAAAGCACAGGTACCGCACCAGAGCAGAGAGCACAAATCCCTTCATTGTATTGAGTTAATTGTTGAAAGAAGTATGTATCTATCATTTTACTCTTTATCTAATCCCAGAGATCCCATCTCCCTAATCTATCACCAATGGATTTCATGTAACCCACTTAACATCTTCTTTTTTGATTATAATATCTAAGATGAAAAACTGCCATTCTCTGGAACAATTTCTCAATGTTTCTTATGTTGACAGCACTGATGATAGAGGTTGCTGTTGCTTTGGACTGGATAACTCTCCCAATTGTTGCAAATTTAAATTGTTGGCAGTTCTGTTGTTCAAACAGTGCTTAAACACTTTCAAAGCAATGACTTGACATGTTTTGTTATATTCTCTGTATCTTCAAAGCAGGTCTCCAAATATGGGGATGGTAGGGGAAAATTTGTCTTTCAGTGGGGAACTATGCATTGTCTAGAGCACATCCTTCCAAGTGTTTATTTTATTTTATTTTTTTATCCTCACCCGAGGACATTTTTCCATTTTTTTGTACAGATAGAGTGGGAGGGAGAGAGAGGAAGAGAGAGAGAAACATTGACGTGAAAGGGACACATCGAGTGGCTGCCACCCGCGCGACCAACCAGGGCCAGGGGACAAACTGCAACCGAGGTACGCGCCCTTAGCGGGAACCGAACCCGGGTCTCTCTAGACCGCAGGCTGACGCTCTAACCGCTGAGCCAAACCGGCCAGGGCTTTCCAAGTGTTTTGATATTAATTCTTCGGGAACCATTTTACAGCTCCAAAATTGGTAGATAACTGATAACAATGCAAAGTAATTCTTGTCTATGGACATACAAACTGTCTTGTAGAGGTTCAATTGACTTTCTTCCTCTCACTGAGGAATTAAGCTAGTTTTGCCACCATTTCACTGTTCCTTATCATAAAGGTGTCTGTTCTTTCAATTCTTTTTTTTTTTCTTATCCTCACCCGAGGACATTTTGTTTTTCATATTTTTTTGTTCAGATAGAGTGGGTGGGGGAGAGAGAGAGAGAAACATTAATGTGAAAGGGACACATCGAGTGGTTGCCACCCCCACAACCCAACCAGGGCTGGGGACAAACTGCAACCGAGGTACATGCCCTTAGTGGGAACCGAACCCAGGTCTCTCTGGACTGCAGGCCGGTGCTCTAACCGCTGAACCAAACCGTCCAGAGCTGAATTCTCTTTTGAATTAATTGTAACATCTTACCCACTCCCTCATTAATGAGTTAGTATGTGTTCATTTTATATCTGTATGAGAGTTACAAACAAATTTATGTTTTTTGGTTTGTTTCCTTTAACATTACTTAGGAAACAAGCTTCCTTTACAATTAGTTGAAATGTATAACCGGAACACCTATTTCAATGACTAATTAAACATATTCTCACACTAATTAAACATATTCTCTGCTTCGTGAGTATGTTAAAGAAATTTCTGCTCTAATTAATTAGTTTCTCACTAATCAATCATTTTTCGTCCGACTGTCTTCTCTGCAGGGGATGCAGGGAACTAGGTTTACCCCGGTGTAGTTTCTAACTGCATGCTGAGGACGCTTTCTGCATCCAGGACTGTTCTGCTTTTCCTAAAGCGCTGATACTGTTCTGTGAAGTTACAGAACTGAGTTTCCTGGTACTCTTACACTGCCGACTGTGAGCTTACACTTTATGTAGAATTATGAATGCCCCTAAAAGAAAACCTCCTTTGTTTTCTCTCCTCTCACAATGCTTCTGACACCAAATGGGGGTTGGAGGTTATCCCTACCAACAATTCTCCAGGTCTCTGTGGACACCAATGGGGAGTCCTATAATTTAATTTAATTCTGACACTAACTATCTGGAGTTAGTGCAGATCCCACGGGTTAAAGGCCCAGTCCTACGAAACTGCTTTCCCCCGCTTCAGACCCCAATGGCAAGTCCAAATTATCACATGTGCTTCCGGTTGACCTGCTGTAAACTAGAAATTCCCATGACTCCATCCTCAGGTTTAATAACTTGCTAGAATGGGTCACAGAACTCAGGAAAACTATTTACTAGATCAGCGATTTTCAACCTTTTTCGTCTCATGGCACACATAAACTAGTTACTAAAATTCTGTGGCACAGTGGTTGAAAATCGTTGCACTCGGTTACTGGTTTATGATACAGAATTCAACTCCGGAACAGCCAGATGGTAGAGGCACAGGGCCAGGTTTGGGGAAGGGGTCTGTGCTCTCTCAGCACACCATCCTCCCAACACTTCGAGTGTCAACAAACCCGCAGCTCTCTCACTCCCTTTGTTTGCGGTTTCTGTGGGGATTCCATTATGTAGGCACGACTGATTAAAGCATTGACCATTGATGATTAAGTCAGTCTTCAATCCCTCTCCCCTCCAAAGAGGTTAGGGTAGGCCTGAGAGTTCCAACTCTCAAATCAGCCCCCAAGTCTTAGGAGCTTTCCAAAAGTCACTGCATTAAGAAGAACTCAGGTGTGGTTGAAAGGGGTTTGTTATGAATAATAGAAGACCCCCTCTTACCTTTATCACTCTGGGGCTATTTCAGGAACTGGGGACAAAATCCAAATATTATAACCAAAAATTTTCCTTTAGTTCTTATTTAGGAAATCTGGCCAGGAGCCTGGATGACTAAATATACACTTCTTTTTCAATTTTTTTTTTCTTTATTGATTTTTTGAGAGAGAGGAAGGGAGAAGGAGAGAGAGATAGAAACATTGATGAGAGAGAACATCACTGGCCGCCTCCTGCATACCCCACTGGGGACTGGGTCCACAAGCTGGGCATGTGCCCTGGCCGGGAATTGAACTGGTGACCTTTTGGTGCATGGGTCGATGCTCAACCACTGAGCCACACCAGCCAGGCTACATTTCTTATTATATCACAATTACAGCCCCTTTCTTTCCTGAATGGTGAGAAGAATTATGGTGTGTATTAGTCAGGCAAGTAAGTCATCATGCAATAAGCATTTGTTAAGCATCTAGTATATGCTGAGGTCTCTGCAAGGTGCTATAATATATGAGAAGAAACTTTTCCTCAACAGGTTTACTACCCAACTGGCAACAGGAAATTAAGGAGCAAGAAAATAGAAATCAATAAAAGACTAAGTTGGCAAATATACATACATATATATATATATATATATATATTTTTTTTATCCTCACCTGATGGCACTTTTGCATTTATCTTCAGATAGGGCAGGAGGGAGAGAGAGAGGAAGAGAAAGAGAGAAACATCGACGTGAGAGAGATACATCGAGTAGCTGCCACACATACGACTCCAACCAGGGCCAGGGACAAACTGCAACCGAGGTACATGCCCTTAGTGGGAACCGAACCCAGGACTCTCTGGTCCACAGGCCAACATTCTAACTTCTGAACCAAACTGGCCAGGGCTATAATTTTTTTTATAATCCTCACCCAAGGATATTTTTACATTTATCTTTAGACAGAGTAGAAGGTGGGGGGGGGGAGAGAGAGAGAGAGAGAGAGAGAGAGAGAAACATCAATGTGAGAGAGAGAGAGGGACACATAGATTGGTTGCCACCCCCACGGCCCTAAGCAGGGCTGGGGATGAAACGCAACTGAGGTACATGCCCTTGGCCTGAATCAAACCCACAACTCTGGTCTGCAGGCCGGCGCTCTAACCACTGGAGCCAAACTGGCAAGGGCTAAATTGGCAAATGTTAAAAATGCAGTAGAAGTTCAGAGAAAGGAGAAGTCAGTGTTGCCTGGAACTAAGGGAGGGCTTCCTGGAGGAGGTGCTACTTAAGCTGGTATTGAAAGATGAACAGAAATTAGAAATCTGTTTAACATTTTAAACAAGGTTTTTTTAGTCTGTGATCCATGCTTCTGTTTCAGGAAATCCCTCAAATTGTCTCCCAAATTTTGGACATATATATATGCTTGTGCATTTTTCTTATGAGTGGGCCTATATGTTTATCAGCTTCTCAAAGCGGTCTGTGACCACTGAAAAGTAAAAAAACTAGCACTTAAAACCATATATTCAGGAACAGGAGACCTTCAATATTGATCTTGTTCCAGAAAGTGGTAAAATATTATAGTTAATGTCATCTCAACACTTACACTAATGAGATACAGGGTGTGATTAAGCATTGTGGGGTGGGATAAGGGGGCTGAACCAGTCCTGTGGCGGCGGCGGCAGCAGCAGCAGTAGCAGCAGAAAAGCCACTTTCCTATCACAACTTTCTCTATTTTAATTAGCCTTCTAGACATGTACTTTTCATTTGGATTTTCTAACTTAAACTGAATGTGGTCTATATATAGTTTCCTCTCTTACATCGAAAAGTGTAAGTTTCTAGAAAAATAAACCTGATAAATTAAAAGGTGTTAGATGATTTCTTCTCAAACTTGACCATGCTTATACTTGACTTGTATGCATTCTCTCTCTCTCTCTCTCTCTCTCTCTCTCTCTCTCTCTCTCTCTCTCCCCCGCTACACACAAAGGTAAGCAATCCTGGGTAATCTATAACATATTATTTTTCTTTATTTCCCACATCTCTTTTCCTTTTTCCTTAGAATTTTGTGTCTAATCTAAAGACATGCTCAATAAATATAGAAATCTTAACTTAGATGAAAATTTCTATTTAAAAAAGGATGTTAAAAAATAGAATCCATTACTTAGAACTCTTTACCCAATTACTCTCTCTCTCTCAGAGCTTCTGTGGGTGCCAGCTGTGTTTTCCTTGCGGTAAAGGCAGGCAATTTGAGTAAATTAAAGAATGTTTGCAACTGATGTGTACAGAGCTGTCCTTGGAAGTGTACATAGTATTTTCAAGATGATAGACTGTAACGAATGTTTTATCTTTTCAGTGTTAGACCTGATAACATGCTGTCCTATTTCTCATTTATGATAAGAAAACTAAAATGGTATGAAATTCTATATAATAATATCTGCATTAGTTTCCCAGGGCTGCCATTACAAAGTACCACAACCTGGATGGCTTAAAATAGCAGAAATTTATTGTCCCAAGTTCTAGAGGTAGAAGTATGAGATAAGGTGCTGGCAGAATTGGTCCTTCCTGATGGCTATGAAGGCGAATCCTTTTCATACCTCTCAGCCAAAGGTTTTGCTGGCAATCTTCAGCATTACTTAGCTTGTGGACTCAGCACCCCAATCTCTGCCTTTATCTTCACATGGCATTCTCTTTGTATGTATGCTTTTGTCCAAATTTCCCCTTTGTAGAAGGATGACATCTTATTGAAGGATGGGCCTCCCCTAATGCAATATGACCTCACCTTAACAAAATTAACTCCATCTATGATGACCTCATTTCCAAATAAGGTCACATTTTGAGGTAGTAGGGGTTAGAACTTCAACCCATGAATTCTGAGGGAGACATAATTCAGCCCATAACAATATTGCTTATTAGACACTTTTGATATTGGTCAAAGCATAAGCCATAATGACTAGAGGTGATTTAAATTTTTTTTTACAGTATTGAATTAGTCGCATGATTATAAAACTTGACAATTTATTGAGATCATTACTTAGTGACAGAAAGTGTCATATTTTCTGATTATTTATCAGATACAAGTGAGTTCTGATGATTTCTGTGTATTACTGGTATTGCAAATTATCTGCACATATTTTAAGACACCCTGATATAACAGCATTTTTCTTTTTTTAAAATCTTTTTAAAATTTTATTTTTCAATGGCAATTTACATTCAATATTATTTTGTATTAGTTTCAAGTGTATAGCACAGTGATTAGACAATCACATACTTTACAGAGTGTTCCCCCTGGTGTTCCCAGTCCCACCCGGCACCGTGCATAATTATTACAATATTATTGACTATATTCTCTATGCTGTACTTTACATTCCCATGACCTTTTGTAACTACCAATCTGTACTTCTCAATCCCTTCACCTCTTTCACCCAGTCCCCCAAAACCCCGACCCTTCCGGCAATCACCAGTCTGGTCTCTGTGTCTATGAGTCTGTTTCCTTTCTGTTTGTTTGTTAATTTTGACCTTTAGATTCCACATACAAGTGAAATCATAGAACATTTTTCTTTGGCAACTAAAATGAAAGCCAGTTTCTACTTGTGACAGTTGCAGAGAGCAGTGGATTGTCCCACAGCTCAGCACTTACTGTGCCATGTAGCATATGCCCACGGAAAGCACTGTCAGTATCAGCAGACCAGCACCAACCACCCTATGTCAGGTGCATAGGGTTGAGGTAGAGCTTCTTTGTTTTCTCCTTTCTCCCTCCATCTTCCTCCTTCCCTAGGTCAGTGGAATAGAGAACGATAGTCTACCTTCTTGATAGTAGCTGTGTTTAGAAGCAGATCTCGGTAGAGAAGGCACTCTGCCCGTGCCACAAATAGTCCATTTGAATTTTCCAAGTTGTAATGAGACAGTGATGATACATGCAGAACTATATCCGAAGTGTAATACTAAAGTAATATATATAGTCAAGTACATGAAACAAACTCCACTTTTATCAATTCGTTTATCCATTCAGCAGTCATTGAGAACTGCTGTAAAGTAAGGATTAACGCCAAGGACTTCGGATTCAAATATATATGAGTTCCAACCTGGATTCTATTATTAACTGATTATTGACCTTAGAAAGTCTCTTATAGTTATGTTTGATGTTTTGAACCTCAATTTCCTTATTTGTGTATATTTGAAATAATAACATTGTCAGGAAGGATTACAATTGGGGATAAAAATCTCTAGATCTCAGTAGCCTGGAAAAACAGAAGTTTGTTTCCTGCTCATGTTACATACTATTCTTGTTGGCCGAGTTCTCCAAACCAGGTGGGTTGCCTTCCAGATGACAGAGCAGCCAGTATTTGGAACATTTACCGTTGTTATGGGAGGGGTGGAGGGGAAGAGCTCTTGACGGCATTTTTCAGCAATTCAATGCTAGGCATGGAAACATTTCTGCTCACATCTCATTAGCCAGAACTAGTCACTGACCCCACCCAATCACAAGGGGCCAGAAATAGCAATACTACCATGAAGAGCTGGAAAGACCTGGTGAACAACACAAAGACTATCACAAATAGCCTTCAACAGGGAATAAAGAAGGATTTCATGGAAGGGAGGTATATATTTATATTGTAACTAGAATAATAATAATTGCTATTATTGAGTGTCTACCATGTGCCTGCCAGATATTTACTGAGCATCTGTGGTGTGAACAAGGCCAGCACTGTCTCTTTGCTCCCAACTCCCACCCCAGGAACTGATTCCAAGTCCTGTCATTCACTAGAACTCAGTGGTATGCAGCAGGAGAAAGGAATGTGATAACAAAGTCACAGGTGTGATTTTAGCTAGCATTTTTACATTTTATCAATTTTCCTCATTGTGCAAGTATCAATAATAAAGAAGCATTTAGAATGTAATATCAAAGCCCCTCTCTATTCCCTTTGTTCTCAATGCTATCCAGATTCTACTCCAGAGGGCTCACTGTTAACAGTTTATAGTTTATACTTCCTGTCCTCTTTTCTCCACATTTCCAAACATGTATATGTATCTGTATGCATATATATGTATGCATATATACACACACACATGTATATCTTAAGGAAAAGAAACCATTCTGCATACAATATGTTGTGTTTTTACTTTATTTTCACTTAAGTTTATGTATTAGAGATTTACCCATGTGGATACTTGTAGATATAGTTCATTTTATGAATATAATACAAATTTTCACCGTTCTCTATGAACATTTAATTTATTTTTAAACATTTTTTATTATAAATAGTGCTTCAATGAACATTTTTAAATACATATTAGGATATTTATTTAGATTAGAATCTTGGCAGTGGGACCACTGGGTATAAGGGTATATTCACTTATGAAATTATATAGAAACTAATACTTGCCTTTTAAAAGGGCTTCACCAATTTTTACTCCCATGAACAGTGTATAATAATGCATGTTTCCTTGTATCCTCTCCATAACTTCCTGTTATCAGTCTTAACTATTTGTTAGTCTAGGGGAAATAAATAAGATTTTTATGGGTGCTTTAGTATGTTCTTCCCTGGTTATTCATGAAGCAGAGAATGATTTCTTATGTTTTTTGACCATTTGTACATTATTTTTGTGAACTGATTGTTCATATATTTTGCCTGTTTTCCTGTTGGATTCTTGATATTTTTCTTACTGGCTTCTAGGAGCTCTTTAAATGTAATAGCAATCATGTGTTGTATTTTCTCTAATCATTTTCTCTAAGCTTCTTGCTTGTCTTTGATATTACATGTCTTTTACTAATAAATAATTTAAAATTGTATGTATTCAAATTGGTAGGCTTTTCTTTTTTTTTTAATCCTCACCCGAGAACATTTTTGCATTCATCTTCAGATAGAGCAGGAGGCAGAGAGGGAGGAAAAGAGATAGAAAAACATTGATGTGAGAGAGACACATCGACTGGCTGCCAGCCACACGACCCCAACAGGGGCCGGGGACAAACTGCAACCGAGGTACATGTCCTCAGGAACTGAACCTGGGACTCTCTGGTCCGCGGGCCGATGCTGTAACCATTGAGCAACCGGCCAGGGCGGTAAGCTTTTCTTTTATGGCCTCTGGATTTTATATGTCATTTCAGAATATTTTTTCCACCCAAATAAAAATAATCCACATTATTTTGTTCTATTAATTTTTAAGTTTTGTTTTTACAGTTTGTTTTTTAGACCAAGTGGAACTAATTTTTGCATAGGACCTGAGTTAGACATCTAATTTTATCTTTTCCTATAGGAGAAGTCAGTTGTTCCAAATCCAATTATTAATTTGGAAATTCCACTTTACTTACGCATACACGCACTTTTCTAGACTATTTTTTCATTGGCATTTCTACACTATTTTAATAACCACAGCTTAATTGTATGCCTTAATAGCAGTTAGGACCGATCCCACCTCCTTGTTCTTCTCTTTAAAAATATTTTTGGCTGTCTTGTACTTTTTCACTATGAATTTTGAAATCTGATTTATAAGTCCCATTAACTATTCTATTGGAATTACCCCAAATATATTAATCAGGGAAGAACTGACAGCTTAATACTATTGAATTTCTACACTCAGAAACATGATATATCTTTTATTTATTTGGGTCTACTTTTCTGTCTTGCATGAAAGTTTTATAGTTTGCTCTATGTTGGTCTTACATATTCCTTTTCAGTATTATTTCCAGATAGTCTGAGTTAATTACTATCATTTCGAATGGAATAAATGTTTCCATTACATTTTCTGATTTAACATTGCTGATATATAAATTTTAATTTTTTTGTTTTTGTTGAGCTTATATCACTGGCTTACTCAGTGATCACATTGATTTTAACTGCTTATCATTTGGGTATTCTGGGAGAAAATTATAGAATTTACAAATACCAACTGTTTTCTGTATAGCCAGTCTTACTGGGAACATAGAGACGACTTAAAGTATTTACTGCAAAGGGTATTGAAAAGAGCAAAGTGGTTACAAAGTGACGGGAGCCTCTGAAAAACCACACCAGTAACAAGGAGATAACCCAGAGCTTAATGGTAGCAGGAAGCCACAACAACAAGACTGAAGAGATAAAGGGAGGAGGCAGTGTTACTAGAGCTGAGAACCAGGCTCACTCTCAGGAGACTAGAAGCATGGTGGACCTGTCTGACAGAGAAGCTGTAGAAGATGCTGACAGAGAAGCTGTAGAAGATGGAAAGGAAATGAGAAAGATACCTCACCATCTCCATTCCCCCACTCTCCAATCTCCCACCAGCGCCTCCCACCTGTTGAATTTAGCTGGATAGCAGCTGAAGAGAAAGCGCGGGAAACGCAGCTTGCAAAGGTTGGCCCAATCTATGATACAGAGCAAACCATGAGGTGTTTCAGGAGTGGGTCTGAGCACAGGTAGCCTAAGATTGGCCCACTTTCCAGGATTTATGCTTCTAAATTATTTTTCTCATTTTATTGCTTTGGTGAGGACCTGTGGCACAATATCGAAAAGTGCTGGGAACAGGAAGTCTCTGCGCTTATTCTTGATTTTAATAGAATTATTTCTAATGTTTCAATCTTAAACTAGATGCTTAATATTGTTTATAGTTATTATTATTATTTTTTCCCTCACCTGAGAAAATTTTTGCATTTATCTTCAGATAGAGCAGGAGGGAGAGAGGGAGGAAGAGAAAGAAAAATATTGATATGAGAGAGACACATCAGCTGGTTGCCACCCACAGGAATCCAACTGGGGCCCGGGATAAACTGCAACTGTATAATTATCATTTATCAGATTTTAAAATAAAGTTATTTAGCATTTACTGAGATGATTATATATATAAATATGTATGTACATATTTATTTATTTCATTAACCTAGTGAATTGCACTAATAGATTTGCTAATGGTGAATCAGTCTTCCATTACTGGGAAAAGACTTACTTTATTATAGTGTATTGTTCTTTTTAATAAAGTGCCATAATTGTTTATATCTTATTTAGGACTTTGGGATCTAGGTTTATAGGTATCATGAACCTAGAGAATTATGCTAGCCCTCAGAATGGGTTAAGACTCATTCCATCCTTTCTATGCCCTGTATACACAATACAAAGTTTTCCTAATCTTTAATATTTGGAAGAAATCCCACTTAAAACCTGGTGTTAATGCCTTTTTAAGGGGCAGAGTATTTAAAACCTTTTCAAGTTCTTCTATGATCATGCTTTCTTTCCTTCTTGAGTCAACGGCTGAAAGTTGCTTTAACAAAATTTTATCTAGTCAGGAAGACATCTTGGTCTTTGTCTTGCAGCCAAATGCCTTGGAGATATATAGTTCCTTGCTCATGTGAGGGAGGTTGCATAGCCAGGATGCTTTTCCTGAGACTGATGATTTCTATAGGGGAAATATGTACCTCATTAGGTGTCAATTTGGAGAATGATATAAAGAAAGGTTCTTCACCCCAGAGGCCACTTATTCCATTATTTCAGGGACACAGGTATCTGATTGAAACACTCTGGGGAGAAAACAGTGGTACCAATTTAGCCAAAGAAGTGCTGTCTCAGGGATAGTATCCCAGCAGTCCTTGCATGTATGAGGTGAGAAAGTGCTATCACATTGGTATAGAAATTAGGCCATTCCCAGGGTGAGCTACTTCAGCTAATTAAATCTGAAGACCAGAGGTCATTTTACTTGTATTCTTCACCAATATCGGGGGAAGGATTTATTAGTTTTCTCATATTCTTCACTGTAAAGCAGAAATCTTGAAAAGTTTTTATTTTAAAGATGACCTCAAATTATGAAACCTATGACCTAAGGCATATTCAAGGCCAACATGGGACATTATGAGTGAATATGGAGAGTGATAGTTTTCTTCAAACCCCTGACCCTATTTTGATATAGGGGAAATTAGGTTAAACTTCACATCCAGGGCAGCCTTAAGAGGAGAAAGAAGTAAATTTCTAGGTCAGTCTGTTGTTATATTCATGTGAGCATGGGTATTGGGAAGGTTCGCTTTGTTCTCATGGGAAGTGTTTGGGTTGGTTGTATATATGTGACTATCAACTCCTACCATCAGAAGAGCCACTGTGTTCTCTCAGCGCTTCTACCACTTTTACCTCACTGTCTATTCATCACATGACACTCCCCATCTGCAGTCCCTCATTCTGTCCCTCTCTCCAAGTGGTACCACAGAACAATTCCCTTGGAGACTCTAGTACACTGCTGGTGGGAATGCAGACTGGTGCAGCCACTATGGAAACAATAGGGTGTTGCCTCAAAAAATTAAAAATTGAACTGCCATTTGACCCAGTGATCCCACTTCTAGGAATATACCCTAAGAAGTCTGAAACACCAATCAGAAAGAATTATGTACCCCCATGTTCTTAGCAGGATTATTCACAATAGCTAAGATCTGGAAACAGCCCAAAGGTCCATCACTAGACAAATGGATAAAAAAGCTTTGGTACATATACACAATGGAGTACTATGCAGCTGTAATAAAGAAAGATCTCTTATCCTTTGAGATGACATGGAGGGACCTGGAAAGTATTATCCTAAGCAAAACAAGCCAAGCAGAGAAAGACAAGTATCATGTGATCTCACTTACTTGTGGAATATAATGAAATAACAGTCTGAGGAATGGGGTAGTCCCAGAGACGTGGAAGTGGGGTGCAGGCTGGCAGTCCCTGGAGGAGGGGGTGGTGGGGGAGGGATGGACCACAGAACTTATATGCATGTATGCATGAACAATGGACGTGGAGAACAGGGCTGGGGACAGGGAGGGGAGAGATGGGAAGGGGGGAATCAGTGGGGGATAGGGGAGAAACATCTGTAACAAAAATAAATAAATTAATTTCAAAAAAAGAACAATTCCCTTGGAAAATGGTATTAGAAGGAAAGAAGTAAGAAAAAGCTATTTTGTTCTAGGCACTGTGCTAGGTGTATGCAAACATTAAATGAGACAATTATGCCTAACAATGGTTCTCAACTTTAAATATGAATCATGTGGGTTAGTATTTTTAATTTGATTCTTGATATGGAAATCTGAGTTTTGCTGATTTAGCTACAAGAACTCAGCTTCTCTAGTTAGGTAAACTTTGATGAATACGTTTTTCCTACTCACTATGTGTGGCACTGATAGTGTATTAGCCATTTTAAGACTAGTTTTTTTTTTTTTTTTTAAATCAGAAAATGAGTATATGAATAATATTAAGAATAAATGAGGTTAAATGGGCATATCGAGGGCTTAGCCCAATGCCTGAAACACTGTCAGGAATCGGTGTCAGTTATTATTACTCAAGTCAGAAGACATGGATTTTTTTCCCTTAAGTAGTGTTGTTTGCACAATTTATGTAACTTCTTTGTGCCAATATTTAATCATCTGAGGAATACATTCATGTTTTACCTTTAAAAAACAATTTTGTGTTTTTTTTACATTTCTCAATCTTTAAACACTTTGTGTGGTATTGTTCTTTGTTAAGAAGAGAAGCAGCTTGGTACTAAGGCCACAGATTTAATTAGTGGTGGACAGGGATCTGATCACATGTTCTCTGATGCTAGATCCTCATTCTTTGTCTATATCGCTGTGGTCCTCAAATGAAGCAACTGAACACATGATCTGTATGATCCCTTTGTCACTAAAACATTTGCATCAGATGTTTCACCTTTAGGGACAGTTTTAAGGGAATTGGATGCCCACAGTGAAACTCCAGGTCTGAAATGGTCAAAACAACAACTACAACGAATGCTGAAGTACAACACTGAAGGTGACTAACTGTGCAAAAACCGTAGGCTGTGTGAGGAAAATCGAAACCCATGAGGTCCCCAGTTATCTTCAAATCTGAGATAAAAGCCCAAGCTCCCACCCACTAGTGAGACCAAGAGTGGATTCAAATCTGCTTTCTGAACAGTGTTTTTGAGAGGTATGATGTCTCAGTTGCTCCAGGGCACCTCCCTCCCTGTACAGTCATCAGGAACCTGGGAATGAGATGAACATGCAGTGTACCAAGTTGGAATGTCTTCACTTGAATTTTGGAGGTCATGGATCTATGCAAGTGTAACGGATGTGGAGTAAGTTTTTCTCAGATTCTTCTGCATCCAAGTTTTGTTTTTCACCACTCATGGAGGGTACCAAAGAAGATGTGACAGAACCCAGAATTTAGAGAAAAAGCAGGACCTGCTCCCTAAAAATTAGGATGTCCAAAGCTGATGACCAAAGATGGGGAATACTGCATATTCCCAAAAGAATGCCAACAATTAGGGTCAGTGTCCTGCCTGCTGGGCTCACCACCAGAAGAAAATGTATAACAAGCAGTGCCACCAACCATCTGCCCAGGTTCCCATCTCATAAGAAGTGGAGGTGGAGGGTGTGACCTTTTAAGAAGTCCAATAAAAAGGTTTGCTTTCACTTCCTTTCCACGGGGCAATGATTTCTGCTTTACAAAGCCAAGAGAGTACCTCATGTCTATTGAGGATAGCCTTTAAGCATTTCATTATCCACAGAATGTTTAATGAGCTGAAGAACCTGCAGGCCCAACTTGAATGTCTTGAGAGTTGTATGGAGTGAGTGTTCTTAGAGAACATACTGTGAAACGTACTTCACTTATATTATAGGTGATTACATAGTTTTTGCCCAAACTAGTATACTTTTGAGAGTGAAGGGGATGCTATAATTATCTCTGCACAGCAGGTATTAAATAGTACTCCCTCAGGTCAACCAGGATGTCTGATTATCTAAATTTAACTTAATATACTTTACCACAGAGAGGGCGACATATGCATGTTAATTAGTTGTAATCTAACTACTAACCTATGAGTGGTTAGCTGATCTTTGAAGTCCCCATTTGGGCATGCACACTCCCAAAGTGGTTAGTTAACATCTGAATGACTGACTAATCAGGAACCCACTCTCCAAAGGCACATTGGCTTCAGTTATCTTTGTTAATTGGCATAATGAATATTAGAAAATTTTCATTAGTAAAATCAGTGGTGGTCAAGATGTATGAAAGGGCAGTAATTACAGGGGTGGGTAAAAGTAGGTTTACAGTCGTGAGTACACAAAACCTAGAGTTTATTCTTGTATTATTATTTATTCTTGTATTACATATTTTTTCCACACAAACAACTGTAAACCTACTTTTGCTCACCCCTGTATTACAGTCGCTTCCGCCCTTGTATGAACAGATGTAAGTACTCCGGGAATTCAAGAGCCTAGACTACTTGGAATGGCCCCCTAGGTTTAGGAACCCAAGGAACTTGAGAGGCTGTTTTCAGTTTCCCAATGGAAGTTTTGTTACCCGACTCTGACCAGAAGGCCAACTCTGAATATCATTGCATCTGCTTCAGGAAAACCTTTCATGGGTGGCTGGACAGAAAGCTAGGATTTTATTAAGCCTACAGCATAGGTTGTAAGACTGTTTTCCTGCTTTCTATAACTCTTGTTTATATGGCCACAAATTATTGTCTCATACTACATGGAAGCAATGTTGGGGAGAAGGACCTATTCAGTCCTTACCTACCTCTAACTGCAGGAGACTACAGGTATCCTACAAGAAGATCCAAACGGGCTTCCATCAGTGTGTGACATGTGTCATTTTCAGCCTCCTCCCCAATGTGGAAACGAGGGGATACTTGACATTAATCCTTAAATTTGGGGGTATGTTTGAACCTAGGGACAGATACTCATTGGGGCCTAGAGATTTCTGACATAAGGAGGCCAATGGAGTAACATGTTTCCTGACCTAACTGCTATAGTGTGTCTAGGAAGTGGAAGTCAGGCAATTGCTAAGATGTCCAATTATCTAAGATCCTTGGAGGGTGTGGAAGAGGATTCCAAGTAAAGAAACCCAGAAATTACAGGGCTGTGGGCTGTGGGCTGTGGGCTAGAGACAGGGTTGAAATTTCTGTCACTGAAATGTCTAGGAGAGACACAGCTGTCATTTATAAAAGGGGCCTACTTGGTAGAGGGGCCCAGAGTGAAGTTTCATACCATTCCAAGAACACCAATGTTCACATAGTGACCACCACATCAGCTGAAGCTGTCAGTACTACTTGGAAAACCAGCAAGGTGGGGAACCCCTTTCTAATACTGACAAGTGGTCTCCCCAGGACTGTCTCCCCATCCCTCCTCCCTGTCCCCACACTGTGGATTATGGATCCTAGAAGAAGAAGAGGGAATATATATCTTAGAACCTTTTTCTTCCTCCCCACTCCAAGCTCTCATAAACAGGAAAACGGATATTTTCCCAAAGATTTTTGTAGGCCAACTGGTGGTTTCATGATGTGCCAGGAGAAGAAACTGATCAAATTCCAATTATTCATCTGTTTTTTTCTTTAAACTCTTCCCTTATTTGTCCTAGAAAAACTCTCCCTTCACTCTTCCTTTATGTATGATTTAAATTAGTAGCTTCAGTGAAACTGCCACTAGTCGGGCAAATCTGTGGGAGTGTTTTTCTATTGTTTCCACAGAGGGAGGATACTATTGGTTTTGATGAGCTGGAGCCAGAGATGCTAAATATCCTACAATGTGTGACAAAGTACCACATAACAGAGCCTCGTACCATATCGTCCATGCCTCCTGACTGTCCTGCTGGATATTCACATAAGTGAGAAACTCTGTAATGATCTGAGCCTAGAACTTAGCTAAAGTGTGTGTGTGTGTGTGTGTGTGTGTGTGTGTGTGTGTGCATGTGTGTTTCACATGGTTTTAATATACAATATACATCAGGTTTTTCAGGAACACAAATACTATCCAGATCAAAAGAAGTTGGTAGCTTCTTTTGCCTAAAATATTCTAAGAGAGTATTTGTCATTTCAGAGAATCACATCGTTAATGGCCATATATACCACTTATGGTATTTGAGCAGCCAATGAAACCACCAATATCAGTCTTGTTTGTAGTTATTGCAGTCATGGTGATTTCATCATAGGCACAGGCATCTGTCCGCCTTCTATGTGTCGTAGTGTAGTCAAGACTGAGCAGTTATATAGTAAATTACCTATTTATATTATTGTCTCTTCCATAATTGGGGTTTTCAGATTTAGCAAATAAAAATATAGAAATCCTAGTTAAATATTCAGATAAACAATAAATAATTTTTTAAACTATAAGTATGTCCTAAATATTGTCCCTCCATTTATCTGGCAACACTTTTTAGAGCACATTTAGGGAATTTTATTGAATTGTTTGAAATGAGTGTGGATAGAAAATACTATCTAATAATATAAGTTCTGGAGGTTAAAGGAGTATTAACTAATATTTGTCATAAGAAGGGGTCAGTGGAGCTAGATGGAATCTCCCAGCACTGGTTTAGTGCCAAGCAGATGTAGCAAAGGAGGAACTACATGTTGTCTACTAGCAGGACCCTTGGGCCAAGGGTCTCACACTTACTACTCCCATTTCTACTCACTCAATAATTAAACAAATATTCTCTCAATTTAAAATAAGTATCATTTTGCCCGGCCAGTGTGGTGCAGTGGTTGAGTGTCAACCCAAGAAGTTGCCAGTTTGACTGTAAGCCTGATCCCCAGTGGGGGGCATGCAGGAGGTGGCTAATTGATGTTCTCTCTCATTGATGTTTCCATCTCCCCCTCTCCCTTTCTCTAAAACCAATAAAGAAAAATTATTTTTTTAAAAAAGAATATCTTCCTTAATAAGAATTGTGCTGTTAAGAAAGAGATTTTCTAACCTGGCCAGTTTGATTCAGCAGTTAGAGTGTCAGCCCACAGACCAATGAGTCGCGGGTTCGATTCTGGTCAAGGGCATGTACCTTGGTTGAGGTTCGTCCTGGTCAGGGTCTTGCGGGAGGCAGCCAGTTGATGTGTCCCTCTCACGTCGATGGTTCTCTCTCCCTCTATTCCTCTCTCTCCCTCCCACTCTATCTGAACAAAAAATGGAAAAAATATTCTTGGGTGAGGATTAAAAAACAAAAGAAAGACATTTCCTCATGTTGCTACATCTAAATCCAAATTTAATCAAAGTAAATGTTCTCTCTAGGAGAGGCAGGGGTGTACAGCATTGCTGACCTAAAACACTTGGAATGGTATAACAATTTCAGGTGTTGACATTAATCAGTAAAATTTCTTTCCTCAAACTTAATAGTCATTTATATTACTTCCCAGCCACTAAGAAACTTTTCATATATCTTTTGAAATAGAAGTATAGTTTTAGATTCTGCAATGTTAATATTTGATTCAAATATTGCTACCAAAATGGATAAAATACTATTTTAAGGTAGTATGCCCATTGAGAGCAATCAAAGATTAAATTACGGCTTTTTTTATTAGATTTAGGGGGAAATCTGAAGACCACATGTACCAGAATGCCTCCAGTTAAGCTTTATCAGGTTCAGGATGAATCACAAAGTAATTTACAAAGGACAGAGATATTCTATGCTTCAGAAAACTGAAGAAGAATAAATAAATAAACAAATACAAATGATATAATAATCATTAGGACAAGGAAAGGCTTATCTGGTTTATTCTGATGTCATTGTGCTGGAGCCAGGAAGACCTCCCAGCCCTGCCACCAGAGCCCATTATTTCCCTGCTTCAAAATCCTTTGGGATTTTGCATTGAACTCAAAGTCAAGTTCAAAATTCTCTGCAACCTCCTGCATAGCCTGTTTTCTGCTTCTTTCTGCAGCTTCACTTCGCAGATCTGCTCCAGCCCCACTAGCTTGTTCTTTCAGGTCCTTCTATTCAGGCTCCTCCTGTAAGGTCTCTGAACATGCTCCCTCTGAAGCCTCCAAACGTCTCCCCCTTTGTCTGGATAAACTATTGCTCAGGTCTCAGTCTAACCGTATTTCCTGAGCGAAGCTTTCCATTTCCCCTAGACTAGGTTTAGAGCCTCATTATATGTTTCTAACCACCACATTTAATACATTCAAAATTATTGGATTGAATGTATGTAATTATTTATATGAATTGGCTTAGAGTGCAGCATTTATTTTCAGCCTCCTAGCCACTATGAGGAGGAAGGGGGTGCTTGACATTAGTCTCCTGAGATTTGTTTGAACCCTAAATTCTTGAATATCTGTCTTTCCTACAAGACTACAAGTTTTGTTAGGTCTGGGATCCTTTCTATTTTTGTAGCATCATCTATTCACTTGATTTTTGACTAATATAGTAGTAATGTTCACAGAGTCATCTTTGAGATTAAATAATACTAATAATATATATTTCTTATATAGTTAAGAAATGTAAAGATCACATTTCTTTAGTTTGCTTGGCAGTTTACTGCCAAACTCAAATATATGTAAAACCTGACTTATTTACTTAATAATACTAATTCACTTCTTATCATGTGCAGGGCACAGTGTTAGGCAGTAGGGATGTAACAATGTACAAAGTGGGCAGGTGTGATCCCTACTATAAAGAAAATTTGAGCAGAAAGCAAACAGGTTTATTTATATATTTTAATATTTAACTACATTGCTGATGAATATCATGAGGAAATGATTAAGTGCTAAGAGAGACTATGACAGAGGAGCTGCTATAGACCAAATGTCTGTGTCCCTGAAAATTCATATGTTGAAACCCAATGCCCAATGTGAAGGCATTGGAGGTGGGGCTTTTGGGAGGTGATTAGGTCATGAGGGCTGAGGCCCTCTTGAATGGGATTAGTCCTTTTACAAGCCCTAACCCCTTTGACCATATATGGTTACAGTGAAATGGGCTCTCACCAGATACTGACTCTGCTAGCCTCTTAATCGTTGGCTTCCTACAATGCATAACTGTGGGAAATAAGTTTTTGTTGTGTATAAGCACCTAGTCTATGGTATTTTTGGTATAACAGCTGAAATGGAATAAGATAGGTCTCTTATACAAGCTGAGAGCACTAAAGAAGTGACGTTTAAACTGTGATTTGAAGAGTGGGATGGGAGTGTTGAGTAAAGTGCCTTAAAGGAGACAGAAGAGTACATGAGGAGGTTTTCAGAGGAGAAAGAGGATGGCCTTGCTGGAGGTGGATCCTAGGCGAGGCATCAGCTGGTTTACAAGTGCACCCTGTGATTCTGGTGTGGGCTGAGGGATGTGAACCACTAGGTTGGAGCCTTCCTACTAAAAACCTGGTCTTTGTCCCTGCAACATGAACACTATCTGGAGACTGTTGGGCCCATTCCCTCAGACCCATTTAAAATCTGTACAACAATTAGATCATACAGGGATAAGAAGTGTCCCTAAAAAGGTGGTGGTATAACCCAGTAAATGTGAGAGAAAGATCATTGGAGATCAGAAACAAAGTACTAGTATTTCTATCTGTCTATCTATCTATCTATCTATCTATCTATCTATCTATCTATCTATCTATCTATCTATCTTTCTATCATCTATCTATCATCTATCTATCTAGATAAGAAAATTGTATCCATTATTTTATTCCACAGAGGGAGGGAACTACTGGTTTTAGTGAGCTGGAACCAGACCCTTAAAGCCTCACATAACAAGGAATTATATCATGTTCCCCATGACTCTTATTTTTTATTTATTTATATTATTTTTTTAAATCCTCACCCAAGGATATATTTCCATTTATCTTCACATAGAGTGGGAGGGTGGAGGAAGACAGAGGGAGAGGGAGAGGGGGAGAGAGATAGAGAGAGAGAGAGAGAGAGAGAGAAACTATGAGAGACACATTGACTGATTGCCTCCCACACAACCATGACCAGGGCCAGGGATGACTTCAACTGAAGTATGGGCCCTTGACCGGAATCGAACCCACGATTCTTTGGTCCACAGGCTGATGCTCTAACCATTGAGCTAAACTGGCTATGGTGACTCTTATTTTTTACTGGTGGATTTAATGATGGATACATGTTGATATACATTTGCCCAGACCTGTAGCATGTACAACACCAAGAGTGAAGTCTAATGTAAACTATGGAATCTGGGTGACTATGATGTGTCAATGTAGGTTCATCAATTATAAAAAATGTACCACTCTGGTGGGGGATGTTAGTAATGGGGAAGGCTATGCATGTGAGGGGGTAGAAAGTATATGGGAAATCTCTGTACCTTCTTCTCAATTTTGCTGTAAACCCAAACCACTCTAAAACAAATTAAAGTCTAATAGTATTCTTTAAAATTTATCTTTATTGTTGAATGTATTATAGATGTTCCTCATTTTTCCATTGACCCCCTCCTCCCCACTCCTGCCCCACATCTGCCTTTGCCCACACTGTTGTCTGTGTCCATTGGTTACACATATATACATATAAGTTCTTTGGTTTATCTCTTTCCACCTCCCACCGCCCCCTTCCCTTTGAGGTTTGTCAGTCTACCAACCAATTTGTACTTCTTAATCCCTTCACCTTTTTCATCCATTCCCCCAACCCCCTTCCCATCTGGCAACAAACAAAATGTTCTCTGTATCTGTGAGAATGCTTCTGTTCTTCCTGTTCATTTTGTTTGTAGATTCAATTGTCGATAGATATGTATTTATTGCCATTTTGTTTGTTCATATTTTTAATCTTTTTTTTTCAAGAAGACCCTTCAACATTTCATATAATAATGGTTTGGTGGTGATGAACTCCTTAAGCTTTATCTTGTCTGGGAAACTCTTTTTTTTTTTTTTTTTAATTTAAATTAATTAATTGAGTTTTTTTACAGATGTTTCTCCTTTTCCCCCCACAGATACCTCCCTCCTCCTCCCTCCCCACCCTCTCCCAGCTTTGTTGTCCATGTCCATTGTTCATGCACACATGCATATTAGTTCTGTGGTTTATCTCCCTCCCACTCTCTCATCTGGGGATAGTCATTCTGTACCTCATTTCCACATCTCTGGGACTACCCCATTCCTCAGATGTTATTTTGTTATATTCCACAAATAAGTGAGATCATATGATACTTGTCTTTCTCTGTTTGGCTTGTATCGCTTAGGATGACACTTTCCAGGTCCCTCCATGTTGTCTCAAAGGATAAGTGATCTTTCTTTATTACAGCTGCATAGTACGCCATTGTGTATATGTACCATAGCTTTTTTATCCATTCGTCTACTGATGGACATTTGGGCTGTTTCCAGATCTTAGCTATTGTAAATAGTGCTGCTACAGACATGGAGGTACATATATTCTTTCTGATTGATGTTTCAGGCTTCATAGGGTATATTCCTAGAAGTGGGATCACTGGGTCAAATGGAAGTTCAATTTTTAATTTTCTCAGGTAACACCATATTGTTTTCCATAGTGGCTGCACCAGTCTGCACTTCCACCGGCAGTGAACTAGAGTCCCCTTTTCTCCACACCCTGCTCAACACTTGTTTGATGATTTGTTGATGGTGGCCATTCTGACAGGTGTGAGGTTATACCCCATTGTTGTTTTAATTTGCATCTCTCTGATGATTAGTGATGTTGAGCATTTTTCGTATGTCTCTTAGCCATTTGTATGTCCTGTTTGGAGAAGTGTCTATTTAATTCCTATGCCCATTTTTTAATTGGGTTCTTTGTCTTCCTTTTGTTGAGTTGTATGAGCACTCTATATATATTGAAATTAACCCCTTATCTGATATATCATTGGCAATTATTCTCTCCCATACAGTGGGTAGCCTTTTCATTTTCATGATTGTTTCTTTTGCTGTGCAGAAGCTTTTGAGTTTGATGTAGTCCCATATGTTCATTTCCTCCTTTGTTTCTGTTGCCTTAGGTGATGTGTCAGTGAAAATTCTGCTGCGTATGATGTCTGAAATTTTGTTGCTTACAGTTTCTTCTAGGATTTTTATGGATTCATGGTTCACATTTAAGTCTTTTATCCATTTTGAGTTTATTCTTGTGTATTGCATAAGTTGATGGTCTAGTTTTATTTTTTCCAATTTTTCCAACACCATTTATTAAAGTGGCTGTCTTTACTCCACTGTATGCTCTTGCCACCTTTGTCAAATATTAATTGAGCATATTGTCTTGGGTCCATTTCTGGGTTCTCTGTTCTGTTCCATTGGTCTATATGCCTGTTTTTGTGCCAGTACCAGGCGGTTTTGAATACAGTGGCTTTGTAGTATAACCTGAAATCTGGTAATGTGATCCCTCCTACTTTGTTCTTCTTTTTCAAGATTGCTGTGGCTATTCGAGGTCTTTTTTGGTTCCAAATGAACTTTTGAAGTATTTGTTCTAGTTCTGTGAAGTATGTCATTGATATTTTGATGGGGATTGCATTGAATCTATAGATTGCTTTGGGTAGTATGGACATTTTAATGATGTTAATTCTTCCAATCCATGAACAAAGCATGTGCTTCCACTTTTTTATATCTTCCTCTATTTTTTTTCCAATGTTATATAATTTTCTGCAAATAGGTCCTTTACTTCTTTGGTTAAGATTATTCCTAGGTATCTTAATTTTTTTTGCCGCGATGGTAAATGGTATTGTTTTCTTAGTTTCTCTTTCTGTGACTTCATCATTGGTGTATAAGAATGCCATTTATTTCTTGACAGCAATTTTGTATCCTGCTACTTTGCCAAATTCATTTATTAAGTCTAGTAAAGTTTTGATGGAGTCTTTAGGTTTTCTACGTATAGTATCATGACATCTGCGAATAATGACAGTTTCACTTCCTCCTTTCCCATATGGATCCCTTTTATTTTTTTCTTCCTCTCTGATTGCTGTGGCTAAGACTTCCAGTACTATGTTAAATAAGAGTGGCGAAAGTGGGAATCCCTGTCTTGTTCCTGTTATTAAGGTAAATGCTTTTTGTTTCTGCCCATTGAGTATAATATTGGCTGTAGGTCCTTCATATATGGACTTTATTATGTTGAGATATGGTCCCTCTATTCCCACACTGCTGAGCATTTTTATCAGAAATGGGTGCTGGATTTTGTCGAAGGCTTTTTCGGCATCTATTGATATGATCATGTGCTTTTTATTGTTCATTTTTTTTATGTGGTGCATCACATTTATTGATTTGCAAATATTGTACCAGCCTTGCATCCCTGGGATGAATCCCACTTGGGCATGATGAATAATTTTATTGATTTGTTGCTGGATTTGATTTTCTAGTATTTTGTTCAGGATTTTGGTGTCTATGTTCATCAGAGATATTGGCCTGTAGTTTTCTTTCTTTGTAGTATCTTTTTCTGGTTTTGGAATTAGAATTATGCTGGCCTTATAGAACATGTTTGGAAGTCTTCCTTCTTCTTGAATATTTTGAAATAGTTTGTGGAGAACGGGTATTAGTTCTTTTTGAATGTTCAGTAAAACTCCCCCGTGAAGCCATCTGGGCCTGGGCTTTTGTTTGCTGGGAGAGTCTTGATTATGTCTTCAATTTCTTCTGTTGTTATTGGTCTGTTCAAGTTTTCTATCTCTTCTCAGTCCAGTTTTGGGAGACTATGTGTTTCTAGAAATTTTTCCATTTCAGTCAGATTGTCGAATTTGTTGCCATATAATTTTTCATAGTACTTGTTAACAATCTTCTGTATTTCTGTGGTATCAGTTGTTACTTCTCCTCTTTCATTTCTGATTTTCTGCATTTGGGTTCTCTCTCTTTGTTTCTTGGTGAGTCTAGCTAAGGGTCCATCAATCTTGTTTATCTTTTCGAAAAAACAGCTCTTTGTTTCATTGATCCTTTGAATTGTTTTTTTTTTTTGGTCTCTATGTAATTTATTTCTGCTCTGATTTTTACTATTTCCTTCCTTCTGCTTGCTCTGGGGTTTTCTTTTTGTTTGCTTTCTAGTTCTTTAAGTTGTGAGGTTAGGTATTCTATTAGAGATTTTTCTTGCTTCTTGAGGTAAGCCTGTAGTGCTATAAACTTTCCTCTCAGAACTGCTTTCACACCATCCTATAGATTTTATGTTGTTGTGTGTTCATTTTCATTGGTTTCCAGGGAGTTCTTAATTTCTTCCCTGTTCTCCTCGGTAACCCATTCACTGTTTAATAACATGCTATTTAGCCTCTATGAGTTCAAATGTCTTTGCATGTTCTTGTTGCAATTGATTTCTAGTTTTATGCCTCTGTAATCTGAGAAGATGCTTGATATGATTTCAGTCTTCTTGAACATGTAGAGACTTAGTTTGTGCCCTAACATATGGTCTATCTTTGAGAATGTCTCATGTGCACTTGAGAAGAATGTGAATTCTGCAGTTTTGGGGTGTAATTCTCTGTAGATATCTATTAAATACATTTGATCTAGTGCTTCATTTATAGCCTCTGTTTCCTTGCTAATTTTTTGTCTAGAGGATTTATCCAGTGATGTCAGTGGGGTGTTGAAGTCCCCTGCTATGATTGTATTGCTATCGATTTCTCATTTGAAGTCTTCTAGAAGATTTTTAATATATTTTGGTGCTCCTAAATTTGGTGCATATGTTTACCAAGGTTATATCTTCCTGTTAGATATATGCTTTCAGTATTATGTAGTGGCCTTCTTTGTCTCTAGTTATGGCCTTCATTTTGAAATCTATTATATCAGATATGAGTATTCCTACCCCAGCAATTTTTTCCTTTCTGTTTGCTTGAAAGATTTTTTTCCATCCCTTCACTTTCAACCTATGTGAGTCTTTTGTTGTGAGGTGGGTCTCTTGTAAGCAACATATAGAAGAGTCATGGTTTCTTATCCAATCAGCTGCTCTGTGCCTTTTTATCAGAGCATTCAATCTATTAACATTCAAGCTGATTATTCATATGTATTTATTTATTGCCATTTTTGTTTAGTGTAGTTATATTTTTCTTTTTATTTCTCCTGCTAATTACAGCAGTCCTTTAAACATTTCTTGCAGGGCTGGTTTGGTGCTAATATATTCCCTTAGCCTTTTTTTTTTTGTCTGGGAAGCTCTTTATTTGACCTTCTATTTTGAATGATAGCCTTGCTGGGTAGAGTAGTCTTGGATTCAGATTCTTGTTTTTCATGACCTTGATTACCTCATTCCATTCCCTTCTGGACTGTAGTGTTTCTGTTGAGAAGTCTGCTGAGAGCCTTATGGAGTTTCCTTTGTAGGTAACCTGTTGCTTATTTCTTGCTGCTTTTAGGATTCTCTCTTTGTCTTTAATGTTTGGCATTTTGATTACTATGTGTCTTGGTGTGGGCCTGTTTGGGTTCTTCTTACTAGGGGCTTTCTGTGCTTCTTGAACTTGAATGCCTTCTTCCTTCACCAAATTACGGAAGTTTTCTGTTACTATTTCTTGGAATATATTCTCTAACCCTTGCTCATTTTCTTCTTTTTGGGGGAGTCCTATGATGTGAATGTTATTACGTTTCCAGTTGTCCCACAGTTCTCTTAAACTGTCTTCCTGGTTTTTTATTTTTTTTTCCTTTTGGTTTTCTGATTGGTTGATTTTTCTACTCTATCCTCTAATTCACTTATCCAGTCCTCGGCTTCCTCTACTCTGCTATTTAGACCTTCCAATATGTTCTTTATTTCTGATATGTCATTCTTCATTTCTTCTTGGTAGTTTTTAATTTCCATCTGGTTGATTTTCAACATTTCTATGTCTTTACTCATGGAGCTCATGTCCTTACACATGCTGTTGAGCTTCCTCAAGATCATGGCTCTGAATTTCTAGTTCAGTTAATTTGCTTAACTACACCTCATTTATCTCCTCTTCAGTAGTGGTCTCTTGTTCTTTCATTTGGCTTTTGTTTCTGTGTTTCACCATTTTGGCTATCACAGTGGGCTTTGGAGTATGCCTAATTTTCCCTGTGGGTGTTGATATTCTGCTGTTTGTCACTCCCTCTCCTGGGTTTTGATGAGCCAGGGAGGATCCATTTTACACACCACTGTCAAGTCTTACTTTCATGGTTAAAGTTGCTAGCCCATGGAATGGTACAGTTATCCTCTAGCTTTTTGCCTGGAGGCTATCAGTAGGGGTTACCTGAAGAGCCTTGGGTTCTCATTTTAATGAAGAACTCCCTCAGGTGCTCAGAGTAAGAGGATTTTCCGAAGGTGGGGCAGATGCTGGTTGTTACTGGGTCTCAATTAGCATTTCAATGGCCACCCGGTGGGGTTGAATCTCCTAGGGAGGGGTTGCTGCCTCTCTCCAGAGCCCTGGGAAGGAGTAAGATGACCACAGTCCTGCGTGACTGCAACTCAGCGAAAGCTCTGAGCACCCTCCAAATCCCGAGTGTCCCCACACAGTTCCAGTCCAGTCTGCCCTCCCTCTGCCAGAGCCCGAGGTAAGTGGCTGCTGCTGTTTTAGCCTCTGTCCTGGCTGTGAGCCATAGAGCCACTTGGGAGTTTAACCCGAGGGCACCGCTCTATACCAAGGCCGCTGTTCCCAGCTAAGGCCACTGCCAACTGTGGGCTCCCAGTCCCCCTCTCGCGTCTCTCCAAGCCTACCAGGATTGAGTCAGTGTCCCTGGTTATGTGGTCCTTTTAACTGCTTATCTGTTGCCTTTTCCTGATGATTTGTCTTTATTTTTGTTGTAATTCAAATTTGGTCCTGGGAGATGGTCTGTGTAGCTTCCATTAACTGTGCCACCATTTTTGGTCAATCTGGGAAACTCTTTATGTGGCCATCGATTCTAAATGATAGCTTTGCAGGATAGAGTAATCTTGGTTGTAGGTTCTTGCTTTTAATCACTCTAAATATTTCTTGCCACTCCCATCTGGCCTGCAAAGTTTCTTTTGAGAAATCAGCTGACAGTCTAATGGGAAATCCCTTGTAGGTAACTAACTGCTTTTCTCTTGCTGCTTTTAAGATTTTCTCTTTGTCTTAAACCTTTTGCATTTTGATGATGATGTGTCTTGGTGTGGGCCTCTTGGGGTTTATCTCGTTTGGGACTCTCTGTGCTTTCTGGACTTGTATGTCTGTTTCCTTCACCAAGTTAGGAATGTTTTCTGCCATTATTGTTTCAAATAGGTTTTTGATTTCTTGTTCTCTCTCTTCTCCTTCTGGCACCCCTAAGATGCAAATGTTGGTATGCTTGAAGTTGTCCCAGAGGCTCCTTACACTAGCCTCATTTTTTTGGATTCTTTTTTCTTTTTGCTGTTCTGATTGGTTGTTTTTTGTTTCCTTATATTCCAAATCAATGATTTGCTTCTTGGCTTTACCTACTCTACTGTTGAATCTGTGTAAATTATTCTTTATTTCAGTTAGTGCCTTCTTCATTTTTGACTGCTTCTTATTTATGCTCTTGAGGCCCTCACTACGTTCACTGAGGTTCTCACTAAGTTCATTGAGCATCCTTATAAGCAGTATTTTGAACTCAGCATTTGTTAGGTTGCTTATCTCCATTTCTCTTAGTGTTTTTCTTGGAATTTTGTTCTGTTCTTTCATTTGGAACCTGTTCCCTTGTCTCCTCATTTTGACGGCTTCCCTGTGTTTGTTTCTATGTATTACTTAACTACAGGTATGGGACTATCTGAGACCAGATGCTGCCTGTTTGAAAGAATTTAGGAAAACCTGAAGTAGGATCCAAGACAGGCCAATTCTATGGTAAAGCAACTGGCCACAGCTTGGGTGGGCCTGAAAATTGGGTGGGGTAGGGCCTCAGGGAATCATGGGGTGGGAGCAAACAGTGTGAGCCAGGTTGCTGGAGTCCCAGATATGGAGGCTGTCTGCCACCCCAGGTAAGGACTCACCAAAGGAACAAAGGCCTCTGAAAGCACGTCTGTCCAGGAGAAAGCTGCCTCTCTAGCCCTCGCTCCAATGCCAAACATCTCAGTTCTTCCCCATATGTCTCTGGTGCCTTTCAAGCTTCCTCCCCCATGCTGGAGCCTGGAGGGTGCGAGTCCAAGTAAGTCCGTGTATGGGCCCTTTAAGAGGAGCTGCCTGGGGCTCCAGAATCCTCAGCCTCCATAAGCCTCAGTTCCCACTAGTTTTTCCAGCCAGAAGTTATGGAGATTCTCTTCCCGGCACTGGAACCCTGAGCTGGGCCCCTGGTGTGGGACGGGGACCCCTCAGTCCTCAGGGAGGACCTTCCCAGCCGAGGTATCCTTCTAATTTTTTTCTGCCACATGTGGGTGTGGGACCAGCCCGTCGAGCCTCCACCCCTCCACCCCTCCTACCAGTCTCATGTGGCTGCTTCTTTAATTTTGTAGTTGTAGGGCTTCCATTCAGCTTGATTTCAGGTGATTCTGAATGATGGTTGTTCTGTAGTTTAGTTGTAACTTTGATCTCTAATAGTATTTAATATGAGAATAATATCATCCTTCCTCAGTCTAGTCTATGCATCAAATGTTCCCATTTTGTGTTAGTACATGAGATATTTGGAGAATCCCCAAGGCAAAAAATAAGACAGCCACCCTCACTTGTTTGTTGGCTTTTGAAAACTGCAGTTTGATGTGTGCTATATGTAGTCAGTTAAGTGAATGTAAATATTATATATCCTCTAGTTTTAACTAAACTGCCACAAAATTGGATCTCCACAGTGGTGTGCATAAAGGGTTATAAAACTGTTTTTTCTTCTGTATAATAACTTGCATTTCTGTTGGCTTTCCAGCTTTTCCCTTAGAGTCCTGATAAGATAGTATGTTAAATAGGTTATTAGGCAACCTTACTTAATGGTTAAAATGACTAAGTGAAAAGCTGCAACTCAACGGAGGGGAGCTATAATTCCCTAATGGGGACACCATAGCTTTGGTTGAGAGTGCTGATCTTGGAGCTGATCTTGGTCCCCATTGAGAACTCCAGAACTTATGCTTGTGGAGTTGCTACAAGAGACATTGGCTACTAGGTTGGATCCTGAAACAAGCTAATGTGGAAGATTTAATATTCTTGAACCTGAACTGTCACACAGGGAGCTCAGAAGCCACTCCTCGGACTGCGGCAAGGACTGCCAAAAGACTCTAGCAGAAGAAGAATGCTTAGCTCTGACCTCTGGCAAGCTGTGATTCTTAGCCTATATCCTTCTGATTGAATTAGAAGCCAAGAGTGGCCTATGATAGTCAAACAATATAAATATTTAGTAGAGCTTTAAAAAGACCCCCAGTAGGCATTGCAATGGCCTCAAAAGATTGTTGCCAAAAACTTGCTGATTAGAAGTAATACTGAAAATACATATACAAGTAGGCAAGAAGAAAATATCAGCATCAATAATTCTTTGACTCCTGGTACAAGCTCTTCATTAGCCACATTGCAAGGTAAAAACAGTGACACCCTAATCATATCTAGTAAGCTGTTAGCCAAAAGATTAGAATTATCAAGAAGACGCTCTAAAACATGAATTTATATCCACTATCACTAATGATGTGCATTTTCAGATACGTGGTTATATATTGAGTGTCTATTGCACCTTGAGCTATTCTGATATGTAAAGAGTGTATATTATGCCATGAAATTATAGCTAGCGGCATGATGAAGCTATCATGGTAGGTAAACATTTAAGAACTAAGCTTCTGGAATCTTATTTAAAATAATTTTTTGCCCTGGCCAAGTAACTTAATTGGTTATAGCATTGTCCCGATATGCCAAGGTTGCAGGTTTGAGCCATAGTCAGGGCACATACAAGAATCAACCAATAAATACATCAATAAGTAGAACAACAAATCAGTGTTTCTCTCTATAGAAAATATTAAAAATATTTTTATATTTTAATTAAATATTAAATATTAATTAAATATTAAATATTAATTAAAATTATTTAATAATTTTTAACTGATGGCAAAAGCCATTTATAAATAAAACAGCTGGCCGATGTGGCTCAGTGGTTGAACATTGACTTATGCACCAAGAGGTCACTGGTTCGATTCCTGGTCAGGACACATGCCCAGGTTGTGGGCCAAATCTTCAGTAGGGGGCATGTAGGAGGTGTCCAGTCAATATTTTCTCTCACCGATGTTTCTCTCTCTCTCTCTCTCTCCCCCTCCCTCCCCCTTCCTCTCTCTCTAAAATCAATAAAGAAAAAAAATAAAACAGTATAAAATATTTTTGTTCTATCTTATTTTACAAATTTCCATTTTTGTGTATTTTCTAAGTTTATAATTCAGAGTACAGTGAAACTGGCTTATAATTCATGAAACAGATTATATATATACTATAGATACATACTGAATTTTTTAACACTATGGACATGGATAAAAATATTTAGAGACCACTACTGTGAACTAATGATTCTCAACTCTGCTTCATATGGGGATTACTTTTGCAAAACTTTCGAATGCTTGGGCTTCTTGCCAGACATGTAGCTTTAGAATTCCTGGGAGTGAAGCTGAAGGATTAATAGTTTGAAAAGTTCCACAGGTAATTCTGATGTAGAGCCACAGCTGGGAATTGATCTAGAGACAAGGGAAAAGTTTCTCAAAATATGCTCAGTTCCCAGAGCACCTGCTACAGAATTACCAGGGGAAGGTGGCTCATTGACCAGAATCTAGGAACAATGTAGGTGCTCTCTATTTGGTACTGTGCTAAGACTTTTGCTCATTATATATTTAAAACTCTCAAATACCTTTAATGTATACATAATTCCCATTTTATACCAGAGAATACTGAGGGTCAGAGAGGATAAGGGTCACACAGTTGCAGGTGAGAACAGGGAATCTGAATAATTAACAAGCTCCACAAATGAGTCTTATACACACCAGAATCTGAGCAGCACTAGTACAGAGCAGAGAAGCTTTACTCCCCATTGGTCATCTTTAAATTAAGAAATTCCATGGTAGTCACCAGGAGCTATTATACCAGATAAAAATTACCTTTCTCCCCCTAAACGTGCACAGTATAAAATATATTCACATTAAAGAGTCTCTGGGTTAGCATTTATATTATTTTGATAATTCCTTTATTACAATATTGTAGTCATTCACTGGAAAAGCTCAGAACAATAGCTGTTCTATGTTATTTCACATTATTCATAGAAGCAGAATAAATATAAGTAAAGAGTAATTTAAAAATTTGAGTATAATCAAGGTTGACAGGAGCTAATTAAGTAGGACATAAGCAGAAAGGTTCTTAATTAGCCTTTAAAAAATTGTCACTTATCTTGTGACTTCAACTCTTAAGAAGAAAGGAGCAGAAAGAAATGGCAAAGCACGTGTGTGTCAAAGAAGGCCATGATCCGACCATCTGGGCACAAAGGCGGCTGTTAAAAATACAGGAGCATGGTTGAGGCAGAATGACTTTCACCTTGTGTTCAAGAATTGTTGTCTAACTAAATGGAGAAGAAACTTTCCCTGCTGGGATTAGCTAAATACATGTCATCAGGTTGGGAAATAATCAGTTTGACGAGGAGTAAAGTGAAGAAGTGGTTTCTGACAACCTGCCTCAAGAACCTTGTGTATGCGGCATACAATGTGTGCACAAATCTAAAGATACTTGTTTTTGTGTACCTAAATTCAGTTGTGTTGCAGGTGTTAGAACTTCTGTCTTTTTAGATGAGTAAAGGCAGCAAACTTGTAGCCTACTGATGGTGCAAGACAACAGACACATTTTGTTTGACCTCACAAGACTGGCAAATACAGTGTTTTAATAATTTTGACATCACTATTAACATTTAAATGTGGGGAAATTTGGAGAAATTCCAAATAAGATTTCAGATTTCTGTTTTACTTCCGCCATGGGAAGATATGGCAACACTGGATCTCTATTCCTACGTGGCACTCATACTGTCTCTTATGATAAGGCTATTTAACATGCATTTAATTTGTGGTGCCTATTCTGAAGGGATACAATGAAGTGAGATGTGAAAGGAATTGATTTATTACATCCCTAGTCTATGCTTGGTACTATGCTAAGACTTTTATACTGCTTATTTTATTTAAAAATGTCAAACCATCTTTACTGAGATTCAGAGAGGATTAGTAATTCCACCAACGTCACACTGCTCTTGGCAGAGGCAGGATGGAGTCAAGGTCTATTTCGGCTCTTTATGCTACTGTACGATTATAAATGAAATTAAAATAGCATCCTCGGACTCCTGCAGTCACATGTTTACCTTCCTGTTCTTTGCTATTGACAGTGAGTTTTGCTTGCAGATGTCTTTCTGAGGCATCAGATTTATGAATATCAGAGGAAACAAGTCAACAAATGTGTGTTGTTGCTAGATGAAAGATAATAATCAACTAGGTTATATGTCTTAGACATGGCCCCAGTCTATACTGGAGTAGAGGTATTAAGAGAAATACACAAATAACCACAGTACTAAATGCAGTGTGTATGGGTGCATCTTGAGTATAGTAGAAAGTACAATAGAAGATAAAAAAGGAAAAAGAAGAGACCTTCTGGGATGGGTGTCATGAACTCCTGTGGGAACTGTGTAATCACTGGCTATCACCTTTTATTTTGCTTTCTTTATGTGTTTTTGGATGGCTGACGTATATATATTCCCCAAATGTGTATGTGTGTACAGGTATTGATTAAGATATATTTGTTCTCAAATCATTGCACGGTTCCCTGTCACTGCCGGGTTTGCTGTAAGGCTAGCTTGTTTCATGGTTGGCGCCACTAGGAAAATTCTGAGCAAGTGGAAGAAGAAGGAAAAGAGTAGATGGTAAGTAGTAGTGGTAGTTTGTGATGCATGAACCTAAAGAAAAACCACACTGCCTGCTCTTCCTTCATGTATTCTGAGAACTGAAGTCCTGCGGTGTCAGGAGAAGACACCAAACATGTTTCAGGTTTGGTGTAGAAATTATTCTTTCTCTCAGCTCCTCATTTAGCTCATGGGCCATGCATCATATTAGAACAATAGAACATCATTTTTAATTGTATTGTTATTTGCATTTGTGATATAGAAAGTGCTCATCCTCTGAAAAAGTATACTCATGTCACTTTGCTGTGAATTTGGCTCCAGGTAACAACTCATCTGTTTTCTGACACTATAGATTAGTTCTGTCTGTTCTAGAATTTTATGGAATAAAATGGAATAAAACAATATCCTCTTGTAAGTATGACTTCATGCGCTTATTGATCATTTGTACATCTTATTTAATGTAGTGTTTGCTCAACTCTTTTGCCCACTTTTTTAATGGAGTTGATTATCTTCTTATTCAGTTGTAAGATTCTCTAAATATTCTGGATACAAATCTTTTGTCAAATATATGGATTGCAAATATTTTTGCTCAGTTTGTGTCTTTTTATTTTATTAATTTTTTAAAAAAAAGAATAGTTTTGCCCTGGCAAGTTTGGTTCAGCGGTTGGAGCGTCGGCCTGCGGTACAGAGAGACCCGGGTTTGGTTCTCGCTAAGGGCACGTACCTCGGTTGCAGTTTGTCCCCGGCCCTGGTTGGTCGTGCGGGTGGCAGCCACTCGATGTGTCCCTTCACGTCGATGTTTCTCTCTCTCTCTCTTCCTCTCTCTCCCTTCCGCTCTATCTGAACAAAAAATGGAAAAATGTCCTCGGGTGAGGATAAAAAAAAAAAAAAAAAGAATAGTTTTATCAATTTTTTAGAGAGAGAGAGAAAGGGAGAAGAGAGAAACATTGATTTTAGAGTGCAACATGGATAGGCTCCTGCTCACCTCCTACTGGGGATTGAGCCCACATCCTGGGCATGTGCCCTGACCAGGAATCCAACCAGCAACCTCTCAGTGCATGGGACGATGCCCAAACAACTAAGCCACACTGGCCTGGCCATTAATACTATGTTTTAAAGGACAGAACTTTAAGATTTTGATGGGGTCATGTTGAAACTGTATTTACCTTTGACCTAGCTTCTGGGGTAACATAGTATCAGTTCAGTTGTAGTCTATTAATAGAAGCGGTTGTATAGCCCCTCCAAGGTTCAGGAGTATGAGACAGAGATCCCGTCCCTTGAATGGAGAGAGGAAAGTTCTGAAGGAGTATGTGAGATGAGAATTATTATTGTAAAATACAATCTGCCAGCGACCTTAAAAAATTAGTCTATTTCATTTATATAGTCAAATTTATTAGCATGAAGGTGCTTATAATAATCTCAGTATCCTTTCTTGTTGTTTATAATATATATATTTTTAATTAGAGGAATATGGGAATAGTGGATAGGAAGTTTATTTTACTTAGGCAAGTCCTAGTTGTGTGACAGAGCTGACAGACTCAATAGGGCAAAATCCTCCCCTACACCAGATGGAGTAGAAGATTCCTCAGAGTTTGTGAGTTTCCTTCCAGGCTTTCTCTGGGCTGTACAGGATTTCACCTTGGAGCTGAAGTTAAATGGCCACCCTATGACAGAAGGTGAGTACCTGGCAAATGCCTTGAAACTGATTCCATTTACCAGAGCACCACTGGGCAGTGACGGTGCAGTACAGGGTGGGAACATCATCTCTGGAGTTGCATTTGTATGCTAGACTACATGAAGCCTGTAGAAATGGTGGATGGTGCATGGGTTGAAAAGCTCTGTGGACTGGAGTTTAGTTCACTTAAGAAAACTAGAGCCGGCCTGGCCAGTTTGGCTAAGCGGTTAGAGCATCGGCCCGTGGACCAGAGAGTCCTGGGTTCGGTTCCTGCTAAGGGTACATACCTCAGTTGCAGTTTGTCCCCGGCCCCGGGTGGGGTCATGTGGGTGGCAACCACTTGATATGTCTCTCTCACATCGATGTTTCTCTCTCTCTCTCTCCCCCCTCTCTCCCTCCTGCTCTATCTGAAGATAAATGCAAAAATGTCCTCAGGTGAGAATAAAAAAGAAAACTAGAGCCTAGAGTAAAATTATTCATAACCACTTTGTTCTTTACACAATTTGTAGTTTAGCATCTAATTGTAACTTAGAATATAGTTGTGCTAAGGTCTTCTAAGTACCAAACACTTACATTTATTATTTTAGCTTCTGCTTATCCGTGTTGAGGAAAACAACTGATTAAATATTTGTTAAGCATAAAATTACAATGAAAAGCCTATCCAATGAAAAAAATTATCTTTCATATAATTAGACATTATTCTTCTAAAATGTGCATGTCTTTGTCTTTATACATATGTATAATTTCTTTATACATATGTTTTCTATAAAAATGAATTTATGTTGTAATAAACCTGAAGTCTATTTTGTCTTTTCAATCACTGCACTTGTGATACTTTTTTTTTTTTTTTTATCCTTACCCGAGGACATTTTTCCATTTTTTGTACAGATAGAGTGGGAGGGAGAGAGAGGAAGAAGAGAGAGAGAGAAACATTGACGCGAAGGGACACATCGAGTGGCTGCCACCCGCACGACCAACCAGGGCCGGGGACAAACTGCAACCGAAGCACGTGCCCTTAGCGGGAACTGAACCCGGGTCTCTCCGGACCGCAGGCCGACGCTCTAACCACTGAGCCAAACTGGCCAGGGCTCAATCATTGCACTTGTGATACTTTTGAAAATTATCAGAATATAATTGTTTTAATTTTTATATCATAGTTATTAACTATATTACCCGTGTTTTTTATTATAGCCATCCCCGTGGATAAGTGGCATCTAATTATGTTTTTTTATCTTTATTGTTGAAAGTATTGCAGATGTCCTTCCTTTTGTACCCCCACTGACCCCCTTCAACCCATCTACTTATGGTTTTAGTTTGCATTTCTCTAATGACTAATGATGTTGAGCATCTTTTCATGTGACGTTTGGCCACTTATATATCTTCTTGGGAAAGATGTCTACTCAAGTCTTTTGCTCATTTTTTAAATTGGTTATTTGTCTTCTGTTGCTGAGTTCTAAGAGTACTTTATATATTCTGGATGTTAAGCTCTTACGAGATAAATGATTTGTAAATATTTTACCCCATTCAGTGGATTGATTTTTCATTTTCTTTGTAGTGTCCTTGGATGTACAAAAGTTTTTAATTTTGTTGAAGTTCAATTTATCTGTTTTTTGTTGCTTGTGCTTTTAGTGTAATATCTAAGAATCCATTGCCAAATCTGTAGTTATAAAAATTTATCATATGTTCTTGTTGAAGAGGCTATTTTTCTATTGTATGTTCTTGGCACTCATGTTAAGAATCGATTGAGCATAGGTGCATGGGTTTATTTCTGAACGCTCAATTCTATTCCTTTGACCTATGTCTATCCTTTTCAGTAATGTTTTGTAGTTTCCAGTATACAAGTCTTGTAGCTACTTGGTTACATTTATTCCAAAGTATTTTAATCTTTTGATGTTATTATAAATGGAATTGTTTTTTTCTTTTTTTATCCTCACCCGAGGACATTTTTCCATTTTTTGTTCAGATAGACTGGGAGGGGGAGAGAGGAAGAGAGAGAGAGAGAGAAACATTGATGTGAAAGGGACACATCGAGTGGTTGCTACCCACACGACCAACCAGGGCTGGGGACAAACCACAACCGAGGTATGCGTCCCTAGCAGGAACTGAACCCAGGTCTCTCTGGACCGCAGGCCAACGCTCTAACCGCTGAGCCAAATAGGCCAGGGCGGAATTGTTTTTTTTAATTTCTTTTTTGGATTGTTTATTGCTATAGAAATACAGTTGATTTTTACATATTGATTTGTGTTCTGCAAATGTGATGAATTTGTTTATTAATTCTAATAACTTTTTGCAGATCCTTTAAGATTTTCTATATGTAAAATTATGTCATGTGTGGATCAAGACTTTACTTATTAATTTCCAAATTGAATGTCTGTTATTTCCTGGGGGGGAGGGGAGATTACTCTGGTTTAAATGTCCAGTACAGTGTTGAACAGAACTGACAAAAGTAAGAATCCTTGTCTTGTTCCTGATCTTAGAGAGGAAAGCTTTTAGTCTTCCATCATGAAGTATAATATAAGCTGTGTTTTTTCATAAATGCCCTTATCACACTGAGGAAGTTCCCTTCTATTCCTAGTTTGTAGGGTGTCTTTATGTATTATTGTTTTAAAATTTCTGCTATAATCAGAAACATTTGTATTACCTTTAAGTTTATTGAGATTTGTTTTATGACCTATCTACAGTCATTTTGGTGAATCTTCATGTGCACTTTAAAGGAATGCCTATTCTGCAGCTGTTGCAAGTAGTGTTCTATAACTGTCAATTAAAACAAATTGATTGATAGTCTTGTTCTACTCTTTTGTGTTCTTGCTGATTTTTTCTACTTGTTTTATCAAGTATAAGATAGAAATATCAATATGTTCAACTATAATTATGGATTTTTCTATACTTCATTTTATTTCTGTCAGTTTTGTTCCCTGTATTTTGAAATTCTGTAATTATGTACAGACACATTTAGCATTCTTATGTCTTCTAATACATTAACCCTTTAATTATTATGCAACAACCTTCTTTACTTCTGGCCATTAGTGGGAACCAAACCTGGGACTCTCTAGTCTGCTGGCCGGTGCTCTAACTGCTGAGCCAAACCGGCCAGGGCTATTTTTTTTTCATTTTTAAGTATGCAGTAAGGAAAGTCAATGCAGGATATATGTTAGTAGGGGAGAGGAAACTCCTGCATCCTTATTTATGTTTCTTCTTTCCCCCCATTGACACCCACCTCCCAATCCTGCTCCCAGCCCCCAGCATTGTGTCTATGTCCATGGTTACACATACACGCATAAAAGTTTACCTAACTTTATTTTGGCAATCATTTCTAAATATATATGTGTTTCAAGTCAGCATGTGTACTCCTTAAAAATGATGTTGTATGCTAATTCTGTTTCAGTAAATCTGGGGGGAAAAAAACTAAAAAAAAACAAGAAAACAATCTAATAGTCTCATCTTTAAGAAAAGATATATGTATATTTAAGGCGTAAAATGTGATGTTTTCCCCTCTGGCTGCTTTTAAACTTGTTTTATTCCTGATTTTCCATAATGTGTTTATAATGAGGCTTGATTTGGTTGTCTCTGTTTTTATCTTGCTTATGGTTTACTGAGTTTCTTGTATCTGTGGTTTATAGTTTTCATCAAGATTAGAAAAAAAGTTGCTATTATTTTATCAAATATCTTTTCTGCTTTTCTTTTTCTCTTTTCCCCTTCTGGGATTTTAACTGCATGCAAGTGGGCTGTTTGTTATTGTCCCACAGCTCATTAAGATTTGTTAATTTGAAAAATCTTTTTACTCTGTGCTTCATTTAGTATGGTTTCTACTTTTATGTTCTCAAGTTCACTGATATTTTCTTCTGTGGTGTCTAATATACTGTTAAGCATATTCAGTGAATTTTTTTCCCCAGAACTTGTATTTTTCATCTTTAGAAGGTACATTTAGTTCTTTTTTATAATTTCTATTTTTCTTCTTCTTATGATCATGCTTTTCTTTAAATCCTTGTGCAAAATAGCTGTTCTAATATATTTGCCTGATAATTTAATCATTTCTACCATTTTTGGGGTCTAATATTATTTATTGATTAATGTCCTTGTTATGCGTAACACTTCCCTCATTTTTGCTGCTCTAGTAATTTTTTATTGGATCCAGGACATTGTAAATGTGAGTGTTGAATGTTGGGATTTGTATCTTTCTTTAGAGAATGTCAAACTTCATTTTACTAGTAAATTAAGTGACTGGTAGATTAGCATTATCATTCCTAGTCTTGTTTTAAAGTTTTTTTAAGGTATGTCTGGGTTGGGTTATCTTGGAACCAAGTCGTGACCCTCCAGAGATTTCTACTCCATGTGCCAAATTTTCAGCAAGGTTTTCCACTCTGGCTAATTGGGACAAAACCATCTCTTAGTTCTGTTTAGCTCACAGTTTCCTGGTAGTTCATTCCCTGGCCCGATGGAGCCTGTATTCAACAGACTCAAGGGGATTACTGTGCAGATTTCTGGAGCACTTTTTTGAAGTCCTCCCTCCTATACTGATTTCTGCCTCAAATATTTCAGCTGTGTCTTTCTCCTCAACATCCAAACTCTGTCTTATCAGTGTACAGTTCAGCACGACCACCATGATCTGCTTGGGTTTTTCCGTTCCGTCAAGATCAGAAAAGTACTCCTAGGCAGAACAGGGTGATCCCAGAGCTCATCTCATTTGCATCCTTTTTCTAAAAGAACCCAGTCCTGTGTTGCCTATTTTCAATATATGAAAACACCTGCTTTTCTATTTCTGCTTAGTTTTCTAGTTCATTATGGTGGAAGGACAACACTGGTACCAGTTATTCCAACATGCACAGAAATAATTTAAATTTTGATATTAATGAAGTGGGTCCACTGTGACCATGCATGTCAGAAACTTTCTTTTGTAGAGTATCACCTACAGTGTTAAAAAAACAACAACAGCAAAACAAAACATTGCACATACCTCTAGCAGGACTTAGTCGCATAGAACAGAACCGTTTAGAAGAGACCCCAAAACGGAAATGAGATCCAGCGGCAGTTTGGCCGAGGGCAGGGGAACACCCCAGCTCTGGTGCTGGAGGAAGTTCAGTCTGGAGCCATAGGTGCTACATGGTATCCAGTACCATCGGGGAGCTTCGACATGTGGTGATGATCAGACAGGCAATATGAATTAAGTTCTTGACATATTTATTCACTGTGCTAAGCGGTTCACACATTGTAATGGAACTTTTTGATTTGCTCTTTTCCCTTTCTTTTCTGGTCCCTTTCCTCGAGGGCGGCGCTCCTCTCACAGTCGCGGGGATGCTCCCCACTCCTCTCAGCCACAGGTATGGGCGTTTCAAACAGGACCCCATTTAGTTAGTGATTGTTAAAAGGGTTGCACGTGTGATCTTGTGATTCTTGGATTTTCCCATGTGACCCAAAAAGGGCCAATTAAATTTCTCCCACAGCATAAATAGAGAAATTGATAGAGAATGATAATCTCTATTTTTTGTTGGGTTGCTCAATTGGAATGAGTGAGGTTGGTAGCTTCCAGTGACTACGTTCCCTAGGTAGACGAGGGAGACTGTTCTCCAGCAAGAGAAACGAGGTCTGCACCCAGAGAACCAGAGGCAACAAGTGGAAAGAGGGTCTGATGCCATCGTTTGAACTTGTAGATCCATTTGTGCCTAGAATTAATCATTTTTGTGGGCCTCCTTTTTATTTCCTGAATAAGATTTCAAAGATTTCTCTGACTAACACAAATATTATTTCACTATATTCTCATTGTAGCTTCGTGAAGGAGTTACCATGGTTACCCCTGTGTTTCAGGAAAGGAAACTAAGGTATAGGTTGAATATATCATGGAGAAGTTATGTATGCACACTGAGGATATTGAGCCAGGATTTGGGACCAGGCAGTCTGACCTCAGAGCATAAGCTTTCCCCCTCAGTTAAACTACCCCTGAATAGTACCCACATGGCAAATAGAGGCAATTCAATAATGGGGAACTAGGGCTGAAGAATTAAAAAATCCAGACAGGCATTAAGTTGTCAGTCCTGGGAAAATCTGTCAGGAGGTTCCAAGGCTCAGCCCCAGTCTGAGTTTCAAGTATTGTTTGAGGTGGAGGTGACACAAGGCAGGCGTTTTCTATCTTTTATCATCTGTTAGCTTTTTTTATTTTTTTTATTTTTTATTTTATCACAATCATGTACTAGCCCTGCTCAGGGCCAATCACTTTCTCATTTAGTTTCTTAACTACCTTCTACCAATTTAAAAATGCAGATATTTGTCCAGTTGGTATGGCTCAGTGGATTGAGCATCATCCCATGGACTGAGAGGTCCTGGTTCGATTTCTGGTCCAGGCATGTGTCCGGGTTGTGGGTTCAATCACTGGTTGGGGGCATGCAGAAGACAGCCAATCGATGTTTCTCTCTCATATCAATGTTTCTATCTCTCCCTTCCTCTCTCTCTAAAAATATATAAATAAACAAATAAAATGTGGATCTTTGTAGGCCATATTTCTGATCATAAGCAATAAACTAAAAGTTAAACAAAAAGCCAAAAAAATTCAATTTTGAAAATTAAATTAAACAAACCTACCCTGGCTGGTTTGGCTCAGCAGTTAGCGCATCAGCCTGTGGACTGAAAGGTCACTGGTTCGATTCCTGGTCAAGGGGCCATACCTGGGTTGCAGATTTGATTCCTGGCTCCAGCTGGGGTCATGTGGGAGGCAACCAATCAATGTGTCTCTCTCATGTTGACGTTTCTCTCTCTCTCTTCCTCCCCCTTCCTTCCTCCTTTCTACGCTCTCTAAAAATCAATGGACAAAATATCCTAGGGTGAGGATTAACCAAAATAATAAATAGATAAATAAACAAATAAATAAATAAAATAAAAAGAAATAAGAGAAGGTGAGAAGAGGGAATTAATAATGTTAATAAGCTTTTTAAGAAAATTGTATATAAATATGCCTATAATCTGGCTATTTGATTAATCCAATGAATAATGGATATCTTCTTTATAAGCGTGATTAAAAAATAAAAAGGGGTAAACAAAACATATGAGATGACTAATGATGTTGGCAGTATAACTATTACACAATACTCAGTTTCACTCTATGGAAGAACATCTGAAAACCAAGAAAAATTAAATGAATTCACTGCAAAATACAAGGGACCCAAACACCCCACATTGATGGAACACATGAACCGACCAAGTACTTAGAAGAGCGTGAAAAGCTGCTTAAGGATCTGCCCTAGAAAAGTCACCAGGACCAGATGGTTTCTCAGTTGGGTTCCAACTAATCTTTAAAAAACAGGTAACTCTAATATTATTAAAATTATGCCAGAGCTCAGAAAAATTATGGGAAGCACCTCAATTTTCTTATGAAGCCAGCACCATTTAATACTATAAAACCTGATACAAATTTTTTTTATAGCAGCGGTGGCAATAATAAGGAAAACAACCACCCAGTCAGTCTCTCTTCTAGCCAGCCTGCCTCCAGCTTCCCCTGCCAACTGCCCCTCAGGGGCACAGAACGTCCTCTTTTGCCACCATAAAGCTTTCCCACTCCTTAGCCTGCCTTTGATTTGAGTCTCTGCCAAATGCAAGCGGTGGTGACTGATTGACTCTCTTGCTGTCAATAAGTACTTCTTACTCTCATGAGGGTCATCTTTGTTTATTACCACAGAACGTATTAGTTCAGGGAACACAAAAAAGCATTCAGAAGAATACCCTCCACCCCCAATTCTGAGCCAGGAGTCCAATGCAAGTAGTAGGTTGATGTGGGAGGAACAGAACACTGATGGACAAGTGAGGAAGTGATGCAGAAGAAAGGCACCCAAAAGAGGTACATTCTTAAGCCAGCTAGGAACTGGGCAACTGGAGTGTAATCACTCAGGAAACGCTGGGGAAGTACATAAAGCAAGTAACTCAGACTTATCCCAGCTGGATGTCAGTGGCAGGGTAGGCTTCATGAGCGTGTGTCCAGTGCAGTGGCACAAAGCTGCCATCCAAAAGGATGCTGCTACTGGAATGGAATGTTCTATGCAGGACCTTGCAATTCTTAATTCTTTATCTTTTAATTTGTGTTTTGTGAGTAAAGTCTGATGAGACAATGGAGCATGCCCAAGGGCGTGCAGTCTCAGCTAATGCCATTCCTCCGCCTCCCGCTGCTCCCTCTCCCCAGGATCTGCCTGCAACAGCTGCCACCTGTGGTCAGTGCCTGACATATTGTATAGGTGGGGGCTGAGATGGGGGAGTACCTTATGCAGTTGCTTTCCGTCCCAGAATGAGCTGGGTGCAGGTGTTGTGGGGTCTGGTCGTAGGGTTTGGACTTGCAAATCTCTGCCTTGGGCTGGCAGCACCATGGTACCTTTGGAGGGGGCCTTTTGCCCATCCTTGATCTTTGATCCTTGATCAAGAACACCTATTGATATGGAGGTTGCGATCCCTCAAGTGGAAGTGAGTCCTCAGGTTGGGGCAGTGGGTGCATGGGAACAGGAGATTGATGTCCACAGCCCTAGCCCAAGCCTCGAATTTTCATTTTATACTGGGCCCTGAAAATTATGTAACTAGTTCTGGTCAAGGGAACTGAATATCTATTTCTACGCTGACTCTGGAGCGTCACTGATGGAAGAGGGTTGCTAGGTGGAGGTGGTGAGAGTATCAATTCACTGGCATTTTGGACCTGGGGAGGGTGAGTCTTATGGCCTTTTGTAATTTTTTTTTTCTTGATAGAAAGCTTTCAGGCAGAGATTCAGACCCTGGCAGCTGGAAATGCACTGGGGCACATGGGAAGTTCCTAGGGATATGGGAGAGGGAGAAGGTACTGACAGCATCTGCTAGACACACCTTACTTTACATAATACGTCAAAATAAATACCAGCTGCATCAAATACTGACTTAAAAAAATAAAAATCTTAGCTGTAAATTAATAAAACCCAGATTGACGAGACTCTTTTAACCAAGACATGGAGGTCAAAAGCTATAAAAGAGATAAATATATATGATTACATTATAAAATGATAGGACAAAATTTCATAAATGAAATGAAAAGATAAATGAGGCACTGTAAAAATTACACATTCTCTTAGATGAACAAAAGATAAATATCCATTATTAGTAAAGAACTCAGAAGAAATGGCAAACAATACAAAAGAAAAACTTAAAAAAGTTGTCAATAGGTAATTCACATAAAAGCAAATCCAAAATGACTAATGAATATGAGTTTTTATTTTTAAAAAATTATTTATTTTTTAATTGATTTATTTTTGTTACAGATGTTTCTCCTTTTCCCCCCACTGATTCCCCCTCCGTCTTCCTCCCTGCCCTGTCCTCAGTTTTGTTGTCCATGTCCATTGTTCATGCATACATGCATATAGGTTCTATAGTTTATTTATCTCCCCCAACCCCTCTTCAGGGGATTGTCAGCCTGTACCCCACTTCCACGTCTCTGGGACTACCCCATTCCTCGGACTGTTATGTTCATTATATTGCACAAATAAGTGAGATCATATGATACTTGTGTTTCTCTGTTTGGCTTGTTTCTCTAGGATAATACTTTCCAGGTCCCTCCATGTAGACTCAAAGGATAAGTGATCTTTCTTTCTTATAGCTACATAGTACTCCATTGTGTATATGTACCATTGCTTTTTAATCCATTCGTCTACTGATGGACATTAGGGCTGTTTCCAGATCTTAGCTATTGTAAATAGTGCTGCTACAAACATGGGGGTACATATATTTTTTTCTGATTGTTGTTTCAGACTTCTTAGGGTATATTCCTAGAAGTGGGACCACTGGGTCAAATGGCAGTTCAATTTTTAATTTCGTGAGGTAACACCATATTGTTTTCCATAGTGGCTGCACCAGTCTGCATTCCCCCCAGCAGTGTACTAGAGTCCCCTTTTCTCCACACCCTCACCAACACTTGTTGTTTGATGATTTGTTGATGGTGGCCATTCTGACAGATGTGAGGTGATACCTCATTGTTGTTTTAATTTGCATCTCTCTGATGATTAGTGATGTTGAGCATTTCTTCATATGTCTCTTGGTCATTTGTATGTCCTGTTTGGAGAGGTGTCTATTTAGTTCCTCTGCCCATTTTTTAATTGGGTTCTTAGTCTTTTGTAGAGTTGTATGAGCACTCTACATATATTGGAAATTAACCCCTTCTCTGATGTATTGTTGGCAATTATGCTCTCCCATAGAGTGCGTTGCCTTTCCATTTTGGTGGTTGTTTCTTTTGCTGTGCAGAAGCTTTTGAGTTTGATGTAGTCCCATGTGTTCATTTTCTCCTTTGTTTCTGTTGCCTTAGGTGATGTATCAGTGAAAATTCTGCTGTGTATGATGTCTGAAATTTTGTTGCCTGTATTTTTTACTAGAATTTTTATGGATTCATGAGTCACATTTAAGTCTTTAATCCATGTGCACTTGAGAAGAATGTGAATTCTGCAGTTTTGGGGTGTAATTCTCTGTAGATATCTATTAAATCCATTTGATCTATTGCTTCATTTAGAACCTGTGTTTTCTTGTTAATTTTATGTCTAGATGATCTATCCAGTGATATCAGTGGGGTGTTGAAGTTTCTGGCTATGATTGTATTGCTGTTGATTTCTCCTTTGAAGTTCTCCATAAGATTTTTAATATATGTTGGTGCTCCTCTATTGGGTGCATATATGTTTACTAAGGTTATATCTTTCTGTTAGATAGATCCTTTCTTTGTCTCTAGTTATGGTCTTCATTTTGAAATCTACTTTATCAGATATGAGTATTGCTACCTAGCTTTTTTTTTCTTTCCGTTTGCTTGGAAGATTTTTTTCCATCCCTTCACTTGCAACCTATGTGAGTCTTTTGTTGTGAGGTGGGTCTCTTGTAAACAACATATATGTGAGTCATGCTTTCTTATCCAGTCAGCTACTCTGTGTCTTTTTATCGGAGCGTTCAAACCATTCACATTTACGGTGATAACTGATATGTACTTATTTATTGCCATTTATGTTTAGTGTGGTTCTATTTTTCTTCCTATTTCTTCTACTAATTATAGCAGTCCTTTTAGCATATCTTGCAGTGCTGGTTTGGTGTTGATATATTCCCTTGGCCTTTTTTTTGTTGGGGAAGCTCTTTATTTGGCCTTCTATTTTGGATGATAGCCTTGCTGGATAGAGTAGTCTTGGATTCAGATCCTAGTTTTTCATACCCTTGATTACTTCATGCCACTCCCTTATGGCCTATAGTGTTTCTGTTGTGAAGTCAGCTGAGAGCCTTATGGGGTTTCCTTTGTAGGTAACCTGTTGCTTATGTCTTGCTGCCTTTAGGATTCTCTCTTTGTCTTTAATTTTTGGCATTTTAATTACTATGTGTCTTTGTGTGGGCCTGTTTGGGTTCTTACTTGGGGCTTTCTATGCTTCTTGAACTTGAATGACTTCTTCCTTCACCAAGTTAGGAAAGTTTTCTGTCACTATTTCTTCAAATATATTCTCTAACCCTTGCCCATTTTCTTCTTCTTCAGGGACTCCTATGATGTGAATGTTATTACATTTCCAGTTGTCCCACAGTTCTCTTAAGCTATCTTCCTGTTTTTTAAGTGTTTTTTCCTTTTGGTTTTCTGATTGATTGATTTTTTTCTACCCTGTCTTCTAATTCACTGATCCAGTCCTCGGCATCCTCCACTCTGTTGTTTAGTCCTCCCAATGTGTTCTTTATTTCTACTATGTCATTCTTCATTTCCACTTGGCTGGTTTTCAATATTTCTATATCTTTACTTATGGTGCTGATGTCTTTACTCATGCTGTTAAGCTTCCTCAAGATCATGGCTCTGAACTCTACCTCTGATAATTTGCTTAACTGCATTTCATTTATCTCATCTTTGATAGAGTTCTCTTGTTCTTTCATTTGGGATTTGTTTCTTTGTTTCACCATTTTGGCTATCTCAGTGGGTGTAGGAGCCTGCCAAATTTTCCGTGTGGGTGTTGGTGTACTGCTGCTTGTGGCTCCCACTACTGGGTTTGGATGGGCCTGGGCAGGCCCACGTTAAACACCACTGTCAAGTCTTACTTTCCTGGGTAGATTTTCAAGCCCAGGAAAGGTTCATTTATCCTCTATCTTTTTCCTGGAAGCTAGTAGTCTCAGTTACTCAGGGCCTAGGAATCTAGGCCCTGGTGTTCCGCATAAGAGGATTTCCAGAGGGTGGGATAGAGGCTGGTTGTTAATGAATCTCAATTTGCATTTCTTTGCCTCACCTGGGAAAGGCTAAATGTGAGGGGGTGGGGCTGCTGCTTTTCCCCACAGCTCTGGGAAGGAGCACACTGGCCACCGTCCTTTGTGGCCGCAACTCAGCAAAAACTCCGAGTGCCCTCCAAATCCCGGTTGTCCCCACAGAATTCCAGCCCAGTCTGCCCTCCCTCTGCCGTAGCCCCCGCGTGAGTGGCTGTGGCTATTTTAGCACTCTGTCCCGGCTCTCTGCGCTGTAGAGTGGGCTTGGTCTTAATTCCCCAAGGGTGCTGCTCACAACTAAGACTGCTGTTGTCCGTGGGTTCCCAGCCCACCACCCTCTTGCGTTTCTGCAGATCCTACCAGTGTCCCTGGTTATATGATCCTGTCCTGCTGCTTTTCTGTTGCTTTTTTCCGAGGTTTTGTCTTTATTTTAGTTGTAATTCCCATTTGGTCCTGGGAGATCGTCTGCCTGGCTTCTATTCACTCCACCTCTATTTTCACATTCTCCAAGCCTATTTTGTGTGCAGCTGGGTTGCACAGGTCTCTCTGGGGCCCCTGCACCCTGCAGGTTCTGTGATTAGCTGGATCACACAATCCCTTTGGTGACCCGGCTCTATGCTTATCTTATGGGCTGCTAGGTCGCATAGGCCTCTCTGGTGCTTAAGCACCCCGCAGGTCCCACGGGTAACTAGATTGCACAGTTGCACAGTCCCTGATGGGTTGCAGAGGCCTCTCTGGTGTTTTAGCACCCTGCAGGTCCCGCAGGTGGGCAGCTGGATTTCACCAGTCTCTCTTGGGCTCAGGCTTTCCACTGCACATGTGAGCTGCTGGACCACACAGGCCTCTGTGGAGCCCCAGGTCCTGCTGCTGGGAGCTGGGGAGTGCTGCTGCCCTGTGGGGCTCAACTCCTGCTCAGCTTTTGCTATTGTTTTTGGGGGATGGGTCTCAGCTTCTGGTCTGTGCTTCTGTTGCCTGGGGATGGATATCTGCTCCCCAGCCTCTGTTGCTGGGGGTGTATCTCGACTCTGATCTGGCTGCTACTATGGGGGATGGTGCTGGGCTCCCGGCTGTCCATGGCTTCTACAACCGGCACCTTTGGTGCTCCACTACTGTGCACCAGTCTGTGTTGACAGAGAGTGTCCCCTGGTCCGATGGTGCCAGGTGCACTGGTGGGCTCAGGTTGCTGGGCCCTAGCCACTCTCACTGCCTCCTCCCAGGAAAGACCCTGGATCTTCCAAAATGATGGGACCTCCCCGCAGTGCAGGGAAAAGTGCCCTGAAGGGCTGTTTACCAAGGTAGCCGCTGCTCCCGTCTACAGCACAGGAACCTTCTGCTCATTGTCTCTGCACTGCTTGGGTTTGGTCGTCCACCTTCACGTCCACTCACACTCTCTCACACACTCACCTTCCTTCCGGTCCTGCCTACCACCATCTTCTCAGAATTCAACACATGAGTTTTTAAACCTAAGTAGTCATCAGAGACATGCAAATTAACCAAGTTCTCATTTTCAACCATTAATTGAATGGGCAAAAATGAAAAAGAATGAAAATATCTACTGTTGGCAAGGATGTGAGGAAGATACTATCATTCGTGGGTCCTGGAAATGTGAGTTGTTAGAGCCTTTTTGGAATATAATCTGGCAATAACTACAATAAGCAAATGTACTCATATGATTTGAACCAAAATTCTATTCTATAGAAATGGAGCTCTAATATATAGGAATGGGTACCTTCCCCCTTTCCCTGAATATTTACTGTAACATTTTTCTGGAAATAAGATCACACACACACACACACACACACACACAATTCATAGGGTGGAATAGTATGCAACCAATAAAAAGAATGTGTTATTTAAATAGAGATCTATACTACTTGCTTGGAGGGAGTTAAATTACACACACACACACACACACACACACACACACACACACATTTTGTTAATCCTCACCTGAGGATATTTTCCCATTGATTTTGAGGTACAGTGGAAAGGAGGGAGGGAGGGATGAGGGGAGAGAGAAAGGGAGGGAGGAAGAGAGGGTGTGAAAGAGAGAGAAGCATTGATGTGAGAGAGAGACATCAATTTATTGTGTCCCACATATCCCTGACTGAGGCCAGGGATCGAACTTGCAATCCTGGTACCGGGACTCAAACCCAAGACTATTTGGTCTGAGGACTGATGCTCTAACCGCTGAGACAAACTGGCCATGGCAAATAATATATTATTAAGTAGGAATACACACTAGGTGGGACAAATAGGTTTACAGTTGTTCATATGGAAAATAATACAATAATTAATAAATAATAAAACAAGAATAAACTCTGTGTTTTGTGTACTCATCACTACAAGCCTACTTTCGCCACACTGTATTCTATTAAAAAAAATAATAACATACTGGCCTGGCCAGTGTGGCTCAGTGGATTGAGCATTGTCCCATGGACTGAGAGGTCCCGGTTCCATTCTCGATCAGGGCACATGTCTGGATTTTGGGCTTGATCCCTAGCAAGGGACGTGCACGAGGCAAGCGATTGATGTTTCTTTCTCACATGGATGTTTCTATCTCTCTCTACCTTCCTCTCTCTCTAAAAAAAACCACACAATAAAGTATATTTTAAAAAATGACAGAGTGGGAGAAAAACCCTCTACAAATGTGTTTGTATTTGCATATTAGATTATTAACAATGGTTTCTTGGCTGAGGGAGAGGGAAGAAGTGAAATGTAGAGGATGGGGTGAGAAAAAAGGGGGGTCTAGGGAAGTTCTCTACACTAATAAAATAACGTGTGTTACAGAATTTTATCTAGAATTTTGTATATGTGTATATATAACCTTGTATATACATGCACAAAGAGGTTGGCTATAAAATGTTAATTTGTGGTTATTTCATGGTAGTGGAATTTCAGGTGATTTTTACTCTTAGTATCTTAGCAAATGTCACACAGCTAATAAGTGGAAGAGCTAGAATTCAATGCATTTGACCCCAAAGTCAGCACACTTTCACATACCACACACCTCCTCCCATGAAAATGAAGCTCTGGTCAGATTAAGACAGGATTATTAGCAGAAGCTCATTTACCATGACAAGGGACCAAACTGGGGCCTGGGCAGAGGAAGGGGGCAGGAATTCAGTTATCAAAGCTGGGACCTCAAAGCCTGTCCCTAGAGACTACATGGGCATCAGTCCAGCGTGCAGGGTACAGCAGCTTCTCTACATCCTGCAACGGTTGGGAACAGTATGCAAATACAGATGTCTGCCTCTTTCCCCTATGTGTGTTTAGTTGGTCTCATTATTATCTCAGGCGTAGGGATTTCACTGATTGATTTTTAGAGAGAGAGAGAAAGGCGGAAGGGAGAGAGAGGGAGATAGAGATATTTGTTCCACTTATTCATGCATTAATTGGTTGCTTCGTGTATGTGCCCTGACCAGGGATCGAACCCGAAACTATCGTATCAGGATGATGCTATAATTAACTGAGCTACCTAGCTAGGGCCATAGGGATTTTACTTTGATGTATAAACCTTAATTATTAAGCTATGAAAATGAAATGTGTTTAACTAGCAATCAAAGATCTTAATATAGAGAGAAGTCTTGATTTGTATAGTTGTATTAAGTGGGATTAATTGTTATATCCCTACATTTATTCTATTGCCTCAGTTGTTAGTTGAAAATGTCATGCTGTATAATTTACCATGTGGTATCAGTGACAGAAATGATAACTTTCTAAAAAAAGGGTTTATCATAATACGCTATTTCTCAAGGGCTTGCAGCACTTTGTTTTTTAGGTATGTTACAGGCTTCCTTTAAACCACTTAACTTGTGCTCCAAAGTAACTGTAATATAAAATTGGTAGTATAGCAGATTATGATGAATAGCTTTAATTATATGTTTAAAAGTAATATTCACAAGCTTAAATGTGAATATCAGAATTCAGGGACCGAAAAATGGCGGCGGAGTGAAGGGAGCTACACAGACCGTCTCCCAGAACCAAACTGGAATTACAACTATAACACAGACAAATCGACGGGAAAAACCAACAGAAAAGCAGCTTGGAGGACCATACAACGAGGGACACTGACTCCATCCCGGTAGGCTTGCGAAGGCGCGAGACGGGGCTGGGAGCCCTCGGTCAGCAGCTCGGCAGCGGCCTCAGCTGTAAGCGGCGCCCTCGGGTTACACTCCCAGGCGGCCCCACAGCGCAGCCGGGACAGAGGCTGAAACAGCCACAGCCACTCACCTTGGGCTCCGGCAGAGGGAGGGCAGACTGGACTAGAACTGTGTTGGGACACTCGGGGTTTGGAGGGCGCTCGGAGCTTTGGCTGAGTGCAGCCACTCAGGACGATGGCCACATTGCTCCTTCCCAGAGCTCTGAGGAGAGGCAGCAGCCCCTCCCTCGAGATCCAACCCCACCCTGTGGGCCATTGAAGTGCTAATTGAGGCTCACTAACAACCATCATCTGCCCCACCCTCGTGAAAGCCCCTTGGCTGAGCACCAGAGGGAGTTTTTCAATCAACTGACAACCCAAAACTGATCAATTAACCTAGACTGCTAGCCTCCAAGCAAAAAGCTAGAGGATAACAGTACATTTCCTGGGCTGGCAACTTTAACCAGGAAAGTAAGACTTGACAGTGGTGTTCAACGTGGGTCCTCCCTCGCTCATCTAAACACAGGAGAGGGAGCCACAAACAGCAGAACACCAACACCCACAGGGAGAACTTGACAGGCTCCAAAGCCCACAGTGATAGCCAAAATGGTGAAACACAGAAACAGAAGCCAAATGAAAGAGCAAGACACCTCCACCGAAGATGAGATCAATGTGGAGCAATTAGGTATGTTAACAGAGCTAGAATTCAGAGCCATGATCTTGAAGAAGCTGAACAGCATGAGTAAGGACATAGAGACACTAAAAATAAGCCAATTGGAAATTAAAAACCAACAAGAAGAGATAAAAAATGACATATCAGAAATGAAAAACACATTGGAAGGTTTAAAAAGCAGAGTAGGGGAAGCTGAGGACCGGATCAGTGAATTAGAAGACAGGGTAGAAAAAATCAACCAATCAGAAAAACAAAAGGAAAAAACTATTAAAAAACAGGAAGACAGCTTAAGAGAACTATGGGACAACTGGAAATGTAATAATATTCGCATCATAGGAGTCCCCAAAGAAGAAGAAAATGAGCAAGGGATAGAGAATATATTCAAAAAAATAGTGAGAGAAAACTTCCCTAATTTGGTGAAGGAAGAAGGCATTCAAGTTCAAGAAGCACAGAGAGTCCCAAGTAAGAAGAACCCAAACAGGCCCACACCAAGACACATAGTAATTAAAATGCCACAAATTAAAGACAAAGAGAGAATCCTAAAAGCAGCAAGAGATAAGCAACAGGTTACCTACAAAGGGAACCCCATAAGGCTCTCAGCTGACTTCTCACAAGAAACACTACAGACCAGAAGGGAATGGCATGAAGTAATCAAAGTCATGAAAAACAAGAATCTGAATCCAAGACTACTCTACCCAGCAAGGCTATCATTCAAAATAGAAGATCAAATAAAGAGCTTCCCAGACAAAAAAAGGCTAAGGGAATACATTAGCACCAAACCAGCACTGCAAGAAATGTTAAAAGGACTGCTGTAATTAGCAGTAGAAATGGGAAGAAAAATAGAACCATACTAAACAACAATGGCAATAAATAAGTACATATCAATAATCACCTTAAACGTAAATGGATTGAATGCTCCCATAAAGAGACACAGAGTAGCTGATTGGATAAGAAAGCATGACTCATCTATATGTTGTTTACAAGAGACCCACCTCTCAACAAAAGACTCACATAAGTTGCAAGTGAAGGGATGGAAAAAAATTTTCCAAGCAAATGGAAAGCAAAAAAAAGCTGGGGTAGCAAGTCTCATATCTGATAAAACAGATTTCAAAATGAAGACCATAACTAGAGACAAAGACGGCCACTACATAATATTGAAAGGATCTATCCAATAGGAAGATACAACCTTGATAAACATATATGCACCCAATATAGGAGCACCAAAATATATTAAAAATCTTCTGGAGGACTTCCAAGGAGAAATCGACAACAATACAATCATAGCAGGGGACTTCAACACCCCGTTGACAGCACTGGACAGATCCTCTAGGCAAAAAATTAGCAAGGAAACAGAGACTCTAAATGAAACACTAGACCAAATGGATTTAATAGATATCTACAGAGAATTACACCCCAAAACTACAGAATACACATTCTTCTCAAGTGCACATGGGACATTCTCAAAGATAGACCACATGATAGGACACAAACTAAATCTCTACAAGTTCAAGAAGATTGAAATCATATCAAGCATCTTCTCAGATCACAATGGCATGAAACTAGAAATCAATTGCAACAAGAACATGCAAAGACATTACAACACATGGAGGCTAAATAGCATGTTATTAAACAATGAATGGGTCACCGAGGAAATCAAGGAAGAAATTAAAAACTTCCTGGAAACCAATGAAAATGAACACACAACAACACAAAATCTATGGGATGCAGCGAAAGCAGTTCTGAGAGGGAAGTTCATAGCACTACAGGCCTACCTCAAAAAAGAAGAAAAATTTCTAATTGACTGTCTAACCTCACAACTTAAAGAATTAGAAAGCAAACAAAAAGAAAACCCCAGAGCAAGTAGAAGGAAGGAAATAGTAAAGATCAGAGCAGAAATAAATGACATAGAGACCAAAAAAAACAATTCAAAGGATCAATGAAACAAAGACCTGGTTTTTCGAAAAGATAAACAGGATTGATGGACCCTTAGCTAGACTTACCAAGAAACAAAGAGAGAGAACCCAAATACAAAAAATCAGAAATGAAAGAGGAGAAGTAACAACCGACACCACGGAAATACAAAAGATCGTTAAGAACTACTATGAACAACTATATGGCAACAAATTCGACAATCTAAGCGAAATGGACAAATTTCTAGAAACACACAGTCTCCCAAAACTATCCCTGGAAGAGATAGAAAACTTGAACAGACCAATAACAACTAAGGAAATTGAAGCGGTAATCAAGACTCTCCCAGCAAACAAAAGCCCAGGCCCAGATGGTTTCACGGGGGAGTTTTACCGAACATTCAAAAAAGAACTAACACCCATTCTCCTCAAACTATTTCAAAAAATTCAAGAAGAAGGAAGACTTCCAAACACGTTCTATGAAGCCAGCATAATTCTAATTCCAAAACCAGAAAAAGACACTACGAAGAAAGAAAACTACAGGCCAATATCCCTGATGAACATAGACGCCAAAATCCTGAACAAAATATTAGCAAATCGGATCCAGAAATACATCAAAAAAATTATTCACCATGACCAAGTGGGATTCATTCCAGGGATGCAAGGCTGGTACAATATTCACAAATCAATAAACGTGATACACCACATAAACAAAATGAAGAATAAAAACCACATGATCATATCAATAGATGCTGAAAAAGCATTCGACAAAATCCAGCAAACTGTCATTATTTGCAGATGACATGATATTGTACATAGAAAACCCTAAAGACTCCATCAAAAATCTATTAGACTTAATAAATGAATTTGGCAAAGTAGCAGGATACAAAATTAACGTCAAGAAATCGACGGCATTCTTGTACATCAATGATGAACTCACAGAAAGAGAAACTGAAAAAACAATCCCATTTACCATCGCTCCAAAAAAATTACGATACCTAGGAATAAACTTAACCAAAGAAGTAAAGGACCTATTTGCAGAAAACTACAGGTCATTGAAAAAAGAAATAGAGGAAGATATAAAAAAGTGGAAGCACATACCTTGTTCATGGATTGGAAGAATTAACATAATTAAAATGTCCATGCTACCCAAAGCAATCTATAGATTCAATGCAATCCCCATCAAAATACCAACGACATATTTCATAGAACTAGAACAAATACTTCAAAAGTTCATATGGAACCAAAAAAGACCCCGAATAGCCACAGCAATCTTGAAAAAGAAGAACAAAGTAGGTGGGATCACAATACCAGATATCAGGTTATACTACAAAGCGACTGTAACCAAAACAGCCTGGTACTGGCACAAGAACAGGCGTATAGACCAGTGGAACAGAATTGAAAACCCAGAAATGGACCCAAGGCAATACGCTCAATTAATATTTGACAAAGGGGGCAAGAGCATACAGTGGAGTAAAGACAGCCTCTTTAATAAATGGTGTTGGGAAAATTGGACAGCTACATGCAAAAAAATGAAACTAGACCATCAACTTACACCATACACAAAAATAAACTCAAAATGGATAAAAGACTTAAATGTGACCCGTGAATCCATAAAAATTCTAGAAGAAAATGTAGGCAACAAAATTTCGGACATCATACGGAGCAGAATTTTCACTGATACATCACCTAAGGCAACAGAAATAAAGGAGAAAATGAACACATGGGACTACATCAAACTAAAAAGCTTCTGCACAGCAAAAGTAACAATCATCAAAATGGAAAGGCAACCCACTGTATGGGACAACATCATTGCCAATGATGTATCAGATAAGGGGTTAATTTCCAATATATATAGAGTGCTCATACAACTCCACAAAAGGAAGACAAAGAACCCAATTAAAAAATGGGCAGAGGAGCTGAATAGACACCTCTCCAAACAGGACATACAAATGGCCAAGAGACATATGAAGAAATGCTCAACATCACTAATCATCAGAGAGATGCAAATGAAAACAACAATGAGGTATCACCTCACACCTGTCAGAATGGCCGCCATCAACAAATCATCAAACAACAAGTGTTGGCGAGGGTGTGGAGAAAAGGGGACTCTAATACACTGCTAGTGGGAATGCAGACTGGTGCAGCAGCTATGGAAAACAATATGGTGCTACCTCAGAAAATTAAAAATTGAACTTCCATTTGACCCAGTGATCCCACTGCTGGGAATATACCCTAAGAAGCCTGAAACACCAATCAGGAAGAATATATGTACCCCCATGTTCATAGCAGCACTATTTACAATAGCTAAGATCTGGAAACAGCCCAAGTGTCCACCAGTAGACGAATGGATAAAAAAGCAGTGGTACATATACACAATGGAGTACTATGCAGCGGTAAGAAAGAAAGATCTCTTATCCTTTGAGACGACATGGAGGGACCTGGAAAGTATTATCCTAAGTGAAAGAAGCCAAGCAGAAAAAGACAAATACCACATGATCTCACTTATATACGGAATATAATGAACATAACAGTCTGAGGAATACAGTAGACCCAGACACATGGAAGTAGGGCACAGACTGACATCCCTCAGAAGAGGGGATGGGGGGTAGGGGGGTGGGAAGCGATAAACCACAGAACTTATATGCATGTATGCATGACCAATGGACATGGACAACTAAGACGGGGACAGGGTGGAGGGGGTGGGGTGGAGGATGCCAATGGGGTAAAAAGGTAAAATATCTGTTACAAAAAATAAATAAAAATTCATAAAAAAAAAAAAAAGAATTCAAGCATTCTTGAAAAGTATATTTCCTTAATATACTGATCACAAAGCAAAAAAAATGTTTAAAACTTATAAAAGACTGTTCACATAATCATTTGAACTATTCCTTAGTCCATTTTTTGCCCTAGCCAAGTAGTTGTCATCCATCCCACTGACCCTTGTGCCAGGTGGCGCCTTCATGTGAAATGTCATTGCTCCCATCCCTGGCTGAGCCTTGCCTGGTGTGGAGGGTGGTCTAATAGCCTACAGGGAATGGAAAGATGGTGGACTAACAGGATAAAAACTAAGCCACCTGCAAGGCTACAATGTGGATTTGCCACTTTTTTCCTTTTAAAGTATGTGCCTTCCAGATTAAAAGAAAGGGTTGCCAGAGACTTGGCTAGGGGTGGTAAACACACAATACAGTGTACTGATGATGTATTGTAGAATTGTGCACCCGATACCTGTATAATATTGTTAACCAGTGTCACCCCAATAAATAAAATAAAAAGGAAAAAAAATAAATTGCTCCACGGTGCTTCTAACATAGAGCCAGAATGGAAGAAAGATAATCCTATGGTCTGTGGGACCACCGCATTCATATGTGGAAACCCAAGGTGATGGTGTTAGAACGTAGGGCCTTTGGGAGGTGATTAGGTCATGAGGGTTGCCCTCATGAATGAAGTCATTGCTCTTACAAAAGAGGTTCAACAGAGTTCCCTCGTCCCATCCACCCTGTGAGCACATGGAGAAGTTGGCTGTCTGCAACCCGGAAGATGGCCCTGCCAAACCTAACCAGGCTGGCATCCTGGACTTGGACTTTCAGCCTCCAGAACTATGAGAAATAAATTTTTGGTATTCATAAGCTACCCAGCCTGTGGCATTTTGTTATAGCAGCCCAAGCAGACCAAGACAGGTAAAACACAAGTAAACACATCAAGAGACAAGATAGTTAAAATATGAGAATGCAAATAGGAAGGTGATGTAACAGAGCAGCAGTACTCAAACTTTCACCTGCCTCGGAGTCCCCTGGAGGACTTGTTAAAACCCAGATTGCTGGGCTCCACCCCCGGAGTTTCTGATTTGTGGGTCTCAGGTGGGGCCTGAGAATGTGCATGTCTAACAAATTCCTAAATGCTCCGGAGGCTCTTGATTGGGGCCACACTTTTTGAAACACTGACCTTGAGGCTGGAGAAAGAAGGGACCTGAGGCTGAGGGTCAAGTGGCTGCAGCTGTGAGGAGAGTGGGCTGCAGACACTGGGGACCAGGCAGGGCCTGATGACACAATTTACCTTGTTGAATTCTCCTCACTTTATCAATCCATCTACCTGCCAACTCCCTCCAGAGCAAGACAACCTCACCTACCTCAAAAGAGAGATTTAAGTATCATTAGTTGTAATGAGATTTTGTACTAATAAGACTTTATTACCACTCATAAAATATATACTCTGTTGGTATGCCACCACGTCGTCTGTCCTAAATGAGAGGAACCCAACTTTGCCTGACAGCATAAATGGATGTGATACATTTTGTAAAGCAGTATCTTTCATTTTTATGTTGTTTGTTGACATTCTCATTTTCTGAATTCAACAGCACACCATTAGTGTAGTTTCTGGGTAATTTTCATAATGTAGCAAGAACATAACACTTCTTGAAACCAGTGGATTAACTGATCCTGATTAATCTCAGCATCCCTGAAGTAAGTAGCTGTATAGCTCTACTGATGGGACCCCACGACTTGAAAGGAGAAAGAGGGGGCTGTGTGACCTAGTGCTTAGGGACTGTGGACCACTGGGATATTCCTTCTGTAGTCAGTTTCTTTTCTTTTTTACCCCAGTGCATAAACTAGATTAAAAGATGCAAGAATTAGTTGATTATTAAAAGATGCAAGAATTAGTTGATTAAAAGAGGCCCACCAGCCTCAGTTGGACATTCTTTTAGATTACTTTAGGTAATAGTAGACTTAATGAGAGGAGGATAACTAGTAAGGAAGAAGAAGTCTAAGATAGTTTTGAAAATCTGTCGTTAGTAAAGATTGTAGTGAAACCATAGGAAATGGTTCTCAGCGGCATCCAGTAGGAAATCTTGACAAGAGAATTTGAGTAAAAATTTACCCTCCCACCCAAATTAGTGAGACGAAACCTATGAAACACCACCTTTCAAGATACTGGCCATCTAGGCAGCGAAGGAGAGTAATTCTGAAAGGTTCAAGAGACAAACAAGCGGAGTCCTATGGTTGCCCAGCTCACTGTCGAGTTTCCAGGCTTCTCCACAGAGAGGAAGAACCCAGGTGGAGCCGGGCAGACATTCCGAGTTGAGAAACAGGAGCTGAAAGTCTGGAGACCAAAGCAGTGCGAGTTCCCGGGAGAGGGTACCAGAGGTCACGCAGAGGTCGACAGGTACCGATCAGCATCTATGTAAGAGGAAACCATCTGAGATGTGGGAAAGAACCATGCCAAGGATTATGAGAAACCGCTAGGGCCGCTCTGTGCTAGTCAGGGCCTGTCCCTGTATTTCTATATCCCCATCCCCAGCACACACGGGAGACAGTACAGCAGCCCTTACTTATCCATGATTCTGCTTTCTGTGGTTTTAATCCACCATGGTCCAAAAGTATTACACGGAAAATTCTAGAAATAAACAATTCATACCTTTTAAATTGCTTGCGACTATTCTGAGTAGCCCCTGATGAAATCCGGTGGGTCCAGCTTTGGACTGTTCTGAGTAGCATGATGAAATCTCAGGGTATCTACCTCCATCCTGGCTGAGACTCGATCGTCCCTTTGTCCGTCATTCCCATGCTGTATATGCTCCCTGTCGGATGGTCAGGTAGTGGTCAGCTGGGTTATCATATCAGTGCTTGTGTTCAAACTTATATATTGAAACCCCAATCCCAATATGATGATATTTAGAGATGGGGCCTCTGGGAGGCAATGAGATCATGAGTCTACACTTGTGATGGAATTGTGTCCTTAAAAGAAGAGGAAGAGACCTGAGCTCTCTCTCTCTGCCATACAAGGACACAGGGAAGAGGTGGTCATCTGCAAGCCAGGAAGCAGGCCCCCACCAGGAGTTGAATCTTTTAGCACATTTATGTCTTTTTGGACTTAGAAATAATCTTAAACATATTTTTGAACTTTAGCAATAATCTCAGCCTTCAAAAACAATATCTTTATTGTTAAAGCCACTCAGTCTATGGCATTTTTTAGAGCAACCTGAGATGGCTCATACATTGAATTTCGAGCATGAGTGTAGTTTACAGTGCCTGAAGTCATATTAAATAGGCAGGCAGTTTACTTTTCTGAGCCCCAGAGATCTGACCCTGATGAAGTTGGGACTGGACACTAGCAGAGTGATGAAAAGAGGGGGGTCTGGACAAGGTAGCAGGGATCCATGTCTGACTCTACCTCTGGATAGCTTTGTGACTCTGGGAAATCTAAGTAAACTTTCCAAGCCTCAGTTTCTTCAAGCTATGACATGGAAGTTATGATGATAGAATCTTCATTATAGGATGACCTGTGAGGATTGAATGATAATCTCTGTGAAACTTAGTGTCTGTCACATGGCTGAGGGTATCCACAAAGTCAGAATTCCTGGCAGTCCCTGGACTTGCACCGTTCAGACCGTAGCTTGTTAGGTATCAGGGACAGTTTACAGGTTGATCAAAACTACGTCGGTGGCCTTTGCCCTGCCGAGGAAGCAAATTAGTGGCTATGATTGCCAATCAGTATGCAAGCTTGTTCCCCAGGACCAACTTGTTCCTACTCCTGGGGTCTGAGTGCCAGGAGCTGTCTCAGGTAGCCAAGATGACCCAAAATGTGTTTTTTTCCCTCCATGGTCTCCCATTAGCCTTGCCACTGGGGAGAATTTAGTGGTGTTTTGAAGATCTTCTAGCACTTAAATTTTTTCTACTGTAAATAGCCCTGATACCTTACTCCAATTCATTCAGCCTCCCTGACTGACTGTTCTGGGTTATAATTATACTTCTTTCTGAACTGCTCTTTCTAATACCTCTTTAATCACATAACCAGTTATGCCATGGACCCCTTTGGTAGTCTGGAGAAGCCTATAGGTGCCTCAGAATAATGCTTTAAAATGCGTACAATAAAATACCTAAGATTACAAGGAAACTAATTACATTGAAATACAGTTACCAAAATTTAAAAAATTTCAATTACTGTTCTTTTTTATGAACACATTAAATAATAAGATGTTGCAGAAAGTCTAATAACCACTCTAATTTAGAAGTAGCTATAAATATAAACAATGTTTCTGGATATCTGCAATAACTGTCATATACTATAAAATAATCATGATTTCCATTGTTGACAAAATCACAAGTACTCTTAATTTTACTGTAGTCTGTGGCTTACACTCACAATGAAAGTGCATGCTAAATAATCAATCAGATATTTGTACAAATAAAAATGTAATATATTTTCCTTCATCCAATTCCATGGACCTCTGCATTCTTAAGGGTTTAAGGATCTCTTTTCTGCTCAAATACGTATTAAATTTTTTTTCCTTCTTCATATGGATACATGGCCAAAAATCAGACAAACTTTGGAAGTCCAGATGTTGTCTTAGTTCCAAATGTGCTGTTAGGCATTTTATTTATTTATTTATTTATTTATTTATTTATTTATTTATTTATTTTAACTACTTTTAAATTGATTTTTTAGAGAGAGGAAGAGAGAGAGAGAAGAACATTGATGTGAAAGAGATACATTGATCGGCTGCCTCCTGCACGCCCCTACTGGAGATTGAGCCTGAAATCTGGGCATGTGCCCTGCCTGGGAATTGAAGTGGAACCTCTCAGTCCAAGGGATGACATTCTATCTACTGAGCTACACTGGCCAGGTGACTGCTAGGCATTTTAAATAGAAGGGTGTATTTGTGTGAAGACACTGGGTGTTGAATGGATGTTAGATACACAGCAATTTATTGAATGTATCTGAAGTATAAGGTGTATCTTGGGGAGTATCTGGTGCCTGTAAAAGTGTTCTCTCTCCTCCTCTCACTTTCCTTTTACTTTTCTCTCCCCTCCCCCCTCCCCTCCTCCTCCTTCTAATTGAATGCCTAAAGTATTGGGAACCATGTCTTCTAATGATTTAGTCATAGGCCTTCCCTCCACTCTGCCTTGTAAGGTGTGCAGCACTCAAGGGGCTTTTCATCAGCTTGTGGATGGGCTGTGTATGAGAGTTGTGAGATGAAATCCAGACCCTGATATTTATGTGGTGGTTAGTAGGGTTATTAGTTTCCCCAAATTGATTTAGAGTAGAGGCTTTTAATCCTTTCCCCCAAAATCCAGAGTAATAAATGCATTTTATATCATTATCCAATACACACATACAGACATTTATATACTCACTTATATACATACATGCATACTATCATTGAAACAATGTTACAAGATGATATTTAACTAAGTATGATGCATTGATATTCTATTCTATTCTATCCTGCTCTATTCTATTATGTAATTAAAATATGCTAAATTGGTTTTATGATCCACTAATGAGTTGCCATCTTTAGTTTGAAAAGCATAGATTCTGAGGATCTGAAATTAAATATATTACATTGCACAAACACTATAATCCTTTTCACACAATGAAAATTATTGGTCCTATGTGGAAAAAGGGAGCTGAATGGAGACTCCAGTATTTCTCCTTTCCTATTGACCTCAGACTCTCTTCTTTAAGTATGTCTCTGTCTTAATTATGCATTTAGAAGGTTACCATGACTTCCTCCACAAAGAGACAGTGCCTGTTTAACACTGCATTTTATTAAATAAGTAGGTCTTCCCTGCCCCAGCAGGCAGTGGTCTTCCTGCGTTTGTATTTGTGTGGGCTACTTAAGCCTTTTGTCTGCTTGCTGTTGCCTATCTCACAGCTCCCAGAATAAAAGAGACACTTGTCTTAGGATGCTGTGACTTATCCTTTGTGGATTGGGGTATGACTCCTTTTCAGTCACTTCCCTAGACAGTCATGTCACATTATCGTCATGGAAACAATCACCTGCTGGTGCTGCATGCCTGTGTCACTGGGCAGGCAGCTGCTGCCATTTGGATTGTGCCTGATAAGGAGATTCTCTTGTTTTGGGGATGAATAGACAATACAGAATCTCAAATGAAGAAAGACCAATGACAATGTCAAGGGCATTGTGCATATTTACATCAGTGGTTAATTGCCCAGCTGGGTCCTAAAGCTGTCTTCCCTACAGAGGTTGCAGAGAAAAGCTGTTTCCAGCCTCTTACTCATAGAATACTTAACATTGTGTGTATTCTATGAGTGATTATGATTATGAGGTGCTCTGAAAATGTACCAGTGTTAGCTCAGGGGTGCTTGGACAGGCAAAGCTGTTGTTAGTACCATTCCTCAGAGCACAAAACAAGAAAGAGGCCTCAGAAGGCACAATGTTTTTTTCACAAGTACTTTGGTCTCTTTTTTCTTTTCTTTTTTTCTACTGTGATGTTCATTTGTTTGGAGTCTTGTGGTTCACTCAGATTCATTCTCAACTCAATGACAATAGAACAGCCATAATACACCATGTAACTAATTTATCTATAAACTTATCACCCATATAATTTGATTTTAATGGAAAAAGCTCTCTGCACTTTCCCTTCCCTGTTTAGCCGAATACCCACTAAAACATATTTTGAAATCTAATCACATTTTTGAATGGGGAAAACTTTATTATTATTATTATTATTTTTATTGATTTATTTTTGTTACAAGTGTTTCTCCTTTTTCCCCATTAACACCCTCTTCCCCATCCCCCACCCTGTTCCCAGCTTTGTTGTCCATGTCCATTAGTTATGCGTACATGCATATAAGTTCTTTGGTTTATCTCTTCCCTTCCTCCCTACCCCCTCTTCTGAGGGTTGTCAGTCTGTACCCTACTTCCATGTCTCTGGGTCCACCCTGTTCCTCAGATTATTATGTTCATTATAAGTCACAAATAAGTGAGATCATGTGATATTTGTCTTTCTCTGCTTAGCTTGTTTCGCTTAGGATAATACTCTCTAGGTTCCTCCATGTTGTCTCAAAAGATAAGAGAACTTTCTTTTTTACAGGTGCATAGTACAAAAATTAAGATATTTAGGAATAAACTTAACCAAAGAAGTAAAGGACCTATTTGCAGAAAATTATATGACATTGAAAAAAAAAATAGAGAAAGATATAAGAAAGTGGAAGCACTTACCTTGTTCATGGACTGGAAGAATTAACATCATTAAAATGTCCATACTACCCAAAGCAATCTATAGATTCAATGCAATCCCCATCAAAATACCAACGACATATTTCACAGAACTATAACAAATACTTCAAAAGTTCATATGGTACCAAAAAAGACCCCAAATAGCCACAGCAATCTTGGAAAAAAAGGACAAAGTAGGTGGGATCACAATACTGGATATCAGATTATTCTACAAAGCTACTGTAATAAAAACAGCCTGGTACTGGCACAAGAACAGGCATACAGACCAGTGGAACAGAACAGAGAACCCAGAAATGGACCCAAGACATTATGCTCAATTAATATTTGACAAAGGTGTTAAGAGCATACAATGGAGTAAAGATAGTCTCTTTAATGAATGGTGTTGGGAAAATTGGACAGCTACATGCAAAAAAATGAAACTAGACCATCAACTTATACCCTACACAAGAATAAACTCAAAATGGATAAAAGACTTAAATGTGAACCATGAATCCATAAAAATCCAGAAGAAAATGTAGGCAACAAAATTATGAACATCCTACGCAACAGAATTTTCACTGATACATCACCTAAGGCAACAGAAACAAAGGAGAAAATGAACACATGGGACTACATCAAACTCAAAAGCTTCTGCACAGCAAAAGAAACAGCCTTTAAAATGGAAGGGGAATCCACTATATGGGAGAGCATAGTTGCCAATGAAATATCAGATAAGGGGTTATTTTCTAGTATATATAGAGTGCTCATATAACTCAACAAAAGGAAGACAAAGAACCCAATTAAAAAATGGGCAAAGGAACTAAATAGACACCTCAGTAGGACATACAGTACAAATGGCTGAGACATATGAAGAAATGCTCAACATCACTAATCATCAGAGATATGCAAATGAAAACAACAATGAGGTATCACCTCACACCTGTCAGAATGGCCGCCATCAACAAATCATCAAACAACAAGTGTTGTGGAGGGTGTGGAGAAAAGGGGACTCTAGTACACTGCGGAGGGAATGCAGACTGGTGCAGCCACTATGGAAAACACTATGGCGTTACTTCAAAAAATTAAAAATTGAATTGCCATTTGACCCAGTGATCCCACTTCTAGGAATATACCTTGAGAAGCCTGAAACACCAATCAGAAAGAATATATGTACCCCCATGTTCATAGCAGCACTGTTTACAATAGCTAAGATCTGGAAACAGCCCAAATATCCATCAGTAGACAAATGGATAAAAAAAGCTGTGGTACATATACACAAAGGGAAAACTTTTTTTAAAATGATTTTTTGTATCTTCGGGGATTCAGGTCTCTTACTCCTAGGTCATTGGACTGATCCTGGCAGAAATCTGTACTTATCACCTGCTTCCTGTGGTTGCTCAGTAATTTGCTTCCCAGCCCAGTTATGGAAACATGCAACCTGGTGCCTGGTGCCTCTGAATTGTTAATGGGTGGGGTCCACTAGAAGACCAGGATTAGTTGCTGTAATCATTATTATCAATTTCCTGTTGTTTATTTAGAGTGTCCTGAAGCCAGCTTCTAAGCTCTGTTAGCTATAAAGTCATGAGGGTGACTGTGGGGATTGAAACCTGCAGATGGACACTGTGAATAAAAATGACCTTTTTCATACTGAGTGTGGGCAGGGAAGGAAGGTAAATAACGGCAAGGCAAAGTTCCCTTATTTCACTGTGGTAGAAGGAAAGCTTTGATTAGAGTTCTCACAGGGCGGGATCCTTGGGGCTGGCTCAGACTTCATCTCTGGAGTCTGTGATACATTGAATGATTCTTAGGTCATGTCCAAAGAGATCAGCTGGAATGTGTAGATCCCATGAAAGATACAAGCTGCTTCTGGAATGGCTGCTAACAATATGTCACAACCAACCATTCACCTTCTTGGAGAATTTGAAGAAGGAAGCTGAGGAAAGCAGGAATCCTAGCTGATGTCACAGGTTGGATTCTTGGGTAGGTAGCTAGTGTTGCAGGTTAGTTCTCCAGAAGCAGATGCTGAGATGGAATTTGGTGTGCAAGGTACTTATTAAGGGTTAACCCTTGTGAGGGGGAGGAGAAGGGGAAACAGATTGGGCAAAAGAAATTGAAATAGAATTCAGACAGGACTAAACCAACACCAGGGGGCGATATTGAGTGTTTTCTGCCCATTAGAGGATCTATGGGCTGAAATTGCAGCATCTTTATACTCAGTCTACAGGATGTTGGCTGCCTTTTTGGAGACTGGGTGCAGCTGAGGCAAACCCTGAAGGAGCTGACAGCTGGGAAAACATGTCACCCCTTGAAGGAGATCTGGGTGGCACATCTCCTTATCTACTATAGCTAGTGACAGAGTAGTGTTAAACTGAGTATGGATTCTGCTGATTTCAAAGCTGATGATATTCCTTTTTGCTTTCATTCAATTAATAAATGCTTACTGAAGACGATCTTAGTGCTGGGCACTGTTTTATGTATTGAGGGTTCAGCATTGAGGGGAAAAGAAAAGGAAAAAAAAATCTTTGCCTTTAGGGAATTACCTATTAGTATGGGGGGTGAACTATTACAAAAAAATAACATACAGAGAGCCAAGATATGGAAACAATCTAGGTGTCCATTGATAGATGAATAAATAAAAAAGTGGTATATACAACGTAATATTACTCAGCAATAAAAGAGAATGAAATTTTGCTATTTGTGACAACATAGAAAGACTAGAGGGTATTATGCTAAGTAATTCAGACAGAAAGAAAATACTATATGATTTCACTTATATGTGGAATCTAAAGAACACACACACAAACAAACAAAAAAATGAATAAACAAAACAAAACAGAAACAGACCCATCGAAACAGAGACCAAGCTGATTGTTGCCAAAGAGAAGGGGGGTTGGGAAGATGGGTTAAGAAAAGAAAAAAATGTAATAAAATACATATTATATTGGATGACGATGAGTGCTATGGTGAAAATAAAACATAAAAGGTGGTGAGGACTGTGTGTGGGAGGGAAAAATAGGATAGAGGGTATTGCTAGTAAAAACAGAATAGTCAGAGAAGGACTCACAGAAAAAAAGACATTTGAGCAATAAGCCAAAGAGGAGAGGGAACATGTCTTATGGATGTGTGAGAAATCATTGCATGCAAAAGTCTCAGGTGGGAACATGCCCAATGTGTTCTTGTCACAGCATTCTCCTGCAAGGTTTGTGCAAAATATAACGTCTAGCATAAGGCTTGCACAGAATGCAGTGTTTTCAAACTTTCTTCATTTGTGTACCACTGGGTAATTTTTATAATATTTATACACCATGTGTACCGTTATTTAATTAGATTTGATTTAATTAAATTCCCTTTTCACATCTAAGTACATTTCTTTTGGAAGGAGACTTTGTTTTATGGAAATAAATGAAGACTACCTAAATGACAAAGACTATTTGTTCAGAGCTTACTATAACAAGGGAGTCAGCCACCATCACCTGTGTTTGGCAGAGACTCAAAGGCAGGCAGGGGAGTGGGAAAGTGGAAAAGAGGGATGCCTTGATTGGAGATGGTTGGCATGTGGAAGCTGTAGGTGGGCTAACTAAAGTGGGGCATGCTGTGTGATAATTAGAAGTGCATATTTAGCTTTCTTTGGTTGGTTCTAAGTTGGAAATCGGGGCAACAATTAGGGAAGCTGTCAGGTATTAATCAAGTCCTGGTCTTTTTGGGTCTATTGTTTACAGAGTTATTGTTTGGCTTCTTGGACTGTTGCTAGAGATAGTGATCTGACTTGTAGATAGGAAGCTGGCTTCTGGGACTGGTTTCTGTAGATAATAGTTTGGCTTCCTGGGCTGGTTGCTGGGTTAGAATTTTATTTTTATATATGGCCTGGCCATTATCTATTTGTATATTTAATCTCTCAGTTTTATTTCCCTAAAAGACACAACTAGTACTATTCGTATGTATTCATATGAATGTATTATAGTATCATGGTATATTATTTTTATTTTCAACATAATTACATATTAGTAACTGCAGCAGCATATGCACATATGCACATACACAGAGCTATTAAAAAAAGTTTTCCATCAAACGGGATGTGTAGAAATCACACTTTGGGAAAAACTGAATTGCAGGTATGCAAAATATATAGTTTATTTTAAATAATCAGCCTGTGGAACAACCAATATTTTCTAAATTTTGAGTTTATTTCCATTGATTTAAAGAATATTTTTGTCTTAATACCTCCTCATCACCTGGGAAGATTAATGTATCACATTACTAATTTATTAATTGGTGAAAATTGGTCTAAGGAGATTCATTCTAATTAATTGATATTAGTGTCCCTAAGATCACGGGGCTTTCAATGCAATAGAGAAATGGAATGAGTTAGTGCTTTGCAATGCCAGAGAGAATGCCTCAAGGCATTGGTGTTGGGTATGAGAGAGAAAAGGGAGACAAATGCAGATTTTTACAGGTTATGGGACCTCAGATCGACATTCCCTGGGCTATGTTCTTCAACCAAGGGAAGAAAGTATCATAGCCCTATATTTTTAGCCCTATTTTGCCTGATATTCATAAATATATCCCTTGTGTATATACATACATCTTATTCATTTAGTTTGATGCCATTTTGTTTTTATCTCCCCCTAATGACTATGATATCCTTGAGGGTAGCTAGAATTAGTCTTCCACATTCTTTTGTTCTCACCCCTTAGACCCAAATTGGCCAAATAGCAGATTCTCAATAAATATCAATTAAACAAATTAGCAAACAAATCTTCAAGGGCCTTTACATATTGTGATTGTCTGCTTGAGCTTGCTGACAATTATGGCCAGCAGGGTCTGCATCATTCTCCCCATGGAATTTCACAAGCAAATAGGCTCCTATCAAATGCATGGTGATCAGGTGGAAAGAGAGCATGGAGGAGGACCAGCTGTCAGACTCCTTGGTGCCCAATCTCATGATTTAACATTATGTTTTGTAGACATTTGACCAAATGAAACACTGCCTGATGAATAACCCCAGACTTCAACTGTGGAGCTTAGCTTTTGTAAAGATAAGAAATGAGGCATTTGATAGAGGAGTTAGAGGAAGACTGCTGATACACACCATAAGATAGCTTGGCATGTCTTTATTTTATTTTTGCATTCAGGAACAAATCGGACACTCCCATATCCTTTTCTTTCTCTCTAGGTATTCATATTTTTGATAGTTAAGAGTTGTTGCATTAACTATGTTTTTAATAACCTAAATATATATATTTCCCTAAGAATGGAAAATTGATCTAAGTTAATAAACATTTTTTCCAGTGGTTTATACCTTCCCATGTGAAAGTTATTATTTTAAGGGATTCTCTCAAAGAGTGCAAATTTAAATTTTCACAAAATTTAAAACTAAAAGAAAACTTCACCAAAATGACAACCTGAACTTGTTCAGAGGGACAGATGTGTCATCCTTGCTTCTCTCAGACTATCAAGGTCCGGAAGTAGGATTTTTTTTTCTTTTTCAAGAAATAATTAGATGTGGACATGCTTCAACAAACATGCCAACTTGTTGGCTAGTAGTGGGTTTCCCAACTTGAAAGACACCAAGAACAGTGCAACATTTTAGGGAAAACCTGGTTTCCTGTTTAGATATGTGGTTACTGTACCTGTTATAATGTCTGAAATTTGCTCCAGAATATTTCAGCATAGCCATGTGGTTTTGGGGTTATGCTAGTTTAGGCTGTTCTCAGGGTAGGGTGATGAGTCAGAATGGCCACTCTCCATCGCTGGTTTCTGTGAGTGCTACAACTATGTCTGGTCAGCACTAGACATGTAGCATAGGAATGTTAGAAATGAGTTCTTCTAGGTGAAATTATTATTTAATCAGCATAATAGATTTTATAATTAGTCCCTCATTAGTTAAATTAGTGGTATTTAGTGTTATGTTACTTGGCTAAAATAGAGACAATGGCCACTCTTATATGAAGTATGTATAGGAAAACCACCGGATAGTCATTCCAGAGATCAGACCCTGCTAGGCAAGCGGTGGATCTTTGACCTAATGAATGGACTCTGTTCCTCTTTCTTTGTGTAGGACACCGACAAGAATACACACTGGTCAGTGGGAGGGTGTCAGAGGATTTGGGTATGAAGCAGTCTTGCCCTAATCAATACCCAACCAAAAAAAAACCAAAAAACTGCCCTGGCCAGTTTTGCTCAGTGGTTAGAGCATCAGCCTGCGGTCCAGAGAGAACCAGGTTTAGTTTCCGCTAAGGGCACATACCTCTGTTGCAGTTTGTCCCCAGCCCTGGTTGGTCGTGCGATTGGCAGCCACTCTATGTGTCCCTTTCACATTGATGTTTTTCTCTCTTTCTCTCTTCCTCCCACTCTGTCTGAACAAAAAAATGGAAAAATGTTCTTGGGTGAGGATAAAAAACAAAATAAAACAATAAAACAGTCCAATCTACCAGAGCACTAACAGGAAGGAAAACCTGGTGTTAATGTCACCAACATTAAAAATGTTAAAGTTATAATGTTTAGAAAGACCAAAGGGTATTTATTATTCAATATGGAGTTATAAATCCTTCATGACATTGAATATTCGATCCATTTTCTTTTCAGTTGAAGAATGTGTATTTATGATATTTTCTATCCTCTATTATTGGTCTGAAAAATATCAGTCTTAAAAAATATCTGGGAGTCTGGATTTTGCCATGGCAAGCTGCTTTTATTACACTGTTATGAGTTTGTTGTCCTTTAGTCAACGTAACCAGATTTCTGCGAATGTTATTTATATTTTATCTTAATATTAAATGTTACAAATGGGAGCATTAAAATAAGCCAGGCCTTTCATCACTGGTAAAATATAATTCCTCTTCCCCTAGAACCAGAAGGCATTAGCATTTTTAATTTCTCTAAATGTAATCTATTTTGTGCTTCAGGTCCTAAGAACTATGTACTTGAGTTCTTTGATTAGTGGCAGTAAGAAAAACCAGCTTACAGGGCAATATTACACTCCTTGCAACAGGCATGATTCTGTATTTCAAATATTTTGATTTCAAAAGAAACACACAAGACAATAAATTTAAAGATTTCAGAAGTGTTGCCACACTATTGGGTTTGAAGATGAATCTTCCAGACAGGGACAACTTGAGATAAAGTTGTATATAAAAATTTGTCTTGCTGCTCTTTTTCTTCTCTGATGTTCTATTTCCCTAACCATTGTTATTATTACATAGCTCTTGCATTAGTTGCGTCAGGCAATGTTCTAGGCCCTGCGACTTTCTTGCCTACCCCCTGCCTCAAAGAGCAAAATGCATCACTGCACGACTGTTCCCACAGGTTCCTCTTCTTAAAAAGCTAAGCCACTTCTTTCTCCCTCCCTTCCCTTCCTACCTTTCGTTTTTGACAAATATTGATTTCTTTAGACTCACATAACCAGACACAGAGATGAAAAGGCATGAGTCCTGTCTTTAGCAAGCTCACACAACATTGGGGAAGTGACAGTGAAAACACAATATAACAGTTTCTACGTGGATATCTGTGTATGATGCAGAGAGCACCGAGTTCTCAGTAAATCGGTGAATCCTGAGGAGGTTTGTTTGAGCTAATTCTTGCGCTGATAACTTGGGGGTGGTGGGTGGTAAGGGCAGGTATAACAAAGTGCCATAGATTGGGTGGCTTATAAACAACAGATTTATTGCTCACAGTTCTGGAGGTTGGAAGTCTGCGATCAGGGTGCCAGCGTGACTGAGTTCCGGTGAGGGCCCTCTTCTGGGTTGTAGGCTGCCTACTTCTCCTTGGTGGAGAGTGGAGAGGAAGCGAGTTCTCCTGTGACTCTTATAAGGACACTAATCCCACTCATGAGGGCTCCATTCTCATGACCTCATCTAATCCTAATGACCTCCCAAAGACCCCATCTCCTAATACCATCACATTGGGGTGGGGGTAGAGTTTCAACATAAGAATTTTGGAGAAACACAAACACCCAGTTTATAGCAGAGGGATGTAAGTTTTCAAGGCAAATGAGGTGAGGAAGCAGTACGTGTGTGGGGGGGAGGGGTGAAGGGGGAGGAGCAAGAGAATGAGGCCATTCAGGTGGAGGAAGCTGCATGCACAAAGCTCAGGTCTTTTAAACAAAAGCTCAAAGGTTTGTATTAGGGAAGCTACTGATTATTCAAACTTCCATAATAGTTCAGCAAAGTTGCACGGCTGGGATAGAAGGGAAAGAGATAAATCTGTAAGGATACATAAGAGAAGAGAAACTTGCATTTTATACTTTTGATGGGGGGGACTATTGAGTAATTTTAAAGCAATAGTGTCAAATTAATCATGGTTGCTGTGAAAGCTCAGAAAAGAGGCGAAAAGGCCAATTTAGACTCTTTTCATATTGTGTTTCCGATTTTCACCTCTGGGAATAGAGTACCAGACTGTTCGGGATTCAAATTCTGCCTCTATAGCTTTCTACTTGAGAAACCTTGGGCAATTTGCTTGTCCTCATCAGCAATATGGCAGGCGTTTGTGAAGATGAGAAAATTATGCAGACGACTGAGAACAATGCTACCGTAGCTCTCCGTACCCAGGTCAGAGCTAAAAGAAGAAAGTGAAGGCAGGGCAGGAGCTGGGCAGCTTATGGGATGTGGGGCCATCACAGTATATGTCGGATTTACTACTTGCTAAGGAGGCCAACACAAAAACAGTGTTACATTAAGCAAGAGTCTATCTTTTTTCCCTTACTTCTCTCTGGCTCCTGAAATAGTCTCATTTGATGTAATTTGTCTGTCATGACATGGGTTGTCCCTTGTTCTTGTTTTCTCCAACCTGAAATTTGGTGACCGTTGACTTTAGCTCTATCCCATCCTCGACTGCATACAGTCATGCTTGACACAGGAGCCAATGGACTATACTTCAATTCAGGTCAGAGAGGGAGTTCACAGAGATAGGAGTGTAGAAAGCAGAAAAGATCAATGGTCAGAGGAAAAAAAATGGGAAGAGAATAATATCCATTTAGGAGAGGGCTGTGGACTGACCACTTTTCTCAGCACTTTACATATTAAAGGCTCAGTAATGGATGATTATCAAAATTCATGGTTCTGAGGCAGTAGAATGGTACCAGCATCAGCCAAATGAGAAACAGCTGAGCACAGGTTGGTTTGCAGGTAAATAGTGCCATTTGACAAATACCTATGGTCTGGGGACAATTCACAATTGTTGACCTTCACATATGGATCTCCCATTAAAGATAGGAATTGTATATAAAACAATATCAGGCCTCACCTGAGAATGGATAAGATCTGAAAAACAATTCCTTTTGGAGCTTGTAGTCCAGGAAGTCAAGGATGTCTCCTCCAGAGTTGCCATGGCAACATCTCCCTCTTATGACAAGAAAGAAGAGAGAGGTCATGTTGGTGGGCTGTTTAAATGTTGCTCTGATCATGTCTTTTATTTCCATGGGGAAAAAGAGAAAAGTGCAATGGGCAGGAAGAAAAAAATAAGAGTAGAAAATAAAATAAAAGAGATAAAGGGATTCCTGTGAGTGATTTTCCAAATGGGTTTTGTTATTGCAGGATTCCCATTAATTGAATTGGATTTAAAATCTAGTGAGAGAATCCAAAATGAAATTTCTGACACTTCAAGGTATAATTCGTGCTCAAGTATAAGATGACACAACGGCCACTTTTGTATTGTGGAGAGGGAGTTTAAACTTGATTGCAAGCAAGAGAGGAAGAAAGGAGGATACAAAATCCATCACTTAAGGTTTAGACCAAGTGAAAGAACAGGTTTTCTTCGAACTAATGCCGCTTCTTTTGGTGATTTCTACTTACTTTTTAAACCCACACTTTAGAATTATATAAAACTTCTGTTAAGTTAGAAAATAGGGTGTTATCATTCAGGTCAGCCAGGAAAATAGAACACAGAACTAGTTCCAAGGGTACGAGATAAACTAAAGAATAAAGGGGACATTATGTTCTGTATGTTTTACCCTCCCCACCTCTGCCACACACACAAAGGGGACAGAGAGGCAACCCAGAGATTAGCAAAAATAGGAGCTGTATCCTGGTCACCCTACTCCTGGTACAGAACTCGAAGGGCCCAGCAGCCGGGTAGGAGCCGTAACCATGGTAAGGGCAGACTGCAGAAGAGACAAGTGGCTGCTGGAAATACCATGCAAATCAGAAAGGGGGAGGGAGAAAGGGAGAGAATGAGCCTGGGAGAGATGAGAATGGGAGAGAAGGACTGTTCTCTCCCCTCCTTCCATCCTCTTGTTTCCCACTGGCCAAACCTGACAAGAACTTGTCAAGGGAGCCTAGGATCAACCTCTGGTTATGTAGAGCAGAGGAAGGGTGCTGGATGCATCTTAGTGACAGCCACGTAAATTAGTAAAGGGAGTGTGAGAATGTGCTAGCCTGGTGGAGTAATGAAAGTCTGAATGATAGAATACTTGAAAAGAAATGCTAATTTATTATTTCATACCATATTAGACATTTTGTTTAGGGATCTAAGATTGTCCTGAAAAGGTCAGGATCATGGATTCAAAGTCCAGAGATCCTCGGTGCTGCTTTCTGAAGTATATAATATCATTCAAGCTAGGAAATTTGTTTTAGTATCAGAATGAGATTTACCAGGAAAATAAATTTAAAGAATATAATTAATTTCTTTATGAATAACTAATTGTTATTTATAAATTTCTTTATGAATAACTAATTGTACTTCTAAGTTATTGCAAATAAATTATTGTGAATGTATATACACAATTCCAATTTGATTTTAAGAACTTATCAGAAAAGTGATTGCAATTGAGCTATAAGAAAAACTGATAGAATGTTGATTCTGGGTCTATGCTACTATTCCAGAGTATCAGGGTCATGAGATCAGCTTTGAATCTATATCAGCATCTTTGGACAACTGGTATAATTACTGTCTTTTCCCCACCTCTTCTTGAACTATTCTACAGGTGAGGTCTTCCTGAGGCAACTCATGCTATTTCCAAACTGCTCTGTGTCAAAGAAAACCAGAGCTGGACGGCAGTTCAAGTGGTACAGGCAAATTTTTTTCAGGAACTATTGCAAGAGACTTCAGTATTGATCCAGGCTCAATTCCAAATACAACAAAGACAAGGAACAGTGTGGATGAAAAATTACTAAGAGAAAACATTAAGGATAAGGGAAATTCTGGCTAAAATGACTTAACAGTATTCTTACTGAAGGCAGGCAAGTATAATAAAAAAATGGAGGGAGATGCATCTGAAATTTGATTAGATATTAAGGATTGGGAATTTTCACCAAACCGACTCAGCAGTATTCTTGCTAAAACTGGGCCAAGCGTACAGCCCAAGTTTCTGCCTAGTCAATGTAACAGTTCAGAGGAACCTGACCACAGTTTAGGTAAGGAGAGAAACTTGTCATCTATTAATAGAGAAAGTTGTATGTGAAAGCAAAATCTGCCGTCTAGAGTGTTTCTCCATTGGTCTGAGTTCTGCTACCTAAGGTCATATAGCACAAGATTGATGCCTTTTCTCCATGACCTTCCTTATATGTTAAGAGACAGAAGTCTTGTGCTGTTGACCTTGACCTTTATCAGGTTAAACATCTCCAGATTCTTCACCAATTCCTTCTATTAGCATCTCATTGACCATTCTGGTCACCCCCCCCCCCCCATCCCTGTGTTTGTCTTATACTTGATACAAACCTAAAACTCACTTACGCTGAAGCTTTATCATATTCCCCAGTGATTTAGAGGCTCAATTCCTAATCTCTCAGGTAGTTTGTAACTAACTATTTCATCAACCAGCCTGATTGTGTATTTGTTAGTCTTCTTAGACTGTATGTTTGTGAAGAGCAGGGATCAAATCTTGATCATTTAAAAAAAAATCTTATCTTCTATGATGCTTAGAATAATGTGTACATATAGCGTAGCAGTATGTAGCCTATAGAAGAAACACAAAAATTAACCTATTGAAGATCATCATTCCATGTTCTACCCACAACACTTGTGCACTTTTCCTTGTGCTGCTCTCCCTTGCCTTGAATGATCTTTTCTTTTTATCTTTGTAAATAAAATTAAGTTTAGACTGTAATAAAGAATGAGAAGCATTTGAGCAAAAGGAGCTGCAGACTGTGCTCCACCCAGACAAAGGGGAGGTCATCTTTTATGTGAAAGTTCTTGTTCAGGTTCTCACTTAGGTCTGTTTTATGTAAATGAGGTATTCAAATTGTGCAGTTCTTATTGGACAGGACAGATCTCAGCCAGTTGGTAGAAAGATGAAACTGGGGTTTCCCTGCATTGGTTGACTCAGACGGTGGTATAAACAAGTAGAGCATAGTGCAGGAAGCAGAGAGTTCAGTCTGGGGTGAGAAGTCCTGTCTGCAAATGGCTGCTGGCTGTTATTATTTATAAAATTTGGTTCGTCAGTTGGCCATGGGGAGTCCTTCTCAGCAGATAAATCCTTCTTGGGCTTCACATCAAATGAATCTTTCTTCTCGGGGTCTACTATCTGGAAGGGATGAAAGGTCACCAGACCTTTGCTCTGCTACTTCCCAGCTTCTCGCTCAACTGGGAGAAAGCTTTGGCTTAGAAACTCACAGGTGGTGGTGCCCAGAGACACAGGTTTGGGGTTGGCTATGGAGAAGCTCTTGCATTATTTGAAGCCAGCTGTAGTCCCTTCTCAAGTTGCTCTTGTAAATTATCTGCTCTTGGACCACCTGGGTTCACATTTTCAGGAAAGTGGATCATCCAACGATGGCAACGCAAACCCAAGCGCCTATTTTAATTTATCTAGAGAATGACAGCTGGAAACAAAGGGCGTGGGCAGGAGGGCGGTTACTGTGGAGAACTCATTCTCTTTCAAGATTCAGTTCAAATATCATTCATCCTCTCTAGCAGTCTTTGACCTTCCCTACCCTAGAAATAAATCTGACCCTTCAAAGACAGAATGTTTTCTCCCCCATCTTTATTTCAATGGCATATTATTCATATTCTGTTATTTAGAAAGCACATTGGTTTTTTAATTTTTTTTTCTGTATTGATTTTAGAGAGAGAGGAAGGGAGAGGGAGAGATAGAAACATCAATGAGAGAGAACATCGATTGGCTGCCTCCTGCATACCCCTCCCTGAGGATCAGGCCCAAAACCTGGGCATGTGCCTTGACCAGGAATTGAACCAGGGACCTCTTGGTGCATGGGTTGATGCTCAACCACTGAGCCATGCCAACCGAGTGCACATTTGTTTTTTGAGTCAAGCAGATTTAAGTTTGAATCTAGTTCAATTATCACCTGTGGTCTGATAAATCTACTTAGTCTTTTTACAGTAATTTTTAAAAAAAATATGAAATTTAGGATAATATTTATTTTATAGAGTTTTTGAAGGGTTAAATAAAATAGTAAATGTTGAGAACTTTGCCCAAAACCAGGCACTTCATTAACACTCAATTGTTATTTATCTGTTATTATGATATTTATACCCTTGTATTTTAGTTTTGTAGGCATCTAGGTAGATGCCTGCTAGATGTTCATTGAATCTTACTTTTGTATCCTCTGAATAAAGCACTAAAAAGGGTCTATTGAATTAAATTGTTTTCTTTTTATTATAACATTACTCCTGTGTTTTGAATACTTTATATCTGTACTATCCAATATGGTAACCACCAGCCACATGTAGCTAGTTTGTTTTATTTATTTATTTTGCATTTATCTTCAGATAGAGCAGGAGGGAGAGAAGGAGGAAGAGAGAGAGAGAAAGATCAATGTGAGAGAGACACACCAACTGGAGCTGGGGACAAACTGCAACAGAAGCATGTGCCCTTAGCAGGAACCAAATCTGGGACTCTCTGGTCCACAGGCCAACGCTTCAACCGCTGAACCAAACCAGCCAGGGCTGGCAGTTCAATTTTTAACTTTTTGAGGTAACACCATAGTGTTTTCCATAGTGGCTGCACCAGTCTGCATTCCCACCAGCTGTGTACTAGAGTCCCCTTTTCTCCACACCCTCGCTAGCACAAAAATATGGAACGCTTCACAAATTTGCATGTCATCCTTGCGCAGGGGCCATGCTAATCTTCTCTTATCATTCCAATTTTAGTATATGTGCTGCCGAAGCGAGCACGAGGGCAAGACTTTTAAACCCACCCACTTTTCACTCTTGTAACTGCTGCTTCTTGCTTGTTTGTCTTCCTGCAACCATCTTGTAATTGGCCTTCCTTTGATCAGTCTAGTTCCCCTTCCAGAGACTAGGCCTCATGATGCAACCTGAGTGGTCTTCCTAGTACACAAATTGAAGTGTTATTTTCTTGCATGGAATCTCTAGTGGTTCTCTGTTGCTCTTAGAATTGCATGTGGATTTCTTTAGTTGTCAACAAGATTCTTTATGATCCTGTTCCCTCATACCTCTTCAGTACATCACTGTGTTGCTCCCACTCTGTGCTCTGGTTATACTGACCTACCCACTCTGGCCTTGAAGTCATTGCATCTGCTCTTTCTTCAGCTTGGAACACATTTGCCTTACCTTTTGGCTTCCTGGCTAACTCATGCCCATTCCGCAGGTTTCTTTGGGGATACAGACCTGTGCTTAGATGTTGCTTCTTCTGCAAAGCCTCTGTGACTTCTGGGAAGCTTTCCATAGTCCTCTAAACTAGGGTCAAGTGCCTCCTGTCTTCTCTCACAGAACCCTGTGCTATTCAACATCTATTATACTAGGCTGCGATTGACATGGGTTTCTTGTCTTTCCCATACTAAGCTCTGTCAAGGTGAGAAAGGATGCTCTTTTCCACTCTTATAGCCCTAGTGCCTTGCATAGTGCCTACTAGAAGCTTTGTATATGTATATTTATTTATGTTTTATTTTTTATTGATTTTTTAGAGAGCTATAAAAACATTGATGTGAGAGAGGAACATTGATTGGCTGCCTCCTGCATGCCCCCTACTGGGGATCAAGCTCACAACCTGGGCATGTGCCCTGACTGGGAATCAAACCAGAACCTCTCAGTCCGTGGGACCACACTAAGCCCACTGAACCACACTGGCCAGGTTATACATATTTATTAAATTAAAAAAAAAGTGACCAGGAAAAGAAAGTTAGGAGTATGGGCTTTGGAGTAAAAAACTTTTGAGTTTATTCCCACCTTTGCTACTACTAGTCATGTGACCATTGCCACTTACTAGCTCTATGACTTATGTTGACCGTTTAAAGCCTCAGTTTTCTCATCTATACTGTGGTCTAACAGTGAGGCCAAATTCACGAGGTTCTTTTCAGGTCTCAGTGAGATAAAGCATGCAAAGCAATCATCCCAGTGACTTGACATAGTTCAACAAATATCATAGTAATACTGTCCTTGTAAGACATACTCAGTTTAGAACCAAAATTCATATCTTAGCTTCACTTCCTACAAACCATGGGAACTTGGGCAAAAAATTTAACCTCTCTGTGCCTCAGTTTCCATATCTTTATTTTTAAAATTTATTTATTTATTTATTTTAATTCACGTATTTCTTTTCTTTTATTTTTTTGCATTTATCTTTCAGATAGAGTGGGAGGGAGAGAGGAAGGAAGAGGTTGGGAGAAAGATCGATGTGAGAGAGACACATCAACTGGTTGCAACCCACATGACCCCAACTTGGGCGGGAACAAACTGCAACCGAGGTATGTGCCCTTAGCAGGAACCGAACCTGGGACTCTGTGGTCCGTGGGCCGACACTCTAACTGCTGAGCCAAACCAGCCAGGGCAGTTTCCATATCTTTAAAATGAAAAGTAACAAAATATGCCTGAAGGCAGCAATTTTCAACCTTTCTATTTAAAGCTCATGAAACACATAAACTAATTACTAAAATTCTGCAGCACACCAAAAAATACATTTTTTGCTGTTCTGACAAAAAAAAAAAAAAAAAAGGTATAATTCTGATTCATTCACACCAGACAGCTATTGTAGTTGCTGTTGTCAGTTTTTAATTTTTATTTGATAACCTAAGGGAAAAGAAGGAAGTACCTTGACTAAATAGTCAGGTATTGCATGTTTTAAAAATTCTTGCGAACACCAGTGTGCTGCAAGGGATTGTTGTGATGGTTAAATGAATTAATGTATGTGAAATGCTTAGAAGAGTACCTTTTCTTGACCAAACTTTAGTTGGACTGTTCTGAGTCCTCTGCTTGACTAAACCTGACCCTTGGGGTTTTGTTTCCATCCCTGTAGAGTCTAGTTTTAGCAAGAATCCTGTCAAGTCAGTTTAGCCAGAATACCCCACCCTTGATATCTGATCAAATTCCTCACTCCTACCCTCTCCCAGGTGATAACTGATCACTCTGGCCTGCCTTCAGCAAGAATCTGGTTAGGTAACCCCTTCTCTTTTCTTCTTGGTTATAAATCTCCACATTTTCCTTCCTGTCTTTGAAATTGAGCTCAGTTTTTGTTTTTTTTATCCTCACCCGAGGACATTTCCCCATTTTTTTGTTCAGACAGAGTGGGAGGGAGAGAGAGGAAGAGAGAGAGAGAAACATCGACGTGAAAGGGACACATCGAGTGGCTGCCACTTGCACAACCCAACCAGGGCCGGGGACAAACTGCAACCCAGGTACTTGCCCTTATCGGGAACCAAACCCGGGTCTCTCTGGACTGCAGGCCAACACTAACTGCTGAGCCAAACTGGCCAGGGCATTGAACTCAGTTTTATATTGAGATCTCTTTTCTCCTATTGAATAGTCCTGAATAAAAATCTATTTTTACTGCTTTACCTACTCTTAGGTCTGGTGTTTCATTGATTGCTAGCACACAGTCAGGCTGTAGGAATAGTAACCATTATTATTGCCTTCTAGAAAAAGGAAACTGTTCTTGTTTAAAAGGGATAGTGAATTCTTAGCCTCTCTCTAGATGGGTAAGAAAGATAACAGGAGTTGATAGCATGTTCCCGATGAAAAGTAAAACACTGTCACTCTTTTAGACATTGGGCCCATTCACTGTTTAGGAGAAGTTAATGGCAAAAATCCAGATGTTTTTCACAAAGCAGATTAAATATGAATTTGTAACTAAACCTTTACTTTTTTTTAGGGGATTTTCTGGTCTTATGCAGAAAAAGAATGCTGTGTTTTGTAAAGCTATGGTACCATGTGAGTAAAATTATTGATATAAATAAGTTCACTTGCTGTGGATTCAGTTTTAATGTTTTATATGATCAAAGAAGATGCTGGTAGGATGCTTTTAATATGAGATTTTACAAATTTATAATGATGCTTTTTCTTTCCAAATTTCCACCATTCCTAGCTTTTCACTGCAAGAGGAAACATACACAACTCAGCTCTTGTTCTTTAACTGAACTCTCCGAGAAACAGAATTTCCATGTCACTTTTGGAAGTTTCCAAGAAATGTGTTTCTTTTAAGAGGCTAAAAGTACAGCTTGGTGTAATTTAATGCACAAATGAACAGATAGCAGAAGAGAATCATATAGCAGTGCCAGAATTCACTAAGCAGCAAAATAACTTTTCTATAAATAGAAGCAGCATGTTTTATCATGATAGTCATTGAATAAATAAACAAAAAGCCTGAGAAACACTGAATCTTATAGGTGAGGATGAGTGTGGGAGCTAGAGAGGGGTCTCTAAGAACCGAAATAAGCCCCAAGCGCCAACATGCTACACAGAGGGAAAACAATCCCTAGGAGAAGGAACCGTCATTGAAACAAGGTTAAACTTGTATGAATATGGTGATTACTTTTTATCTTCTTGCATTAATGGGAACCTGATTTTCTCTGACAATAGTTTCTTTCCATGTTTTTCTAATAGAAAGAGATACTCACGGAGACAGTTCTCCAGGCGTCTCTTTGGTTCCTGTCTATCTTGCCAGCAGAGGCCCTGGCTGTCTGTGTTCTGGAGTATTTTCTCAGGGATACTTGTAGAGCAAACAGATTTGGGAGATAGAGGTAGTGTCTCCCTTCAGAGCAAAAGTTGGGCATGTTGACCACCTATCGTTGAAGCTTTGGGTTCCCAAAGCTCATGGTTCCTCTCCTGTATTTTCAACCCACGGAGTGTACTGATGTCTCCTTTTAATGCCCCCCCCCCTTACAAATTAAGTCTCCTAAAATGACACAAGAAAATAACAATACTCTGGTTACTGTTATTGCTATACAACCAAATATGTATATAAAGCTACACATACAATGCTATCAAGGAGTTTTATGTCTTTTGCCAACACCTACGAACCTGTGGCAGGCAAGTAGCGTAAAATCTTAGAACCCTTCCAAACTCTTGACAATACCTTTCTCACATTCCATTCCCAGAGAGTTTTATACATTCTTTGCTCTACATTAGCAATTTCTTCACTTAAAGTTCCTTTATACCATTTTTTTCTCTTATTCCTTTTCTTAGTTACCAATAACAACATATATACTTTCTCATACCATCCTTACAGATTTTATATATCACCTATCTGCCTCTCTGTCTTCCTCATTACCCTCTCTTACAAACATCTTTATACACTCTTACCTGATTTTCAGGTGCCTCAGTTCCATGGGCTCCATGAAAAGAAGTGGTTTAATCACCTGGTTTGACTTTACACATCATCAGTCAAATCTGCTCTGCTTGCATGATCTCAAATTCTGAAATTTCCTGCTCTGACAACAACCTCTTGTCTTTTTGTCTTCTCCATCATTCAGCCTTAGCTAGCTCTTGTCCTCATGGTTCAGTCCTTTGATATACTTCTCTCAATTCTCCCATGATTTAATATTGGTTATGTACCGTGTGCTAATACTGTGCTATGCAAACATTTATTTCTCATAACAATTCATGGGGGTAGGCACTATGATATCTTCATTCTACAGATTAACATTTTGAGGCTTAGAGATGAAATAAAATTCCCAAGGCTATAGAGATAGCAGGTTACAGATCCAGGGCCTGATTTAAGGCCTCATAAGCTTCAGGTCCCTACCTGATATCTGGCTTCACCACTCCTATTATAGTGATAAACTTTTTATCTCCTATAAGCAACTCCTTAGAAGATTAGACTAATGCATGTTGCTAAATAAAGTTAAAAATCTGGGTAAGTGTATCCGTACAATTCACGTTGTTTTCTTAATCAGACTTGTGCCACTCAGCAACGTTTTGATCACATGTTGCTGTTGACTTTCTATCTTATTTCTCAGAGTGATTGTTCAACATCTCTGCTTTTCTCAAGCCCCCAACTTGTTTGAACAAGCCCTTCAGCCACTCTTGTTTGAAGCCACTCAGGAGAAACTCTCTCAGTTCATTCCACTGAGTTTCTTTCTCTCTTTTTTTTACTTCTTTCTCTCAGGGGGCAATCTCTTCTGAGACTAGACTTTCCCTTGACGGCCATGACCCCATCTCTTTCACAATGTCACTCCATTCATTGTGTACCTTCTTTTACTTCTTCAATCATAAATAACCCTCTCTTCAATGCCACATTAAAAAATAACTCTTGCCCAGCCGGTGTGGCTCAGTGGTTGAGCATCGACCCATGCACCAAGAGGTCGGCGGTTTGATTCCCAGTCAGAGCACACGTCCAGGTTGTGGGCCAAATCCCCAGTAGGGGGCATGCAGAAGGTGGCCAATCGATGTTCTCTCTCATCGATGCTTCTATCTCTCTCTCCTTCTCCCTTCCTTTCTCTCTAAAATCAATAAAGAAAAAAATTACAAGAAAAACAAAACTCTTATTTTTTTAGCTGCCACAGCTTTATTTGCATTTTAATTTTTTGCATTGGGCTTTCCCTCCCTTCACTCAATGAAACACTCATCTCAAAAATCAGTAGGTATCTTACAAGCACTCAATCTAATCCCCTTCTGTTAGTCATCACTTTCACAATGTCAGTGTAGCATTTGATACTTTGCTCCTCTTTCCAAGTAAAAGCAAATGGCTGGAACTCTGAGCAAGGTCTCTGAATTCGGAACTGCCTGTGAACTGTGAACTTTGACTCTTCAACTGAACTTGCTATGAAATTAAAAATTTTAGCCTTTCTGAGCCTCAGTTTTCATATCTCCAAGAGGACTTTTATATATACTTTTAGGCTACTTAGGAGGATAAGATAAAATTATTACTTTAAAATTTTCAGCATATTTCTGATGTATAATGAATCTTCAACAAATGGCAACTATCTGCTGTATCACTAACAAAATGTTTGACACATGGTAATTTGTTGCTTTTTCCTCCCCCAGTTTACTTTTGTTTTATGTGATGCAGCATATTATTGGTTTTCCATTTGGCTTTTGGACAGATATTTTCTTCTGTCCTTGGTCTTGTCTTCTTCCCATTGTCTAAGAATATGTTCCCAGGCTTGATCCTCAGACCACTTATTTTATCTTTTTATATTTGTGTCTTTGTTCAACTATATCCTTTTCTGAATCTTCTACAACCATTTTTATGCCAATGATACCTCAATCTATGTTTGTAGTGCCACACACGATTTTATTTTTTTATCCTCACCCGAGGACATTTTTCCATTTTTTTGTACAGATAGAGTGGGAGGGAGAGAGAGGAAGAGAGAGAGAGAGAAACATCGATGTGAAAGGGACACATCGAGTGGCTGCCACCCGCACGACCAACCAGGGCCGGGGACAAACTGCAACCGAGGTACATGCCCTTAGCGGGAACCGAACCCGGGTCTCTCTGTACCGCAGGCCGACGCTCTAACCGCTGAGCCAAACTGGCCAGGGCCCACATACGATTTTAAATCAAAGCTTTTAAAATTACCTAATACTTGATGAGAACATGATAATTATAAAAAGTCAAATAATGTGAAAATGCAGGGTAGGGCAAAAGAAAGTTTACAGTTGTGAGTACACGAAACACAGTTTTCTTGTATTTTTATTTATTAATTGTTGTATCATCGTCCTTATGAATAACTATAAACCTACTTTTGCCTACTCCTGTATAGAGAGCAAAGCATGAAATTTCCTCTATTTTAACATCTAGTTCTTCAATATCTGCTATTTCTCTTGCACAAAGGAAACGAGGCATGTATAATACAGCTTTGTCTATGAAATTCTATCCAAACAACGTTTTAAAAATATTTTAACCCCAAACTCTTTATTTGTATTTCCATTTTACAGTTATAAACCACTATCTGGGAAAATGGAAAATGCTAAGTTAAAATGCAACCTGGACAAAACTACACCCATGGCCCTTCCCAAACGGCCTGCGCCCCTGACATCTCTGCCCCGGGCACTGCCAGTCTGCCAGGCCTCGCGGATCCAGCTCTCGGGTTCTTTGACGGCTCCCTCTCCTTCATTGCTGTCACCCCCTAACACATGAGACTGTTTGCCAAGTTGTATAAATTCCATCTCTACAGTGTCTCTTTTGTCCTTTCTCCTAAATGTGGTGTGAGGCTATTTTGGATCACACTATCAGTGTGATCCAGACCACCAATTTATATAAAAATTGCTTTCTAGTTCAAAGTTTAAGAGATTTTTTTTTTTTTCTTCTTAGACCAGTGCCAAGTTTTAGATTGTTTTTTTATTCTTCTATTCTGCTTTTCGCATCACACTTTAATTCTTTATCACATTTTCTACTTTTTGTTTCTACAATAGATGCTTCTCAAGGGCAGAGACCACATTGTCCACTTTTAGTCTCCTAATAGATTCTGTCTTGGACATTTTTTTAAAATACTAATTTAAACAGTGGTGCTTCTCACCATTGGTTTTTGAAGTTGATTTGATGAAGTGTGGGAATTTTTCCACTTCTAGTGTCTTCCTGCCTTAATCTATTCTTCACACCCTAAATTGAGCTTCCATCATCTTTTGCCGAAACTGTCTGTTGGCTCTCCATTGACTACTGAATATATATATGTATTCAGCAAATTATTTTGTAAAAATTTTAGAGAAGTGTGGTGTCTGTATGCTCTTAAATGAATGTGAGACAACATGGACATATCTGTTAATTTCAGGGAATGTTTTGTTTATCTGCCACTTTATCAAGACGTTCTGTCTCCCAGCCATGTGCGTTCTATATTTTTGACAAATGGACCTTTCTTGCACAAACTTCATCATCAAATTGGCTCAAGAATAAATTGCTGAAAGAGAACTTTCTTATATTAGCCCTGTGATGGCTAATGAAGATGGATGAGACAAAGCAGGGACTTTGCTTGCAGAGGGGGGGATCTCATCCCCCACAGTGTTGGCTGACAGCAAGTTTGTTTGCAAAGGAAAAAACAAAATCATCTAATTGCTTAATTCTTGTGGAAAGCCATTGTCGGCCAGTCAGCTCGAACACAGACTTTTGTTAAACAAGCAAGTGTGAAACTCTCATATACACATCTAATAAAAACACCAATTATTTTCTCCATCAGACAATCGCTGTTATCAGAAAATGTTGATATTTGATCTGAAGAAAAGAAGACTTCTTCACATTTCTTTGATTTCAGACTTAACTATCTGAACAAACATTTCTGGTTGCTTTAATTCTGGGAAATAAAGATTATAATTAGATTTGCGGAACGACTACAAATTCAGAGGTCATAGGAGATTTTGAGAAAGGTCCTTGCCTTCAGCTAATTTAAAAACCAATATACCAGGCAAGTATGTGAAGCAATTCGAAGTTTCATACACTGCTGGTGGGAGTCAAATTGGTACAATTACTTTCGAAAACTGTTTGATAGCATCTACTAAGGGTGACTGTATATGGTACTGCAATGTCAGTTCTGGGCATTGCCCGACAGAAATTGCATGACCATGAGTCAGAGCAGCCCTAAACTAGAAACAACTTAAATATCCTTCTACAGAACAGAATAGCTGCATAACAATGAAAAGAAATGAACTATTGATCTAAGCAACAATATGGATGAATCTTAAAAATGATGTTGAGTAGAAAAAGCCAGTTACAAAAGAATGCATACTGTATCAGTCTCTGGGTGGTTCCATTTTGTTTTAAAGTTCAAAATCATGTAAAATGGATTCATGAGGATAAAGGTTAGAATAGTGGTTATCCCAGGTGGGGGATATTGAACTGGAGGGGATACAAGGGAAGCTTCTGTGGTGCTGGAGATGTCCAAGATGTCAGCATGAGCATAAAATTGATGATTAAAAGGGGTTATACATATGTAAAGATTCATTAAGTTGTGTATTTCCTATTTGCACACTTTATAATATGGTATATTTCAATTAAAAATGGACCATTTCTCCACTTTATTTATTTATTTATTTATTTATTTATTTATTTATTTATTTATCTACAGAGAGGACAAAAGGACTTGCCTCTTTGACCAGCACTTTGCTGGACTTGCATTGTTTCATATGAACAATACATTGTTGCATTGTTCACAGGTAGATCAGACCAAGTAAAAAATCCTTACTAAACTGAGTAATTGATTTTTAGTTAGGCTGTAACAACTACAACAATTGAATATTTATTTGATTTAAAGTAGTTATTAGAGATACATTTGATTTACAGAGCCACAAAGTTTTGAGACCATTCTGTAAACAACTCTTTTTAAATTGTTAGCTCCATGAATCAATAGTCATAAGGCTATGACCCTGACCATCTCTGTGTTCCTTGATTTGCTCTCTTGGGGCATAAGGCCTTATGTAGTTCTTACCCAGGTTTCCCTAGATGTCCTTACATAGGCTCTCTCAATGGCCAGACTCCACCTTCCTTACAATTTGACCCATGAAATTTAAAAATACACAAGGAAGTAAGGCTGCACTTTAGAAAACACAAGAAGATTAAAATGTCTGAAGTTTTAGAAAATATTGGCAGGGGGGTATTTAATTTTCACAATAGCTATTAATTATTTTAATATATGATGAAGCAGGATGATGGCTGTGTTTCTGTTGTGGGTGAAGAAATTGAACTTGGGACGAGCATGAGAGAGAAGATGGTGGTGGGCAGGACTGGAGGGAGGGTGAGTGTGTGAGAGAGTGTGAGTGGACGTGAAGGTGAACGACCAAACTCAAGTAGTGCAGAGCCTCAGAGCAGAAGGTCCCTGTGCTGTGGACAGGAGCAGCTGGCTACTGTGGTAAGCTGATCTTCAGGGTGCTTCTCCCTGTGCCGTGGGGAGGTCTCACATTTTGGAAGATCCAAGGTCTTCCCTGAGAGAAGGCAGAGGAAATGGCTAGGGCCCAGCAACTTGAGCCCATCAACACACCTGGCACCATCGGACCAGTGGACACTCTGTGTCAACACAGACCAGTGCACAGTAGTGGAGCTGCCAAGGTGCTGCTTGCAGAAGCCACGGACAGCCCAGAGCCCAGAACCATCCCCCATAGTAGCAGTCCGATCAGAGTCAAGATATAGCCCCAGCAACAGAGGCTGGGAAGCAGATATCCATCCCCAGGCAACAGAAGCACAGACCAACAGCTGAGACTCATCCCCAAAAACTACAGCAAAAGCTGAGCAGGAGTTGAGCCCCACAGGGAAGCAGCACTCCCCAGCCACCGGCAACAGGACCTGGGGCTCCATAGAAGCCTGTGCGGTCCAGCAGCTCACAAGAGCAGTGGGAAGCCGGAGTCCAAGAGAAACTACTGCGATCCAGCTGCCTGCCCACAGGACCTGCAGGGTGCTGGGGCACCAGAGAGGCCGGTGCGACCCAGCAGGGACTGTGCCATCCAGTTACCCATGGGGCTTGCAGGGTGCTGAAGCACCAGAGAGGCCTGTGCGACCCAGCAGGGACTGTGCCATCCAATTACCCACGAAAACTACAGGGTGCTGAAGCACCAGAGAGGCCTGTGCAACCCAGCATCCCATAACATAGGCATAGAGCCAGGTCCCCAAAGGGACCATGTGATCCAGTTGCCTGCAGGACCTGCAGGGTGCGGGGGCACCAGAGAGGCCTGTGTGACCCAGCTGCACATAAGATAGGTGTACAGGATGTGAAAATGGAGGCATAGTGAATGGAAGCTACACAGATGATCTCCCAGGACCAAATGGGAATTACAACTAAAATAAAGACAAATCCTCAGAAAAAAGCAACAGAAAAGCAGCAGGACAGGACAATATAACCAGGGACACTGGTAGGATCTTTTCAGGCATGAGAGGGTGACAGGCTGGGAGCCCACTGACAACAGGAGTCTTAGCTGTGAGCAGCACCCTTGGGGAATAAAGACCAAGCCCACTCCACAGCACAGAGAGCCAGGATAGAGTGCTAAATTAGCCACAGCCTCTCACCAGGGGCTCTGGCAGAGGGAGGGCAGATTGGGCTGGAACTTTGTGGGGACAAATGGGATTAGGAGGGCACTCAGAGTTTTTGATGAGTGGCGGCCACAAAGGATGGTGGCCAGTATGCTCCTTCCCTGAGCTGTGGGGAAAAGCAGCAGCCCCCTGCCCCCCTAGATTCAGCCTTTCCCAGGCGAGTAAAAAAAAATGCAAATTGAGGCTCATTAACAACCAACATCTATCCCACCATCTGGAAATCCTCTTATGCAGAACACCAGGGCTACTTTCCAAGGCACTGAGTAACTGAGACTACCAGCCTCTAGAAAAAAGCTAGAGGATAACTGAACCTTACCTGGACTTGCAACTCTACTCAGGAAAGTAAGACTTGACAGTGGTGTTTAACGTGGGCCCGCCCAGGCCCATCCAAACCCAGTAGAGGGAGCCACAAACAGCAGAACACCAACACCCACAGGAAAAATATGGCAGACTCCAAAGCCCACTGAGATAGCCAAAATGGTGAAACAGAGAAACAAATACCAAATGAAAGAACAAGAGAACTCTATCAAAGATGAGATAAATGAAATGCAGTTAAGCAAATTATCAGAGGTAGAGTTCAGAGCCATGATCTTGAGGAAGCTCAACAGCATGAGTAAGGACATCAGCACCATGAGTAAAGATATAGAAACATTGAAAACCAACCAAGTGGAAATGAAGAATGACATAGCAGAAATAAAGAACACATTGGAAGGACTAACCAGCAGAGTAAAGGAAGCTGAGGACCAGATCAGTGAATTAGAAGACAGGGTAGAAAAAAATCAACCAATCAGAAAACAAAATGTAAAAACACTTAAAGAACAGGAAGAGAGCTTAAGAGAACTGTGAGACCACTGGAAACGTAATAACATTTGCATCATAGGAGTCCCCGAGGAGGAAGAAAATGGGCAAGGGTTAGAGAATATATTGAAAGAAATAGTGACAGAAAACTTTCCTAACTTGGAGAAGGAATAAGGCATTCAAGTTCAAGAAGCATAGAAAGCCCGCCCTGGCTGGTTTGGCTCAGCGGTTAGAGCGTCGGCCTGCGGTCCGGAGAGACCCGGGTTCGGTTCCCGCTAAGGGCATGTACTTCGGTTGCAGTTTGTCCCCAGCCCTGGTTGGTCGTGCGGGTGGCAGCCACTCGATGTGTCCCTTCACGTCAATGTTTCTGTCTCTCTCTCCCTTCCTCTCTCTCCCTCCCACTCTATCTGTACAAAAAAAAAAAAAAGGAAAAATATCCTTGGGTGAGGATAAAAAAAAAAAAAAAGAAGCATAGAAAGCCCCAAGTAAGAAGAACCCAAACAGGCCGACACTAAGACATATAGTAATCAAAATGCCAAATATTAAAGACAAAGAGAGAATCCCAAAGGCAGCAAGAGATAAGCAACAGGTTACCTACAAAGGAAACTCCGTAAGGCTCTCAGGTGAGTTCTCAACAGAAACACTACAGGCCAGAAGGAAGTGGCATGAAGTAATCAAGGTCATAAAAAACAAGGATCTGAATCCAAGACTACTCTATCCAGCAAGGCTATCATTCAAAATAGAATGTCAAATAAAGAGCTTCTCCAACAAAAAAGGGCTAAGGGAATATTAACACAAACCAGCACTGCAAGATATGCTAAAAGGACTGCTGTAATTAGTAGAAGAAATAGGAAGAAAAATAGAACCATACTAAGAAAAATGGCAATAAATAAGTACATATCAATTACCAACTTAAATGTGAATGGTTTGAATGCTACGATCAAAAGACACAGAGTAGCTGATTGGACAAGAAAGCATGACTCACATATATGTTGTTTACAAGAGACCCACCTCACAACAAAAGGACTCACATAGGTTGAAAGTGAAGAAATGGAAAAAAATTCTTCCAAACAAATGGAAGGAAAAAAAAGCTGGGGTAGCAATACTCATATCTAATAATGTAGATTTCAAAATGAAGACCATAACTAGAGACAAAGAAGGCCACTACAGAATATTGAAAGGATCTATACAACAGGAAGATATAACCTTGGTAAACATATATACACCCAATATAGGAGCAGCAACATATATTAAAAATCTTCTGGAGGATTTCAAAGGAGAAATCAACAGCAATACAATCATAGTAGGGGACTTCAATACCCCAATGACATCACTGGAAGGATCCTCTAGACAAAAAACTAACAAGAAAACATAGACTCTAAATGAATTGCCAGATCAAATGGATTTCATAGATATCTAGAGAGAATTACACCACAAAACTGAAGAAATCATCTTCTCAAGTGCACCTGGGACATTATCAAAGATAGACCACATGTTAGGGCAGAAACTAAGTCTCTACAAGTTCAAGAAGATTGAAATCACATCAAGCATCTTCTCAGATCACAATGGCATGCAACTAGAAATCAATTGCAACAAGAACATGCAAAGACATTTGAACACATGGAGGCTAAATAGCATGTTATTGAGCAATGAATGGGTTACCATGGAGATCAAGGAAGAAATTAAATACTTCCTGGAAACCACTGAAAATAAATACACCACAACACAAAATCTATGGGAAGCAGCAAAAAGAGTTCTGAGAAGGAAGTTCATAGCACTACAGGACTACCTCAAGAAACAAGAAAAATTTCTAATAGAGTATCTAACCACAGAACTTAAAGATTTAGAAAGCAAACAAAAAGAATACCCTAGAGCAAGTAGAAGAAAGGAAATATTAAAGATCAGAGCAGAAATAAATGACGTAGAGACCAAAACAAAAAAAAAACAACAACAATAAAAAAACAATTCAAAGGATCAATGAAACAAAGAGTTTGTTCTTTGAAAAGATAAACAAAGTTGATGGACCCTTAGCTAGACTCACCAAGAAACAAAGAGAGAGAACCCAAATACACAAAATTAGAAATGGAAGAGGAGGAATAATAACTGACACCACAGAAATATAAAGGATCGTTAAGAAATATTAAGAACAATTATATGGCAACAAATTTGACAATCTAAGCACAATGGACAAATTTGTAGAAAGACATAGTCTCCCAAAATGAACCGGGAAGAGATAGAACACTTGAACAGACCAATAACAACTAAGAAAATTGAAGAGGTAACCAAGACTCTCCCAGCAAACAAAAGCCCAGGCCTGGATGGCTTCCTGGGTGAGTTTTACCGAACATTTAAAGAAGAACTAACACCCATTCTCCTCAAACTATTTCAAAAAATTCAAGAAGAAGAAAGACTTCCAAACTCATTTTATGAGGCCAGCATAATTCGAATTCCAAAACCAGAAAAAGACACTACAAAGAAAGAAAACTACGGGCCAATATGCATGAAGAACATAGATGCCAAAATCCTAAACAAAATACTAGCAAATAGAATCCAGCAGTACATCTAAAAAATTATTTACCATGACCAAGTGGGATTCATCTCAGAGATGCAAGGCCAGTACAATATTCGCAAATCAATAAATGTGATACACCACATAAACAAAATGAAAGATAAAAATCATATGATCGTATCAGTAGACACTGATAAAGTATTTGACAAAATCCATTTCTGATAAAAATTCTCAGCAATCTGGGATTAGAGGCATCATATCTTGACATAATAAAGGCCATACATGAAAGCCCTACAGCCAACATCATACTCAATGTGCAAAAACTAAAAGCATTTCCCTTAAGAACAGGAACAAGACAAGGATGCCCACTTTCGCCACTCTTATTTAACATAGTACTGGAAGTCTTAGCTGCAGAAATCAGACAGGAAGAAAAAATAAAAGGAATCCAAATTGGAAAGAAGGAAGTGAAACTGTCATTATTCGCAGATGACATGATACTATATGTAGAAAACCCTAAAGACTCCATCAAAAATCTACTCGACTTAATAAATGAATTTGGCAAAGTAGTAGGATACAAAATTACCGTCAAGAAATCGACGGCATTCTCAAGCAGAAAAAGACAAATACCACATGATCTCACTTATATACGGAATATAATGAACATAACAGTCTGAGGAATACAGTAGACCCAGACACATGGAAGTAGGGCACAGACTGACATCCCTCAGAAGAGGGGATGGGGGGTGGAGGGGTGGGAAGAGATAAACCACAGAACTTATATGCATGTATGCATGACCAATGGACATGGACAACTAAGCCGGGGACAGGGTGGAGGGGGGGTAGGGTGGGGGGTGCCAATGGGGTAAAAAGGTAAAATATCTGTAACAAAAAAATAAATAAAAATTCATAAAAAAAAAGAAATCGACGGCATTCTTATACACCAATGATGAACTCACAGAAAAAGAAATTAAAAAAAAAACAATCCCATTTAACATCACAGCAAAAAAAAAAAAAAAAAAAAAAAAAAAAAATTAAGATACCTAGGAATAAACTTAACCAAAGAAATAAAGGATCTATTCTCAGAAAACTACAGGTCATTAAAAAAAGAAATATAGGAAGATATATAAAAGTGGAAGCACATACCTTATTCATAGATTGGAAGAATTAACATCATTAAAATATTCATCTTACTCAAAACAATCTATAGATTTAATGCAATCCCCATCAAAATACCAATGACATACTTCACAGAACTAGAACAAATACTTCAAAAGTTCATATTGGAACTAAAAAAGACCCTGAATAGCCACAGCAATCTTGAAAAAGAAGAAAAAAGTGGGAGGGATCACATTACCCGATTTCAGATTATACTACAAAGCCACTGTAATCAAAACAGCCTGGTACTGGTACAAGACCATGCAGCTAGATCAATGGAACAGAATAGAGAACACAGAAATGGACCCAAGACAATATGCTCAATGAATATTTGACAAAGGGGGCAAGAGCATACAGTGGAGTAAAGACAGCTTCTTTAATAAATGGAAAATTGGACAGCTACATGCAAAAAAAATGAAACTAGACCATCAACTTATACCATACACAAGAATAAACTCAAAATAGATAAAAGATTTAAATGTGACTCATGAATCCATAAAAATCCTAGAAGAAAATCTAGGCAACAAAATTTCGGACATCACATACAGCAGAATTTTCACTGATACATCATCTAAGGCAACAGAAACAAAAGAGAAAATGAACACATGGGACTACATCAAACTCAAAAGCTTCTGCACAGCAAAAGAAACAACCATCAAAATGGAAAGGGAACCTACTGTATGGGAGAGGATAATTGCCAACGATACATTAGATAAGGGGTTAATTTCCAAAATATATAGAGTGCCCATACAACTAAACAAAAGCAAGACAAAGAACCCAATTAAAAAATGGGCAGAGGATCTAAATAGACACCTCTCCAAAAAGGACATACAGTACAAATGGCTAAGAGACATGAAGAAATGCTCAACATCACTGACCATCAGAGAGATGCAAATTAAAACAACAACGAGGTGTCACCTCACACCTCTCAGAATGGCCACCATCAACAAATCATCAAACAAGTGTTGGCGAGGGTGTGGAGAAAAGGGGACTCTAGTACACTGCTGGTGTGAATGCAGACTGGTGCAGCCACTATGGAAAACAATATGGTGTTACCTCAAAAAATAAAAATTGAACTTCCATTTGACCCAGTGATCCCACTTCTAGGAATATACCTTGAGAAACCTGAAACAGCAATCAGAAAGAATATATGTACCCCCATTTTCATAGCAGCACTATTTACAATGGCTAAGATCTGGAAACACACAAATGTCCATCAGTAGACAAATGGATAAAAAAGCAGTGGTACATATACACAATGGAGTACTATGCAGCTGTAAGAAAGAAAGATCTCTTGTCCTTTGAGACGACATGGAGGGACTTGGAAAGTATCATCCTAAGTAAAACTAGCCAAACAGAGAAAGACAAGTATCATATGACCTCACTTATTTGTGGAATGTAATGAACATAAGAGTCTGAGGAATGGGATAGTTCCAGAGACATGGAAGTGGGGTACAAACTGACAATCCCAGAAGAGCAGGTGGGGGGGATAGATAACCACAATACTTATATGCATGTACACATGAATAATGGATGTGGACAACAAAACTGGGTATAGGGCGGGGAGGGAGGAGGAAGAACGAATCATTAGGGGGAAAAGGAGAAACATCTGTAACAAAAATGATTTAGTTAATTAAAAAATAAAATAAAATAAAATACTCTTGCACTCAACAAATAAAAAAGAAATTGGACTTGTTTATAGCAAAACTCACTCCGGATGAAAGTCAGGAAGAACTGGAGAACTAGAAAACCTCATATATTATCTTAATCTCATGTTTCCAAGAGCATGAATAACACACAATTAAATAAGGATATTATTTTAGATATCTGCTCATATTACTCCATTGAGAAGAGGAAAGCACATGCCTTGACATCACTAGAAGAAAACAAATACTTTCCCCCCCTGTTCAAGTGTAGCATTGATCTGTACCAGGTTGTTGTATATTATAACAGTGTGGGAACAGAATCTGGAGGCAAAGCAGAGTTCAGGGTTTGCTGTTTGCTAGTTATGTGATCCCTGACAATTCACTTAACTTCTTCAAGTTCCACCGTCTTACCTTTCAAGTGGATCTGATGGTAAGTGCCTTGTCAGGCACAGTACTTAGCACTTGGTAGAACAAAGCCTGATACGTATTATCAGCTCATTATTACCTTTTGGTATCATCAAATAATAAGACTAACATAATAATGGCTTGCTATTGTTTATTACCTTATATTTATGCAGAGGATCTGGTGCAAACTTGTGTGTGGAATTGCCAGTGTGCATGAATGCCAAGCTCTCCTTGCCTTTTTTTCTTTAATCCTTAGCCTGCTCACTGTGTTTATCCTCCATGTGGAACTGAACCAATTTATATAATGGTTTTAGAAGTGAGGTAAGTAGGATGAGATTCATTAGTGTTGGGCTGATTTGTGCCTGGAACCACTGGGAAATTTCTCTGCAGCTAAGCCACCTAGTCCCCATGGCACCAGTTAATAAAAAATGCTTCAGTCACAGTGAATTCATTTTTTATTGCAGTGGGAACATTTGCTTTCCTGGCCTTCTTTTTTATTTTATTTTTTTATTTTTATTTGCAGCTGCAATAGGCCCAGAGTTTTTCAATACTTTTATTTTATAGGTACTATTTACATTTGAAAATACTATTCAGCGAGGCAGGGTACAGGATGCTGACTCAGTAGCCCCATTAGAATAAGACAGGAAAGCAACTGTGGGAGCAGGTGGAATTTAAAGCTCCTGTTGAGTTAGAGCAAAGTGCCATGAGCCTGAACTTTCATACATTCATCAGACAGAAATATTCATGTGTATTCAATGTATACATTATGCTTATGAATCAAATTATTCAGTGATATTAGGTGAATGAAAAAAAAGTACCAACCATAACCAGTGCCCATACTGTTAATGTATGTAGATAGTTAGCTATTGATAAAGGAAGAGAGTGATTGGAATCAGACATTAAGCCAGATTGACTAGGAAGCGGCAGCTTCACAGACTCCCCAGGGGACAGCCACATCCTCACCAATGGAGACTAATCTTAAAGCAGGAATTGGTTTTCCAGTCTCACCTGGAACAACCAGCCTGTTAGCCAGAATTACTGAGGTGGGGGGCGGGATAAAACAGGAGGGGAAATTCCTCTGCCGAGGCTTGCGCAGTAGAAGCCAAGTGGAGCCCATGAAGGGGAGGAGTCAAGCCTGGGAAAATCTGGATAAAATAAAGGCAGGAAACCCTGGAAGATCCTGGAAAAGGATTGGATAGGGGGAGGAACCAGTATAGCCCACGAAGAATTAGGAGGAAGACTGGTTAGTTTGAAAGAGATTACCTTTCCCCAAACCCAAGAAGATATAATCAAAGCTTAACAAAGTTCCCAGGGCTCCTCCCTTCATATGCCTCTGTCTCCATAGCAGCTGTGCGGCCTGGCAGCCCTGTGGGTTCCAGCGCAGCGCGAGTCTCGGTTTGGGTGCCATTGGGTCTTGGCAGCAGATGTACAGACGGAGAAATGAGACACAGAAAAGTTCTGCATCTCTGGGTCTTGGCCCTCCTAGGCCTGACAGGCACAGGTGCAGGTCTGAGGCCCCAGAGGGTGGACTTTTTCCACAGTGAAATGGAGCTGAGATGGAGTCATGGATGAGACATTGGTGACCTGGGGATAGTCCTTTGTTTCGCTCCAATAAATCTTGCCACTATTGCTCATATCCTCCTATGCATGAGTTCTGAAATTCTTTTTTCTGTGGAGGAATCCTATTTCCACCTGCAACAACATCTATCCCTGTGATTGTAGCTATATGACATCAACCTAAATCATAAATTTAATTGAAAATTAAAATATATATTCACATCATATGGTTCCTTGTAGACGAAAATACCTATTTGTTTGGTTCAAGTTTTTATGAATTAATTGGTAATCTTATTATTATGGAAAAACTATGTAAATTTTAATTCCAACTAAAACATAGTTTTGATTTTACAGATCTAGAGTAGACATCTTTCCTGGAGAGCAATTCTTTGAAATTGGAGCTTGGATGAGGAAAAAAATATGAATTTTATGGTATATTTAAAAGAATACACCTAGAGACTAAATTTTTTTCTTCTTCTTTGTAAATCCTCACCAGAGAATATTTTCCCATTGAGTTTTAGATAGAATGGAAGGGAGGGAGGGAGGGAGGGAGGGAGGAAAACATCATGAGATGTGAGAGTGACACATTGATTGATTGCCTCCCTCATGACCCTGAGGGGGCCGGGGATCGAACCTGCACCCAGGTCCCTGCTCTTCACTGGGAAGTGAACCCTTGACCCTTCAGTCCATGGGCCAATGCTCTAACCCCTGAGCCAAACCGGTCAGGGCTATTTTCACTTATTTTATGACAATAAAAGACAGAAGACCCTATGGACGTGACCCGTTCCAAAAATGGATATTAAGATCCTTCAATCTGTTATCTATTATCTTTTGGAAACAACTGCTTTCACGAGAACACACTATACTTAAATTGTTTGAATCACTAAGCCATCCTTTGACACAACTCTGCTTGTTTTTACACCATTGTCTTTAGATGATACAGATTTTTTTAAAAAAACATGAAAGCTAACAGGGAAAACAGCTGAAGACTGTTTCATAAGAAGACACAGAAAACAAAAAGAACTTGAAAGTGTGGTAGGTCTGTTCAGTTACATGCATTGAGAGCGTCAGATAGTGAATGCAAACGCACAGAGGAGAAGAAAACAAAAAAAGGGACCAGATCCAACTACTGAAGGGTTAAGTGGCCGGAGAAAAATTTCTTGTCAATGAGTATTTTTTTTTTTTTTTTATTCTGTCATGCAATGAAGAAATATTTTTGTAGTGCCTTCCAGAAGCCAATGTGTCCTAGACATTGAGGGTTTACCAATGAACCAGCAGAGGTAAGGTGCGGCCTAAGATCAAGCTAGGAGACTAGTGGTTCCTCCTCCTCCTAAGTTTTCAATAATTGCTAGGGTTGTGATGCAAAGCTCTTAGGGAAAGAAGTATGCAATGAGACTAGAAACGTATGTAGGGTAGGTAGACTGTGGACTATACATAGTGGGGCCTTTTCACCATCCCTGTCCCTCAAACTGTGAGCACACTGGTCTCTGGCTTCATCCCTCTAGTTAACAAGGCAGATATGGTCCAGGCTTTCATGTGCGTGACAAGCCACAAACAAAAATCAGGAAAAGTGAAGTGTTGGGAAGACAATGAAAGAGGAATGTGATAAGACAGAAGTTTGGGGGATTGGGGCCTTAGGTAAGGTGGTAAGAACGATTTTTCTGAAAGGGTGACATTTGAGCTGAAACTTGAGGGACAAGAGAGAGAGTATCTGCAAAGGTCCTAAGATGGGCATGATGCTTTCTGGAATAGAAAAAAGAAACCTGGTGAGAGCAAATGGAAGGTTTAGGAGTATAATCAATTAACTGCAAACTACTTTCGTCCCCCCAAATTCTTGGGATTAGAAACACATCCTAACAATAGTCTATATTATCAAAATGTACTAGTCCTTCATTCTTTTAAGATAGTAATTTATAACTGCAGGAGTTTTTGTTAAAAATATGACATTTATGTCCTGGAAAACCTCTTCTCTGAAGAAATTGTGTGCTAATAATAACAAGGCTTATGGGAAAACAGAATTGGTGCAGACCACTTAAAACCTATGCAAGTTTGTAACCAGAACTTTAACAAACACAGAAACAGTGTCTGAAGAGAAAACAGCTGGGGCAATGCTGCCTCAGGGAATATTAACAATACACAAGCAAAATCGAATGAAAATGCTGACTTGTTAACATGGAGACAGTGCAGCTGGAACTGGAACTCAGAGCAAAGCAAGAAGAGCATTGCGAGGCTGGGGTGCACCCCTTTGGAGAAAGGATCTTAGGTGCAGGCACTCATTTGAAATAATGTAGAACTGAAAGGGCTCCTCTGTCTGCACCACCTCTCTCCTTTCCTGCTGAAGGTTATACTTTTCCTCCACCATTCTGGCTTCCTTTGCCTGGAAAACCAATGTGTATCAATCAGCCCAACTTCTGCATTCTTTCTACATTGGTAGACTTCCTCTACTTAGCAATTACTTATGAACTAATTGTTTTATAGAAGCACACATTGTTGGCAGAAGACTATAGCTCATTTTCCTTTAGGTTTTGTCGAAATAAGCACACTATGTTGCAATTTAGCTCAGCTCAGTTCAGTTCAATGCTCTTCAACTCAATTCAATTCAACTAGAATTTATTGAGTGCCTACTTTGTGCAAATTACCTTAATAACTTAAATTAAAATGTGTTATCAGTTAATGTATTTTTTTAATTCTGGAGTCTTCACTTTTTATGGTCATATCATGCTTGGGTGGGAAGAATTATTCTGACATTGAATGGTTTTCAGAAGACCATTTCAATTACCATTTTTTTTGAAAGAATTACACATAAGTTAACTAATTGAAACAAACTGGAAGTTTATTAGTTTATTTTAAATGCGTAAGGGAAATTTTTAAGAGAGTTACTTTTATAGTGAGTGCTCATTAAAATTGAATAATAGTCCCATCATTTATCTATTTTGTAAAGTAAGAATTTCTGCTTAAATTGGGAAACATACTTTCAAGAATAGCACTTACGGTTTTCTCTGGTGCAGCATTCTCTATGGTGTGTTCTGAAACCAGTTATTCTCAGTGGTTGCTGGCACACGTCAAGTAAATTGGGTTCTGGAGAGGAGGCAAAAACATTATCCCTACCTCTTAGGGTCTCCGGCTGGGCTTGAGAATTTAATTGTTAGAAAGCAGATTAACAGGAGAGAAGCATACACATTTATTTACCATGAGTTTTACATGACATGGCAGCCCTGATAAGAAACAAAGATATAAAGAAGTGGCAAAACTGAAAGGTCTTTATAGTATGTTGAACAGATATAGGCAATTGTGGAAAAGTAAAATAAATGGAGAGACTAAAGGGAGATAAGAATTATTTTAACAAGGTCTCTTTTTATAGAATTCTCTCAGCCTCAACTTCCATCTCTGGCGATATAAAATTATTTTCCTCCTGTGATAGGAAGGGCAGCTCTCACATGGGAGTTTCAGCTTCTGTTTTCAGAAAGAAACAGTTAAGTTAGAGTACCCTTCTTGCACCTGCTATTCTTCAAGTGCCTTTAACTCAAAATAATCCTTACACTCAAGTGGCATATTTTGGGATGGCATATTCTCCACCTTTCACTTCCATAATCAAGTAAGTCTGGGAATGCTGGTTAAGCAGAATAAAACACATATCTTTACTATTAGACTTCTAAAAGTTTCTGATACTTGAATGTGCCTTGTGAATCTCCAAGAAGGGGTATGTTATGTATCGTTTACCAAATTCATTTGTCCCTGAAACTCTTCATGGATTATTTTGTGAGACTGGTGTTCTAGAAACACATTTTGGGAAATCCTAATCTGTTTTATGAAACTTAGAAGTAAATAAAGCATCTCTCTGTCTTCCTTCTTTCCATCCTTGACCATAAAGACAACCATAAGCAAGACTGTAAACTGACATCCTAACTTCAACATGTTGCCATTTAAATTGTTCATAAAACCAACCATGTCTATGGGGCGTTTCATGATAGGTAAAGCAAATAGTATCATCTAGTTTCCACTAAAAAGTAGAGTGGTTGCCCTGGTCAGTTTGGCTCAGTGGTTAGAGTGTCTGCCAGCGGTCTGGAGAGACCCGGGTTCAGTTCCCGCTGAGGGCATGCACCTTGGTTGCAGTTTGTCCTCGGCCCTGGTTGGGTCGTGTGGGTGACAACCACTCGATGTGTCCCTTTTACATTGGTGTTTTTCTCTCTCTCTCTCTCCCCCTCCCATTCGATCTAACAAATATCAAAAAGTGTCCTTGGGTGAGGACACACACACACACACACACAAAAAGGTGGCATGGATATGACTAAGGTTGGGGTGTGCTCTATGGAGATTTAGGGGGCAGTGAAGCCATGGCATAGATAAATTTAGCAGTTTGTGTTCAATATACTAGTGTTGGAGAAATGGTTACTTGAATATAATTTTCTACTTTTCCATTCTCTCAATGGTAAGTTAATATTTGTATTCATGCCAAAAATTCCTTTTAACTTACTTATTTGCTACTTTCAATTTTATGCATAAATGTTTTAACCAGTGGCACCCACAGTGATGAAAATTTTTGGAGGTAATGTCATTTTTATGCATTTTTCCATTAGATTATATGTGGTAGTTGAATCCCAATCTAAGCATAAAATTGCCTATTTAAAAAGATATAATAATTATTTTCTTTAAATTTCACTAAAAACAATTCATTTTATGAACACATGGGACTACATCAAACTTAAAAGTTTCTGCACAGCAAAAGAAACAACCATCATAACAGAAAGGAATCCCATTATATGGGAGACCATAATCGCCAATGATGCATCAGATAAGGGGTTAATTTCCAAAACTTATAGAGTGCTCATACAACTCAACAAAGGGAAGACAAAGAACCCAATTAAAAAAATGGGTAGAGGAACTAAATAGACACCTCTCCAAAAAGGACATACAAATGGCTAAGAGACATAGGAAGAAATGCTCAACATCACTAATCATCAGAGAGATGCAAATTAACAACTATGAGGTATCACCTCACACCTGTCAGAATGGCCACCATCAACAAATCATCAAACAAGTGTTGGCAAGGGTGTGGAGAAAAGGGGACTCTAGTACACTGCTGGTGGGAATGCAGACTGGTGCAGCCACTGTGGAAAATATTATGATGTTACCTCAGAAGGTTAAAAATTGAACTTCCATTTGACCCAGTAATCCCACTTCTAGGAATACCCTAAGAAACCTGAGGCACCAACCAGGAAGAATATGTGTACCCCCATGTTCATAGCAGCACTATTTACAATAGCTAAGATCTGGAAACAACCCAAGTGTCCATCAGTAGATGAATGGATAAAACAGCAGTGGTACATGTACACAATGGAGTACTATGCAGCTGTAAGAAAGAAAGATCTCTTATCCTTTGAGATGGCATGGAAGGAACTGAAGAGTATTATGCTAAGCAAAACAAACCAAGCAGAGAAAGACAAATATCATATGATCTCACTTATTTGGGGAATATAATGAACTAGACAAACTGCTGAACAAAATTAACCCAGAGACATAAAGGTAGGGTTCAGACTGACAAGGCTCAGAAGAGGGGGAGTTGAGGGGGAAGAGATAAACCACAGAACATACATGCATGTATGCATGACCAATGATCATAGACAACAAAGCTGGCAGAAGGGAAGGGGAGGAGGGTGTCAATGGGGGAAAAATGAGAAACATCTGTGACAAAAACAAATTAATAAAAAAAAATAAAAACAATTCATTTTATCTTGTCAGATTCTGCTCTACTGTCATGTCCTCTGAGAAACCACCTAAAACAAAGCTAATAGAGAGCTGAGAGAACACTGTGCGAGGCCAGCAAATCTGTATGGTAAGAACTCTCAAGCAGTTAGTAGTTTACCTACATAATATAATATACACACTTTCATGTTTATAACCCTGTTTACTAATTCTTATATTTCCTAAATATTGAGAGTCATTGAGCTCTATTAAAGGGAAAAATCAGGACAGTCTACATGCTGATGCCTGGGTATTAAAACCATTTGTTGTTAAGATAACTTTCTCATTTCCAGCAGGGAATAGAAGCTAGATGGAAGATTCTAAAGTGCTGATCTATCTTTAGGGTTTTTCCTTTTAATATTACTATTAAGCTTCTGTAAAGTTTGTACAAATTAACACTTTCATTTGTTGTAGTAATCCCTCCTTGTCACATACCGTAGCTTCCATGGTTCAATACATAAATTAAATGTTCAAACTTTACTATATCCCCTTTTGTACTCCATAATACCTTGGACATATCTTCATTATAACACTTCTCACCATATGTTATAATTATGTGACTATATCTTCATCCCACTAGATAAGATCTAGGTTTCCTTTATTTTATACTCTTAGTACTTCAGACAATGACTCCTTTATGGTAGATACTAAAAAATTTTTGTTGTTGTTAAATTAACAAATCTGTATCCCAGTCTTTGTGAAAGATGTGTTCTTGCCCAATGCATTTCAATTGATTTTGCATTATCTTTAATTTTTTAGATTAAAAAACTTTATTTATTTATTCTCACCTAATATATTTTATTGATTTGAGAGAGAGAGGAAAGGAGAAAGAAAGGGAGGAAGGGGAAGAGAGAGAGAGAGAGAGAGAGAGAGAAGAGAACCAAAGTCCATAGTTTACATTAGGCTTTACTCTTGGTTCTGTACATTCTATGGGTTTTGATCAATGTGCAATGTTGTGTATTTATCATTGTAATATTGTACAAGACAGTTTCACTGACCTAAAAATCCTGTGTCATATACCTGTTCATCCTTTTCTCCTCTGTAACTGCTATCTCTAAAGTTTTGCCTTTTCCAGAGTGTCATAGAGTTAGAATCATACAGCATATAGCCTTTTCATATTGGCTTTTTCCACTTAATAATGTCCATTTACCTTTTCTCTTATGTCTTTTAATGGCTTAATAGCTCATTTCTTTTTAGTACTGAATAATATTCCATTGTCTGAATGTACCATAGTTAATTAAAAAAATGTTTTTGTCTTTATTGTTTAGAGAAAGAGGAAGGAAGAGGGAGAGAGAGATGAAAACATCAATGAGAGAGAATATCAATGAGAGAAACTATTGACTGGCCTCCTGCATGCCCCTCACTGGGGATTTGGCTCACAGCCTGGGCATGTGCCCTGACCAGGAATCAAACCGATAACCTCTTGGCGCATGGGTTGATGCTCAACCACTGAGCCATACCAGCCAGGCTGTACTATAGTTTATCTATTCACTTAATGAAGGACATCCAAGTTTTGTCAATTATGAATAAAGTTGCGGCAAACAATTGTGTGCAAGATTTTTTTCCAGGTTTTAAATTACAGCTGATATATGATACTATATTAGTTTCAGCTGTACAATATAGTGATAAGACATTTACATACCTTACAAAGTGATCACCCTGATAAGTCTAGTACCCATAAGACACCATACATAGTTATTAAAATAGTATTGACTATATTCCCTTTGCTGTACTTTATATTCCTATAACTGATACTATAACTGGCAATTTGTACTTCTTAATCTTTTTTCTGTGTGCAAATTTTTGAGCGGACATAAGTTTTCAACCCCTTTGTGTACATATCAAGGAGCATTATTGCTGGGTCATATGGTAAGAGTATGTTTAATTTAGTGAGACTGTCAAGCTGTCTTCCAAAGTGGATGTACCATTTTGCACACTCATCACCAATGTTGTTCCACATCTTCACCAGCGTTTCATGTTGTCAGTGTTTTGGATTTGGGACCTTCTATTAGGTACATAGTGGTATCTCACTGGTGTTTTAATTTGCATTTCCCTTATGCTATACATAATGTGGATGGAACATATCTTCATTTCCTTACTTTCCACCTGTATATCTTCTTTTTTTAATTGAATTTATTAGGGTGACATTGGTTTGCAAAACCATACAGGTTTCATGTGTACAACTGAATAAAACATCATCTGCTTGGTGAACTCTCTGTTCAGATCTTTTGCCCATTTTTTAATTGAGTTGTTTGTTTTATTATTGCTGAGTTTTAGGAGTTCTGTGCATATTTTGAATAATGGTCCTTTATCAGATGCATCTTTTGCAAATATTTTCTCCCAGCGTGTGGCATGTCTTCTCATTCTCTTGACAGTATCTTCCACAGAGCCGAAGTTTTAAATTTTAATTTAATCCAGCTTCTCAGTTATTTCTGTCTTGGATCATGCCTTTGGTGTTGTATCTAAAATATAATTGCCATACCCAAGTTCCTCTAAATTTTGTCCTGAGTTCTTTTCTAGGAGTTGTGTACTTTACCTGTAGGTTTATGATTCATTGCTTTTGTTGCATCCCACAATTGATAAATTGTGTTTTCTTTTAGCTTAAAATATTTTTAAATGTCTAGAGATTTCTTCTTTGACCCATGTGTTATTTAGAAATGTGGTGGTTAATCTCCACATCTTCTGGGATTTCCTAGTTATCTTTCTGTTATTGATTTCTAGTTTAATTCTGTTGTGGTTTGAGAACAGACTGTATAAATTCTATTCTTCTTAATTTGCTAAAGTATGTTTTATGGCACAGATTGTGATACATGATGGTGAATGTTACAAGTGAGCTTGAAGAAAAGGTGTATTCTGCTGTTGTAGGATGAAGTTGTCTATTGCTGTCAATAGTATCTGGTGATTGATGGTGCTTTTGAGTTCAGTTTTACCCTTACTGATTTTTTGCCTTCCACATGAGGAAAATTTTTTCTGATATTTACTGTGAGACCCTGTTAGAACACCTGGATGTAAAACTCCAAAAGTGTGGGGTACCCCTTGAAGTGAGTCCCCCATGGAGTTTTTAACTCTCTGACCGGTTCACCATGAGCCTACAGAAGTTCATCACTCATGGGTCAGGTTTTCTGACCTCGGCCCTGGTTTCCATGGTGGTTTCTGTTGGTGGATTTCTGCTACAGTAAATTGTGATTCTCTGTATTCCCTCCTTCAGTCTCTCTAATTTAGGGCAGTTTTCCCTGTGATATCAATTCTGTGATGGACCTAAGAAGAATTGTTAATTTTTCAGTTTGTTCAGCTTTTTACTTGTTAGGATTGTTAGGATGGAGTGGTGACTTTCAAGTTCCTTATATGCTGGGTTGGGTCTTTTTTTGTTTGTTTCTTATTGTTTATATTTTAAGGTATGTGTAATCCCTAGTTTCAGCTCCTTTTAAGTTCCTCATTTTTGCTGTAGAATAATTATTGAGGAGTTGTGGATTCATGCATATTTTTTGGAATTCACAGTTTTTATGAAGTTTATTTGTGTATTTTTCATAATATTAAGCCTAACCAATAAAAGTTTAGATGACTTGGACTTCTCTTATAATAGATATTATTTGCTTGTGATAAAGAGAAGAGCAGATGGCTGATAAACTTCAAATCTGAACTTTGAAAGCCAAATTTAGAAAATGAACCAGTCATAATGAAACTCACATTTCTCCCTAATGTCTTTGTATTTTAGAAACTCAAGAAATTACATTTTTCTCTAAATTTGTAAAGTAGTTGGATTACATCTAATAAAGTCAGTCCTCTGACAAAGCACATCCCTTTCCTCCTTAAAACAAGGGGGCCTGTTAAAGAAAGACGTGGGGAGGATATAAATGCTATCAAGTTTCTGTGGGCCCTTGAGGTTCCTATCTTACAGGGCTAGGAAGTTCAGCATAGAATTAATTCTCTGTATAAAAGTTCTTTAGAAAACAGGACTCAGCGAAACCACTCAGACATTTCTCATAGGCTCTATGACCACATATGTAAACTTTCTAAAACAATTGTCTTCTTACATATTTTTGTCTTCTTTTAATAAGGATGTTGCATTAAATATTAATAAAATGATATAACATTTACCTTTGCATAGTTTAAATATAAATGAATTAATAAGTCAGGACGAAATATATTGATAGTCTGATCTTTTTCCTTTAGAAGGTAAAAGTGGTAATGTTTTTTACATGAAATATGAGGAATATTGAATTTATAATTTTTCCTCTCTTTTCCTTCTCTTCTCTTCCTCCTTCTCTGCCTCCCTTCTTCACTCCTTTTATTTTTCCCATCAACAATGATTTATTAGATACATATGTAAAGAACCAAGTGTGGGTCTTGTTATTTTATTTTTAAAATTGATTTTGTTATACAACAAGGGGACGTTGGGGAGGCTTTAAATGCAGAGGCAATAAAGAACAAAGTAGGCAATAAATTCACTCTGTGAATCAGGCAAGCAGACCATCTCTGGTTTCTTCTCTCCATGCCTTCCTCGAGGAACGGAATCTGAATTCTTTGGGACTCCAACCCAAATTTTCATGCTAGTGCTTTCTGGGAAGGTTTGAACCATAGTTTATTCTGAAAGCTCAGTTAATATTTACTGAGTTAAAATCTTTGTTCTGTGATTAGCGCTACCTAACATCAGATCTAGTTCTGGTTAGAAGTCCTGTTCTTTAATTTCACTTTTCATAGAATCTCCATTTCTTTGATTCTTTTTATTTCCATTGATTTTTATTTAATTAATTTTTATTGTTGAAAGTATTACAGATACCCCCTTTTCCCCCCACTGACTCCCACCTTCCCACTCCCACACCCCACCTGCCTTCCCTAGCAAAATGTCCCTGTCGATTGGTTGTGCATATATGCATATGAGTTCTTTGGTTTATCTCTTTCCACCCCTCCCAACCCCTAATCTCCGTTTCTAATTGCAATAAAATATGATATTTCTCAGGCACCAAGGATTTGCTGCATGTTTCTTACTTGCAAGTCTCCCAGGTGAATTCTGACAAGGCACTGTAGATGAGATAAATAACTGAGTAACTCGGTAGCATTACATTTTTTATTACAACATTGTCAAATAGAGAACGAGAGCTGTAGGAAGCTGTTTCTAGCTTACTTCAGTGTGCTGGAGGGAAAACAAAATAAGTAGGCCTCCAATTTCTGCTCCTTATCTGTTATTTTCCTCCGAAGGACAATGTGCCTTTTAGGTAAGAGCTTCTCTAGTTTGGTTTTCGACTTTAATGTGCTTGGAGCAGGAGTTGTGCCTCTGTATTCTGCACAGTGTCTGGCTGCCTAGACTCTGCTGAAGTTCCTTTTACCACCACTCCTTATTTAGTGCTGGGCCGCTAGCTTTTCCCCCATTCCCTGTGACTCATGGGTGAGCTGTAGCCTTGTGCCTTTGTGGTGCATGTGATTCACACTACACAGGTCTGTAGGATGTTCTAAGCTCTCTTTGTCCTTTGAGTCTGAGCCTTGATTTTCCTCTCTTGATGAGCTTTTGGTACAAAACATGCAAAAGCATGTGCCAATGCAGCTGCCTTGAGGAAACTGGTGATGTCTGCATTGGTGCTTTTTTATAAGTGTAAAAGTTGCACAAGGAGAGTAGATGTGAACATATAGAAATAAAGATGACCATCTGGCCTGTGCTCACACAGAAGAAAAATGTACTCAAGACTAAAAATATTTAATAAGAAGACAAAATAATAATAAAAAAGGGCTTATCTTGGCAAAATGCAATCTGGCGTTTCTGGTGGTAAATCAATGACGCCACATATACTTAATGGATGAGATGCTTTAGAAAGCAATTGAGTCCATTAAGTGTTGTATGGTAAAATAAGGCAGGAAATCTAGGAAGATCCTGTATTAAAGTAAAACTCCAAAAGACACCTTTTATGCACAGTTGGGGAACCAGTTTGCTATTTGTCAGTGCTTCATCCTGGCTTGGGTGTGAGCTGATATTCTTATGTGTCTGGGAAAGTTTGGTCACCTGGTAGGAGAACGGAGGATAGAGCTGTTTGAATTAGCTTGCTTCAAGGGTTTTGCTTGAAGAAAGAGAAAGTTTTTCTTAAGGGCTTCGGGTAGAGGGGAGGACAATGTGGCATTTCCTTCAGCAATAGTCCTCCTGTTAGCTTCAAGGACTTGAGTTTGAACTCTGTGGAGAGAAGGGCCATAGTGGAACCTGAAGGACTGTTTTCCTGAGGGACCCGAGAGGCCCCCATTACTGCACTAGTGGGGAGAGGGGTGAGCACTGAGACTTAAGGGACATCTTTGGTCTTTGTTGCAGATTTGGGAAATCCAAGAGACAGTTGCCTTGGCCCTGACAGTTGGAGTATCACAGCCAATACCTACAGGCCAATGTGATCTGGGAAGCTTGCCTTAAACTGTTTGCCTGTGTTGGTGCATAGGAAGATGCCAGGGATAGAAGTGAAAGAATGACAAGGATTATACAGACTGAAAAGGAAGCACAGGCCATGCGGTGACTTCACCATGAGAACGCAAACATTCCAGGAAGTCACAGTAATCCTGGGGCAGGTATTAGGCTTCTTACAAACTGAGACATGGAACTTAGAATCTACTTAAAAAATGTTTTTATTGATTTCAGAGAGAGAAAGGGAGAGGGAGGGAGAGATAGAAACATCGATGATGAGGAAAACACCAATTGGCTGCTTCCTGCACACCCCCTGCTGGGGATCAAGCCCGCAACCCAGACATGTGCCCTGACCGGGAATGGAACCAGTACCTCCTGGAGTATAGGTCGGTGCTCATCCCCTGAGACACACTGGTCAGACTCTACTAATTTTTAAAAAAAAAATATTTCTAGGTAACACTTTGGCCCCTCCTTTCCTCTCTCCCTTTCTTCATTCCTTCTTTCCTCCCTCTAACCTTTGATCCTTCCATGCTATTAAAAGTAAATCACACTATAATGATTTTCTCTTTACTACACCTTGAATTTATTTTTTGCTACATTTTGTGTTATTGAATGGGCCTTGGGAATTGATTCGACATTGCCTGAGGACTCTCCGTATCAGCTGCATCCTTAAATCATCCATACTGGCCCTGGGCATATATTGATGTTTTTGCACGTGGATTCATTTCCTGCATCCATCCTGATTGTCTTGTACACTTACTTCATCACTCTTGTTCAAGTGGTATGGGTGAGGCTGCCCATGACCTTAGCTTCTCATATGGCTCAGTATTTGGACATGTGAACCGCACTGCCCCGTATTTTTTTTTTTTTTTTTTTAGTTGTTAAATAAGACATGTGGTCTTTCCTGCTGGAATGACCAACCTGGCAGAAGGGAGCTGGAGCTGCTGGCGGCGAATTCTGCCAGCATACTGGAAGAGCCAGTCTGAGAAGGAAGCTAAGGAGAGCAGAGCCAGAGTTCTGACTACACTGGTGAACCTTTGGCTCTCGTCATGCCAGATGCAGTTTCAGGTCTGTGAGTCAAAAAGACTTTTCTGAACTGGGTTTCTGTCACCTGAAGTTTCCAGAGTCCAGCCAAACATAGCACCTAAGCCACACCTGCTGGTGCTATGAGGGTGCTGATACGTTGAAAGAGATGATGCAGTGGGACCAATGTCTCTAAAGTAGACATTCTAAAAGAAACCTGGGGACGAAAGTGATCTGGCTTTATTAGGGACAGGATTTTGGGGATGTCGGGAAGTGTGAGTGGCTGGGCCCTCTGATTGTTAGAACCCCTCCCTTCTTGCATAAATTTACCTCTCCTCAAGTCTATATATAGGCTTCAGACAGGATTTGGAGATTTAACACGTTGAACTTGGGAGAGGGCCATTTGAGATGTTTTAGCACACCATGGCTGTCTGTGCACTAGCAGGTCCTGTGCTAACAAACACACCTGCTTGAGCTATACCTTGGCTCATCCAGATTGTCTATATTCTGGCTAAAAAGTAGAAGGGGGTGGAACAGTAGCTCTCAGGATTGGAAAATGAAAGCCTTTCCGAATTTTTCTGCCTCTTCCAGGAGACTTATTTTTAGAAGCATGAAATTGGTAGGTATGTGCTGTCTTCCATTCTGTGTACCTGACTGTTTTAAGGATACAGGCCAAACTGGAGAGTGTTTAGAGAAGAAAACTATAAACCGACGCCTCAACTAAGTAGTCTCACACAGAGGAGAGTTAAATATGTAACTTTTGACTCATTAAAGGTAAATGCAAAACACAATTACTGGCTATAACCAACTAGAAAAGTTTGGCCTTCCAGAATTTCAAGAAGCAACTCATGACCACAGTTGAGGGGAATTAGGTAGGAGTGTTAATGTAAGAAGACTGGTTGTTCTGCTACCCAGTAGCCACTGCCAAGCATTAGAAATTGGCCCTTGAAATTAAGCCCATTTGAATTGGCCTAATTCAGCCTCGTTCACTGCAGCCCTGTCAAGGGAACCAATATTGGGACTCAGATTTTTCCATGTCGAGGACAATCCTCCCTTGCATCATCACATCGTTTCTTTAAATCTAATAAAAGGTCATTCATTGCCCCTTTAGTGATTAGGTTTAAGGGACAAATTTCAAAGATAATATTGCAGCTATGCAACCTTAGTCACTAAATGATGTTGAAGACTGAGTATGTCTCATGGTGGCTCTTATGAAACACGATGTGTAGCTTGACAAGGTGTTGATTTAAGGTCTCTCTCTCTCTCTCTCTCTTTGTATTTACTTCAGGTGCCTAGAATTGGATTAATTACAATTCTTGGTTTATGACACATTCTCATTATTAGTCCACAAATGGACAATTTTTATTCATTTACTTGGCTATTGGGGGAGTGGGACTGCACTTACCCATAACCTCTGAAATTTGACATGGCCTTGTGACTTGCTTTGGCCAAAAAAACGTGACCAGAAGTGATGTATCATTTCTGAGCAGAAGCATTAAAAGAAGGATCTGTGCATCCTCACTGCTCTGGTGATCATGAAAACTTTCACAAGCCTGGGTCCTTCCCTGGCTATGATGAACAGAGCCCTCCTGCTGGCCTGCACTAGATGATGAAAAGGGACAGGAAATATATTTAAAGTAAATTGTGTTAGAAATTTTGGGTTGTCAGGACAGCTAACCTAGTCTGTGCCAGTAAATAAGCTATTGTTTCTCAATACTAAACCCACCCTTGTCTACCTTGTGTTTTGGAGGCTGAGATTTTGCTAACCATATTCCTTCTTGACCAGCTTGCTCCCTGTTATGTGCTACCGATAGGGGTTTGTGGAGACTTGGAAGAGGGGATGAGCAAAGGAACTTCTCTTTCCTGGTTGGCTCATAGTTCCTGTCAGTATTATCTCAGCAAGGCCTCACTCTGACAGCATCAGTTGATTTCATTTTCCAGCTTCCTCAAGCATCTTCAGGACGAGCTTTATTGTGCCCCGCTCAGAGGAACTAGCACAAGCTGGAGGGGCCCCTCCTCAAACTCCATGAGGATCCTCTTCTGAGCTTCTAGGTTCTGATAATCCTGCCCTTTTCGTTTTGTTCTCCAGCCCTAAGGATCGTAGCTGATTCCCACAGTCGCCATATCTATGCTACCATTGTGCTCTCTTTTGCTTTTTAATTCTTCAAATACTTATTTAACCAATTTCCTATATTAAATTTTCTCTGTTAAAATGATTGGTGTGGTTGTTGTTTTCCTGAATGGGTCCTTGCTGATACATAGACGGATATAGTTACTTTTAATAATGTAATAAGCACTCATAAATTTGCTACCCAAAGCCAGGGCTAGTTTCTTGACAATAACCTTCATCTAACCAGGTAATATTTAATCTAACCAATCTCTCCTTCCCACCCCATCTTCCAGCCTCTTCCCTCAGGTAGTATCAGTGAGTTTGAGCCTGTATTCATCACTCCTTTTCTGTCCTTTTTATGAACTTTTATTATACGATATGTATGCCTAGCCCTACAATTATAAATTGTAATTATAGTTGCTTTAGTTTCACAAAAAGGGTATTGTGTGGTATGTAATCTTTTGTGATTATTGATTAATTTATTACATTGCTAAGATTTACCCATATTGTTGTTTATTGCTGTATAATGTGCCATTGGGTAAATAGCCTGGTGTATATAATTTGAAGTAACTTAGAAAAAGCAAAATATAGGTTTGGTGGTATTTAGGAATGGAAATTTTATATTAAAAAGTGGTGTTACTGGCCTCCCTGATGTAGTTTCTGGATGCACTCTGGATTCATAGATCAGAGAATGAGTAAAGAAAGAATATACATCTTACTAAGCATTTACATATGTTAAACATGCAGTGTGCAGTCTCAGGAGACTTCGGGTAAAGTGTGAAATAGGGGTTTTGTCTTTATATAATCTAACATTTTAATTTAATTCATTACTAATCCCAGGGTGGACAGAGAGCCACCATAGACGCAAGATTACATGGACTAGAGCATCAGATGCCTTACTTTTTAAAGCTGTCTCTGTGAATCAATATTGTTCTTTCTTTCTTTCTTTCTTTCTTTATTTATTTATCCTCACCCGAGGACATTTTTCCATTTTTTGTTCAGGTAGAGTGGGAGGGAGAGAGAGGAACAGAGAGAGAGAGAGAAGAAACATTGATGTGAAAGGGACACATCGAGTGGCTGCCACCCGCACAACCGACCAGGGCCAGGGACAAACTGCAACCGAGGTACGCGCCCTTAGCGGAACCGAACTCGGGTCTCTCGGGACCGCAGGCCGACACTCTAACCACTGAGCCAAACAGGCCAGGGCATCAATGTTGTTCTTAAAGAACAGCTATTTTCAGTGAAGTGTAATGACCAGCATTTGCTATGGGCTAGAAATGGGTGGAGATACAAGGATCTAATAAACCGGGAAGCTCTGTAAGATATTGTTCATTACAATTAACAGCAAGTACAAAAACAATTAACAAAAGAATTGAACAGTGGTTATTCTCAGAACAATTGTGAGGGCTTTCCAGTTTGTCTGAAGGTATTTCTGTGACAGAGCATCCTTGCCCAGTACCAGCCAGTGGATTCCAGTGTTCTGAGAGAAATCCATCCAAGAGATACCTAGTGAACTATGGAGAATAAAAATAATAGAAGCTAACATTTATTCAACACCTACTGGGAACTTCGGCCTGCCAAACAACTTATATGCATCACTTCATTTCATCTATACAAGAAGGCAGACACTATCACTGTCTCCATTTTTATGGTCAAGAAAATCAACATCTAGAGAGTAAGCCACTTGTTCAAAGTCACACAACTATTTAATAGTGATGTTGGAATTTAAACCTCAGTCTGCCTTGCTCTGCAACCGAGTTCCTAATCTCAATTTCAGCCAAACACAGCCTTTCTATTTGATCTTTCTGTTTGTAGTCATGTCAACTTCAAATCATCTCTCTTAAATGCTAGAGAGACAGGGAGTAGAGCTTATATAGACAGGACCACAAAAACAAAGCTGCCTGAATTTTAACCTTATTTTGATATTCAGTAATATATTCATTCATAAAATTATCCATTAAGCATTTAATGATGTGTCCGAAATTGTGTAGCTACAATGATAAGAAAGATGGTCTCTGCCCTTAAGGAACAAATAGTGAAGTCATACCTTTCTTACTCTTAGGATACCTCTCCTCATTTGCTTTATTTTAAGTTAATGGAGAGACACTGAAGAATTTTATAAAGAGAAGTAAAACAGTCATTGTTATATTTCTAATTCTCTAGAGATAACTTATCTAGCAGTTGTCTGGAGGACAGAAAATTTGTAAAATTCAAACTAAAGGCAAGATATCATGAAAGAGTTATTGAAATTAAGGGGAACTAATAAAAGATGATGTAGGCTTATATTAGGATGGAGCCATGGGGATAGAGTTCATAAATGTTCTTAGGAGATAGTAGAGAGAGTGTAATCAAGAATGGTTCACTGGTTCCTGACCTGGATAAATGAATAAATAGTAGCAGCAGTTACTTGGGTAGAGAATATTGAAGGAAAGAGCAGATTATAGGGTGAGAGAGAAGTTGATGAGTTGAGTTTGGGATGTGTTGAATTTGAGGTACCTACAGCCCATCCAGCTGAATGTGCCCATCAGGCAGTTGGTTATATTCTCTGATATATCCCTATATTATACCTAGTTATATATTAGGTAGAGGTCCCTTCTGGAGACAAAAATTTGGAACTAATCATCAGAACTTTAAAAACTTTTGAAAAAGATGTGATTGCAAATGAGAGCATATATAAGATAATGTGTGTGTGTGTGTGTGCCCCCAGTTCCTTGAACAGAGCCCCTCAAATCCTTATAAATTCCTAAGTGATAAGAGCACTAGGGGCACCCTTTATTCTAATGAGGTGACTCTGGGTGGGCTTCTGGATGGCTCTTGAATGGGGCTGGTCATTAGAAAGACCAAGCCATAATCAGAAGCTTAGAATTTTCAGCCCCACCCCTCATCCTCCAGAAAAAAGGGAGGGGCAGGAAATGGAGTTAATAATTGATCATGCTTACTTGATAAAGTGTTCATTAAAAATCCTAATAGTATTGGGTTCAGAGAGCTTCCAGGGGGGTGAACACATCTACATACAGGTAGAGTGGCACACCCCAACTTCATGGGGATAGAGGCTCCTGCCATGGGACCTTCTCAGACCTTGCCCTGTGTGCCTCTTCATCTGGATGTTCATCTGTATCCTTCCTTATATTCATTAATAAAATGGTAAATGTAAATAAGTGTTTCACTGAGCTCTGGGAGCTGCTCTAGCAAATAGTGGAATTCAGTGTGTGTGGGAGGACAGTCATGGGAACCTGTGACTTGTAGCTAAGTCAGAAAGAAGTTGTGGGTAGGTAACCTGGTGACCTACCACTTGAGACTGACATCTGAAATTGGGGTAATCTTGTGAGACTGAGCCCTTAACCTGTGAGATCTGACACTGCCTCTGTGTCAGACTGAGTTAAACTGTAGGACACCCAGCTGGTATCACAGAGTTGCTTGGTATTGGGAGAAAACTTCACATATCTGGTGTCAGAAGTGTTGTGAGTGTGGGAGTTTTGTGAGAGTCAAGGAGAAATACAGGAGGAAAGACTGAGGTTTTTCTTATAGAACATGTAAAATGAGCAGTCCAGAATTTCAAGGAAGAAACTGAGGAGAACTAACATTCAAGGGTGAATTCCTTAGCAGCAATTCAATAACAAATTCTTTAAGGGTATCTAGCCAAAAGTTTATCTTGTCTTCTAAATTCTTTCCTAGATTTTTTTCCCCTTCATTTTAGCATTTATAATCGACTTAAAAGTCCTATCAAACATTTTCTTTTTGTTTCATATCTACCAATTTTGTTCCCTACTCTTCTAGTTTTGTAATTAAAGGATTTTCCATATTTTATCAGTTTGAAGATATTAAAATGCTTGTTTAAAAAATCTTTCATATGCTTTATTGTCTCCATTTTTTTAAATCAGTATTTCCTTTAAGTAATTTTGTGGAATTTTCTCTAATGGGGTAGATTTCTCTGTGAGGTTTTGGATTTTGACTTTCAATCTCATCTTAAGTGAGAGATATTTTCCCCTCTCTTCTGACACAGTTCTTGTACTTGGTGTTGTTTCCCTTTAGAGTCACAGAGTTCCCAGTTTAAAATGATGTTTTAATATTGGCTTGGGGATATTGTACATTCAGTCCTGGAAGCCTTTGTTCTTTCTTGTGATCCAAGGCCTCCCAGATAGGAATAACCTTGCCCTAGCACATATTGTCAACACTGAGCCTGAATGTAGGCTCTGACATGCATGGAGTGCTTTTGTCTTTATTCTCTGTTAGCAGTTGACTTCCCAGAGGCCAGCACCTGTTTTTAATCCCAGAGCTTAGAGCTGCAACCCACTTTCATTATTATGGATTTTTAAAAAAGTATCTGAACCATGAAGATATTGATATATTTTTATTTTACCTGTGTATTTTAAAGACACTTTTAAGCTATTACTGTTATATGTTTGGAGTGAAAGAGTGATGGGGATTTCCAAGGGAACTCACTTTACCAGCTTCATTATTTTTGTGTTCAGGTTAGAATGGAAGAGACTTGAGTATAACTATATCTACATTGACTTTCTGAACAATGAAAGGCAGGATGTAAGAGTATAGACTTACTTGCTTCCAAGATGTAGCGATAAGTTCATTTTAATAGAAAAGAATATAAACTTTTTGTATGTCTTTGTTCTCTAACCAGTTTTATTTTTAATTTTTTATAATTTTTATTTATTATTTTTTTCTTAACTTATCTTTGTTACAGATGTTTCTCCTTTCACCAGAAGATACCCTCCTCCTTATCCCATCACCCACCAAGCATTGTTGTCTATGTACATGCATATAAGTTCTTACGTTTATTTCATGCACTGCCCCCAAACCCCCTCTTCTGAGATTTGTCAGCCTGACAGTATTCTTTTGCATGTCTCTGGGTCTATTTTGTTCATCAGCTTTTTTTTGTTCATTATATTACACAAATAAGTGAGATTATGTGGTATTTGTCTTTCTCTGATTGGCTTACTGTATTTCGCTTAGCATGATACTCTCCAGGTCCCTTTATGTCCATTTTAAAAATTTTTATTAATTTATTTTGTTACAGGAGTTTCTACTTTTTTCCCCCTATTGACACCCTCCTCCCCATCCCCTGCACCCTGTCCACAGCTTTGTTGTCCACGTCCATTGGTTATGCGTACATGCATATAAGTTCTGTGGTTTATCTTTCCCCTCCTCCTACCATCCCCTCTTCTGAGGGTTGTCAGTCTGTACCCTACTTCTGTGTCTCTGGGACTACACTATCCCTTAGTCTGTTATGTTCATTATATTCCACAAATAAGTAAAATCATGTGGTATTTGTCTGTTTCTGCTTGGCTGGTTTTGCTTAGGATAAAACTTTCCTGGTCCCTCCATGTCGTCTCAAAGGATAAGAGATCTTTCTTTCTTACAGCTACATAGTACTCCATTGTGTATATGTACCACAGCTTTTTTATCCATTCATCTACTGATGGACATTTGGGCTGTTTCCAGATCTTAGCTATTGTAAATAGTGCTGCTATGAACATGGGGGTACATATATTCTTTCCGATTGGTATTTCAGGTTTCTTAGGGTATATTTTTAGGGTATATAGAAGTGAGATCACTGGGTCAAATGGCAGTTCAATTTTTAATTTCTTGAGGTAACACCATAGTCTTTTCCATAGTGGCTTCACCAGTCTGCATTCCCACCAGCAGTGAACTAGAGTCCCTTTTTCTCCACACCCTCACCAACACTTGTTGTTTGATAATTTGTTGATGGCAGCCATTCTGACAGGTGTAAGGTGATACCACATAGGTGTTTTAATTTGTATCTCTCTGATGATTAATAATGTTGAGCATTTTCTGTCTGGAGAGGTGTCTATTTAGCTCCTCTGCCCATTTTTTAATTAGGTTCTTTGTCTTGCTTTTGTTGAGTTCTACGAGTACTCTATGTATTTTGAAAATTTATCTAGTGTATCATTGGCAATGATGCTCTCCCATACAGTGGGTTGCCTTTTCATTTTGATGGTTGTTTCTTTTGCTGTGCAGAAGGTTTTTAGTTTGACATAGTCCTATGTGTTCATTTTTTCCTTTGGTTCTGTTACCTTAGGTGATGTATCAGTGAAAATTCTGCTGTATATGATGTCTGAAATTTTGTTGCCTAGATTTTCTTCTAGGATTTTTATGGATTCATGAGTCACATTTAAGTCTTTTATCCATTTTGAGTTTATTCTTGTGTATGGTGTAAGTTGATGGTCTAGTTTCATTTTTTTGCATGTAGCTGTCCAATTATTCCAACATCATTTATTAAAGAGGCTATCTTTATTCCATTGTATGCTCTTGCCACCTTTGTCAAATATTAATTGAGCATATTGTCTTGGGTCCATTTCTGGATTCTCTGTTCTGTTCCACTGGTCTATATGCCTGTTCTTGTGCCAGTACCAGACTGTTTTGATTACAGTAGCTTTGTAGTATAACCTGATCCCACCTACTTTGTCCTTCTTTTTCAAGATTGCTGTGGCTATTTGGGGTCTTTTATGGTTCCATATGAACTTTTGAAGTATTTGTTCTAGTTCTGTGAAATATGTCATTGGTATTTTGATGGGGATTGCATTAAATCTATAGATTGCTTTGGGTAATATGGACATTTTAATGATGTTAATTCTTCCAATCCGTGAACAAGGTATGTGCTTCGACTTTTTTATATCTTCCTCTATTTCTTTTTTCAATGTCCTGTAGTTTTCTGCAAATAGGTCCTTTACTTCTTTGGTTAAGTTTATTACTAGGTATCTTAATTTTTTTGCCACGATCTTAAATGGAATTGTTTTTTTAGTTTCTCTTTCTGTGACTTCATCATTGATGTATAGGAATGCCATTGATTTCTTGACATTAATTTTGTATCCTGCTACTTTGCCAAATTCTAGTCTAGTAGATTTTTGATGGAGTCTTTATGTTTTCTATGTATAATATCATGTCATCTGCAAATAATGACAGTTTCACTTCCTCCTTTCCAATTTGGATCCCTTTTATATTTTTTCCTGTCTGATTGCTGTGGCTAAGACTTCCAGTACTATGTTAAATAGGAGTGGTGAAAGTGGGCATCCTTGCCTTGTTCCTGTTCTTAAGGGAAATGCTTTTAGTTTTTGCACATTGAGTATGATGTTGGCTGTAGAGCATTTATATATGGCCTTTATTGTGTTGAGATATGATCCCTCTATTCCCAGATTGCTGAGCATTTTTATCAGAAATGGGTGCTAGATTTTGTCAAATGCTTTATCAGCATCTATTGATATTATCATGTGGTTTTTATTCTTCATTTTGTTTATGTGGTATATCACATTTATTGGTTTGTGAATATTGTACCAGCCTTGCATCCCTGGGATGAATCCCACTTGGTCATGGTGAATAATTTTTTTGAAGTATTGCTGGATTCGATTTGCTAGTGTTTTGTTCAGGATTTTGGCATCTATGTTTATTAGGGATATTGGCCTGTAATTTTCTTTCTTTGTAGTGTTTTTTCTGATTTTGGAATTAGAATTATGCTGGCATCATAAAATCAGTTAGGAAGTCTTCTTTCTTCTTGAATTATTTGAAATAATTTGAGGAGAATGGGTGTTAGTTCTTTAATGTTCGGTAAAACTCCCCCGTTAAGACATTCGGGCCTGGGCTTTCGTTTGCTGGGAGAGTCTTGATTACCTCTTTAATTTCCTTAGGTGTTATTGGTCTGTTCGAATTTTCTATCTCTTCCAGGTCCAGTATTTGGAGACTATGTGTTTCTAGAAATTTGTCCATTTTACTTAGATTGCCAAATTTGTTGCCATATAATTGTTCATAGTATTTGTTAATGATCTGTATTTCTGTGGTGTCAGTTGTTACTTCTTCTTTTTCATTTCTAATTTTGTGTATTTGGGTTCTCTCTCTCTGTTTCTTGGTGAGTCTAGCTAAGGGTCTATCAATCTTGTTTATCTTTTTGAAAAATCAGCTCTTTGTTTCATTGATCCTTTGAATTGTTATTTTTTTTTGTCCCCATGTCATTTATTACTGCTCTGATCTTCATATTTTCTTCCTTCTACGTGCTCTGGGGTTTTCTTTTTGTTTGCTTTCTAGTTCTTTAAGTTGTGAGGTTAGATAGTCTATTAGAAATTTTCTTGTTTCTTGAGGTAGGCCTGTAGTGCTATGAACTTCCCTCTCAGAACTGCTTTCGCTGCATCCTATAAATTTTGTGTTGTTGTGTGTTCATTTTCATTGGTTTCCAAGAAGTTTTTAATTTCTTCTTTGATCTTCTCAGTAACCCATTCATTGTTTAATGACATGTTATTTAGCCTCCATGTGTTCAAATGTCTTTGCATATTCTTGTTGCAATTGATTTCTAGTTGCATGCCATTGTGATCTAAGAAGATGCTTGATGTGATTTCATCTTCTTGAACTTGTAGAGACTTAGTTTGTGTCCTAACATGTGGTCTATCTTGGAGAATGTCCCATGTGCACTTGAGAAGAATGTGAATTCTGTAGTTTTGGGTTGTAATTCTCCGTAAATATCTATTAAATCTATTTGGTCTAGTGCTTCATTTAGAGTTTTTGTTTCCTTGCTAATTTTTTTTCTAAAGGATGTATCCAGTGATGTCAGTGGTATGTTGATATTTGGTGCTATGATTGTATTGCCATTGATTTCTCCTTTGAAGTCCTTCAGAAAATTTTTAATATATTTTGGTTCTTCTATATTGGGTTTACCAAAGTTATATCTTCCTGTTGGATAGATTCTTTCAATATTATGTAGTGGCCTTCTTTGTCTGTATTTATGGCCTACATTTTGAAATCTACTTTATCAGATATGAATATTGCTACCCCAGCTTTTTTTTTTCTTTCTTTCCATTTGCTTGATTAATCTTTTTCCATCCCTTTACTTTCAACCTATGTGAGTCTTTTGTTGTAGGGTGGATGTCTTGTATACAACATATATGTGAGCCATGCTCTCTTATTTAGTCAGCTACTCTGTGTCTTTTTATCAGAGCATTCAATCCATTTACATTTAAGATGATTATTGATATGTACTTATTTAGTGCCATTTTTGTTTAGGGTGGTTATATTTTTCTTCCTATTTCTTCTAATAATTATAGTAGTCTTTTTAATATTTCTTGCAGTGCTGGTTTGGTGCTAATGTATTTCCTTAGCCTTTTTCTGTCTGGGAAGCTCCTTATATGACCTTCTATTTTGAATGACAGCCTTGCTGGGTAGAGTAGTCTTGGATTCAGATCCTTGTTTTTCATGACCTTGATTACTTCATGCCATTCCCTTCTGGCCTGTAGTGTTTCTGCTGAGAATTCATATGATAACCTTATGGGGTTTCCTTTGTAGGTAACCTGTTGCTTATCTCTTGCTGCCTTTAGGATTCTCTCTTTGTTTTTAATTTTTGGCATTTTAATTACTATGTGTTTTGTGTGGGCCTGTTTGGGTTCTTCTTACTTTGGGCTCTCTGTTTTTCTTGAGCTTGAATGCCTTCTTCCTTCATAAAATTAGGGAAGTTTTCTGTCACTATTTCTTCAAATATATTTTCTAACCCTTGCTCATTTTCTTCTTCCTCGGTGGCTCCTATGATGTGAATATTATTAGGTTTCCAGTTGTCCCACAGTTCTCTTAAGGTGTCTTCCTGTTTTCTAATTGTTTTTTCCTTTTGATTTTCTAATTGGTTGATTTTTTTCTACCCTGTCTTTCTTCTAATGCACTGATCCAGTCCTTAGCTTCCTCTACTCTGCTGTTTAGTCCTTCCAATGTGTTCTTTATTTCTGATATGTCATTCTTCATTTCTTCTTGGTGGTTTTTAATTTTCAATTCATTGATTTTCAATGTTTCTATGTCTTTACTTGTGGTGTTGATGTCCTTACTCATACTGTTGAGCTTCCTCAAGATCATGGCTCTGAATTCTAGCTCTGTTAACTTGCTTAACTGCATTTATTTTATCCTATCTTCAGTAAAGTTCTCTTGTTCTTTCATTTGGGATTTATTTCTCTGTTTCACCATTTTCATGATCTCAGTGGGTTTTGGAGCCTGCCAAATTTTCCCTGTGGGTGTTGGTGTTCTGCTGTTTTTGGCTTCCTCTCCTGGGTTTGGATGAGCGTGGAAGGACCCAGGTTAAACACCACTGTCATGTCTTATTTTCTAGGGTAGAGTTCCAAGCCCAGGAATGGTTCAGTTATCCTCTAGCTTTTAGCCTGGAGGCTATTAGTCGGGTTACTTGAAGAGCCTTGGGTTCTCATTTGAATGATAAACTCCCTCAGGTGTTCAGTGTAAGGAGATTTTCTGAGGGTGGGACAGATGCTGGTTGTTAATAATCCTCAATTTGCATTTCAATGGCCTGTCAGGTAGGGTTGAATCTCCAAGGGAGGGGCTGCTGCCTCTCCTCAGAGCTCAGGGAAGGACTAACATGACCACTGTTTTTGTGGCCACAACTCAGCAAATGCTCTGAGTGCCCTCCAAATCTCGAGTGTCTGCACATAGTTTTAGTCCAGTCTGCCCTCCCTCTGCTGGAGCCCATGGTGAGTGGCTCTTTTAGCACTCTGTCCCAGCCCTGTGTGCTATATAGCAGGCGTGGGAGTGTAGCCCCATGGGTGCTGCTCACAGCTAAGACTGCTGCTGTCCATGGGCTCCCAGGCCTCCTCTCATGCCTCTGAAATCCTACCAGGATCAATTCAATGTCCCTGTTTATATGGTACTTGCAAGCTTCTTTTCTGTTTCTTTTTCCCAACGAATTGTCTTTATTTTGGTTGCAATTCCAGTTTGGTCCTGGGAGATGGTCTGTGTAGCTTCCATTTACTCCATCGCCATTTTGTATGGTATCTCTAACCATTTTTCTAAAAATTTGATTGATGAACATAGTCTTTGTAAGAACTATTCTAAGTAGTGGTGTCCAAGAAATCTGGTGCTTGTTAGAACTTTTGTTACCTTGCTTCTCAAAGGGTGACTATTTGGGAAAATTGAGGCAACACAACAGTAATGGTAATACTGTTGATATAGTTGTCGGGGAGGGAGTAGGATTGGAGAGAAAACAGAGGAAAGGAGAATTGATTATGGTTATAAATCCATGCTTTTCTTATCTGTAGTGATTTTTTTTCTTCTTTTGGCATGATTTTATCCCAACAGAAAAATTACTTTGATACTCTTATTTTCTGTATCAAAATGTATTTCTTTTGAACTTAAAAATATCTTCCTCTGCACTCTATTTTTTGGTTTTGTGATATCTTAATCTAAATGCAATCTTCTGGTGTACTTCCATTAATCTTTAGAGAGTCATTCTAGTCCCTTATTTACCCCCCTTTTTTTTTTGCTCTTCTATGCTTACATTTTCAAAGGTTCATTGGGATTATTTTTCTTCTGCCTAAAAAACTTCCTTTAGTATTTCTTTTAGTATGGACTTTGTAAGGACAAGATTTCTCTGTCTTTGAATTTCTGGAATGTTCTCTATTTAACTTTATTTGTTATAATTTTTTTTTGTTTTGTAGTTTTTGAAAAGGAGAGATATGATATAATGGGGAGAGATGCTTCATCTTTTCATATTTTATTTTCTTAAAACTGTTGTTTTTGAAGTAATTTCATACTAACAAGAAAGCAGCAATAATAGTACAAACAGTATCTGTATATCTTTTATTCAACTTTCCTACAGTTAGCATTTTACGACATTGGATTTATGCTTTTTCTTGCTCTGATTATATATAATTCTTTAGGACTATTTCAGAGTAAATAGCAAATACCACATACCTAATTGCATCTTCCTCAACATTAGGTATTACATTTTTATCTTTAAAGCTTATTTTCTCTGGATATATAATTCTATTCTGGATTTTAAAGAAGTCTTTCAGCACTTATTCTATTGTATTCTGGCTTCCATCATTTCCATTAGAATTTAGCTGTTAATTTGGTAGCTCATTTGAAGCTAATGAGTTTTGTTCTTCTCGCTGATTTTTAATATTTTTTTCTTTATAATTTTTTTTTAGGAGTTTTGGTTATAATGTGCTTAGATCTGTTTTCTTTTTGTTTAATCTCTTTGGAATTCTTTGAACTTTATAAATCTATAGATTGATGTTTTTCATAAGTCTTAAAACTGAATCAACCATATTTCTTCAAAAATTGCTTTGGCCGGATTCTCTCATACTCTCATCCCAGATTGCCAGTGATATGAACCTTAGACTTTTTCTTTATGTTCCCATCTCTTATACTCTTTTTGTATCCCTTTCTTCCTGTTATCAGCCTATTTTACAATAACTTATCTTTTTGTTTATGAATTCTTCATATCTAGTTTGTTGTTGAAACATTAATCACAGTTTCATGTCAATTATTTTACTTTTCAGTTCTACCATTTAAAATTAATTATTTTTTATAGATTTTAGTTCTCAGGTGAAATTCTCTATTTTCTTAAACATCATTTATACCTTTTAAAGTTTGTATATGGTAACTGAGTTATCTGGTGGTCTGTTTCTAGTGTCAGCTTTTCAACTGGTCCTGTTTATATATAAGCCTACTCTTTTTTTAAATTGAATCATGGCATTATATATGAAAAAGTGGAGAGGTTCTAGATGATGCTATCTTCCCCCAGAGGTGATTCACCCTCTTCTCTGTTAGGCAACTACAGCAGGGCAGACCCCTTAATCTAATCAGGGATTGAAGAAACTCTAGACTATATTTTGGACTTTATATGTCTAGAGTTTAAGGTTTGCCCCATCTCAGATGATAGAACTCAAAAGTTTCCAAATTAGAGCTTAGGGTATATTCCTGGGCTGTCTTACTTGGCAAATCTTGAACTTCACCTTTTGTTTCATTGGCATGTGAGACTGGAAAGCTGCACTAGGTTTGCTGAAGGTTTTTGCCCAGCTTCCTAGTTACTTTCCCTTGTGCAATGTAAGAACTGGAAAACGTTATGAGGGGAACACTTATGTGAGTTTGTGCTTACTTCTCTTTGCTTCTCTTTTGTCAGTGATCTCAGCTGCTCTGGCCCACCTGGCTACCTGAGCAGGCCAACAGTGTAATATTTTGTTCTCTGTAGCTCTATGAAAGAAGATCCATTGGTTTGTTTGCCTTTTGGAATTTGTATTCTGCAAAACTTTTAAATCTCTGCCTTCAGTCTCTCCCTTCGTACTTTGTTCAGCAAACACCCCAAGGGGAAATCTGTGTGCAGAGTATTGGGCTCACCTCAAAGAATTTCTCTTTTTTTCTGAGAACATGGCCCCTCAATTCCTAGAGCCCCCCAAAGCTCCCCAATGCCCACATACTTTAAAAACTATTTTATAGAGCCTTTCTTGTTACTTTTGGTGGAAGTGTTGGTATACAAAAGTTATTCTGTTTTTGCTGTAAATAGCATTTATCTTTCATATATTCATTCTTTAGAAAACAAAACTTTTAAAACAGAACTACTAAGTCTATGGAGGTTTTATTAATCCACTTTATTAAAGGTTATTATTTTAAGGAGTAGCGTGGAGTTTAATTTGAAAGGCAAAAGGGTTGCACATTTGAAGGGAGTGGTCACGGAAATACATGCTCACTACAAGTTGTTCTGACACAGAAGCTAGGGGATGTCTCTGATTCTCCACCAGCATACCAAATCAAAGCCAGCAGTAAGTATAAATCTGAAGAAAATCCATGTGCCTAATAAGCTGCCACTTCAAGAGCTCTCCTCCAGGGGAAATAAAAAAGTGAACATTTTCTACCTTCCCATTCCTCAATTAAGCAAATAGGAATGATTCAGCCAATGAAGTTCATGACAACTAGGTGCAGGATGGTGCTGGCCAAGAGCAAATCAGCAAAGGCGCGCTCTGGGGAGATGCCTTGGAAATCTGCTTTGTTCTGTGGGTTGATTGGTATTCTCAGACAGTCTGCTAGGATGAAACTCCCCACACAAGAGATGAAGCCTGAGAAGAAAGAGTTGAAGGGGAAGGTCCCCATGAGGAGACAATAACCAGACTGCAGCACCTCATTTAGCAGCAATATACAGCAGGTTCCTGCCCAGCAGCTTCAGACGCTGAGGCGTGGTGCTCAAGTGCTCTTCTAAGAACCGATGCTACTGAGGCCAACATGATGATGAGGTCGATAGCTGGCCCGCACTCCCCAAACTCCTAGAGGACCTGACCACCACATTAACTATTATTGAAGGTTATTTAAAAAAATTATTAATTTAGGCAATTTTTTCACAAGTGACCCTGTCTCTTCTTACAATGTGTATACTCTAATAAACACCTGGTATTTCCATCTATTGAGATGGACAAACAGAAGTTGTTTGTGGCAGGAGTTTTTTCTTTAGGCTTTTGCTTGACTGAAGTTTTTATGTTGACTATTGTTCTCTGCTCATAAGTGAGACACTCAGGAGAAACACCTTCCACCTCAGCAAGTGGCCTGGATGAAGCACAGTGTCAGGAGCATTAATGGTGAGTGACAGCGCTGGGGAAAGGGGAGCGGGATCTGGAAGGACTGGTGCCCTTGCCGAGGACACCCAGGCAGCAGCTCCTTCAAGATGTGTTATCTTAGCCTTAAGTTAAAGACAGGCTTAGCTGCCAAATAAAAGGCTTTATATTTTGAAAATTGCCCTTTTTTTTTTTTGTCATCTCAAGCAAGTAACAAGTGAGTAGCTTAAAAATGATCCCAACTGTCTCAAGCTGAGCTAACAGATAAGCTATCATTTCAAGGGCTCTTTCAATTCAGTTTCTATGTTACTATGAAAAAGAAAGATAATATGGTCTTATGCAGAATTAGACAGTAGAATATAATTTCTAAGATGAACATAATTAAATGTTTTTCTTGAAAATTTCCATGTTCTTTTCTTTGCTTGTGTCCTTACCTAGAATGGATTGTTTTCCTCTTTGAACTTTACTTTGGGAGCTGGCTCAGATTTCACTTTCCTGAGGAAGCTGTCTTTTGTTTCCATACCAAATCTTACTCTGACCTTATTCATATTACTAACACTTGTCATGCATTAAATACTGAATAGGCACTTGACCCAAATTGCCACAATTAACAGTAAAAAATTCAACGAGAGAGTTTGCCATTTTAGAAATGTGGAGAATACATTTCAGAGAAGTTAAGAAATTTACTCAGTCATACCATTAGTGAATGATGCTGCCTTTTTTTTTTAACCTTTATTTTTTCAATTTTTATGATATGTTGATATTAAATCCTATTTTTTTTGTTATTATTCATCTGTAATTTCCTAATAGTCTTTATGTAGTTCTTTATTCTTTCCTCATGGTATTAGTAGAAGACTCTACAGGGGAAGTGCTTACTAATGTCCCCTAAATTAACTATTTAGAGTATAAAGAATCATCATTGTGGTAGAAAGATCACCAAGAGTTCAGCTTTGGTTTATATCCTGATGAGTAGAGAGATCAAGATATTTTGTCCTACAGAAAATACTAGAGATATACAATTTTATAACATGATTCAACCCTGAATATTTGAGGAAACATTAGAATTGAGCAGACCCTTGATAGTCATAAGGAATACTCCTGGAGACCTATAGAATTTTCTAAAAGCATGAATTCCTTCAGTTATTTGAACCCTCATTTTCTTTTAATTTTTATTATAAAGATTAAGTTTTCCTTTTGGGGATGAACCAAGGATGACAAAAATAAGTTGAGATATGGCTGCTTGCCAGATCCATAAAAGTGACATATTCTTATACTCTAACAAAGTGTCCAGTTCAGATTTTTGTTTCCCCCAATTTGGAAATGATTATAGCCTTAGATCTTGAGAGTTGCTTTCATAAAGTGAAGAAATGCACATGTCAACTCTGGAGAGAGACTGAATACTACTGTATCCAATAATAGTTTTTGTGTGGAGGTATATTAATTATTGGAATAAGATCCCTTTGTTTTTGAAGACACAGATGCCTTATAGCTAAAATTTAAAAAATAATATATTACATTTCAATATAAAATTAATAACTTTAGAGAATTAAACTTAGGAAACATTTTATTCATTATTATAAAATTTTATAAGTTGATATAGAGTTGTTTTCAGAGAAAAAGTTATTATTAAAAAACGACGTGTTTTTTAATTAAAAATTTCTTCCTCCTGGAAATAAATGTTTGTTCTTTCACTGTTTTAATTTACCAACATTTCACTGAATTTTGTCCTCATTGTTTTAGCATACATACCCATGATTCCATCCAGGTCATTGTTATGCTTAAATTCAAATTGCTTAGAACTCAGCCTGTTCAGTTTCTTATGAAAATGAATCTCTGCCATAACCATTCAGGGAGTCTGACCTAGCCAAATATAGTCTGAGCAGCTTTGGATCTCAGGCAGAATCAGAAAAGACATGGCATAATGTTGCCATTGAGTTCTTTTCTCCATAGCAAACATTGTTAATGAATGATGTTATTCTATCCTGCTGGTCCTGGGAGGAATTTCATAATTTTCTCAATATGCCACTTTGTATTATCACTACCAATTGATGGACTTTGACAAATCAAATAAAGCCTCTAAGCAAACTTAGGTCTTCTATTTTAGTTGAGGGAATGGTATGTTTATGTTAGATGGAACTAAAAAATATCAACACCAAAATTTACTAGGTGTGAGAATGTTTTAGTCCTCATACTCCTAGGATTAAAACTAACATGATAACCAGTAAACACCAGAACTGATTTTAATCCTGTCTAATTGATCAATGACAATTTGCTTCTGTGTACTTAACTCTGAAAGCCAACCAATCAGTGACCTCATGCTTTGAAAGTCAGCCAATCAGCAGTAGATTCACTTCAATGAACTTGCATCTAAGACTGACATCAACCAACTCCTGTTTCTGTAACCAAACATAACCATGTTTCTTAATTCAACATAAATCACCTTTTAAGTCTAATGTGAACCTACTATTTCCTCTGTAACTAACATAATCCCCTCCTCCCCAACCCCTTTCCTTAAAAGCCTGTGTAATATCAGCATTTTGCTTAATTCAGTGAGATGGTGCCTAAACAACTTAGCTCTCCCTTACCTAGGTGAGCAATAAGTCAAGTTTGCAGCTTTGTTTTTTGTTCCAAAGTTTAAATGGTGGTCTCATCCTTGGACAGGTATTAGTATCTATGTCAACATTTTTTTTAGTGAAGATAGCATGTTTGCTCAACTTCTCAAATAAATTATTTGTTGGGAATAAAGTCACATATCAAAGTGTGGGTTGACCACATGACTGAGTCTTCCCCATGACAAAGAGCTTTCACTGAGATATCACATTAACAAGCATTGAGAAACTAAAATCTTTGTTTCTATTTTAACTGCATAGGATGCACTTCATTGATGCATAGCATTCATTTATACAACCTACATGTGACATCAGCCTCTTGAAGTAGACCATTAGCAAATCTGACATGCTTGAAGTGTGAATGGTTAAGGGCTTAAGGGGCAAAAAATTCTGGGAAATCCTGAGGAGTAAACCAAGAGTTGATGAGAGATAGCAAATAAGTCTACTTGCAATTCCCCAATATGAGACTACACTCAGCCACCTTTGAATCTTTCTCTAGACATCCTAGTCAGCTTAGAAAAAGAGGGGAAGTGCATGTATATGTGGGAAATTAATTTGGGGGTAAACTTGCCAGTAGATGGTGGTGATAAGGCTGGCAGAGAAGTGACCCCACAGCAATCCAGGACTGAATAAGGATTCTGTTGTCAGTGGAAAGATTATGATGGACTGAAAGATGTGTGAAAGACTTGGTTTTTAAATTTTTTATAATAAAGTGCAGATGTGACTGGAGATGAGGAGGAAAACAGATGACAGCTTTGTGATCATGGAGGAGAGCACATTGAGGGAAAGGTCTCCAATCCATGGCATTCAAACAAAAAGATTTTTGAGCCTCAATGGTGTATTATGTGCTAGTAATTTTGCCAGATGCTGTGGGAGCTGCAAAAATGAGCAAGCTGTAGCTTCTGCTCTCATGGCACTTGCAGTTTAGTAGGAATAGAACTTTATGATGAGGATGTTCAGAAATGTTTGTGGCTGGTTCAGGAAGGAGGCCATTGAAGCCAAGGAGATACAGGCTATGACGTCCGTGTACTAGGTGGTCATCAATGTAAATGCTGAAGCCTGAGTGTGGAGGTGAGGAATGGGACTGAAGAGAAATACAAATGCTGTACATCACCAAGGTACAGGGCAGTTATGGTTGCTTCTTTTAAATTTAGTTCCTTTTGGTTTATCTAACAGGGTATAGGAATCTGAGAACCAATGGGAACCCATGGCAATAATATTAATTTTCAAGGGAGTCAGATATACATTTATGGGAGGAAATGGGTCTGGCTAATTTTGATACCATTACATTATCACTTGAGATATTAAATGCTACAGAAATAACCTGAAAACATGAATTCACACCTGAACATTTGAAGCCTTCTTTTATAGGGAATGTATATATCCGGGAAAATTATTGGTAGCCGCATAATTCTCTCTGATTATTTTTTTGATGTCTAATGCTGAGCCTATTAGCACTAAATGTTTGAAGAATAATGAAGCATTACATTGTGATTATTTGGTGTGTACATCAATTCTAGGAGAAAAGATAATTTTGGAGTTGGTTAAATGCTAATATTAAAGATAAATCAATAGAACCCAAGCCAAAGGTCTAACCACAGACTGAATTTGGGGCACAGTTGTAAAATTCACAACTTCTTGTTGTATTTACTCCTTTAAGCCAGACTGTTACACTTTGTACCTAGCATCAGCAGTAATTTATTCACAGTGTCCTCATGTCTATAATTGATGCTGCCAACCTTATTTTTACTACTTGGTTTTGTTTTCTTAAAAATAGCCTTCTTTCAGTGTGTGGTAGCTGGGTTTTATATGGTTATTAGAGAGAAGCTTGTTAGCAGTTAGGGAGTACAGAGATGAAAACGAGTGTTCTCAGGTGGGTGTCTGTTCTACCTGCAATTTGCTGGGAGGTAGCAGTTATCAAAGAAACACTGGCTGCTGCTGCTGAGTCTGAGGAGGCTGAGGGGTTTTCAGAGCACATGCTGATGGACATGGGATGAATAGTTGCCAGTGGGTTTAATTCTGGCTTGTTGCCAACCCAGTGCCTAGGCAGCTCCCAATAGGAAATGACAGATGTGTTAAAGCATGAGGCAAATGTGTGACATGGTTTTGGACAGAGGCCACCAAGTGCTGTTTACCTTGGGTTCTTTTGTTTATGTTTACACCTGCTTTTCTTCACAAGGTAGCCAACCTGATGGGGCTCCAGTTCCTGATTGAAAAAAAAAATTAAGGGGCATATTTACATCTTTCCTTTGTAATTACATAAATCACATGTGGTGACATCTGTTGGCTGTGTTTGTGATGTGGCCAAGTGGGAGACAATATACACCCAGTTTTCTCTTTTAATTGTAAGGGAAAGAGCAGATCATCCTCGTGTCACATGCTTTGGTGTCATGGCATTTCTAGCATCTGGCACTGCATGGGGTGCAGTTAGGCTCATATGAATATGTGGCAGGGGGAAGATGCCCCAGGCAGACAGAAATTGAAAACAAGATTACAGGCAGAGCCAAATGTGGTGCATCATTTTTGGAAACACTGAAATATTAAACAGTTTTAACTTGGGCAGCAGATTGGCCGCACATGGTATTTTCTGATGCTGGTGGTTAATGTAGCAATTAAAAAAGAAGAAGAAGAAAACATATTGAGCAAATGCCTTAAAAAGAGGGCAAAAATTAGCTAAAAAAGGGGGTGGCATTGCTCATATTGTTTACTTTATTTGCTTGTGGCATTGCTCATGTTGTCTGCTTGTATAACAGTGTTTGGAAGCACAGCTTGCTTCTTATGAGAATACTGACACCGTCACTTGGAGATTAGATTGCCTATGCCAAATAGTAGGTCTGCCAAAGCATCTTTATCTTCATGTAGGTAGGCATGCAAGAAATGCTGACGGCACCTGGAGGAGGTATAAAACCAAATGAAGAGAAATGACCGAAGTATATACTAACAATATGCATTGCATGTTTTTGGAAAAACACCCAATTCTGTCAGAAGGGGAGCATCACAGAAAGTAGAGGGGTTTTAAAAAGAGAGTAATTTGCTTTCTCTTAAATGTCACTGTTCAAATTCTACTTGAGCCAGGAAAGAGGCAAGTTCTCTTTGCTTTTCTTTTCCTGTAAGGTGTTGACAACATGAAGGTACAGTTTCCCAACAACTTAGTCTGTTCCCCGATTTTCACCCACTGTCTTTCAATCAAAGAAACATCAGTAGAAAAGCATGATTTTGTATTTTCTCCATAGAATATTATGTGACAGCCAGAACCATTTTCTGTTTTTTTCCCCCTCTGGTTCTTTTATTTTGTAAATGGTCTAGCTAATACACTATTAAATTTAGCAAAGAAACATCACGAATATATTTTTTCTGCCTTCCTGGGGTTGAAGAATGGTCATATCTTTGAATAAGGTTTTTCAGTAAACAGTAGAGCTTTAATCAAATACTGACATAACACCATATAGTCTATGCTCTAAAATTCTCTGAAGTTTCCAGAGTTAGGCTTATAAAGCATTAAATGTTTATTTGTGAGTTTTTTTATTTTGTACCATAACAAATTTTTCTTTTCGTTTATAATACTTATTTTTTATTCAGAGAGAAACTATTTACATGTAATATTTATTTCTTTAAATTTTTGTCTTTCTCATACAAAACAGTTTATTTTACAGTCTAATTGTTATAGTCTGTAGTCTTCTAAGTCATATATAAAGAAGTGAGAAGAAAGGAAGAGAGGGGATGTGAACTCACATTAATCAAGACTCCTTCAGTTGCAGCTGCCAAAACTCATTTCAAAGACATTAAGTCAACACACACACACACACACACACACACACACACACACACTCACACGCTTAGTAGGACATTCAACATCTCTACACATACATTAGTTTTTACAACTAGCACCTCTTTTCTTGTAGCTCCAGCCAAAATTTTGCCAATGACCGCGATTGGACTGACTTGTATCACATGGCCTTCCTGATCTTATTACCATGGCCAGGCTTGAGTAGCATGCTTCCTCCTACAGCTATCAGGACCAAGGACAGCAGCAATGCTTCCCCAAAGAGATTCTTTGATTCTAGGCAGACCAAAAGCACATGTCCACTACAAGTTCTTATTAAGGGAGGCTGTAACTACTTTCTAGAAACTATAAATGGAACACAAAACATAACTCTTTATTTTCTCTGCCTTACGTATATGTTGAATCATGGAGCTGATGTTTTCTAACTATAATTTTAAAGGGTTAATGCTTTATTTTTATTTATTTGGACGTTTAATAATTCCCAAAGAATCTAAACCCCAAACAATTAGATAAGGAAACAAAGAAGACATAGATAAATTAATTATTTTTTTCTTGGCTTCCCCCCCCCAAATAATATTTTGATGTGTTGCTTCAAATAAGCATTTGCATGGCTGTCTATGAAATCAACAACCCTTTAAATTGAGGGGGAAAAATAATGCAAAATAGCAGAACCTATTTATCTGCCAATTATTGATAGATATTAACTCACTTATAGACTTTAGTTATATAAATGTATCCAAAGTTGTGATTTGTCACTGTGCCAAGATTCCATCTATGGGTTCTGCATAGGATTCCCACTCTTTTATTTATCATCAAAGTTCTCATATATTTCACTATAAATTGAATTGTGTTTATTATTTCCTCTTCTATGCTCTGTTTGTACTTTTAATATTGCACTTATCCCACAGTTTTTGTAACTTAGTGAGCTAAATTACTTTGGGGACAAAGTAAGATTCTAAATATATAAAATATTATTATTTGCCTATGGATTTTCCTCAACCATTAAACTTGAACTTCTGGAAGACAGGTATTAGAATTTTCTCATTTTTTCTTCCTCCATGCTCATTAGAACAATTGACACATAGGGGATAAAAAAAATGTTGGTTAAGTCAATTATTTTAAAACCTTTAGGGTATTTGCTACTGAAAGAAACTCTGGGGAAATCTTTCAGTGAGTCTTTAATAGTCATTCTACACAGTATCTGTTTTATAAATCTGGATCTTTATTAGCGAGTTTTCTTTAGAGTAAGGTTTATAACCCCACACTTTCCACAGCCAAAACCCTAGTAGAACATCCTTATGGACTGTCTGTGTGCAAACTGGATGGATTCTAACAAATGCGCAGAAATTACTTGTGTATATATAAAAGTGAGTTAAGAAAACCTAACATTTATGAAATTTCATTAAAAGTGGATAACATCAGATGTTGTAATGAAAAACATTGCATGTGTGAGCTGCTTTGTTGGAGTCTCCCTCCCACCCCCCATTTGTTGAAACCAAAAGAAGAAAAAAATTCTTTCACTCTTTGATGTAAAAACATACTTTTAGAAAGCAAGGTTATATGGCATTTATTTTTCAAGAAAAATCAGAAATAATTTGGTAAAATTTAAAAGAAGGATCAGACGTATTTCCTTTGGCAGAGTAGAAGTCTGATAAGCTCATTTTTGTAAAGAAGATTTTGGATGTTTTTAAAAATCTCACTACTCAATAGAGGCATGAGAAATGTTAATAGCTAACTTTCCATTTCCAAACTGAGATAGTTTAAATAATTTCTTAGGCATAAAAATGCTCAACTATGCACAACTACCTCTTGAATTAGTTATAGATATTTGGAAGTAAGGCTTCATTCCCATTTTATATACTAGTTCTGTAATTTTTAAAATTAAAATTTACTGTATCATTATTATTATTATTATTATTTTTTAGCTCTTTGGAAGTTAAAATGGTGAAATGATTTCATTTCCAGAACTGATGAAAAATCCTTCATAATAAAGGCATTTTCTCTTGATTTGTCATTCTCCTAGGAAAGCTTAAAGAAAGGTACCAATTATTTCTGACTGGTGGCAAGGGAGTTTTGAGCAATCTTCTGTTAACATGTTTTCGGTCATTTGTCAGCTTATCTGTACGGTCTGCTAACATTAGCTCAGCACTAATTAACAAAACTCTAAAGAAAGTGACAAAAAGAATCACCTAAGATCAATCAAAGTAACATAACACTGAAAGCAGCTGAGAAAAACCTTACTTCTCTAGAGACAGTTTCCTGAAAGAAAATCCCAGAGACTGAAGTTATAAGCAGAATTGCAAAACTGTTTGGGTTCTTTCATTTACTCCATATGCATTCTGGCCTGTCCGAGTGTGCTATAGATTGAAAGGTAGAATGCCTTTGAGATAAAGTTGATGAAATACATTTAATGTGCTTATTTTAGTGCCTGAACTAGGACACTTGACAGATTCGGCTTCTTATCATCTCATCATATATTGACTTTTAGCTTGCTTTTTCACATTCTTTCTTTCACTAATTTCCCCCTCAGTTTTATGGAGATAAAACTGACATACAGCCCTGTATGGATTTAAGGTTGACAGCATATTGATTTGATTTACACGTGTTATGAAACTCTTTCACTAATTTTGAACCCACTTCTTTAGTACCTGTTAACCTCTCTTATCCAAGACTTGGCTTTGCTGTAAATTTTGAGAGAGTGATCTTGATGTGGAGAATTCTCTCACACTCTATCATCATCCCTAAAGGACACTTTGCAGTGTGTGTGTGTGTGTGTGTGTGTGTGTGTGTGTGTGTAGGTGGGGGGTGAGAAGGACAGGGAATTATTTATCTTCGTGATATTTAAATGGCCAAATAAAATTGTATTAATGTACAATCTCCTTCATTAAGATGTGTCATATTGAAAGGGAATTTTTGTCATTGTTATACAAATAGCAGAATTCCAGGAGGTTATTATGAGGCTGTCTCCTCAACCTCATTCTGGCTCTAGCCTTAGAATTCTCTTCTTAGTTAGAATTTGTTTTTTAGCAAAGCAAACTGTGTCTAACTGGTTCAGTTCTTGTTTTTAGCAGTGATTCATTTTTAGTGCTGTTATGTAGTGGCTGATATTTATAAAGGCTAATTTAAGGTGTAATGAATAATACAAATTAAATATTGGTGGCATTCTGTACTCTCATCTGTTAATGAATAACATAATGATATATTAGGAGAAAATAATTTGGAAAGCAAGTATGCTTTGGTATTTAAATTTTTTATTTTTTTATTTTGGTGAGTGGCTTATAGGTGGCCAACCTGCTTCACTGGATAGGATAGCACGTAGGAATGTGAGGCCTAAGCCCAATAAATAGTGAAAATACAATTTCCCCCAAGATGTCCTCTGGGTAGAAGATAGGCAGTGGAGACCTGCAGGGACAAGGGTGATTGGCCGAGGATCATGGATGTAGGATCTATCTTTTCTATCAGAGGCATGGCTAACACATAGGTGCTCTAGTGAAGCCAATTTCTTCTTGTAAGAAAAGTTTATAAAGATAATTAGAATGTTTCTAATCAGTAGCTCCTACATAATTTCTGTGTTTTTTGGTATGTTTCTCCACTCAAATAGCCATAGCATTTTGTTCAACATCTTCCGAAATTCTTTGTAGAATAGCTTGCTATGAGTTGCAGCATGGTATGAGATGTGTATTGTGAAACTTTCTACTGTGCTTTCTGTAACAGTGTTGAGGACATTGTCTTCTATCCAAGGTCTCTAGAAATACTTGGACTTCTGAGAAGAAAATATAATTTTTGTTACGCCACCATAAATAATGTAACAATTTGTAATTTTTCCTATTGGAATTACAGAATTCTGAATTTGCGGCCCATCTATAGCAAAATGGGACCTCATTAAAGGTGTTTCCATGTTGACTCACTTCAGTTTTATCTTTGTTTCTTTTCTTTTTCCACTTATGCTGGGATGGGCAAATGTATGTTTATAGTTGTAAGCACATAAAACAGTTTATTCTTGTATTATTTATTTATTAATTATTGTACTATTTTCTATACCAACAACTGTAAACCTATTTTTGCCCACCCCTGTATTTATCCTTTGTCCTAAAATGCTACCATTATTTTTAGTTTAATAATGTTAATTTGAATACATTTCTGAAAAACTTAAATCATTTTTAGAAAAAGGTGGTTATAAAATATTTTAAGGCTATTTTTATCCCTACTATAGATAAAATTACTTATTAGTAATTTTTCTTTGTTTTCTAAAGTTCTGTTTGTTAAGAGAATAACACAGAACAACTCCAGCGAGAGAATCAACTTTGTGTTAGGTGAGAAGGAGGAGAAAGATCTAATAATGGGGTAGAAATTCCCGATTTCTCTTCTTTTTGCTCTGTTATAAATATCCCAGATATGACAACTACATTCATTCCTGTAGAAAGATAGAGGTTCTGAGAATGGGGAGAAGAAAAGAAAGAGAGAAAACTGGAGATGGAGTGGAGAATAATAATCAAACAAGGGAGTCAGAAAGCAGAGAGTGAAAGGTGCAGGGGACCAAGACTGTTGATGTTATTTCTGGTGCTAGCAGGGTATGTCCTGATGCTACTCTGATAGCTGCTTTAGGCACAATTGGATAGTAATCAGTGGGTGATGGATTACTAACCCTCAATTTTCTGTTTTTTTCTTTTCTTTTCTTTTTCTTCTTCTTCTTCTTCTTCTTCTTTTTTTTTTTTACTATTCACATGATTGCTGAAATTAAACTGAAAGAAACCAACAAAAAAACTCTGTTAAACCCAAATTTGTTGCTTAATGATATCCTAATTTCAAAAGACACTGAAGTTTTAATTTCTAAATAAAAATATATCTTTTATTTTTGGAATAATTTGTAATAACAGCCTTGGAAGATGCTTTTGCATTCCATTGTCATCATCCCATTATTATTTGCCTTATTTGGAGTGGGGATGTATACTGTAAGGCATGCCTTTCTTCATGCTAATTTAGGCTATAAATTCACTGTTTTAGGCTATAATTTTTTTCAATTTTCATAATCACTACTAGGTATTACCATCCTTTCATGCTTATCCTCAAATGGGACATGTATAAGAGGCACCAGAAATAAATTCCACACATTCTTAAATTGATTCTACAGAAACTTAACTGTAAAAATAAGAAAATTTATGAAGCTGAACTACCACTCATGTAGATATATAACATTAAGATCATTTTTTTACCCAATGCAAATAATAAGCATCTGAACTTGGAAGGGAAGTATTTTTAAATTTTTAAATCAACATTCAATTTAATTGTAATTTAATTGTAATACGATGTCTGGCCTAACAAGCACTTAAAATGAAGCCTCTGCCTGCTTCTGCCTTTGTATAGCATAGCCACTGAGAACAGCGTGCCAGAGTCTCCTTGGCCCTCGCTGTCTGCAGCTATGGATTTCAGAACTTACCATGAAACTGGTTACTTCAAGTGCACATTTCATAAACTCTTACCTGAGATTGCTCTCATTTACTCTCATTCCTGCTCAAGGAATCTTCCTTCTTGTTCAAGTTTATGAGTTTCTCACGGATGCGCCAGCAAGCAAATTCCTGTCATATTTTGCAGATTTTAAGCTGAGCTGAAGTTTTCAGGAAAACACAACCAACCACTGTGTCCTAAATTGAGTGGCAGGGGCAGCAGGGGAAGAACATGGGCTCTGAGTCTATTGGTTATGTTCAAATGCTAGCTCTGCTTCTTATGAGGTATTTTATATGCCTCATTCTCTTTATATGTAATTGGGAATATAGTACTACCCACCTCAAAGGGATTTTTAGGAAGAATACATGAGTTAAGACATGTAAATGGCTACAATAGTGCCTGGCGGCTGGTAAGTGCTCTATGCATATTTCTTGTTTTATCTTTTTATTTGGAACAGTTCATTTTAAAATTCTATAAGTACATTTAATTACATCATTTATATAAAGATGAACTTGTCACAAAATTAAAAGTTTATGAGACCACATTTAGGTTATCTTTTATTATTAAAGGCAAAGCTATCATTAGGTCTTCTTAAAAAAATACACATATATATCCACATTCATATTACAACAGAAATGATTTAGCTAGGTACTTTAGTATACACTTTTAGGAAGCCAGTAATTACACTGTGTCCCACCCCCCAGTTTTATTGAGGTACAATTGAAAAATAAAATTGTAAGATATTTAAAGTGTGCATCGTGATGTATGTGATGATTTGATGAAAGGATCCCCCCGTCTAGTTAATTATCACAGCTGTCACCTCACATATTTATTATGCCTGTAGTTTTTATATGAATTACAAAAAGACGTTTAGGTGCTGTTTATCCATCCTGTTTCCTCATAACATTGTGAAGCTGTGTCTTAAATCTGAAATCTTTGCCACAGTATTTTAAGAAATTAATATGGAGTTACTATTTAAAAATAATCTCCAACCTCAAATGAATGATTTTACTTTTCCAGCAGTGAAATCTTGAAAATAATACTTGACTATAATCAAACATTTATTTCAAGATTCTAATAATCTTGCATAGTTTTGAGTCTATGGCCCTTACTCAGCTGTTACACATTTTTATAGATTAAAGTTTTATTGAAACACAGCCATGTTCCTTTATTTATATATTGTCTATAGCAGAGTTGAGTCATTGCAACAGAGACTATGTTCTGCAAAGCCTGAAAGTTTAACTACCTGGCTCTTTACAGAAAAAAATTGCCAATCTCTGCTTTTGAGTATAAGGATTACAAACTTTTCCAAACTAAATCTTTTATGTACACTTCTTGCTTTTTACACATCTGCTTATCATCTATTATTTACTTAACATTTTCTTTAAATAGATACATCATTTTAAAAGTTATTTTATAAAAGCTTTATATTATGTAAATGAAAACATTATTAAAACAATAGAAATAGAAGGTACTTACGAAAATAAATATGCTTAAAAATTAATTTGTTATTACATTCTAGCTGGATACTGTTTGTTGTCAATCTGAAACGTACTCCCTTAGGTAATGAAGGAGGTTATCAATTGTTGAAGAGAGTTAAACATTATTGACACCAACATTGAAACTTTAATCTTGTTTTAATCAGAAGGATTCAGTGAAAATTGAAAAAGGAAGGCATAATTTTCTCCTTCAAGTGACTCATGCCACTTAATGACACCTCTGAGTATCTGCTACAATAACTTTGAGTGACAACCCTAATTCTGTGTATTGCAGGGACACACAGTGCTTGCTGTCAGAAACACTGGATTGACAACAGCGATGATGATGGAAGCTAATGCTAGCTCATGTACGCTTAGAACTTCCTCTGCCGGGCACCCTCCTAAGAGCTCTGCACAGATAAACCCAGTTCTTACAACAAGCCCTGAAATAGTTCCTACCGTCTTTCCCATCCTACAGATGTGACAGTTGAGGCAGAGAGAGGCTGGTAATTTGCTTAAGGTTCATTTGACTAATAAAGGCAAAGCTGGAGGCAGGGCTTAAGGGTTAGGAATACAGGCTTGGCAACACATTGTGCTTCTAGAAAACTTGCAGTCAAGTGTGAGTTTTCACCTTTCCTCTGTGTTGGTTGATATTTTAGTAGGAGTTTGGGAGAATGTGTTTGCTAGAAAGTACTACTTTATTAAGGAAACACTGTATTTCATACGTTTTTCTAAAATTATAGTATCTCCTTTTTTAGTTTAAGGTTGGTCAGAATGGATATTAATGAAAAAAATGAGTGATGATAAGATGAACCCCCCCACCCCGCTGCATCAGTGGAATATTTTTAAGGTTTTCAAATGTCCAATTCTGTAAAAATGCAATACAATTCTTGAGATTATATATTACATTGATACATTTGTGGTGGCAATGTCTTTTGGTAGAGCTGTTTTGGAAAATTAATATTAAAATATATTTTAAGGACCATATAAAGTTTATTTCCTTAAATTCAAAATTCAATTTTGGGGAATCTATTGTGAGGGAGTAATATTAATAATATTAACAATAAAGATAATTTGAAACAGACAAAAAACAATACAACTTTTGGAATAAAATAGACTCCAGAGTGAATCTATTGCCTGGTCCACAGAGAGGTGGTGGTGGGTTTAGGGCATGCTGCCTCAAAACATGGCACCCTGCATATTGATATTTAGGCTGAAGGAGTTTGAGAAAACAGCGGAAGGTCAGAGTGATCTTCCCCACCCCAAACCCTTTTCATGAAACAGTCATGAGGACTTTCTGGAGGAAAGGAGCATCCTTATCTCTAAAGACAAGGGGACACCAAGAAGAACAACAGGCATTGCTGTTCCCCCAGTTCACCACACTTACCTTATCCCCCTTAACTTGTCATATTCCTCCACCACTGCCTACTCCTCATTAAGTCCAGCATAAAATACTTAGGTATAACTGTTTCTTCTGGTCTTTGTTTCCTTATGAATGTTCCTGTGTCACATAGAACAATTAAATAAATTTGTATGCTTTTCTCCTGTTAATCTGTCTTCATCAGTTTAATTTTCAGACTCAGCCAGGGACTCTAAGAGGGTCCAGGAAAACATCCTCTCTCACAATGGCAACTGACTGAAGATATAATTAATATAGCATCTGAATCATAGAGGAGAGGAAATGATATTTTTGACTCAGAGGAAGCTAATTTTTTTTTTTTAAATCCTCACCCGAGGATTCTTTTTTTTTTTTTTCCATTTATCTTCATCTTCAGGTAGAGTGGGAGGGAGGGATGGAGAGATAATAGATAGATAGATAGATAGATAGATAGATAGATAGATAGATAGATAGATATAGAGAGAAACATTGATGTGAGAGAGGCACATCTACTGGTTGCCTCCCACATGACCCTGACCAGGGCCGGGGAACAAATTGCAACTGCGGTATGTGCCCTTGACCAGAATCAAACCGGCTACTCTTTGGTCCATGGGCTGATGCTCTAACGGCCAAGCAAAACTGACCAGGGCTAGAGGCAGATAATTTTATAATCAGGTGAGAGTTCCCACTTCTGTTTGGGCTTTTGGGTTTTCAGTGCTACCAAGTTTGGTAAAAACCATGGCCATGTATGGCAGATGGTTTTATGTTGCTTAACCTTTCTGGGTCTCAGTTCCTAATCATTAAGCAGAGATAAAAATACCTATCCTGTTGAAATTACTGGATGAGACAAGGTTTATGAAGGCTCTCAAGAACATCTTTCAAGAAATGTTAACCATGTTCCTTCTTCTATTTGGCTTTCTTTATCATGTAGTGGAGCAAGAAGACCAACCAACTGGGACTGAATAATGTAGGCAGGATGTTTGCCTTGCCTAAGGTGCGATGATATACACTTAGTGATGTGTTTGTATGTGCAGTATTTTTGACATTTTGCCACAAAACATTAAATATGATTTAAATTTTAAGTTCAATGTCAAATAAGCTTTAGTCATAGGCAAACACTAAGTAATTCAATAACAGACAAAAGGCCCAAACTACCAGGAGGTGAAACTAGCCTCTGACATTTACTAGTTATGTGACCTTGAGCAAGTGAACTTTCTATGCATTGGTTTCCTCACATGTAAACTGAGGAGAATAAGAGTCCATCACTTAGAAGTCTAGGAAAATTTAGATTTTAATTTTACAGATTTATAGCACTGCCTGACACATATAAGCGCTCTATATGTATTGCTAAATAAAATCATTGGACAGTTCTAAAAAATGCTAATGAAGCAATAATTTTAACTCTTCTTGAAACTCTTGGTACACACTATTTTATCATGATGCCACAAATCCTCCATCTGTGAGCTTGTAAATGATAAGAAGGGCTGGCTTCCACTCTGCTGTCTTTAGTTTTTGGTCTTATGAAGTATGTTATATGTTACCTGTTGCCAAGGTAACAGGACTCAAGAAGGTTTTGTAAAATGAGAATAGCAATCATTAAAAAAAAAATAGTACCAGAAAATACTTTAGAAAGGGATATGGCTTAATAAACTTTTATTGAAGCAAAAGTGTCTAAATCTCATTGAAAGCAAAGAATTGATTGCTCTGCAGTTCAGTTGCCTTATTGAGGTAGCCTGTATTTTCAAACAAGAGCTTGGCATTTAATATCCCCAAGATAATGGGGCAGAACTCTTGAGAGTGAGAATATGAGAAGCTGGTTAGAATTTTTTCCCCTCGAAAAAAAACCCCAGAAAATAGCAGAAGATTTCACTGAGTTATGTTTGGGGAAAAGTGATATGTAAAGGGATTTGACAGAATGAGCCTTAGCACTATGATGAGTATATCAATATAACCCTTTCAACCAACATTTCTATCCACATTCTGGCATCAATCAACTCACGTGCTAAGCCAAAAAATAATAATAAAACAAATCTAGGAAAACCTAATTTGGGAACATATACACCATCTAATTAAAATTGTTCAGAAGAAGAATTTGTGCTATTTTGTTTTTGTACGACACATCCCTTAGTTATAAGAACAAAAATACGTTTATTCTCTTTTTTTGGGATGCCAAGAAAAGAAGAATGCATGAGAAAAATGAACAAGGCATATGAGATATTTTACAGCCTTATTGTTAATTGTGTTTTGATCTTAATTTTAAAAGGTACTGCTTACTTAATCTGATAGCTATACATTACAAACAAAAATGTTGAAGATCCTAACTGTGTATGGACTAGTCAGGATCTTGATTGCAAGGAATAGAAATTAACTCTAATTTTTTTAATAATAAAAAAGTCAGCTCTGCTTGGTATCATCATTGGACACCATGCTGATGGTTGATGCCACTACAAATGATTCTAGTCATTCCCTTTTACTTGCATCACTCAATCCAGATTCAAAGTCCTGGGAAAAGAGCCAGCTGTCTGAGCCTGGGGCACGAGCTGGTGCCCTGGCTGCAGGTGTGTGGAACTGAACTGTTTGCTTCCTCTTAGATGCCTTAGCGGGTCGGGGGGAAGCAAGTTCCCACCAAGTCTCACACAATGGGGTCTTCCCTCAGTTATGAAAGAAGTTTAAATACTGGGTAGACAATAATAACAAATATCCTAAAGTGTAATGTTATTTTATACATTAAAAATATTTAAACTTTATTGGTGCTTATAGTGGGATTCACAGTATGACTTAATTGGAACAACATCTGTTTTAATTTTACATTCTTGGGAGATTAGGAAGGATGGTTTGCCAATATTTCTGATAAGTGGAATTGAGAACTTGTCAGTAAATGTCATTTCTTCATTGAAGAGTCTGATTGCATTACTAAGTCTGTTTGCAAGCTTCCATCTTCATTACAGCCTTCACAACCCTCTCAAGTGAGGATCCCCAAATCAAAGCAAGAAACAACAGCCTCAAAAACTCCCCCAGTCCCTATGTAGTCTTGCTCTTCCTCAGCCCCCAGACTATGGCAACCTTTGATTTTTAGGCACTTTTTAAAATAAATAGGAAACATCGTTATTGCATTATTTTGGTATTTAAAAGTAATAACAACAGCCACCATTTATTAAGCACTTATTACATGCAAAACATGTGAAAAGTACTTAATGTAATTCTCTGACTTAGTCCTGTACCAATCATGTAGGCTCCTAGAGTGTAATTTTAAAACACTGGAATAAGGTAAAGGAATAAAATCAAGCTGTTTTATGTATGTGCCATGTATATAGTGGGCTATATCTAAATGAGAACTATAGAACTTGGATTGCAATTAATATCTTATTACACATATGCACTGTCCTGAATGTTCAGAAGTGCTGCTACATCCAACTAAAGTGTTTTAAAGACTCTGGGCAGGCAAAGGATCTCTCTGCCCTAATCCACAAGAAGGAAAGGGGTAGAAGTAGCTTTTCTTTCTGAACACTAGACGCTCTTAAAGGTAATGCCATCTCTCCATAGTCATGCTCTTAAATTGACTTGGTACTGGTAGTAAAGCTGGTACTGCTAAGCAGTTCTCTCAAAGAGCTCCATAGGGGTATGCCTTGTACCAACTGCTGGTGGTTATTAGAACTTAGAACGTGGGGTGTGCGGCATCTTTTATTCTCAGCTTGGTGTCTTAGCCCTAATTCCCAGACAACAGGAACAAATCAAATTATAACCTAATAAATTACAGTTGGTGCTCCCAAAAAGAACAAAATAAATAAATTAGATAAATAGTACTCAAAGATAGAATAGAAAAAATGTCTTAAAATAAAGAAATCTGAATTTGGAAGGGCACAGTATATTCTAGGGAAAAGATGGTACAGTGGACCAATATCAAGCTATAGCCTAGAGAAATTACTGCACTTCAGGGATCTAGAAACAATCCTTAGAGAAAAAAGAAAAAAAAAATTAGCACATTTAGACTACATCAGACACAGTGACTTTCAATGATAATCATAAAACAACAGCATATGTATAAGAGGAAAACGTATGACTCTTTTTTTTATTCTATCCAAGATAAAAGTCAAAGACAGATTGTACTGTCAAATATGCAAAAAGAACATAGCAATTCAGCCCTTGAAAAGCAATTACCTGATGTAAATCAGGCATTACATAAGTGAATCATGATAAGGATCTCAGAAATAGGGAAACTGGTATTAGAAGACTTGCAGTGAATATTAATATGATTATATTAGAATTAGGGATCAACAATTATGGGCATTGTGATTATTGGGCAACATCTAAGTGTTATAAATGTAGACAATGTAAAAATAATAATCTAAAAAGCAAATAATGGGAGATTGGGAGAAAAAGTGTGTGGTAGGAGGAAATGAAAGTATGCATTTTTAGCAGGGAGTAAGAAAATATATGCTAAAGTGTATACTTCAAGAAATAAAGTTTAAGTGTACCATTTACACACACAAAAATAGAAAAGGGCAGAGACAACTTTGTAAAAAATGTACTAACATCAGAATGTATAAATAAAATATCAGGAATAAGAACAAAGCATGTTTGAAAAAATGAAGGTAAATGAGATAAATTACCTGTAACAATAGAGAGCCTGATTAGTTTCCATGAGAACAGGCATTTTTGTCTGTTTAGTTTACTGGTGTATCTTTAGTTCTTAGAACAGACATAGAGTTGAAATGGCTTGCAAATGAAGGGAGTATGGCTCATGCATTAAAAAAAAATCAACATGAGTAAATTTTCAGGATCTTACTGTCGTTATTTCAATGATTCATGAATTGGGCAGCATTCTGTTTATCAGACAGAAAGGGCCTTCAGGGAACTATACAAAATGAAAGACTTTTTTTTATAGGCAGAAGGGATCAGGAACTGGAGGTTATACTAGGTAAAAAAGTGGATCGATTATTACAAGGTTAATTTCCTTTAGGGAATGGCAGGGGTCAACCATGCAGATTACCTAACTAGTGAGGATCAGGTGACTCCTTATTAATTAGTTTAGGATTTCATTTCTTGACAAGCCAAACCTGTAATTCAGTTAAATCTTGGTTTGGTGATGTGGGACTTAGTATAAGTGACTCCATTTTTGGCTGTTGTCTTGTTTTTAACACATATGCCTAAAATGTTCAGTAAAATAGTGAGTGCCATGAAGTCTATGGCCTTGTTTTCCTGTGAAGGTCTTTGGTGTGCACTCTAATCTATGTGGCTTGTTCTTCGGCTTGCTTTCTTCTTGGTCATAAGAAACTGTGGAAATATGATTTTTCATTCAGAGTTATTACTCTACTCCTTACCCCAGCCCCCCAAATCTTCAAATACTCTAAACCAATCACAGTGGAAAAGCTGATAGGATTACTTCCTGGTTGATTTATGTCAGAATTCTGAAAAGGTGAACCATAGATCCCCAAAGATCCCCATGATTCTTCCAAGATGTCTGCAAGGTTAAAACTATTTTAAGGCACAGCCAGTCCTTGCAGCTGATCAACCTGAGTAAATCCTGCCCATTGACATGCCAACAGCAATCAATATTCAATTACAACAGAAGGGTGTACAGTCCACACAAGGGGTGTACCTTGAGGGCACAGGTGGAGTCATCAGGGAGGCTGTGCCACTGCCACCCTACAAAGCCTAGGAGACATAGTATCTCTACCTAATACATAGAAACAATATCAGGGAAGCAGCCAAAATGAGGAGACAAAAAAACATGTCCCAAATGAAAGAAAAGAACAAAACTCCAGGAAAAGAACTAAAAAAAAAAAAAAAGAGGAGATAAGCAATCAATCACATGCAGAGTTCAAAACACTGGTTATAAGGTTGTTCAAGCAACTTGGTGAGACATTCAAGGAACTTAGTGAGACCTTCAAGAAACTTAAGGAGACCTTCAAGGACTTAGAACAACAACAACATAAAAAAGAACTAGTCAGAAATAAAGGATGGACTAACTGAAATAAGAAATAATTTATAGGGAATCAATAGTAAAGTAGGTGAAGCCAAGAAGCAAATCATCGTATTGGAAAATAAGGAAGCAAAAAACATCTAACCTGAACAGCAGAAAGAAGAAATTATCCAAAAAAATGAGGATAGTGTAAGGAGCCTCTGGGAAAACTTCAAACATGCCAACATTCACATTATAGTGGTGCCAGAAGGAGAAGATCAAGAAATTAAAAACCTATTTGAAAAAATAATGACAGAAAACTTCCCTAACTTGGTGAAGGAAATAGACATACAAGTCCACACAGAGTCCCAAACAAGATGAACCCAATGAGGTTCACACCAAGACATATCATTATCAAAATGCCAAAGGTTAAATACAAAGAGAGAATCTTAAAAGCAGCAAGAGAAAAGCAGTTTGTTACCTACAAAGGAGCTCCCATATGACTGTCAGTTGATTTCTCAAAAGAAACTTTGCAGGCCAGAAAGGAGTGGCAAGAGATATTCAAGGTGATGAAAAGCAGTGTCCTACAACCAAGATTACTCTATCCTGCAAAGCTATCATTTTAGAATCAATGGCCATATGAAGAGTTTCCCAGAAAAGAAAAAGCTAAAGGAGTTCATCACTACCAAACCAGTATTATATAAAACGTTGAAGGGTCTCCTTGAAGGAAAAGAAGAACAAAAATATAAACAATAAAATGGCAATTAATACATATCTATCTACAAACAAAATGAGAAAGCAGAACAGAAACAGACTCATAGATATAGAGAACTTTTTGTTGCTTGCCAGATAGGCAGGGGCTGGAGGAATGGGTGAAAAAGATGAAAGAATTAAGAAATACAAATTGGTTGTTAGACTGATGAACCTCAAAGGGAAGGGGGGAGGGAGAGTGGGATGAGATAAACCGAAGAACTTCTATGCATACATGCATAACTAATGGACACTGACAGTAGTGTGGGGAAAGCAGGAGGGGGGCGGGATTGGGAAGGAGGGGGGTCAACGAGGAAAAAAACAAGGGACATCTGTAATACATTCAACAGTAAAGATGAGTTAAAATAAATAAATAAAAGAAATAAAGTAAAAAAAAAAAACTATTTTAATAACAACAGGGATTTGCCCTTTTCACTGTAGTACTGACATTTGCCATGATTCAAAAGCTGATGGGTAAACCTGCTCTTGCCTCAGCATGATTCAAGGCAAGGGCTCTAGATTGTACTAGTCATCACTGCATTCTTCACTGCTAGTCACTTATAGCCAAAAAAAAAAAAAAAAGTGCCAGCTTCATTTATGAATGTCATTGGTAAAGTAGTAAAAACTATTAATTTTGTTAAATCTTGACCCTTGAATACAAGTCTTTTAATGTTTTGTGGATGGAATGGGAACTAAGCATGAAGCACTTATGAATATCCTGAAATACAGTGGGTATCTCTGGTTGTCTCCAGAAAAGTATTTTGAGATTGTTTGAGTTGCAACTGAATTAGCTGCTTTTTGCCCCATATAGACCATTTTATTTCAAAGAACCATGACAGACTACTATTTAGAATTGAGTTTTTTAACAGACAATTTTTTTTAAACAAGTGAAATGAATCTGTCACTTCAAGGAAACCACCAATAATATTTTCCCCCAAAGATAAAATTCAGGCTTTCTGGCAAAAATTTGAATTTTGGAAAACTCGAGTCTGCCACAATGAGCTCAAAAGCTTCTCAATAGCAAACAGCTTTTCTTGTTATATTGATGATAATATTACAAGTGTGATTTTTGATATTGTATGTAAAATGTATCATCATTTGGAAGAGTCACATAACTTAGAGAACAAATATTTTCCAAATGACCATGTTGTTTTACCAAAAATGACCATGTTGTTACAAAATCATGCTTGGTAAAAGATCCATTCAAAGTACAAAATAGAGCAATGAATTTTAATGCAACAACATGTTTAAAGAGAACTAACATTTAAACAACTAACATTTAAGATAATTACCAGTAGTTGATGTAATATAATATCAAAAAGGAATATCTAAAATTATCTGAAAAAGCCATTGAAATATTCTTCCCTTTTCCAACTACATATCTGTGTATGGCTGGATTTTCTTCATATAATTCAATCAAACAATGTATAACAGATTGATTGCAGAAGCAGATATTAGATTTAACTATCTTCTATTAAGCTAAATATGAAAGAAATTTGCAAAACAACAACAACAACAACAAAACCACACACACACACACACACACACACGAAAACAATGCCTCTCTTCTTACTCTATTTGTTTAAGTTTGGTCAATATAGTTGCTTTCCACAAAATGATGGTAGTTGTGGTAATATATAATATGTTGATTGTATTGCTATTTTTAAATGACTTCAAAATATTTTCTAATACAGTAAACATTGATAGGTATAACCCATATAAACAAGGGGTTTTTGAAATTCTTGGTAATTTTGAAGAGTTGAAAGGGGACCTGAGGTCATACATTTTGAGAACCACTGGTTTAGACTGATCAGGTATTGTCCATGGAGGTTGATGGTGACTTAATTTAACCTAAATTATATAGCTTCTATATAACTGGGGAGGAATTCATTGATGTTAGGGAGGCAACTGCAATTTTCAGTCTAATGATAAAGGGTAAAATTCACAATAAATATATAGCTATCACAAAACTTTGTGGACCAATAATGGTTGGCAATTCATTATTGGTAAAATATATGTTTTTTTAAATTTAATTTTATTTTTAAATTAATTAATTTATTTTTGTTACAGTTATTTTTCCTTTTCCCCCACTGATTGCTGTCCTCTCCCCCCCTCCCCACTCTGTCCCCAGCTTTGTTGTCCATGCCCATTGTTCATGCATACATGCATATAAGTTCTGTGGTTTATCTCTCCCCCACCACCTCCTCTTCTGAGGATTGTCAGTCTGTACCCCACTTCCATGTCTCTGGGACTACCCCATTCCTCAGACTGTTAATGTTCATTATATTCCACAAATAAGTGAGATCACATGATACTTGTCTTTCTCTGCTTGGCTTGTTTTGCTTAGCATAATACTCTCCAGGTCCTTCCATGCCATCTCAAAGGATAAGAGATCTTTCTTTCTTATAGCTGCATAGTATTCTATTGTGTACATGTACCACAGTTTTTTTATCCACTCATCTACTGATGGACACTTGGGCTGTTTCCAGATCTTAGCTATTGTGCTGCTACAAACATGGGGGTACATATATTCTTTCTGATTGGTGTTTCAGGCTTCTTAGGGTATATTCCTAGAAGTGGGATCATTGGGTCAAATGGAAGTTCAATTTTTAATTTTTTGAGGTAACACCATCATGAATCCATAAAAATTCTAGAGGAAACTGTAGGCAACAAAATTTCAGACATCATACGCAGCAGAATTTTCACTGATTCATTACCTAAGGCAGCAGAAACAAAGGAGAAAATGAACACATGGGACTACATCAAACTAAAAAGTTTCTGCACAGCAAAAGCTACAATCATCAAAATGGAAAGGCAACTTATTGTATGGGAGAGCTTAATTGCCAATTATATATCAGATAAGGGGTTAATTTCCCATTTATATAGAGAGCTCATATAACTCAACAAAAGGAAGACAAAGAACCCAATTAAAAAATGGCAGAGGAACTAAATAGACACCTCTCCAAACATGACATACAAATGGCCAAGAGACATAGGAAGAAATGCTCAACATCGCTAATCATCAGAGAGATGTAAATTAAAACAACAATGAGGTATCACCTCACACCTGTCAGAATGGCCGCCATCAACAAATCATCAAACAAGTGTTGGCCAGGTTGTGGAGAAAAGGGGACTCTAGTACACTGCTGGTGGGAATGCAGACTGGTGCAGCCACTATGGAAAACAATTTGGTAAAATATTTTTAAGCCACATCTTTTAGCTTATGACAGATTAAGTAGATGAAAAAGTAATTCTATAAATTTAGATAGATATGATTAATATAGATATTTAATAGTCATATGCTGTGTATGTACCATAAGACACCTTTTGTAAAAATTGACCATTATATTAAGCCTAAAGAAATCTTCAGTATATTAAAATTAGAAACACTAAAGACTACATTCTTTGTACAAAATTAATAACACCATAAAGTAAAAGGTCACACTGAACATTGGCAAAATATATTTCCATGTGTATTCTGTGTCTCTTTCAGATATATGTTTAAGATGTTTAAAAGTAATTTCCTTATGCTACACGAGATATAAAATGATATAAAAACCAACAAGAGCCCTGGCCGGTTTGGCTCAGCGGTTAGAGCGTCGGCCTGCGGTCCTGAGAGACCCGGGTTCGGTTCCCGCTAAGGGCATGTACCTCGGTTGCAGTTTGTCCCCGGCCCTGGTCGGTTGTGTGGGTGGCAGCCACTCGATGTGTTCCTTTCACATTGATGTTTCTCTCTCTCTCTCTGTTCCTCTCTCTCCCTCCCACTCTACCTGAACAAAGAATGGAAAAATGTCCTCGGGTGAGGAAAAAAAAAAAACCATCAAGAAAAACAAAACTCTATAGAAAACAAAAAAATATATGTGCTGACAGGTGACAGAACAATAAATATAGATAGCCAATAAATAAATCAATGAAAAATGTTTGATCACTTATATAGAAATTCAAATAAATAAAAATTCAATGCTACATTTTATTTTTACCTAACAAAAGGGCAAAGATCCAAAACTTGGGTGAGGATAAATAAGTTATATTTGATATATTCTTAGTGAGATTAAAATTCAGCTGTTTTGGAGTATTACTTATTAGTGTTGTCAAAACTAAAAATGTAAATAATAGAATATGAAAGTGTTTTCCTGTCCGAGTTAATGTGCTAAAACTAATAATAGGTGATAATTTTCCTTTTACTTCAAAGATACCTTCTAGTTCATGTAGAACCCAAGAAGTGTTGACCCAAACTGATTCTATAATGTTTAGTCTATCACTCAAAAGGCAAGAGTTAGCAGGAAAAGGATGAGGTAGGTTCTCCTCCCTTACCTTATCTCAAACCAAGTGAAGAAAACTTCAAGAGACCAACATCTTCAGGCAGGAGAAGAGAAATATTAAAAGAACAGTCCTTGTGTCCCTTCCCCACTATAAATCATGAAACAGCCAGTTCTGAGCTGGGAGAAGGGGAGATTTAAACTGGATTTGAGCATGAAGTTTTATTTTTAGACTAGCCTGGATTTTTTAATATCTGAAAGTAAAAGAGGCTGGAAGGTTATACAATCTGCTTGAAGTGCAGAGAGGAAAGGGTTAGATCAAAGTTGTTGTTTTGCTTACACTCCACTGAGTTCAGCTTGTTTAATAATCCATTTTATGCCCTTTGACTCAGCAAGTCTACTTCTAGGAATTTCTCTGACAAATATGCACACAGATGTGCCAAATACATGTAAAATGATGTTCACCAAAATGTTTGTTGTAGTAGAAAACTGAAATAAACTGATGTTTCAAAATGTAACAGTCAATAGTCCAATAAGTCATTTTACATTTATGTGCCCACATTTTGCAGCTTTTAAGACTAGCGGGGCATACTCATGTACCTTGGCATAGAAAAACAATCAGACTATTGTAAATGAAATACTCAAGTTTTAGAACAAAATGATCAAATTTTGTTAGGAAAATAAGTGAATATTCATAATTTTCTTCATGATAGAGATGAAGGTCATATATTTTTGAAAAAAGACATCCAATTATGTTCTTTATTTTTTTTAAATTAAAAGTGCAATACATACCTGCTGTAAAATATTTTGTCAGTACAGAAGGGTAAACAGTTATAAAAAAAACTCACCACTTTTATTACTATCCTTACTCCTTTTCTCATTCCTCAGAGAAGGTTTCACAATTTTTTTCCTATCTATGTGAATACAATTATATACTACATGTGCATAGATTTTTCTTTCTCTCTTTGATTTTACAATTTATTTTTAGAGCAAGAGAAACAGAGAAAAAAACATTGATTTTTGTTGTTGTTCTTCTTACTTATGCATTCATTGGTTGATTCTTGTATATACCCTGAGCGGGAATAAACCTGCTACCTTGACGCTCCCACCAACTGAGTTACCTGTCCAGGGCCATGAATTTATTATTAAAAGTTCATATATTACCTTTATTTTAAAAAATTTTTATCTTAGATTTTTGAAACTTTAAAAATATTTATAGTTTAAGCATGCAAAGAAAAGTGTAAGAAAAGGAATTAATTACCTTTCTTTTAGAAAACCATATAATCCCACATTTATCATAAAAATTTGATACCTATTTAACCGAAGAAGACACCTTTATAATATGCTGTGCTGTTGTCCTCTCTGACTCACATCCATGTTTTGACCGTGCATTTCCAAATGCTGACCACTTTCTTTCATTTCCGTCAGCGGTGAAGTCATCTGAAACAGGAGCTGGCGTGATGAATCAGCCTGTGTCTGGCAAAGGCTTTGTCACAGTGTCATGGGAAAGGTTTGATTATTAAAAGTCCAAATGGGCCTGACCAGTGTGGCCCAGTGGTTGAGCATTGACCCATGCACTAAGAGGGCGCCAGTTCGATTCCCAGTCAGGGCACATGCCCGGGTTGTGGACAAAATCACCAGTGAGGGGTATGCAGGAGGTGGCCAATCGATGTTCTCTCTCATAGATGTTTCTATCTCTCTGTCTCTAACATCAGTAAATTAAAAAAAGTCCCAATGGGCTTCCTGTCCCCAAATTCGCAGCTGTGTAACATTTGAAAGAGCGTTTCTCACAGTGATTCATTCCTAAGTATGTTGTTTGATTTCTTACAAAATAAAATTCAGTGAGATGTATATTCATTACTTATATTTCTACTTTTAATCAAATAAATGTATGATAGTAGCCTTTCCACTATTCATCCTTTAAGGTCTTTTCAGAAGTACAAAATCATATTGTCCAACCTAATAATGAACACTAATCCAATTAGATGCGCCAGGACAGAACAGTTCTAGGGATACATTTTGGAATATGTTGCATACACTGTCTCTGCTTTGGAGAGTCTCTGCTTATTAACATGTTAAAGATTGGACTGGCACTTTAAAAACCTGAACATACGGCTTTCCTCTCTTCTCAAATTCCTATTAACATCTGGTCAGGCTCCCATTATTCATCAGTGTTCACACAGAAGAAGATTGAATGCAGGAAAGGAAATGAAATTCTTTCATGCAGCATTTCATGGAGAACGTAGGCTGAAGAGGCAATATTCCATAGCAGAAATTCCATACTAGGTTCTGGATTTGGATCTCAACTCTCTTTCCTCTATATAATAACTGTATATGTCTGGATAAGATCTTAATGTTTCATAGTCCTTAGTTAGAAAATTATAAAATGTGAAAACTAGTTTCTTAGGCTGAAAGAAAAGTTAAATGAGATAAAGTATCTAAAGTACATGTTCAATAAATATGACTTTTCTTTCTATTATCTTTTAAAGAAGCTTTTAATTTATTATGCTTTCTTTTCCTATAATTTTATTTTATTAATTTTAAGACAACTATCTCCCTTGAAAAAACCTGGAAACTTTTTTCCCTTCTTTCTCTCCTGAAACTTTACATTTCATGACCTTACAAAAATTACAAAATCTTGACCTTAGTGTCTCTTGTTTGATATAATTAACCAAGAAGTTATGGTCTCACCAAATATATACAAATAGTACTTTACAGGTGAATAAAATAACCTATTCTAATTTGACATTTAGTTGCATTGATAAATTTAGCCTTAAATTTTTTTTTTCTTTTCAAGAGTCATAACTATCCTAGCAGCTCATAGAGTTACAAATTCTTCTGGGGGATTCTTCTCATTTGCATTCCACATTTATCCTCATCATTCTACTGACCCTACCTCCTATTAGAGTATATTTGTAATTGGTCTTTCTGCCTCATCTCTCTAGTATTTAAGTGGTCATAAACACACCTCTTAGTTCATCTTCTTAAATATTCTACTTCAATTATGTTACTCTCCTAGTCATTAATTTCAATAACTTTTCATGCCCGTAGTATTGTGGTCTAACAAGCCTTCCACTATAAGGTTGTTCCATCTTAGTTGATCTCTCCTCCTCCTCTTCTCCTTTAAAAACAAAACAAACAAAAATCCTCTGTTTATCCAAAATCAGCATCTTTTCTGTTTCACGTTCATACTAGCTCACTCCAGTGCTATGTGTTTGCTTTCCTCCAAACCTCTGTTCTCCTCACCCTCTTTTTTGCTGGTCTTAAACTGACCAAGCTTTCAAAGACCAGTGAAGTTTTTTCTTCTACATGAAGACTTCCCCTTTTACTCCAGTTAGTGAACATGATTTCTTTTAAAAATATTTAACTGTATTTGATTACGTTTGAATCACTTACTGTGGCATTTAAGTAAATGTTTACCTGAAACTGTAAGAATACATTTCTTCTCATCCCAAAGTTCCTAAAAGGTAGGAATTATTTTTCAAACTTGTATGGTTTACGAGGTCTAGAATAATGGTGCACTGATTAATGGACTGAATCAGGTATGATTCAAACTCCATCTAAATCATTGTCATTATGTCCTGGCTGGTTTGGCTCAGTGGTTAGAGTGTTGGCCTGCGGTCTAGAGAGACCTGGGTTCAGTTCCCGCTAAAGGCACTACTTGGGTTGCAGTTTGTCCCCGGTCCTGGTTGGGATGTGCGGGAGGCAGCCACTCGATGTATCCCTTTCACATTGATGTTTCTCTCTCTCTCTCTCTCTCTCTCTCTCTCTCTCTCTCTCTCTCTCTCTCTCTCTCTCTCTCCCCCACTCTATCTGAACAAAAAATGGAAAAATTTCCTCAGGTGAGGATTAAAAAGAAAAATCATTGTCATTATCATCTGCATATTGCCATCCCACTGTTTCTATGACTTTGTCTGAGAAGCTTTCCTGGTTGTTTTAAAACAGTGTCCAAAGTCCTACTTAGACAAAATCTAGTGTAGAGTTATCTGGGGGAACTCTTGAAGTTTTACATGTTGCAAGTAGGTGCCATTGTAATCAGATAAGATTTCCTGCAATTTAATGATTGCATTGCAGAATAAGGGCATAAGAAATGAGAAAAGACAGTGAAGTTCTAGCTCAAGAGTTTAGGATGAAATGGAGCACAACATTTCTAAGAATAAATAAGATTATGTTTTATTTAGTAGCTGTTTCATTTAATCCATTTTAGGAAGCCCTTCACTTCCCTCCAATTTTTGTGTTTACTTGAGAGAAAGCAGGGCATGAATAGTAGTAGAATTTTGAAAAGACATTTGGGGTTAGAACCATGCAATGTGCTGTTATGTTACTTTATTTTTTTATCTTATTAAAAATTTTTTTTTCTTTATTGATTTTTAGAGAGAAGGGAAGAGAGAGGGAGAGAGAGATAAAACATCGATGAGAGAGAACGTCCATCGACTGCCTCCTGCATGCTCCCTACTGGGGATTGAGCCCACAATCTGGGCATGTGCCCTGACTGGGAATTGAACTGGCGACCTCTTGGTGCATGAGTCAATGCTCAATCACTAAGCCACCCCAGCCAGGCTAAAAGAGAAAAAGATTATAGGGAATGCTTAAACTTTTTATTTGTCCCTGACAATTGGTATCCAGATTTGACAATCTTGGCTATTTACTCTTCCACATCTTCATTATCCAAGTTATGTTCAAGTTCTATTGGTTTCTGCCTCACAGTGCATCATAAGTTTACACTTTTATTTCTGTTTCCTCACACAACTAACTGTAAGTTAAACTTCAGCGGTCCTGGCCTGCTTTCTGCCATGAGTCTTTCTCCCCAAATTCACCCTCCATGCACCATCCTGATCATATTCCTTAAGCATTGTTACATCATGTACTTTTCTGCTCACAGAAATGCCAAATAAAGTCCAAATTTTCATGTCTCATCTGGTTCCAGCCAACTCTTTCACTAAAATGTCTTTCCAATGCACAGTAATACAGAATTTCTTGCTGTTCTTAATCACAGTCTATAATTTTTTGCTTCCATTTTTGTTGTCATTCTGTTGTTCCTACTTGTAATGTCCTATCTTTCATTACTTATTGAAATCATTTCAATTTTCCCAGAATGAGCACCTATATCAATTGTTTTAAAAACCATCAGTGACTTTCTGAGTGGAGGTGAATTGCTCTTGTTTTAGTGCATTTGTTTTCAATTCTCCTAAGTCAGCAGCAGAATCTTGTCTTACCCATTTTTGTTTATTCCATAGCATCTAAAAAAGAGTATACTTCTATTTACTTCTACTATTGTTATAAGAATGGCAAGAGTTAATCAAATTATTGTTAAGCTCTTTCCTTTTTCTCAGTGTGGTGATTGCTGGGTGTGAGGTGGGAGGGTGGAGGAGAGTATAGGGGGATAAATGGTGATGGAAGGAGACTTGACTTGGGGTGGTGAATACACAATACAGTGTACAGATGATGTGTTGTAGAACTGTGCACCCGATGTGTTGTAGAACTGTGCACCCGATACCTGTATAATTTTGTTAACTAGTGTCACCCCAATAAGTTCAATAAAAAGGAAAAAATTAAAATAAAATAAAAAGCATTAATCATGTGAACTGTTGAGAACAGAATTCTCATGATTGATGAAGATTAGTTTCTTTTGCCCTGGCTGGTTTAGCTCAGCAGTTAGATTGTCAGCCCGCAGACCAAAGACTCGCGGATTTGATTCCAGTCAAGGCCCTGGTCAGGGTTCTGTGGGAGGCAATCAGTAGATGTGTCTCTCTCATATGGATGTTTCTCTCTCTTTCCCTTCCACTCTATCTGAAGATAAAGGGAAAAATACCTTTGGGTGAGGATTAAAAAAAAAAGTTGGTTTCTTTTGTTAGAATTAGCAAAGTTTTCTTTCAGTTCTCAATTCATCACTGGTAAGGTCAAGTCATATTAGTGAACCGCTAAGTTGGGAACTGTTATCAAGTTTCTTTCTTTGAGTTCTTAACATTTCAGGGCATTTAACGTTTTTGGCAGTGAGTAATTTTAAATACTTCTTGAATTAATGACACCCATTAAGCTGGTTTTTCATCAATGTCCTTGTAATGCTGGTGTATTGTTTTATGTTATCTTGGTCAATGTCAGTATTTCATGTGAAATCAGCAAGAAATTAATTTTTCTAATCTATTCATGTGATTCACTCTTCATTAATTGATCAATTACCCCACAATCCCATTTTAAATTTAATTCAGGATTTATCTTGTCTTTTTAATGAATTACTGCTTTTCACAGAACTTGAAAAATTTTGTCATAATTCTTTTCTTAATTTCCAAATAATTTCTATTGTTTAAGTCATTCCTTTGTACCACTTTTATTTCATAGTCTTTTAATTATAATTTAAATTTTATCTAATTTATTTAATACCTAACCTTAAATATGACAAGAGAAAGCATGTTTCCTATCTGCCCACATTAGGAGTGGTTCATTGCTGACCCAATAGTCTCTTAGCCAGATCCCCCAGAATGCACTGCTACTCCAGCGCCACCTGAGGCAAGCAGGACACAGAGAAGCTAGCGTGGAAAGAGACAGTGGTCTTCACAGATTTAAGCTAAAATAATTTATTTCCAAAGAGTTCACAGAAACATGATAACATGAACATGCTTAGGAGTTGTTCTCAGGCCCTGAAAGTGGCCCTTGAACTTTCTTAACGTCATGACGAATCTCCTGGTCTTAGGTGAGCCTCCGACATTATGGGGCCTTGGTTGCAGTCCTGTGATCTCCTTGCAGTTTCCTTAACTTGAAAATAAAGGAATTAAAGTAGATACTCTCTCAATTTGCTTTCTGAATTGAGTTCTAGAATAATAGTTGTGTTAGAGGATGGGGTACCTATTGCATTCTGTGGACACATTATATAGCATGAGTGTGTTCAAAGGGCTAAGAGAGTTCGTAGGAAAGTGAGATGTGTCAAGTACTATGTTTTGGTTGCCTGAGAAAAGTTTAGTTGACTGTTGAGTTGGAGAGGGCACTGGAGACAAATTAGCCGTAGGGGGAAAAAAAGCAAACCCAATTCTATTCATTGCAGCATTTTTCAGACTGGAAGCAACCCAGTATTCTGTACCATATGCACACAATGGAGTACTGCGAAGCTGTACAAAGAGTGAGGTACATATATCTATATCTGCATGGAATGAACCTGATAGGAATCATTAAGTTAAAAAAGTAATCATTAGAAGAGAATTTAGCAAAATATATTTTACCTAAAATGTAGAAAATATGAACACATATGTATATGTATTTGTGTGTCCATGTGTCTATTGCTTATGTTAAAAAATCAAGTATACAAAAAATGAATAAAAATTTACTTATGTGGAGAAGCTGGAGGGATCTGTGAATGTGTATGAAGGATGCTTTCTCTTGTCATTTTAAAATTTATTTATTAAATAAATAACAGAACATTTAAATTAAAAATGAAAGGAATATGAAAGCTAACCATAGAAACAGGTTAGATTATAATATAAGGGACAACAAAAAAAAAACAACCCAGAGAGGAAAAGTCTATATGTCAAATGATCTGGTATCCTTAAATAAATTATAAATACTAAAGAAAGCTGAAGAACTCTATCAGCTAAATGCATTATGTAGACTTTATTTGAACAAAGTAACTGTAAAACTAAATAAGCAAACAAACATCAACAATAACAAGAGAAACCCAATACATTGTTTGGAGAATATTTGGACATTTGCTAACATTAGGGTATTTTTAAATGTTGCCATTTTTATATGGGGTAATGTTACTGTTGTTATATTATTAGAGACCTTATACTTAAGAGGTTCAAATGGAAGTAATTACAGAATAAATTATATGATACGTGGGATTTGTTTCAAAATAATAAAATTGCCGGTATGGGTGAGTTATATGTAAAAAATATTTGATGTTTTTAAAAAATAAGCAAATAAAAAAAATTGGGTTGTGTATAAATTCCAAGTAACTGAAGCTGTGTTGATCTGTAAAATACTAGAACCAAGGTGGAAATCAGCAAGGTATACATCCATAGAAAAATTATTTTGTACTGGGGATCATTTTCAGATGATTAAAAAGGGCAGGGGTGATAAGATGGCCTTTTAAAATTCTCTTTTCCATGTGACAGTCTCTGTCTTTTACCTTCCATACCTTTGCATTTCTACCTTCAAATTCTACTCTCAGTTCCTTACCTCTCCTTGCCCTTACTTTCTCTTTTCCTTTTTAAAAAAATCACTTCTTAACTCCTTTCTTTCACTCTTGGAAAATCCTTTATTTGCTAGACATACTATGCAATAAAAGCATATTCAATTTACTTTGAAAAAATTCATATTTTCTTTTTTTATTGTACTAGTGGATTAATTATTTTATATGTAGGTGATCATCCACCTAGGTTTGGCTGGAACAGTCAGGATGTGTGACTTTTGTCCAAGAGAAATTATTAATAACACTCTTTCCCTCTTAAAAGTGTCCTGTATTGTATGATAAATTACATTTATATTTTTCTAAATTTTGAAAACTTAGCTGTCATTCATGTTCTTTAGAAAGTGGTTACTTAATGTTATTAGGTATCTGAACCTGTTCCAAGGTTTGTTTTTTTCTGTGCTTTACTCTGGTGAACTGGCTTATATGGGTCAATGATTCTCAACAAAAATGAATTTTCTACTCTTCTCTTCAAGCAGTTTGCCAAGTACACACTTGTGCTAATGAAAACCCCTTACCTTTGAGAGATGGAACATTAATGTATTGGCAGCTGCACTCCCTTTTCAATAGATTCATTTGGTAGAATTAAAATATTTAGAAGCAGAGAGCGGGATCCCCAGGGACAGAGGAGAGGCATCTTTTCATGGGGAAGGAAGATGTCAAGCACAGGCCCTTGTGTGGAGGGAAAGTCAGATGTGGGGGCCAGACTGGGAAACAAAAGCTGAAATGCATCAGTGAGAATTGATGGAGTCAGACATAAAAATTTAGATCAGGAACAGTCCAAGCATCTACTTTAAGTAGGAGATACCATTATCTCTATTGTAAATGACAAAAAAACAACATTACTACGTGATGTAGTAAGAAATACCACACCGAGGGGTAAGAAATACTCCACCCTTCCCGCCACCCGCCGTCAAGTCTCTTGATTACAACTTAAAAACTAAATTTTAAAATTTATTGTTTCTCTCAAATTAGTTCCTCACCTTCCTCAGATATCTGTTTCAGAGGATAGTTAAATGCCAAAATATATGTGGACAGGGGTGATGAAGCTGGTTCACAGTATCATCATCTTGGGCATTCTCTTAGGTACACTTGTTCTTATTAATTCTTTGGCCCTAAAGCTTCTTCAGTGCCTGCTTTCAAATCTATATTCAAAGCCTTTCTCCAGCCTCTGGCCACAGATACTCATGGCTTGGCTCTGGGGAATGTGGGGAAAGCTTGGCGAGCCTGTCTCAGGCTGGTGACCTAGATAGCCCAGATAGACATGTCCACCTTCCTGTGTCTGTGGCAGATGCCATGCAAGGAAGCTCTTCAAGGCTTGCTACTTTTTCTGGCACAACCTGAAGAGATAAATATAGCTGACCTCTACTCCTGAATCCCCATTGATCTGGGGGTTTGTGCCAATCTTAGGCATATCAGATCCTTACTCTCATTTTGCTTTTCTCTATGTGGTAATTCTCTTACTATCCATTGCATTTTCCTTTTAGTCATGGGCCACGCTTTTCTGCTTCTTTACCTATCTGTTAGTTTTTTAGTAGGTGTTGGACAATATAAGCATTATGTGGTTGAGAATCTAGATCTTGTTTTCTTTAAAAAATTTTTTTTTATTGATTTTAGAGAGAAAGGAAAGGAGAGGGAGAGAGACATAGAAACATTGATGCGAGAGAACATCGATTGGTTGCCTCCTGCAAGCCCCCACTTGTGATTTGGCCCACAACCTGGGTATGTGCCCTGACCTGGAATTGAAGCACCGGCCTCTTGATGCATGGATCGATGCTACACCGGCTGGACTTGTTTTCTTTTTTACAAAAGTTGTAAAACTTTTGTTTTAGCAGGCAGGTGAAGAACTGAAGATCTGCTTAGTTATTCTGAAGCTTACTCCTAAGTTTCAATAGTGCGTGTCTGGGATAGCTTTTACTCTAGATTATTTTAGCTCTGGTTAATGGGAGTCTCTGAGGCCCCTACTCTGTTCCCCAAGGTCTCTCTATTCCCATTAGTTATATTTTAAACGCCTCCCAGCCCTACCTACATCCTGGGAATTGTTCAGCTTATAGCTCCTTAGTTGTTTTCTGCCTAGTCTTAATGAAATTTTTACAGTGGGCATGTTCCCCTTAGTATTTAGATTCAAGTGGGCTCCCATATAGATTTTTAAAGGTTTTTTTCTCTCTCTCTTCTCTGATTTCTGCCTCACACATTTTAGATGCTTAGCTGCCCTGAACTCTGATCTCTGTTTCCTCAATTTAGCAATATTCTTGTGTTCCACTTGGGTTTTTGCTCTCTGTACTACCGTCCTTAAGGTATACACAGTCAGAAAGTGGGGTGATCGTAGGGCCCACCTTGTTTGCATCCCTTCCCCTGGGAACTATAATCCTCCTTTACCTACTACCAAAAGCCTGAAAATACTTATTTCACATACTTTGTCAGGTTTTCTAGTTATAGCTGGAGGACAGGTCTGCTACCAGTTACTCCATCAAGGCCAGAAGTGGAAGTCTATGATCGTCCCTACCTAGACTGAGTAGATCGAGTTCTACTTTTTACTATAAATTCCTCTACAGATAGGTAATACATTCCAGTGAAACCTCCTACTGGAAACTACTGAAATCTACCACTAGTGTCCATGTGGTGGTAAAAACTTGATTATTTGCTGTTTCCTGAATCTATTTCCCTTTGCCACTTCAATTTCTTCGAACATGGTTTTCTCTCTACTACTGGGGATACTCAGAAGATGACACAATTTTTGTTTTCAAGCATCTGATGAACATAACCTTTCAATACAAAGTCAAATAAGAAAAATATAGAAAGAATCATGGAGTTGAAGATGTTTTAAATAGGTCTGAAAAACAAGAGTAGAATAATGTGGTTTGGTCCTTGATGGCAAAACCACTTACTTGTTATGTGTCCCAATTATATGCCATACACCATTTTTTAAAAATTGATTTTTAGAGAGAGAGAGGAAGGGAGAGAGAGATAGAAACATTGATATGAGAGAGAAACATCAATTGGCTGCCTCCTGCACGCCCCCTACTGGGGATCGAGCCTACAACCTGGGCATGTGCCCTGACCGGGAATTGAACTGGGACCTCTCAGTCCATGGGGTGATACTCAATCCACTCAACCACACCAGCCAGGCACCACACACCATTTCAAAGTAATTAAAAGTGATGTATTAAAAACAAGCTTTCTTAATGGATGTACTTTATTATTTTTAATGATATAAATCAGGGGTTGGCAAATTATAGCCTATGGCCCAAATCTCTCCAGCTGTCTGTTTATATACAGCCTGAAAGCTAAGATGGATTTTACTCTTTACAATGGTTACACACTGAGTAGTTATATAAATACCTATATAATATTGTCAAATTTGTCTCTTGGCCTATAAAGTCTAAATATTTACTGTCTGGCTCCTTAAGAAAAAAATTACCTACCCTTGGTCTTAAGCATTTTCTCTCTCCATACATTCCTCTATAGTACCATCCATTTAACAAATATTTATTCTGCCTTACATTGTGCAAGGTGCTTGACTTCGATAAAAACTTGAATTAAGCAGGGAGCCTTCTTTATAGGAGTTCATAATTGATCAGTAGTCACACAGAGTGGAGTCAAAGAGGAATCATGGGAGAGAGGTAACAGGTTAAGGACTGTCCTGTTTCAGAAAAGAAGAGCTGACATGGAGCTGGGGAAGTAAGAGGGATCTCACGGGAGGAGATAGGACTGGAGCTGGGCTAGGAAACATGGGTAGAGTTTGAATATACAAAGGCACCTCTTTTCTCTCCTCTGGTCAATTTTTAGCCTGAGTTTTCTGGTTGAAGTTCTAAGGGATTGAGTAGCAGGTTTGGGGGAGTTGTTTTCCTAGCTGAGTTTTTGGATTTGTGATTCCAGTATGTTTAGGAAAGAACCAGTATTCTGTACTCTCATCCCAGGTTAAAAGAGTTTTGGCCAAATGACCATACATATCACTCTCTGTATATCTGTGTTCATCAGGGAGAACTAAGCCAAGATTTCCTTCTAAATGGCACTCTTTCTCTTCATGGAGTTCTATGGCCAGTGGCATCTTCCTTTTTGTAGCTTTGCCAGGCTAGACTCTCTGCTAATGATAGGGAAGGGAGAAAAATCAGATTCAATATTTGTCATGTTTAGAAATTGCTTTCTCCTATGTAAATAAGCCTGTTAATGGTGGGACCAAAGAAATTGATCTGGGCAAAAAGAGAATCTTTATATCCCTGTTTAATAAGGATCTGAATACACAACGAGGAACTGAAATAAATGCTGTCATTCAGTCTAAGTGAAATGAACATAACTAGAAAATAATTTTCATATGGATCAAAGTTCGTAAAGTAGAGTTGGAGTATAAAAGAGATTATTCAGCCCTGGCCAATGTGGCTGATCAGTGGTTAAAACGTCACATGCACTGAAGGGTCGCGGGTTTGATTCCTGGTCGAGGTCATGTACTTGGGCTGCAGGTTCGATCCCTGGTCTCGGTGGGGTGCGTGTGGGAGGCAACCAAGCGATGTGTCTCTGTCACATCAATGTCTCTCTTCTCTCCCTCCCTTCCTCCCTCTCTTCCACTCCTTCTAAATATCAATGAAAAAAATATCCTTGGGTGAGGATTAATAACAACAAAAAGGACTGAAATTCATGATATTGAGATTTTCTATGAAAACAACCTTTTATAGTTATTTATTTATTTTGTTACAGATATCCCCCCCCCCCAACCAGACGCCCTCCTCCTGACCCCCTCCCTTCCTCCTCACAGCACTGAACAATCTTTTAATATGATTTGGAACGATGGTCTGGTTCCTGACTGAGGCGTTAAAGGTGAAAAAGCAGTTTTGAGGAGAATCGTTTTCAGAAATCGAGCTGCTAGATAATACTACCTACTCTTTGAGGTAAAAGTATTTTTTGTTATTAAAGACTAGTCACCCTTGAATTTGTATGCTGATTAACACAAAGCCGCTGAAATCAAGCTCTATTCATAGACATACATAACAGTACATATTAGTCACAATAACGGAATAATTTTCATGATGAATTTAATACATTTCCATTTGGCACTCAGAGCAGTGTTTTTCCATGTCATACAAGCACACTGATTTCATGATACGTTTTCATTTTTTCCGTGGCCTTTGCACTTAAGCTTGAATAGTTTTATGTTGTTTTCATTTAAACGTTAAGTCACACTGGCTTATCCAATATAAGGGTAGTGAGAATTGAGTTGAAATTTGTATTAAAAATGATGGTGTTACTGGACTTAAAATGGACCAGAAATAATATTTTGGGGAAAGGACTTGCATTTATTTGGCAACAATAAAAATTCCTTACATGTGTATAGTACTTTAAAATGTTCCCAGTGTTTTGTCATAATCTTTTGATCTACCCTTGGCTGTAAATGGCAGAAATTTTACTCAAAATACCTTAATCTCAAAAAGATACTGTATCGTCTCATATTGCTGAAAAATCTAGAGAATAGCTTGTTATGTGTTTCCAACCATATGATTAGGGTTTTGTTTCTGTCCATACCTTGGCTCTGATTTCCTCTTGTTGATTTGATTCTCAGAGAATCTCTGCAAGGTGCAAGGTGGCCACTGACAACTCTAGGCTTTTATGGTCCTTATAGCTTAAACACAAAAGGAAGAAGTAGCACCTTTACCCACAGCTCTAACAATCTTCCCCAAGTGGACTCTGGAATGGGTTATATATCTTAAATATTCTTAAGGAATTAAGATACTGATTGACCAAGCCCATGTTGCATACACACATCCAAGGCAGGGTGAATTACTAGAATTTGGGAGTAGAGGTTTCAAGATCAGTTAATTAAAAGAAAATGAATCAAAAGACTAATGAGACATTTACTGAATTCATTTTTTTAAGTTTATTTTAACCAAATTTTATTTTGAATTTGTAACAACATTTTGAGGGATGTTTATTTTATCTTCACCTTTTCCCCTATTACTATAGCTAGAGATGGAGGTCCAGAGAGGTGGGTAATGAGGAACAGGAGAAGAGAGACACCTGAATCTATTCTGCCATTGCTTTATTGGTAGTGTCACTTCATTGGGACTTTTATTTGACAGATCTAACATCTGAGTCCTCAATGACTTCATTGATTAGCATTGAGGGGCTCTATATAAATAAGGCCTGTTTTAGCAGTAGAAAAGTCTCACTGACAGCTTTTTCTGAACTGCAAATGCCAATCCCAGGCCCACAAAATACTCACATGGGACAGGTTGGGACTTAGTCACCAATATAGTATGAGTTTGTTGTTCACCTGTCATATATTGTATGACATGTGGATTCTGTGATAAGCCATTAATCAGTTTATATGAAATAAGAACAAAGATTGTTTTTTAATCCTCACCAAAAGATATGTTTTTTATTGATTTCATAGAGAGAGAAAGAGAGAGAGAGAGAGAGAGAGAGAGAGAGAGAGAGAAAGAAAGAGAGGGGGAGAGAGACAGAGAGAGAGAAAAAGAGAGAGAGAGAGAGGGGGAGAGAGACATCAATGTGAGAGAGAAACATTGATTGATTGTCTCCTGCACAAACCTTGATTGGGGACCTAACTTTCCACCTTTTGGTGTATAGAATGATACTCTAACCAACTGAGCCGTACCAGCCAGGGCAGAACAAAGTATTTTATCAAGCATTTTCTAAAGGTCCTGAAGTCAGGGCTCAAATAAGAATGATAGCGAATCTCTAGTTTTTTGGGAATTAGCTTAGTTCACACGACCCCCAAGATTTCCGGCTTTGAAAACAAAGAGGAAGGTATAGTTTTGAGAAAGGAGGATTACATTATAGGGTACTTTGCACTCTCAGTAAAGAATCTACTAGAGTGTAATGCAAAGAGCATGTAATTAGGGCCCAAGCATCAGAACTTAAGTCCAATTTTTTGCCCTGAATAGCCTTTTAACTTTAGTTAAATGATAATTTTTAACTTTTGATTTCCTCAGTGATATGGTAGATTGATAAGGATTCTTTTAAATATAGTTTTATTTATTTTTTTTTTAGAAGAGAGAGGAAGGGAGAGAGAGATAGAAACATCGATGTGAGGGAGACACATCAATCAGCTGCCTCCTGTACTCCTCGTACTGGAGATTAAGCCCACAACCAGGGCATGTGACCTGACTGGGAATCGAACCTGGACCTCTCAGTCCATGGGATGATGTTCAGTCCACTGAGCCACACACGCTGGGCAATATGGATATTTTCAAATGGGTACCCAGAGTAACACTGGGAGTGTTACAATGACAGAAAAAAATAAGATGAAATAATTGATTTACTATTCAGAAGAGATAAGTACATTTATATGTACATTTCCAGTGTTCTTATCAGCTGCTTGGAATAAAAGGGCATGCTTTTTGCTCTCCTACCAGGACATTTCAAATACAATTCATTTTAGAAGGGTAGATGAATATCTTTTTGTCATTGGATATTTAGTAGTGATGCTGGAAATTACAACTGACTGTTCCAAAAGCTATTTCTTTATATTATGCAGCACCTTACACCTGCATTATACCAAATAACCATTACTGTCTTGCAGAAATAGCAGTGCAGTGCATAGTCACAGCTTGAACTATCAGTGGCCATCAGTTAAAACATCTAGGGTGTCTTGAATCGTTGCTGTGTCGGGGCAAAAACCTGTTTTGATCAGGCTATTACACCTTGGGGAACTGTTTTTTATTATAGACATTCCTTAAAACCAACTTATACTTGGTGGTGTAGTCTGGGTTAAAAAAATTCCAACTATCAATATGATTCTAATATGTGATGCTCTAGGGTTTATCTTTCCTGAGTTTCCAAAATTATATTTCTGTGCTTGGCAGCCATTCTTCATGCTCTGGGGCATCACATTATGTTTGTGTATTTCACAGATCTTTTTTTTTTTTTGAGGAAATACAGTGATTAATGAGAACAATAATCAATGAACTCATTTATTATACACCATTAAACCAGTTATCTATTGACACATGATATAAACATAGAGTACAATTTAATGATGGAAATAGTACAGTGAATTAAACTTATCATGGAATGTTACTCATTGGAAGGGTTGACAAAGATGATTACTTTTGTGCAACACAAGAGGAGTGTCTTTATATGAACTTCCACTAAAGCAGAAATATAAATTTAAAAAAGTGAAATGCCAACAAATTAGTAAAGGAAGCTACATTACAGAACCATTATTCTGCTTAGTAAAACAGAAACAGGAGAGAAAGAACACCTATTACAGTGTATGTTAATAGAAAACAGTGACATCATTTGCTCCATTAGTATTTGTGACCCACCTACTATGTGCACTGTGCTAAGTGCTAAAGATCCCAGATGATTAAGACACTGAAGAGATTTTCTTAAAAAAGACTCCATTTTCTCTTTTGATTACTGAAGAGTATTCTGCTTTGCTTCTATATTATTATAACAAGGCACATTTGTTTAGCTAAATCAGACCCAGTGCTATTAGCACAAATATTACCTTCTTCCTCCTTTTCTAAAGTATCTATTTAATGCCATCGTTATAGTGGAAATTTGTTGTTGTTGTTGTTCAGATAGAGTGGGAAGGAGAGAGAGGAAGAGAGAGAGAGAGAAACATCGACGTGAAAGGGACACATCGAGTGGCTGCCACCCACACAACCCAACCAGGGCCGGGGACAAACTGCAACTGAGTTACGCGCCCTTAGCGGGAACCAAACCCGGGTCTCTCTGGACCGCAGGATGATGCTCTAACTGCTGAGCCAAACCGGCCAGGGCTATGGTGGGAATTTTTGTTTTGTAAATAATTGAGGAGGAAAATTTGGGTTGGGTTTGGTGAGGAGAACCCAGAATATACGTGAAATGTAGTGCTGATTAGTGATCCCAAAGGATGTGGTACTACACCTGAGGGAATGTTTAGCAATTTGTGAGGGCATTTTGAAAATCGGTGAGACTTTATGTGTCACAGTGATGGAGGAGGAATACTTCTCGTGGCTATCAAGGATGTTAGATTATCTGCAATGCATGGGGCATTCCCACACCATGAAGTCTTGTCATGTGACTCCTATGAATATTGATTATCCAACCAGGCATTCGTGTGTGTGTGTGTGTGTCTATACACACACATATATATCCTGTTTATGACTAAGTGTAGATGAAAAAAATATTTACATATAAACACAATTTTTTTTTTGCACGGTGTTTTATATATATTGAATTTTTCCAGAATGAAATTACTGAATAAATTAAGGGAAGATTACACTTTGCTTCATCATCTTAACAAGAATTATTCATTATTTTGGGAAATCATATACTAAAGGAAGTGCTAATGCAAAATACTAGTATGAGATTTCTTTTGGAATAGTTTCATTCATTGTGATTGTATACACAGAGGTGTCAGATTACTTCACCAGAAGTGTAGTTTTGTTCAAGCATTTTCATATTGAAATATATAATACTTTATTATAAATTGATTTTAATTTATTTTTCTCTGTAAATATAGTTAAAGCTTTGCATATATTATGATTTGAATTTATAATATGTAATTTGAAGTTGTATATTTAGGTTGGTTATCTTATCTATGAATTTTATTTCGTATATTAAAAAATAGCATTGAGACCCACAGATGGCAATGATATGATATCTGTACCTCTTTGGAAAAAATCTAATTTAAACTCTTTTGCATAGAGAAACAAAGGACAGAATTTATAGAACTTTTTCTATGACTATGCTGTGAGATTCTCTGCTGACAAGAATAATTCAGAAAGACCTTGAAAGACTAAGGAACAAGCAGATTTGACTCAGTGTCAAAATCACATAGTTTGGCATAGAAGTTGAGGAGGGACATTCTTTTTGTCTCTGTACTAATCCCAGCATTGTCCAAAAATGGGATAATCTGGAGAGAAGACATTTAACAGTCCTATGGTGTAATCTGAAGTGGTAAGATTTTACAAAGTGGCCTTGAGGGGCATCAGCCTGGGTTCATGAGCAGAGGAGCAGGAGAAGAAAACCAGTGGTCACTGTGAGGTAACTACAAAACATTAATTGGCTTGTAGGAATTACTTCGGGAACTTCCAACAATAATAGTGGGACATAACAAAGGGGTTAAATTTCTATTAGTCATGTTGGGTGAAGCTATCATAATTTGGTCATTGAAACTAAATGTAAGTGTTCATTTAAGAGAAGAAGTTACATTTATCCACATACCATGTACTAAAATACATGTTAGATGGATTAAACATTGAAAAGTTAAAATAATGTTTAAAATGTTAGGAGAAAAATCAGGAGAATATTTGCATTATTTTGATGTGAGGAAGGTCTTCAATCCATTGATAAAATATGCAATTTAAAACAATTATTAATATAATTTTTCACAAATCTGTCAAAATTTAAAGATTGATAACATCCAATTTTGGTAATCAGATGGGAAAAGTCAATTTTAGATATTGTTAATATACAGGTATTTAGAAGTGTAATTTGGTAGTATTTCTAAAAATTAGAAATTCACATAAACTGTATTTAGAAATCTTACTTTTAGGAATTGAAACCAGAAGCAGCAGCCAGAATGAATAAACACACACACACACACACACACACACACACACACACACACACAGAGTCCATTATGGCAAGTGATTAAACAAATTATAGTGCCAAGATAAAATAGTATACTGTGCAGCTCTTAAAATGAAGATTGCACCTTCTTTGACCAAATGTATGTATGTATACATATGTATTCACAAACAGATGAATATTTGCTGGGGAAGACGTACTTGATCTATTAAATGATGACAACACATTTCAGAATAACGTGTTTATCATCTTCTCATGTTTGTTAAACAATACAAAAGCGTCTATTGTAGGGCTGGACTGGATTGTAATGTTATCTGGTGGCATTATGTCCAGGGACTCAGAACTACACTAATCATGCTCTGCTCTGCCAATTAACTGTCTTCCCAGGGCTGCCACACCGCACACCTCAAGGGAGTAGCATAAACATTTGAATTATTCAGTGCTTGGTACAGCCATTTCCTCCCATGAAGTTCTGGAGGCTGCTGGATATTAAAGGAACAATTGCAGAATGACCAAGTAGTCAGTAAACTTTAAGGCAGAATTCTCATAAATCTGGGTTGGATTTTGTAGCATAGGCCAGAACCCAAAAGATATTTTTATCACCTTTAAAATTATAAATCCAAATTCTTAGTCTAAAACTGGGAGCTTTTCCTTTATGATGAGGAATAAGACAAGGATGTCCACCCTCATGACTTTTATTCAATACAGTATTCGAAGCCCTCACGAGAGCAGTTAGGCAAGGAAAAGTAATAAAAGGAATCCACATCGAAAAGGAAGAAGTAAAACTGTCACTATTTGCAGATGATACGATATTACATATAGAAAACCCTAAGGATTCCATCATAAGGATTCTACTTATGAACTAATAAACTCAGTAAAGTTGCAGGACACAGAATAAATATATAACATCTGTTGCATTTCTATATAGTAACAAATAACTATCAGAAAGAGAAATTAAGAAAACAATCCTATTTACAATTGCATCCAAAAGAATAAAATAAAAAGCTGTGGTACATATACACAATGGAACATTATGCAGCTGTAAGAAAGAAAGATCTTGTATCCTTTGAGATGACATGGAGGGACCTGGGGAGTATTTTGCAAAGTGAAATAAGCCAATCAGAGAAAGACAAATACCACATGATCTCACTTATTTGTGGAATGTAATGAACAAAAAAAGCTGATGAACAAAACAGACCTGGAGACATAGAAAAGAGTACGGTTCAGACTGACAAGCCTCAGAGGAGAGGGGCAGGGTGAGGGATGAGATAAACCAAAGGAATTATATGCATGTATGTGTAACCAATGGACATAGACAACAATGCTTGGTGGGGGGCGGAATAAAGAGGAGGGTGTCTGGGGGGAAAAGGAGAAACATTTGTAACAAAAATATATTATTATTAAACTAAAAGAAAGAAAGACCAAAAAAATTGAAAAGAAATCAAGGATAAAATTAAACAGCATAATGAACACTTAATTTAACAAAACCTCTTATCTATTCCTAAATATTCAGTGGACTTTTTCTTCATGAGACTTGGAGTAAAATATGAATGAAACTTCATAAAAACCAATTAAATATTGTTGGGTCAAAAAATATAAAGGAATAGATGTATGCATTAGTCTACAACAAAATATTGACTTATTTGTTGCAAAAAATAAGAAAGAACAAAATACCTAGAAATATATTTAACCAGTGAGGTAAAATACCCATGTAGTGATACCTATGAGACATTAATAAAATAAATTGAAGATACAAATAACTAAAAAGATATTCATTGCTCATGGATTGAAAGAATTAATATTTTTAAAATGTCCATATTACCCAAAGCAATCTACAGATTCAGTGCAATTCTTATCAAAATTCCAAGGGCATTATTCAGTGTAGAAAAAACAGTGCTAAAATTTGTATTGAACCACAAAAGACTATGAATAGCTAAAGTAATCTTGAGAAAGAAGAACAAAGCTGGAGGCATCATGTTCCCTGATTTCAAACTGTGTTATAAAGCCATTGTAACAAAATAGTGTGGTATTGGCATAAAAACAGACACATGGATCAGTGGCAGAGACTAGAGAGCACAGAAATAAACCCACACATCTGTGGTCAGTTAATTTATGACACAGTAGCTAAGAATATACAATGAGAAAATGACAGTCTCTTCAATGAATGGTGTTGGGAAAATTGGACATCCACATGCAAAAGAAAAAAACTGAATGAGTATCTTAACTCATACACAAAAATTAACTCAAAATGGATTAAAGGTTTGAACATAAAATGTAAAACCACTAAACTCCTTGAAGAAAACATAGATTGTAAGCTCCTTGACATAGGTCTTGGTAATGCTTTTTTGAATCTGACAACAAAAGCAAAAATAAACAAGTGGAACTACATCATACTAACCAGTTTCTGCACAGCAAAGAAAACCACCAACAGAATGAAAAGGCAACCTACTGAGTGGAAGAAATTATTTGCAAATCATATATCTGACAAGGGGCTAATATTCAAAATATATAAAGAACTCATACAAGCCAACAGCAAAAAAATCTGATTAAAAAATGGACTGATTTAACTATACATTTTTGTTTTTGTTTATTTTGTTTATTTATTTTCTAATGAGAGTCTGTTTCTGGTCCTCTACTTTTGTTCCATTGATCTATTTGGTAATCCCTATGCAAATACCACACTTTTCTGAATACTGTTTTGTTTGTGTGTGTGTGTTTTAGTTTGTTTGTTTATTTATTTATTTATTATTTAATTTTTGTTACAGATGTTTCTCTTTTTTTCCCCTCATTGACTCTCTCCTCCCTATCTCCTCTCGCCCGTCCCCAGTTTGTTGCCTATGCCCATCGGTTATGCGTACATGCATATAAGTTCTGTGGTTTACCCCTTCCCTCCCCCACCTTCTGAGGAATGTCAGTCTGTACCCTTCCTCTATTTTTAAAAAGACATACAGATGACTAATATGTACATGAAAAGATGCTCTATACCAAACGCAAATCAAAACTACAATGAGATGTTACCTCACACCTCTTAAAATGGCCACCATCACAAAAACTAGAAATAACAAATGTTGGCAAGAATGTGAAGGAATGGAACCCTGTGCACAGTTGGTGGGAATGTAAATTGTGCAGCTACTATGGGGATGTGTATGGAGGTTCCTCAAAAATTAAAAATAAAACTACTACATAATCCAGCAATTCTACTTCTGGGTATTTATCCAATTAAAACAAAAACACTCATTTGAAAAGACACATGCACCCCCAATAATGCAGCATTATTTACAATAACCAAGATGTGGAAACAAATTAAGTGTCTATTGATGGATGAATGGATGATGAAATGTTATTCAGCCATAAAAAATAAGAAAGTCTTGCCATTTGTGAAACATGGATGGAGCCCAAGACCTTATGCTAAATGAATTGATATCACCAAGCTCATAGAGACTGAGAACAGATTGGTGATTGCTAGAAATGGGAGGGGGTGGGGAGAATGAGTAAATTTGTTTTAGCTGAAATACATTGAATTAAAAAATTATTTACAAAGAAAAGAAAAACCAGAAGTTAATCTGGAGAGAGGCTTTTCTAAAATAGGCAGCCCTTAAATATCTTGCACAACAATATTGATCATTTTTAATTTACCTATCAATTTAAAAAATATCTAATTCCCAACCTTAGTATTTTAGTATCCTTTGGCTTACAGCATATAATAAAGTCTAAGAGTGAGAATGGGGAAGAGGTTGAAAGAGAGGGAGAGAGAGAACCTGACAGAAGAACATTAGAAGGAAATAATTCAGAAGCTTGACCTACTTAGAGATCTAGGCCTGGTTTGTGCTGAGTTGAACAAATGAAAAGATATGGAAGACTGAACAGAATATTCATGGAGGTGTACAAGGCTTTAAAATGAGGTAGCCCAGCCCACTAGTAAATGTGGCTCAATCAATATCTGAGGACCTTGTTAATCATATTCATTGTTTTTATGAGAAGCAGAACGGGGATTCATAGAGAGGTAAGTAGAGGAAATACATGCATAAAATCTGAAAGGATATATGCCAACTATAAACACTGATTAATTACCTCACTGAGGGAGGTGGTGGATAATGCAAGTGGGGAAAGAGAAGGCAGAACTTTTGTTTTCTAAGGAGAAAAAAATGAATGTGACTTTATTTTGTTGTCACATGTGGCAAGGCATGGATGGAAAGTTTGTTGAGATAGAAACTAGCTAGATGCTAATACCTTCAGTTTCTTATCTAAGGCATGCATTACCCAAGCTTCCTTGCAATTATGCTCTGGACTATAGTGACACTTCTAGGTCTGTGCCCCTAAAATCTCCTGTGAGATTCTTAGTTTACTTTTTCTCCCTAATCGGCGCAGCTGAAAGTGATACTCTGATCTGGCAATGTCACAGGTGGAAGGATCTGCATTCCTGAATCACTGGCTAGAGAACAGTCCAGGAGAACTGCCCAATTGCATCAAACTAGGATGTGTAAGGCACAAACCTTTGATGTGTTAAGCTGCTGAGATTTCAATATTTATAACTTAGTCTATCCTGGCAAATACAGGATTTGTACTAGAACTGGGGTACTGTGCTATAATAAAAGTATAAAATATGTAGCTTTGGCTTAGTTGTTGAGTTATGAATGACAAAGAAAGATACAACGGGCTGGACAGCTAGAGGTCCATCTTCTGCGGTGGAAAAATATTTGATTAAGATGTCACCAGTTATACCTTGGAAGGTAGACCACGACTATAGTAGAAGAGGTTGGAAAATTGGATTTTAACAGTTTATATTGGTTACTAATAATTCATTTCTGGTCTGGTATCATAAGAAAGAGATGGAATCTGGAAACAATTGGCAGAGAAAAATCAGATATCTGGGGCCTAGCAGGATTAGAAAAAAAAAATTACATATTCTATACCAAAGTTGTAAGAGTGAATATTAAAAAAAAGTAACAAATTTGAGTGACAAAGGTGCTAAGAATTATCAGTTGAATAAAAAGAATCAGGATAGAGTTCGTGAAGAGTGAAACTTCTCACCTATTTGTCCAGATAATAGCCTCACAGCAGCCGTTACTAAATTGAGAATGAGAAGTATGGGGGAAAAGAGGCATTGAACAAAAGGCAGATTTGAAATCTATGTCTGAAAAAGACCTTGAGTTTGGCACATGGAACTAATGGAAGTAAAAATACCAAATACCCACTATATTTCTGAGGAGGCTGTGTGTCCAAAGAAGTCATCACCCAGATTCAATCACTTTGACTATTTGAAACTTAAAATAATTCTTTGTCCCTCAACTTCCCACAAGCAAGAGGCAGCTTTGAGGGCTTGGTATAGACCCTCAAGTAGGATCTTCCCCATAACACTTCAGATGTGGCCAAGCTGAATAATAAACAAGGAAGAAACTGCCTGAGGATAGAATTGCTTATTCTAGAAAGTAATAAACTATGGAGACCTCCAAGAGTAGAATCAAGCTCCTACCACTAGATGGGAGGGCTCTTCCAATGCCTGCCTAAGAGGATTTAGAGTTGCCACAGACCTGTGTCTACTGTGTTTCATTATTTCTTCCCCTTTCCGAATGGGAGTGTTTATTGTGGTTAACCTGTCCCTGTTCAACCACTCTATGGGATGCAGGGAAATATCTTTCTAGTTTAATAGGATGCTGGGCCATGAGGAGCCACATTTAGACCCGATGGAGAACACTGCACCTCACTTAATGGTCCTGGACTTGTACTGCATGCAGTGACTGGACGGGACTTTGGGCTGCCACCCCTGGGGGCAGAGGAAGTATGTCCTCTATGTGTGAGAGAGTAAAAAAGATAATTAATGACAAGAAGGGACAAGAAGTTCAAGGTATGGTAGAGAATGGCTAGATTCTCATTAATACTGTTTTCTCTTCCAGAGCAAAGTCTACATTCACAGCCTCCTTGCTGGGAAAAGTTAGTTCAGACCACATAAATATGGTCCTACATCTGGAATATTCTGACATAGACCATGTGTATAGAGAATGGTCAAGTGACCGGAAATAAACCAGGGTGAAAAAGGTGAAGGGATTAAGCAAAAAAAAAAAAAAAAAAAAAAACAAAAGAAGGAAAACACATAAAACCTCATAGACGAACAACTGTATGGTGATTACCAGAGGGAACCGGGGTAGGGGTAGGTAGAAGAGGGTAGGAAAAGGATAAATGGTGTTGGAAGGAAACTTGACTTGGGTTGGTGAACAGACAATACAAAACACAGATGATGTATTCTAGAACTTACACCTGAAACCTAGAATTTTATTAACCACCCCAATAAATTCAATAAATAAATTAAGCAGAGAAGACAGGAATAGATTACAGAAGTATTTTTTTTTCCTAAGGAGTATTCATAGGGCATGCCTATTATAAAAATAAGCTAATCAATAAAAAATGAATAAAAATGAGTCAATTATAATCACTCAAGTGATGGCAATGATACTGAAAAAGGATCAGTTGGCTATAGGTTGTAATGAACATAAGAGATGGAATGAAGTTATTGGTAAAATGTAAGCAGAAATTGGGATACATTTAGAAAAAGCAACAACAAATACTTACAGAAAACAAAACAAAACAAAACAGAACCTAGTTCCACAAGTTAAGGAATATGAAGGCATCAAAGACGGGTCAGTGAAATTATTTTTACCACTTGTAGTAAAGAAAATAGTGTTTCCTGTTTCTTTTTGTGACTGTTTTTTATATGAACTCTCTGCAGCATTTGATATTGTTGCCCACTCCTTCTTTCTCGAAAATCTCTTCTTTTCTGGTCCTGGTGGCACCACTATCCGTTTTATACGGCTCTCAGTTGCAGATATTGAATTAATCAAATTCTCTGTTCAGAGAATGCTTTCATTAGACCTAATTTATTTATTTTTTTCTTATCACCATACTCACTCTTGTTTCTCTCAACACATATTCTACTGAATTTCATATATAACTTCCTAATACAGTATCCATGCATCTATCCTAAAATATATATATATATATATATATATATATATATATATATATATATATATTACTATTGCTCTGTGTCTTTTACTTACATAAGACATATGGTTATACATGTTATTCTACCTTTTATTTTTCTTGTGTACAATTGTACTCTTTTGTATCTATCTATGTTATCACATGTACGTGTGGCTCTTTACGACTGTTCCATACCATCATTTGCCTGTACAACATTGAATTAGACTTTCTCCTAGAGATGAATGTTTAAGATACCTTGAAATACTTGTTATCAAAAGCAATGCTGTGATGGATATTCTGTCTGACTTTCTCTGAGGCTTGCATTTAGAACCGGCCATAGTATGCAATTTCATGCTTCCCAGAACGTGTGCCCCAGTTATATTTCCACTAGCAATGGGCATTAACATTTTCTTATAACCTTGTTAGCACTTGACATAGTCACATTCCAATTTTTACCATTCTGATGACTGCATAACAGTATTTCAAAGTAGTATTTATTTGCTCCCTCTCTCTGATCCTGAGAGAACTGAACATCTCTTCATATTCTTATTAGTCATTTGGGCTTCCCCAATAGTGAGTTTCCTATTTCCACTGAGACAATTTTTTTTCTATTGTCTTTACTGTTTTTTAAAAATTTATAGTACTTCACTGTATATTATAACAATTAATCATTTGTCAGATTTAGGCATTTACAATATTTTCTTCTAGTCTAGAATCATTTTGCTTTGGGGTGTTTTGTTGAAAATAGTCTTTAATTTTTATGCAGAATATATGTCCATTATTTTTTCCTTGTGATTTGTACAGAAGAAGCCCCTCCCTCCCCCTTTTAAAATCCTTCTCTATTCCTCTACTTAGCTCTTTATTTTTACTTTCATATTTAGATCTTTTATTATTCTGGAGTTCATCTACATATATGATATAGAAAGGGATCCATATTTATTTTTCTCCACATAGTAAGCTGACTTTTTCAATACTATCTATTAAATTATTAGTCCATCTCCCCCTGAGTTGTGATCTCATTACTTTCATATGCTAACTTCACACCTATGCTGGATGTTTCATTACTCTCCTTATCTGTTCCTGCACCAATATCATACTAGTTTCGCGGCTAAAGTGGTCTTAAGATCTGGAAAGGTAAATTCTCCAGATTTGTTCTTTTAAAAAATTTTGTAGCTATTCACAGATATTTATTATTTTATGTAGACTTAAGAATCATGATGCCATCCAGCTGATGTTGCTCAGTGGATTGAACATTGTCCCCGGATTGAGAAGTTCCAGTCAATGCCCAGTCAGGGCACATGCTGGGATTGCGGGTTTAATTCCTGGTAGGGAGCATGCAGGAGGCAGCTGATCGATATTCCTCTCTCATATCGACATTTCTATCTCTCTCTAAAAATCAATAAAAACATATTAAAAAAAGCATCATGATACCATATTGCAAAATTATTCTTTTTGGCACTTTAATATGAATTTTATTAAATATATACAGTAATTTGGAGGCAACTGGCATTTTTTTTTTTTTTTTAATCCTCACCCGAGGACATTTTTTCCATTTTTTGTACAGACAGAGTGGGAGGGAGAGAGAGGAAGAGAGAGAGAGAGGGAAACATCGATGTGAAAGGGACACATCGAGTGGCTGCCACCTGCACGACCGACCAGGGCCGGGGACAAACTGCAACCGAGGTACGTGCCCTTAGCGGGAACCGAACCCAGGTCTCTCAGGACCGCAGGCCGACGCTCTAACCGCTGAGCCAAACTGGCCAGGGCGGCAATTGGCATGTTTAACATAGTTTGTCATCTTATCCATAAGCATGTTATCTTACTCCAGCTCCTCGGGTCTTTTTATAGTGTCTTTTAATATAGTTTTGAAATTTTCTCCAAAAATTTTTCATGAATTCTTTGCTAAGTTAATCTCTAGATACCCTGTAATGTTTGTTGAATTGAAATTAAACTCACTTTACCTTCTCATTTATTTTAATGGCTTAATCGTTTGTTAATTTTTTCAGTTATCTGCTAAGACAAATTTAGTTTTTCTTTCAATTTCTTATCTACATTTTATTTTAACAAACTAGTTTACTTACTTTGCAAGATATCCTATATTATATTGAATAATACCTGTAATAGTGTGTATTTCTGTCTTTTTCTGGAATTTGAAAGACATACACCTAAAATTTTCTCTAGTAATTGTAATGTGTAATTGATATTTGTCAAGTAATTTTTGTAATCTTAAACATTAATTCTTCTTAGGATAAAACTATGCACAGTTGGGACTGATAAAAATAATATTAATACTGCTGTTATGTTTTCAATTCTTTTCCCTTTATTGATTTTAGAGAGAGAGGAAGTGAGAGGTAGCGAGAGATAGAAACATTGATGAAAGAAAACATCGATTAGCCGCCTCCTGCATTTCCCCCCTGGGGATTTGGCCTACAATCTAGGCATGTGTCCTGACCAGGGATTGAACCAGCAACCTCTTGGTGCATGGGTTGATGCTCAACCACTGAGCCACTCCAGCTGGACATGTTTTAAAATATTTTGGCTAAAAAGTGAAACTTGAAGTAAAGTGTTGATTGTGCTAGATGTACTTAATAAAGAAAAACCTAAACATTGAGAATATAAAGAGTATGCAAGTTTGAGGGACAGGATTTTCAGGTTACCATATTCTGTTACTGTTTTACTTTGATTTACTATCGTCTTATAGTTACAAATGCTTGATCAGTTCTAACCATTTTTAGGAGAATGTTGTGAGTTAATATAGAGGATCATGGTGAATTCTTTAAGCTTTTTATTTGAAGAAGAGGGAAAGAAACAGAATTCTGTACAAAATTTTATTTGTAATAATTTTGTGAATAATTATAAAGATTCTAAAATCACAAGAATTTAAAAGTCTAAAACATGCTTGGTACTACAGACTTAGAGGTAACAAGTAAAAGTGAGCATTATATGTATCTCAGAAAAAGAGAATCTATTTTTTATTCTTTTTACTCAGGTCAGTGACTCTCTGATATCTGAAGCATAAAAAGCAAAAGTTCTTTGTGAAAACCCTGATGGCATTTTAAAAAAACAATAAAAATCAAATATGTGATTCTGGAGCCAACTATAAATAACTTCTTTGGGGAATTCAGTATCACTTGTGGGGATTTATTTTCATACAATTGCCTTCTTCTTTTTCTTGTAAGTGCAGCTACTTTTAAAAAACTTCTGAATTTTTTTTCTTTTTTTCTATTTGGCCTTGTTAGGCTAAATGCAGGAGTGCTTCAGATGTGAGAAATAGAAAATATTTAGTGAGTTCAAAAAATAGGACCAGAGTGCTTCTCTCCTTTTTTATAACTGAATCACTCAATTGTTCGGTACTTAGTAAAATGAAGGGCTGTTGTACTAACTCTCCATTATCTGCTTCTTTTTATGATAACCTGCCAGGATGAAGATCCAAGTCATGTATGAATGATGAGGCAGAGATAAGAATATCATAAATATTACACTAACGTCTCCAATTTCTTGCTTACCTTTATATTCTCCCCTTGGTTCATGTTGGCAACTCAGCCAGAAAAGTAGTGGTAAATATCAATACTTATAAAATTACATTGGAGATCCTGTAAGCAAGACAAGAGTGTAAAGAGAAGTTAATTGTGAAACTACAATGCAGCTGGGTCAACCTTGCAGCGCTGTTGTACTTTAAAATGTAGTAAAAATGACAATTGTTTCCATTCTAAATCACTCAGTTTAGTTCCGGTAAGAGGGTATTATTTTAAGGAGATTTGTAGCAAGGCTCAGGCTCAGAGGACAAGCTGTATAATTTTGGTAAGGTAAGGCTTCCTGAAAGTGGGAGCTTTGCTCCAGCGCTGCCGGACCAGTACACTCAGCTTTTTTCTCTTTTGCTACTGATCTTTCGACTGAAACCTACTGCCTTTACTATGGTTCTCCTCCTGAACATCCTCCATCACTCCTGTTTCCTTCTTCCTAACTTAATCTGGCCTCTCATGTCCTCTCCTTCACTCATGGCTACTATTTGAGCATTCTTTTACTTTGGGGTCCTACTGCTGATGCTGATTCTCACTGTATTTCTCATTTACCAGAGCGAGATTTTTAATGAACTCAGTAAGCTTTTCACAGCAAGCCAATCTATGGGCCACTGGACAGCTGAAAGATGGTTCCAGCTTCGGTCAGACACCACCTATATTCCAATCACTTGTGGCCCATGAGAGGTAGAAAAGGTGAGTTGTGGAATATAGAACATGGTTTCCCTGCAGAAGGAAAAGCCGTTTTTAATTTCTTCAGCAGTAACTCTGCAAAGGCAGTTTCCTTAAGGGGAGGTAGGCACTATGATTGATATGTCTGAGGTGGCAGTACACCACAGACTTGCATGGCTTTTAAGGAGGAGCTGAGCCATCACTCTGTATATTATGGGAGACAGTAGTCTCAGGAGACTCACACAGCAATATAAACATCCCAGAGGAGATCTTGGCTGCTGGAATGTGTTCCCCAAAGACAACAAAAACCTTCATGCAATCTATAGTGATCCACACTGAAGGGATGATTTTATTGTATCGTGAGTTTATCTATTTTGGGAGACTGCTTGAGAATATTGATTCGTTTTACCACACAGGCAAAGGAAGAGATAACTTTTTCTGTGCTCCTTGGGTACCATATGCTGTGTGATTTTCTTCCTCATCAGTAGGCATTTGAAGACTGATCTATGATAATTAAATGTAGATTAAAATGTGACAAGATTTAATATAGATCTCTATGCTTCTAAGGAAACTACAATTAGTGAAGATTACATTCCAGACTTTGGAAAAGGATACAGACTGCCATTTTTCTCATCAATTAGCTCTCATGGTTTTTGAAATAGAGAAAAATATTCTCTGTCCAGTAGAAATGTTGGCATATTAGTGCATGGAATAAATAATAAAAATGGCTAAAGGATATCTGCTTCTATTAAACTTATGCTATTACAATGTTAAAGTGGTAAATAATTCAGTTTCCTTGGAGTTGTGCAAAATATAGAAATCATTAGATGAGTCAGCAATCTTACTTCAATTTGGGATATTATAAACATTTGCAAGATTTTCAAGACTATTTAGTATGAAAGCAGATAATAATTTATACCAAATACTTGGTTCACTAAATTTTTATCATCTTTAAAAACAATGTGCTTTTTAATGATTTATTTGTTTAAACTTCCTAGGTAGTAAGCATTTAATGTGAAATCTTTTAAAGTGTTTTCTTTTTACTCCATGAAATAAAAATAAAATAAAAATCAGCAACAAATCAGTTAACAAAGCCAAACCTTCTTTACTTGTAAAATAGAAATTACATTTACCAAAAATAAATCAATAATAAAATGGAAAGCTAGCTTTCTAGCTTGCTTATTAGAAATATTATCATAAGTTTGCATATAAATTTTGCCATTTAATATTTAAAGTTTTTACTTTATACCTGGGCAGTATTGTAACATATTTAATATTCTCTAACTTGCTTCTTTCACTCAACATTAATTTTTTGAGATGTATCTACATGATACAGGTAGATACAATTCATTTATTTTTACTATTGTATAGTATTATATAATGTTTCACAATTTATATAGTTTTAGATTGCTTCCAGTCTTTTGCTATTATAAACATTTTTGCATATATTTTCTTAGAGTTTCTCTAAGAATCCCTCTAGAATTTTTTAGTTTCTGTATATTCTTAGGAGAGGGAATTACAGATGGTAGATTAAGCACATTTTAAAGTCTTCTAGATATTGTTAAATTTCACTTCAAAGAAATTGTACCAATATGTACTCCCACAGATACTATGATGAAAATTGCTATTTTCCCGTGTTTGTAAAAACTTCTGCTCAATTTAAGTTTTGCATATTTGATTGATATAAAAATTCAATTTATTTTAATATGTATTTCCCTAATTACTAGTTGGAACAAGGAGCACATCACATATTTGTTAACCATTTGGATATCTTGGTCTTCTGTTAATTGTTCATATTCTATGCAATTTTAATATTTTATTTTTAATTCATCTATAAAAATTCTTACTGCATTCTGAATAGTAATCCTTTACATATATTCTATAAATTATATGTAATATAATTATGTATTTAATATAATAAAATATTAAGTAAATAGTAAATATGTAACATAAGACATTTTAATATAATGTAATGCAATATATAATGTAATCTAATTATTATATAATGTAAATCATACACAATTATGTATGTAAATTATTAGGTATGATTATATATGTAAATTATTATATAAATAAGAAATATCTTTTCCCAGTCTGTCTTGTATCACTTAAAAGACAAATCATTTATTTAGCTGAACTATTTAATTTTAAATTAGTCAGATGTATCCATTTTTTAATAGTGTCTGTTTATGTATCTTGTTTAGTGTTTTATTCCTCACACTGAATTCATTAAAAAGATCTATATTTATTTCAAAAAGTTTAAGGTTTACTTTTCACATTTATGTCTTTAGTCCACTTGCAAACATTTTAAATGTGGTATTAAAGTAAGGGTCTCATTTTATTTTGATTGATATGGAAAGCATATTTCCTTAGTATCATTTACTGAATATTCCATCATTTATCTGTTGATTTACAGTGTTGGCTATCATATACCAAATGCCCCAAAGTGTAGTTGGGCCTGTGTCTGAGTTCTCCATTCTATTGGTCTATTTGTCTTTCTCAACATGAATCTCACACAGTGTCAATTATTATAGCTTTGTAATGTCTCGATATCTTAAAGGACTAGGTACACATTTTGATCTTCAAATATATTTTAATTATTCTTGGCTCTTTATTTTTACATTTAACTTTTAGTGTCCACTTGCCAAGGTCTGTAAAAACCTGTGTTTTGCTCAGTGGTTAGAGCATTGGCCTGTGGTCCAGAAAGACCCGGGTTCGGTTCCCGCTAAGGGCACGTACCTCGGTTGCAGTTTGTCCCTGGCCCTGGTTGGGTCATATGGGTGGCAGCCGCTCGATGTGTCCCTTTCACGTTGATGTTTCTCTCTCTCTCTCTCTCCCTCCTGTTCTGTCTGAACAAAAAATGGGAAAATGTCCTGGGGTGAGGATAACCCCCCCAAAAAACACCCCAAAACCTGTGTTGTTGTTGGATATGATATATTTGCTCATTTATTTAGATCTATTTTATTTCTTTCACAAAGTTTTAAAATCATCCTCATGGATCTTGAACATCTTTTGTTAATTTTAAGAGGCCCCTATAATTTTTGTAGGTAATTAAAATGGGAACTTTTGAAAACCACATTCTCTAATAGTATGTTGCTATTATGGGAACACTGATTTTCATATATTGATCTTATTTTTAATAAGTTTATTGAATCCTCCCATCACTAATAGTTTGTAGATTTCCTAGATGAGTAATTATAAAATAATTTGTTTCTTCCTTTTTTTTCCTTATACCATTTTCATCTTTTTTATTTTGTTATCATCTGGTTAAGTTTCTGGTGCATTATTAACCATAAAAATATTCTTCTCTTAACCTTGCCTTTAGAGACTGCAGCCTAGATAGTTACCATTAAGAAAAACTGGAAATAAATAATGATGGTGCCTTCTCTGTCTTCTACTCAAGGTAATCACAATCTCAGTAAAATATGGGAGAAGCATAAGATACAAGAGATGGGCACAAATGTTAAAATTTCAGTTTAGTTTATAAATGACACAAAGAGAATGAACCCTGGATTCTCTTTGTTCAGGAGCTAAATAAAATGAAACAATACTATAAAAGTAGAGAAGGTAAGGCTATTTGAATCAGTTTACATAGGTGGTTTCCATACAAGTGAGAGAAATGACAAGCTTGCCAGGGACCAAAAAGTTCTTAAGCATAGAGGTATTATTATTGTTATTTTCTTTATATTTCAGTGCTTATTTAGATTTGTAAGTATATTTTCCAATAATTTTTGCTAGTTACTGCTTCCTATACCTTACTTTTTCTACTGTGGTTAATTCTCTTCTTCCAGAAACATATCATTTAACAGTTTTGTTTTGTTGGATGGTAAAGTATCTAATGCTCTGTTTTTATAAAAATGTATTTATCTTTGTTTTATTCTTGAAAACTATTTTAGCTGACTTTCTGATTTTGTTTGGCTGTTTTCCCTCAACACTTTGAAGGGGTAATTCTATTTGGCCTCCTTTGCTCTTAATGGAGAGTCTGTTGTTTGTTATTCCTTTGAGGAATTTTTTTCTCTGGTTGCTTTTAATACTTTTTTTTTTTTTTTTATCTCTGGTAATTTTCAACATTACCTAATGTGTTTGGGTAATCATTTACTGTTATTTGCCTCTGTGAATTCTCTGCTTCTTTCACTTAAGGAAATATTTTTGCTCATTGACTCTTGCCTCCCCCCAATTTCCTTTATTCCATCTTATTTGAACACATATTGCATGCACGATACAATTTTTCATTCTTAATCAGTCTTCTGTATTTTTCACCTGCTTTTAAAATTAGTGCTACATTCTGTGTAATTTCCTTAGACTGATCCTCCAGTTTATCATTTTTTTCTTCAGCTTACCCAGATGTTCAGCTTCTTCCTGTGTTCAACCAGTTGTTCAGCTTATTGAAATTTTAGTACCGAATGTTATACTTTAAAATCTATGCTTTTTATAGTGTCCTATACTTTCATTATACTTTTTATTCTTTTAAAAAATATTTTATTCTTTTAAAAAATATTTTAAAAGTTATCTTTGAATTGATGTAGTATCTCAAGTTTTTAATTTTCCTGTTCATTCTGTCTCATTACTATTTAACATGATGCCTTATTCCTTTATATTCTTTAGAAATTTTGATTATGAGCTCATTTTCACAGAGTGTGTTTATTCGGTGTGAATCCCTTGCATTCTAAATAGAGACAGTGCATCTACAAAATAATTTTGGGTTCGTTTCTGCAAAAATCCTAGAATTTCACAAGTTTCGTGTTAAGTTTTCTGTTTTAGGTTTCAACAATGTGAGAATGGGATAAATCTGGACTCTTGACTCATGTGCAGGTTTAAGCTTGGTGTTTTGTTTTCCACGGAATGTTTGCTTGCTGTCTTTGAGTTGGTTGGTGAAACTATTCTATACTCACTTCCAATTCAAAGCTTTCTGCATTGCAAGAAATTCAATTCCAGCATGTTGCCTTATCCATGCACAACTCCTCGCCTCATTTGCAACCCTAGCCCTAAGTCCTTGGGACTTATATCTAAGAATGATGTCGCTGAGCACCTGATACATTGGCTGCTGTGTTCACTACCATGATGACCGGTTTTCTTTTTGTATTGATTAATTTGTTTTTGTTACAGAGGTTTCTCATTTTTCCCCCATTGACACCCTCCTCCCCTTCCCTTCTGCCAGCTTTGTTGTCTATGATCATTGGTCATGCATACATGCATGTAAGTTCTGTGGTTTATCTCTTCCCCCCCAACTCTCCCTCTTCTGAGCCTTGTCAGTCTGTACCCTACCTTTATGTCTCTGGGTTAATTTTGTTCAGCAGTTTCTCTAGTTCATTGTATTCCACAAATAAGTGAGATCATGTGATATTTGTCTTTCTCTGTTTGGCTTGTTTTCCTTAGCATAATACTCTCCAGGTCCTTCCATGCCATCTCAAAGGATAAGAGGTCTTTCTTTCTTACAGCTGCACAGTATTCTATTGTGTACATGTACCACAGTTTTTTTATCCACTCATTTACTGATAGACACTTGGGCTGTTTCCAGATCTTAGCTATTGTAAATAATGCTGCTATGAACATAGGGGTACATATATTCTTTCTGGTTGGTGCTTCAGGTTTCTTAGGGTATTCCTAGAAGTAGGATCACTGGGTCAAACGGCAGTTCAATTTTTAACTTTTTGAGGTAACACCATAGTGTTTTCCATAGTGGCTGAACCAGTTTGCATTCCCACCAGCAGTGTAATAGAATCCTCTTTCTCCACACCCTCATCAACAGTTGTTGTTTGATGATTTGTTAATGGCGGCCATTCTGACAGGTGTGAGGTGATATCTCATTGTTGTTTTAATTTGCATCTCTCTGATGATTAGTAATGTTGAGCATTTCTTCATATGTGTCTTGGCCATTTGTATGTCCTTTTTGTAGAGGTGTCTATTTAGGTCCTCTGCCGATTTTTTAATTGGGTTCTTTGTCTTCCTTTTGTTGAGTTGTATGAGCACTCTATATATTTTGGAAATTAACTCCTTATCTGATGCATCATTGGTGATTATAGTCTACCATGATATAGTCTCCCATAGGGGGATCCTTTTTCATTTTTATGGTTGTTTCTTTTGCTGTGTAGAAGCTTTTTATTTTGATGTAGTTCCATGTGTTCATGTTTTCCTTTGTTTCTGTTGCCTTAGGTGTTATATCAGTGAAAATTCTGCTGTGTATGATGTCTAAGATTTTGTTGCCTGTATTCTCTTCTAGAATTTTTATGGATTCACGAGTTACATTTAAGTCTTTTATACATTTTGAGTTTATTCTCGTGTATGGTGTAAGTTGGTGGTCTAGACTTAATAAATAAATTTGGACCCTGGCCGGTGGCCCAATGCTCAGTGGTTAGAGCATTGGCCTGCGGAACAGAGAGTCCTAGGTTCGGTTCCTGCTAGGGGCATGTACCAAAAAAAAATAAAAATAATTAATTAAATAAATTTGGCAAAGTAGCAGGATACAGAATTTATGTCAAGAAATTGACGACATTCTTATACACCAATGATGAAATCACTGAAAGAGAAACTAAAAAACAATCCCATTTACCATCGCAGCAAAAACAATTAAGATACCTAGGAATAAACTTAACCAAAGAAGTAAAGGACCTCTTCACAGAAAACTACAGGTCATTAAAAAAAGAAATAGAGGAAGATATAAAAAAGTGGAAGCATATACCTTGTTCATGGATTGGAAGAAGTAACATCATTAAAATGCCCATACTACCCAAAGCCATCTATATATTCAATGCAATCCCCATCAAAATACCAATGACACACTTCACAGAACTAGAACAAATACTCCAAAAGTTTATATGGAACCAAAAATGACCCCGAATAGCCACAGTAATCTTGCAAAAGAAGAACTAAGTAGGAGGGACTACATTATTAGATTTCAGGTTATACTACACAGCCACTGTAATCAAAACAGCCTGGTACTGGCACAAGAACAGGCAGATAGATCAATGGAACAGAATAGAGAACCCAGAAATGGACCCAAGACATTATGCTCAATTAATATTTGACAAAGTGGCAAGAGCATACAATGAAGTCAGGACAATCTCTTTAATAAATGGTGTTGGGAAAATTGGACAGCTACTTGCAAAAAAATAATGATCAGTTTTCTATTTTTTTCCCCTAATACTTGGGACTTCTTCATCTTTCAGTTCATCTTTAAAAATAAAAAATAGGAGTTATACTTTATCAATCTTTTCTCTTTTTTCTAGCTATTAAAGTGGAAAATGACACAGCTTTGTTTGACTAAATTTCTCAGTTTTCGTCTGGAGCTTTTGTTGGTGATGAATCTTGTACATAATGTTGGATGAGGTAATCAAGAGGATGTGGACCCATGAGCAAGACCTAAGCAATGGAAGACTCCTCACCCCGGCCTGTGCTTCATTGTATGTGCTCCCCACCATTCCCACAGCAGGAGCCTTTTCTCAAAGGCATAGCTTGAGAGAACAATGTGTTGTTGAGACTATCTGGACAGTTTTCATGACCGAACCCAGTTAAGGCCTCTATACAAACTTCTAAGGTTCTGGAGGGTGGGTGCAGAAATCCACTTGTCTTGCAGCCACCCAAGACGAGCCTCTTACAAGTTCCCTTGCTTATTAAAACTGCCACCTACCAATCTGCAGTGGTCTGCCTCTTTCCTTGGTCTCTCCTTGCCCTCTGTGTATGATGGCCAGTTTGTGAAGAAACACATAGTGGGGTCTTAATAGTTTTGGATTGAATAAAAGAAGGAATAAAATAGATTCAGCTTATGCATTGGTTATTTAACAGGTAAATGAGGGATTTATAAAATTTCTTCCTCTGCAGGTATTTAATGAGATACATTGTTTATTAATCTTAGGAGTCTTAGTGGTACAACTCTATTGAAGGTGGGAAATGACCACTTAAATGTCTCTTCTGGTTTCCTGATTAAGATAATTTCTTCTAAACTATAATAGTTAATTATAGTTCAGAACTAACTTAGTTTCACTTGAATATTTTTCCTAAGGAGATCTAACACTTTTTATTCTACTGTCTTTTCTAAATTTAATAAATGTGTGATGTGATTGCTTAAAAAAAACAAAACTCTTTTTATACTAGTGGGTTGTTCAACCTGCTCCCACAATGACATTTCTGGGATATTTTCCAAACTTTTCGTCCTCTTAAAATAGACTGAGACCTTATGTTCCATCTTGGAAAACATTATATATATATCTACTGTTTTGTATCTGAACTATGCATTTTCAATGCTGCTAAAAAGCAATTCTCTGAAAGACATACAGTTATTTTTTAAGTTTTATCTGACTTGAAGTCTACCTAAGCTTTCAAGTTTGTGTTTTTAATGTTCTCTGTTACTATGTATAAAAAAATATAACTTCTTTTAGGAGTGATGGAAAGGATTAGACAAGATATAGTTAGTAAATATCTTTGGGGAAAATTCCCAAGAAAATTTTAGAAATCCTTCCTTTTTGTCACACAAATCTCTAAGATAGAAAAGGTTTGATAACTCTTGGGGCTTAAAGGTAAATATTTTAATAGACAAAGAAAAATGTGAAAGTACTGATATTGTACTATCAAGTGATAATTTAAACAGCTGTCAAAGCCTCTAATGAAACAACTGTATGAATTATATGGACCTTTATCATAAAAATATTGTAGGGTGAATAGTTCAAACTGTGTAAAATATATGTATTAATAAGATGTAGTGCTCAAAGTGAATAGAAATTCAAATAAAGGGAGAATTTTTATCTTTTTTCCCAGAAGTGAATTGAGTGTGGTCTATACAAGAAAATAAATCAGTTTCTTTAGATTTTCCACATGGAAACAACAAATAATTTTTCTAAAGAGAAAGTACATTTTGTGTAGGCTCCTAGTGTTCATCAAAATAAAGGTTAAAAACCACCTGCATTAATTTTACCTGGGATGTTGATATAAAATGCATATTTATTGGTTTCACTCAGACGTAAAAAATCAGATGCTTTGGGATTAAGGTCTCACAACTTAAATTAGTACAATGCATCTGAGGTGTGTTTCTGATTATATTGAAATATGAGAACCTGGTACAGCATGATGAAATTCCAAATAACCCAGAAAACAAACAAACACAAAACCCCACTGAAAATTAAAAAAAAAACACAACATTTTTTTTTCTGTTTCGAATAAAATCAAATTCATCCTGGCCTGGTGGTTCAGCTGGTTGGAGCATTGTTTCATTCACCAAAAGGTGTGGGTTCCATCCCTGGTCAGGGCATGTGCGGGAGGCAACCAATTGATGTTTCTCTCTCACATTGATGTTTCTCTCTCTCTTTCTCTTTTTCTCTCTCACAAAATCAATAAAAACATATCCTCAGATAAGGATTAAAAAAAAGTAGTTTCATAAAATTGCAGTCATTATTAACTTACTAATGACATATTAAAAACATAAAGATAAAATGTAGATAGGGATATTATAAATAAAATTGGTTAGATACTTTATATTTTTAGAATTTCTAAGACTGACTTGAATGAAAACATAATCTGACTCAGGAATTACATATACCCTGAACAATTTTCATTGTTTAAAATACACGAAAGTATTTAGGAAGTATATTCCTAATGTTAACACTTAGACATTTTTTTCTTTCAGTTTTACTGAGATATAAGTTATGTACAACACTGTATGGATTTAAGGTGTACAAGATAATGACTTGACTTGCATATATTGTGAAATGATTACCATGATAAGCTTAGGAATATATCACGAGTTCTTTATCCATTCACCTATTGATGGACACTTAGGTTGTTTCCATGTTTTGGCTATTGTAAATAATGCTGCTATAAGTATGGGGGTATAGATACCTCTTTGACATAGTAAAATAGGAGATAGGTCTTTTGAAAATATTTTCTCTTAGTCTGTAGCTTTTCTTATTGTCTTGATCTTTTTCCTTCATTTGGAAATGTTTTGGCATCTATCTTTTCCCGTTGCGGAGAAACGTTGTCTGAATAAATCACACTAGGTTGTAAGTGCCTCGGTGTTATATGTTTCTCAAAAGAGGACTGCAGGGAAGTGGCAAGACTTAACATAAGGAAACAAACCTCCAGTGATAGAGTTCAAGACCTTTTATTGTTGAAGCGAGATATTTTTGGGGAGAGATTTTTAAAAATCATTCTCCTTAACTACGGATGACCGACCATAATGTATAGATACAGCCGTGTACCTCTTTTATCTCATGGCCCACATAAATTAATTGCTAAAATTCTGTGGCACACCAAAAATATGTTATATTTTTTGCTGATCTGACAAAAAATATGTATAATTTTCATTCATTCACACTGGATGGCTATTGCTGTGTTCGCTGTTGTCATTTTTTAAAAATTTGAAAACCTAAGGGAAAAGAAGTTAGTGCCCCTGACTCAGTAGTCAGGTATTGCATGTTTTAAAAATTATTGCAGCACAATAGTTGAAAATCGTCGATCTGTACCGACGGAATTCTAATTTGCTACCAGTACTCGACACAATACTTCAGAGAAAAATGATATAGCTGGTAGTTATCTTAAATAACTCATTTTCAAATCCCAGGTTCCTAAATGTAACTATACTCAAGAGAGAATTAAGTAACTCTATGGCTGAGAGAATTGTATCTGTCCATTTATTGCTTGCACTCTGATCTTTATTATTTCCTTCCTTCTACTTACTGGGCTTTTCTTGTTCTCTTACTAATTCTTTCAGTAGTAGGGTTAAATGATTTATTTAAGCTTTTTCTTGTTTCTTGAGGTAGGTCTGTAATGCTATAAACTTCCCTCTTAGGACTACTTTTGCTGTGTCTCACCAATTTGGGGTGGTTGTGTGTTCATTTTCATTTGTTTCCAGGAAGTTTTTGATTTCTCCCTTGATCTCATTGGTAATTTAGTCATTGTTTAATAACATGCTATTTAGCCTGCATGTATTTAAATGTTTTTGAGTTTTTTTATTGTCATTGGTTTCTAGTTTCATGCCATTGTGATCTAAGAAGATACTTGATATGATTTCAATCTTCTTGAATTTGTTAAGGCTTATTTTGTGTCCTAACATATGGTCTATCTTTGAGACTATTCCACGTACACTTGAGAAGAATGTATATTCTGCTGCTTTGGGATAAAATGTTCTGTAAATATAAATTAGATCCAAATGATCTAGTGTGTCATTAAAGGTTGCTGTCTCCTTGTTTTCTGTCTGGAAGATCTATCCAGTGATATTAATGGGGCATTAAGCCCCCTTACTATGACTGTATTACTGTTGATCTCTCACTTAAAGTCCATTAGGAGTTATTTTTTAAAAATACATATTTAAGTGCTCCTGCATTGGGTGCACATATATTTACAAGGGTTATATTTTCTTGTGGATCAATCCTTTTAGTATTATGTAGTGACCTTTTTTGTCTCTTGATATGGCCTTTGTTTTGAAGTTATTTTGTCAGATATGAGTATTGCTTGCGATTGAAACTCAGCTTAAGCAATAAAAGAAAGTATTTTGGCTCCTGTAGCCATAAAGGCCAAAGGAATAGCTGGATCCAAATGATGTTGTTCTTTCACTTAGCTCTGCTTCTTCTGTTCATTGATTTTATTCTCAGACAAGATCTCCCCAAAAGGTGGGATATATAGCTGGTAGTAACCACAAGCCTATATCCTTACAGATCACGATTCAGAAAGGAGACCCCAAAGCTCTCTCTTACTGTATATATAGTAAACTTCACTGGACAATGTGCCCAATTGCTGTGGCCAAGGAAATGCAAAACTGTTCAATTAGGAATCCTGTACCAACCTCTGTGGTCTGGGATGTGTTAAGTTCAACTCTATTCAAACTACAAGGAATGGGTTCCCCCAGGTAAGAGGGGTTTTATCACTAGAAAAAAGGTGGGAGGACCTCTAGACAGCAAAAACAACAGATGTTCATTTCGTACATTCCTTATCTTGACTGTACATTATTCATTTCTTATCTCCATAGTGCTATCAAAAACGAGTCTTTGCTGTCAACAACAGAACAATTTGAATGACTCACTGGTATTTTTCTTGATGAAACTAAAGATTTTTTCATCAATTATATACCTAGGAAGTTAGAAGACTCAACAAAGAATGAAGAAAACATTAATTAATATATTAAATACCTATTATTAAGCATATAACTTTTTCACTTTATTTTGTAATTAAGTATTTAAGAATAGAACAGAAGATAAGAAATATTCATTATTTTTAGTATAGTTGTGATAATTCTTATGTAGTTAAGTTAGCTCTGCTTCATGGTAACCAGGCAACAGAAGTTACCACAAGAATGAACTGTGAGGATTAACTTTTTATTAAATCTTTACAAAATTCTTTCCTATAATTAATATTTCTAGCTTATCCAAATTATTTTTAATATAAATCCTCAAACATGAAAGCAAATTCAAGATAAAAATAATGAAATATATTTTAGCCAGTTTTTATTTTATTCAGTTGTTATTTAGAAATAGTGAGACAAACTTTTTTTTTTAACCTGTTCTGTTTTTGCACTGTTTTTATGAAAAGTTGGGAAAATAATTTCTTACAATACTGATTCAGTGTAGCACTAAGACTGTGGATGTTGGAGCCCAAAATTCTGGTTTTGTATACTATGTTGCCAATTTCTAATTTTGTGTCCTTAGGTATACTCTAAATGGGTGTGATCCTCAACTTAACTTAAAATGAAAATAATGAGTATTGACCTCATAAAACTATTGGAAGGATTCAGTGATATAATGCATGAAACCACTTGTCATATGCCTTGGTTTACATTATATGCCTTGTTGACGGTTTAGTCAATGTCAGTTTTTCATTAACTATGAGATACAGAAACTTCTGATTTCAGTAGTAATTAGTGTTAACTCCTTGCTTAAAGGGATCACCCTGGGGTCTGGAGCTCTGTAGGACATCCAATTCCAGAGTGAAAGTGAATATTTGACACTCACTTATTCTGTAGGAATGAAAAATGAGGAATGAATTAATTATCTCAATTAGATGCTCCAAAAGCCATTGGTGGATATAATTCAGAATCAGTCCATATTTTGAAGTATATATTTGACTTGAGTAAATGTATATTTTAGAAAAAAATTATGTAAAATTTTTATACATTACTATAGAATCCAATCTAGTTTTATCTTTTCTTAATAGTTTAAATTTATTGTTTTGCTTTTTTGTATCTGAGTTCATTTATGGTTTTGTATACTATTTTATATCAGTTGATATTTTATATCAACTTATCAGGGAAAGAATATACCAGTTCCAGTTCATGTTTTAATTTATACTTTTGTAGCTCAAAGGAGAGAATCTGCCCATTAATTTGCTGGTGCATCTGCAATAAAATATGAACCAGCAGCACACAAATTTAGAAATTTTTGTAATTCATTTGAAATTTTGTTGATATTTAATTTTGTATCACACTAAACTAAGCAAATTAGTACTGTAAACAAGATTGCAACATGTACACTTATTATGCACAAAAGAATATAGAGTTTTCAAATAATTTAAAGCATATGTTTTATACACATTAGCTTAGAATTCAAAAGTGTAATTATAAATGCAAATTTATTGTCATCATAAATATCAATACTTATTAAATGTCTTCTGTGTGCAACAAAATGGGCAACACTTTGTGTTACTAAGACTAAAAAACAACAACAAAAAATGTTGATGTTGAGTAATGTAATGGGCAATGGCCTCAATATTTTTACATTGAATTTTAGGACAAGTTATATATCTGTAAATATACTTTATATCTTTATTGTTGAGAGTACTACAGATGTCCCCCCTCTTTTCCCCATTGCCCTCCTCTCCCTGGATCCCATCCCACTCCAAGCATTGACCACACTATTGTCTGTGTCCATGGACAACGCATATATACATATAAATTCTCTGGTTAATCTCTTCCTACCCCGTCCCCCCCCCCGCCCCCCCGAGATTCCTCAGTCTATTCCATGTTTCTATACCCCTGGTTCTATTTTATTCATGAGTATATTTTGTTCATTAGATTCCACATATAAGTGAGATCATGTGATATTTTTCTTTCTCTGACTGGCTTATTTTGCCTAGCACAATAATCTCCAGGTCCTTCCATGCTGTGTATTTTAATGATTCTTGATAAAAACAAAAATTGCAATATTAAGGGATGGTGATAATTAGGTAATGAAGGACCTAAACTTCTGTTTTCAAGAAAATGGTTTACCAGAGGTCTAACTTGATTCTAAATTCTTTTAAGCAATCTTCTCATATTATTTCTTTTATCTGAGTTTTGTTTTCCAATTATTCTTTCTTGGAAACAAACTAAATTTATAATATAATAAACTTAGCACTTTATATTTTGAATTTCTTTTATATTTGAATATATTATACATTTACTCTTCTGATTTTTAGCTGGTTTGGATAAGTCTTATATACAATTGTTCTGAATTTGTGAAGGTTTATGATACAGTTTAGATTTTTTTCAGGTAGCCTCGTGGAAAATAATTATTATCTTGTGTTTGAAAACCTGAGCTGTTATATCAAGACATAGGAAATCTGACATTTGCAAGTAACTGCTTCTGACGTTGTTTTCATCATTGATTTTCTTCTCTGCTACATGTTGTAGTTGAACCTTCTTCATGACAGGTGCACAGAAGATAAATATTCTGTTTATATTTTATGACATATTATGAACAATGGTGCTGCCAAAAGTGAACATAGAATGCAGGTAGAAGTATGCTTCAGACAACAACCAATTCTTTTTTTTTTTTTTTATTATTATTAATTTATTTTTGTTACAGATGTTTCTCCTTTTCCCCCCATTGACACCCTCCTCTACATGCCCCCCCACCCCATCCCTAGCTTTGTTGTCTATGTCCATCGGTTATGCATACATGCATATATGTTCTGTGGTTTATCTCTTCCCTCTCCCCACCCCCTCTTCTGAAGAGTGTCAGTTTGTACCCTGCTTCTATGGCTCTGGATCTATTTTGTTCATCAGTTTGTTTAGTTCATTATATTCCACAAATAAGTGAGATCATGTGATATTTGTCTTTCTCTGCTTGGCTTGTTTCACTTAGGATGATACTGTCCAGGTCCCTCCATGTGGTCTCGTGAGAGATCTTTCTTTCTTACAGCTGCATAGTACTCCATTGTGTATATGTACCACCGCTTTTTTATTCATTTGTCTACTGATGGACATTTGGGCTGTTTCCAGATCTTAACTATTGTAAATAGTGCTGTTACAAACAGGGGGGTACATATATTCTTTCTGATTGCTGTTTTAGGTTTCTTAGGGTATATTCCTAGAAGTGGGATCACTGGGTCAAATGGCAGTTCAATTTTTAACTTTTTGAGGTAACACCATAGTGTTTTCCATAGTGGCTGCACCAGTCTGCATTCCCACCAGCAGTGTACTAGAGTCCCTTTTTCTCTACACCCTCACCAACACTTGTTGTTTGATGATTTGTTGTGGTGGCCATTCTGACAGGTATGAGGTAATGATTCTTAGTTGATGTAATTTGCATCTCTCTGATGATTAGTGACATTGAACAGTTTTTTCATATGTGTCTTGGCTGTTTGGAGAGGTGTCTCTTTAGGTCCACTGCCCATTATTTAATTGGGTTCTTTGTCTTCCTTTTCTTGAGTTGTGTGAGTACTCTATATATTTCGGAAATTAACCCCTTATCTGACATATCATTGGCAATTATGCTCTCCCATATAGTGGGTTGCCTTTCCATTTTGATAGTTGTTTTTTTTGCTGTGCAGAAGCTTTTTAGTTTGATGTAGTTCCATGTGTTCATTTTTTCCTTTGTTTCTGTTGCCTTTGGTGATGTATCAGTGAAAATTCTGCTATATATGATGTCTGAAATTTTGTTGCCTTCATTTTCTTCTAAGATTTTTATGGATTCATGAGTCACATTTAAGTCTTTTATTTATTTTGAGTTCATTCTTATGTATGGTGTAAGTTGGTTGTCTAGCTTTATTTTTTAGCATGCAGCTGTCCAATTTTCCCAACACCATTTATTGAAGAGGCTCTCATGACTCCACTGTATGCTTTTGCCACCTTTGTCAAATATTAATTGAGCATATTGTCTTGGGTCAATTTCTGGGTTCTCTGTTCTGTTCCATTGATCTATTTGTCTGTTCTTGTGCCAGTACCAGGCTGTTTTAATTACAGTAGCTTTGTAGTATAACCTGATATCTGGTATTGTGATCCTTCCTACTTTGTTCTTTTTCAAGATTGGTTTGACTATTCGGGTTTTTTTTTTAGTTCCATATAAACTTTTGGAATATTTGTTCTAGTTCTGTGAAGTGTATCATTGGCATTTTAATGAAAATTCCATTGAATCTATAGATAGTTTTGGGTAGCATATGACATTTTAATGTTAATTCTTCCAATTCATGAACATGGTATATGCTTCCATTTTTTTTATGTCTTCCTCTATTTCTTTTTTCAATGACATGTAGTTTTCTTTGACAAGATCCTTTACTTATTTGAACAACCAATTCTTGATTTGAATCTAGATCTCAGATAAAGCCAGGTTTGAGATTCTGATTTGATGTTATGAAGGACAATTTTTATTTTCTAGGAAAATTATTTTATTTTATTATCATTATTTAATATTTTTATTTATTGAGGTCTAATTGACATATAATATTGTATAACTTTAAGGTATACAATCTATTGATTTGATACATTTATATATTGAAATATGATTACCACCATAGCATTAGTGTTCCTCTATCATATCACATAAATATCATTTTTCATTTTGTGGTGAGAACAATTAAAGTCTAGTCTTTAAGCAACTTTGAAGTGTATAATAAAGTATTTTCTATAATCACTGTGCTGTGTGTTAGGTCTCTAGGACTTCTTATGTACTAGTTGCAAATATGTACCCTTAAATAACATCTTCCCAATTTATTCACCCCCCCAGTCCTTTGTATGAGAGATATATGTAAATCAGTTTTATTTATAGACACATGAGTGCACACACACACACATACACACACACACACACACACACACACACAATGGGATATTTTTCATCCATGAGAAAGAAGAAAATCCTGCCGTTTGAGATAACAAAAATGAACCTTGAGGGCATTATGCTAATTAAAACAAGTCAGGCAGGGAAAGACAAATATTGTTTGATATCACACATATGGAATCTAAAAAGCTGAACTAGTAAAGACAGAGAGTAGAATGGTGACGATTCTCTTCTTTTCATTCTTCCACACTAAATGTCTGTGGTGGTATAGAATGCTGACAAGGAAAGGCTGTGGATTTGTCTTTGTTTGGCATGTCTATGTATCAAGATTCTTCAGGGGATAGAATTCTTGACAAACCACAAACAAACACCATTAAACCATCATGGGAATTATCAGTTAAATTATTTTATAATTTGTTCATTTCTTCTCTTTGACTAAATACTCTCACAAATTTCACTTGCCAATGTGATTTAGTCATGGTGTCATATTTGAAAACCTTCTGAAAAATTCCTAATGCTTTGTTGTCCCTTTATAGAACCACTTTTTTGCTTCTTTAAAATGTTTTTAAATTATAAAGTTAATTATTTTTCTTTGTAAAAAAAACAACACACAAAAAACCTGAAGAACCCCAAATTGTATGAAGTAAAAAGTACAAGTTTTCCGTTTCCAGCTCCTTTCTATCTTCCAATTCCGCTTTCTAAATTTAGGTGAATAGTCTGCTTTATATCATTTTAGCCTTATCTATGAACCTCTTTTTATGTACACACACACACACACACACACACACACACACGTTCAGTTTTAAGAATATAATCACATCATTTTGCCACTGTATCACCTCTTAACAAATAATTAATATTATGAAAAAATTTATTATTTTTAAGAGTTATGCAGAATTATGTTGAGGGTGTACACCAGAACTTATCAGTCAGTTTCTTGTTTATGCCTGTTTCCAGGTTTTCCAATGTTGTATTATCATTTTTTTTGTGTGTGTGTGTTTGAACACCTGGTAAGTCAAAGGGAATGTACATGTTAAGTTTAGATAGTTATTGCCTAAAAGGTTTTATCAATTTTAACTCTCCTTTGACATCATGGGGAGTCCCCCTATTTATGTTTTTGCTAGTAGTTGCATACTATCAATATTTTTATTCTTGTGTATTTGATGAGATGAGAAATGGTTGTTCTAGTTTAAATCTTCTAATGATGAGTGAAATTCAGCATCTTCTCATACATTGATTGGCCATCTGAATCTCTGTTTCTCATTTCAACTTTTCAATAGTGGTGCTTTTTCAATTCCCACCACAACTGCTCTATTTGAGTTTAGGCCTATGAAGCCATTTATATATAGTATTGCTCCTTTCCCCAAATTCTCCCAAATGTTCATAAGGTAAAGATCTTACATTACTCTGTTCAAAAGCCTACCCATGGCTCCCTGTTCAGCCAACTAAAATATACATGACTTAATATGATATTTAAAATCCCATCATGATCTGGTCCTGATAGCTCTCCAGGCTTAATTTTCCACCATCTCCTCTCTCTTTCTTGTATAGCTTCATCCCCTCTTGGTGGAAGAACTCCCCTTTCTCTAACACGTCTTGCACCTACCTCTGTTCTTTAAGCTGCCCCTCAGCCTGGAATGCCCTTTCCTTCCTCTCTGTGTAGTCTACCTGTCCTTCCAAATCTGACTCAAAGAGTGCTTCTTTAGGACATTTTCCCTGACCTACTTTTTCCCACTTACCAAATGGAAATAATTTGTTCTTCCCATTTGCCTCCTTTGTTCTCAGGCATCATAGAACTATACTTTTACATCTTTCTTCTGTTAGAGGTTTCAGTTATTGAAAGGATCAGCTTGGCTGGTTTTTGTTTATATTATTTTCCTTAAATGCTCTTTGTATGGTGTCTTGAACATTATAGTGCTCTAAATTATTTCAAAGTGGATGGAGATGGAATTACCATTATAAAGTACTAACTAGTTACTTCAACTACCTGACACCCAATAGAGGACACCTGGGAATCTATTTGACTGTGTACCCCACTTGACAAAGGAAAACAGCCTGTGGGCTCGGGAATAGAAGTTATATAGACATTTGTCTAAGTACCAAAGGATTGCTACTGTGTGAAATGGCTAAGACAGTCTTAAGACTATAGTTACTATAGAATTTTATTTCTGTAAAAGTTTTGAGAGAAAATAATTTGTTTTAAGCAATTGTCTCTTTTTTTTTTTTTTTTTTAAATGGAGGAGGGTATGAGTGTATGTAGTTTGTAAAAGACAAATTGTGTTGTGTTTCTATGGGGATAGATTTCACAGATTAATGTTAAACCGGCAGTGTATTCTTTGGTGTTAATGGACATTTTTAGTGAGAGGCATTCAGTTCTCTATGTTTTGAAGTTCCTATAAGAACTCATTTTCTTCAGGCTTGCTTTCTTAGTGAACCTCTATTAGTTTTTGTGAGCAAAATTTTATTTCCTATGCAATGTCTCCCTTGGTTATATTCTCATTAGGCAATTACCTGTTTGGATTTTGTGACTCGCACTATTTAGAAGGATATACTCTACATATTCTTGAGGGAAATTAAGATGACTTCCATTAAAAGTAGAAATACTTCTGGATATAGAAAAGCAGTTATATTCTGAGGATAGAGGTTTACAATTTTTATATAAATCCTCAAATCCCTCTAGAACTAAGAGTGACATGTGCAGTGGGCATGTACGTGTAGGGGGGTATCTGCCACATTTCTGATGAACTGCCTGTGTCCATAGCACGTCTTATGAATGGATGTTCTTCTAGAAATGTGTTAAACACTTTGATCATCTTATAGTGGAAAGAGAAAAGGTCTTAGACTTGGGAAAGAGGTCTATCCTTTAATACTGGACTGCTTAAATGATCCATTATAATTGTATCTAGTTTTTCACTAAATCTTTGCAAATACATATAAGCTGATATTATCAACATTGTAAATATGATGTTGTTATATTACAAACATAAATACAAACTTCTTGCACAGATTCAAGTATTTCCCTGCCCTCAAAGTCTTTCTTTAAATAAATAAAAAAAAAGCAATCTCAATCTTTCAACATTTTGCTAACCATCACCTAACTATGAACGTGAAAAAAGAGAGTTCCTTGTTAATTTCCTATCTATAGTTTAGCCCCTTGGGCTACCCCATAACTTTTCTTTTTATGCTTAAAAATTTTTTTAAAATATGTATGAATATATAATTTCTACTACTAACTTGGAAATGTTCACTAAGTTTTTTTTTTTTTTTATAGTAGACTGAAGATATCCTTGGGAAGATGAACATCCCATCAGTCAGTAAACATGTTAGACTGTTCCAAAGAAACAGTTGCTTCGTCCCTTTCTTCTCTTCTAGAGCCTGGGAAACTCACTTAGCTGTGTAGTGAAACTGAAAAGCGGTCACATCATGATGACCTCTGAGACATGCGGGACACCAGTTAAGGAGAAGTACCCCGGCCTTATCCCACTGCCCCTCCCTTCTGCTTAGCGGCATGTCTATGATCAAGAGAGAGTGCAGGGACTGCTCACTGTGAGGGAAGCCACCCTGGAACGGTTCTTTGTATGTGCCTGTGTGTGTCTTTGTGTGTGTAGACAGATACTTTGGGAGAATGAATCTTGAATTGTGGAAGTTAAAAAAAGAGCCATTGTGGAAGGTGGTAAGTATTTTATCTCATCTATGATGGAAATTATGCTTTGTATCTATGGAAAACTCCCTTTTTATGAATTGAGCCTGTTTTATACATGTAGATAGTCGATACATTTTTCTGATAAATTTTTTATTGTTGAAAGTATTACAGATGACCTCCCTTTTTCCCCATTGATGCCCTCCTTCCTGCTCCCACCCCCCTCCTGCATATAAGTTCTTTGCATTATCTCTTCCCACCCCTCCCACCCCCATCCCTCTGAGGTTTTTTTTTTTATCCTCACCCGAGGACATTTTTCCATTTTTTGTACAGACAGAGTGGGAGGGAGAGAGAGGAAGAGAGAGAGAGGGAAACATCGATGTGAAAGGGACACATCGAGTGGCTGCCACCCGCACGACCAACCAGGGCCGGGGACAAACTGCACCAAGGTACATGCCCTTAGCGGGAACCGAACCCGGGTCTCTCCGGACCGCAGGCCGACGCTCTAACCGCTGAGCCAAACTGGCCAGGGCCCCTCTGAGGTTTTTATATAGGGTTAGAAAAGTGATTCAAATGTTAGTAATTAAATCTGAGATGTTACATAATCTTTTAAATAATATGAATTCAGATTTTCATTAGGAGAATTGGGGTGCTATAGGACTATATAATGTTTTGTGGGTTTTTTTGGCATCTGGGTTGAAGCTGTCCCATGGCTGAAAATATTGTTTGTTCTCAGGAGATTTTTTTGCAGGAAATCCTGAGGTTTTACCAACCCCGGAGGGAAGATTGCACAATGGTTTGAGTCTAGACTAGTGGTCTTTCATCTAGAAAATATTTAGGCCTGGACAATCTCAGCTTTGAGAAGTACTATAAAATATTGTGGTAGCTTCTCTGGACCTTGGAGTTCAGGCTGCACCTGTGAATAGATTGCATGTCCACCAAGCAGGCCTAATCTGTGGGAGGAAGAGACCTCTTCTTTTCTCAGGGATAAATGGAAAGTTAGGATCCTGGACCCAAGACGTGGGGATGGATTGGGATTCTCAATTGTGGGGGCCATTCTGAATCCCTACCTTCATTAGAAAAAGTCTGAAATAGACCGTAGTTAGTTATTAAAAAATAACAGGTCATCTTTATTCACCAAGTCATATGATAAAAATGTAAATTTGCAACTGCGATCAAGGGCTGTAACAAAGTTACATGATGCTATGTGACTGTATAATATGGGTAATATACCAAGTCTGATAGCCTCAAGGACCTTCTCTGAGAAAATGACAAACTGAGAAAGAATAACTGGATGAAAGAGTGGGGCAAGGTCATTGCAGGGAGATAATTAAATAGTGAGTGTTAAGGCCCTGAGGTGGGGAGGATATAATGAATTTGAAGGACTGAGAAAGGACTAAGGCAGCTGGAATAGAGAGGGAGGCTGGTATGTATTGGGTTGGGAAAGCATGTAGGAGCAATATAGGAGTTTGTAGGCTTCTTAAGAAATTTTATCTTTACCCTTAGCAGGGCCTTAGAGTAATGGCAAGTTATAGTTATAAGAAGAAGAGAGATGGGAATGATCAGGTTTGGGTTTTGAAAAGATTATGCTATTCATATTTCTATAGATTTTGCACTTCGAACTAATTGTATTGGAAAAAGAGAGGAGTCTGGAAGTCAGTTATATTGGGGCATAGACTCAGCTTTAACACTTTGGACCAGCAGTGGATTTGTGGAGGAAGTAAGGGTTCATTTGAGAGTCCTAGACTTTCCTGAATGGAGAACTTGACAGAAGCATGAATTTCTGCAGAATGGGAGCCCATATATGCTGTCATCTAGCTGTTAAAAAGAGTGTGGCTTTATTTAGCAGTAACAAGCAATTCAGATCTGGGGAAATATTGTTACGTGTATCATGAAATTGAGATAATACTAGATTACAATGAAATATTAAGTATATCACTTCTTGTTATATATTAATATAGAGAACTTTACAATTTTATTAAATGTTTCTCTACAGTGCCACTTTAAGTTGCTTTATACTATACCATTGCATGAACATGCAATGTTCATGTTTAATCAATGGCTTGTTAGTGGGTAGTTATATTACCTATAAGTCTTTAGTGTTATAAGCAGTGTTGTGATGTATCATTGCACATATGCTGGACATGTCCTTGAAATTAATTCTGGGAATGTGGATTCCTGAGACTATATGCATTTTAAAAACTTTTCTATATAATGGCAATGTTAACTTTCTTTCTTATTAATTTGATCTCTTATTTGTAGTGTTAAAAGAATGTTCCAAGAGTGGATAGTTGCATTCTTTTAATTTTGGCCAATTTAAAAACTAAAATTTGGACCTCATTTTAATTAGCATGTCTCAAAATGAAAAAATTAAATCTGGAAGAAACCCTAGGGAGCATCTAATTTAACCTACTCATTTGACAGAGCTCACCAAGGCTATATCTTGGGTGGTGCCCAAAATTTGACAGCTAGTGAGCTGCAGAACAGGGGTAAGTTCCAGTTCTCCTGGATCTCAGCCCAGGGCTCTTTCCACTGAAACAAGCTCATTAGGGTTCCTGCTGCAGTTCTCTTTCTGAAGACAATGGAGCATAAGTCTGGTGGGGGGGGGTGGTTGTCCAATAAAAGACCATTAGTCTCTAATTGCAGCCTATAAGAGTGATTAGTGGACTCCATTACCTGGAGATGCTTCTGCCCACAGAAGAGGCTGTGATGGATGGCTGGCTGTCCCAGTCCCAGAAGCTCCTCAGGAGAGGACACTGAATTGAGGAAAACTCACTCAGATGCCACTGAGCTTCCTGTAAACATTAGTATGGGTCTTACTGGGACCAGCCTTTTTTGTCAATGGGCCTTAAGATGGGGATGGAAAGTATTTACCCATCTCCTGGATAGAAAGAGTAACAATGGCTGATCAGGACATTGGTCAGGCTTGAGTCCTACAAAGTATGGGAGAAAACTTGAGTCACAGCCAAAGACTCTAAATTGTAGCCTGTCCTCCAGTTTTACTTTCTGATGGATGCTGCTGGGAGAGAAGTTATGTTTTCAGTTTCTTTGCTCCTTTCAGTTACTTTTGCACACGTCAGCAGGGCTGTCTTACAGTCCCTTGTACATCCTGTATCATCTTCACTTTACAACAAGTCCAAAACCAACTACTTTTAAAAAAAATATGATATAATGTTTTATTACAACCAAGAAATGATGTTAATGCAAGGATCAAGGATGAAGAATCATTTCATATAGTAGAATGGAGAGAGAAATAAAGATGGAAGCCAGGCAAAAAGAATCAGGACGAACAGCAGGGAATTGAATAAATCATAAAGACTTCTTATCTGCCTGCAGAATAAAACCAGAAACAGTTTTGGCATTAAAAACTGTGGTCTGGTTCCAGCTTTCTTTTCCAGACTCATTTGCCCCTTTCTTGCTTCACAGACCCTTTGCTCTGGTTAGATCCATCTGCCATTGTCTTGGAATGCCTGGTTATTCCCATTCCTGGGACGTTGCCATTCTCCCTCACTGGAACACTACTTTTCATCATCCTCAAAATCTATCCATTGTGCCTGTCTTGTTAACCACTGGCTGCACTTCTCTCCACTTCCTCTGAAACCACTCATTTAACATTTATTATATATTGAATTTCTGATGCTTACCTTTTAATGAACCCATATTTTGCCTTTAACTATAATGTAAACCTCTTTGGGAGAGGGAATGGGTGCTATGCTCCTGTGGCTGGGTAATGTAGCCACTTGGCTAAGCTGATCTACATTTCCCAGAATTCCCTTTCTGCTATGTTTCCAGGGAGAGTGGCCAGAAGGGCGATACTTGTGTGAAGTTGGAGGGCAGAAGGGAAGCAGCAGCTGCTGTGTAGCTCACACAGGCGGTTGATCTGCTGCCCATCCTGTTCCTGCAAGGTGCTGACTGGGCCTGCAGCTGCTCCATCTGATCTTCCTTCAGGTGTCTGTTGTGTGTTTAACTCCATGGTGAAGAAACTCAGCTTCCTCAGCACACAATGCCACTAAGGTCAGAGGCAAGAGGACTGACAGGTTTAAGTCCTTTGTGCTCTGAGTTCCAGCTTTATCTTGCTCTTCCCATCATACATGCACCCACCTTCCCTACCTGACTGCCTGTCTGTGCACTTCGAACTCAAGCATCCGAGGTGAAGACAACAGCATTACAGAGACCACTCTACCAGGGTTGTGTGAGGTCATGTCACTGTAACATCTCCCTTTTAAGTATAATCTGGGGTACATAAGTGGCTTCACACACACACACACACACACACACACACACACACATAAATCAGATACTTGTATGTCTGCACATAGAGATTCACAAAGTCAATTTTCTTTTTTATAATGTAATAGTTAAGTGCAATGAATTAATAGTAATAATGATAATAATAATAATAATAAAAACAACAACAATGGGATTTAGAAATCATTACAAAGAAGAGAGAGAGAGAAATTATAATAGAAATCAGGCAAAAAAAAAATCAGAACCAATGACAGTAAATAGATATATCACGATCACCAAAAAGAATAAACTAAAAGAAATCATAATAAGCAACAACTAACTGGAGTAGAAATATAAACAAAAATAAAACAGAAAGGTGGGGAGAATCCACATAAAAGAAAATTAACAATTGTCAGGAACAGAGGTTCCCACACTTTCTCTGTTTCTTCACTGTCTCAGTAATTTTTTTCATAGTGCTTCTATGCCCAAGAAAATACTTGACAGTTTTACTTATTAAGTAATTAGGTCCAACCAATGTAGTGAGTATTTATGTTCTAACAACTTGCTACCTGTTGGGCATCACATTATCTTCTCAAACTTGGAATCAAATTGGACACCTGTACCCTGTACCCTAATTTCTGTACTACATTGATTTCCACTTGGTGCTCACCCCCCCTTTTTTTAAAAATCGCAGTCACTGTTGAAAATCCAGCTTCACAAAGATATGACATTTTTAAAAGAAATATAATTATCTAATGTTGAAACTCTGAACTCCCTCAAGGTAGTGGTTTGAATGGTATCTGACAGATGTTGTCATACTTCCCTTGACAATTGAAAATATCTTATGGTGCACTCGTGAGTTTGCTAAGGCATTTTGGGGCACCTTAGCATACAGATTGGGAAACCACAGGGCTAGAATTTTAATTTAAAAGAGTAATGGAAGGAGTTATTGGGGTGGGGGGGGAAGAAAGACATTTAATAGAAAGGATATTTTTAAAAGAAGTGAAAATGAAGACCAAAACACAAGATAAAATTTGAAATTTATTCATTCAACAGATATTTATTGAGCGCCTATGTCAGATGTAGTTATTGCACTAGGTTTAGAGGATATAGTATGAATGAGGTGAACATAATCTTTGCCCTCAAATAGTCTGGCATAGACAACAGGCATTAGAAAAGATAAATGTTATGATACTAGATGAACATGGAGCTAAGAAAACTTATAGGAATAAACTCTAACCTAGTCTGTAGGTCAGATCAGAACACCTCAATGAAGTATATTCTGACTTGAGTTGTGAAGGACAAGTCACATTAGCCAGAAGAAACAGTAGGCAGGAAGAGTATTCCAAGATGAGGAATCAACATACATGAAGGACCAAAGACTGTGAAGGACGTGGCATCAAAAAAATGGAATTTCAGGATGCTTAGAGTAACATTCAAGGAGGTGGCTAGTATAGGATAAAGCGAGGGAGACAGACACCAGAATTTGAAAGACCTGTGATACAGTTTGAAAGATTGCATAATATGTTAATGTGAAGGGAAGACTTTGACAGGTTTTAAGAAACAGGATGACACTAACAAATGTATGCCCCAAAAGAATCACACTGGCTATAGGGTAGAGCATTTGATTGCAGAGGAACAAAACTGAGGTAGATGAGTTAGGACTCCATTGAAATAGTGAGGTATTAAATGAGGTGGTTGCAGGGGAGGAGAAAAGGTTTCTGCTATTTTTCCAGGAACTGAGAAAATTGGGGGTGGAATCCAAAGCATAGACAGAAATATTTGCATAAGACAGTAGTTACCAAACTTTGAGCGTGCATAGAACTCATCTGGAGGGCTTGTTAAAACACAGATCAATGGGTCCCACCACCAAGGTTTCTGAGTCACTGGGCTTACTAAAGTGGGGCCAGAGAATTTGCATTTCTACCAAGTTCTCTGATGCTGCATATTTGGGAACTAACCTTTGACAAGCACTAGCTTAAAACACAGAGTGACAAGTGGAGGAACAGGAAAGATAAATAGGGAGGCACAGATGGGGCAATGACAGAACTTCACCCAATTTGACTTTTCTTACTGCCATGAAGTTGAAGGAGAAGTCAGCTGTTGAGAGCAGGTGGGGAGGCAACAAAGCAACACATCTAAGGACACTGAACATTTAAAATAGTGATAACACCAAACAGGGAAGAGACTTGATCAAGGATACATTCTGGTATTTTGGATAATGCTGAGCTTCCAGATCAGATTGGTGGTCTTACATTTACAGTGACACAAATCCACCAATTTTGGTGATTTTATACAACAAAACTCAATTGTACAAGTGCATCTGCAGAGAAGGTAATATTGGGGTTCACCCAGGGTTGGTGTTTGCCTGGGCTAGAATTCTAGTGGGATAGTGAAGTAAGGGAGATGAAGGAGGCATTGAAGCGTTGGGCCCTGAATATAAGCTACAGTGGGAGTAAAAAGAAGAGAAAACGATCCTGACAGAGTTGAGAACTAGATATCCTAGTGAACAGGGAAAACTGGTGTATTAGGAACTAAATGAATGAGCAAGCTGGAAGAGTAAGATATTTTAGTTAGAGAATGAAAGGTCTAAGATGATGATTTCAGGGATAGAAGAGTTCTGGGTAATGATGAATTCCAGAGTGGCCCTGCGAGTAGATGGTTGAACTGAAGAAGGTTATTTGAGGTGAAGAGTCAGGGTACTAAGATTTCAGATCATTGTTCTCCCCATGGATGTTGAAGATAGCTAGGATGGTGGAAGAAGTTAAGGGCATAGCAGTGAGCTATCTGCCAAAGTCTTCAATGAATGAGGGAGACTAACCAGGAGCTTGGTAATCCCCATTGATAAAGAATAGTGTAGAATGAGTGAAAGGAGTAGAGGCGTGCAAAAAGAGTGGGAAAGTTGTATAAGAGCAGCAGTGAGGAACACAGAGTGCTCTGATCGAGGCCCCAAAGGGGATGGGCAGTTGGATAATGGACCGCCTTCCCTTGAAAGACCTATAGGGGTAGTGGAGTCCTCAGGAGAGAGCTGGTTTTCTCTTAAGGAGACAAGGCAACACTTAGAAAGAAGTTGATATTGTGGGGAGGTTTGTTAATAATTAAATATGAGTTTTAGAGGACACAGTGGAAACATTTTAATTTATGGAATAGAAGCAGCGTATTAGAGAAAATTGTTGGCAAGGAATCAATAAGCTTGTCATAGCCTCACTGCTTAATTTATAGTTTGCTGAAGATTAGTGAAATTGATTTCTACATTTGCTGAGATTGTCAATTAGCTAAGGGAAGTCATTCACATGCTCCTTGAATTCTAACAGGTTTGTTCATGTTAATAGCACAGAGGAAAAGTCAGAATATGTATATAATATTTAGAAGATTGATCATTTAAAAGCAGGAGCTGAGTTTGTATTATCTTATGCACTTTATGAATTACATTTATAAATCATATAAAAATCACCCCAGAAATCTGAAGACCAAGTCACCTATGTATGACTGATTAAAAAGGTTAATGGTGATTAAGATTTATTATGCTCATTGTCCCTGCTGCCATCTAATACCAAGTGGTAGGTTTTTATTCAAAAAGAAGACATTATACTGAATTTATTGTTTTACTAGACTAGGTATGATAAAGTAGATCTTAGAACATTTTAGGTCTGAGTTTTGTAGGATGAAATAACTATATATCTGGAAAGAGTATACTCTAGTGTAGCTGAGATTTGCACCCACAACCAAACTCATCCAGAAAACTGCCTCCTGAGATTGTATGAAGGAACTGAATGCAGTTTCTATTTCACATACAGACCTCTCAACTATTGACTGGAAGTGGAGTGTTTTCCCATCTAAAAAGAAGCGGGGAGGTTATGCTGTGCTGGCGTTAAAGATTCTTTCTTGGTCCTTCATTCCTCAGCTTGGCGCTCTCTCTGTTTGGTAGGAAATCTGCCCCCTGCAGGACGGTTTTCCTGGGTTCTGTCCTGGGGTAGGCCAGTGGGAAACATTGGCAGGAGATTGGAGCGCTGGAGGAAGAAACACAAGTGTTTCTCAGTATTTTTGAGTATTTCTCTACCTTTGGGGCATTCTGGCACTATTTGTTTCTTTGGCTTCACAACTCTTGGGCAGCCCTCTCACAAGTCCAGCTTCTGCTAGGACAGCTGAGACCCTCGGTTTCAGTAATCCATTCTCCTCTCCATTACCTCCAGCTTTCAAGGGTTATAGTTTACGTTCTTTCTAACCCCTGGTTGCCTCCCTGGTCCCTCTGCCCATCCTCATCCTGTATTAAATTACCTTTGTTTTAAATACTTAGAAAAGTTTCTCTTTTCCTCATTGGATCTCGACTGACATAAATGTCTAACTTACCAAGTTGTGGTAAGACTCAACGAGTATATATCAAGAAAATAGGGCAGTGACTGATAAGTGCTTAACAAATTTTTGAGTGGGAAAAGAAACTTTATAAAGCTGGTATGCATCATCCTTCTAAATGGCGCGCGCGCACACACACACACACACACACACACACACAGTAACGGGCATCTCAAAACAATGTACTGACCCAGTAAATAGCTGTAATCACTTTCCAAACTCCTGATAAATCATGAGGGTTAAAAAGAATTTTGAAAAGAATGGAGACAAAGATGGAGTGATTTGAATCATTTTGATAGCAGTTTGAAGAAAATAAGAATAATTCTCAACTCTGAAGTACTTTTTTGCCACAGTTATAAATAGCTCAAGTACTAGACATTTACATTTGATGCAAAGGATGCTTTTCTGAAGGCCACTTATAATTCAAAACTTATATAATTAGAGACTAAATTTTCAATAAGCTTGAATAAGTCTACAACTTGTTTTACTAGTGCAGGATGTCACAGCAATTGATTGGCTTCTTTCATGGTATTTGATCACACCTTCCTTCCAAAATCATCGATTTTGGTGTATTCCTGCACTAACACTAGCCCCACTATATAATCAATATTATACAGAATATTTTACACTTAAGGAAGATATTGAAGCATGATAACAGTGAATGAAAACAATGGCACAAAATTCTTGCACAATTCTGATGTAAGCAAACAAAATGCGACTTAACATGCTATGTGTGGAAGGAAGGCTGTGAATGGGTGTTTCTATTTTACAGGAATGACTCCTCCGTGTGGCAATAGCATACACATAGTTCACAATCTAGTTGGCTTGCCAGCTCTGAAATCTAAAAATCTTAATGAGCTTTTACAGATCAGACAGGTTTAAGCATTTTTCTTCTTCAAATTTTATACCTGAAGTGAGAATATAGTATTATGTCATTTAACACAATATTAAATTTGTGTAGTTTGTTTAACATAAAATGAGAACACAGTTCGCTGCAAAAAGTGTTAATGCTTAATAATCTGAAGTCGAGAGGCATATAAGTATGAAGAGGTTTTTAAAAATAGTTATGTAAGTATTCAAGAGAAGTTTAAAAGATTCTTTCTTTTAAGGTTTGAATAAAAATAGGATTCGATTAACAGTGTGAAAGTATCTCACATACACACGCACACACATCTTTGAATTTTGCATTCATTTATTATCTTTTTAAATTTAATAGTAAAAATAGCATTAAAATATTAATTGAAATGTTCTTTACTCCTGAAAATTTCTCTTTACCCTATAGCCTGTTTCCTACTAAAGCTAAAACATAAGACTTTGGTATCCACCCTCTTAGGGATAGGTTGTTACAGCTTAAGAACAGAAAAATCAGTCAATTCTTGGATTTTATTTTTTAAAAATAGGTTTATAGATGCAGGGGGAAAATAACAGTTTTCTTTCTTCTTCTTTTTTTTTAATTTTCCTTTTACTTACTGATTTTAGAGGGAGAGAGGAAGGGAGAGAAAGAGATAAATAAAACATCGATCTGTTGCTCCACCTATTCATGTACTCATTGGTTGATTCTTGCCTGTGCCCTGATAGGGGATTGAACCTGCAACTTGGAATATTGGGACAATGCTCCAACCAACTAGGCTACCTGGCCAGGGTCAAAATAATAGCTTTGAGAATAAAATACTTTTGAGTTTTAATAACCTGAGCATCTGAGCATTTGTATTGGCTTAAAAAGTCACAGCATTGAAGTGTTCAGAGAAACATGGTATGCCATGAACAACAGCTATAAAAAGATATTGCCCAAGACAGTTTTTCTTCTTCCAGACTAGATACAAATCTCGAGAACTGGGAGGAGGGGAGAATCTGAGGGAAGGAAAGAAGTGAATTCTAACCGTATTTCTCAGTAAGTGGGTCTGTTCCCTGCTCCCTGGGGTTGGAAGGGAGGGAATGGAAATTAAAGCCCCCAGATAGGTTTGGGTGTTCAAGAACAGTCTTATTTCAGGGGTGGGACTAAGAGAAACAGCAAGCTGTGAAGAGAAGCACTTCTGAAATGTGAGAACTCAGGGGAGGTGGAGTAGAGACAGCTCTGTGGCATGTCTAGGCAGAGGAGACTAGATAGCTCAGAAAGTTCTCTGCCTAGACATGCCACAGAGTGGCCACAGCTTTCTATGTATCCCACTATGAGGCCTGAAAGTAACTGGGACAATCTGGCACACAGAGACATTTTGGATATTTTAAGGAAGACATAGGCAATGTTCAGACCTCATGTCTGGAGACCCAGTACACGTCAATGTCTTATGCACTGTTTTTCCACAATTTTGGTACATGACTTACAATAAGAAAGACATTTTACATTGTGGCCTAGGACATACAAAATGTTGAAAAAACAATACTTGTAATGCTGGCTTATGTTTTCTTTTCTTTATTATTTTATTCTTTTATTTAGAAACCTGTAATGTGATCTACCGAAACGACGCCAGAGATTGAAACCTACAGCTAGAAAACATTCTCTGGCGGAAGCCAGTGAATACTGTATCTTGGCACCCTCCAACCCCTCTCCACCCATGGGACATATACAAAGGGGGCGGAGACCTACATATTAACTGAGATTAGGGCCTGATGAATTAGGTAAAGGTATGAAAAACGTGATTAAATTATATGCATGTCTGTACGTATGGAAGAGATGTTTGTATCCATTACAATATTCAGTGCTTACACTTAATAAAGAAATACATTGAAATTGAGTGGAAAATGCTAATATCTTGCCTTCCATAAATTGCTCATGAGTCTTTTGATCTATTTGGTATAATTGACATAATGCTACCCACATAATAGTAGCTTCTTGAATGCTAGGGGAAATACATGGTTGTAAATAATAACTTGAACATCAACTTTACCAATTCAAAGCTATCACAGAGTGATGAGTATGTCTTCAGGAGAGAGTGGGCAATGTTTTAAAATCCTTTCAGATCAGAGGGATATATTTTTTCTTGTGACATTGAAGGTAAGGTGAGAGAGAGAACATTTTGCCAATATTCAAGTAAGAGCTTGGAACAGATTCACCTGTACTGTAGACCTCAGAGTTCTATGTCATGTTAATCATTCTTTCCCATTAATAGATTTTCATTCTTTTCTTATACTTATGACATTCTTGTCTGTCACTCTCAATGATAATAATCTCTTGGCAGACATTGACTCAAATTCCACCAACAAAATTAGATTGTTGGCATTCTATAACATTAAATCACTTAATCTTATTGGCCTATAACTTAAAAAAAAAAAAGTCATGGTAGGTTCAAAAGTAAGTTTCTTAAGGACCCAGAAATATTGGCCTATGACAATAAGTCAAGTGAGAAGAAAATTCTTAATTTGTGTCTTAGACCACTGACTGTAATAACAAAAACACCATAGACTGTGTGGCATATAAACCCTAAAAAGGTATTTCTCATAGTTCTGGAAACTGGGAAGTACAAGGTCAAGGTACCAGCAGACTTGGTGTCTGATGAGAACCCGCTTCCTGGTTCACAGAAGGCCACCTTTTTTGCTGTATCCTCACATGGCAGAAGAAGGAAAGGAGCCCTCTAACATTTATTTTAGAACAGGACACTAATCTCATGTATGAGGGCTCCCCTGACATGACCTAATCACCACCCAAAGGCTCCATTTCTAAATACCATCATATTGGGTGTTAGGATTTAATGTACAAATGTGGGGGAAACACAAACATTCACTCTATAGCAATTTGTTAGTCAAGGAGAACAGTCATGTTGACACATCACAGGGAACAGTGTGACAAAGCCCGTCATGGTTAGAAAATAACAGAGACACAAACTGATGATAAGATTTCCTTCAAGTACAAACCTCAGCCAGCTCATGAGGTCCTGGGTAATGGCCTTTTGCTTTCTTTACGTCTGTTATCCGGGTGACCCAGACTCACTCTAGAGCTCTCGAGTCTCACTATTGATCTGAAAGGAATAAGGTCTTTGATGAAAAGACAATGGAATAGAACAGTTACACTTGTCCTGAGAGAACTTCCATTCTGTTTCTTATTACTTGTCACTTATTTTTCGTTGGGAAACCTTTACTTTTTAAGTAAACTATGTTACATGTTTATAAAGTATCTTGTCCTAACCAGGAAGTCACAAATTAAATTCCTCTAGGGGCCAGATGGAAAACAAATAAATGAATAAAACCTGGTGTAAGAGAGAGTAGAGGTGATTATGGAAAACTGAAAAAGTCTATTCTCTATCTAAAGACTACCAAACACACATTTTAAAAATCACTGTGTAGTCCTGAAAGAATTGCCCATAGCTGAATTCAGATTTGGTCTACCTGTTTGCTTTTAATCAAGAAATAAAGAACTCAGTTCATCTCAGAGCTGTGCAATGAAAATATGAATACAAATCTGACCACTCCAAACAAAATTCCGCTTAATCCTGCTAAGAGCCTAGGTCTCAAATCCCTTTCTAGTGGAAGGGACTTAAAGCAGACAGTAATGCAGGGCAATGGGCGGGGGCTATTTATGGTAGGGGTGGAGGTGGGTTGGATTGGGGTGGTGGTACAAAGTTACATCAGTTTCAACTGAGGTGTACATCCATTCAGTTCCCTTCCACCCCTAGATGGTGATGTGAACCACTGCAACCAAAACTAGACCTCCCTCCCCACATAAGAATGATTGCTATAACGAGCTGTTGTTACTGCTGATAGTATTTGTTACTACTTTGATGAGAGGAGAGTATAAACAAGATGAAAAACCATTGCCTTTGAAGGTCATCTACTGCAATAAGATTTTTACTGTTTTATATAAATCCTTTTTTCTAACTCTAATATCTAGTACCCAAGAGGGATCAGAAGGAAAACTGATCTTTTCTTGTAAAAGCACCATTTCCTTTCTCTCAAGTCAGTGTTTCCTCATTATTTCAGACATAGTTCTTAAGAAAATTCTTCAAAACATAAATCTGAAACATTTCTCTATAATGGGATCCCCCCTGCATGCCTCCCGCCCCCACCAGGTGAAGAGAAACACTTTTCTCAGGATGCTACAGATGTACATCAGATATATGCAAGTGTGTTTTGTTTTTTTTTCAAATGGGTACTATTTTAAGGCAACAGAATTTTCCAGAAACTAAAGAAAAGGTTCAAAATAGGTTTTCACTAATTGTACCCAGAGAGTAGAACAGGTGCAGCCATGACTCTGTGATTGTGCTTCACTTCACTGTGCCTCACAGATGTTGCATTTATTACAAATTGGTGGCAGGACTCTCCACTAGCAAAAAGATTATGATTCGCTTCACTGCAATGCTTATTTTATTGGGGTGATCTGGAACCAAACCTGCAATATCTCTGAGGTATCCTGTTTGTGTGTAATAAGATAGAAAAAAATGTTACTCTCCAGAATTCCAGGGGCTGGAAAGGACACACTGGCTTGACTGGGCTGCTAAACTAGAAATAAATACTTGAGATGGGGGAGGAGGCATTAAAATCTACATGTGGCCCTGGCCGGTTTGGCTCAGCAGTTAAAGCGTCGGCCTGCGGTCCGGAGAAACCCGGGTTCGTTTCCCGCTAAGGGCGCGTACCTCGGTTGCAGTTTGTGCCCGGCCCTGGTTGGTCGTGCGGGTGGCGGCCACTCGATGTGCCTCTTTCACGTCGATGTTTCTCTCTCTCTTCCTCTCTCTCCCTCCCACTCTGTGCAAAAAATGGAACAATGTCCTCCGGTGAGGATAAAAAAAAAAAAAAAATCTACATGTGGCAGAGGTGTGTGTGGGTCGGGGATAAATTTCTAGAGGAGTATGAGGTGGGAGGCAGTGAAATAAACACCTGCAACTCTTTAAAGCTACAAAGCTCCTATATTATCACAAGTATGGCTGGACCTTTTCAGTGGAAAACAGTTCCATGTTATGATTCTTAAAGTCGACTGCACAGTGCAATTTTTTTCTGTCTCTAATTATGATTATGTGGTTATGTCTGAAGTAGTTGGTATCCTTTATTCAGACAACTTTTCTCTTTAAAATATTTTTGCTCAGCTGCCACACTGAAACTTCCAAAGCATTTAAAAAATTGTGTCCTATTTATTTATTTATTTTATATTGTATTCATTTGTTTTTTAAATCCTCACCTGAGGATATGTTATTTTTTATTTAAATTTTTTTTTTTTTTTTTTTTTTTTTAGAGAGAGAGGAAAGGAGAGGGAGAGAGGAATAGAGAAACATCAGCGTAAGAGAGAAAGATTGATTGGTTGCCTCAACTGGGAATCTAACGTGCAACCTGGTATGTGTCCTGACTGGGAATCAAACCCACAAACCCTTCTGTGAATGAGACAATGCTGCAACCAACTGAGCCATACCAGCCAGGGCAATAATGCCCTGTTTAAAAAACATTTGGTGACTCTTGGTTGCATTACAAGAGAATGCAAACTTTTTTTTTTTTAAAGGAGGGAGGGGGAGAGAGATAGACACCGACTGGTTGCTTCCCACATGACCTCAACCAGGGCTGGGACCTGATTTCATGTACCAGTCAAGAGGTAGGTGCCCTTGACTGGAAGTAAACCCATGACTCTTTGGTCTGCGGGCTGATGCTCTCACTGCTGAGCCAAACTGGCCAGGGCAAGAATGCAAACTTCTTATCACAACATATACATGACCCTTCAAGACCTCCCAACATAGCTTTCTAGGTTTATCTCCCAGCATGCTCTCTTCCGACCTTTGTTTCAGTAATGAAGGGCTTGCTGACAGTTCCTGAAGGGGCCGTGCTTGGTCACAGTATTGTTTCTCTTTGTTCACACTATGTTTAATCACTCTAGGGCCAGAAATGATCTGTATGAAACCTTGAGTTACATTATGGAGGGCAAAGCAATATTGTATTAGGAAACAAAGACAGAGTCAAGTGCAGGTGACAGTGATATCTCTAAGTTTTTCATAGTTTAGTTATAAATGTTCACATAGTCTTTATTTTCAAATGATTAATAAAAGGTGTATTTGCCTTCAGTTCCTTGGATAAGACCTGGATGCTGCATTGGTTTCATTAAGTCATATAATGAAAAATCCGGTATCATAAATCCAGGTTGGAAATCAGACTTTCCACATTCCTATTAACAGTAGTGTCTTACTTTTTCTGTATAGCCATGGCAACCAGTTCTCTGCAACTTATTTGGGCATGGTTCACATAGGGCCTCTTCTGTAGAAAAACTGCAAGCAACTCGTTTACCTTAAAAAATAAACTGAGTAAAATGAGATTAGACAATATGAAACTATCAAATTGTGTTATGTAAATGCAAAATAAAATAAAGTATATTCTCTCTAAAGTGCCATTGGGTATTAAGAAGAGCCTAACGAGATTTACATGAATTCTCATAAATAAACCTCCTCAGGTTACCCGAGTCCTCAGAGCGGAGGCAAAGGACGGTGAACTTGCAGTCTTTGACATTTTATGAGATCATGGCTTTATGATTTTGCTTTTTCATACAGAAATTATTTAATATCACTCTTTATGAAATGATAGGAAATTTTAAAAGACTGTTGCCCCAGCCATTGCTATTCAGTACACAAATTTTATTTGACACAGCTGGATTTCACTGGTTTTAGATAAAGAGGGTCATTCTGAGGGCAACCTCATATAACCAAATTCATGCCAGGTTGTTGTCATTGAAAAATGATAGTAGTACTATTTCTCATTTAAAGGAAAACAATGGGTAAATTGTCATCCCACTCAAATGAGAAGTTCCGTATGATAAAAAATTGCAATGTGTAGCGGACTGCCTTTTATAAGGCAGTCAAGGTAAGGTCATTCAAGCATTTGAATACTGAGATTTTAAGACGGAAAACTGAAATAACCTTTTTGTCCCAACCAATAATTCAGACAATATAAATTATATAAAAATATATATAAACGTTTTTCAATGTTTTAAGGTTATGTTTAGATTTTTCTTTTTCTTTTTAGCTCCCCTGCTTCTTATTTTTTCTATTACCCACTGATTTCACCTGTATACATATAAATTGATGTGTAATATGTAGCTGGTGTATTAACTTTAGGACCAGACTTTGTTGTTGTTGTTGCTGTTGTAAGTAGTGGTGTGCTGGCAAATAGGTTAAATAATAGGCTTTGGTGGGGGTGGGGAGATATGCCTGATTTGTAGTATTTGCTGATTTCCAAGGTGTAACTACTTCCACTGTGGCTGATTTCAAATGATCAGTGACATCACTGAGGGCAGAGTTGGAAAGAGATGTGCAAAGCCTCACCACCATATTGTATTTCTGTTGTACAGGTACATTAGGCATAAATAATCATGAACTAGATAATAGTAAAATATAGCAAAATAATTAGGAGGTGATACTTTTTTTGAGTATTTATTACCTTTATTTTTAATAGAATCTATTTAATTTTAATATAATTTAATTTTGTCTACATAAGAAACATTCAAACTTGTGAAGAATTTTTGTGCGTTTATTTGAGCCAAACCTCAACGGACTGAGATAATGCTCTAGAAAATGGCAGTGTTGCACCTTATTTTATACATAACAATCAAAAGAGAAGACATCAGTGGGATACATAAAATCCATTGCTGATGGATTAAGGACATGGGTGAAAGCAAAGCAAGGAAACCTCTGGGATTGGATGAAAAGTATAATGATGGACACATACATCTTTTACATAGGTGGGTACAGGATAGTTAGCAGTCAACAATTAACATGATAACAATAACAATGAGAGAATTTATGGTCTGCACCCTGGTGCACTGGTTGTTCCCTGAGGGATCTGGAAAAAGGGAAGCGCCCCCACCAGTGTGGCTCAGTGGTTGGTCTTTGACCCGTGCTCAAAGAGGTTGCCAGTTCAATTCCCGGTCAGAGCACATGCCCAAATTGTGGGCCAAATCTCCAGTGGGGAGCATGCAGGAGGCAGCCAATCGATGTTCTCTCTCACATCGATGTTTCTCTCTCTCTCTCTTTCCTTTCCTCTCTCTAAAATCAATAAAGAAAAAAAATTTTTTTTAAAGGGAAGTTACCCTGACATTCCAAAGGAATGTTATAGATGCAAAAGACAATAGACAGGTTTAGTTAAGGTAAAGATTGACTTTTGTTAGGGAAGATTCTAGCCTAGGATATGACTACCTGCCATAAACTGTTTTTAGCTAAAAAGTTTTAATTTCAGATCATTCTTTGTGGTTACTTTAGGTCTTTGAGTTTGCAAAATTGCCACACAGGCCTTCCTGAGCTCGTCAAGTTGGCATGCTGCCTCTTTTTCATCCACAATTTTTAATAGTTGGTTATAATAACTGGCTCAAGAGAGTCTTGATAATTAAACAACCTACTTATATATCCTGGTCTGAGGCTGGATCCTGAACATGACTGATTATAGGTGATATACCATGGTGTAGAGTTTGATTCTCACTTTGAGTAATTAAGATTTGAGTGGTTAAGCTTTGAATACGTTTATAAACTTATCAGATCCTTTCAGAAACCAGAATGCAAAAAGTAAACCAAATGGATGAGAACTGCTCCCAATCTGTGGCTGAAACCTAAACCCTGCATGGTTTGATTCTCAGATGCACCCACCCCCCATCTGAGCACATCTGCAATTGACATGCATCTTATAATTGGGATATGTATTTTCTCATTATTGACTTTGCAGTGTTTTTCTAGGGGACACAAAATAATGGTGCATATTAACAAGTTATGGCATCTTGATGAAATATGGCACTTTAAAGTATGAGAAATTGCTGATTTGGCTGAGACATTGTTAGATTATCTTTCCTTATTGAAAAATGCAAGACAGTCCCTTCATATTCAGGGGTTGAGTATCTTAACATTAATTCAAAGTATCTACGTCCTGTGTTAATTGAAGCAAAAAAGTCCCAATCTATCAAATGAAGGAAGTTGACATTAAACTGTTCTAGCTCTTAAAGTCAAAACTATCATGTTCTGAGAAGAAAATATTTTTTTTCTACTCATTATATCTTCAATGTTAATGTCCGTTGTATAAAGAATGAAACGTGCTAATGTAAATCTTGTAGTAATTGGCTATATCCATCATGTGTTTTAACCATAAGCGGGTGATGATGCAGAAAAATCCTGTGGGTGACATCTGAAACATACTGAGCATTAAGACCCCCCAAAATAGAAAATTTCTGCCCTGGCTGGTTTGGCTCAGCAGTTAGAGCGTCGGCCTGCAGTCCAGAGACACCCGGGTTCGGTTCCTGCTAAGGGCATGTACCTCGGTTGCAGTTTTTCCCCGGCCCTGGTTGGGTTGTGCGGGTGGCAACCACTCGATATGTCCCTTACATGTCGATGTTTCTCTCTCTCTCTCCCTCCCACTCTATCTGAACAAAAAATAAAAAAATGTCCTCGGGTGAGGATAAAAAAAAAAATAGAAAATTTATTTCAGTTCACTTATGCTTTCAAGTCATTCCATCTTATGATTGTTGATGTATAATATGTAGCTAGTTGATTCCATGTTGATTCTATGTCAGGAAAGAGAAACAAATTGGGAGTTATATTTCTCTCTGCACATGGCCTTTTGTGGAAAATTAGTTCACCCATATCATCCTTGTATACCTTATGGAATAAAGCAAGAAAAGTGAAAGAATGGTGCTTCTTTTGTGGAGTTTAATTGTTAGTTCATGATTTATCTTTTAAAATAATTTTACTTTATAATTTTCTATTTCTAGTGAAAATATTTGAAAACCCCAAGAGTGATTTTCAACCTTTTTTTTTTTATCTCATGGCACACATAAACTAATTACTAAAATTCTGCAGCACACCAAAAAATATATATTTTTTGCTTATCTGATGAAAAGAGTAGGTATGATTCTGATTCATTCATACTGCCTATTGTGTTGGCTGCTGTCATTTTTTAAAAATTTGATGATTTGAGGAAAAAGATGTCTGTGCTCCTGACTAAATAAGCATTGCATGTTTTAAAAATTCTTGCGGCACACTGGTGGAAAATTGTTGAATTACAGAAAAGTATAAAAATAAAAATAAAAATAAAAGAATTCACAATAATTCTATCACTCAGAAACAATACTTTTCTGCAGAACCTTTTCTGAATATCTCTTATTTTCCCAGAAGAAAGTTCTTTTAAGTTACATCACTGTATTAAGAGAATGAACATTTAAAAGGCTATGTAAACTGCTTCCAGGAATCTGAACCAGTTTACACTTTTAACAATAGTTATGAATGCCTGTTTCACTGCATCCATGCTAACATCAGATATTATCTAATTTGCCAATTTAATAGAAAACAATGGTACCTCATTGGTTTAATTAAGTTGTGAGTATAGCACTTGAATAATAATACTTTTATTAAGATTGAGCTTCCCTGTGCATGTTAATTCGCTGTCTATATTTCTTTTGTGAATAGTTCGCTCGTATCTTTTATCTACTCTTATTTTAGAATATTTACGTTTTACATGGTGATATATAAAATATCTGTATGTAAAGAATAAAAACTCTTGCCATGTGTATATAAAATATTCTCAATTCAATTATTTTTTTAAAAAAATAGGTATTTAAAAAAATTATAAAAGTAATAATGCTCAAGGTGAAAAGTTTAGAAACTATGAAAAGTAGAGAGAAAAAATAAAAATAATAACAATCCCTCTTCTTAGATATAATTATTATTATGACAAAGGTTGGAACACCACTTCAAGTGGACAAATGGGCTGTAGGCCCAGGCATAGGTGGGTTCGTTATTTTTTAGCTGTGAAGTCTCTTTTGCCATAAAAAGCAAGAGATAAGCCTAGGCTGTATGGTTTGCGGAGACACTATCTCAAGAAAATAATGTACATAAATCCACTTGTAACCTGGGGGAACCAATCTACAAATAAATGGGATGGCGTCCAAAGATCTGGAGCATTTGCTCCCTTTCAAAGCTCCCCCTCACTCCAGCCAGCATGTGTTTGTAGTTCATTGCATTGCACCCATCCTGGCAGGCTGAGAGACGGCACGTGGATAACAGTGTGTGTGGTGATGACAGGGTGGAAGGTGGAGGTGAAAGAGGGTATAGAGGGGATAAATGGGGATGAAAAAAATTATTAAATTAAATGAAAAAAAATTTAGCAATTATATTTTTATATTACTCACTTCTGTCTTCTAATTCTCTATATGTCTGTTTTATCTCTTACTGGGTATTCTTAACTTTATCGTGTCTATTAATATTTTTATTTCACTGACTATATTTTTCTTTTCAAAAATATCTTTTTTTTTTATTTCCTTCTAATCTTGCTTTGTTTTTCCCTATTTTATCATAAATTCTTTTCTAAATGAAAGTTATTTCATATTCATTGTTTTGAGCAACCTGAGAATATATGTCAGCCTTTGTCAAACTGTTTCATAAAATTGTGTAGTGAGTTTCTCTTCCTGTGTTCTAATATTGTGCACAGTATTACTTTGTATAGAAAGTTTTGCTCTTCCCCTTCACACTTTTTCCTAGCCCTTATTGTCATTTTAGGGCTCCTGTCCCACGTGATAAGACATTTCAGATTTTGTCATAGAGTCAGTGGGTGGCTTGATTGATTTCCTGATCTTTATATTCTGTCTATGACCTCTTACTTTTCTGGTTTCACAGCTTGCTCGAAACTATAGCCACAGGTGGTAGCTGGTAGCAGTTTTCATTTAGCTACCTTTCTGATGATTCTGTTTACTGGGCACCTCTATTCCTGTCTTCACTCAGTGAACAGGCTGCAGGTCCTCTCTTTACATGGAGTTCTTTTTCACTCTCCGAAATGATAATGGCTCAACTTCGAGAAGTTGCTGCCTGCCAGAATTCAGTAGTTCCAAAGCCTCAGTTCTTTTTCTTTGTGTTTTTGTTCTGTTCCACTAGAAAAAGATGTTTATCTAGGTTTTGTGTCTGACTAGGCCTTTTTGCCTTTTGTATTAACACTCTATCATTTCTCTGTGTTTGGTATGCAGATGGTTTACTCAAGTGTGAACTTGTTCCATTCCGACTATGACTCTTACCTTTGCTTTAAAAGCCATTTTTAGACTGTTAGTGTTTACCTCCAGTATTTGGGTTGGTTATACATATATGCATTTGAGAGTAAAGTTATATTCTTTTCGGTGTAGGCATATACCAAATAACATATCACCCTGGTATGCTTGGTGCTTGCTGGACTCTCTCCTTGATTTGCTAAGGCTTTGATTTGTTTGTCCATTCCTATGTATCATAGATCTAGACTGCAAATACAAATCTTTCTTCTGGTTTAACAGTGACTTGGGGGGAGGAAGGGATGATTTCTGAACAGTTTGCTCTTCTGTTGTCTTTTTGTTAGTAATGCTTCCTACTTCTCCCTTACCAAATAAGTCAAAGGAAAGGAATTAATTTGGTTTAGTTAATGTGACTATCTTGGATGATCTGAGTCAGCTTCACTTAGGGAGAGTTTTGTTTTCAACAGCTGTCTCTCTGTTCAGCCAGTTGTAGCAGTGCAAGTCTATAGCTACAGTAATGGGAAGAAACCAGGTATAACCACACTTCACCGTTCAGCCAGGATGCCCTCCTTTTCATGCTGCTCTGAAAGGGTGTCCTGTAGAAGACATTTCAGCTGTGTTACCTCCTTGCCCTTCAGCCCCCCAGAAGGTGTGTTCTGCCTCAGACTGGTCTGCTATCTTGGAAACCTAGTGGTTCACCTGGTTTACACATTGCAACTACACTTAAAAAAAATTTTTTTTAATGGATTTTTAGAGAGAGAGAGAGAGAGATAGAAACATCCATGAGAGAGAACATCGATTGGCCGCCTCCTGCATGCCCCCCATCGGCGATTTGGCTCAGAATCTGGGCATGTGCCCTGGCCAGGAATTGAACTGGTGACCTCTTGGTGCATGGGTTGACACTCAACCACTGAGCAATACTGGCCAGGCCTACACTTTTTCTTTTAGAAAGGTTTTTTTCAACACTTTCTTTTCTGAGGTATAACTTATTGTCCTTTCCCATAATGCCTATTTTTTTTCAGGTTTACAAGGTCTCTTGTTTTCCTGCTTAAGCAGGTTCCTTTATGATGTTCCCCTGACACCATTTTATCTAGGATGAGTGCCGAGGAGTGCTAATGGGGTTGGGGTGGGGAGACCATCACATAACAACATCATTAACATTATTATTACAACAGCAGCAGAGTAAACCTTTGAGAGGTTTTGGCTGTGTTTCCTCTACATCACTTTTATCTCCTGTATGCGTTTCAATCTCCTTTTATCCTTACAATAGCTCTGAGTCAGGAAGTGGCAGCTCTGTTTTCTCCAGGCTACAGATGCAGGTTCTGCAGCTCACAGAGGGAAAGGGACTTGTTGAAATCACAGAGCAGGGACCTGTGCCCTTTGTTGTTCCAGCAATATCTGCTGAGATGTGAGCGCCTTTGTAAGAAGGTGGGCCGTACAATAGCACAGACATAATCTGAAATGGGTCATACTCCCATTTTCTGAGCCTGTTGTACCTATCTGCAAACAGACACATCTCTGAAAATAGGTAGGTACCTTTCTTTATCTCTGTGTTTCTATGCTCTGGGGTGAGTGCCTGGCTTTGATGGTAGCCTGGAGTGAGAGACAATGTACATTAACTATATTTCTGCCACTCTTCATTTTGTAGCATCTTCTTGTGTGGAGAATCTGTGAAAACAACTTTTGGTAGGTAAATATATACTCTTCTGATAAACCCACCTGTTCATCCACAACTATTTAACATAACTCAACAAATACCTTTGGTGAGAACTTAACATCTTTGAGAATTACTCTTTCTCTCTTCAAAAAGAGCTGATGATAAAAAAAAAAAAAAAAAAAAAAAGGAAAAAGAAATGGGCTATCAAGCCACGAAAAGACATGGAGGAACCTCAAATGCGTATTGCTAAGTGAGAGCTAATCTGCAAAGGCTACACACCATATGTATTCCAACTATGCAGCATCCTGGAAAAGGTGTGATAGTAACCAGGTCAGTAAATGCCAGGGACTCATGGGGAGAAGGAAGAGGGATGAACAGGTGGAGCACAGGGCATTTTTAGTGCAGTGAAACTATTCTGTATGATATGGTGATGGATGGATGACATTACACTTTTTTCAAAACCCACAGAACTTTATAGAACAAAGAGTGAGCACTAATGTAAATTATGGATTTCATGTAATAATATAACCATATCATTTATCAATTTTAACAAAGCCCCACACTAATGTAAAATGTTAATAATAGGTGAAGCTATATGTGTTTTGGTGAAGAGGAGGTATAAAGGAATCTTTGTATTCTCTACTCAATTTTTCTATAAACCTAAAACTACTCTGAAAATAGTCTGTTGATTAAAAAACAATAACAAGAACAACATGTGGTGTTCCTTGTGCCCTGCAAAGCATATGGAGACACTAGAAGTCCTAAGGGGCTCTCTTCAAAGGGCTTTGCATCCCTTAGGGGGAGAAACTACACACATACATCTCTATATATTTATAAAGTTTACAAAAGCTTTGTGTTAGAAATATCCTTTGTTCATTCTTCTCAACATTCTGAACAGTTTCCTTTTCTTCAATAAAAAGTATCTCTAATCTTGGTCTTAGCTCGAGGGTGAATTTTAAAGGGAATATAAAATTCAGTTTCTTCAAATATGAATTATTAGACTGAGAGAAGAATAAAAACTCTGAAATTATTTTCTTGCATTTAGCCCATAGGCATTTTAACACTCATAAATCATAAATAACTATAGTTAAACATCCAATTTTGCAGGGTTCAACTTTCATAGAAAAACTACAGTTTAAAAAGAAATTTTCCACCTCTGGGACATCTGTAGTTGGATTCCTTGGTATCCAAACTTCATACAGATGCAATAACTATAGTTATGCAAAAAGTAAGACTAATTTAAACATTTATATGAATGAAACTATAAGGAATTGAATGTTTTATAGCCAGATTGATATAAAACAATTTTTATCTGTACTAAGGACATTGTTGGCAGTAGAAAATAATTAATACTATAAAAGTTATGCCCGTCTGCCTTCTCCTTATTTCTGATGTGGTATTTAGTTTTCTTTTTACTTTTAATTCAAACCAGCAGGTAAACTTCTTTCGCAGCATAATGCCACATAAGATGATATTTGACATTAATCAACAAAGAGAAGGATGAAGTTTTCCTAGTAGAGCATTGTGCACACAAAGCCTTCAAAATTATAGATTATGTTGACCAAAAACCAGTGTGGGTTTACGAATGTAGGTGTAGGAATATTACGTATAGGGATCAAAAGTAACATCTGAGAAACTGCAACTGTTGATAATAAGCAAGGGCCAGAGCCCTGGAGTGGTTTTATTATTAAGCAATTTCATTGATTGACAGATATTGGCTAATCTTTGCTTATTGGAATTTGTTTTATAATTTTTGCAAGGCTATATAGTTATCCTTGACGGAGGTTGGGCAGACTGTGACTCATGGGCCAAATCTGGTCCACAGTCTGTTTTCCATATAGCCCATGACCTTTTCTTGTACTGCCCACAAACTAAGAGTAATTTTTACATTTTAAAGGGTTAAAAAATGCAACAGAGACCATTATGTTGCCCACAAAAACCCAAAATATTTTTATCTGGCTTTTTAACAGAAAAAGTTTGCCAGCCTCTGCCTCAGAAGACAGGGACTTGGAGGTCCAGTCCTTGTTTCCTATAACTAGATTAATTTAAATAGCTCTTATCTCCTTCTCTTTCCCCCAAACAGCTGGGACAATTTACTTGAAGCTTTTTATCTTCTCTATTGAAATACCTTGATTGTGTTCCTATGGCTTATATTATTAATGAAGTCTTTGAGTTGGTCCTGTAATTAATATTCCCTTCTCAACCCAAGTCCTAAACAAAATGTTAAGTAAGACAAAAGGGTGGTAGATGAAGGCCATTCATCACCTTCCTCACTGTTAATGGCTAACTTTAGGGGCATGGCTTTGTGAGGACCACTGGACCCTGCCTGCCCCTAAGCAGTGGGGTTCAGGGCAGGACTCTCCATGTGGAGGGCACAGGCCTGTGTGCACTGTAGGCAGCTCTCAGAGGAGGGTGGGGAGGAGAGAGCAGAGCTGCACGGAGCAGTCTCTTTCAGTTCTTAAATTTACTGATCACACAGGTCAGTCTTCCTCCAAAAAGAAGAAATGAGAAATCGAGGGGGTGGGGAGGGGTCAGGGTTTTAAATGCTATGAGAGCTTGGTTAACGTTGAAGAAGAACTCAGGAGTATGGAAGAAGTACTCCCTAAAATATTAATCTTCAAATCCAGAACGTGGCCTGCAAGGTACATCCTCTTCCCTCACCCCAGTCCACCTGTCCAGTTTCACCTCTCATTGCTCTCCTTCATTTTAGGTTATAACTGCATTAAATAGGATTTGCTAGGGCTGTTGGCTTCACCTTGACTCTTGAAATAACCCAAATTGGTGATGTCCCTTTGTAATCTGTATCCATCGTTTGAATAAAATCCCAGTTCAGATCTGCCCTCTTTCAGGGACTCTTTGCTGTCTAATCTGCACAATGGTTTGCTTTGTTCTCTATTGTCTATTGTGCATCGTTCCATTGTCTACATTTTCATTTTACTATGGTGGCATATTTTAGTAATGAGTTCATGCATTAAAGATTAGTGGTTTTATAGCCACCATTTATTAGTATTTATATGCTAGGCATGATGCTGAGTGCCTTTTATACATACTCTCATTAAATCTTCACAGTAGTCCTAATGAAATAGATCACACGTAGGACACACACTTTTAAATACAACACGCTGAGCAAAAAATGAGGACTTTTATTTAATAAGGTCATGGATCAGTTTCCTAAGAGGTTTATATATATATTTATTTTTCTTAATAAATTTCAAGGTTCCCAAGGGAAGGGGTAGTAGCTGTTTCTGTTGGGGTTTTCATTGCATTTAGAAAGTTAGATTTTCAACATATTTTTTTTTTAATCTTCAGTATGATAAAATTAATAAAAGGAATAAAATCAAAATTAATTATTTTTAATATGTTCTACAAACCAGATGGGAATTACTGATGTGGCAGAGGAAAGAAATAAACCTTGAAAATACAATCAGCAAAAGCTGTGTAGATTTTTCTTTTTAAATTTGTTAATGTCCAAATGTCAAAGATATGTAAATATAGAAAGTATGATAAAATGATCCCTCATAATCTGCCACTAAGGTTCAAATATTACCAACTCATGGTAAATTTTGTACCCCATCCACCCCAGATTAATTTGAAGGAAATTTTAGACATCATATTAATTTATCTGTGAATATTTCAGTATATTTTTGTGAAAGATGAGGGCTCTTTTAAAAAACAAAATGACAATTATATTATCTTCCAAAAATTTAAAAATTATTTTATGTAATCGAATATCTAATTACTGATAAAATTTCTCCAGATGCATCCAATTTATTTTAAAGTTAGCCTGAATCAGAATCTGAAGGTCAGTATTGACTAATTGGCTGACATATTGCTTAAGTCTTTTAGTTTATAGTTTCCTTCTCTAGATCTTTTTCTTCCTCCTTGCAATTTACCTTTTTAAAAGCTGGGCCATATGACTTTGGTGGATTTGCATAGTGTGGACTTCATTGATTTCATCACATAGTCTCTTTGTTCCTTGTATTCCTGCAGATTGATTGTTATATCTTGAGAGGCTTGATTAAATTCAAATATTTTATGAAGAAAATTTAAGTGGTATTAAGTACTGCTATTAAGATTTTTTACTTATCTCTTTTGTGATGTTACAGCCAATGGTAATCATTGTCTAAATCACTTACTAATTAGGGATTGTAAAATGGTGGTATTCTAATTTATCAACCCTTTTTTATTTATCTGCTGGTATACTTCTGTAAAGAGAAATAGCACTGCATTAACTACAAGGCTACTCTGAAATATATTTCTCTTCTCTGAGTTAAATAGTTAATGCACTCTTTGACTTAATATTTTTCAAAATAATGAATCACTTCTCCGACAGCCTTCAAAGATGGCCAACACAATATTTTTTTGAGAATCTTTATCAACTTGTAAATTGAAATATATTTGTGTTTTGATTTGTTACAATATTATTCTTGATGTTCAAATTTTCTTATCTTTGGCCATTGGGACCTTCTTCAAGTTGGTTCCTGAGTCCTTTTAGTAGGAATTTGCTTGGTTTCTAGTATGACAAGATTTTCCAGACTAGTCTTGAACATTTCTTATGAGACTTAGAATTAATCTTCTCTTCCAAGAGCCCTGGTTTCTTTTTATGAAAAATAATATCGAGACCACAACATGGGTGATGGAGTATTAGTTACTACAGGGTTGATCACTAGTCATTGTGTGTAGGCTTATTCAGATAGTCAAACTGGGAAATTTGTTTCTTTGAAAGATAAAAAAAATTTGAGTATGTACCGATACTTCAAATTCAAACATAGGACTACAGAGTTTGTATGTTACTTCACTGAAGTTAATCTGTATCTCTCTTTTCTTATGTCCAAAACCTCATTCTGTAAAACACCAGCATACTCATTTTCTTTCCAAGTCACAGACAACAGTCTTAAAATAATGTAAACACCACCATCTATATTATGATTCTTGGAATTGGTTTAAGGTTTTTTTTATTAATTTATTTTTGTTACAGATGTTTCTCCTTTTTAACCCATTGACACCCTTCTCTTCATTTCCCCCACCCTGTCCCCAGCTTTGTTGTCTGTGTCCATCGGTTATGTGTACATGCATTTAAGTTATTTGGTTTATCTCTCCCCCCCAACCCCCTCTTCTGAGGGTTGTCAGTCTGTACCCTACTTCTACGTCTCTGGGTCTACCCTGTTCCTCAGACTGTTATGTTCATTATATTCCACTAATAAGTGAGATCAAGTGATATTTGTCTTTCTCTACTTGGCTTGTTTCGCTTACGATAATACTTTCTAGGTCCCTCCATGTCATCTCAAAGGATAAGAGATCTTTTTTTCTTACAGCTCATAGTACTGAACTGTGTATATGTCCTACAGTTTTTTAATCTATTCATCTACTAATGGGCACTTGGGTTGTTTCCAGATCTTAGCTATTGTAAACAGTGCTGCTATGAACATGAGGGTACATATGTTCTTTCTGATTGGTGATTCAGGTTTTTTTAGGGTATATTCCTAGAGGTGGGACCACTGGGTCAAATGGCAAAAAATTCAATTTTGAATTTTTTTAGGCTACACCATAGTGTTTTCCATAGTGGCTGCACCAGTCTGCATTCCCACCAGCAGTGTACTGGGGTCCCCTTTTCTCCACACCCTCGCCAACACTTGTTGTTTGATGATTTGTTGATGGCGGCTATTCTGACAGGGGTGAGGTGATACCTCATAGTTGTTTTAATTTGCATCTCTCTCGTGGTTAGTGATGTTGAGCATTTCTTCATATGTCTCTTGGACATTTGTATGTCCTGTTTGGAGGGGTGTCTATTTAGCTCCTCTGCCCATTTAAAAAAAAAAAAATTTATCCTCACCCGAGGACATTTTTGCCTTTATCCTCAGACAGAGCTGGAGAGAGAAAGGGAGGAAGAGAAAGAGAAAGAAACATCAATGTGAGAGAGACACATTGAGTGGTCAACACCCACAGGACCCCAATGGGGGCCAGAAATAAATTGCAACTGAGGTATGTGCCCTTAGCGGGAACCGAACTCCGGAATTTCTGGTCCGTGGGTCGATGCTCTAACCACAGAGAAAAACTGCCCAGGGCTCTGCTCATTTTTAAATTGGGTTCTTTGTCTTCCTTTTGTTGAGTTGTATGAGCACTCTATATTTTTTAAAATTAACCTCTTATCTGATGTATCATTGGCAATTATGCTCTCCCATACAGTGGGTTGCCTTTTCACTTTGATGGTTGTTGTTTTTTGCTGTGCAGAAGCTTTTGAGTTTGATGTAGTCCCATGTGTTCATTTTTTCCTTTGTTACTATTGCCTTAGGTGATGTATCAGTAAAAATTCTACTGCGTATGATGTCTGAAATTTTGTTGCCTATATTTTCTTCTAGGATTTTTATGGATTCATGGGTCATATTTAAGTCATTTATCCATTTTGAGTTTATTCTTGTGTATGGTGTAAGTTGATGGTCTAGTTTCATTTTTTGCATGTAGCTGTCCAATTTTTCCAACACCATTTATTAAAGAGGCTGTCTTTACTCCATTGTATGCTCTTGCTACCTTTGTCAAATATTAATTGAGCATATTGTCTTGGGTTCATTTCTGGGTTCTCTGTTCTGTTCCACTGGTCTATATGCCTGTTCTTGTGCCAGTACCAGGCTGTTTTGATGACAGTGGCTTTGTAGTATAACCTGATATCTGGTACTGTTATCCCACCTACTTTGTCCTTATTTTTCAAGATTACTGTGGCTATTCAGGGTCTTTTTTGGTTCCATACGAACTTTTAAAGCATTTGTTCTAGTTCTGTGAAGTATATCGTTGGTATTTTGATAGGATTTCACTGAATCTATAGATTGCTTTGGGTAATATAGACATTTTAATGATGTTAATTTGTCCAATCCATGAACAAGTTATGTGCTTCCACTTTTTCATATCTTCCTCTATTTCTTCTCTCAATGTCCTATAGTTTTCTGAAAATAGGTCTTTTATTTCTTTGGATGGCTTTTTTAGTTTTTCTTTTGTGAGTTCATCATTGGTGTATAGGAATGACGCTGATTTCTTGACATTAATTTTGTATCCTGCTACTTTGCCAAATTCATTTATTTAACTCTAGTAGATTTTTGATGGAATCTCTAGGGTTTTCTATGTATAATATCATGTCATCTGTGAATAATGACAGTTTCACATCCTCTCCAATTTTGATCCCTTTTATATTTTCTTCCTGTCTGATTGCTGTGCCTGAGATTTCCAGTACTATGTTAAATAAGAGTGATGAAAGTGGGCATCCCTGTCTTTTTCCTGTTTTTAGGGAATTTACTTTCAGTTTTTGCCCATGGAATATGATGTTGTTTGTAAGTCTTTCATATATGGCCTTTATTATGTCAAGATATGATCCCTCTTTTCCCACACTGCTGAGCATTTTTATCAGAAATGGGTGCTGGATTTTGTTGAAAGCTTTTTTTTAGCTTCTATTGATATGATCATGTGGTTTTTATCTTTTATTTTGTTTATGTGGTGTATCACATTTATCGATTTGTGAATATTGTACTAGCCTTGAATCTCTGGGATGAATCCCACTTGGTCATGGTAAATACTTTTTTTTGATGTATTACTGGATCCAATTTGGTAGTATTTTGTTCAGGATTTGGCATCTATGTTCATCAGGGATATTGGCCTGTAGTTTTCTTTTTTTGTAGTGTCTTTTTCTGGTTTTGGAATTAGAATTATGCTGCCCTCATAGAGTGAGTTTGGAAGACTTCCTTCTTTTTGAATTTTTAGAAATAATTTCAGGAGTATGGGTGTTAGTTCTTTGAATGTTCGGTAAAACTCACCAGTGAAGCCATCCGGGCCTGGGCTTTTGTTTGCTGGGAGAGTATTGATTACCTCTTCAATTTCCTTTGTTGTTATTGGTCTGTTCAAGTGTTTTCTCTCTTCTTGGTCCAGTTTTGGGAAACTATGTATTTTTAGAAATTGGTCCATTTCTCTTAGATTGTCAAATTTATTGCCATGTAATTGTTCATAGTATTTGTTAATGATCCTTTGTATTTCTGTGGTGTCAGTTATTTCTCCTCTTTCTTTTCTAATTTTGTGTATTTGGATTCTCTCTTTGTTTCTTGGTGAGTCTAGCTAAGGGTCCATCAATGTTTATCTTTTCGAAAAACCAGCTCTTTGTTTCATTGATCCTTTGAATTGTTTTTTGGTCTCTATGTCATTTATTTCTGCTCTGATTTTTACTATTTTCTTCCTTCTACTTGCTCTGGGGTTATTTTTCTGTTTGCTTTCTAGTTCTTTAAGTTGTGAGGTTAGATCGTCTATTAGAATTTTTTTTGTTTTTGTTTCTTGAGGTAAGTCTGTAGTGCTATGAACTTCCTTCTCAGAACAGCTTTTGCTGCATCCCATTGATTTTGTGTTTTGGGTGTTCATTTTCCTTGGTTTCCAGGAAGTTTTTAATTTCTTCCTTGATATCCTTGGTAACACATTCATTGTTTAATAACATGCTATTTAACCTCCATGTGTTCTAATGTCTTTGTATGTTCTTGCTGCAATTGATTTCTAGTTTCATGCCATTGTGATCTGAGAAGATGCTTGATATGATTTCAGTCTTCTTGAACTTGTAGAGACTTAGTTTATGTCCTATCATGTGGTCTATCTTTGAGAATGTCCCAAGTGCACTTGAGAAGAATATGAATTCTATACTTTTGGGGTGTAATTCTCTGTATATATCTATGAAATCCATTTGGTCTAGTGCTTCATTTAGAGTCTCTATTTTCTTGTTAAGTTTTAGTCTAGAGGCTCTATCCAGTGATGTCAGCGGGGTTTGAAGTCCCCATCTATAATTGTATTGCTGTTGATTTCTCCTTTGAAGTCCTCCAGAAGATTTATATATGTTGGTGCTCCTATATTGGGTGCATATATGTTCATCAAAGTTATATCTTCCTGTTGGATAGATCCTTTCAATATTATGTAGTGGCCTTCTGTATCTCTAGTTATGGCCTTCGTTTTGAAATCTATTTTATCAGATATGAGTAATGCCAGCCCAGCCTATTTTTTCTTTTTGTTTGCTTTTAAGATTTTTTTGGTCTGGGAAGCTCTTTATTTGACCTTCTATTTTGAATAATAGCCTTGCTGGATAGAGTAGTCTTGGATTCAGATCCTTGTTTTTCATGACCTTGTTTACTTCATGCCACTGCCTTCTGGCCTGTAGTGTTTCTGTTGAGAAGTCAGCTGAGAGCCTTATGCGGGTTTCTTTGTAGGTGACCTGTTGCTTATCTCTTGCTGCCTTTATGGTTCTCTCTTTGTCTTTAATTTTTGGCATTTTAATTACTATGTGTCTTGGTGTGGGCCTGTTTGGGTTTCTTACTTGGGGCTCTCTGTGCTTCTTGAAATTGAATGCCTTCTTCCTTCACCAAATTAAGGACGTTTTCTGTCACTATTTCTTGAAATATATTCTCTAAGCTCATTTTCTGCTTCTTTGGGGACTCCTATGATACAAATATTATTACGTTTCCAGTTGTGTCACAGTTCTCTTAAGCTGTCTTCTTGTTTTTTAATTGTTTTTTTTTTTTGTTTGTTTGTTTTCTGATTGGTTTATTTTGTCTGCCCTGTCTTCTAATTCACTGATTCGGTCCTCAGCTTCCTCTACTCTGTTGTTTAGTCCTTCCAATGTGTTCTTTATTTCCTTTTTTCTTTCTTTCTTTCTTTCTTTCTTTCTTTCTTTCTTTCTTTCTTTCTTTCTTTCTTTCTTTCTTTCGTTCAGATAGAGTGGGGAGGGAGAGAGAGAGAAACATTGATGCGAAAGGGACACATCGAGTGGCTGCCACCTGCACAACCCAACCAGGGCCAAGGACAAACCACAACCGACTTACGTGCCCTTAGCAGGAACTGAACCAGGTCTCTCTGGATCGCAGGCCGACACTCTACCACTGCGTCAAACTGGCCATGGCTGTTCTTTATTTCTGATATGTTAGTCTTGATTTCTTCTTGGTGGTTTTTCATTTCCAATTGGTTTATTTTCAATGTTTCTATGTTGTTACTTATGGTGTTGAGTAACTTCTGTGTTGTTACTCATGCTGTTTAGCTTCCTCAAAATCATGACTCTGAATTCTAGCTCTGTTAACTTGTTTAACTGCACTTCATTGAACTCATCTTTGGTAGAGGTCTCTTGTTCTTTCATTTGGGATTTGTTTGTTTCACCATTTTGGCTATCTCGGTGAGTTTTGGAGCCTGCCAAATTTTCCCTGTGGGTGTTGGTGTTCTGCTGTTTGTGGCTCCCTCTACTGGGTTTGGATGAGCATGGGAAGACCCACGTTAAACACTACTGTCTCATCTTACTTTCCTGGTTAGAGTTGCAAGCCCAGGAATAGTTCAGTTATCTTCTAGCTCTTTGCTTAGAGCCTATTAGTTGCCGTTACTTGAAGAGCCTTGGGTTCTCAGCTGAATGAAAAACTCCCTCAGGTGTTCAGAGTAAGGGGATTTCCTGAGGGTGGGGCAGATGCTTATTGTTAATAAGCCTCAATTTGCCTTTCAATTGCCCACCTGGGTGGGGTTGAATCTCCGCAGGAGGGGCTGCCACTTCTTTCCAGAGCCCTGGGCAGGAGTAAGATGACCACTGTCCTGTATGGCTGCAACTCAGCAAATCCTCCTGTGCACCCTCCAAATCCTGTCCCCACACAGTTCCAGTTCAGTCTGCTCTCCTTCTGCTGGAGTTTGAGTTGAGTGGCTGTGGCTATTTTAGCTCTTTGTCCTGGCTGTGGAGTGGGCTTGCGAGTTTAACCCCGAAAGTGCTGCTCACAGCTAAGACTGCTGCTGTTCATGGGCTCCTAGCCTCCTTCTCGAGCCTTTGCAATTCTACCAGGATTGATTCAGTGTCCCTAGTTATATGGTCTTTGCAAGCTGCTTTTCTGTTGCTTCTACCCAACAATTTGTCTTTATTTTAGTTGTAATTCCAGTTTGTTCCTGGGAGATGGTCTATGTAGCTTCCATTAACTCCACTGCCATTTTGGAATCTCCTTTTTTTTCTTAATAGTTCTTTCTGTCTGTAAAGAAAATGTTTCTCCTAATGTACAATGAAATAATTCTTTCTATGTAGTTATACCATCAACTCGAGTTAAATTTATTTGTTTTAAATTTTAAGAAACTATTTTTTATTGTTAAATTGATTTAGTTTTATAATTATATATAATGTTTATATGGCTCCAATGTCAATTATACCAAAGCAAGATATATTCAAGAAGATATAGCTTCTATCGTAGTGTCTCCCACCTGTTTTTACCTCCTTTATAAGTAATCACCAAACTCTTATGGCTTTTCCTTCCTTTTTATTTAATCCTTCCATTTGTAGGTAAGTGTGTGTGTATGTGTTTATATCGCTTTTTACTTAGATAAATAGAATAATTTATATCCCTTTCTCTTCCTTGCTTTTTTTTTTTTTTTTTACTGTGCAGTAGAAACTGGGAATCACTGCATAGGAAGATCAAAAGATTCTTCATTCCTCACAGCTCTACAGTGCTCCACATTGGGAATATGCAACAGTCTATTCAGTCGATCTGTTATTAATGGGCATATTTTCACTTACTTTTTGCTATTGTAAACAATACTGCCATAGATAGTCTTGTAAAAACTCTTTTTACATTTTTCCCTGAGGAATTTTGGGTGTAGATTCCTGGAAAGCGGGTGCTGGGTCAAAGGCTAAATGAAATTGTATTTAAAAAATTTACTTATTTATTTTTAGAGGCTGAGAGAAAAGGAGAGGTAGAAAGAGAGATAGAAACATCAATGAGGGAGAACATCAATTGGCCTCCTCATGCATGCCCCTCACTGGGGGGTTTGGCCCACAACCTTGGCATGTGCCTAGACCGGGAATCGAACCAGCAACCTCTTGCTGCATGGGTTGATGTTCAACCACTGAGCCACACCAGCTGGGTGCAATTGTATTTTTTATTGATAGTGTCAAATTCCTCTCCAGAGGGATTGATATATTTTGCATTGCTATCAGCGATATAAGTTCCTGCCTATTTCCCACTGCCTTGCTAACAATATACATTGTCAGGTTTTGGGTTTTTGCTGAAATTGTACCTTATTTAGTTTTCAAATTAGATTCTCATTATGAGAGATTATCTTTTCAAATGAATAAGGGCCATGAGAATTTCTCTTTGGTTGAACTATCTTTTCATGTCGCTATCCCATTATTTTTTTCTTTTAGGGTTAATTTTTCTTTTTTTATTATTTAGAAGCTTTCTCTAAATTTAGGAGACTAAACTTTTATGATATAATTTGCAAATGTATTTTCTGGCTTAGGTTGTTGAATGTTTTGTGCCATAAAAATATTTTTATGAAATGTATCTATCTTTTACTTATATGAATGAATGTTGTGTCATAGGGAAATTTTCTCTTTATTACTTCAGGCAATAAAGCTATTCACCCATGCTTTCTTGAGTGCTCTTATATGTTTTTACACTTTAAGTCTCTGATGAGATTTAGGATATTGTATAGTTGAAGAATGAATCAAATTTTATACTTATAGCTCTAATGATCACAATAGACTTTATTTAAAAGTCCATCATTTTGTACTGATTTTTTTTTGGCCACTTTTTCTTATACACTAAATTTTCATAAGCAATTAAATCTATGTCTAGATTTTGTTCTATTTCTATTCTAACATCAATAACACACTTATTTTAATAGTGAGACTCTCTGATCTATATTAATATCTGGTTTTGTTAGGCCTCCTTCAGTGTTCTTTTTCAGGGATATTCTGACTAATCTTGCTTGTTTTCATTTCTCTTGTTGTACTTAAAAAAAAAAAAAAAAAACTAGCTCCATGAAGAAAATGGTATTTTTATTGAAATTGTGTTTTATTTACAAAATAACAGGGAAAAATTTCACCTTTATCATGTTGGGTCTTCCTATACAAGAATGTTGTATGTATTTTCATTTGTTCAAGTCTAGTTTTGTCTTTTATAGTTTACTTCATAGGTTTTAGACATTTCTTGCTAAATTTTATGCCTAGGTCTGCTCTCTTTCTCTTCCCTCCTGCTTTTGTAAATGAAACATTTTCTGTTATATTTTCCAAGTTGTGAGTATATGAAAGAATGCTATTGATTTTTGCATGTTTGATTTTTATCACTTACTATTGTCTAAATTCTCTTATGTTTTTGGTAATTTTCCATCACTTCTGGAGTTGTGCCAGATATATAAGTATAATATGCAAATAAAGAGGTGTTACTTCTTCCTTTTCAGTTCCCATGTATCAAGGTTTGGAAAGCATCTTTTACAATTCTTTCATTTAAATATGATTTTGAAAAAAGCATTCTTTTGCATTTGGCTGTTCAGTTTTCTTTATTAAAGAGGCTATCCTTTCTGCAGTGTATATTCTTGGTAGGTTGAGCGTGATGGATTGGAAATTTCATTGCTGGTAAGTGACCAAATTGGGTGTACATTTCTGATCTTCTGATATTTTTTTTCACTTTGGTGTTTTTTCATTTACTTTTTATTTTTCCTCAATTATTTTATTTTATTTTATTAAATTTATTTAAACAAAAAACAAAAACAGTTCACCCATTCCTCCCAACTCTCAAACCCCACCTTTGGCAACCACCAATCTGCTTTCTGTATCTATGAGGTTAATTATATGTATATGTATATGTATATGTATATGTATATGTATATGTATACATATATATGTGTATATATAAATACACACACACACACACACACATATGTATAACATTCCACAAACAAAAGAGATCATATGATCATATGGTATTTGTATTTCTCTGTGTCTTATTTCACTTAGCATAATGCCCTGGAGGTCCACCCATGTTGTCACAATTGGTATGATTTCATTTTCTTTTTTATGACTGAAAAATCTTTGCGTGCACGCACGCGTGTGTGTGTGTGTGTGAAAATTTCTTTATCCATTCATCTATCAATGGACATGTAGGCTGTTTCCATATCTTGGCTATTGTAAATAATGCTGCGGTGAACATGGAGGATGGAGAGATCTTTCCAAATTGATGTTTGGTTTTTTTTCAGTTAAATACCCAGAAGTGGAATTGCTAAATCATAGGATTCTATATTTAATTTTTAAAGGAACCTCCATACTGTTTTCCATAGTGGCTGTATCAAATTACATTTCACCAACAGTACACAAGGGTTCCCTTTTCTCTACATCTTTGCCAACACTTGTTATTTCTAATCTTTTAATAACAATTTAACAGGTGTGAGGTGATATGTCATTGTGGTTTTGACTTGCATTTCCCTAATGATTAATGATGTAGATCATCTTTTTATGAAACTGTTTGCTATCTGTACATTCTCTTTGGAGAAATGTCTCTTTAGATCTTTTGCCCATTATTTCCCCCCAAACATTGGAAGATTTTATTGTGGAGGTTCCCACCTGGGATCCCACCCTCTTAAATAAAAATCTGCATTAAAAAAGAAATGTATAAACCTTTGTACAGTAGCTACATGCTGGGCCACCAGGGCAGGAAGGGGGCATTTGCTGGATGGGCTGGAGGGATGGAGTCAGGGCCTTTGTCCACATCCCCCCTGAATGTGAGGGTGCGGTGAAATGCTCCGGAGGGACTATGAAATCTCCAGGCTAGGGGCAAGATGGCAGTGGGGGAATGGTGGGTAGCCATGGCTTTAGGTAAGGGACCACTGGCAATGCTTGGTGCCACAGTAGCAGGGAAGTTCATTGCTTGCATCCTCAGTGGGGAACGTGTAGTCATAAGTGAACTCCTCACTATGTAGAATAGGGCAAGGTGAAGATGACAATGTGTGTTTGGCCCTCCATGTGGATGACTTGAGAGAAGCAGCTAGGCTCACAGGAATTGTTGATGAAGCAAGCAGGATGGCCATGCATCGTGGCATCCACCACATCAAAGTCATCCATCTTCTGCGCACTTTTTAATTGCATTGTTAGTTTGCCATTGAGTTGTTTATATATTTTGGATATTATTAGATATATGATTTGCAAATATTCTCTTTCATTCAGTAGGTTGCCTTTTCTTTTTGTTGATGGTTTTCTTTGCTGTGCAAAAGTTTTTTAGTTTAATGTCATCCCATTTGTTTATTTTAGCTTTTGCTCATTTTTCTTTGGTTTTCAGATTGAAAAAAATCATCACCAAGACCTGTGTTAAGGAGTTTACAGCCTATGTTTTCTTCTAGGAGTTTTATGGTTTCAGGTCAAATCTTTAAACTACTTTATGTGTTTGTCATATATGGCCTTTATCATGTTGAGGTGTGTTCTCTCTATACCTGCTTTGTGGAGAGTTTTTAAAATCATAAATGAATGTTGAATTTTGTCATATGCTTTTTCTGCATTTATTGAGATGATGATATGATTTTATATTTCATTTTGTTAATGTAGTATATTACATTTACTAATTTGCAAATGTTGAACCATACTTGTATTTGTGGAATAAATTCCACTATTCATAGTGTATAATCCTTCTAATGTATTATTAAATTTGTTTTGATAATGTTTTGTTGAGGATTTTCGCATCTATGTTCATTAGGGATATTGGCCTGTAATTTTCTTGCACTTTAATCACTTCAGTATTTTTTCTGTTACAGTTTGATAATAAAGGAATAGATTGAGAGAAGATCAAAACAGGTGCAAAAACTCAAGATGTCTTCTACTTTAGGCCATGCCGGAGCTTGAGCTACACATAACTCACGTGTGCTCTAGAGTCTCACTATTGCAGAAATATAAAATATTGATATTGTGATAATTCTGAATCATTAAGAAAAAGGTTGATTTGGTATTGCATAGTCTGTTTACAAAGGTGGAGAAATACAGAATCCATTTTAGAAAGATTTCATTAAAATGTTACACTTGACAATTATACTTAAAGGAGAAAGATTTTTTTTTTTATTTTGTTTTATTTTATTTTTATTAATTTATTTTTGTTGCAGATATTTCTCCTTTTTTCCCCCATTAACACCCTCCTCCCTATCTCCCCCCATCCACAGCTTTTGGCCATGTCCATTGGTTATGCATACATGCATATAAGTTCTGTGGTTTATCTCTTCCCTACCCCTGCCCCCCACCTCTGAAGATTGTCAGTCTGTACCCTACTTCTATATCTCTGGGTCTATTTTGTTCATCAGTCTGTTTTGATCATTACATTCCACAAATAAATGAGCTTATGTGATATTTGTCTTTCTCTGCTTGGCTTGTTTCGCTTAAGATAATACTTTACAGGTCCCTCCATGTCATCTCAAAAGATAAGAGATCTTTCTTTCTTACAGCTGCATAGTACTCCATTGTGTATATGTACCACAGCCTTTTGATCCACTCATTTACTGATGGACACTTGGGTTGTTTCCAGATCTTAGCAACTCTAAATAGTGCTGCTATAAACATAGGGGTACATATATTCTTTCTGATTGGCATTTCAAGCTTCTTAGGGTATATTCCTAGAATTGGGATCACTGGGTCAAATGGAAGTTCAATTTTTAATTTTTTGAGGTAACACCATATTGTTTTCCATAGTGGCTACACCAGTCTGCATTCACACCAGCAATGTAATAGAGTCCCCTTTTCTCCACACCCTCAACAACACTTGTTTGATGATTTGTTGGTGGTAGCCATTCTGACAGGTGTGAGATGATACCTCATAGTTGTTTTAATTTGCATCTCTCTGATGATTAGTGATATTGAGCATTTCTTCATATGTCTCTTGGCCGTTTGTATATCCTGTTTGGAGAGGTGTCTATTTAGATCCTCTGCCCATTTATTAATTGGGTTCTTTGTCTTTTTTTGTTGAGTTGTATGAGTACTCTATATATTTTAGATATTAACCCCTTACCTGATGTATCATTGGCAATTATACCCTCCCCTATAGTGGGTTCCCTTTTCATTTTGATGTTTGTTCTTTGCTGTGCAGAAGCTTTTGAGTTTGATGTAGTCCCATGTGTTCATTTTCTCCTTTGTTTCTGTTGACTTAGGTGATGTATTAGTGAAAATTCTGCTGCGTATGATGTCTGAAATTTTGCCGTCTGCATTTCCTTTTAGGATTTTTATGGATTCATGAGTCATATTTAAATCATTTATCCATTTTGAGTTTATTCTTATGTTTGGTGTAAGTTGATGGTCTAGCTTAATTTTTTAGCATGTAGCTGTCCAATTTTCCCAACAACATTTATTGAAGAGGCTCTCATGACTCCACCGTATGCTCTTGCCACCTTTGTCAAATATTAATTGAGCATATTGTCTTGGGTCAATTTCTGGGTTCTCTGTTCTGTTTCATTGATCAATTTCTCTGTTCTTGTGCCAGTAACAGACTGTTTTGATTACAGTGGCTTTGTAGTATAACCTGATATCTGGTATTGTGATCCCTCCTGCTTTGTTCTTCTTTTTCAAGATTGTGTGGCCATTCGGGGTCTTTTTTGGTTCCATATAAACTTTTGGAGTATTTGTTCTAGTTCTGTAAAGTATATCGTTGGTATTTTGATGGGAATTGCATGGAATCTATAGATTGCTTTGGGTAGCATGAACATTTTAATGATGTTAATTCTTCAATCCATGATCATGGCATATGCTTCTACTTTTTAATATCTTCCTCTATTTTTTTTTTTTCAATGACTTGTAGTTTTCTGCGAAAAGATCCTTACTTCTTTAGTTAACTTCATTCCTAAGTATCCTAATTTTTTTGCCGCAATAGTAAATGGAATTGTTTTTTTAATTTCTCTTTCTGTGACTTCATCATTGATGTATAAGAATGACATCAGTTTCTTGACGTTGATTTTGTATCCTGCTACTTTGCCAAATTCATTCATTAAATTTATTAGATTTTTGATGAAGTCTTTAGGGGTTTCTATGTTTAATATCATGTCTGAAAATAATGACAATTTCACTTTCTTCTTTTCAATTTGGATCCCTTTTATTTGTTTCCATGTCTGATTACTGTGGCTAAGAATTCTAGTACTATATTAAATAAGAGTGGCGAAAGTGGGCATCCCTGTCTTGTTCCTGTTCTTAAGGAAAATGCTTTTTGTTTTTGCCCATTGAGTATTATGTTGACTGTGGGTTTTTTATATATGGGCTTTATTATATCGAGATATGATCCCTCTATTCCCACATTGCTTAGCATTTTTATCACAAATGGTACTGAATTTTGTCAAATGCTTTTTCAGGATCTATTCATAAGATCATATGGTTTTTATCTTTCATTTGTTTATGTGGTGTATCACATTTATTGATTTTTGAATATTGTACCATCCTTGCATCCCTTGGATGAATCCCACTTCATCATGGTGAATAATTTTTTTGATGTTTTGCTGGATCCGATTTGCTAATATTTTGTTAAGTGTTTGGCATTTGTGTTTATCAGGGATATTGGCCTGTAGTTTTCTTTCTTTGTAGTATCTTTATTCAGTTTTGAAATTAGGATTATGCTGGCCTCATAAAATGAGTTTGGAAGTCTTCCATCTTCTTGAATTTTTTGGAATAGTTTGAGGAGAATGGGTATTATATCTTCTTTGAATGTTCAGTAAAATTCCCCTGTGAAGCCATCTGGGCTTGTGCTTTTGTTTGCTGGGAGTTTCTTAATTACATCTTTAATTTCATTTGTTGTTATTGGTCTTTTCAAGTTTTCTATCTCTTCCCAGTTCAGTTTTGGGACACTGTGTGTTTCTAGAAATTTGTCCATATAGCCTAGATTGTCTAATTTGTTGGTGTGTAATTGTTCATAGTATGTTTCGATGATCCTTTGTATTTTTGTGGTGTCAGTTGTTACTTCTCTTTTGTTTATGGTTTTGTTATTTGGGTACTGTCTTTTTGTTTCTTAGTGACCCTGGCCAAAGTTTCATCAATCTTGTTTATCTTTTCAAACAACCAGGTTTTTGTTTCATTGATCTTTCAACTGTTTTTTTTTAGTCTCTATGTTGTTTATTTCTGTTCTGACCTTTACTATTTCTTTCCTTTTACTTACTCTGGGTTTTTCTTTTTGTTTAGTTTCTAGTTCTTTAAGTTGTAGGGTGAGAAAGTCAATTAAGAATTTTTCTTGTTTCTTGAGGTAGGCCTGTAGTGCTATGAACTTCCCTCACAGGACTGCTTTTGCTGTGTCCCATAGATTTTGTGGTGTTGTGTGTTTGTTTTCATTGGTTTCCAAAAAGTTTTTAATTTCTTCCTTGACCTCGTTGGTAACCCATTTGTTGTTTAATAACATGATATTTAGCCTCCTAGTGTTTGAACATTTCGTTGTTATTGAGTTCTAGTTTCATGCCATTGTGATCCAAGAAGATGATTCATATGATTTCAATCTTGAATATGTAGAGACTTACTTTGTGTCCTAACGTGTGGTCTATATTTGAGAATGTCTCATGTGCACTTGAAAATAATGTATATTCTGCAGTTTTAGGGTGAAATGTTCTGTAACTATTAATTAATTCCAACTGATCTAGTTTGTTGTTTAAGGACTCTATGTCCTTGTTCATTTTTTGTTTAGAGGATATATCACTGGTGTCAGTGAGGTGTTAAAGTCATCCACTCTAATTGTATTGCTATTGATCTCTCCCTTGAAGTCCTCCAGAAATGTGTCTAGCTGTTGGTCTTTTGGGGTTCACCTTGCTCGGGACTTTCTCTGTTTCCTGGTCTTATGTGACTTTTTCCTTCTCCAGTTTAGGGAAGTTTTCTGTCTTTATTTCTTCAAACAGGTTCTCTATTTTCTTCTCTGATTCTTCTCTTTCCAGTACCCCATAATGCGAATGTTGTTATGTTTTGTATTGCCACACAGCTACCTTAAACTCTCCTGTTTTTAAATTTTCCCCATTTGCTGCTCTATTTAGGTGTTTTTTTCCACCTTGTGTTCTAAGTCGCTGATTTGGTCTTCAGCTTCTTCTAATCTACTATTGAACCCTTCTAAGTTATTTTTCATAATGGCTATGCCATTCTTTGTTTCTTCTTGATTTTTTCTGCTTAATTTCTACCTCTTGTTTTAAGCTGAAATGGTTCCCAGTGAGCTCTTCATAATTCTCATTAAGTTGCTAGTAGTTCTCACCAAATTGTTTGAGCACCCTTAAAATCATTGCTTTGAATTCTTTATCTGACAAGTTGCTTTCTTCCAGTTCCTGTAGTTCCTTTTCTGGTGATTCCTCTGGTGTGTATCAACTAAGGCTGCTATGCCTCCCAGACTGTTTTGGTGTATGGCACCTCTTGCCTGCTGTTGGCCTTGGAGAATTGACACCTGGCGACTGGTATTGGTCTGTCATGCAGGTCTTGGCTCCCCAAGACTTGCTGCTGCTTGGGCTGGAGCATGATCCTGATCAGCCTTTGCTGCTGCTGCTGAGGATGGGTCTCCGCTGCCAATATGTGCTGCTGCTGCCTGGGGTGCATGGGTCCAGCTGGTGCACTGCTGGGGTGTTTGGGTCCTGCTGGTAATCTGCTGGTATGCGTGGGGTCCCGCTGGTATGCTATTGGGGTTTGTGGGTTCCACTGGCATGCTCAGGTTCTGCTGGTACACTGCTGAGGTTTGTGGGGTTCTCGTATGCTGCTGGGATGTTTGGGTTCCACTGATGCACTGCTGAGGTTCGTGGGTCTCGCTGGTACAGTCTGGTATATGTGGGTCCCGCTGGTATGCTTTGGGGTGCTTGGGTCCTGCTGGTGTGCTGCTGCCTGGTGGGGCTCAGCTCCTGATCAGTCACTGCTGGGGGTGAGTGTCAGCTCTGGGTTCACACTGCTACTGCTGCTGCTGTTGCCAGGGGGTGATCTCAGATTCCAGTCCTTTACTGCTGTTGTGGGTTGAGGATGCTCCGCTCCTGGGACTTTGATGCTGCTGTGGGGAGAGGCTCCACTCCAAATTAGCAGCTGCAGTTGTCAGGGGCAGGCCTAGGCTACCAGAGTCCTGCTGCTTAGGTTGGGGCACTGCTCCTGATCAGCCTCTGCTGATGCCCCTGGGAATGGGTTTCAGCTGTGAATCTGAGCTTCTAATGCCTAATAGGCGTGGGGCTCTACTCCCTCCCAGTCACTGTCGCTGTGGGGTGAGGTCCTGGGCTCCCAAACTGGTGCTAGTGCTGCTGGGGGTGTGTCTCAACTCCCGAACCTGGGAGAACCGCAAGGTGCCTCCCCTGCTTTTGGGGGTGGGGCTTCACTCCCACCCAGACACTACTGCTGTAGGGGAAGATGCTGGGCTCCAATGAGGTTTCTGCTGTGGGGGATGGTGCTCGGTTCCCAGCCAGTTTCAGCTACTGCAGCAGGCATGTTGATAGTGCCACTACTGTGCGCTGACCGCGTGACACAGCGAGGTCCCCTGGAACCATGGTGCAAGGTGCTCTGGTGGACACAGGTCACTCGGCCCTAGCTGCTCCCTGCTTCCTCCTCCCTGGGAAGACCAGGGACATTCAGGAGTAAAATTTTAATGGTTGAATATTTTACCTAATGTAAAATACTGTACCTTCTAAAGATATGGGTAAATTAGGCATAAGTCTATAATGTTCAATATTTGGTGTTCTCTGCTTATTTCATATGTTATCTCTCTAAGTTACCAGTTTTTATACAGCAGATATACCTATTATTTCTTATATTCATTTTATCATTTTACATAATACCTATTATTAAGTGGGTCTATAAATATATACAGGGGTTAGCAAAAGTAGGTTTACAGTTGTGAGTATACAACTTGTTTATTCTTGTATTATTATTTATTAATCATTGTATGTATTTGTATTACAACTGAAAACCTAATTTTTTCCTCCCCAGTATATTGAATAGTTAATTTTCTCAATATTTTTTTTCACACTGTATGCAGCAAGTCTGGAGTCAAAACTAGGGATAGAGTCAAGTTTCATAAATAATTCTGAAGAGAGTTGAAAGTAGTATAGAAGGTAGTACAGAAGGTATGTCAGTAATTATGACTGTAAGTTGAGAAAATGTTGTTTTAACCTGATGGCTATTTTGTATAATTCTGAGAGTGAATGACCTATGACCATTTAGTGTAAATGTAATTAATAATGTAAACAATAAATGGACAATTTAGAAGTAATTATTTGAAAAGATCAGGTGGTTTCTCAAAGTATATCTTTACAACTCAGTAATTCTTCAAATCAAAAGTTCAATGCATCTGAAAGAGTAGATGAGTTTAATCCAAAAAACCAAAACCAACCAACCCAAACCAAAACAAAACAAACAAACAAACAAACAAAACCACACAAAAAAAATGAACAACCCTCCAGACCCTACAAAAGATAGCAGAACCTGGCATTTGGAGTTCCCAGTTAATAAGCATATACCATGAATTGCTGTGGCTCTTGTCCACAGAGCTGCAGTGAGCGACAACTAGGAAGGCATTTCCTTCTTATCAGACCAGAGACAATAGGAGATGTAATTACAGCATTTGGTTCGCTGTCCATGGAAATGAATTTTTACTTAGTGCTGTGCAGAGAAGCCTATTGTGTTAATTTGGAAACTTTTAAACAATGTACTTGGGGAAAATTTTTTGGAAAGAAACAAAGGATTACTCTCCTTGAATGTGACCTGGGGGGTTATGGCTCTTGTAGGATTATCAGTCTCACTATTTTGTGCTCCCCTGGAAATGAGTATCTTCTTTGCTCACCTTCATTCTAACTGATCTTAAACATTTAAGTCTATAATTTTTTTCACTAAGAAATCTAAAGGAGAGGCACACATTTCTGCTGTCTTGTAATAATATATAATATCTATGTATATTTATATTTATGTTGACATATTTATAACTAAATTTATAATTTATGTTTATATGAAGTATAATATGTAAATGTACTCATACACATATTTTTCTATCAACAACACCTGAGGGCCTATAAAGAAGCATTTTGATTACCCACCTGTGGTGTTTTAGTAAATGTTGAACAGCAGGTTTGGGGAGAAAAATAAAACTCTGCCTTGTAGCACTTGCCTGCTTCCATGGCTAACCATGACCTAATTCAAGCTACCCATGTTCTTTGCTACTAAACATGGCATAGAGAAAAAGGTGCCGGCTCTGGGCACCTTGCATCCCTATTTTTCAGAGGGTAAAACTGAAGCATACTGAAGTGATGTGACTTGTTAAAAAATAATAGAACTCATATTTTAAAAAGTCCTACTTGAACCCAGGTTATTTTATTTCTACAAGTATCTTTCTATCCATTAACTTGTGTGATTTCCTCATACCATAAACTTTTAGAGTGGAAGGATAGTACCTTTATGTTCTTGGCATCTCACTTCCATCCTCGTATATACTTATTCTTTTAGAATAAGTATGTCCCATGCAATATTATAAACAAAATGCAATAATTGAGAAATACACTAAAAATGTTATCATTTTTCTGAAATTCAGATTGAACTGGGTTTCCTGCATTGTATCTGGCAACACTTGCTGTACCTAGCTTAAGCAGTGTTTAAATGAAAATGACAAAGGCTATCCCATGCTGAGGGAAGACGGTGAACAAAAACATATAGAGAGAACAATGCCTTGTGCTCATAAAACCCCAAGGAAACTCACACGGCAGAAGAGAAATCTGTATGAAAGCTCTGAGAACAGGAGCTGTGTCTTATTCATTGCAGAACCAGCCCAGTGCCTAATTACCGTGGAGTGGGTGATCATAAACATTGTTCAGTGTTGAAATGCACAGTTGCTCTGTAGCAGAGAGAAATGTCTGGGGCTGTGGAGTGAGGCCAGACTGTGGGGGCCTTGGAGCTGGGAGGTACGGTTTTGGAGGAGGTGGAGCAAGGATCAGGATTGAGTGGAATTGATCAGATCTCAAATAGCTAGTTTACCCAGTTCAAGTACAACCCTTAAAGCATTCACACTTTCACACCCAGAAAACATCTGCTTTTTCTATTACTTCAGTAATCTTTGCTCATCTTCCCAGAGAAAGAATTAGAAAAAAAAATTAAGTTTTTAGAATAACAAAAGGATATGAAAAATGGTAAGAACATTTTTACCTACAGTTGTAGGATCATTTCACAGTGTTCCTTCCAAAAGTGACTAATAAACAAGATGGATGAGCTTATTTTGTCTTAGGCTTTGGATTTGCTTGAAAAATTGGTGAAACCTTCCGAAGAAGAGAAATAGGACATGCACATACGATTCTGAGCCCAGCCCTGTGTGTCGGTCCCTCAGACTGTTTTCTGGCCCAGCTCCAGGCGTCTGATCCCTGGGAGTGGCAGGGATCAGAGAAAACATGACGGAGGTCTTGTGAGTGCTGAGTGCATTGTTGGGTGCCAGCAGAGCATGAGGCATGACCACAGCTTTGGCAGTGACTGGCAGCTGGCATTGGTGCCCAGGATACTCCTAGCAGCCTGGATATGGCAGTCCTGGGTGTCAGCAGAGGCAGTTCACTGTTTGGTGGCAGCAGCAGCAACATTTCAAGGCAGTATAACTACTGGTTTGGGTATCCACAAATAGAGGAAGCATCATTACAGTTTGCTGGACCTGAAGATGAGGAAAACGAAAAAGACACAGTCACCAGGGCAACAGCTAAAGGGACAATTCACCAGGTACAGAGAAGCCTGAGCATCATATAGGGAAGGATGTGAGATAGGTTTGTGCTCTTGCAGAGAAGACTCTGTAAAAGGCAGAGGAAAAAATTTGATTTGTGTCATTCGAGCCCTGTCCACTGTTGGTCCTGCCCATCCTGGTGGGCTGTCATGTCCTGGTCACCGTGCACAGCAGGGATGGTTTAGCCTGTGCTGCTTATTGTATACATTCTAAATTATATGCATTGGGAAAAAAATCTCTGTTTAAATAAATGTGAGAATCCATGAGTTAAACAAAATAAACAGTTTTCTCAACTGTAAGACTTCTCAGAAGTTTAAAATGCTAAAGTATTCATTGTAAGTATCCAAGAGGCAGATTTAGAATTAGCATTTCCCAAACTTAATTGATCACTTTCATTTTCACTCCTGTGGTGCACCTCTGTAAGACCAGTGTTCCAAGGAACACTACTTCAGGGAAATGTTCTTTATACTCATGATGATATGCAAGTGTGGGTTTATTTGAACATCACTCCAGAAACACAGCCACTGGGTTTGTTTGTGTGAATCCTATATTGGTGACTATTTTAGTGAGCAGAGACTAGCATTATTTAATTGCACGCTTGCAGTTGTTTACCTCGTTTCTCCGAGGCCATTCTTTCATGAAAAGAACATCAGTGTACTTGCCATTGGAAAACACATTGTGTGTGCACACATTGGATCTGGGATTCCTCTTTCTGTGGGCTTGGCAGAAGTAGAAAGGGATCTTGAGGCTGCCCATACCCAGGGAACATCGAAACGTTCACTGATTGTTTATCATCTATCATGGTTTTACTGCTGGAGAAAGAATCTGGCTTTTTGCACTTTTAAGATATTAGTCTTCTCACCCTCTATTATTTCAAATGTAATGTACCGCATTTTGTTTTTTGTTTTTGTTTTTTGGTCTCAGTGCCTTTGGGGCTCAACAATAAAGATGATTTGTGAAATGTAACAACTGGTTTCTTCTCAAATAATAAGTAAATGCTTTAAACTTGACCTAACTGGCTATGTAGCTCTTTATCTTTTGAGATATAAAAAAATAAATATGAAGAAGATTCTAGCAAAAATACATCTTCATTTAGAATAACTCCTGTTAGTATATATGAAGTAAATAGAGATAAATACCTCAACCCCTCAATCGCATTCTCCCCTTCCAATCTCAGAGGTAACCACTGTCAGACACTCAGTGAGTACGCTTCCCTTTCACACTTTCCTGTACAAATGTGTATGCACAGCATCTATACATATACATAATACATATGTATGTATACACACACAAATCCTATATATAAATCGTACCGTATTTTTATGCATATTTGTTTTTAATAATTTATATAAATACATACTAGATTTAATTTGTTTTAATGACTATATACCATTTTATCTTGTATATTTATGTATTGCTTTGGGATATAAAGGTTGTTAATAGTCTTCTTTTCCCATATCGCTTTCATAAACTGTTCTTTTTTCATGGGTGTGAACTTCTATAAGAGTTTCTTAAGATCACATTTCCAGGATTGTTCTCACTGGGGGGTATATTTGCATTTTCCCGAGGTACTGCTGACTGCATCCCAAAATGGCTTTAACAGTTTTTATTCTCCATGGTCAAATATGAGGGTACTATTTCCTTTAAAATCTTGCCAAAACTTAAGTTTTAAAAACTTTGCTAGTGTGATGGAAGAAAGACCTCAGTTATTTTATTTTGTATTTCCCTGTTACAAAGAAAGAATTAGCATATTTTCTTTTTTTTTTTAATCCTCACTCGAGGACATTTTTCCATTTTTTGTACAGATAGAGTGGGAGGGAGAGAGAGGAAGAGAGAGAAAGAGAGAGAGAGAGAGAGAGAGAGAGACAGAGAGAGAGAGAGAGAGAAACATCCATGTGAAAGGGACACATCGAGTGGCTGCCACCCGCACAACCAAGCAGGGCCGGGGACAAACTGCAACCGAGGTACGTGCCCTTAGCGGGAACCGAACCTGGGTCTCTCCGGACCGCAGGCCGACGCTCTAACCGCTGAGCCAAACCGGCCAGGGCGAATTAGCATATTTTCACATTTGTATTTTGTGTTACTGGTTTGGGGGTTGCTTGTGTTTTATATTTTGCCCATTAGTTTGGACTTTTCTCATTGATTAGCTGACGTTCCTTATATAGTCAGGATATTACTTCTTTGATAGATAATACATTACAAAAATCTTCCATTCTTTTGGTAGTATTTTAACTTTATTATTAAAACTAAAGTTGTTTATTTAAAATTTAAAGTTAAATGTTCTTCATGTGTATTGCTTAATTCTATTATAAATACATTTTTCAAAATTTTAGAAATTTTTCATATTTAGATATTTAATGTACTTGGGACTGATTTTTGTTTATATTTTAAAATAGTAAATTTTCTATCCTGAGGACAGTCACTTTTGTTAATATAATTTATTACAAACTCTATATTTTTCTCATCAGTTCATGTGCCACATAAAATGTACCATGTTCTATATTTATGGGTCAGTTTCTGGGCTTTCTCTTCTAGTCCATGGATTTATTTGACAATTATGGTATCAACACTACCATCTTAATTAGTATAGCTTCACATTTAGTAGGCAAGAACCCTTTGTTTTTTAAAAAATTATTTTAGCTATTTTTTAACTTTCTATATGAAGTTTAGAATCAGTTTGAGCCATGAAAATGTCACTGCAATTTTATTGGAAGTTGCATTAAATTTTAGATCAGTTTTGAGAGAAGGTGTTTTTACTATGCTGAGTCCTTTCAGTCACCCAGGTCTTTATGACTTTCAAATAGTTTCATCATTTTATCCGAAATGGTCTCATACATTTTTTTGTCAGGATTTGTTATAGACAAAATAAATACTGCTTCTATAAATGGGATCTTTTTATGTTTGCTTTTTCTTAACCAGATATTTCTGGCATAAAGGAACACTATTAATTTTTCAAAATAATACCATTTACATATATTAAAACACACACACATAAAATAGCATTACATTATGTATAAATATACTCTGATTATATATATATGTGTGTATTTTATGTAACTGGCTACATGGGGGAAGATAGAGAAGAAGTTGGGTCTGAGATAAAAGGGGATAGATAATAAATAAAGCAAGTAAACCGACACTCTGTATCTCAATCTCTTGTGTTAATTGGAAATTGTGGTGATAAAAGATAGAATTACCAACAAGCCATTGTTGACAGAGTTAAGAATGAGAACACAACTGGGACATAGGCAGCTTCTCCAAGGTGGTAAGCTAGGGAGCTTCCCTTAGTAAAATCTTGACCACTGGTTATCTCTGTATTGTACTTATTTCCACAAGCAACATTGTAGTGGTTTGTTCTTTCCTGTTGACAGAAAGGGCTATTTCCACTTATCTTCTAGTTATGGGGAAGCCATATGTCCCTGAGGGGGTGGCCTTCTTGATGACTGGACTAATTGTAGGGAGTCCCTTCAGCCCCAGGATCAGAAGCAGCAAGGTGGATGCGAGCCAGATGTGGCTTTTTCTTGGCAATGTACAGAGAGTAAGTCTCATTTCCTCATAACTCCTTCAATTCTTCATGTAGAAAAAGAGAATATTTTCAATGAACATTGATTTTTCCTAACACTATTGGTTTTTGAGTATTGATCTTGTGTCTAGAAAACTTACTAAACTCTCTCACTGATTTTCATAATTTTTTCTTGGTGGAGGTTTTTTGGAGAAGAATCTAAATAGTGACAATGTTTGAAGTCTTTCTGTGATAGAGACCGGTATTTGTCCTCTAATATCCTTTATTTTTTCTTTGAGGACAGCCCTGAATTTTATCTGGGCGTATGGCTAACAGGATAAAGCCTACATTTCCCAGGCTCTTATAGTTTGTTGTGGCCATATGTTTAAGTTTTAATCATGGGGTATAACCCCCCCCCCCAAAAATATATATATATATATGCAACTTCAGGGAAGTCTATTTAAAGGGAAAATAAAGCCTTTTACCACCTCTTCCTGGTATGGAGTGCGGAAGTGATAGAGCCACAGTGCTGGAGCAGCTATACAGGACCATGTGGTGCAAACTATTATTGAAGATGCAGAGCAGTAAGAAAAAAGGATGTGGAGGGGAAACAAAACAAAAGAAAACTACTATCTTTTTGTTTTTGTTTTGTTTTTAGTTTTTATTTTTAATTTTATGTGTTTTTTTTTTTCTTTTGCTTTTTCCCCTCACCCAAGGACATTTTTGCATTTATCTTCAGATAGAGCTGGAGGGAGAGAGGGATAAAGAGAGAGAGAGAGAAACATTGATGTGAGAGAGACACATGCCCTTAGCGGGAACTGAATTCAGGACTCTCTGGTCCGCGGGCCAATGCTCTAACCGCTGAGCCAAACTGGCCAGGGCATTTTTTTTTTTTTTTAATCTTTATTGTTGAAAGTATTACAGATGCCCTCCCTCATTTTCCTCCTATTGACCCCTTCTTCCCCATCCCCACCTGCCTCCTGCTTTCCCCAAACTAATGTCTGTGTCCAGTGGTTATGCATATATGCATATAAGCTCTTTGATTTATCTTTACTATCTTGATTCTTTGGATTTTCTGTTACTGGCAACAAAACCTATTCCTTCCAATCCTTATACTTCTTTCCCCATATCTTGCTTCTGGTTTTGGCTATGCCCTTCAGCACACCATTTCATAGTTGGGTCAGCCTTAATGCACCCCTGAATTTAATGAGAATATATTTAATGAGAATTTAATGAGAATATATTTAAGGAATAATCATATGTATGATGTTTGTTATATGGCTTTACCAGTTCATCTTTATTAAGTTTAGGAAATGCCATTCTAATCTTTGTTTCCTAAGAATTTTAAGGTATCATGTACAGGGGTTAAATTTTTTAAATGCCTTTTTTTCCTCTTAGCATCTATTGAAGTAACCCCTATGTTTTTTTTTTTTTTTCTGCTTTAAACCATCAATGCAGTAAAATATGTTGATAAATATCCAGATGTGAAATTATCTTGTCATTCTTAGGATAAATTCCATATGGTAATGATGCATTTTTATTAAAAACATTACTTTAGATTCTAATTTTCTAACATTTTATTTAAGACATTATGCACATATATTCATTTTATATTTTTCTTCTGCTTTTTTCTAGTTATATTATCAAGATTAAGTTGATTTATAATGTAAGTTGTATAATTTTTCTTCAGGAACAATTTATATATGAGAGAGATCATTCATCCTTGGAAACTTGGTAAAATTAAACTATTAAGTTGTGGTTTTTTGTTTTTTTTTTCAGTGTAGAAGGAAATTTTTGAATATAACATCAATGTCCTTACTAAATATTGATCTATTTAGTTTCAGATAAGTATTCTCTGGCTCCCTGGTTCTCTGTCTAGATAGAGAGGTAGATAGGTAGACACATATAGGATATTTCTAACTCTAGAAAAATCTTTTATTTTTTCTTTATTTTTCAGATTTATCAGCTTTACTTTTATTGTGTATCTTAATGCTTTCTTAAAATGTCAGAAATATCTTTGTAATTATTTAAGTGGCTACATTTGAAATAAAATTATTATGTTGAATAATCATTATCCATTGGGAAAGGGACATTTGCTATATTGGGATTCTCCAATTTTCAGTTTAAAAGTTAAATGGCGATATTTCCTTGGAAGAAAATGTACTAAAAACTACAAAAAGAACATAGTGAAAATCTATAGTATAGTATGATGTGAATTGCTAAGCATTTTATGAGTAAAGAAGAAGCCCAAAGTTCATAGCATGGGTTGGGGTGACATATAATACTTTCTCAATCTTGTTCTTTCTCTGAACCATTCCCCAAAGTGGTTATTATCTACCTTCTTCAAGTTAAATCTTCAAGTTAACTTCAGTTTAACCAACATTTAAGGGATTGGTCCATCGGCTGTTGGAATGCCATGTCACATGGGCTACCCCAAACCCTTTACAGAGGTGCTATCAGAAGCTAATCAATATGAAAAAACATTTTAACCAATATTGTCACGGCAGTGTCCATCAGAGGGATCATGGAATTGACTTAGTCATGTGATGAGATATGGTGCTGGCTACAACCTTTTTTACATAACAAGTAAGAGGCACGGTACACTGGCCAGAGGGATGGTGTATTGACTGAAACACGGGCCAGGGTATTGCATGTTGACTCAGCCTCCCAAATGGTACTTCGTTGCCATGTTTTCTCCTTGCTCCCACTGTACATTTTTCAAAGACCAACTTGACTGGCCTAGATCAGATTAGGTTACTTTCCTGCTTAAAATCCTGCAATGCCCTGGCTGGTTCGCTTAGTGGTTAGAGCGTTGGCTGGCGGACCAATCAGTCGCGGATTTTATTCCAGTCAAAGGCACTTACCTTGGTTGCTATTTGTCCCCGGCCCTAGTTGATGTGTCTCTCTCACATTGATGTTTCTCTCTCTCTCTCCCCCCTCCCACTATATCTGAAGATAAGTAGAAAAATATCCTCGGGTGAGGATTAAAACTAAATAAATAAATAAAATCCTGCAACAACTTCACTCTGCATCCAGAAGAAAATCAGACTCTTTACCATAGCTAAAAAGACCCCAATACTTGGCTACTGCCTGCCTCACTGACCTCGGCCGTTCTGTGCTTCTCATCCACCATTCCTGCCACACTGACCTTCTTACTATTCTGAAAGGGTGGCAAGACCGTTCCCCTCAGGCCTTGTGTTCGCTGTTCCTGCTGCAGAGAGCGTACTTCAGAATTACTCTTCAGAGTGACTTATGCCTGGCTTCCTTCCTTAAATATGACCTATTCAGAGATATTTTCCCTCTTCCCTACAGAGGCCCCAGTTACTCTTTATCTCTTTCCTGTATGTGTGATGGAAAGACAGCAACAGACAGATTTGGGAGGTAAATTGTCTTTATTGGTGACAGTTATGGAATTTTTAGGAGACAAGCACAACCTGTTTTCAGATGTGTGTGGGTTTTTCAGGATCCCCGGGTTTACATGTGGGTAGGCAAAGTGAACAATGCCACCTCTGTAAATAGCGAGGGAGGTCTACCCTGACCCTTCATGACTTTCTTTTTAGTACTTCCAATTAGTTGAAATACTTCTTCCTTGGTTTTCTTTCTCATATATTGTCACTGCACACTAATGTGTAAGCTTTTTGGGGTCAGAGTGCCTTATTCATCACTGTAACTCATACACCCAGACTGTGCCTGAGATGTTCAATAGGTATTTGTTATTCACTGACTGACTGAACAACTCAGTCTCCACTACCTCCCAGTTCACTTACTCTTCCAAGAGTCATTTTGAGTTTTCAATCCAAATTTAAGTGATCTTTTCTTTGAAACCATATACCTACCCTCTAATGACCTTACATTCTTCCTGTATTCCATTTCTGTCAATTTCCTATCCACTTTACTAAAGAGTAAACTTATAAATGGCAAAGATAATGTCATACTGATCTTTATATCCCCTATTACATTTAGCACAATTCCTTAGACAACTTTATGATTGTGTATTGATTTACCAAGTGATAGTAGTACTAATTTTCTACTAATTTAGGCTTCTAAACTTTGAATCTTTGAGTTATATATTCCTACGTTAAGTGGCAGCAACAGTTTTTCCTTTTAAAACTATAATTGTTTCTGATCTGGCTTCATTCCTTATGTTTTCTTTGCCCAGACGTACTCAGAAATTACACACTGGCAGTTCACATTCTAAACGAAGCCTGCAGATATGTTTTATTTGGCTCTCACCATGTTGTAAAACTTTTGAATGAGCTGCTACCATTTAAAACTTAGATATCATTCAATGTTTTGGACTTCTGGCTTTCCTGTATAATAGGACAATCTGGAAGCCCCGAATTGACATAACCTCACGAGAGCAAATGCTGAAAATGCATGTGTTTTCTGGTTCTTCGTCTCTTCTGGTCTTGCCTCATTCATTTGCAGTATATGCTTAGACTCTTTACACACTGGGGTTTCAGATTTCAGCTATATCCTGTTTCTACAATGCTTATGTAATTTTAATTAGTGGAGATCTAATAGTTAGTCCCTAAGACCACCTGAAACCCCACCCAGCCCTATTTCACTCCAGAAGTATTTCCCTTATCTACCACACTTGACTATGTACAGACATATGTAAGATTTTGGAAGACGAGGAGGATTATATGACCCTCCCACAGAAGCTTCCATTTGTTCAGGAGCAGTGAGAAGAGGTGGAGTGGAATTCATATAGAAGCTAGGATGCTTGGTTTCTGTTATGACAGATTGCTTTGTGATCATTTGACCATTGGGGTTGTAGCTCCTCCTCTATAAAGCGGGAATGATGTGTTATGATTCCTAAGGTCCCTTCTAGTTCTTACCATCCTATAATTGTTTTTTTTTTTATTGTAAATGTTTTCTTTTTATGTTGATTTTAATTATTAATGCTGACATACATAGAGCTGCTGAGTCTCTGTTGATTTGACATTTGTTCACAGGGCAGAGTCTTTTCTGTGTTGTGTACACCTGTTCGATGCTTTCTAGGCACCCCGTGGACATAAAAGTGCTAAGTAAATTGAATGCTATTATTCAAATAACTCCCCCAAAGATTACGTTTGAGACAGTTGAGCTGTGTGATTACATTTCCTTGACATACACTTAGATTTCTAAATAAAAGGGGAGATTTCATGGCAATATGTAATTTGGCTTAAAAAAAGGTGGTGATGAATTATGCATGGTTCCATTCCTGTGTAGTTAGCATATCTTAGAACATAGATCACTTGGCCTGTGCTGAAGGGGGTTCTGGCCTTCCACTGAACTTAACCCATCTGAACTCCTCTTTGTAGCATTGGTTCAAGCCCACCCTCCCCCATGTGAACCCACGTCAGACAGGAGAGTGAGTGAGTGGTGTGCTTTTTATCACAAGCAGAGAAGCTAGCCACAGTACGGCCAGCACAAACCCTCCTTGCTTCTTAGGCAACTGTGTCCTTAACAAGAAATAAAGATGAGGCACTCCAGGCTGGGTATGACAGGAAATTCAAGATAGCTTCACACTTACTTCTTAATTAAAGAGACGGTCAGAGATGTTGTTTTCTAGCCAATGTTAGTGCGAAGTGATGTGTACCCAAATGTTAGACACACACACAAAATGTACTCTTAGTATTTAGTGTTAAGAGGTAGGATAAACAATTTGTGTATGACCTGAAAATGGATGCTAGAAGATATGTATATATATGTGTATATATATTTCACTGATGTGAGGCATGGAAATTAGTGCTCACCTACTATTTCTAAAAAAGTCTTTTAAAAGCTCTGGGGCTTGTTTTCTCTGAGAAAAATACTTGTAGCTATAATTAAGAAATCTCTTTAAATTGTGCTGATAATTATCCTAATTGGTAGGGAAATCTGATTGAATACTTCGGAGAGTAAATTGCCCCCACTGAGTTTAGAAGCTGAAGTGGGTAAATAGGTTTTCAAAAATAAAGACCCTGCTATCTTTAAGTAGGTCACATTTAGAAGCGCTTTTTGTGTGTCTGTTTATCTTAATTTGGGCAATGTGGTGGCCTTGCAATATTTATATCCAGGACTAAAATAGGATCTAAAATATAGTGCAGTTGAGTTGCTTGAGGTGCTTTGAGATGAAAAGTCCTCACTGTCAAGACCCAGACAGTGAAAGCGCTGGAGAGTCAGTTCCCCGACATCGACTGATCGAACAGTCGGATGCAGGACTCAAGCATGGGTCCATTCTGATTTTCATGAGATGAGTGGTTTTCCCAATGTTTCACAGGAACAACTGCCGTGGTCTTTAAAATGCATGTGATAAGCATATCTAGGAAAAGGACCTGGGATTATTTTCTTAAAACATGTTCCTTTGGTGACTACTTTTAATTCATTTCAAATGTAACATCATCATTGCACTAATTTGATCAAACAGTGCAGATTTCAAGCAGCAGAAAAGAAGGCAAATTAAAGAACATTTGAACCCCCCCCCCAAAAAAAAAAGTAGATTATTTTTCTGGAGAGTAGTAGAAAAGTAAGTAAAAAATGGATGACCTCGCCCTGGCTGGTTTGGCTCAGCGGTTAGAGCGTCGGCCTGCATTCCAGAGAGAGCCAGGTTAGGTTCCCGCTAAGGGCATGTACCTCGGTTGTGGTTTGTCCCCGGCCCCGGTTAGGGTCATACAGGAAGCAGCCACTCGATGTGTCCTTTCACATCGATGTTTCTCTCTCTGTCTCTCTTCCTCTCTCTCCCTGCCACTCTACTTGAACAAAATGGAAAAATGTCCTTGAGAGAGGATTAAAAAAAATGGATGACCTCAAAGCATTTACATTTGCCTTTGGAAGATGTCTTGACCATATTTTCGGCAGCAGATTTACCATCATAACTTAATTTTGCTTAGGATAATAATAAATAGGTTTTCATTTCCAAACACACACCCAAAAATGTGTGTGGGTGGAGAAGAAATAGCTTCCCACATTGTAGCGGAATGACAAAGGAAAGCTAGTTTGGGGATTTGAAGTTTGCCAGGGAAAAATTACAAAGTGTATGATCCAATATAGATAATTAGGGGGCTAATTGTTTATAAACACTCTCTATAACATATAAATTACTACAAAAGCATAGTGTCTCCTGGCAAAAATGTATAACTTTTGTAGTATCTGGAATTCAATAAATCCATAGGAACACATATTTTTTCATGTGGGTAGTCACTTTATAACTATAAGCCCTGAATTACATGCTATGCACCTTGCAGCTGGGAAGGAAGGGTGCTGTGGACATGGGGGACAATCTGTACTTTTTATGACTATTATTTTTCAAACTCTTCATCTGATTTTCTACTCAAAGATTACAATCACTTAAACTATACCCATCTATCAAAGCAAAATAATCAAAATGACAACATTTAGAAACTTGGGAAGGAAAAAAGTGAAGAAGACATTGGTCCCATTTTCCTTCTATTAATACTTGCTTTACATTTTATACAGAGCTTTACAATATGTGTTGATACACACGAACCCATGTGAGTGAACTTAGCCCAATTCTGAGTGGGCAGGAGGTGACCCCATCCCCTGAAGATAATCTTCATGGATAATGGACAAGAAGCCTGAGCCGAGGAGTGATGAAGTGACTCTCAAAGGTAAAGAGCAATCCTAGAATCTAACATCTTCCAACTCTGAAACCAGTGCTCTTTGTAGTGCTTAAAAAAAAACAAAACAAAACAGAAAACAAAAAAGGAACACCAAAACAAGAGTTCTTTCTATTAACTTGCTAACTAACTAACCATAGGGATGTCATATGTTTCCATTTTGTTTCTTCTGTGGCTGCTCTAGGCCAGGAATGTGATTTCTAGCCATGTAGCCATATAATGACATTTCATGAATAAACTGATATTTATGAGATTGATTATAAATGAATATACAGAGATATTGAAAATCTATCTGGAGGCTCAATCAAAGCAAATGTAGTTTGAGAGGCTCTGATGAGAGTAAAATAAGAGCATGGGATAGCCTTGGGGTTTTCATGTCCAAGAAATACTCAGGATTTCTAGACTGACTTGCTGTAGGACTGTTTCTTTTTTTAATTTTTTTAAATTGATTTTAGAGAGAGAAAAGAAGGAAGAAGGAGACAGAAACATCGATAAGAGATAACATTGATTGGCTGCCTCCTGTACGCCCCCCACTGGGGATTGAGCCCACAACCTGGGCAGGTGCCGTGACCAGGAATCAGACTGGCAACCTCTTGGTGCATGGGTCAACGCTCAACCACTGAGCCACGCTGGCCGGGCTGTAGGACTGCTTCTTAATAGATCTCTTGTTCTGTCTTATTCTACCACATATCATGGGATTTTGGTAATTCATATGCATCAAGACTGGGAGCATCAATTCTAAAGATGAAAAAACTATGACACTCAGAAAGGAGCTGTCCATGTGGCTAATAAAACAGTCAAACCAAAGATGGAAAGCAGATCCTCTCACTCTCTGTGTTTTGGAAGAACCCTAAGATGACAGTCACACTTGTTACCTCCATTGACAAGCATCTTGTGGGTTCCAAGCATTTGCTGGGCACAGTAAAAGCAAAGCACTATAAAATCTGGCCTTGCTCTGAAAGAATGTTCACACTGTTTTAGAAAACAGAACAAACCATTTCAGAAAGATAGTTCTATCAGCTCTTAGGGAAAGAGACTTTTCTATCCACTCTGGAAAACAGGACTTCCAGTGTTTCACAACCAATAGGAAACAACCGGATGTCTCCTTCTGTAACTGAATCCTGCAAAGTAGCTCGAACCCTTCAGACTGAAAGCTGTGCCATGCCTGCACTGCTGATCCTTCTAAACCATCGCTTAAAAAGGCCAGCGAGTCTCCACTTCTGCCTATTCATTTCCTCTTCTGTGGACCCTTCTGTTCACTGTCATTTCAGGACAACAGTCTGACATTTTCAGTAAGACCAAATCAATTTTAATTCTTTTAAAGTGTTAAAAAATAAAGGCTCGGTGATGATGTGAATGTGCAGAAAGCAGGGTGACTTGGGCTGTATCAGGTTTGAAAGTTAAACAGTTTTATTTATAGACTTTTGTTCTGCACTAAATATTAAACTATAAAAGCACAAGGTAAACAGATTTATTTTTAATTTGTGTGTGTGTGACACCTTAGACATCTTATCAAGTTTTAGAATAGGCTGAGCTAATAGGTTAGATGTACATCTGTTTTCTCTCTGTGTTGAGAAGGCAACTCATAAAAATTCATTTTCAACAGATGGTTGTGAGGAGACAGAACTACCTAATTTGGATTAATACACATTCATGAAGAACATGTTACTTTCTGATGAAACTAAGTCATCCCATAAATTCTATCAGTAAACTGATCAGGAATTTCTTTAAAATGTACCCAAACAAGTAGTTGGAATGTTGCCTTCACCTTTTATTTTTGTCACTTGGCCCCACATATCCCATATTTGATCACTGATAGCTTTAGAGAGGAGACAGAAATTTGTTCTAAAAGATTTAAATATAGGTCTGTTTTATTGAGGCTGTAAAAACTGAATCATACTATTGACATTTTCAGGTATCTAACAACCTCCATCGAAATGTAAGTCCTAAGTAAAGGACTCTTTTTGGAAAAGCTCTTCTGTTAGGGTTTAAAGAAAAACATTTACCATTTTCCCTTAGTCTTCTAATATTTAAGCTACAGCTCTTGCTCTAGGTTAGATAAAGGAGGGGCCATTGGACTTGGGTCAGGAATCCTTGTTTCTAGTTCTGGCTCTGCTGCTCCCAGTTTGTGTGACGTCTGGTGGGAGAGCCAGTGCCTGGGGACTTCCGCTTTCATGAGGGTCCAGGTGAGGGTCCAGCCCTGTCACTGCTGTTAGAGCGTTGATGTTCTAGTATCACATATGGGGTTATAGTCGAGGAGGTGGAACAAAATGCCATGCTATCTTCACATGTATTCTTGTTTTTTTTTTTTTTTTCTACCTTTGAGCTGTTTTTCAGGAGAGGAGGTGAGACTATCGCACACACTTTTTCTTGGGTAGGCTCAGTTGGAAACTTAGAAGAAATCACACATTTTATTTTATTTCCTAAGCAAGCTTCTTTCATGGAGTATAAGGGAAGATGAAGCAGATTAAATCACTCATGAGTGCAAGCGACTGAGATTGAAATGACCCCAAAGAAGTTTGTAGAATGACCATAACATGCCAGTCCTTGTCCTCCCTCCATAGTCACTGACAGCAGGGAGAAGTTTCTGTGTTAATATAAACCTGCTTTGTATTTTCTTGAATTGCATGAATTTTCTAGTTGCCACAATTCATAGAGGTTTCCAAAACTGCATTTATCATTGTTAAACTGTACAAATTGTACTGTAAATTTAACGGAATCTAACCTTAAGATCATGATCTAGTATTTCTTATTAAATCTATTAAGGGATGTGAAACAACTAGAACTTAGTAATTCTTTTAAATGTCTTGGATAACCAAAAACAAATCTGAAATACTGGGATGACAGTCAAAAACAAAACCAGTGTCTATTAAAAAATAGCACCTTTCATAATGCTGAGAACCCTTTATTTATTTATTTATTTATTATTATTTACTGAGAACATTCTTTTTTTCTTGTATTATTATTTATTATTGCATGATTTTTCTTTTTTAAAATTAATTAATTTATTTTTGTTACAGATATTTCTTCCCCCCTGCCCCTCCCTCCCCACCCTGTCTCCAGCTTTGTTGTCCATGTCCATTGTTCATGCACACATGCATATAAGTTCTGTGGTTTATCTCTCCCCCCACCACTCCCTCTTCTGGGGATTGTCAGTCTGTACTCCACTTCCACATCTCTGGTACTACCCCATTCCTCAGACTGTTATGTTCATTATATTCATAAATAAGTGAGATCATATGATACTTGTCTTTCTCTTTTTGGTTTGTTTCGCTTAAGATAATACTTTCCAGGTGTCTCCATGTCATCTCAAAGGATAAGAGATCTTTCTTTCTTACAGCTGCATAGTACTCCATTGTGTATATGTACCACAGCTTTTTTATCCATTCATCTACTGATGGACATTTGGGCTGTTTTCAGATCTTAGCTATTGTAAATAGAGCTGCTACAAACATGGGGGTACATATATTCTTTCTGATTGGTGTTTCAGGCTTCTTAGGGTATATTCCTAGAAGCAGGACCACTGGGTCAAATGGAAGTTCAATTTTTAATTTTTTGAGGTAACACCATACTGTTTTCCATAGTGGCTGCACCAGTCTGCATTCCCACCAGCAGTGCACTAGAGTTCCCTTTTCTCCACACCCTCGCCAATACTTGTTGTTTGATGATTTGTTGATGGCAGCCATTGTGACAGGTGTGGTGATACCTCATTGTTGTTTTAGCTTCCATCTCTCTGATGATTAGTGATGTTGAGCATTTCTTCATATGTCTCTAGCCATTTGTATGATCTGTTTGGAGAGGTGTCTATTTAGTTCCTTTGCCCATTTTTTAATTGGGTTCTTTGTCTTCCTTTTGTTGAGTTGTATGTGCACTCTATATATATTGGAAATTAACCCCTTTTCTGATGTATCATTGGCGATGATGTTCTCCCATACAGTGGGTTGCCTTTCCATTTTGATGGTTGCTTCTTTTGCTGTGCAGAAGCTTTTGAGTTTGATGTAGTCCCATGTGTTCATTTTCTCTTTTGTTTCTCTTGCCTTAGGTGATGTGTCAGTGAAAATTCTGCTGCATATGATGTCTGAAATTTTGTTGCCTACATTTTCTTCAAGGATTTTTATGGATCATGAGTCACATTTAAGTCTTTTATCCATTTTGAGTTTATTCTTGTGTATGGTGTAAGTTGATGGACTAGTTTCATTTTTTTGCATATTGCTGTCCAATTTTCCCAACACCATTTATTAAAGAGGCTGTCTTTACTCCACTGTATGCTCTTGCCACCTTTGTCAAATATTAATTGGGCATATTGCCTTGGTACATTTCTGGGTTCTCAGTTCTGTTCCACTGGTCTATATGCCTGTTCATGTGCCAGTCCCAGGCTGTTTTGATGACAGTGGCTTTGTAGTAGAACCTGAAATCTGGTAATGTGATCCCTCCATCTTTGTTCTTCTTTTTCAAGATTGCTGTGACTATTCGAGGTCTTTTATGGTTTCATATGAACCTTTGAAGTATTTGTTCTATGCTGGCCTCATAAAACAAGTTTGGAAGTCTTCCTTCTTTTTGAATTTTTTGACATAGTTTGAGGAGAATGGGTGTTAGTTCTTCTGTGAATGTTTGGTAAAATTCCCCCGTGAAGCCGTCTGGGCCTGGACTTTTGTTTGCTGGGAGAGTCTTAATTACATCTTCAATTTCTTTGGTTGTTATTGGTCTGTTTAAGTTTTCTATCTCTTCCTGGTCCAGTTTTGGGAGCCTATGTATTTCTAGAAGTTTGTCCATTTCATTTAGATTGTCGAATTTGTTACCATATAATTGTTCCTAGTATTTGTTAGTGATCTTTTGTACTTCTGTGGTGTCAGTTATTATTTCTCCTCTTTCATTTCTGATTTTGTATATTTGGGTTCTCTCTCTTTGTTTCTTGGTGAGTCTAGCTAAGGGTCCATCAATCTTGTTTATCTTTTTAAAGATCCAGCTCTTTGTTTTATTGAGCTTTGAATTTTTTTTTTTTTTGTCTCCATGCCATTTATTTCTGCTCTGATCTTTACTATTTCTATCTTTCTACTTGCTCTGGGGTTTTCTTTTTTTTTTGCTTTCTAGTTCTTTAGGTTGTGAGGTTAGATAGTCTATTGAAAAATTTTGCTTCTTGAGGTGGGCCTGTAGTACCATGAACTTCTCTCTCAGAACTGCTTTCGCTGCATCCCATAAATTTTGTGTTGTGTGTTCATTTTCATTGGTTTCCAGGAAGTTTTTAATTTCTTCCTTTATCTCCATGGGAACCCATTCATTCTTCAATACCATGCTATTTAGCCTCCATGTTTTCAAATGTCTTTGCATGTTCTTGTTGCAATTGATTTCTAGTTTCATGCCATTGTGATCTGAGAAGATGCTTGATATGATTTCAATGTTCTTGAACTTGTAGAGACTTAGTGTGTGTCCTTACATGTAGTCTATCTCTGAGAATGTCCCATGTGCACTTGAGAAGAATGTGAATTCTGCGGTTTTGGGGTGTAATTTTCTGTAGATATTTATGAAATCCATTTGATGTAGTACTTCATTTAGAGTCTGTGTTTCCTTGTTAATTTTTTGTCTAGAGGATCTATCCAGTGATGTCAGCGGGGTATTGAAGTCCCCTGCTATGATTGTATTGCTGTTGATTTCTCCTTTGAAGTTCTCCAAAAGATTTTTAATATATATTGGTGCTCCTAAATTGTGTGCATATATGATTACCAAGGTTATATCTTCCTGTTGGATAGATCCTTTCAATATTATGTAGTGGCCTTCTTTGTCTCTAGTTATGGCCTTCATTTTAAAAACTACTTTATCAGATATGAGTATTGCTACCCCAGCTTTGTTTTTGTTTTCCGTTGTCTAGAAAGATTTTTTTTCTACCCCTTCACTTGCAACCTATGTGAGTCTTTTGTTGTGAGGTGGGTCTCTTGTAAACAACATATCTGTGAGTCATGCTTTCTTATCCAGTTAGCTACTCAGTGTCTTTTTATCAGAGCATTCAATCCATTTACATTAAGGTGATTATTGATATGTACTTATTTATTGCCATTTTTGTTTAGTGTGGTTGTATTTTTCTTCCTATTTCTTCTACTAATTACAATAGTCCTTTTAACATTTCTTGCAGTGCTGGTTTGGTGCTAATGTATTCCTTTAGCCTTTTTTTTTTTTTTTTGTCTGGGAAGTTCTTTATTTGACTTTCTATTTTGAATGACCTTCTTGTTTTTCATGACCTTGATTACTGCATGCCACTCCCTTCTGGCCTGTAGTGTGTCTGTTAAGAAGTCAGTGGAGAGCCTTATGGGGTTTCCTTTGTAGTATCCTGTTGCTTATATCTTGCTGCTTTTAGGATTCTCTCTTTTTCTTTAATTTTTGGGATTTTAATTACTATGTGCCTTGGTGTGGGCCTGTTTGGGTTCTTACTTGGGGCTGTCTATGCTTCTTGAAGTGGAATGCCTTCTTTCTTCACCAAGTTAGGAAAGTTTTCTGTCACTATTTCTTCAAATATATTCTCTAACCCTTGCCCATTTTCTTCCTCTTCGGGGACTCCTATGATGCAAATGTTATTACATTTCCAGTGGTCTCACTGTTCTCTTAAGCTCTCTTCCTGTTGTTTAAGTGTTTTTTCTTTTGTTTTTCTGATTTGTTGATTTTTTTCTACCCTGTCTTCTAATTCACTGTTCTGGTCCTCAGCTTCCTCTACTCTGCTGGTTAGTCCTTTCAATGTGTTCTTAATTTCTGCTATGTCATTCTTCATTTCCACTTAGCTGTATTTCAATGTTTCTATATCTTTACTCATGGTGCTAATGTCCTTACTCATCCTGTTGAGCTTCCTCAAGATCATGGCTCTGAACTCTACCTCTGATAATTTGCTTAGTTTCATTTCATTTAACTCCTCTTCGATAGAGTTCTCTTGTTCTTTCATTTGGGATTTGTTTCTTTGTTTCACTATTTTGGCTATCTCAGTGGGTTTTGGAGCCTGCCAATTTTTTTCTGTGGATGTTGGTGTTCTGCTGTTTGTGGCTCCCTCTACAGGGTTTGGATGAGCCTGGGTGGGCCCACGTTAAACACCACTGTCTAATTTTACTTTCCTGGGTAGATTTGCAAGCCCAGGACAGGTTCAGTTATCCTCTAGCTTTTCCCTGGTGGCTAGTAGTCTCAGTTACTCAGTGCCTTGGAATGTAGCCTTGGTGTTCTGCCTAAGAGGATTTCCAGAGGGTGGGATAGATGCTAGTTATTAATGAGCCTCAATTTTTATTTTTTTGCTTCACCTGGGAAAGGCTGAATCTTTGAAGGGGGGGTGCTTTTGCTTTTCCCCACAGCTCTGGGAAGGAGCACAGTGTCCACCATCCTTTGTGGCTGCAACATAGCAAAACCTCTGAGTGCCCTCCAAATCCTGGGTGTCCCCACAGAGTTCCAGTCCAGTCTGCACTCCCTCTGCCGAAGCCCCCAGTTCAGTCGCTGTGGCTATTTTTGTGCTCTGTTCTGGCTCTCTGGGCTGTGGAGCGGGCTTGGTCTTTATTCCCCAAGGGCACTGCTCACAGCTAAGATTGCTGCTGTCCATGGGCTCCCAGACTGCCACCCTCTAGTGCCTCTGCAGATCCTACCAGTGTCCCTGGTTATATGGTCCTGTCCTGCTGCTTTCTGTTGCTTTTTTTCCTGAGGATTTGTCTTTATTTTAGTTGTAATTCCTGTTTGGTCCTGGGAGATTGTCTGCGTGGCTTCTATTCACTCTGCCTCCATTTTTCACATCCTCTATGCCTATCTTGTGTGCTGCTGGGTCGCACAGGCCTTCCTGGGGCCCCAGCACCCTGCAGGTCTCGTGGGTATCTGGATAGCACAGTCTCTTTGGGGACCTGGCTCTATGCCTATGGGTGGCACAGGCCTCTCTGGTGCTGCAGCACCTCACAGGTCCAGCAGGTAACTGGATGGCACAGTCCCTGCTGGGTCTCACAGGCCTCTCTGGTGCCCTCGCACCCTGCAGTTCCTGCGGGCAGGCAGGTGGATTGCACCAGTCTCTCTGGGGCTCAGGCTTCCCACTGCTCTTGTGAGCTGCTGGACAGTACAGGCCTCTGTGGCACCCCCGGTCCTGCTGCTGGCAGCTGGGGAGTGCTGCTGACCCATGGGACTCAATTCCTGCTTAGCTTTTGTTGCAGTTTTTGGGGATGGGTCTTAGCTGCTGGTCTGTGCTTCTGTTGCCTGGGGATGGATATCTGCTCCTCAGCCTCTGTTGCTGGGGGTATATCTGGACTCTGATGAGGGTGCTACTATGGGAGATGGTGCTGGGCTCAGGTCTGTCTGAGGCTTCTGTGACTGGCACCTTGGGAGCTCCACTACTGTGCACTGGTCTTTGCTGACCCAGCGTGTCCACTGGTCTGATGGTGCCAGGTGTGCTGGTGGGCTCAGATTGCTGGGCCCTAGCTGCTCCCATTGCCTCCTCCCAGGAAAGACCTGGGATCTTCCAAAATGGTGGGATCTCCCTTGGGTGCAGGGAGAATCACCCTGAAGGGCCGCTTACCATGGTAGTTAACTGCTCTGTCCACAGCACAGGAAACTTCTGCTCCACATCTCTGCACTGCTCGGGTTTGGTTGTCCATCTTCACGTCCACTCACACTCTCTCACACCCTGAGAACATTCTTGACTAGGGATTTCATATGATATTATTCTAGATAAAGTCTTGTAGTTCAGTTTTGTCTCTATATTTATAGGTAAAAATTTGAAGTCTAAATGATTTAAAATGAGAGAAATTTGCCTAGTGTAAGTGGAGCAATTTGGAGAGAGAATAGAGTGGAAAATGTGATTTTATTTATTTATTTTTATTTTATTTTATATTTTTTATCCTCACCCGAGGACATTTTCCCATTTTTTTGTTCAGGTAGAGTGGGAGGGAGAGAGAGGAACAGAGAGAGAGAGAGAAACATTGATGTGAAAGGAACACATTGAGTGGCTGCCACCTGCATGACCGACCAGGGCCGGGGACAAACTGCAACCGAGGTACGTGCCCTTAGCGGGAACTGAACCCGGGTCTCTCAGGACCGCAGGTCGACGCTCTAACTGCTGAGCCAAACCGGCCAGGGCGGAAAATGTGATTTTAAAGCAACATCATTAGACATGCAAATAGTTTGCTACCCAGGTGGCCAACATGAATAATTCTCAGCTACATGTGGGTATAGTTTAGGTAAACGTTCTCATTAGTATGGGTATCATGGGGGAGAAAAAAAGAAATTCTAGTTGGTTTTCCTAAGAATTTCTTTATCATAATAGATTATAGTAACATTATCATTTTCTCTGAAATTTGACCTGTTCCTCCTTCTCTCCCTCTTGACTATCCGGTCTGTAACATAGATGGCTTCAAAGTTCTACACAAACATAAATGCTCCTGTTGTCTGTTTCTAGGATCTGAGTGTTGCATTGTGAGAAATCTAATCCTATGATCTTAAGTGGCAATTTATATAGAACATTTTTCTGATAACTGTTCAAGGGATTGTAGGCAGTGGGGTTATGAATTTGCTCCCTGTTGCCGATCTCAAGCCAAGTGAATACCTTCCTTACAGAAATATTAAAGGATTTGTTTCTTCCCTGCTCCTTTGTTTTTTCTCATACGGAGGAGCAAAATGTAACATTCCTCTGCCTCTTTGCTCACCCATTTCCAGGGAACTGAGCGCTGTCTGATTGATGATTTTGGCTAGAGTGACCTGGGTGTGCTTGGCTGTACTCCTTCCTTTATTCCTCTTGAGAACCAACTGCCTACAGGGAGTCTGTGCTCTGCTCCTCTCCAGAGAAAGCTCTACCCGCCTTGGCTGAGTAAGAAGGGATGCCCGGTCCTGCCCAGCAGTGTCTAAGACTGGGTAGATCAGTTTGTCTAATTTTGGATTCAACATTAAGAAACACTCTCTTCCACATCCAACTACTCAGCTATTATAGTAATAAATGACATATGTTGCTGCCCATCTCTTTAATTTTACATCCAATGGAAAAGGAATATTTTAATTAACTCCTATCAAATATCAAAAATATGTACATATATTCTGATCATGTTTTTTTTTTTTTTTCTATTCACAAGCTAATGTTTTGTTAGAGAATAAATAAGCACTGGGATTTGGAAAATCAAAGAGTGAATTAGGTTTACATTTATTATAAAAATACATTTAATATCCTCATTTGAGGGGTTAACTTTCCCCCCTTAAAGACAAACAGCCATTTCTTTGTTCAATACATTTGTAAGCAGAATAGTTCTCACCACCAAGTTTTTAAATGTGCTGTTCTCTGTTAAGTGTTTGGGGCTGTGGTTTAGCTTTAATGTACTACATATAGGAAAGCATGGGGAGAAATTATATACAGAGAACAACTGGTCAAATCTAAGAGCTTGTTTCCCCATAGGTTCCAGTCAGGTCATCTGCAGTTAGAAAGAGGAGACAAGGAATGAGATACTTCCCTAAAATATAGATTTGTTCAGAGCAAAATTCATTTTAAGGAATGCCAGAGTAGGAAGGAAGAGAGATGTGTTGAGAATCATGTTGGTACGTATGTCTTCCCTTTGATTCGATCTAATAATGGATTTTTAAAATCATATTTTCACATATTTGTGTGTTTTAAGAGACTATTTGTTGAGGAAGTTAATGTGCCATTCTGTTCTGGGAAGAATTTTAGATGCTTGGTTTATACAGTTTTGACTTTAATACCCACCATTTCTTAAGAAGGTACAGGGCAGAAATTCAGAATAGCTTTTTTTCCATGTAGGTAGGATGATTTCTAACCTGGACTCTGGGAGTGTTTACTTTGATATTTTTCTCTCTTCATGCTGGATTTTCATTGCAAGAGTCAATAGTATTGAAAAACCTTAGCAAAAACATCCAATTTTTCAGTATTTTCCCTGTGAGCATGAGCTATTAAAATTTTACAGCTCAACTCCATAAAGTAAGAGCATTTCTTAATCTTGTGCTGTAGGGTTCTCACAATTTTTAGGAAAGTACATGTAAAATATTGATGTTCCTATAGACAAAACTGAGCCCTGTAAACTCAGCCACCCACAATACTCCATGAACACTGATGGAGTTTTGAAGACAGATCCTTATACTGTCTATAGGTTAGCTAATATTTAGCACTGTGCCTGGATAATCACCCTTTCTCTAAAAGGTACATACATTTATTGAAGACTAATATGTTGTATGCATGTTCAGCCTTACATACCATTCAAAGGAAAGTGGAAAACAAAACAAAACAAAAAAACCTACAGAACTTGAAAGGATCTAAGAGGTTACTAAGTTAGACATCTCATTTTATATTTGGGAACAAACTGAGAAATAGGCAATGAATATGACTCGCCCAGATTTGTTAGCGGCCAATCCAGGTTTAGAAACATAGAATTCTGATTCAGTCCTGTGTGCTTTTCATTATATCATATTAAACAGAAAGGAAAGGCACAGCTATTGAGACATGGTTTTAGCCCACGACAAGAAGTTCTTCCCAAAGTTTGCATTTACTGCCTTTTGCACTTCTCAATTTGAGATAGTGCTGGGAAAACCTGAAGTAAATGGTGAAATAGTGTTTGTCTATTGACAAAAAATGAAAAAGACAACCCTACTCTTGCTACTTCTCTTAGCTTTGTGTGTCTTCCTAACACCTAGCCCACATGTGCAGTTTTGTGGACATGATTTCAGTGCTTAAGCATGCCATATAATGGGCCAGGCTGTCTGGATTGTTATTCTGTTTCTGCCACTGATAAACTGTGTGAGGAACAATCAGAGATAAGTTGCTTAAAGTCTCGAAACCTCCGTTTTCTCTTCTAGTAAATGAAGATGACAATTGTAACATTGTCGAAATTCAATGAACTAACTCACAGCTATTTCAAGGGAGTAGGATTGGCCTAGATCAGATTTGTGTCAAAGGGATTCTACTGAAATTTCAAGTTTATCGATTCTTCTTTGTGTGGGACTGTTTAGATCCCTGACCCTTCCTTGCTACATGCCAGTAGTAACCCTTGTCATTATTACAACTCAAAATGCTCCCATAAATTCCAAAGTAGACCTGTTTGAGAACCATCAAACTGTGCATATAGTTTTATACCTAGTGCTTGATACATATTAAATAATCATTCTAAATACTGTATCATCATCATTATCATCTTTACCATCCCAGAAGTTACCAGATGAAAATGTTTGGGATTTTTTTCCAGAATCCCAATATTCTCCAAGATGGGACTTGTGCTATGGACTTGTGTGAGGTTCGCTTGTGCTATGAGCTATTTCAAAGTGGTCGGATTGGCCTAGATCAGATTTGTGGGCCCACTTAAGCCTGATGTCCAAATAGTTTGGTTTGTTTAGTGATTAGATCTGATGATCTAGTTTCCTGACTCTAGGTCCACTCATTGGCCAGAATGGGGTAACATAAAGATCTATGATTACTGGACAGATCTCTGGAAAGTCTGGGTGGCATGCTTATCTCTTTTCCTTTTAATCTCACTTCTGTCATCTGAGACAGCCTAACCCTTTATCTCAACCATTTAATGTGAGGCTTTCTTACTAGGCTTTCCCGGGGCTGCTCTGTCTCCCTTCCCCAGTATCACATGGGTTAATGCTATAGACGAAACTTAATGGTTACATTGCCCCTTCTGAACTTTTAGAGATGATGCTTATCCTGCCTCACCAAAAATTACAAGAACTGTTCAAATTGGATTATAGTTCCATATTCTTGTTTGACTTTGTGTTTTATTGGTCACCTTTTCCCAGGGGCTATGATTTCATAGCTTTTTCTCTCCCTGTGGAGGTTCTTTTTCTACCATGCAAAGCAACTAGCCACATGGTTTTAGTCTTCCTGGCCCTAGCTCTTGTACTGTGTGTGGCCTTATGCCTTGGCTAGAGAAGAAGTCAGTCAATTCTATTTCTTGTCAGGAATCAGATAAAAAGACTGAAGAGTTTGGAGCAGAAAGTATTGACTAAAATAATTATCCTCCTTATTCTCAATTAATCTAAAGTCTACATAAAAGAGATAGCAATAGCTTTGGATCCCAGTGTGTAGAAAAATATGAACACATCTGAGAACTGCCCCCAGTGAGGATTTGATATTAAGATAGCTTTTGGAAACTCAATATGGGAAAGAGATAACAATTGCAATGATAGGGTAATGGGAACCCACAACCTACCTGGGGATATAAAGTTGTATTTCTTCTTAGTTTTATCTAGGATGTAGATCAAACATGGACAACTATTTCTCCACTATCTTTCTGCTATAATTAGTTTGGCAATGAATTTAAATAGAATAATAAAAACTGACTTTATCAATGAGTTTCAATAATTATCATGCTAACATTCTCCTTTCCTCTTCCTACTCTTTCTCTTTTTTCTTCTTCTTAATTATTGTTATAAAGCAGTGTAGCACAGTGGTTAAGAATTGGGCTTTAGAGTTATACAGACCTGAGTTTAAATCTAATTTCAAACAAATATAAAATGTGTGATTTTGGGTGGATTATTTCATTTCTTTGAGCTTTAGTTTCTTCATCTGTAAGATAAGGACAATAATATCTACCTCATGGGGTGCTTATGTTAGAACATGTATAAAGTACTAAGAAGAATACTTTCTTCATAGTAAGTGCTCAAACCCCCCCCCCCCCCAAAACTATTATTGTATAGCTAAGGGTTTGATATTTCCAAATAGCCGTTCAAATGCTTTATTAAAGATCTATAAAAAATGAAGTGGTTGTTATTATACCTTGGAATATGTTTCTGTCATACCTCTGTCCCTTTACAGTCATCAGCTTCATATTCCATATGAATCTGAAGTTTTTCCATATGCAAGTTACCCAGAAAAGGAGGAGTAAATCAGTGAAGGTAACAGTGAAATACAAGATTGAAAACATGTGTTTATGCTCCTAAAAGACAATAAAATGATGCCACTCAGAAGAAATAAGTTGGTAAGACACACTAGCAAGTATTGTGATCAAGCTAGTACATATTTTTATTAAGTCAAGAAGACCACTTAAAGTTTTCACACACTTTCACTTTATTTGGTGAACCATACTCAAAACTTTCATCAAAACGAAATACATGTGATATTTGATCATTGTCGGTTTTCCTTGTAATGCACAAAGGGAGGATGAAAAAAATGTATGTAGAATCAGAAATTGTTCATGATATGGTTCAAGACCATAAACTCTGTAAGGGTAAGGATCATGCTGTGTCTGTCTTGTTTTCCACTGTTTTTACTACATAGTATCACCTCTAGTACATAGCAGGCACTAAAAACCAAACTGCCTACTTTGTATATAATTGTTAATACAATTAAGCATTTGTCTATAAATAGGCATTTGTAAAAGTATTTGTTGAAACTCTAAAGATAAGATGACATTCAGCCAAAAGTGTCTGTCAGATTTGTCTAATAAGACTCCTTTTATGTGAACCAATTAAATTTAGGTCATTGTTTTGCCTTAAGGAAACAGCATTCAGTCATGGTCAGTCTGTGTGACTCTTTTCCAAAGGGTATTTTATTTTTAATGAAAAGTTGGCCAGTGGTATTTTTTAGACTTGTTCATTAACATTTTAGCTGTGTTATCTAAAATGTTGATTTATGGTTAAATTAAGGTTGTAGTCTTAGAGGATAAACTAAAAAACACCAGAATGTTACATTATATATAAAGGACAAGGAGACTTTAAATTAGTAATAAATCAGTCGAAATTGGGTTGTCTAGAAATCATCAATGATGATTGTGCAAAGGACTACTGGTAAATATATTTTTAAAAGCTTTAGCATCTGTTAAACTTTATCTAAAATTAATTTCTTTGATGGGAGGTCTTGAAGTTTTTAATTAAAAAATCTAAAGAGTAGTAAAATACTAAGATTTTATAACAAAGTAATGAGATTGATTTTTCCTTTCAGTGAACAGACCAGAACATATAATTGTATGTGCATTTCCTTCAAAGTGGTCATTTATTGCAAGGATACAGACTTTGTGTTTGGGATTTGCCTACAGCAATAGAAAACAGAATAAGACTATTATCATTATTCTATAATTATGCCTCATTCTTGATTTTACTTGTTTACTTTAATAACTTGGCTGCAGATGATGTGGGTTGGTCATAAAAATCAAAACCAACTTTAAAGGGTGAGAATGTGCTGTCACTGAGTACACTAAAATAAGAGCGGTAGACTTTGATGATTATTCTTAAAGAATTCTAATGTTGTTTTGAGAAATGGCAGCATAATTGGAAAAATATGTCTAGCCTCCTAAATGACCACTACATCTAAGATGAAAACACTTGGAGATATGTGTGGTTTTCTTTTTAAAGAAAAACCAGCTTCATTATTTTAGAATCCGAGCAGAGGAGCACAGTTAAGGTAAGATCCTTACTTGAAACATAGACCTCCTTTATCTAAGAAAGTCTTTGTCAATGGTACAACCATAGGATAAATACATATACAGTAACAAGGGAGAAAGAGCCAACCGCTCTGTGAAAAAAATCTTGAAAATCAAGTGATTACTGACAGATTAATATCAGAACAACTGTACTATGATTATGGCTTATATATTTTCAATCAAGGTTTGACTTTTCCTGTCAATTTTAGAATGGATGTATTGGGGAAGTATTATAAAACAAAATGGCTGTATGACTTTACTGGGAACTTGAAAGAGAAAGTGTTATGCAGTGATTTCTGTATAAAATTTACCCATTCAAGAACTAGGAGTGAGATGTTGTTCAGCTTAGTAGATATACCCATTTCATATGTTTATTTTGGTGTGATCAGGGCACTAGGGCATCATCTAATTTTCTTCCAAATAGAAAATAATTTCTGGGAGAGATCATCTGCTCACATATGTGCATGTTGATGTCTCCCAAAGCAAGATACCCAAATAGACACCTTGGTCTGAATTGCCTGTAGGTTTCTCAAATTTACTCTGTCATTATCTAACCTCCTCATAGTCCCCTCAGCTCTGATTCAAAATTGGACCGTCTCTGTGTACTTTATGCCTCGTAATGTTGTGGCCAACAGGAATGGGATAGTCCCAGAGACGTGGAAGTGGGGTACAGACTGACAATCCCCAGAAGAGGGGGTGGGGGGGGAGAGATAAACCACAGAACTTATATGCAGGTATGCATGAACAATGGACATGGACAACAAAGCTGGGGACAGGACGGGGAGGGAGGGGAAGGGGGGAGTCAGTGGGGGGGGCGGGGAGAAAGCTGAAAATCACAGTGTCTTTTTTAACCCCTCCCTCTCCTCTGTTCAGACCTATTCAATCAGTCCCAAACTCCAGCATTGTTTCCAACCGGCCATTTGCTCTTCATCCTCACTGCCTTGCTCTAGGCAGAGCCCCAGTGCTCTGCTCGCATTGTCTCGGACTTGACAATAGCCACAGCAGACTCGTTGCTTTCTTGATTTCAGCCATTCTTTAACATTTATGAATACATTCTTTTTCTAAGAAACAAATCTGAGATGTCACTTCCCACAAAAACAAAAAACAAAAACAAGCAAACACACAAAAACCCAACCACCTCTGACTTCTCTTTCTTTGTAGAAGAAAAGTCGATATCCTTCACTCGGTGAGCAAAGACCTTTCCCTTATCCAAACCTAACAGTTCTTCTCACACAACACTCTAAATTCAATCACACTTTATTTTCTTACTATTGCTCTAATGCCCTGTACCAGTTCACAAGTTCTCTGCCTTACACAGGCTGTTCCCCCTTCCCAGAGCATCCATAATCTCTTCCCATCTCACAATGCCTGCTTCCTCACTAACACCAACTCCAAGGGAAAACTTGTCCCAGCTTCACCCAAGTGGTTAATTGCTCCTGTTCTGTGCTCTGTGGTCCTTACTACATTGTGATATAATTAATTATCTGTTTAATTTGTCCATTTACTGTTGTTAGTCTGTTTTACTAAACTGCTAAGTTGTAGCCCTTGGCATGGAGTATAGGCTCAGTAAATGATTGCTGAGTGAAAATAATGAAGAAATAACAGCTATCACTTATAAAGGGGCTTATTAAAAGCCAGGTACTATTCTAGGTTATTTATATTAACTCATTAAAATTTCACCATAGCACTGCCAAGTTGGTAAACTTATTATTTCCATGTTATAGGTAAGGACATTGAAGCGCAGAGAAGTTAAAGGTACAAAGCTAGTAAGTGTCTGGGCACAGAATCTGAACCCAGGTTCTAGACATGGGTTTTTAACAACTATACCTTACCACCTCTCGATGTATCAGAAAACCAGAAACTCAAATTAATTAGATTTTGTGAAATCCTTGCTTTAGGGGAAAAAAATATCAATGATAAGGACATTAAATAAAGATTTATTCATCAAGAGGCAGTTTCTAGCCTACATTAGACAGTAAGAAACAAAATATTTGTCTACTATGACCAAAATATATCATAGTATTAAATGCAGTGTACATAGAGGAAGATTAAAATGACACTTGCATTTCCAGAGATCCTCAGGGAGGGTAGCCTCAGTTCCCACTGTGGAAGATGTCGTAATATTGCCTTTATTTTCTGGCTTCCCTTCCTCTACCATTTTTCCCCCTCTATTTAAAAATTTTGTCCTTCTATTCCCTATATATTTCCTACATATCATATATAAACTATTTTCCTTGGAATACTGTTCTCAGAGTCATCTTTTGGAACAACTCAGCTAAGACAATGATGCTTATGGGTATTACCTTGCTTACTAAATATTGAATAAAAAAGCTTCAAATGTGTTAATATATTAACAAGAAAGAGTTAAAGCACACTGTGGATGTTTTTTATCGTCATTAATTGTGAATTTCACCTCGGAGTCCTGCACTGTGCCGCTGGCACGCCTGGAAGGCTAACAGACATGTGGAAAGGTGCTAATTGTCAGAAATACAAAGTAAAACCACAATGAGATATCACCTCACACCTGTCAGAGTGATTCTCCTCAATAAGTCAACAAACCAGTGTTGGTGAGAATGTGAAGAAAAGGGAACCCTTGTGCACTGTTGGTGGGAATGCAGATTTGTACAGCCCCCGTGAAAAGTAATATGGAGTTTCCTCATAATATTAAAAATGGATTTTCCTTATGACCCAGTGATTCCACTTCTGGGGATTTATCTCAAGAAACCCAAAACACTAATTCAAAAGAATACATACACCTATGTTCATTGTGGCATTATTTACAATAGCCAAGCTATGGAAGCAACCCAAGTGCCCATCAATAGACGAGTAGATAAAAAAGCTGTGGTACATTTACACAATGGACTATTACTGCCATAAAAAAATAAAACAAAGTCTTAATGATTTGTAAGAGTATGGATGAACCTAGAGGGTATTATATTCAGTGAAATAAGTCACTCAGAGCAAGAAAAAATACCATATGATTTCACTTATATGCGGACTCTAAAGAACAAAATAAACAAACAAATTTGAAACAGACTCATAGTCACACAGAGTGAACTGGTGGTTGCTGGAGGGGAGGGGTTTAGGGACTAGATGAAAAAGGTGAGGGGATTAAGATGCACAAATTGGTAGTTGTAGAATAGTCACAGAGATGTAAGTACAGCATAGGGAATACAGTCAATAATATTGTAATAACTATGTATGGGGCCAGTTGGGGTCCTGGAAATATCACGGGGAACACTATATGCAGAGTACACAATTATCTAACCACTAAGCTGTACACCTGAAACCAATACAAAATAAAATTGAAAAAAAAAAAAGTGATTGTTCAGGATAACCACAGTTAGATGCACTTGCTCCTACTGGAATTTTACTGTCTGTCTTATATTTGTCTAAAGCTCTGACTGGAAGTTCGTTTTTATCTTTAATAAAAAGAGAAATTAGTTTTTTGTTTAATAAAGGAAATTTTGTAAATGAACATCTAGCAGCTCGGAGTTAGGCTGGGAGAGGAATGGGAGTGAGAGGATCCTTGGTGGTCACGAAATCGGGACTGGAACACCTCCCTCTGCCCTGCCAGGCTCACAGCACAGGGCCTGTTGGTGTGAATGAAGGCCAAAGTAAAATTCCTGGAAAAATAATTCAGCCTCTAGTTACTGTGTGATATGCTCCACAGTGTTCATTACTATTAGGAAAAAGAAACCTTGGAATCATTTTTAGAGCATTTGAGTTCAATCCTACAGATATAAGCTGAATGCCTATTATTTAGATGCAGCTCTAGTTGGAAAGACCAGCAAAATCCTGAGCCCCCACAGGAGGATACTGGGGCGAAGGAGGAATGAATGGTGGCATGTTGGAACAAAGCCCAGTGCATCTGCTTGGAAGAGATTCCTTGGGCTGCATACCTCAAGGAAGGCCTCACACACCCAGAAGAAGCTGGACCTGACATTTGTAGATTGACTGTCATTCAGACACTGTAACCAGACAGTATGCAACTACTTAATAAACAAACAAACAAAAACTAAACAAATAAAACCCAACTTAAATTCAAATAAAGAAGAAACGAATGCTTCTATTCAGCGAGTTAAAAAAAACAACAACACGCCACTTGAGATAATAACATTAATCTCAAATACTATTTTATTTTGGTCAGTTTTAGTCCACTCTTTTCTCTAGATTTCTATTTTTATGTATTTTTAGTCATGGTAAACAAGATATTTTGTGCCCTAATTTTTATTTTACCTCAGAAGCACTTTTTTTCCAAATTACTACACACTTTCTATTTGACGTCTACAATGTTTCAATCAGTAAACAAAACATTTCCTCTTGTTAGATAGTTATTGTTTCTGCTATTTTATTAATGTCATGAATAATTTTATGCCTATTATTTCTTTTAATGTTTTAGATTATTTCCTTAAGTTACAGTTCCTCCAGAATTGAAGATGGGACTACACTTACTGCTCACTGTTGCATCCCTGGAGCCAGGCTCAATGTCTGGTGTATGTTATGCACTTCATACATTTGTGTTAAACAAATGAATGATGAATGAAGAGGAATTATTGAATGAAGTGACACGAATATATTGTTATCTCCATTCAAAACTCCTAATAGTGTAATATTATTTTGAACTGGCTAGATACTTTTACAAATGTTATTTCATTTATTTCTAAGAAAAACACAGTGGTGTAGTGGAAGAAACAGAGGTTCAGGGACTAAATTACAGTCACGTGTCTAGTGTGGAGTCAATATTTACATTTATGTCCCTTGACACTAACTTTATCGTTCTATTCATTTTGCCACACTGCCCCTCATCCAAATGTTCTCATTAAGAGAATGAAGACGACAAAGGCTTTTAACTATTGCTTGTCTAACAATAGTGGGAAAGGATAGCTGGTTGGCTCGAGCAGAGTTTGCCATTGTGGCTTATGTACCACTCTCGTAGAACATGCTTGCAGTTTGTCCATCTGGCAGATCCCTCACTCCCTGCCCAGACCTATAGAATCAAAATGCCAGGGGATGGGCGGTTCTTGTGGGGCTCGACTCTGCATCTTAACCAAGCACCCTGTTGTGTGTTAAGTTGTGTCCCTCAAAATGATGTGCTGAAGCCCTAATTCCTCATATCTGTGAATGAGATTTTATTTGGAAATAAGGTCTTTGCAGGTATAATCAAGTTAAGATGAGGTCCTACCAAATTAGTATGGGCCCTAATCCAATGACTGATATCTTATAAGGTAAAGCAACTTTGAATACGGAGGAGACAGAGAGGAGACTTCCACGTGAAGAAAGATTCAGAACACAGAGGCAGAGATTAGAGTGATGAACCTATAAGCTGAAGGCCAAGCATTACTGGCAACCACCAGGAGCTGGGAAGAGGCAAAGAAGGATCCTCCTCTAGAACCTTCAGAGAGAGCATGGCCCTTCCAACACCTTGATTCCACACTTCCAGCCTCCAGAACTGTGACAGAATAAATTTCTCTTTTAAGCTGCTTGATTTATGGTACTTTTTCTCTTGTGGCAGTCCTAGGAAATTAATTCACATCCTGAGATAACTTTTCTGAATGCTTATATTTGAGAGCCAGTAGTTGAATTTTCCTGAATTTAAATCCTAAGTTGATTGATTATCCCCAAATAGTATCTTAAAACCAGAAATAATCAAGTGGAGGGCAAGATTAAGCTTGTTGTATCACCAATGAAAATAAAAACTAATAAACATGGTAGGTTGGAATCAATAAAGAAAGTTATATTTTGACATATCTGAATTGCTGTTACCTTTTTAAAAAGAGATAAACCAAATCTCTATTGGCATGTTTCACTCTGGAAAAGAAGCATTTGTATTTGAGATCTTTAGAAAGAAGAAATCCATCTATCTCTAAGGGGTATACTTACAAAAATAATACGATTTCATTTAGATCCAAGGCCTGATGTCTTTAATATTCGCCAGCAACTTTTGAGGAGCTCTCCATTTTAACAAATTATAAATTACTCTTAACTTAGAATAGCTATTCAATAATTATTCCATAATTTTTTTAAAAAGTACAGCAGGTGGTATCTAAAACTCTTCTTGCCACAGTGAGGACCTCCTTGTATTCACATTTTGTATGATCCCTCCCCTTGACTGTGGGCTGGACACGCTGATTTGCTCTTAAGAAATAGTGTGTGGTAAACGTGGTGGCACACCGCTTTTGAGATGAGGTTACTAAAGATTGTCTTGCTTGTACTCTCTGGGTTCTTCTGGCTTGCTTGCACTGATGAAGTACGCTGCTTTGTTGTGAGCTACCCTACATGAGACCCACATGGCAAGAAACTGAGGCAGCCTTCAGCCAATCGGCAGCAAGGAATGGAGGCCATCAATTCAACAGCCTACAAGGTACTGAATCCTGTCAACAACCACACATATCCGTTTAGAAGTGTCTGCTTCTCTATTTGAGCCTTGAGATGCCTGTAGCCTGTAGCCTGGTTAAACCCTTCATTATAGTCTTTTTTTTTTTTTTTTTAAATCTTCACCTAAGGATATTTTTGATTGATTTTAGAGAGGGTAGTGAGAGAAGAAAAAACATCAATATGAGAGAGAAATGTCAATCGGCTGGATCCCATATGCACCCCGGCGGGGACTGAACCCGCAACCTAGGTATGTGCCCTGACTGGGAATCCAACCCACAACCTTTTGGTGTCTGGGATGCCACTCCAACCACTGAACTACCCAGTCAGGGCTCACTGTAGTCTTGTGAGAACCTGAACCAGAGGGTCTATTTAAGCTGTTCATGGGTTTCTAATCTACAGAAACTATGAGATCATAAATGTCTTAAGCCACTAAGCTTTGGGGAAATATATTATGCAGCAATGGATAGCAAATAGAAAAGTTATTAAAATGTCTGAGTCTTTTTTTTTTTCATCCATGGTTGGAAATTTACAGAGCTACTGTGTTCATCTCCACTACTAGGCAAGTTTGTTTTGGTTTTAAATGTGAGTGATTTTATGAATGTCTGATTAAGAATTAGGGAATACAAATATGGTGAATTTTGCCTCTTGCTTACCTATGAATCCAATATGTGTTATGGTGTCTCACTTGGAGGTCATTCTGTCCAACCTTGCACTTCTCCAATGATGAAGCCATCATTAGCTTGCCCAAGTAGGGCTGCTAGATTTAGCAAATATAAATACAAGTTTCCCAATCAAATTTGAATTTCAGATGTCCAATGAATCATTTTTTAACATAAGTTTGTCCCATGTAATATTTGGGAGATATTTATATTAAAATGTAATTTGTCACTGAATTGAAATTAAAATTTAACAGAAGTGTCTTGTATTTTTTATGGCAACCTCATGGCAACCAGTTAGTAACAGAGTCTGCACTAGCAGCCAGGTGTCTAGTTCCCAGGCCAATATTCTTCCTCCCACATGACCCTGAGATGCTGATGAACGTTGTGCTTTAGAAACTCATCTTGTGGTTGTGCATGTTTGAAGTTTTAATGTGGTATAACCATTACTGAACTGCTTTTGAAAGAAGCTCATGGGCCATTAAAGGACAAAGCTGATGTTCTTTGACACAATCAATGGGTCTCATTCTGCCAATGGAAGTCCAGTCCGAGAGCTTTAATGGAAGGCAGCTGCAGATCCTGACATTCGATAATAGCAAGAAGGACTAAATGATGTTTGTTTCTGATTTGATTGCATTAATATAATGATTTAAGTATGTTGCTAAGAGGGACAGTTTGTGGAAAAAAAACCTGAATCAACTTTAAGGAGTTTTTATACTAATATATTTAACATACGCACATCTATAAGCATTAAAGTAATTATGTAAAATACATACATATACACAGTAGGCATTAAGAAGCCAGTCCCAGAGACGTAGAAGTGGGGTACAGACTAACAATCCCCAAAAGAGGGGGTGGTGGGGGAGAGATAAACCACAGAACTTATATGCATGTATGCATGGACAACAAAGCTGGGGATAGGGCGGGGAGGGAGGGAGAGGGAGGAATCAGTGGAGGAAAAAGGAGAAACATCTGTAACAAAAATAAATAAATTAGTAAAAAAAAACTGTAAAAAAAAAAAAAGAAGCCCCTTGCTAAGTGATACCAAGACACCTAAGCCTGTGTGGGATTGCTCTCTAATTAGAATTAGTGTATTTTTTTTGCTTTTGTTCTTTAACTTTGTATATCTGTTTAATTGTTTTATATTTACATGCATAATTTACATAATCTACTCTTCGTGATCATGGGTTTATGAAGAGTATGGTCTTTTGAGAGTAATAAGTACAGTGAAAAAACAACAACAACAACAACAAAAAACAGAGACTAGTGGAGTAAAAATAGGAAAACCCAGTGATTAAGAAATTTGAATAAATGCCAATGAGATTTTGTGCCTTCCTTCATTCCAGTACTTTTATTTCATTGCTTCCCAAGATCTAGAAACACTTTATATTTTATGGCCTAAATAAAACTGATTGTTATTTTTCAGAAGTTTAAGTGACAAACCTTCAGTAATTTTGTCTTTTTTGGGGACAAATAGTTAAGTAATGTATGAGCAGTTACTTGGAACTCAACTAAATGTTAGGAGTCCTTTTATGTTAAAGATTTTATTTGTGTTTCTTTTGTAATTCAGTACTAGGCTAGGTACACAATATTGATTACATATATATTTATTTGTGATGATCATAAGAAAAAATATTGATATTAAAGTAAAATAATTTTCTTATATTTAATAATCATATATAAATGAATAATGCTCCACTTTTAACAAAATATTTTCACTTACATTATCTCCCCAAATCTTCAAAATAACCCTGTGAGCAGGTTTAAAGAAAAGATAAATTTACCTAAGGTCACACTGATAGAATGTGGTATACATGTTTCAACACAGTTTCTGACTGTACACCCAGGAAAATTCACTAAGCTGCAACGGCTCTAGATTTCTGATGCTGTTCTTGTAGTGACTGAATTCACTTCGCAAAAGTAGAGCCAGAGCTGAAACCAGGATTTATATATCAGATGCTCCAGAGCCTTGTTTCCTGGAATTTATCCTCTGAACCTTTTGAAGCCTGAAAATGGCTTATTTAGAAATACTAAAGAAGGTGGAATGGAAATTTGCTTTTTTCCATTTAGAATTCTTGTGGCTGATCTCATCTCCATTTAGAGTGGTGTATCTCTCTGAATATTTTACTAGAGAGCTGCTGCAGCTGAGTTAAGGTTGTGCCCCACTGCCCTGAGCCAGTGCATGGCTTATGTCTCATAATTTTTTGCTGACTGGCTGACTGACCCAAATCTTTCAGGGTAGATGTGAGGGGTGGTAAGGCAGCCGAGACAAAGTGCAGAATACTTGAGCAGTCAGGCAATGAACCAGAAATGAAAAGGATATGAAATCTAATCTCTGAGAAAATAAATACTGCACAACACTTTGAATTATCACTGTTCCGATTTTGTTAGTGTGGATAATGGAGCACTGAGTCATTATTATTATTATCATTTTGTCTTTAGTGGTATCCCAGTACATTAAAAATCAATAATCCTATGATTTTATCCTCCATTTTAAAATAACTAGTAGATTTTATAATAGAGGTTCTGAACTCTAGTAATTGATTTTTTTCCTTTAGCATACTGAGGGGAGGAATTCTGGGCATTTGAGTATCAGATTTATTGGTGTTAACTTCCAGCATAGTTGTGTAGCCTCTCATGTCCACATACTCCTGTTGAGTATTCTCATACAAAGTTGAAGCTACAGAATGAACAGGACTCCAGTGATCCTCCCCTAATTCATCTCTTTATTAACATCCTGCCTTAATTTCCCCAAACCCTACCACACACAAACACTCAGGCATCTGAATGCCGTTCTCGTTATGTGTTCCATTCCCAGAGGAACTTGGAGACTGTAATCTTCGTGCTATACAAACTCCAGTCTTAGCAATCTTTATTTGTCTATTTGTTTAAACATTTTTTTTTCTTTATTGATTTTAGAGAGAGAGGAAAGGAGAAGGAGAGAGAGAGAGAAACATCGATGAGTGAGAATATTGATTGGCCGCCTCTTGCATGCCCCTCACTGGGGATTGGGCCCACAACCTGGGCATGTGCCCTGACCAGGAATTGAACAGGTGAACCACTGAGCCACACTGGCAGGGCTTATTTGTTTCTTTACTTTGTACTTCTATTTTATTGTACTTTCTTTTATTTTCTTCTACGTGTACTTTATTTTTTAGTGCTTTTGACTCCTAGATTCCCAACGTAGCCCTGAAATATATCTTGTGGAGTTGTTTGAGTCTTTATTTCATACAGCTTGCTGTATTCTGTTGGGCTTTGCCACCTTATTGATATATGCTCTCTATTTTATCTAATAGCTAACTTTTCCCCTAGGTCTTTGGTAGTTTTGTATAATAGTCTTTGACTGTATTGCAAGACACTACTACCTGGTCAAGGGACTAATGGGGAAGTTGAAGTTCCTTTGACGATTTTTATAATAACAGATATCTGCTAAGTACTTACTATGTGGCAAATGCCATACTCCATGTTTAATACTCATTTAATGATTATAACAGCCATTAGAGTATTCATATTATCATTTACGGATGAGGGGAGCAGGGCGTTAATAGACATTAAGTGACAACCAAAGTCTACATAAAGGTACAAAGAGAGCTTGGCTTTGGGTCCATGTGTCTCTGACTCCAAAGATCTTTACTCTTGCAGTGACTCTTTGTCATAGTGTCTCTCATTGAACATTGCTTTCTCTTCAAGTTGAGCCCCTGGCTTCAAACCATTGCAAAGTCTAAGTCCTTGTTATAATCAGAAAATGACATTTTACTTATATGTGAAAGGCAGCTATCTCTTTCCCTGATTCTCCTGTGCAGGTGAGAATTTATGCAGACAGAGAGAGTCTGTGGGGATGTCTCAGATAAAAATGTGCTCTGAGCTTGTAGGTACGAAATCCACCAATACTGCCTCCCACTCCCTCTGGACGTTGCTCAGCCTGCACAGCCATTTATCCTGCATCTTCAGCTCACCAGGGTGAAGGCTAAATTTTCAAATGGCAGTTCTCCTTATAGATGAAGGAAATGCAATCTGGTCTTGCCCGAGGTTTTGATTTAGGGAAGAAAGACCACAAGAGGCTAATCAGGGTCCTACTGACTCATAATTTTCTAGTGCCCCTTGCACAAGGTGTTTTCTCTGGCAAAATGAAAGTCTCGACCTAAGGCAAACAAGGTTATTTCTAGAAATGATTTATTACTTCTCACAGATTCAGGCCTGGGATGCTTATATGGTATTTTAGCTGCTATAGTAGGCAATGAGAAGTGAACTGGATTGAAGCTATGTGTGGAGAACAACCATTTATTAAGAACCATATTGAGGTTTGAACAGCTTCTAAAATATAGGATTCAGGAAAGTGTCTCAGGACCCAGGTATGTTAACAGTACTAAATATATATTTGCACAATGAATAAACAAGAAGAGAAAGTCCAAGATTTACTTTAAAAATAGAGTTTAGTGACTGAATTTTCTGAAAGGAGATTAGAAGAAAGTTTTTAATAGTCATTTATTTTATTCAAGCCTTCAGAGAACATATCCTATAAAAATAAAAGCATCAGGATGTAAGAATAAATGAATGTTGCTGTTTTTTTTTTTTAATGTTTCTAGAAACAAAACCCAAAAAGTATTTATCAAGAGTTAAGTTGGTAGAATAAATTGTCATATTTTTATTCTATGAAATACTGATTTGTATGTATTTCCTGGAAGAGATATGCATGAAAAAATTAAGTGAGAAAATAAGTTCTAGTGTAATTATATATATACATATATACACACAATGAGAATGAGAATGAGAATGAGAATGGGAGAGGTAAGGAAATTACTAACTTTCTTTGCATACAACCAACCTTGCATGGTTACACTAGTTATAACAACACACATTCTTTTTAATAAAGCGAAGGAAAAAGAATAAAAATTTAAAAGAAGTCTAGTCTACCCTTCTAGTTAAGAAATCACTGATGCTTGACATTTGAATGGAGTTCTATGGTCTCTTAAATCTGAAGAACTTGAGTTTTGTTGCAATATTAAAAGGCCCTCCCATCTGACATAGCAGTGGATTCTTGGGTAGAAACTCAGCGTCTCCAAGGCTCAGTGTCCTTTTCTGGAATCTTAGAGATATGAAACTGATGGTTTCTGAAATATCTTCTATCACAGATATTCTATCTCATTGTTTAAAAATAATAACACAGAGATTGAAAACAGTGATGAAGCCAAGGGCTTTAGCCCTCTCCTTCTTCTTCACCCTACCTCGCCCCCCAAATCCATCAGTCCACCTACAAACTACTTCAAATAAACTCCTGAGCGAAAGAAAAACAATAGGATTATTTTGTAAACTACGCTTCAAAATAATTAGCCTGACCATTCCCTTACTACATGTCCTTGTGAAAACCTCTCCAAAGTAGAATTCTAGGTCTGCGACTATTACAACTTGCTCCATAGAACAAGTCAGTATGTGTGATTAGGATCAGAATAGGTCTTCATTCACAAAGTTTAAAAGACACTGTTTGTTTGCAAATATCCTTTGGTAAAGACACAGTTTAAGCCTTACTACTCATTTATATCCCAGTAGATATCCCCCCCTTTTATTGAATTTATTGGGGTGACACTGGTCAACAAAATTGTACTGGCTTTATAAAGTTTTACAGATCTTTTTCAGAAGAGCAAGATTTTGAGACAGAAACATGGGGAGAAGGAAAGGGGCATGGAAGAAATGGAGTAAACACAGAGGGGAGGAGTTTCAAGAAAAGTGAGTGTAAGGATGACAGGTACTTCCAGAGCTTGTCAGAGGAAGGAATATACTTAGACCAATAAACAACCGCTGAGTCTTCCTTGACTTCCCTTTTTCTCTCCTACCTCACATCACATGCGTATGAACATCTCCTCAGTCTTCTCTTCAAATATATCCGAGTTCAACCACTTTCACTGCACCACTGCTCCCAGCTCAGACCGAACCACCATCATCTAGATTATTGCAAAGGCATTGAAAGTTACTTCTGGCCTCTGTCCCCTTATAATCTATTCTCAGCGCAGTAACCAGAGGGACAGTTTGAAAACCTAAGTGAGATCAGACAATCCTCTGCTCAAAATCCTTATTCTAGTGGTTTCCCATTTCACCCAATGTTAGAGTCGAGTCATCTACAAGGTCCTACAGGAGATTTTCCACCTCAGCTCCCATTAGACACACCTGGTGAGCTTTAAAGAAATACTCATATTGGGGGTCTGATCCCTGAAATGTTGCTTTCATTGATTTTATGGTTGGGGCACTGATATTTGCTGAAAGGTCCCCAAGTGATTCTAATGAGCATCCAGGGTTGAGATTCTCCAGTCTGCTCTCATTTTCCTTGTTATTCCTCTTGCTGTCTATCCTCCCCTTCTTTTAATAAACTCCAGTCACACAGACCTCTTGGCTCTTTCTCAAATGCACCAGGCATACTGCCACCTCTCTTTGTGTTCTCTGACACTCCCTCTAGTGAGTCCCCTTCAGGTCTATAAAATGTCAAGTATCCCACACAAAGATTCCTAGCAAATTATGAGTGGAAGGACCTTGGTTAGCATTTTGTAATTCTTCCCCTTCCCTGAATCAAACTCCTCAAGCTAGACCAGATTCTATTTTCCTCATACATAAGTAGATTTCTTATTTGATAATTTAGCTTTCACTCTGGTGACCAAGACGGTACAAGATAAATGGTCTGTAATCTAGACAACCGCTGAAAGGAATCAGAGCTCATATTCATGTATTTTCTGCATGCATGCTCAGAGCACATTCCTATTTAACAAAAGTTCCTATAGACACATCCATGTAACCTTATATACACATACACAGAAAAGGTATGTACAGAGACTTTTACCAGAGTTTCTGAGGTCTCTTCCAGCATAGATATTCTATGATTTGTTATTAAAAATTAACACTAACACAGATTTATAAATGATAATGACATGAAAACAGAATTAAGTAGTAGCTTCAAGAGATTTAGCCCCTTCATTCCCTATAATCTATCAGCCAACCTCAAATTACCCCAAATAATCACACAATTAAAAAGAGGAATTTTTCTTAAGTTAATGAAGAGATTTTCAACTGGTATGCTGCAAAAATTTTTTAAATGCAATACCTGACTAGTTAGGCACACTGACCTCTTTTCCCTTGGATTGTCAAATAAAAAAATGACAATAGTCAACACAACAATAGCTGTCCATGTGAGTGGATCAAATTTATACCTATTTTTTGTTGTTAAATTGGCACAAAAAAAATTGGGGGGGGGGGTGTAGTAATTAGTTGTGTGCCATGATGTGAAAAAGACTGAAAATCACTGTGTTAAAGCAGTGGTCTTATTGCTTATTGAAAGGTGAAAGCCCACTGGCTTCACCATTTAGAACACATTTGTGTCTCTGGATCACCCTCCCTGTAGAAGTCTCATGCTGTGTCTTCTAGAAAAGCTTTTGGGATTTTATTGAATAAATAGACCTGTGTGATTAGGGTTGTGTGATTTATTTATGTGGTTTAAAAACACTGACTTTAAAAACTTCAAATACCCCTTGGGAAAGGTACAGTTTAAGCCTGATTACTCATTTATATTTCAGTATATGATGTTTTTAAGAGTGCTTGGTACCTAATGGGAGCTCAAAATGCATTTGGAAAATAAGTAAATCAGTGGGTTAATTCTTGAGTGTTATCTGAGTCTAATATGGGCTCCATACTCTGAGAGAGACCTTGTCTGCTGTGATTTTAAGTTATGTCCAAGAAGACACCTAGAAGAGTGACCTGGCCACAACAGAGGGACCTGGAGAGATTCTTGGCATGTCCAAAGATGTGGAAGGAGCATTAGCTGATGACATGGAGATTTCATCTCCCGTGTTATGGACACTGCAACTGAGAGCTCTCCAGGTTTGCGTATGTGGGTGAGTTTGTGTTTGGGTGATCACAGAAGAACCCACAAAAGAGCTCACCATTAAACATATGACAAATCTGGAGAGGAAGGACCAACATTAGCTCACAAAAGTATTGATCAAGTTGAGATAGGTTATGTGGCAAAACAGCTCCAACCAATAAAAGCTGCAGGAACTGTCAAGAAGACCACCACACACTGGATTTATGGCTTAAAATGGGCAGAGACCAGCTTCATCCTAAGGGTAACTTTAGAATTAATTAATTTTACCTAAGGGTAACCTCTAGCCTCATTAATGCTCACTGTAACACATTAGATGCTGAACAACACATCATGATTGGAAATGGAAAAGAAAGCCTATATGAGGACACAAAATGGCCCACAAACCTCCTTTGAGAAATCTCCACCCCTTTCCTGGGAAGATCCTGAATATTCCTTCCCCCTCCCTTGAATACCCTCTTCCCTGATTAAATGAATATCAGTAAAGGAATCAATTTCTGCTAAAGGGGGGCTGCTCTCTCTCTGGAGTAGCTTATTCTCTGTCTCACTGCTTCAGTAATAAACTCACTTTCACTTTAAACTCTATGCAATTCACTTCACTTTATTTAATTAATTTATTTTATTCTCATCCGAGGACATTTTGCATCCATCTTCAGATAGAGCAGGAGGGAGAGAGGGAGGAGGAGAGAGAGAGAAACATTGATGTGAGAGAGACACATCGACTGGTTGCCACCCACATGACCCCAACAGGAGTCAGGGACACATTGCAACTGAGGTACATGCCTTTAGTGGGAACCGAACCTGGGGCTCTCTGGTCCACAGGCTGGCGCTCTAACCACTGAACCAAACTGGCCAGGGCAATCACTTTCACTTTAAACTGTATGCTGGCTTGTGTTTAAATTCTTTCTCATGTGAAACCAAGAATCCACAGTGGGTTGCAGACCCTGGGGTCCCTGGACCCCTGGAATGCCTGCATCAAAGTACAGTCTTTTTTGAACTTCCTGTCTTCCAAGTTTTCTCATTTAACCTCAAGCTTGAAGTCGAACAGAGAGAAGACCTCTTGTTCTTCTCTAACTGTACGTTTTCCTCCTACAGGCTTCTGCTGTGGGGAAGGAGATGCGTAGGCTTTAATTCAAGTTTGGACTTTTGATTTATTAAGGACATAGTGTTGCTTTGTATTTTAAAGTGACTCTAGGATTTTTTTATTTAAGAGTATCCAGAAAAAGTAGTCGGGACTGCCTACATTTTCATCTGGAGGCAGTGGAAATATTAATCCAACAGAATAAATTTGAAGAGACCGTGGGAGATAAAAATGAAGTTGTTTATAATTCTGTGCCATGAGTCACGCTTGTTACGTATGTCTACCTCACAGCTCTTCCTGATCAGCGTGGTATTGACTCTCATGTCAGCCTGAAAATATTTTTGTAGCAAGTCAAGCACGTATTTAGTTGGTGCTGAAATTTCACACAAATATTATTTTTAAATCCCCATGAAATTGTTAAAGTAGATTAATTATTTCATTCTTTAAAAATAAAGCCTTTCTGGAAAGTCTTTGCTTTGAGATAGTCAAAGGATCAGAGTAAATCCAATTCCTGTTAGTAGAAAAATCTACCAGTAGTAAACTCAAAGCTCACTGTTTAATTAATTAATTAATTAATTATTTTTAATCCTCGCTCGAGGATATTTTTTCATTGATTTTCAGATAGAGTGGAAGGGAGAGAGAGAGAGAGAGAGAGAGAGAGAGAGAGAGAGAGGAACACTGATGTGAGAGAGACCCATTGACTGTGCTCCAAACCAGCCAGGGCTCAAAGCGCACTTATAAAATCTCTCACATTCACACTAAAAATACCTGCTGATTTGATCTGTGGAGGTTACCAGTTATAAAGGAATTGTTTTTAATGGACTTTATTTTTTTCATGGGCTACATCAGATATAGACAATGTTGAGACTTTCCTAAGGAAAAGAAGAGTCACAGTCTCCTGAAATCATTCTCTTTATGTTTAGGGCAACACACCTTAACATTTGTCTGACAGAGATGCAATTTCAGTCCTAAACAATTGTCTTCATTTTTTTTTTTTTTAATCCTCACTCAAGGACATTCTTCCATTTATCTTCAGATAGAGTGGGAGAGAAGGAGAAAGAGAGAGAGAGAAACATCAACGTGAGAGAGACACATCAACTGGTTGCCACTCACACGACCCCAACCGGAGCTGGGGACAAACTGCAATCGAGGTACGTGCCCTTAGCCGGAACCGAACCCAGCACTCTCTGGTCTGCAGGCCAACACTCTAACCACTGAGCCAAACCAGCCAGAGCTGTCGTCTTCATTTTTGATACAATGGCCTCTTCTTGTGGGGATGGCTTCTCAAAGTGTCTTGGTCCATTGAGACCTGCAGTCTTGTAAGCTGCAGGGTAAGGACTGTCCTGTGTTTGTTTTCTTCCTTCAGACTGCAGCCAGGCCTGGTGTTTTGTACACAGTAGGGGCCAAAGAATGCTGCTGACAGAATGCCTGGGTGTTTCAGGTTTTGGAGTGCCTTTTAAATTTGAAACACGGACGGCATTAACACTAATGTTTTGTGGCTCCTGCATTGCTTTTGCTGTGCTCTCCTCATTTAGACTAATTACTGTAATGGACAGAGCACCCCATCTATTTTGACAGTTAAGATGGAGGAAATTGGAAATTTGAAAAGACCATAAAGGACAGAGTCTCAAAAAAAAAGAATCCATTAAAGTCAGTTAAAAGTTATCTCCAATCCTCAGCCTTCAGTATCTCTAACTTAAAATGTTCTATTTTGTTAAAGCATAAATGAAGTGGCTTCTTTTGTTCCCTCCTGAAGATCAAAAAACCCATTTCTCTTTGGAGATGGTTCTCCTGCCTTTGTGTGTCAGTGTATTTAAAATTGTATATAGGGTTCAGTAAGAATAGGTAATCATTCCCTTTGTGATTTTGGAAGTGAATGTTCTCCTGAGTCCTCTGAGAGGATGAACAGAGATGGGCATATAAAAAGCTGGTTTGGCTCAGCGGTTAGAGCGTCGGCCTGCGGTCTGGAGAGACCCGGGTTCGGTTCCCGCTAGGGGCACGTACTTCAGTTGCAGTTTGTCCCCGGCCCTGGTTGGTCGTGCAGGTGGCAGCCACTCGATGTGTCCCTTCACGTCGATGTTTCTCCCTCTCCCTTCCTCACTCTCTCTCCCACTCTATCTGTACAAAAAATGGAAAAATATCCTCGGGTGAGGATAAAAAAAATGAGCTGGTTTGGCTCAGCGGTTAGAGCGTCGGCCTGTGGTCCAGAGAGATTTGGGTTAGGTTCCCACTAAGGGCACATACCTCGGTTGCAGTTTGTCCCCGACCCTGGTTGGCTTGTGCGGGTGGCAACCACTTGATATGTCCCTTTCACATAGATGTTTCTCTCTCTCTCTCTCTCTCTCTCTCTCTCTCTCTCTCTCTCTCTTTCCCACTCTATCTGAACAAAAATGGAAAAATGTCCTCAAGTGAGGATAAAAAAAAAAAAAAAAAAGAGCTGGTAAGTGGGACTGTTTATTTGTCTGCTGTAGGATTAATAACACACTAAGCAATTTTCACATTTATATTTCTGAGTAGGAAGAGCCTTAGGCAAATTGGAGAAAGTCATCTTTGCTACCAACGTCTCTTTATTTTATCATCTTTGTTAATCTCCTTCTCAAACTTCTAGGACTTGGTACCCAAACCTTTCTGCTGCCCCTTAGATGCCCAAGTCCTACCCTGGGCATACACCAGCATTTGTACCCAAATTTTCTTTATTCCTTTCTGTTTGTTCTAACTTTCCATGGATTCTGCCTTCCCAGGTTTTGCTGGGCATCTGGCCAGTAAGAATCATCACTCCTCTGTTCAAGGTAGCAATGACCAATTATGAATCACTGTGTTTCAGAAGAGTTGCACCACATGCACATTTAATTTAAGTAAATTAAGCATGAGCACAGGGTTTGAGGATTGAGAAGTGAGAGAGAAAGAGAGAGAGCACGAGTTGTAATGTGTTCCTTGTACTAGTCAGCTCAGGCTGCTGGATGGGGTGGCTTAAACAATAGATATTTATTTTTTGCAGTTCTGGGGGCTGGAAGCCTAGACCAGGTACCAGCATGGTTGTGTTTTGGTGAGAGCTCTCTTCCTAGCTTGCTGATGATCACTGTCTTGCTGTCTTTACACAAAAAAAGAGAGGTTTCTCTCTCTTTTTCTTCTTATAAGGTCACCTACCATACTAAATTAGGACTCTACCCTATGCCTTTACTTAACCTTAATTTCCTCCTAAAGTCACACTGGGAGTTAGTGCTTCAACATGAATTTTAGGGACACTCAGTTCAGTTCATAGTATCCATTCTATTCCATCTATGGATAATTGGGAATGAACAAGATCGGGTGTGTGTGTGTGTGTGGGTGTGTTTGTCTGTTTCTCTTTGGTCAGTCTCAGTTTTTGTTTTCATTGTGTGAATGTTTTATGGGGCTGAGTTTAATTCGAAAATTTAAATATATGTACATTTCCTAAGGTATGACCAACTACTTCATCTGATGATCAGTTGAAGAAATAGTTCTCTGTTCCAATAATACTGGGGAAGGAAATAAAACTGGCTGATCTGTTGAGAAATGGTATAGGCACATGCTGTTCTTCATGGGTGATGTAAGGGATTTTCAAGGGTTAATTTGGTCTGCGATTTTTCACATTAGGAATTGCCTTTAGAATTAAACAGGAGCTGATTATACATTTGGATTTTAACAGGTTTGAATGCCATAACCTAAGGTCATGAGATTACAGGTACTTCTTCTTGTGGGGTGGGGTGGGGTAAGCAGACCTAGGGATACTTTAAAAACATGCCCAGGCAATGTCCCTCTCTGACTGAAGATAATAATAACAAAACTAATTTGTATATATAGCTTTGTGGTATGTAAATGCTTTTATAACTCTGCCATAACAAATAATACAAAGTAAAGTACAAATTCCAGGTGATTTATTTATTAATTTATTCAGGAGGATATTTATTCATATGCCTTAGAAATGGTCAATAAGTTCTATGTGGTGGGACAGATGTTTCCAGATGTACTTCCATGTAAACTTTCTCTGTTATATGTAAAAGCTAAGCTTAGAGAGAAGTAAGTACAAGGTGGGAAGTAGTTGCGGGAAAACAATGTATTTAGCATTTACTTATTCAGGAAATATTTGGGTGCTGACTAAATGCCAGCACTATTCTTGGTTCTAGGGACCAATTGAGAACAGACCAGCAGTTCTTGTCCTAATGGAGCTCACATGGAGTGCAGAGGGATAAAGGCAATAGACAAATACAGTAAACACAGTACCAGCTGACAATAAATTGAGCTGACATGACAGGGAACATGGATTGCTGCTTTAGACTGAGCAGTTAAAGAAAAGCTTTCAGATTGAAGGCAAACTGTGAATGACAAGGGGTCAGTCATGCAAAGAAAAGGAGGAACACAAAGCTGCCAAAGGGCATAGCTAAGACAAAGGCTTACGGTGTGAACATACCGATGGGTGAGGACTAGGTGCAAAGCAGCATGTCCATCTGCAGCAACATGGAAAAGGGGAAGAGCGGCCCGAGTACTGACCATTCTTAAGATCTGCAGGAATTTGTTCAGTAACAAATTAGAGATGGTAGCAGAGTAAGCTATACAACGTAGTTGAGGAAGACTCTGTATTTAGACTACACTCTGAGCAAGTGCAAAGAGAATAAGAATTCTCTGAGACCACTCAGTCATGGACAAACACGGACAATGGTCACCTTAGCCTTTCACCTTATTTGGGCAACTGACCCTTCGGCCAAAGCATTTAATTTCATCTTGTGTTTCTTGTGTTCTTTACTTTCTTTGGTGTTTTATTGCCATGTGTATTTACTTAACAGACCCTTACATAGTGCTTAGTATGGACCAGACATAATTTTAAGCTTTTTCAGATATTTACTTATTTAATCATCATTATCTGGGGTAGAAACTTTTATTATCCCTGTTTACAGATGAGGAAACTGAGGCAGAGAGAGGTTATGTAAGTGGCAAAAGGTCACACAGCTGGCTGCTGTGGAGAAGACTGGATTCAGAACTTCATTTTCTGATTCTAGAGTCCACGCTGTTAACAACTACCCGATGTTGCCTGTGTGTGGTGTATATGTTCCCATTAGTTGTGTCTGGAATCAAGGTGAGAATTCTATTTTAAGTTCAATAACTGGTTTAGAACTTGGCTTTATTATGTGCATCTGAGATTGAAGAGGTATATTCTGAGACACATACTTTAATTAGGTGGTAAGTGCTTTGAGCATCATGGGGAAAAAGACACTATAAAAGGCAGGATAGTAATATTGTCAAATTATATCCAATGCCAAATTTTCCAGCGTGTGAGTCTTTGAGATTCCCGCTTTTTGCTTTTTCTCCTACAGATTTGTTATATCAAATATGGAAGAAACATTTTTCTTTAGAAGGAGCTAGTTGCTTTGAAAGAAGGAAAATGGAAGAGATTTGATTGAAAAAAAAAAATACTGAAAATGAATCAAATCAACTATTTTGGCTATCTGTGGATTTGGGTAGCACATAATTGTCAGATTACCCTAGATCCTAAACTTTATATTGTATTTTGAATTAAGCAATTCTTTTATGTTCAAAACCCCCGCTGTGAAACTCCCCGCCCCAGGCACACTCAGGCAGCTCTGTGGGTCTCTTCACTGCTGGTAAGTGGCTCAGCTCCGAACCTTTATTAACAGTTGCATGGTTTTGCCACCATTGCCTGGAGGTCTTCAATATGATTAGGGGTGCAGGTGGGTGGAGGTATATGCATACAAGCTACCTCTCTTTGCATATCCAATTTACCACTTTTCCTGAAAACATTTGAGAATATGAATATCCTCTGTCTGTCCCCTTTTTACTGATTTATTTAGAATTCACAAATGCTTTATTCCAAGCACTGCTTTTCTTTAATGTAAGTCTCAAATTTAAATGCAGCAGAAGGCACACTATCTTCATTTTGTGTTATTTCATATATTTTTATGGCAGTCAACATGAGGTTTCTGAAGGGTAAGGTCCTATTTTGGATACTTTTGAAATGAAATGGTGGTGCTTGAAGACTATTCTAGAGCCATTTCACACAGCACATTCTGTTAGTCCCCAGACTATAAACCAGAATTTTCCTCTCCCAGAGAGCTCCAAGAATGTCTATTAGCTTTTAAATGTATTTCAGTAACTTTTGAGCACCTAAGGCATGCAAAACATGGTGCTCAGTTGTTCCTTTTTGGATGCTAAGTGTCTGAGGATGAGTTCCTGACTCCAAAAAGTTATGTGTAGAAGGGCTACAAAGTAGAGCATTGTAAGAGTATAATGGAGGTGCGAAGGGCTCCTGAGAGGCAGAAAAAGAAGGCATTGTTTATGAGGGTGTGGTAGGGGAGGGAAATGATTGGGGCGGGCATCTTAGAAGAGGTGACATTTGAGCACATCCTTTAGGGACAAATATAGTATGAACAGACAGAGATGGGTAGGAAGGAAGGGCAGTTCAAGCTCAGAGGACAACTAAAGCAGAGAAAGGCACATTAGGCGAGTGACAGAGTAGGAGGGGACATGGCCAGTCACCCCACGCATTGCTGCAGAGAGAGATGCGTGCTGTACAGACGGAACAGAAAGGCATTCTGGTGTGATTATGGAAGGTCTTCGCATGCTTTCAGTGTGGACTTTGTCTTGTGGGCAGAAGGGGCGATTGCTTAGCTGAGTAACATATGTGAGCTCATCGTATACAACACGGGGCGTGGAACAGTTGTTTAACAGATGGCTGCAATTATTATCTTTACTTTTGGAGAGTTCTAGTAAATAGGGGTGATGCGATCATGTTTAGAAGATATTTTTTAAACTGTCTGTTTTCCCCTACCTACAAATGCTACTTCTTTTTCCATCAGCCCTTAAGAGCAGCAGAGGGGAAAGTCAGCAGAGAGGATGTCAGAGCTGGTGTTGGGGATGGGGCAGTCCTCCTACCAACTTCCCCACACAGATTTATGCCAGCTTGAAGTGAACACTCACCTGGCCAAATACTGCCATTGAAGGCAATAAACAAAAATCAGTAGAATTATAGCTAACATTTTTAAAGTACATAGAATGAGCCAAGTGCCATTCTAGTGCTCTATACACATTATTTAATTTTCAGTCTCTGAAAGAACCCTGTATGGTAACTGGCCTGGAAGGTCGAGTTGGTGGAGACTTCTTCATGGTGGAGACAGATCCTGAGATGATTTTAGAGAAAGGAAGGATTCCCAAGTTTGGATACAAAGAAGGACAGAGCATCCTGATAGAAAAAATATGAGCAAATGTAGGCGTAGGAATGTATTTTCATAAAAGGTAAAGAAACTGAAACTGGGAGAGGCTAATAACCTACCAGAGGTCTAGTAAATGTTATAGCCAAGATTCAAATGCAACAAATGTAACGTTGAGGTTTGTATCTTTATTCTAGGACTTGAACCCAGCTTGTAGGGTTCCAGAATCCATGCTGGTAATCCCTGTTTATAGTGCTCTCCTAATTGTAGAACTCGTGTTTTTATAGACATTAGTGTAACGAGCACCTTTTGGATGAAATAAATGTTAACCACCATGAGGAACCTAGCCCTCAAGTAATTTTTGGTCTACCAAGGGAAGTTAAATATTCAAATGAGAGTCATTTTGTCATTTTTGCATTCTCATCAAATTTGCTAAAAGAAAAGAGAAAGGATATAGCAGTCACAGAACATCCAATGCAGATCTGGTATAATGCTTTTTGCAATTAATTTTAAAATGCCTTGATTGAAACACACCTATTTAAAGTGAACAATTCATTGGCTTTTAGTATATTCACAGAGGTGTGCAATCATAATCACAACCTTAGAACCTTCTCATCAGTCCTCCACCCCAACTGTTAGCAGTTACTCCCCATCTCTCCACCCCTCCCACAGTAGGCAACCACAAATGTAATTTCTGTATCAATAGATTTCCTCATTCTAGATATTTCATATAGATAAAATCAAGAAATATGTGGTCTTTTGTGACTGGATTCTTTAATATTTTCAGTGTTCATCCATGTGGTAACAGATATCAGTACTATTTTTTTTTAATTGCTGATTAATACTCCGTAGTATGGATATACCACATTTTATTTATTTATTTATTTATTCATCTACTGATATAAATTTGTGTTATTTTCACTTTTTGGCTGATATAAATAATGCTGCTATAAACATTTCTGTACAAGTTTTCACGTGAATACATTTTTCCATTTCTCTTGTGTATATATCTCAGAGCGGAGTTGCTGAGTCATATGGTAACCTTGTGTTTAACCTTTTGAGAAACTGCCATACTGTTTTCAAGGAAACCATAACATTTTACATTCCCACCAGTCATGTATAAGGGTTCCAAGTTCTACATACCCTTGCTAAAACTTGTCCTTTTGATCATAACCATGCTAGTGGGTGTAAAGTGGTATCTCATGGTGGTTTTGATTTGCATTTCCCTGAAAGCTAATGATATTGAGCATCTCTTCATGTGATTATGGGCTACTTTTATATCTTTGCAAAACTCTCTATTCAGATTCTTTGCCCATTTAAAAAATTTGGTTATTATTCTTTTTATTAGATTTATAAGAGTTCTTTACATATTATAGTCACTTTTCGGATAGATCATTTGCAAATATTTTCTTTCATTCTGTGGATTTTTTTTCACTTATTTGATAATGTCCTTTGAAGCACACAGGTTTTAATATTTGATAAAGGGAAAATTATCAAGTTTTCCTTTTGTCATTTGGTATCATATCTAAGAAAGATTTGTAAAACCCAAGGTCGTGAAAGTTTACTCTGCTAAGAGTTCTATAATTTTAGCTTTATATTTAGGTCTATGATTTATTCTAGTTAATTTTTGTGTATGGTGTAAGGAAGGGATCCAAATTCATTCTTTTTCATGTGGATATCCAGTTCTCCTAGAATCATTAATTGGAAAGACTGTTCCTTCCCCATTGAGCTGTCTTGGCACTCTTGTCAAAATCAACTTACTATGAATATGAGAATGTATTTCTTTTTTAAAAAAATTATTTTTATTAATTTATTTTTGTTACAGATGTTTCTCCTTTTTCCCCATTGACATTCTCCTCCCAATCCCCCTGCCCTGCCCTATCCCCAGCATTGTTGTCTATGTCCATTGGTTATGTATACATGTGTATAAGTTTTGTGGTTTATCTCTCAATTCTATTTCATTGATCTCTGTGTCCATCCTTATGCCAGTACCATACTGTCTTGATTACTGTAGCCTATTAATCAACATTGTTTTGTATTTTCTGAGTCCTTAGAATTTCTATATGAAATTGAAGATCAGCTTGTCAATTTATGTAAGAGAGCCAGCTGGGATTTTGATTGCAATTTTGGTTGCATTGAATCTGTAGGTCAATTTGGGGAGTATTGCAATCATAACAACATTAGGTCTTCCAATCCACAAACATGGTTTTTTTTTCTCATTTACTTAGGTGTTCCTTAATTTCTTTCAATACTGTTTTATAGTTTTCAGAGTATAAGTTTTGTACCTCTTTTGTTAAATAAATTTTGTTAATTTATTCCTTAGTATTTTCTTCTTTTTGTTGATATTATAAATGGAATTATTCTCCTAATTATATCTTCAGACTGTTTATTGCTAGTATATAGAAATACAATTGATTTTTGTTTTTATTTTATACCCTGCAGTCTTACTTAACTCACTTATTCTAATAATTTTAGTTGATTTAAAAAAATGTTCTATATATAATATCAAGTATTTGCAAGTAAAAATATTTTTATTTCTTCCTTTTTAATCTGGATAACTTTTATTATTCTTGCCTCATTGCCCTGACTCGAACCTGCAGCACAATGTTGCATAGAAGTGGGTTGAGCAGAAATCTTTATCTTCCTCTTGATCTTAAGAAGGAAGCATTCAGTCTTTCACCATTATGTATAATATCAGCTGTAGATTTTTTTTGTAGATGTCTTTTATGAGGTTGCAGAAGTTTTTGTCTAATCCTAGTTGGTTGTATGGCTTTTTCAAAGTAATAATAAAGGGTACAATATTTTTGTTGTGATTTTTTTCTATATCTATTACGATTGTATGGCTCTGTACTTTATTATATTGATATAGTGTATGAGATTAATTGACTTTTAAAAATGTTTTTATTGATTTTAGAGAGAGAGAACGAAAGAGGGAGAGAGAGAGAAACATTCATAAGTTCCCTCCTACATGCCCCATATTAGAGATTGAACCACAAACCTGGTGTGTGCTTTGACCAGGTATTGAACCAGGACCACATGGTGCATGGATGAAGCTCAACCAACTGAGTTACACTGGCAAGAGCTATTGATGTTTTTACATTGAATTAACCTTGCATTGCTGGTATAGTGTATAACCATATTTATATGTGTTAGATTTAGTTTAATAGTAATGTCTTGAGTGTTTTTGCATCCATACTCATAATGTTCTGTAGTTGTGTGTGTGTGTGCGCGCGCGTGTGCGTGCGCGTGTGTGTATGTTTATAATTATATAAGTTTTCTTGGGTTACCATAGCAAAATACCATAGACTCTGTGGCTTAAACATCAAAAATTTATTTCTCAGAGTTCCATAGGCTGGAAAGTCCAAGATCAGGGTACTGGCTGATTTGGTTTCTGGTAAGATCTCTCTTCTTTGCTTGTAGATGCCACTTTGTCTTTACATGGCCTTTCCTCTGAGTGTGTAGAGGAAATCAAGAGAGGTGTGGGGAGAGAGAATGATGAAACAGAGGGAGGGAAAGAGAAAGAAAGAGTTGTCTTCCTCTTCTTATAAAGCCACCAACCCTATCTGATTGGGGTACCACCCTTATGAATTCATTTAAACTTAGTTATCTCTTAAAATCCCTGTCTCCAAATTGTCACATTGGGGATTAGGAAAATTTGGGAGAGACATAACTGTGTTCTCAGTGCTATCTTTGGCTTGGTATCAGCACGGCCTCATGAGTTAGGAAGTATTTTTTGGGGGAAAGAAATTGTGAAGTTTGGTAATAATTCTTCTTTAAATGCTTGGTCATGTTTTTCTTGCTACTTTAAAGATTTTATCTTTGTATTTGATTTTCAACATTTTGATGTGTTTGGATATACATGTCTTTGTATTTATCTAAACTGGAGTTCATTAAGCTTCTTTAATATGTGGGATGTGTTGATTAATATTTTTCATCAAACTTGGAATGTTATAATCATTATTGCTTTGATAGTTCTTTTTGCTTTCTTTTCTCCTCGCCTCTCCTCTCCTCTCCTGTTATGCATGTGTTGCTCCACATTTGTTTGAGATTATTTATTTTGCTTCACTGTTTTTTATCCCTCTGTTCTTTAAATAGTTTTCATTTAATGATTTTTTAGAGTGGAAGAGAGAGATAGAAATATTGATGAGAGAGAACATTGATTGACTGCTTTCTGCATGCCCCCAACTGGGGATCACAACCTGGGCATATGCCCTGACTGGGAATCGAACTAGTGACCTCTTGGTGCATGGGTCGATGCTTAACCACTGATCCATACCAGCTGGGCTATCCCTCTGTTCTTCAGATTGCATAGTCTCTGTTGATCTGTATTAAAGTTTACTAATTCTTTCTTCTGCCAGCTTAACTCTATTGGTGAGCCCCTCTAGTGAATGTTTCATCTCAATTATTGTATTTTTCAACTCCAGAATTTCTATTTGGGTGTGTTAAAACATAACTTTTATGTTTTTATTTAATAAGACATTATCATCACACCTTCCTCTCCTTTTTAAGCTAAGATTATTTTAGATATTTAAACATATTTATAATAGGTACTATGAAGTCTTTGTTGCTATGTCTAACATATGGGACCTTTCAAAGGTAGTTTCTGTTGCCTGCATTTGTTTTTCCCAATATGTAGGTCACAGTTTTCTGTATTTTTGCATATGTTATGTTTTTGTTGAATATTGGGCATTTTAAATAAATAACAATTTTCCCTTACTTTCTTCCAAAAAAAACTTGGTTCCCTGGAAAAATCATTAGAGATCTATGTCTTGTATCTGCCTTTATTTCAGAGGAAAACCTCTGTACCACTGCTCCAGATCTGGGTATGGAGACATGGTCCAGTTCTCTTGGAGTGACACCCTGGCTTCACAAGCATGGTGCTGGGCTGGGGCAGCCTCTACTGGTCTTCTTAGCTTCTCTTTCATGTTATGGAAACTCCGTGAATGACCTAAAGCAAGAGTGATCTAGGTCTCTGCATTAAAGGTGTGTAAGCCTGGGATAGAGCTTATTTTATACCTTATGCATGGGGGTGAGTGAGAGGAAGCGATCCCTAGAACTCAAAACTGTTCTTACTATAACAGGACTCCTGAAATCCAGATCAAAGCGGGTGGATAGACTAGTGATGGGAAATACTGGCAGCCTGACCCTCCTGAAGAAATATTATAGCCCTCAGTTGGGAGCAGGGAAGAAACGGAACCCTGTGATTTGGGCTGCACACATGCAGACTGGAGCTTCCATCATGTTGAAATGGGATGGAGGATGTTTGTGATTCAAATGCCACAGATGCTTCCTGTTCTTACCAAGATTTGGCAGGTTTCCTTGAGTGAATGTTTCTTCATTTCTGTATTCCCTTACACCCATTTCCAGAGTTTGTTGGTTTGTTTTTGTTAAATATTTTTTTTCTCAGCTTGTGACTGTGTCACTGGGGAGAGGATCTTAGCTCCTCAGGCTACCGTTTCAGAAGTCATTTTCCTATGTAGTTAATTTTTAAGCCCAATATCTCTATTAATACTTAGACCAACCTAAAAGTAAAGTGGTAATTATCAGAGACAGAATTTGAATTCAGACACTTACCACAATACCTTCCTTGCAAGTACTTAATTAAATTTGTTGAATAGATTAATAAACCAGAAGTATCAAGGAATAGAGTTTAGAATACAAAGTTTTCAAATGAAAGGTGTTCAAATAAAGGCTATTGTTGTTAGGTTGAGAGGGATATCATGGCGCTCTCTCTCTCTTTTTTTCTTATGGAAAAAATATACAATTCTTTTTTTAATTGCAGAATTCTTAAACTTTGAACCTACACTGTTGGTCTTTGTGATCAAGATATGCCATATAGACAATTCATTGATTTCACAGACACATACTATTGTAATGGTTCTTCAGATGTTTCATTTGGTTACTTCACATACAGAGCTAAACCCTCTGGAGGAGAAGTGTCTACTCAATGTTACATTGTTGGAGTTCCGGCACCTTCGGAGCATATTTGGAAAGTCAGCGGGAGTTTTATTTGTGTGAGTGCCCAGTGGGATTGGTGGAATTGAGGATGACAAATCCATGGGTGAAGGTAGAGAGAAAGAGCCTTTTCTGAACATACCAAATAATGTCCTAATAGGCAGGGAGCTTACTCTGGAATGACAAACCTTTAAGCAGTCAAGGTCAGCTCAGGAAAACAGGCTGACAATTTGGACTGCTATACTGTGGTGTGATACATACTGTCTTCTATTCTAGCACTTGGGGAGAACATGTCCCAAGACCTCCAGATGGTTTCTAGAGGAAAGTGAAAGAATAGGAGAGAAAAGGAGGGAGGAGGGTGGAGAGAAGAAGAAAGGAGACATGAAATTAATAGAATAATTTTTTTATCCTCACCTGAGCACATTCTTTCATTTTTGTTCAGATAGAGTGGGAAGGAGAGAGAGGAAGAGAGGAGAGAGAAACCTCAACATGAAAGGGACACATTGAGTGGCTGCCTCCCGCACAACCCAACCAGGGTTGGGGACAAACTGCAACCGAGGTACATGCCCTTAGCGGGAACTGAACCCAGGTCTCTCTGGACCGCAAGCCGACACTCTAACCGCTGAGCCACACCGTCCAGGGCTGAATAGAATAATTGTAACTAGGGATATGTTAAGTTTCCTTGGCCCTATGTAGTTTTATGTACATAAATGAGAATATTGACAAGAAGAAGTCCTATGAGAAATTAGTGAAGTCAGTGTGACAAAGTCAAGTCCCCAAGCTTTGTCCTGCTGAGTTTGAGCCATTAGATATGAATTAAAAAGCATAGACTAGTCTGTGTGGCTCAGTGGTTGAGTGTCAACCCATGAACCAAGAGGTTGCCGGTTTGATTTCTGGTCAGGGCACATGCCCAGGTTGTGGGCCTGATCCCCAGTGGGAGGTGTGCAGGAGACAGCCATTTGATGTTCTCTCTCATCGATATTTCGTTCTCTCTCTCCCTCTTGCTTCCTCTCTCTCTAAAATCAATAAGGAAAAAAAATCTCAGTTAAAAAAGAAGAAAAAAAATCAAAGGAATAAAATGGGTTATGGGATATATTCTAGAGGTTTATGTAGAACTGGAAATAATCATGTTAATATGGCAACTCATTGCAGCACCTAGCTTTGCCGCATGTGGAGCATTAGCTCAGAAAGGAGTGTAATTACCAAAGGAGAACGTGGTGCCAGTTGGTAACATGAGAAAAGACAGAAGGCAGTGAATAGGAATTTCAAGGGGTGTGCATAGAGAGGTAGCTCCAGCAATGGTAAAGGGAAACTTTAATAGGTAAAGAAGAACATAAGTGGGTAATCTAAGAGCCACACCAGCAAGGAAGGGACTTGGAGATCCTGGCTTTATTTTCTAATTATTTCTGATGGAGGTATCCAGACCAAGATTCTTGCTATTATCACTCTATCCCTTGATGGTACCTCAACCATAGGGCAGATCAAAGGTATTTCTCTGATGGTATTCTCTTTGCAAAATGGCTGAAATGGGAAAAGAAAAAGTGGAAACATTTTGCACTCTGATTATTTCTGTGCTTTTATTATTATTTTTAATTTTTTAAAATATATTTTGGTACGTGCCTGTAGCAGGAACCCAACCTGGGACTCTCTTGTCCGCAGGCCGACATTCCAACCACTGAGCCAAACTGGCTAGGGCTGTTTCTGTGCTTTTAAATTTTTTAATTTTTTATGTTGCCTTTTATCTATTTTTTAAAATTTTTTGCAAGAACCCTGGCTTATGCCTGTTAACATCTGAGGCCAGATTCCAGGATTATATTTTTATGATTATATTTTTATCTTGTCTGGTTCCTTGCAGAACAGGTGATCTTTCTCTTTGGGCTATAATAACTGTGCTGCTGTGGTCTCCGAGCAATGAGATGAAGTTAAACCTGGGCATGAAAATGCTTCCTACATTGAATTGAAACCTTGAAAAGCAGGCATAGTTGTTTGGCTGCATTCAACTCCCAAAGCAAGTTGCAATGTCTGCCTGATGGAAATAGCCTAATCTGGTAGATGGAAACATTTCTAAGACTTCTGGACGCTGTTAAAAATGCTGTCAGTTGAAGACTAAGAATTGTATTCTCCTATACAATTAGGAGGACGGAGTGGAACAATCTGCCGCAGACAACCCTTGTAAAGTTGGCTAATCATTTACAGATCGAACACTTTCTTACCTACCTCTAATGAGTTAAAAGTATTTCTTAGACTTTTTTCCTGACCTCAGCATATCTTTAAATGACATGCACAGATGTTTACCTTCACTTCCTAGCATCTTCCCCTTGGGCATTCACTCTCTAAGCGCTGGAGTCTTGGTCATCACATGAATGATTATAAGATACACGGCCAAGTCCACTGTCCTTTGGCACCTCTAGCCCTTGTGTGGGTCATTTGATAATTAGGTATTTGAAAAGCACCTTGAAATAGGGGCTATAAATAATGCCTTTCTCCAATTTTAGAAAGCTCCATGGAAAGAAGGGTCATTGGAAAAATCCGTGGATCACCCTGCATGAAAGACGTATTTTGTTTGCTTTGGGGGTAATTTGAGAGGGAGTGTGTTACGGTGGAAATAGGTCCTGAAGCAGAGGAGAATGGGGATCTAGTCTTGGCTCTGTCACTAATTAGCTCCGTATATTCAGGGCTTGAACTTGAGGATCTTTAAGATGCTTTTTGAATGTTTTGTGAACACTTATTTGACCTCTGTGCCCCTTTTCTAGTTTCCCCAGCCTATCTGAAGAGTGGTTCCTAGATTGTCACTAAGGATGTGGTTCCTCAGACTTTGTGAGAAGTCAGGAAGCCTGGTCTCAGCACTTGCATGTTTGAGGTTCCGTTTTCCCTTAGGGAGAGAAGTTGGTGTGGCACACCAAGGCCGCACCCAGAACTGCTGTCCCAGGGAGCAGCTGGCACAGTCAGCATATACAATTTAAGATGTTAGCTTGCTGTCTGAAATTCTTGAATACATAACAGTCTTTGCCACAAGCTTTATTGCTAACAGAAGATCCAGAAGAGAGATGTGCTCATGGCTGAGGAAAAACTGTAATTAAGGCAGTGGGCTCTGAAGTCAGGCAGATCTGGGCGCTCCTGTGGCATAATCGGTTGGCAGGTGGTACAAACATGAAGTCAGACATCTGAGATTGTGACACCATGTTGCCACTTACCAGCTTTGTGTCTTTGGGAACATTTATTAAGCTCCTTAAGACTCAGTTTCTCTATTTGTAAAATGTGAGTATGCCAGAAATGATCTCAGATGATTATGGGGAAAATTATGTATGTAATGTGTGCTTGGCATGGTATCTGGCAAACAGAAAGTTAACAAGATGCATTAGCGATTATCCCCACTTTTATTAGTAAGATCACAAGGTGACAAAATTTAGGTTTACTTGATGAACTATGTAATGAATATCTATTATATGTTTAACCGACTATAGATAAAGAAGTGAAAACATGGATTTATTCCTCAAAAAACTTAAAATCCTATTTTTGACACTAAATAGTCCTCTGCTACAGCGCTGAGTGTACATACTGCAGATTTTGTGTTTCTTGGATGGCTATTTGAAAGGCAGCATACAGAATGCAATATTTATGTATTTGGTTATCAGAACGAAATAGAACAAAGCAATATTTCCTAGTCATCTATTATTTTAACCAAAGGCTTATGAACACTATTATGCTAAAAAAAAAAGGTGTTGAAAAATTGTACTGATTATAAAAAATAGTTATGGATAGATACATTTTAGTTAGATTGACAAAACCAGCAAATGATGTTGAGAAATTCTCTAGTTTAAAAATTATATCCAATTGGGTTTCATTTCAAAGATTGCTGATTATATGATAATAATACTTCTTGATATTTAAGCCTTAAAAAATTAAGCTGAATTCTTAAAATATTTCTTAATGACATCATCTTGGAGCTCCAGGTCCTTGGTTCACATGTAATTTTGGCATTGGGGTTTTCAGGGTGTGTGAATATCAGACACCTGGCAGAGATGGATTAGGTATAAATCCAACCAGACGCTTAGTGGCAGATGGCTCTCAGTGCAGTGTCTCCAAACTTGGAATGTGTAAAAAGTTAAATGCTCAGAGGTTGAAACCTAATCTGTTATGGACATATGTGCACTGAGTTTGGGGAATCTGTGGCCACCAAGAAGAGTGCTGTGTTCCTAATACTGGAACATGATCTGTGGTCTAGAAAGACCTCAAACTATCAAACTCAACCTCTCCTGGGCCTCTAGGTGATTTGTCCAAAATGGTGGAACATTAGTTTATTCCAATTCCATTTATTTATTTGCCAAGTTTCTGATTTATTTATCAATTTCCTTAACACCCAGCTTTAATCTAATTGTCCCTTCTAAATGCAGTGGGTCAGTTTCTCTCATTTCTTCTGGTTTGGAGAAACTCTTCTCCTAAGACTTCAAAAATTAGGGAGAAAAACACTGTCTCCCAGTACAAAGAAATTCTGATTGACTGTTTTGACCAGCCATTGCACTCAGTGGTAGGCACAGGTTCTCAGACATTCTTGTGACTGTGGAACACATCACAGATGTCTGACTGACCAGGATACCTGAAACTAGCATCTCCTCTGTTGCCTTCTAAGCTTCAATCCAGCTGGTCTTCCTGAATCAAAAAGGCTTGTCTCGGGGAGTTTCTTTAGCTAGAAATGCTAAGGTTCTGGTAGAGAATACACCATAGAGGCTAGAGAAGAATCCTTCCTAGATGGCAAGCTATCTAGCATGTTTATTATCTAACAGGAGTCGGCCATGTAATGATGAGAAAGCTATTTGCCCATGGGATTCACAGCCCAGTAGAGAGATGCTCTCCCTAAGTATAAGTCAGGAATCGATAGGGTTATTTCCCTTAAGGCAGACTTCCTCAATAGTGGCACTATTGACATTTTGAACCCTATATTTCTTGGTTGTGGGAAGCTGTTCTAGGCATTGTCTGATGCATACCAGCATCTCTGGTCACTACCCACTTGATGTCAGTACCAACCCCTAGTTGTGAAAGTCTCTAGACATTGCCAAATGTCCCTAAAGGTCACGATTACCCCCAGTTGAGAGCTGTGTTTCGAACAGCTTAGATACATTGTCGTGGCTCTAGACCAGCTTTCTTCAAGCTGATGTTTTACAGATGTTCTCTAGCAAGCTAATTGATGCATGGTTAAAAACAGACCTATTGTCAGGTACGCTGGACACATGCTGGATTAAACAAAATTAAATTTCTTTACTGCAAGAGTTCTCATCACTTTTGAAATGCTCAAGTGAACTATAACTCTCTGCAAGAGGCCATAGTCCTCAGTATCGCCAAACATTTCAGTAGCGAACCCCTTTGCACAGTATCTTTATTGATGTCCTTGAGAATAGAATTCTGAAGAATACAGTTTGGGAAATGGTAGCCAAGGACATTCAGCATTAACTCCAGTTTTCACTGGGGCTTTTTGGCCTAAGAAGAGGTCACCTCTAAAGTCATTTGAAGGAAGCTGAGCAGCAGGTAGAAGCAATGGGAGGTAGAGCAGCAAGGTGGTTGAGCTCTGGAGTCAATCTGTTTTTTCCCCAAATCACAGCTCTACCATTTCCTACTTCTGTGTCCTTGGGCAAGTTACTGAAGCTATCCCGTGCCTTACTTTTATCTGGAAAATTCAAGTATGAATGGTGCTACTCCTGTGATCTTTAATGAGGATGAAATGAGTGAACAGACGTCAAGCATTCAGAACATTACTTAACGTGTAATAAGGGCTCAGCAGATGCTGACTTGGTCCATATTACTACTAAGCCTTAGAACCAGTACAGTTCACCCTGGACTCAGCAATTTTGTGAGGCTATCTCAGGGACAAAAGAACTGCTCTAGCATGTTGAAAGAAACTGTTTATTTGCCTGAGGCTCTGGAACATGGGGCAGTTTCCCATATACATGAGAAAACTAAAAACCAATCCTGACTGAAAACTCTTCAGGACTATTTTAGATAAAGAAAGTTCCAAAACAGGCTGATGAAGGAAGCATGTTCCTTTCTGCTCCTCGTGCTGGTATGTTTGGAGCAGTGGCTTTAACTATTATCTTGGATTCTTTGCAATTGACCACTCGGCTATGAAAGGATAAGGCAAAACCAAGATGGGTTTTGATTTCTCGGTATGATATTCAAAAGCCTAGCACAGAAGTCTTTGTAGGATCGCAGAAGATGATGAAGGTGTCCAATGAAGGGGTGGGTGAAATGCCCTAGGGAGTTCCTCTCAAGCTCTAGTCTTCTCTGAAGAGGTGACAGAATTACCTCTTTAACTCTCTGCATTTCAGGCTGAGGCCACTGAACCAACTACACATTTAGGCCTCACTCAGATTTTTGAACAAGTTGTATCCTTGGAAGATCAAGCATTTAGGAAGTTCAGATCGATGCATGGAAAGCTGTCTCTCTGGGAGTCCTCCTGTTCCCTCATCTGTTAATAGCATATAGCATTTTGTTAAATGTTTTTGTGATTTCTTTATATTCAGTCTCTGCTTTATATCCAGCTTTCTAGTAACTGTGATCCTGTGTCCTCTCCCCACCAAACCGTCGACTCTATCTTTAACCCATTTAGGCTTTACACATTTCCTCTGGCCCGGGGGTCCTACTTTGTCCCTTATAAAGCCTTTTAGAATCTGTCGATGAGTTTTGACAGGGTCTGATCTCTTCTAATAAGGCCAATAAAACTAAGGCCAATAAAGCTACTACCTTATCATGCTCAGGTATGCTGAGATTTTTAATGGGCTCAAGACCTCAATTTAGGTACCAGGTACAGCTTGATGGAGGAGATGCATTTGAACATGTTGGTTTTCATGGTTTTTCTTTCGTGGTTTTTCCATATGTTGGGCCGTCCTTGGTTAATGCATGGAGCCTGCCATTCACTGTAACTCACAGAATTTTTCTTATATACTTTAGTCCAGCAATTGCCTCCAACTTATATCTGCAATGAAATTAATTAATACTCCCTTCTTTTATTCCCTATCATTTTCACCTTATCCCAGAAACAAGGTGGCTGAATATTATAGACAAAACCGTTCATTCATGCCTGAGCCACTCTGACCCAGGAACTAAGCTGCAGAGGAGAAATGAGTTGCTCAAAGCATGCAGCTAAATAGACCATTGCCCTTCTGGACCATAGAGAAGAGTTGGTACACAGTGAGGGTAGCTCCTTCTCGCTATGTGTGTTTTCTCGGGCTCCAGGGTCTGAGCCTGATAGAGTGCTTTTTACAGGTGACTGACAAGGCCAGTGTGAATGTGGTCAGAATTGGCTCCAAACTTTCCACGCTCGGAGGAGCCAGTAATATGTGCTCAGGACTCAAACTCATTCTCAAAGTGATTTCTTAGCAACTAACACATAGCAACGTTAAAGAATTCCTGTTTTATCTTGTTTCTTTCTTCTAGTTTAGATGAGTAGAAAGAGGCTGTAAAGGAAGTTAATGATAGATAGAAGAGTCAATAATTTCTGGAGATTTTTCACTTCACAGGGAGTTTAGTAATCATGAGGGCCCTCCCCCACCTTTTTAACACTTTGCTTGTAAGTTTTAAAATTGGTTAAATAACTAGGAGTAGCTCTTAGAGATGTCTACAGAGATTCTGCAGACATTTAAGGTGCAAGATAATTTCAGGAATTGGAGAAGCTGGAGACAATGGATTTATAGAAAAAAATTGGGTAAAATTTTATTGTCTTGCCCCAGTGAAAACCAGCTCCTTGAGTCGTCTTCAAAGGCTGGACTGCCCTGGAACATTAAGCATTCATCAGATGGTTTGCAGAGTATTTTGAAGTTTTCTTCCCAGCTAAGGGTTGGGGGGCAGGGAGGGATGGGATTGCAATAGCTGTAGCTGGGAGCTCTGAGAAATCCCAAGATGCACTGTGGAAATCAAACATGCTTGAGTCAGAATTGTCTCTGAATTACAACAAAACAATACTGACTCCATGTATAAGAACTATATTTAGAGAATAGACTCCTATTTTCTGGAATAATATTTCAACAGTTTTGTCTTGACCAAGGTTGATATATGCACATGCACATTTTTGGTAATTCTAATAGAAGAAAAGATGCTACTTCCTTTTAAAATATTCATTAAGAGACACAGCAAGGATAATCCAGAAGCAGTCAGAATGCTTCATATTTCATTTTAAATAACTCCTTTGTGGGTGTCGAATGCTCCTTTGCAGTATCTCCAGTACTACCAGAAGTGATTTGCAACAAAACATGGGAGAGAAGGTATCCGTCTTGAGTTAATCCAAGCCCTGCAGGATGGCACACACTCCAGGAATAATAGCAGTCTCCTAGTTAGGCAGCAGCTGCTATCTCTCTTGCCCCCAAATGATTGTGTTGATAGATCTTTGTAGTGTGAATCAAATATTAAACACATAATGAGAAAAAGCAACAGTAGAGTTTTTTTTTTTTTTTTTCCCAGTAAGAGCCTTATTAAGTTCTTTCAAAATAGAGAGTTGGAAGATGGATCTGTCTTTTTTGCATCCGGATCCAGCAATGCTAATGTGGAAGGTATATTCACTTACCTGTGCTAAACTGAGCTCTTTAGTGAAGGATGGCAAAGTCAGAAAAAAAAAAAAAAGAATAAAAATGCTGTCACTTAGGTTCCATTGCTTATTAGTACATTCAGGATTCTAAATTTTTTTAAAACTAGTTTCTGAAAACACCATAAACCTTCAAAAAGAGGCATTTTGATCATCAGAATGTTACTTCTAAGGTTTTCAAGCCATTGCTAAAAAAAAAAAAAGAGGAAAAAAAGTAAGAGAAAAGGGAAGACACACAAGGGAATAGAAAAGCAAATATCCAAACTCCAGAGGTTAATTCAGTTAAAAGCCTTAGGAATTAAAAAAAATATTTTTATTGGTTATTAGAGAGAGAGAAAGGGAGAGGGAGAGAAAGAGACACATCGATGTGAAAGAAAAACATCAATCTGAGAGCAAATCATCAATTGGCTGCCTTCTGCACAACCCCCAACAGAGATCCAGTCTGTATCCTGGGCATGTGCCCTGACCCCGAATCAAACCGGCAACCTCTCGGTGCACAGGTCAACGCCAATCAGTTGAGCCACACCGGCCAGGGTAAAACCTCAGGAATTTTGCCATTGAGACATTCATTAGAAAGCAGAAAAGGCAGAATTGTGGTAAATTAAAGGTAGATATTTGTGTGTGAAGCATTTGAACCAGTGAAATAAGCTTGAAAATGCCCATGCTCAAATTCACACAGGATGATTTTATTTTTTAATTTTTATTATTAGTTTTATTTAATTAATTTTTTTGTCACAGATGTTTCTCCTTTTCCCCCCATTGATATCCTTCTACTGTTCCTGCCCCCTCGCCCCAGCACTGTTGTCTATGTCTATTGGTTATGCTTATATGCATAAGTTCTTTGGTTTATCTCTTCCCTCTCCTCCGCCCCCTCCTCTGAAGTTTGTCAGTTTGAACCCTACTTCTATGTCTCTGGGTCTATTTTGTTCATCACTTTATTTTGTTCATTATATTCCACAAATAAGTGGGATTATGTGATATTTGTCTTTCTCTGACTGGCTTATTTTGCTTAGCATAATACTCCCCAGGTCCCTCCATGTCATCGCGAAGGATAAAAGATCTTTCTTTCTTAACAGCTGCATAGTACTCCATTGTGTAAATGTACCACAGTTTTTTAATCCACTCATCTACTGATGGACACTTGGGCTGTTTCCAGATCTTAGCAGTTGTAAGTAGTGCTGCTATGAACATAGGAGTACATATATTCTTTCTGATTGGTGTTTCAGGCTTCTTAGGGTATATTTCTAGAAGTGGGATCACTGGGTCAAATAGCAGTTCAATTTTTAATTTTTTGAGGAAGCACCATATTGTTTTCCATAGTGACAGCACCTGTGCAGTGTTATTATCTGATGGTGCTGAACTTGAAATCTGCTTTGGTCTTGGGGCCAGTTAGAAAAACTTTGAGCTATTTAAATGGTAGTAACAATGGCTCCATATATCAAGCATTAAATCAGGCAATTAGGCAGATAATTGACTTAATCATCAGAACAACCCTGTAAGGCATTTACTATTCCCATTTTATAGATGTGAAACTGAGGTAAGCAGAAGTTAGGCAACTTTCCCAAGGTGCCATTGGGATCAGGCCCTCAACTCTTTGACTCCAAAGCCCATGACTCTCATGGTAGAGACCGTGATTTGTGTTTTCTTTCTTCTTTTCTGAGCACCAGGAAGACTGTTTCTCAATCTCACTGCTATGACACTGAGTTCTGGCCAATGCACTTGGTGCAGAGGTCAGTTGTGTGACTTCTAAGCTAAAACAATTAAGAGTTTATGTTCCTGTTCTTGGTTCTCTCCTCCTCTCCCATTGGGACTACAAAGTCTGTGTGTTTTAAAGATGTTAGTATCTCAAGATGGAAGAACTCACAATGATAAAAATTACTAAGGAAATTCTTCCCACACAAATTTGTGATGTGGACAACATGTACACCTTTGCTCGGTTATACCCCTCACATTTTAGGGTGTACGTATTTGTTCCAATAGCCCAGCCTATTCTGTCTTGACTAATACATTTTACCATTTGCACTTTATCTTACCTCCTTTAAATTGTAGCCATTAATACAGTATACCCCAGATTTTATTCTTATACACAAAGAGTTAGTAGATGATAAAATAATCAAATTGAACAAAATATTATCTCTAGAAGTGTCATCTAGAATAAGACATAAGCAATTTAGGATGGCAGTTTTTGCCTGAAAACAATGCTTTTGGAGCTATCATCAAACTTGGTGGTTCAGAAGCCTGTTCATCTAATTCATGAAGAATCCATGGTTTCACATTTCTTTTGTCTCCATATGGCCCATGGTCTCTTGTCAAACTCACTCTAATCAGCATATTTATGAAGAAGGCCAAACAGTGAATTAAACAAATTCTTTTTCCCGTCAAATTACTTAAAGGAAATTCTGAAATACTGTATATTTCTTGACCTATTTGATTACTCAACACCTTTGATTTCAGGAGATAGACCTACTAGAAGAGGGAATTTATGACACATTGGTTCCATTGATGTGCACATATGAGAGGTTGGCCAGCTGTTGTATCCTAAGTGGAGTGGGTCTAACTTATTTTCATTTTACAAATGGGAGATAGGAGGCCACCTCTTTTTTAGAGGTAAGCTGTTACTAAACCTTGATATCTTTGTTAGGAATTCTGAAGCCTGTAACAAGGAACCATCTAATTTTTTCAATAAGGAATAACCTTTAATTTCTTTGTAATTTTATGACCGTCCTCTTGATTATAAAATGTTGATTGTGTGAATGACTGATGCAGGGGATAACAACTTCTCTCCAGGACAATGTCATAAATGGGCTGTGGTAGTGGTAGCTGACTTGGAGATGGTCAGATAAAACACTAAGTGCAACTGATAATGTTAGGGTTCTATTGCAAAATCTTAATGAAAAAATTTTTTCTTTCTCAACACTTTCTTCTATTAATTCCATATGTTGTTTAATAACTTCTAGATCAGAAACACATATAGCTGGAGCTTTGATTTGAATACTTTCTATTCCAGGTTTCTCTCTAATGTAGTCATGTATATATTTTAAACACATTCTCCCCTAGCACATGTGTCTTCAACAAACGTAAACTTTGACTATATCTTCCTTCAACACTGGTAGAAGTTGAATGAAGATATATGATCCATCCATTCAGAAGAAGGGAGAACTGGTGTTTTTAGAAGGATAATTAAAGGATTTGATTTTGTCTTTCCCCTCTACATGACTGTTGCCATCAGAAACTTCATGTTTCTGAGTCTTTTAAATAGATTAGATATATGTCACTTTTCTCTGTTTAGAGTTATGTTGATAACAGCATTGAAATCTCAATGCCTGTCTAACACTACTGTGCAAAACCCTACTCAAAATTCTATTTATTTACTGACTTACTACCAATCCTGATTATATCACCGTTTTAGAACCTGATCCTGGACTGAGGGCTCGGGTCATGATGCAGCTGTGTTAGAAGATGATGTAAAGATGCTTCTCTCTTTTCTCTTTGTATGGAGGTAAACACTTTTCTGATTTTGATAGTAAGTAAAAGTTGTGCCACATTGATAGCACAGATGAGGCACCGCACAACATTAGCTGTTCCATCTGGTGTTTCTTAAATAACAGAACCTATTCTTGGAGCTCTGCGAAGGGCCTGCTTTATCTCACAATCATTGGAAATGACTAGGCTTTTCAGTGAAAATAGGTGGAAGAGGTGACTTGTAGAGCTAAATAAGAAAGAAATGGAGACATACAGCATTTGGAGAAATAAATGACTAGCAAGTGATTCTGTTTCTATGAAATTTCAGCATACTGAAGTTTTCATGATAAATATAGTTCTGTTCCCTACTCATAAACCTCATTTTAATAAAAATTCATCTATTAGTCTCTTTAGTAATACTTTTTGAGATTACAATTGCAATTTATCATTTGCAATGATAAACTCACCAATCAATCCACAGGTGTTTAGCATAAGATTTGGAGTGGTGAATAACATTGAAATTTCAGGGCCACTGTTTCTGTGTGGGCTTCATAAAACTTTTGGCAGGTATTACTGAAATAAAGCTTCTCTTGGCTCTGAAAGAGCTAGTACGTCACAATAGGCTCTGTGTAATGGGATGTTCGGTAAAGTTATCTCAGGTTATTTCTCATTTTTCTCTCTTGAAACATGTTCTGTCTTACAACAGCTTATTTAAAGTTACATATAAACATTATTAGATTGTACGTATGTTTCTGATCATGAAGTCCTTGAATATTTTGGGAGGATCATCATCTTGTAATGCAATAAAAAAGACAAACTTAAAAACTACTCCTGGATTGTGACTGGACTTGCTGAGTCACATTGATAATCAGGCCAAGACAATTAGAGTTCAAATGTGCTTGGTTTCTTATATCTCTGCGTATTTACAGAAAGAGCCTATTCGCTATAGCACCCAACACTTTAAAATACCTAGGAATGTTATTAACAAAAAACGTTCGAGGTACATATTTTCCAAAGACTATCAACCTTTACTGAAAGACATGAAAAATACTTATAAATGGAGAGGTATAACATGTATCTCATATAGACAGTTCACTATTGGGAATATATCAATTATTCCTGAATGAATCTATACATTCAATGTAATAATTGTAATAAAAACTCCAATAGGACTTTTTATATACCTTGATTCTGAAATTTACCTGAAAGAGAAAGTTCATAAAAATAGTTAAGAAAATGTCAAGGGAGAAAAATCAAAGAAGAAAATGCCCATTATGCTTATATTTGTGATTGTTGATATCGGTAATAATTTCCTGGACAGTTTTATTTCTTTTAATAGCAATCCATACTGTTTTTAAAAATTAGTACACACATTACTTTTTCTTAGCTCAAGAAATTAATGTCCCATTTCACCATTGCCTTTCTGGTTGAATTAATTCTATGTAAGTCAAACTGCCCTTAAAACTGCTATTAAAGTTTTATTAATAGAATTTTGTGAGAAAAGGACTCTGGTATGTTTGCTACAAAATAATGCTTTAAGTTGTTTTTTCCCTTGTTTTACTATGAATATATTTAGGGCTATGATGTAGTATTCAGTTTGAATAATATTCTAAATAATGAAATTAAAGTTAAAATTATTTTTCTAGTTTCAAGTAGTATCCAATTAAGCCTAGGATCAGAATAAATATTTTGTTATAACTAAAGATAGTGAATCATTGGGAAAAAAATGGTTATTTTTAAATAGCCATGCTTATCTATAAAAAAATTAGTCAATTCCTGGTTTCTTAACTGTGTCACTAACAGCTTACACAAAGATTCAAGCCAAGAAGCAGATGAAAATTTCTTGTCTAATTCACACCTAATGAGATGATAGGAATTAAAATTAATCCATAAACTATGTTGCTGCTTCCATGACCTATAACTTGACAAAGATGTTTAAGAATATATTTATGAAAATGCTCTGTTGTATGAAATCTTGGATTTTATCCTAGGATGCTTCAATGAACCATATAAAACCAGGATGTTTCACTAAACATTCTATGTCAAAGTGAAATTAAATCAAGCTGAGACAGCCTGATGTTTCCCTATACACACTGGGCAAAAGTAGGTTTACAGGAGATCAAGATTGCAGCAGAATAGGTAGAAGGTAGACTCACCTACTTCTCGGACCAAACTGGAATTACAACTAAATTAAAGAGCAATCATCCTGAGTAACCAGCTGAAGACTATCTGAAGAGATGTCTTATAATCAAGGATTTACAGAAGAAGCCACACTGAGACTGGTCAAGGACATGAAGATGAAGTTCCTGGAAGAGATCTAATTCTTCTCCCTGCCCGTCAAGGAATCTGAGGTCAATGACTTTTTCCTGGGGGCAATCCTCAAGGAAGATATTTTGAAGATGCTGCTGCTGTAAAAGCAGACCCGTTAAAGGCATTTATCATCACTGGGGACTACAGTGGACAAGTCGGACTGGGTGTTAAATGCTCTAAGGAAATAGCCACTGCCATTCATGGGGACATCGTCTTGACCAAGCTCTCTATTGACTCTGTGCAGGGAGGCTACTAGGGGAACAAGATAGGCAAGTCTCGCACACACAGCCCCTTGCAAGGTGGACTGGCTGCTGCATCTCAACCCAGCCCCAGGAGCACTGGTATTGTCTCAGCCTCTGTGCCCAAGAAACTGCTGCTGATGGTTGGTATGGATGACTGCTACACCTCAGCCAAGGGCCGCACTGCCACCCTGGGCAACTTCTCCAAGGCCACCTTTGATGCCACCCCCAAAACCTACAGCTATCTCACCCCCGACCACTGGAAAGAGATGTGTTCACCAAGTCTCCCAATCAGGAATTCCCTGACCATGTTGTGAAGACCCACACTAGAGTTTCTGTGCAGAGGGCCCAGGTTCCAGCTATGGCCACCACATAATTTTTACAAGAAAAATAAAACGAATTAAGTCTGTTAAAAAAAAGAAGAAACAGTCTTTGGATATGAAAGAACATACCCACCATTTGGTGAGGCTCAGCCTTGTGAGTAAAATACAGCTAACAAGGCAGGATATAGAATTGTGATTTTTGGCCAGATTTATAGATAAGAGGAACTGCCATTACATAATTATATTCATTCATTTTTTTTCAAAACTATTTATTGAACACCTACTGTGAGCCAGGCATCTTGTTAGATTTAGGGATATGGTGATAAGCAAGACAGAAAATGGTCACTGTTCAAGGAGCTTATCATCTAATTGATGGAGTAAAGCATACTCCATGTGAAAATTCTTTGTAAAGGTAAAAAAAAGTAGCATTTGTAAAGTGTCTAACATGTTGTAGTTGCTCAATAAGCATTAGTTTTCCCTTTTGCTTTGTTTTTTTATTTATTGATTTTAGAGAGAGAAGAAGGGAGAGGGAGAGAGAGAAACATCAATGAGAGAGAACATCAATTGGCCGCCTCTTGCATGCCCCACACTGGGGATCTGGCCCACAACCTGGGCATGTGCCCTGACTGGAAATCAGACCAGTGACCTCTTGGTGCATGGGTTGATGCTCAACCACTGAGCCACATCAGCCAGGCTTAATGTGTGTCATGAATATATGAGTGATAGAGGGAAAAGATGACAATACACATATATTCTGCAATTGTGAACAAGTAAGAGATGGAGACATGTATCTGTAACAGAAAAGCAGTTATTTCAATGGTAGACATTCCTGTTATGTCACAGAATAATTCTGAGGGAATGGGAGAGGGTTGTTAAGGTTCTCTCCCAACCCAATCAACTAAATATAAATGATGTACATATATCCCTTTGCTAATATCAGAATAGTTTCCTTGGAGGTTGATATTTCTGATGAGAATAAATGGGGCCAAGTTTCAAGTTACTGCATTATCTAGATTCACCCTAAGGGTCCGCTACCCTTTCAGAGAAGGCATTACTTCCTGGAAAATGGAAAATGAAAGATGATGATCAGAAAACAATGGCAAGTTCTTTAAGCCAGAGGCAATGTTTGTGCTGAACAAGGTGGCTAGACTAGTAGGTAGACTAGAAATATTCTAGATTAAAAAGCAGTAAAATCCTTCAGGCAGCAGTAGCTAAACAACTGTATCCTAGCTTATTCTACTAGTTACTACCAAAGATTTCAGCAAGTTCTGCTAACTTTTTGACCCTGTTTGCTTGTGCTGTTCTGGGTACTCCTCATACACCACTTAGTAGCTCTGTGCCCAGGGCTGTGTCTCTTTTACCTGGAAGAACCAATCTTCCAAATAGTGTCAATGTCTTCATTATATTTTCATTTATTTATTTAAAAACATTGCATTTACGGAGGGTTTACCTTCTCTTCTAGACACTGAGGATACATCAATGAAGAAAACAGACAAAAATCCTTGCCTTTGTGGAGATTCCATTATAATATGTGTGTGTGTCGGGGGGATAGATAGGAATACATACACATAATAATTAGATTATATAGTATTTTAGGAGCTGATAAGTAATATGTAGAAAATAGGTCAAGGTAAGGAGCTCAGGAGTGCTACAGGAGAGGATGGTGACATTAAAGTGATATTTAAGCCAGATTCGGAGGAGAAGGAGCTAGCTATACAATATCTAAAAAAGCATTCTGAACAGAGAAGATGCCTGCAGCAGGACTGGGCCTGGTGTGTGAGAAGATAATAAAGAAGGTAAGCTTGGCTGGAGCAGAATGAGAGGAAGAAACTAACAAGAAATGAGGTCAAAGAGGGGCTGGGTTCAGTCTGTGTAGACTTTTATAAGGCGTAGTAACACCCTTCAGTTTCCACTCTTGCCTTGACTATGGATGGCGACCCTGATACTTTGCAGTCATCCATCAGTTAAACTTGTTTCAACAACTAAGAAAGGTCAGTTCATGTTTTTGACTTCCTCAAGAAATGGAAAGAATTTTGTCAGGAGAGAAAGTGGTATTATAGTCTCCATAAGCCGATGATGGATTTGAAGAGTGCTGTGGTGGATTGCCGGTATTTAATTACTGGTCTGTAGTTGACCGTGCCTTCTGAAGAGATGAAATAACTCCTTTTGCTATAGGCATGAAATTTTGGCGTGAGATGAAGGGTGATGATGCAGACTCCCAACCCAGGAGTTGCCAGAGACTCTGTCAATCAGAATATCTTATATCTCCAATGCAGTCAGATACCAGTTACCTTTTAGCCACTTAAACACATCAGAAAGCCATTTCTTGGTCAAGAGTGTTTTTTTAAAGATGTTTGACCATGCCATGTGTAGTTTTAATTTTAGCAGCAACTTTTCAAAATACATTTTTTTAAATTTTTATATATTCTTTTTTTTCCCTTTATTGATTTTAGATAGAGAGGAAGTGAGAGGGAGAGAGAGATAGAAACATTGATGAGAGAGAACATTGATTGGCCGCCTCTAGCATGCCCTCCATTGGGGATCTGGCCCACAACCTGGGCATGTTTCCTGACCAGGAATCAAACTAGCGACCTCTTGGCGCATGGGTTGATGCTCAACCAATGAGCCACACCAGCCGACTTTTCTGGTTTTTTTTTTTTTTAGTTATCTGTTTATCTATTTTATTGTTTAAAAAATTATAACTACATTTTAATCTTTTGCTTTTACAATGAGGACCAGGGAGCACCAGCATAAGAGAGGAGGAAGTTCTGAGGAGCTTAACTTAAACCTTGGAGATGTGAGAGACATCCTCTCTTTCCACCTCCTAACTCTGTGGTGGTTTTTCAATGAAATCGAAACACGGTTTTTATTCCGGCCTCAGATGAGAAAAGGAAATTTTAAAAAATCAACCTTTTAAGGAGTGTTTCAGGGTTAGTAAAACTAAATAAAATAGAACAAACCTCTGAGCACTTAGAAGAATCTTCAGATATATCTATTTCTTCATCTTTATACTAATGCATGCTACTTAGAAGCCCACAGATATTTTGATATTTATAGAAAGATGCCATAATCCAGGAACAATGCTCAGACACCATTGCTTATTCTAACATGAAATTCAGAAGACACCAAACTAGTGAGACAAATATAAGTGGATTGATTCTGCTCAAGCAGTTCAAATTTTTCTAAGGGTGTTAGGTAGTTTAGAAGATGAGGTAATGCTTATGTGTCTTTGGTGATTTAGAGTACGTGGAGGTGACATGTTATCCACCCATGAGTACAAATTAGGGCCCATGAGTCAGTTGCATGCAGCTCAGAGAGGCAGGAGCATATGGTATTAGGCAGAGTCTTTTAAAATGTGTCATGTAAAAGGGAAATGAGGCCAGAAAAAAAAAGCATTTGCAAAGCAGAGAAACATTTAAAAATATTTTATCTAAAACAAACTTTTTCTACTAATTATTGTCTTCTTCATCAACCTCCACTCACACTGCCATATTGGGGATTTTGTTCCCTGCCAATGGCAAATTCTATTATTTTTTTTTCATTTCTGGAAAGTTTGACTGTCTTCATCTAAGATCAAATTTAGTTTTCTGAGTAAAGGACCAGCCACAGTGAGTTAGATAGAAAGGAATTTCTCTTCTGAACTTAACCACCAGGGGGTAGTCTAAATCTGATTTAAGAGAAAGTGAGTAGATGAAACAGAGGTAGGTTTGAGAATGTGGATTTGTTTGTGGTCCATTCTTGGTCTCCAAACAATGGAAATCCAATTTTTTGACTGCCTCCTACTTTGGGCATAAAGAAATTTCTCAAAGCTGTTTTGCTTATCACATTTTAAGAGGGTCTTGACTCCTTCCTTACCCTCTGCATTATATGATCTAGGGGTTTGGGTCCATTCCAGACAGTGTTCTTAATCAGAATTTCAACTTTCACCTTCAAGAGGATGCCTTAAACCTAACTAGATGAGTTTCCTGAGGTCATGCTAGCCTGGAAGAAATCTCCAAAATATAAATACCACTCAACAGAGAAAGGAATTAGCATTCTGAATGGCAGCTGTCATGTGATTCATTTTGGCTCATACGGATATTCAAAATGTGTGCAGGCTGAGAAACCAATTGTAACTCCATAATTCTAATTACAATATAAATTTCAATGAAATAGATAAAGTCAGATTCATTTTTTTAGTCATTTCTTTATTCTATTTTTAATTGAAAAAAAAATTTTTTTTTTTATCCTCACCCGAGGACACTTTTCCATTTTTTGTACAGATTGAGTGGGAGGGAGAGGAAGAGAGAGAGAGAAACATCAACGTGAAAGGGACACATCGAGTGGCTGCCACCCACACGACCTAACCAGGGCTGGGGACAAACTGCAACCGAGGTACGTGCCCTTAGAGGGAACCGAACCTGGGTCTCTCCGGACCGCAGGCCGATGCTCTACCCGCTGAGCCAAACTGGCCAGGGCCTCTATTTTTAATTGAGAAAAGAATAGTAAAACCTGACCAGTGTGATTGAGTGGTTGGTTAAGTGTCAACCCATGCACCAAGAGGTCACCAGTTTGATTCCTGGCCAGGACATATGCCCAGATTGTGCCCAATCCCCATTTGGGGGCATGCAGGAGGTGGCCAATAGATGTTCTCTCTCATTGATGTTTCTATCTCTCTCTCCTCTCCCTCTAAGAAAAAAATCAAAGAAAAAAAAAGAATGGTAAAACTCTCAAATATACTGGAATTTAAAAAATAAAAAAGTAATATATATTTCTACTCCAAAATTCATTTCACTTCACTAGAGATATGCCACTACTCAAGCATTCTTGTTTATCCCTCCAGAGGAGGGGGAAAAATGTACACAAAAACATATATATCTCCCTTTTACTAAATGAGTGGGCACATCTCATGTATACACATCTGTGCTTTGCCTTTTTCATTTTTTTTAAAAAAGTATACAGTATTTTTTGGAAGTTATCCTTGAGAAAATATTTTTACTCTGGTGTGTGAGTATAAATCTAGGCAGAACTCCTAGGCCAATGTTTATATGTATTTTAATTTTTTTGATGGATATTACTAAATTGCCTGCCAAGGAGGATGCCCCAATTTCTAGTCTGTTAACAAATTATGAGAAGGCCTTCTTCTTTACACCACGGCCAGTACAGCACTGTAAAGCACTTTGATCTTGACACTGTATTAGATGAAAAGCTATATCTCACTGTTTGAATTAGCATGTCTTTAGTTATAAGTCAAGTTGAGTATCTTCTGACCTGAGCATAAGCCCAGTTTTCATTTGGATTGTCATGCTACCTTCCAGTGTCTTTGAGAAAAAGAACAACACACAACCTTTGGGGTCAGGAATTATATTGTCATTGGTGTTGGCAATGACATCTAGCAGCTGTGTGTAAATATAGTATTATTTTATTATGAAACTCTGTTGAAAGACAAGGATACTTTCATTATTATGGTGTGGGAGAAACAGTACACTTTCCATCAAACAGCCACTTGATTATTACTGCAATAAAACATAATCTGTGTTCTGTAACATGTTTGCATTGCCCTTTGATATGGATTTTATTCCTGACGTCAAAAGATTTTGCATAATGTGTATATATATATACTATAAACTATTAAAAATGACCGGCTTTATTGTTGCCAACTTATATTTTAAAGTCTTTTATAGCATTATTTTAGTCTTAGGGAAAAGCAAATTTGTCATAATTCAGAATTTTTTGAGGGGGTAAGAAAACATTTTCATTCAGTATGTTCTCTGGCAATGCCTTTTATTGGAGCTGTTTGGCTTATAAACACATAATATACACTAATTTTGGAAACTAGGAGCCTGGCATACTCTCTTATTTTGATAGCAATGGCTTTGCATAGTTTGTATTTATTAGCTATTGTGACACACATTGTCTGTGCCCAGTGTGGAAATGCTAATTGATAGCTCACAAGGAGCAGATGAAAGAGATTGTAGGATGTGAATATGTTTAGGATCAGTACATAGTGAAAAAAAATATAGTCCTCTTCTGGAAACCAAGAGGAATGAAAGCAAGAAACCAAAGATGGTTTTTATCACTATCATGACCAAGTATTTTTTTTTTATCCTCACCCAAGGACATTTTTCCACTTTTGTTCAGACAGAGGGGGAAGGAGGGAGGGAGGGAGAGAGAGAGAGAGAAACATCATTGTGAAAGGGACACATAGAGTGGCTGCCACCCACACAACCCCAACTGGGGCCAGGGACAAACTGCAATGGAGATACGTGCCCTTAGCAGGAACCGAACCCAGTCTCTCTGGACCGCGGGCTGACACTCCAACCGCTGAACCAAACCAGCCAGGGCAACCAAGTATTTTTTTAAATGGTTTCTCTAGTAAATGAGGAGTAGCCATCTCAGGGCAGGAGAAATATGACAGGATTGAAATAAAACTGGTGTCAAAATCTCAGTCTCAGTGAAATAATCTCACATGTACAGGGAGCTATAGTATTTTCAGTAATAATCGGAATATTCTTGGCCATGTTTTCTTAAAAACATGTTTTTATTAATTTTTTATATAGAGAGTAAGGGAGAGACAGAGAGAAACATCCATGTGAGAAACATCGATTGGCTGCCTCCTGCGTGACCTCCACTGGGGATCAAGCCCTAAACCCAAGCATGTGCCCTGACTGGAAATTGAACCGAAACCTCTCAGTCCATGGGACAATGCTCAATCCACTGAGCCAATCCACATGGCTGGGCATTGGCCATGTTTTTGAAGTGTCTGTTAACAGTACATTTTGTAGAGGGACCCCAATGATTTCCTGCTCATTTCCCACCCACCACCTGTGGTGGACAGGATTTAAGGTGGCCCCCATGGTCTTCCTCTCTAGGTATTCACACCTTTGGAAAATCCCACTTTTGCTTCTGTGTGAAACTGGTGGCTAACTTCTAAACAATAGACAATGGCAGAGATGATGGTATGTCACTCCCATGGTGACATGATGTTCAATAACAGTTTCTCCTCCTAGCAGACTTGCTCTGGAGACTCCCTTGCTGGCTTTGAAGAAGTGAGCATATTGTGGACTGGCTGTGTGGGAAGCCCACATGGCAAGGAACTGAGGGGGGCCTGGGGAAGCGAAGGGCCTCAGACCTACAGCTACAAGGAACTGAATTCTACCATCAACAATGTGAGTTTGGAATGGACCTTCCAAGGCTCAGAAGAGACTAAAGCTCTGATTGACATCTTTCTATTGACTTTATGGGCCCCTGACAAAGAGCATTTGATTAGCTGTGCCCAGATTCCTGGCCACAGAAACTATGAGAGTAAAGTGTGTATTATTTTAAGCTGCTAAATTTGTGATAATTTGTTGTGCAGCATAGAAGGTAATCCACCACTAGACATAAAACGCAACCTGTAGTGGATTGTATTTTTATTCAAAATATTCCGTTCTTGTTTGGGGGCAAATTATATTTCTTGACTCCACTGCATTAAGTAATATATGGTGCCCATTCCAGCAGGAGGACTCTATTTTCTTGCCCTTTGAACTTCAGAGCAACCATCTGGTTTTCTTTGGCTCATGGAGTGTGAATGGGAAGCAGAACCTTTAAGAGCCAGCTTGAGTTTTGCCACCTTTCTCTTTTCTTTCTTTACCTACCTATGTCTGACCTACACTGGACGTGTAATTGGCAACAAAAAATAACTTTTCTTCCTATAAGGTTCTGAGATTTTATGTTGCTACAGCACAACCCAGTCTTTCCCCCCTGAATCTGTTGGACACAACTGGGTGAAGTTGCTATGCAGAGTTTTATAAATTTTGTCTTTCAAGTGGCAGACTCTCTTTAGACGGTCTCCATACCTTGTGTTATCTTCCTTTCAAGATTTCTGTACATACCATACTACCTGTGTGCCTTTCAGAGACAGAGTCTGGTGCAATAGGGCAGTCTGGAGTTGGGTATTCTTGGGACTCTGATCTGGAAAGTCTTCTTGGGGTTAGGACAGAATTCAAAGGGGAAAGAAAGATAAAATGCATTACTCAAGCCCTTAGTAAAGGTTCTCTCTGTGGGCTAATTTTTGCATCCTCCTCCTCACCTTTATAGAAGAAAGATTTATTTTTTTAAAAGAATATTTTTTCTTTATTGATTTTTTTAGAGAGGAAGGGAGAGGGCACGAGAGATAGAAACATTGATTAGCCGCCTCCTGCATGCCCCTCACTAGGGATTTGGCCCACAGCGTGGGCATGTGCCCTGACTGGAAATTGAACCAGAGACCTCTTGATACATGGGTTGATGCTGAACCACTGAGCCACACTGGCCAGGCCTTGGAAGAAAGATTTCTAAGATCAAGGTCAGGATGGGTTTAGGGGTAAGGACCAAAGAGGACATTTATTGGGTCTGCCTCTTGTTTAGAAAAGGGATTCCCAATATCATAAGTGATACAGCCAAGTTCACCAGGGTAGGAAAGCAAATCCAAACTGGTAATAAGAAGTGTTTCTTTCCCCAGAATGTCCACCATACTTTGACCCCTCAAGATATAGCCATGCTGAGTGACTGGTCAGGGATTTAGGGATTTTCAGGTTCTTAGCATTTCTGTAATTGGAGACACAATAAAAACTGCTGATAGTACTTTTAAAATTTAAGGATAGGATAGTAGAGGAAGGCAAGAGGGTATATTTCACTCAAATGTTACCTTAAATTGATCATTTAATGGAGGACAAGAAATTTCCAGAATTTTTGTTCTTGTCTTGCCACAGAATGGAAACAATTTCTAAATTCCTTTGGAAGTACTTTACTGTGAAACAGGGTGCATAGAAATGTGTGCATTTATTTCTATATGATAGTTAACTTTGACTTGTATCGACTTTAGATCACCTTGGAATCAGACTGCCTGCGTTTGAAGTCTTACTCTGCCTTTCAATTGGTTGTGTGACCTTGGATATGATTTTAAACTCTCTGTGACTCAGTTTCCTCATTTACAGAATTTTCCTATATCCTATGAGGGTTGAAAAATTAACTAGTACATTTATTTTTTTCTTTTTTCTTTTTTTTTTTATCCTCACCCGAAGACATTTTTCCATTTTTTTGTTCAGGTAGAGTGGCGGGGGGAGAGAGAGGAACAGAGAGAGAGAGAGAAACATCGATGTGAAAGGAACACATCGAATGGCCGCCACCCGCACAACCGACCAGGGCCGGGGACAAACTGCAACCGAGGTACGCGCCATCAGCGGGAACCGAACCTGGGTCTCTCAGGACCGCAGGCCGACGCTCTAACTGCTGAGCCAAACCGGCCAGGGCTATTTTTTCTTTATTGATTGTAGAGAGAGAGAGGAAGGGAGAGGGAGAGACAGATAGAAACATCGATGAGAAAGAACATGGATTAGTCGCCTCCTGCACACCCCCCACTGAGGATTTGGCCCACAACCTGAGCATGTGCCCTGACTAGGAATTGAACCAGTGACTTCTTGGTGCATGGATCGACACTCAGCCACTGAGCCATACCAGCTGGGTGTTAACTAGTACATATAGAGTGCTGGCTTAATAAATATAATTCAATTTTATTATTATCACCTTTACTTCACAATGAAAAAACTTCTGAGAAGAGTTCTCATATATCCTCATGTATCCAAAGTAGCATTTCATTCATTTTCAGTACTTCTTTTCCTGTACTTCCAGATTGGCTATATCACACATTTATCAGAAAAACTGTAAAATTCACAGCTTTCTTTAAGCCTTCTTTCTTGTTATAGTCCCCCTTCCAGTTGTTTGCTCTCTAGCAACAAAGTTTTTAAGAAATCCAGTTATGCTAATGAAAAAAAAGGGGGGTTGCTGTAGGTATAGTCACTTGCTTTCTTTGCACCAGCTCATGAGTTGAGCTGACTTTCATTAGGTGGGTATCAATTAAATGCAAGTGTTCTGATATGCACCATATCCATTTGTCATTAACAGTCCTGCCTGGATGCATGCCATAGTATACTTTTCTTCCACGGCAGCAGGACAGAACTGGTAATGAATTGGTGTAGGCTCAGGAAAACTGGCCATTAGGAGAAGACAAACAGTCTAAATTATAGTCTGAGGTAGAGTGTCAAAATCAGATAGGAGATCAGTGAGATTAAAGTTTGAGAGGTGTTTTTTTTTTTATTTTTTATCACAGTGGGCAGGGTTTGGGCCAATGGGAAGTTATAGGATGGCCATGATTGTTGTTGGCTTTTGTGTCCCAAGGGTAAGGGTGGAAGGCCTGACTGGAATAAGGTAAAGGATGTGGAAGCATGGCCCGGACCTGGAGAAAAAGTCTCTATAGGAGTTAGGAGAATGGGTAAGGCTGTCCCGACTCTGGGGTCTTGTCTTTGTGGTGGGGGTAGATGGGAAAGGCTGTAGCTCACCAATCATTTTTGGACCAATAACACTGCTCACTCAGGGTGCTTCCATGTGCGAAAGAGGCTCTGAGAAAACCGTCAGGCTTGATGGCACAGGACTAGGGCTCACCTTCCAGGAAGACAGCTCTGTGACTGGCAGCTTGGGTGAGCCTGACACAGACACACAGAGGATAATCTGTAATGTGTTATTTTCTCTGCCTCCTCAAAGTATAGCCTGTTGTATTTATTTTTTTCTCACCCAAGGATATTTTTCCATTGATTTTGAGTGGAAGTGAAGGAAGGAGAGAGAGAGAAGGAGAGAGAAACACTGACGTGAAAAAACACATCAATTGTTGCCTCCCACATGACCCCAACCAGGGTGGGGGATCAAACCTGCAACCCAGGTATGTACTCTTCACTGGGAATCAAACCGGTGACCTTGGGCCCGTGCTCTAACCGCTGAGCAAAACCAAATAAACTAGCCTGTTTTATTTTTAAAGGGTCAAAGCACAACCTCTACTATTGTTAGCATCCAGCTGTTTGCTGACATGTGTAAAAATAGAAATTTGGAAGGAGCTGGTCCTTGATCAGGTGTAGTTTCACCTTTTGTATCTAGAAAAGAATTTATGCAAAAGCTCTTATTCAAAATTAAACTTAAATAGCATGTTTGTGTCTAACCAACCAATTTTAATGTTAATTTAAGTACAAACAATTTAATTAGTTAGTAGGGATAATTACAACCATTATCTAATTTATAAAATCCTATCAAATTTACTTTGAGATTTAAGGTAAACAGTGATTAAATTTTTAAATCTTGAGAATATGTTTTATTAGAAGACAACATTATTCTACAAGGCTCAATTAGGATTTTTTTAAAAGTAAAAAACAAAAATGATAGAAAAACTAATGTATTCTTTAAATTTTCATGTCTCATTATTTTTACATATGAAGAAATTTGCTTTGATTGATAAAAGGATATAGAAAAAAAAAGGTTATTTTAAGCAAATTTGTTTTTAGATGAAAAATTTTTTGTCAAAATAAAATCATACCTTATTAGGTTCTGAGGTATATTACTATTTATGAGGGGAATGAGGAAGTTCCAACTTACCACTTCAGGGATTTTATAATTCTTTGACCCGTCAGTAGTCATAAAAAGAAATGTATGTATGGGTATGTAAATATATGTATTATAGCCAAACTCTGGAACAGATAGCAAAATTTGTAATTAACTTAAACAGCTGGTTTAGAAACAAAGTATCATACTGGGAAAAAAGAGAAAAAAAAACCCTCTTGTTTTAAGCCAAATAACACTGTTAGTAGCCAAATGCTGCATTAGATGGCTAAACATAGACTTGCTGACTTCCAGATACATGTTGGTCATTAGCCAGCTGAAACAACCAAGTCAACATTATCTAACACATGTTACCTCTGGAAATTCAGACTTGTACTCATAACATTTCGGTCACACAACAGTGGGGAAACTGTTCTTTTTTTTTTGTTTGATAATATTTAATTTGAGACTTTAACATAAACATTCATAAGTAAATTTGCTTTGCCCAATGGTAACAGATAACTAATTCTTTTTTATTTTATTTTAATTGTCTTTACTGTTGAAAGTATTACCGGTGTACCTCCTTTTCCCCGCATTGACACCCTCCTCCCCACCCCAGCCTTCACTACACTGTTGTCTGTGTCCATTGTATGCATATATGCATAGGAATTCTTTGATTTATCTTTTCCCTCCTCCTCACCCCCCTTCCCTCTGAGGTTTGTTAGTCTGTTCCTTACTTCCATGTCTGAATCGGTTTCTGCCATTTGACCCAGTGATTCCACTTCCAGAATACATCCTAAGAAGCCTGAAACATCAATCAGAATGAATTTATGCACCCCTAGGTTCATAGCAGCATTATTTACAATTGCTAACACCTGGAAACAAAGAAAATAATTATGGAAGCTAGGATTTATCAAGATAAAATGATTTTCAAAATTCCTTTAACATTTTTCATGTGCACTTTGCTTATTCAGTAACCAGTAGCTTTCCTTTCTCCTTTCTAACAGAACCGTAATCTGGTCAGTTACCCCACTGTAGGGAAAGGCTTACTCCACATGAGCCTTAAGGAAGACGTGTGCCTGTACCTGCCCAAGGCTGAATCATGACTGGTCTGAGCCAATTGTTCTCCTTCCCTTCACCAAAGATCAGTTTAGAGGTATGCACATCTAAGAAGTGAGATGCTGAGAATACTTCTGATTAAGGTTTTCCTTGCTTTAAAAAGTCATAGCAATGTTGCTTTGGCAACTAATTGAATGCATGAATTGGCTAGATGATTATATCATCTGGTTGTAAGTGAGGGTAAGTTTAAAAAGGCATGTGATATATAAAACAACTGAAGAGGAAGAATTGTCCATTAATATAATTAACATTAATAACTAATTATTCAGAAATTTAAAAAAGAAAATCCACCCCACATTGATGTGCTCACTAGAATGAAGTCCTGGACAGATGGGAACACAATAGATAGGAAATGCAAAGCAGGGCATTTGTTGCAGCAATTTATACAGTCAAATCTTGCTTCCTTTTAAAAAAATCCTTACCCAAGGATATTTTTCCACTTATTTTCAGACAGAGTGGGAGGGACAGAGAGAGAAAGCAAGAGCGAGATAGAGAGGAAGAGAAAGAGAGAGAGAGAGAGAGAGAAACATCGATGTGACATGGACATATTAATTGGTTCTTGCATGTCTCCCATCTTGAACAATTTAATTCTTGATCTACATGTTCATGGAAAAAATGTCTCAGATGTCAAACAAAACTTTGATTCTTTACCCAGCAACCCATTCATGTTGATACCTGTAGTGATCACTCACATGTCTCTTAGGCAACAAACAAAAAAGAGAATGTGTGAGTATGAGTCAGTTTACTGCTGAACCTCAAGTTGTTAACATCTCAGGAAATTGTGCTGTGAAAATTTTCATATATTTTTTTCCTTTTTGTTGCTGCTGATTATTATTAAACACATACAGTAAGTCACCATGGATCCTAAGAAGGTTAGTGACAGCAGTAAAGTGAAAAGGAAAGTTGTGAGAATGCCAATAGAGCTTAGACATGTACTGTATATAAGAAAGGTTAAAACAGGGAATCATTTGGGGACCTAGAATGGATTAATTCCATTTATATCATTTCTAATGGGGGAAAAATTATTCAGTTTTCAAACAAATGACTCCTCAAACAGCCTTCTGGAATTAATTAAGTTCGAGAATGGAGATCCCACTGTATTTGATATTCTAGGCCAAGGTTGTATTTTATGGAAGCCCTAGATCTACCTGTGAGAGGCTGCATCAGCATTAGAGGGTGGTGGTCAATAGAGGGAGGGCTTCAGTGTAACTCCTCTGAGCCACCTTTGTTTTTCATGTGGTAGAGGTAGGAATCCCAAATTGAAAGATGCCTCTGAAATAGACAACAAGTTAGCCAAGATTTTGGGTGGGAAGCTTGCCAGAAAAGGTTGTGACTGCACGAACACAAAGGTAGAGACTGTATTATCCAGGACTTTTGGACAAACAACCGAAGATTCATAGGCAGCCTGAAGGGCGTTTGCAATGCCATCAAGAGCTGAAGATTTTGGGCCAGTGGGAGAACCACTGGGCCCCGAACAAGCCAAAAGAGAACAGGTCATGCATTTGTTCTCTATGTAGATATTAACAATAAGTACCAGCGTGGTCCCTAATTATCAGGCAGACAAGATAATATGAGTTTATTAAGAGCAAAGAGAGCTGCTCTGAGCACTTAGTACAAATAAGAGACTCTTTCCTTCTATACCAACAACGGATTAAGTAAGCCATGCCCAGATGACACCTTGGAAAGAGTAGGGAGAAAGTGAGGAATGTTTTGAAATACTACTAGAAAGAGGAAACAGACCTGACAAACCCTGAATCATAAACCCAGAGTGTGATTAACTTGAGGAACAGGGATAAATAAAAGATGGATTAAGTCTAATTAAACTTACAACACAGTTTTAGCACAAAGAGTTTATTTAATTCCAGTGATTAGACCCTTATCTGCCTAACAGAGGAAAAACTAAACCTTCTCTGCGAGAAAGTACTATAATCTGAGGTCTCTAAGGTTCTTTTAAACACAGTGTCCAGCATAAAAGTGTAAGGGACATGCAAATAAAAAATGAATGTAGAACCATAATGTTTCAGATCTTATGTAGTTACTAGAAGAGAACTATAAAGTAACATGACTAATATGTTAAAGAGAATAGAAGGAAAGATAAACAAAATGAAAGATATCAACAGAATTGCTATCTATAAAAATAATCTAATGTACATTTTAGAACTGAGAAATATAAAATCTGAAATTAAGAACTCATTGTATTGGCCTACCAGCAGACTTGACATATAAAATAACTGGTGATCTCAAGATAGGTCAATTGAAATATCACTTTATATTTAGATACTACCTATATGTATCATATATATTTATATGACATAATTATTATAAATAATAAATTCTGAGGATATATACATATATATGTGTATATATATATATATATATATATATATATATTCTCTATAGGTAGATAGGTAGGTATCCTTAGATCAAAAGAGCAAAAGAAGTGACAGTTAGAGGTAATTGACTGAAAATATTCCAAAAATGATGAAAGATCTCAATTTACAAATTCAAGGAGCAGAGAAACATTGGAAAGGAAGAAAAACTGCCATGAAATATAGATGATACCTTTGTGAATGTAGAAAATCCAAAAGGATCTGCCACAAACTGGAATAATTTATAAGAATATTTAGCAAATATGCTGAATACAAATCAATGGTCAAAATTAATTATTTCTTATAATAACAAGCAATGAGAAAAAAAACTTTAAAAATACATTTACTTTAGAATCAGCAAACATCAAATTCTAAGGAATAACTGTATAAGAGGTATGTAAGATCTACACTAAAAATGACAAAACATTGCTCACAGAAATTAAATAAAAGGAGCGATATTTCATGTTCATCGATTGGAAACTCAGTAGTGTTAAGACATCAATTTTCTCAAATCGCTCTATAGATTCAATGCAGTTTTGAAGTCCCATTTTGTAGAAATAAGCAAATTTCCATATAAATTTTAAATCAGCACTCATGTTAAATTCACTTGCTAGCTCTTCTAGCTTGTAGATTCATTTTGAAATTTCTACATCCACATTCTCTCTGTGTGCCTCTAATTTGATAGATTAAGTACACTAGTCTTACAGTCAGAATACTATTCAGTTACAGACCTCCTGGGGAGACCTCTGCAAGTCAAGACAGTTTTTATACCTTTAGTTTCCCTCTGAACAGAGTGAAGATCGGGCTGTACTATCTCAAGGTCTTGTGCAGGTATACACTTTATAAATCTATCAAGTACAAATAGATAATTTTATATTCATATCAATGAATAAACATAATATCTAAGATAAATCTAGAAACTATTGTTGAAATCCTGATTCTTGTAAAAGAGAAAAATGACCAAGAGATAGCTATTTCTTCACATATGAATTTTATGGCTTTCTTGTTATGAACTATAAAATGCTAATTTCTTCACATTGAACAAATGTAAATTTAATGTAAAATATTTTAATTTTGATAAAACATTAACTTACCTCCTTTTGAAAGAATTTAAACCATCTGTTAAAATATAAAAATAATAGGGGGTTATCAAAGAGTCTGTTTGCAGTGGTTATACCACTTGTGTGAGCCTGCGCATTGGCTCCGAGTCATCCTTGTTCTGACCACAACACTGCCTCTGATCAACATTACCCAAGGATGGGGGCCACCCTGAGGACTTTGAGACTTCTCTTGCCTTTAATAAATGTGGTGTCATCAAGCCCTCCTGGACTGGTCTTAAGCCATGCTGGATGAGGAGAGATATTCTTTGAGAAAATACTTTGTTAAATATTGAAAACCGGAAACACATTAATAAAAAGGTGCTAAAGTAATTCCAAGGGAAAACCCGGTATAATTCTAAAAATGAGTTCAAAATTCAGCTTTAGCATAATAACAGAGAACAAGAAAGAAAAAAGTAATGTTCAAAATATAGCTCCATGTTAGATGCATAATCATGGATGCTAGTCCTGTATCAACTGCTTGAAGCAGATATGTCCAGCTTTTTCCAATTCCAGGAGCCTTTACTTCTGGTATGACTGAAAAAAAGAAGTATTTTGGAGGCAGGGAAACCTACATACCTAAAATTACCTTTTAAAGTAACATTTTAAAATAATAACTTTGCTTGGGAAGTGGAAAGGGAAGAAAATATTGGATTTTGAGAGGAATATCTTTCCCAATACAATATTTGTTTTCTCTATCATGATTATAATTTATTAATCTCTTCTTTTTCTATGATTATTATTATTATTTATTTTTGCAGATGTATAGCTCATTATCAAGTTCCCATGGCCTTGCCTTCTTTTTCGCCTTCGTTACTTTTTAGGATCCTGTTGAGATCCACAGTCCTGTTTTTCTTGCCAGATCAGGGTTAATGAAACAAGGCTATAGTGACTGTAGATTTTACCATCCTCAGAAAGTTTGTGATGGTAAAATCAATTATTAAGAATTTTATTTGTATGCTTTGATCCCATTGAACAGTACTGCCCTTTGATCTGGGCAAGAATGGCCTCTGTCCCTGGGGCACATGCCAGGGACACTGGACTGTGGAGAGACTTTATCAAAATTTTCTAAGTCCCCTTTCAAAGCCTGGGACTGAACAGAACTGCTAATGCCTTCCAGACAAGGCACCCCAGAAATTTATGTAAGTCTTGATTCTTTTTTCTCTCTTTGGACACTCTAAAGCCTTTACTCTGTAAGGTTGACCAGATGCCCAGAAATTCTCTGTAATTTGTTCCAGTGGGGTCATCCCAGGGTCCTCTTACCTGGAACTGTTTCCTGAAGAGCAGTCTAGCAAGCAGATTGCTCCTGCTGGCTGGCGTGGTATTTCTTTCATGGTTATGCGTAATATTAGGTCACCAGAAGGAGAATTACATGACGATTTGGGGCAACTCTCACTCTTGTCACAGGTAAAAAGAGTTTATGGCTCTGGGCTACCAGTGGTCCACCAGATACTGTTTAGCTGGACAGATATTCTTTGAGCAAATGGAGCTGCTCTTATTGTTCTATCCCCAGGCCACTTGTCTATCCTGTTGCTGTTGGTGCTATGTGGTCAAAATGGAATGACATGATTACAGTCTATAGAATTGAAGAGGAATGATGGTTAGAAGATACGTTGCCTTATGTTTATGCTATAAAATTAAGAACAGTAAATTTATCATTCCCAGAAAATCAATTATTCACATTTATTTGCATACTCTGGGTAGATTTGCATTTAGGGTTATCATCATGGAAGCACAGTAACAGCATTTGAGACAGTCATTGAAAGCCAGTATTCATGGAAAGTATTGAGAACATTTCCCTAGGTGTACTGGAACTGACCTCCAAAGGAGGATGGGGCTGAGGGATTGAAGAAAGAAGCTGAGAACTCCAGAATTAAACAAAGAGTTTAATGCGGGAACTATGGACAGACACAGTCTTGGGTAGCAGCACAATGGTATATCTCTGCTCTTGACAGGGATGGGGCTTGATATATATAGTCTTAGGAACTCAGGTGGCTTGTAGCCAAGTGGAACATGCTTGTTAAGAGCTGTATATTCCAAGGCAACTGATCTGTGATAAATACATTCCAAATTTCAGGTGATACAAGCCCACCCTTCCTGGGTGAACTGGAGTCACTGAGAGTAACTTGCTTCTTAAGATGGTACTGGTCATGTCAAGCACCAGAAATGAGTTTGCCTAACAGAAAGCATGAGGGATGACGCAGGACCATGAGTAAGAATGTAACCAGTATTCAATAAGTAGTATTATTGAATTGTAGAGGCAATAAGGTCTAAGTTGTTTCCATACAGACATGTTCTGAGAGCCATGGTATTGTGGGTAATAACAGCATTATTACCTTTTCCTCACAATGATAAATATGAAATTAGACAGGAAGGGCACATTTGATAATTAACATGACGAGTTTGTCCTTGGACCTGAATAGAACACTGTGAAGAATATTTTTGTGCCCTGACTGAACAATAAAAGATGTTTAAGTACTTCTTTACTCATCTTTCTAGATATTTATTGATAAATAATCAGATCTCACATGGAGCCATGAATTTTATAATGCATTTTCAACAAAATTGCCTATATAAACAGGTGGCCCCCTGTACCCTAGGGACAGCCTGGCTAAGATAAACAAAGAGGATCTTGAGTTGATACTAATTTCCTGGCCTCTGAGCTGCATCAGTGAGGCTGAAGTCAGGTGTATGCGAGTTTTATGAATAAACTGAATCATGAAAGGCATACTAAGACAAGCTAAGACTGCAGTACTGCCAGCGTGGAAGACAAGAATTGTTATTGAGAAAAGCAAGACCATAACCAGGTAGACAGCAGTTTCTTTCCAAGACTTGAGGGAGGGAGGACTGGAAATATAAAAACTAGTGATGAAGCTGGTGGTCAGGAGAGTTGGAAGCAGGATGGGGCAATGTGAAGAGCATGTCATTTGCACACCTCAGAATAGACCATTAATGGCTAGTATGCTCTGTGGAAACTATCTGTGTAGAGTGTGCCCAGCACAATGGAGCTGGAGTGGCACCTTAGAGGAACCATTGTCAGCTGGATCTGGAAATTAAGACTGTGTACTCTTTGAGATAGACACTGTGTCTTATTTATCACTGGGAGTCATAGAATCCACCTCCTTGCCTAAAATATAGCAAAATCTCAGGAAGTACTTTTTGGATGAATGGCACTCAATAGAAAGAAGGTTTTGTGATTTTGTAGGTTGGGAGAAAACAGAATCTAGATCTACCAAAGTTGTTGCAAATTTCTATGAGAATGTTTGCTTTCATTTAAACAGGTAAAAAACAACAACTGTGAATTGATGTAGCCCAATTGGAGTTTGAAGTCATAAAAATACAAAACAAAACAAAACAGATCAGCACAAGGGGCAGTGTCCTGCAGGAAAGTTAGGATAGATTTGTTTCTCCTGAGAGCACCCATTTACACACACACACACACACACACACACACACACACACACGCACACACACACACACACACACACACACACCAGCATAAATTCAGAGGCTTAGTGGGAGGTGATGTACTCTCTTATTGCAACTGAGACCCTTGTGGCTCAAGACACAAGAGTTAACTACAACTTTCCATTATGGTCTTTCTACATTCATCCAGAGAGTGAATAGATCTATTTCCATTAGTAATTTCTCCTGAAATTCCTCCGTTTTTTTTTTTTTTTCTGATTCTGTTGGTAAGACATTCTGTCGATAAGACAGAATCGCACGGCTCCATCTGGTCCAGCATCTGCTTGTCTCATCTGTATGCCCCTGAAGTGGGAATAACCTTGCTCTCTGCAGCGCTTTCTGTGGCAGGCCCTCCAGATGTGGCAGAGGAGACCTCACCTTGGGTTGTGCTGCTTAGCAGGTCTGTTGTCATTTTGAGGTGTATTAAGTATTGGTTTCCTACAGGGTGGAGATGAAAAGAGTAGCTGCTGATCTATTCTGACAATGTGTCTAAAAGAGCACCTACAGAGAAAAGAAGGCTAAAAAGTAAATTGATCTGCGTGTTAATTTTCCCCAACACATATATTCCTTTACTGGGAGTAATTATGGGTTGGGATTATATTGGTCATGACTATAAATTGATTTATGTCATCAGCGACTTGGTAGAGGCTTCTATGCAAAGTCTTCCTTGAGGGCACATGTTTTCCCCAAAGCTGCTTCACACAGCATGTAGAGAATGTACCAACCTCTGGAGCCCTTTATCTTGTACCAATTCTTTAGTCAACTAAAACCATTCAATTTATTTCAAAACACAAGAAATGAGTCTATGTTCTAACTTACAATGTAAGTTATATAATCACATTTATATAAATATGATTTCACAGACAGTGTACTTCTCACAAGGTGGGTGCCAGTTACTATCTAGTTATTGCCCAGGTAAGCCAGCTGTGATGTCACCATTTACTGAACCACACTTCCCTTTGGGATGCAATTAATGACTCACCTAAGGTAGATGTAGCTGAAGCTTAGATCTAAGTCTCCACTCTCTTCAAATCACTCAAAAAAGACAAGTCGTTATTAATGTTGGAATTCCATGGACACCCACTTTCTTAATGAGGATCTGCTCTATGCTTCCCCTGCTTTTTTTCATTCAGCATCCTCCCACCCACACGGTTCTCTGGGCTGTACTAGTAAATATACCAGGGTGCCCTAGAATTCCCAGACATTTATAAACACTACAGAGAATAAAATGCTCAACATTGCTAATCATCAGGAAAATACAAATCAAAACTACAATGATTTGATCTAAAAACCTGTTGAAATGGCTATTAAAAAAAAAAGATAAATGTTGATGAGGATGTGGAGAAAAGCAACCCTCATGCACTGTTGGTGGGAACGCAAATTGGTCCAGCCACTATAGAAAACAGTATGGAGGTTTCTCAAAAAATTAAAAATAGAACTACCATATAATCCAGTAATCCCACTTCAGTGTATATATCCAAAGGAATTAAAATTAGGATCTCATAGGGATACCTGCACCCCCATGTTCATTGCAGCATATTCACAATAGCCCAGATATGTCAACATCCTATATGTTCATTGACAGATGAATGAATTAAAAAAACATGGTAAATACTTATAGTAGAATATTATTCAGCTTCAAAAGCAGAAGAAAGTCCTGCCATTTGCAAGAACATAAATGAACTAAGAGGACATTGTGCCAAGTGAAGTAAATCAGATACATAAGGGCAAATCCTACATGATATCACTTATATGAAGAATCTTTAGACAAAGTCACAGAAGCAGAGAATAGAATGGTGGTTTCCAGGGGCTAGGGAAAGGGGATAATTGGAAGATATTAGAAAGTACAGTTTCAGTTGTATAAGGTGAATGAAGTCTAAATGTCTGCTGTACAGCATGGTGCCTATATTTAATAATACTGTACTGTGTACTTAAACATTTGCTAGCTGGGTAGATCTTATATTGTGTTCTTAATACAAAAATCATAATAAATACAGCAGGAAGAAATGTTTAAAGATTATGAGTATACTTGTGGCATATATTGTGGTGATGGTTTCCTGAATGTATGTTTTTCTCCAAACTCATCAAGTTGTATACGTTAATATGTACAGCTTTTTGGATGTCAATTATACTCAAAATGGTCTGTTAAAAAAAAGAATGCTGGGAAGCAGTAGAGAAGAGCACAGTGCTCATGTGGGCTAGTTGGGTAGTGAAATCACTAAACACTAAGATTGATGCACATAAAATCCATGGTGTAACTGCAGGTTCTAGCTACAATCCTTGCTCAACTTCTAGTTAGAATTGAAAGTGGGCTGCAGTCCTGGCCTTTTGCAAGTGTATACTAAGAATGAGGGCAATTTCATTATGTTCTTTTTAACTCACAAAAAATGTGGACACTTATGTAACCTAGTGTTTCCCTATTGCCATTATAAAGCATCTAATAACAAAAAAGCTGTTTTTACCCTCAGTTAGAGTGTAAATTATGATTTCCAAAGAGTGTGCCAGGTTGTTCTAACTAGAATAGATAGAAATGATAAGATTTTGATTCCACTTTAAAATCATACAATCTATTATTTTTTATTTTCCAAAAGTTCATTTGAAGTTTAAAAATACATAATATTACGAGACTTATCTTTAATAATTTACTATAACAAAATTTGAAGGCATACTACACTTTCTCCATTCATTTTTATCTCACAATCAATACTTTTGTTTTCTACTGCTTTCATTGTGTGAGCCAGTATTGAACTTTCTCTTCTCTTACCTCTTGGTTTCTTCAATTCTTTGGTGTGGCCCAATATGCATTTTGGTACCTCTTTGGTGTGCACCCTTGAGGCCCTCTTTTGAGTCTGATTTAAAAGTTAGAAAAAATGTCATAAGTCTGCTTTTAGGAAGGTGGGGTTATGTATTTATTCTGAGAACGAACATTTAGACTTTATGATTTAAATTGCTGTACTATAGATGGTACCTCAAAGAACCTGAAACAGTCACTCAACAGACTTGAATCACTTAACAGAAGCACTTAATGCCTTCTCTTGGGCATATCTGAACTACTCTTGTGCTTTGGAACTGTCATTAAGTACAACAAGGGTCACTTGAACACAAGATTGTGACAATCAATTTGATAACCTAGAGGACTATTAAGTAACTAACCAGTAGAAAGTGGGAAATAAATTCTGCGTGGATATTCGGAAAAAACGGGTGATTCACCACCCTAGTGGGTGGGACAGATTGAGATGGCACCAGATTTCATCATGTTACTCAGCATGGTGCACATTTAAAACTTATATTGTTTATTTATGGAATTTCCCATGTACTATTTCAAACCAGGGGTACTTAAAACAGCAGAAAATGAAAATGTATTGTACTACAAATCACATCTTCATATACCAATAGTTTCAATGTTTCTGTTATCTCTGTCATTGCAAAGTGTTTTACATACCTTTAATCAAAATGCACAGGCTATCTGTAGTTCTTCTTCTCCTCCTCCTCCTCTGCCTCCTCCTCCTCATTCTTCTTCTTCTTCTTCGTGTTCTTCTTCTTCTTGTTCTTCTTCTTCTTCTTCTTCTTCTGCGCATGCTTCATAATGCCAGTGCTCCTCCTTGCTGGTCCTGAGTCTCTCCTCTATCTCCCTGTCCCCTTACACTTTGGCCACAGTCAACGAGCCTTTTCTTCAATTGGGTTTTTACTCAGGCTGGACTGAACTTCCTCCTTCTCCAAATGGTTGGCTCCATCTCAACCTTTAGATCTCAGTTCACATTGCCAACTTCATCAGGAAGCCTTCCCTAATCACTTTGTCTTAAGAAGTCCCACTGAAATTCTTCATCCTCTCATTCTTCTCTTACTTTGTGACACAAAATTTACACACACACACACACACACACATATATATATAATATATATATATTATATATATATTTGCTTACTCACTTACTGTGTGTTTGCCCACTACACTTTAATCTCCGGAGTGTAGGAATTCTCTCTGTATACTTAGCTCTTAGCACAGTGCTGCAGAAAATAGATGCTCAATAAATACTTGTTGCATAAATAAAAAGGGTGGCTCTTCAGTGATATGATCTTTTTATAAACACATTGAACTTTGTGTTTTTATATACACATTGACTTTTGACCTCTAACTAGGTATTATTTCCTTAAGCAGTTTTACTGCAATGTTATACAATTATTTAAATGACACTCTTAGTATACAAAATATTTTTGAAGCTCCTCTTTTAGAAATACTCTTCAGAGTATATTCTTTTAAATATCCTTAATAATAATAAATTACATCCTTTGAAAGTGATTTTTTTTGTTGTTGTTAGAGCCAATTTTCTTTAGTGGTCAAGACTGGAAAATAAAATTGATGATACTGGTTTGGGTCACATTAAAAGCACTGTGACTGTTGATTTATTGATGGTAGCCCTTCTGAAAGGTGTGATGTGATCTCTCATTGTGGTTTTAATTTGCATTTCTCTGATGATTAGTGATGTTGAGCATCTTTTCATATGTTTATTGCCATCTTTATGTCCTCTTTGGAGAAATGTCTATGCTGGTCCTCTGCCCATTTAGTAATGAAATGGATTGGGTCTTTGCTGTTAAGTTCTATGAGTTCTTTTTAAATTTTGGATATTAACCCCTTATTCAGTGTATCATTGGTGAATATCTTCTCCCATTCAGTAGGTTGTCTTTTTGTTTTGTTGATTGTTTCCTTTGTTATGCAAAAGCTTTTTAGTTTGATATAGTCACATTTAATTTATTTTTTTCTTTAAAATTTTGTTTTTCTTTATTGATTTTAGAGAGAGGAAGGGGAGGGGGAGAGAGATAGAAACATCAATGAGAGAGAACATCGAGTGGCCACCTTCTTCATGCTCCCCACTGGGGATCAGGCCCACAACCTAGGCATGTGCCCTGATTGGGAATCAAATCAGCAACCTCCTGGTACATGGATCTGTGCTCAACCACTGAGTCACACTGGTTTGGCTTATTTTTTCTCTTTTGTTTCCCTTGCTCAAGGAGATATAGAAAACACAAAAACCTAATACTAGGAGCAATATCACAGAGTTTACTGCCTGTTTTCTTCTAGGAGTTTTATGATTTCAGATCTTATATTTAAGTCTTTAATCCATTTGAGTTTATTTTTCTATATAGTGTCAAAAGGTGGTCTGGTTTTTTCCTTTCTTTTTCTTTTTCTTTTTGGCATATATCTGTCCAGTATTTCCAACACCATTTATTGAATAGAATATCTTTACTCTATGGGATATTCTTGCCTCCTTTGTCATGTATTAATTGGCAAGTGTTGCCAAAAATGTGGAGAAAAGGAAACCTTTATGCACTGTTGGTGGGATTGCAAATTGGTTCAGCCACTATGGAAAACAGTATGACAGTTCCTCAAAAAATTAAAAATAGAACTCCATATGACCTAGCAATTCCACTTCTGAGTATTTATCTGAAAAAACTCAAAATACTAATTTGAAAAGATATATACATCTCTATTTTCATTGCCATGTTTTTATAATAGATAAGATATGAAAACAATCAAGGTGCCCATTTAGAGACAATTGGATAAATTGTGTTAGATATATACAATGGAATATTATTTGGCTATAAAAAAGAATAAAAGAATTTGTGACAGCATGGATGGACCTACAGGGTATTATGCTAAATGAAATGTGTTATGCTAAGTCAGTCAGAGAAAGACAAATATCACATGATTTCACTCATGTGGAATCTACAGAACAAAATAAACAAACAAACAGAACAGAAACAGACTCATAGATACAGAAAACAAAGTAATAATTGCCAAATGGGAGGGAGGTTGGGGGATGGGTGAATTAAGAAAAACAAATTGGCCCAGCTGGTGTAGCTCAGTGGTTGAGCGTTGACCCATGCACCAAGAGGTCACGGGTTCGATTCCCGGTCAAAGCACATTCCCAAGTTGTGGGCCAGATCCCCAGTGGGGACCATGCAAGGGGCGACCAATCGATGTTCTCTCTCATTGATGTTTCTATCTCTCTCTCCCTTTCCCTTCCTCTCTCTCTAAGACCAATAAATAAGATAAAACAATAAAATATTTTAAAAAAGAAGCACAAATTGGCAGTCACAAAATAGTCATGGGTATGCAAGGTACAACATAAGGAATATAGTCAATGATATTGTAATAACTATGCATGGAGTCAGATGGGTACTAGAATTATTGGGAGGAATCACTGTAAATTATATAAATGTCTAACTACTATGCTATATACTTGAAACTAACATAAAATAACATTAAATGTCATCTTTAATTGGAAAATAAAAATAAAGAAAAAATAATAATTTTTAAAAAGTACTGTGGCTGATTTATTTTTTCTTTTGAGAGGCTCAGGAACCAGAGTCTTTTCCAGCAGGAGATTTTAGATAAGATTTCACACAACAGTTATATCATTGGAAGTGATTCATGGTGTCTCTTGATAAAAGACAATACACATTTGTCATTATTGTTAAAAACAAATATCAGCTTCCTGACTTTAGAATTATAACATTATTTGCAAGTCATTAAACTGAATAACATGTAACATAATCTTTATTCAAATGAATAGTCCTTGACTGCAGTGAGCGGCCTGGTGCAGTTTCTGCCCAAAGAACTGCTGCGTGGGAGAGTGGTGGAGCTATGCAACCTCAAACCCCAGAAGATGAGAGCAGTCGAGCCTCAAGGAAGGCTTCTGTGCTTCTATGGACAGGGTAAGCCAGAAGGCTGAGCCTCTGCACCCTCCTGCATCCTCTGCTCCTGGTGAGAGAGTGTGAAGGGCTATGAGAAGAGTCGACCAGATGAAGAGCTCAAGTCCAAGAAGAAAGTCTTTGAAAAGTTGCAGGCTGACTTTAAAACTTCTGAGAAGTGCATCGCATAGCGGAAGCAAACCAACTTCAGCACCAAGCTTGAGTGTGTCGCCTGTAAATCACTGAAATGGGGACAATAGCTAGCTAACCCAGCATCATCTATCCTTCTCTCATCATCCTGAGTCATCTGCTGTCTCCTCAATTTGCTCCTTCCAGAACCTATTTACCCATCTCCCAGGACACTGAAGCAGGATGTTTGGGATTTTATTAGATACAGAACTTGGTCAGAGGCAGCTCAACCTCCCCAGAATCCAGTATCTTCCCAGTCTGGCTATGTAAATGTAATAAAACAAGGCTAAATTATCCTAATTGGGAGAAAAGCCTGTCTATTTTAGTCACAAGTTGACTTAGAACATTCATTTTTAAAATGCAGTTTTATTATTTTTAAGTGCTTATAGTCACATTGCTGACAAGGGCAGGAAAGGGAAAAGTAGGCTATGTCTTAAGAATCATATATATGTAAATTTTGGTAATCATCTTTATGCATGTTGAGCAGTTTTTACCCATAATTATCTCGAAAAAAAAAGAAAGAAAGAAAGAAAGAAAATTCCTTCATCTTCAACCTTAACCAGGCTTAATTGCTTTAGGTAGTTTTCCTAATCAGCTAGCTGCATTTTAGATGGAGTAAGGTAAAATTTTAGCAGGTACTAGTTACAATTATCTAAATTTCTTCATGAAATTAATGAGTCTCCTTTTTTTTCTTTAGTTTAGCCAATAAATTCATTCAGAAAGAAATTGAAGCTTATTTATGCCTACATTTTCTTCCATAATTCCATTGTCTTTTGAATAACTCGGTACTCTACAAACTTGCCTATTCACTGTTCCGTAAATATTTCTTGCTCTGTCTGATATTTGTACTTTGATTTAGGAGCAGGATCGAGGGAGGCAGACAGGCAGATTAATTCTGGATTGATGTTTTGCCAAATGGAAGGATTGAAAGGAACATGGGACCAAAGAGTTTAGGGTACTGAAAGGGAATGGCTCACATTCTGGACTGTGCTACCTATGAGGTTATAGATCAGCTGTGAAAGTGATGGGCAAGCTTACTGGAAGGATAGGAGGTGGGGGTATATGACTGGGACCTCTGAATCAGACATTTTATTTTCTAGTGATGACACATTTCAACAATATATCCATGGGAATGTAGAAGTAATGAAGCCAGCAGAGTGGAATTTGTGGTCGTTAGAGAAGAGGTGGTCAAGGGGGTGAGAGGCTAGAATAGCGATGCAGTGATTCATATGGGCATTCGTTTCAATTACAATAATGGCAGGACTTGGGCTGGAGAAGAAGACGGTGACTCTGGTATCAATTTTTCATAAATGGAGGACAGACCAGGAGATAGTAGGAAACAGCAATGGAGAGAGTTGGACAGCATGTGAGAGTTGATGGACGGGTGAGGGTGTAATTGTTTGAAAGTGGCCCTGGAGAATGAGACAGGCATGGCTCCTTTTCTCTGGCCTCTGTGGTACATGAGATGTGGCACAATTAGCCATTTCCTGTTGAGAGGCTTGTCCTCAGGGGAGATTCAGGTTTCAGCTAAGCCCAAACAGCATGCAGTAAAGACAGAAGATACAATGGAATGTCGGTCACTGTTCAGTCCGCATCTAAGCAATGTGTAGATGGAAAAAGAGGAGCAGGAAGTTGGGCAAGAGGAGAGGAAGTGCAGGGTGGTCTGGGTGTGACGAGAGTCTTGGGAATAGATATAAGACAGAAGACAGGCATGTTTTTACATTTAGGGTTATGCCCAGGGCAAAGGAATGAGGTGAAGGCCTTGTGGACCTGCCAGTTTATTGAACAGAAGGTCCACCTGGGTCTCAGTGAATTCGGCCGCAGCTTGGATGGGAGTCCTGCAAAGTTGGTGTTGGTCTGCAAGGATGAGCGGGTGGCTGAAGAGAGCAGTGGCAACAGCAGTTTGAAGGGAATCTGGAGGCATAGTTTTCAGATGCAGGCTATGGCACCGGCCAACTTCTCTTTCCTTTTCTCCTTGACCGGGTTCACTTTTCTAGAGGCGGGGACGAGAAAGTAGGTCAGCGCTTGTTCCGATGCTGACAGAGTCAGCCTGGCATTGGTCTGCAGCTGGTGGCCTGGTCCTGTCCCCACTGAATAGTCCTAACGAGCAATTTTCTGTCCTTAAACTTTTCTGCAAAGCTCTAAAGTGAAAATGCATTACTCTTAGAAAGAGGGCAAGTATTTGAAACAAAATTAATTCATTAATAAATGCTGGTTAATGGCTCCCATGTGTCAGGTTTGGCCAGGTATGGGAATATAAAGACAAATAAGACAAAGTTTCTGGCCTTAAAGACTGGGCAGTTCAGCAGAGAAAAGAACCATATTATATGAATCTGACCTCAACTCCTTCTATTTCCAAAGAGTATAGCAGAGAAGAGCAGTTACTTGAGAAATCCAGGCTATAAAACAAATAAAAATCACCTTTATAACATAAGTACTTTTGTAATTAAAGAATGTTGACAGCCATTTGAAATATTCAAATATTATGTCTGTCCTCAACATCACTGTGGAAACCCAGCCATAGAGGACCTTCTTGGGTATAATCTTTGAGTTCTTTATATAATATTATTATGAAAATAATCAGAATTTAGGAACGATATTATACAACACTAATATAATATTTCCTAATAAGTCTTTTCAAATTAAAAAAACCTTGAGCTTATTACAAAAATTTAACTTTATAAAATCAAGTATTATGTTTGAAGTGGCCCTGCCATTCCTGATTAGGTCTGGACTCAGGTCTGGAGTCAAATATTGCCTGTTGGTAGTCCTTTCCTGGTGATCTTGGTTTAATATGGCAACCTTCCCCGATTTATTTGTCTCATTAGCAATCATTACTATCTAAAACATACATATTGGGCTTGTTCATTGTTGACCGACACATCAATAAGGCACAGGTTTTTTTCTCTTTTCTTCACTATGGTATCCCCAGCACTCAGAGCAGTGTTTGGTGTGTAGTAGATGCTCAATTAATATGTGTTAAATAAAGGCATCAAATTCTCCCTCATCATCCAGACTGTTCCAACAGGCAGTGATACAAATTTTTCACAACCCTTTCAAATATGCACAAGATTGGAAATTATTTTTAAGGAAAGTTACAGCTCTTTCTTTTATTAGCAAGTAAAATATTGAAATTTCTTGGGATGATGTGCACAGATTTTGAATGCAATAGAATTTTTTATAATATGTATTTCGGAGTGTTGATGATTTTCTCACTTATAGGTTGCACACACATTGTTGGGGCTGTCACCCTACCACCGGCTTGGATGTCACTAATAACAGCCACATCATTTATAAAGAGCGTTATCCCAAATATGTGAAGAGATATTCCCTACTGTCTGCCTGGAGCTACACTTATCAGACCTGTGCCCTACCTTGTACCTCCAATCTTCATCCCACCCTGCACTTCTCCATACCTTGGTCCTTGATTCAGGATTTCTTTTTGGTTTCTAGAACACACCTCCAGAAGCTCTATAGGTCCATTGCCTGTGGCTCTAAACAGGCTAGATGATGAAGCACATTCTTGGCTGCAAGTAGTATACTGTTATGGAGTAGCCGGTGATAAAGGTGTTTGTCTTCTGCTGGGGTAGAACTTTGAGCTTTGGCTGCCCAGGGCTCTGTCTAACCTGAGAGATTAAAGGATCAGTATTTGGTGGGATACCTGCAACTTATTCATCACTTATGCACCTTACTGGCAGCTCCATGTTAAGTAAGCAGAATCTTGCTGCTTTGATAGTTAGTAATAAGAGTACATGTAACTATGGATTCTCAGATTGCTCTTGGCAGTTTCCTTCAGACTGCTGTTGGCTTTATCATGGTCCCTTCATCCTAGACTATGACCTGATGTCTCATTTGACTACTGCATTCTTTGTCTTGCCTCCACAGGGGTGCCTGTCTTTTCCAATAATTTAAGGTCTTAGAAATTGGTCCCTTCTACTGTTTCTAAGGAGAGAGATTTAGGCATGAAGTTTTGAAGAATTTACCCAAATATCTCTTTTAGTTCTAGTTACTGACTTTTCCAAGACACACCCATGGATGACTGATTTGAGTCAAGTTCAATAACAACTACTGCACTACACTAGAAACTATAAGTGTTTTCAGACAATCTACAAGCCAACTCAAGATGCCTAAGAACTTTTCCCTCCAAAATGAATGGTTGCTAAGGAAAGCTAGAGTTGCCTAGTTAGGATCTCTCAGATCTTCCTTCTGTTTTATAACTTAACTACAAATACAAACAATTTGGAGTTCTTTCTCTCTGGGTACTTCTATCCCCTTTGCAAATTAATGAATGCAAATAGGAACTGAGTAAGAAAAAGGAGTCAACTATGTAGACATTCTGGGCTATGGCCTATTTCAGAACTCACTACACTGTTACTCTGTGTGAGTAATTGCTTGTTGGCCAATAAAAAAAAAAGGTGATTTATTTTATTTTACTAGTTAATACTCATAGTTAAAGATCACTTAAGTCTAAAATATTTACCAAGAAAACTGACTACAAGGCTACTTTAATATGAATACATTGGAGCTTCACTATAATATTTTTTTTGGTATAAAACAGAATTTGATATAAATTTGGTTAGACTTGGATCTCAACCAAAGTAGTGATGTTACTGGAATCCTGGCACTTTGCTTTTTACTGCTTTGCCCAGGCCCTTCTTATTTATGCCTAGAGGGACTCAGTGACATTTTTGCTGATCTTTGTCATTTCAATATATTCCTCTTCAAATCTATTCTAAAAGAGCTACTGAGATATTTTTTTTCTTAACCAGAATTATAAAGTTAACAGTGCATGCTTGAAGGTACTTAATAAATGCCTAATTTAAATTCAAATCAAAGTTTTAATTTTGTGAATCATAGTTTACGATTGCATAGCGGCTCTTCCCATTAGTTTCACCAGCCAAACACAAACTGCTCGTCCTGGTAGTCTCATCTCTCTCCAGCCTCTTATTCTGATTATTTCCTGGAAAAGGCATATCCCTTGTTTAATTAAACCCAATCAATTCAACTTCAGCAACTTGGTCAATCCAATCAATCCAGTTGATACAATCCAGTGAAGACTTTTTCATTCTATTTCATTCCTATAAGCCTTATCCAGCACTTTTACACAGTTGGAACTGCTTCATACATTTTATTGATCTCCATTTTCTAATCTAGTACTGCTTCATTTTGCCCTGAAAGTTGTCCTGATTCATCTCTATCAATTGAAATAATTTAATTTTAAAACCTTGTGTAAGACTGACTTTAAAAAAAAAATGTTTTTACTGATTTTTTTAGAGAGGGAGGATGGGAGAGAGAGATAGAATCATCCATGTGAAAGAGAAACATTGACTGGCTGCCTCCTGCACACCCCCTACAGGGGATCGAATCCATAACCCGGGCAGGTGCCCTGACTGGGAATCGAACCAGGACCTCTCAGTGCATGGGATGACATTCAAACCACTGTGCTGCACAGGCTGGGCAAGACTGGCTTTTTAAAAGGTTATCCAGAACCTTTAGGATTAAGTTTATATATACTCCAGACTAAGTTATTATTAACTTACTAATATCCCTTAGTTTTAAAAACACATTTTCTTCTCTACTCTCTAATCAAATTTAAAGTAATAATTGCTTTCCTTTTCATACCCTCCTCAGAATTCTCTGTAGGTCCTTAATACTTGTTGAATTAAATTGTGAGAAAAAAAAAAGTGTATTCTCATAGGAATGCCATTGACTAAGAAAAGGAAAAAAAGGAAAGAATAACAGACTCCTCATTCATAAACACTAGTATCATTTGCAGTTGGTAGAGCCAAAAGTACAGAGCATGCTGCCATGATACAAAGACGGTGTCTGGAATAATTTATAAATGCTTTTGATGGTTTGTTGTGATATTTAGACACTAGAGTTTACTTTTTAAAGTGGACATTTTTACAAGTGACTGTATTAAAACTGTTTAGTCCTAGATATTAACCGTGCTGGAACAGAGCTAAGAAGCAAAGCGGCAGAGGTAAAGATCATTCTCAAGGGTCACACTGAAAGGAACTTTGGTTTTAAAATATTGAATGATAAGTATAACTAAAGAGTTCATTAGTTACAAGATTAGAAGGGGCAAATAAAACTTCTATCTGAAAGAGAAAAAATTTTAAAGGTCAAACCTCTTCATACCTTCAAGTGTTGGCTATATTAAAGTTTGAAATTGTGATGTGCTTGTTAGAGCCAGCTAAAATCAGCTCAAGAAACATTTTATTTTTTGTGCATTTCTGTACTGTATCTCCTTAAAATTTGTTTATTATGGAAAGTTGTAAGCACTTAAAAGCTGCCAGAATAATTTAATAAACTCTCTTGTACTCACTGTCCAGATTTAACAATCACAAACTCATGGCCAACTCTATTTTATATGTACTCCAGCTCTTTTTTTTAATTCTTTATTGATTTTAGAGAGAGAGGAAGGGAGAGGGAGAGAGATAAAAACATTGATGAGAGAGAACATCGATTGACTGCCTCCTGCATGCCCCCCACTGGGGATTTGGCCCACAACCTGTGCCCTGACCAGGAATCAAACTGGTGACTTCTTGGTGCACGGGTCAACGCTCAACCACTGAGCCACACTGGCTGGGCTGTACTCCAGCTCTTAGCCTTCTCATTCATTTCCTCTACTTTAGCATGCATCGCCGGAAAATGACTCTTCCTATAATCACAAATGCAATACAATCTCCAGACATAATTAAGAATACTTAATGTTGTTCACTGTTTACATTACTACCTCACAAATGTCACATTTCATTTATAGTTTGTTTGAAGCATGATCTAGATAAGGTCTACAGATTGTAAATGACCAATCAGTTTCTATCTGTAGATTATCTCCACTCCTTTTTTTTTTTCCGCCTGGTAATCAATTTGTTGAAGAAATGAAACATTTTTCTCTTGAAAATTGTTTCCCACAACCTGGACTATGCTGGTTGCCTTCTATGTGTATTGCATATTCCTTCGTCCCTGCAGTGATGAAATCATCTGACTCATGTTCACATTGTGTATTTATTTATTTTTAATTTATCTTTATCGTCGAAAGTATTACAGATATACTCTGCTTTTACCCCCATTGACCCTCCTCCTCCCTGCTCCCACCCCCATTTCACTGCACTGTTGTCTATGTCCATTGGTTATGCAGATGTGCAAATAAATTCTTTGGTTTATTCTTTCCCACCCTCTCCTCCCTTCCCTCTGAGATCAGTCAGTCTGTTCTCTACTTCCATGCCTCTTGATCAGTTTTGTTCATCAGTTAATTTTGTTCATTAGATGCCACTTATAAGTGAGATAAAGTGATACTTGTCTTTCTCTGACTGGCTTATTTCACTTAGCATAACACTCTCAAGGTCCCTCCATGTCATCTGAAAGGATAAGAGCTTTTTCTTTTTTACAGCTGCATAACATTCCATTGTGTATATGTACCACAGCTTTCTTATCCTCTCATCTACTAATGGGCACTTGGGCTGTTTCCAGATCTTAGCTATTGTAAACAGCGCTGCTATGAACATAGGGGTGCATATATTCTTCCTGATTGGTGTTTCAGAATTCTTAGGATATATTCATATATATTTCCTTTCTTCTATCCAACCACATATACCTGGTTGTCTCTCTTTTTTTGTGATATAGCAGCCATTGATGATACATCCTTAGATCCTTAACCTATTGCTAAATGGAGATACTTAATTCTATTATTTCTTCTTCACTTGTCAGGTATAATACTTCTGTTAAGAGAAACTTTCTCTCATCCACCTTTGAATTATCCAGTGGTACTGTTTACATAGAAAAACCAGAATAATTACTATTTTCACTTACTTACCCATTCCAAAATGAGAATTTGTTTTACAGGTATTCTCCCACAGTGACTATTTATTTGTATTATCATAAAGTCTCATTTAAATTTTTGAAGTCCATAAATGCATTAGAATTATTATATTTATTAGTATTCAAGTAAAAATATATTTTGAATGTTGTTTTTATGCTCTTTTGATGAATCATACAAATATTATGCAGCAACATATGTAAAACAACCATTAAAAAAGAGTTGTGCACAACTTGTAACATTCAGATAACAAGAGGGACAACCCTCCCTCTATCATATAATCTATACTTCCTCTAAAACTTTGGAGGATTTTTCATGGGTATCAAAGGACTGAAACACCTAAGCAAGTGCACGCTCCCCATGAAGCAATACCTTTAACTTTCCCTAAAACATAAAGGCTGTAGGCAAAAAAGAAATTTTTAAAAAATATATGTTTTATTGATTTTTAAGAGAGAGGAAGGGAGAGGGAGAGGAAGATAGAAACATTGATGAGAGAGAAACATTGACTGGCTGCCTTCTGCACACCTCACACCAGGGATCGAACCCACAACGAGGCATGTGCCCTGACCAGGAATTGCACCAGCAACCTCTTGGTGCATTGGATGATGCTCAATTCACTGAGCCACACTGGCTGGGAAAAAAGAAAATTATTATTATTTTTTAATCCTCACCTGAGGACGTTTTTCCATTTATCTTCAGATAGAGTGGGAGGAAGGGAGGGAGAAACACACACACACACACACACACACACACACACACACATTGGTGAGAGAGACACATCAGTTGTCTGCCTCCCTCGACCAAGGCAGAGGACTGAACCACAACCAAGGTACATGCCCTTGACCAGAATCAAACCCGTGACTCTTTGGTCTGCAGGCAGGCGCCCTAAATGCTGAGCTAAACCAGCTAGGGCAAAAAAAGAAAATTCTTTATAATTATTTTGAAAAAGCACCTCCATGGTCATTGCAACATTATTTATAATAGCAAGATGTAGAAACATCTTAAGTAGCCATTGCTAGATAAATGGATAAAGAAGTTTTGTGATACACACACATACATGCATATGCACACATATATGCCATGTAATATTATTCAGCTATAAAAATGAATAACATTTTCCAACTAGTGATAACACTGATGGATGTCAAAGGCATTATGCTGAGTAAAATAGGTCAGACAGAGAAAGACAAATATCATATAATCTGTCTTATATGTGAAATTTTAAATAAATAAACCAAACTCATTGATACAGAGAATAGACTGGTGGTTGCCAGAAGGGTGGGGTGTGTGGAAGAAATAATGATGGATGTTAAATGGTAAAAGAAAAAAAAAATCTCCCTGGCCGGTTTGGCTCAGGTTAGAGCATTGCCCCTTGGACTGAAGGGCTGAGGGTTCAGTTCCCGATTCCCAGTCAAGAGCATGTACCTGGATTGCAGGTTTGATCTCTGGCCCCTGTCAGGGTTGTGCAGGAGACAACCAACTGATGTGTCTCTCTCATTTCGATGTTTCTCACTTTCTCTCTCTCTCTCTCTCTCTCTCTCTCTCTCTCTCTCTCTCTCCCCCCATCCCTTCCTCCCTTTCACATTCTCTAAGAAAAAAAAAATCAATAGAAAAAATGAGGATTACCAAAAAATAAAAAATTACAATCCCCCACACCCCTACTTACTTGAGCTAGCATTATAAGATCTGGTTCTCTGCACTATAAAATTTCCTAGTAAAATTACAGAACTCTACTGTATTTAGCTGTGTATAGACATAGCCTTTAAAAAAATCATTGCATTCCCAACTAATTTTTATTAGGTCAGCATTATCCTGGTACCAAAACCTTCACCACAAAAAAAGAAAAAAGTTACAAGTCATGTTCATGTCTCCTGAAAACAGACACAAAAATCCTTAACTATAAAACTTCTGGAAGAAATTATAGAAAAAGTCTTTTACAACTCAAATGACACAACAAAAATACCATTACAAACCTCCTAAAATCACTAAAATTGAAAAGACTAACACAAGTACTGGTGAGGAGACAAAGCAAATAGAACCCTCAGCGATTGCTGATGGAAATGCAAACCAGCACACACACTTTGGAAAATGGGTTGATAGTTATCTATGAAGTTAAACCTATACTTATATAACCCACTAACCCCACTCGCAGAACTATACCCCCAAAAAATGAAAATTGGTGTTCATACAAAGACTCATACTCAAATGTTTACAACAGCTTTATTTATAATTGCCTAAAACTGGAATCAGAGTTATAGATAAAGTATGCTGCAGCCATACAATGGAATCTTACTCTGAAGTAAAAACAAAAAAACAATGTATGATACACAAAACATCCTAGATGAATCTTAAAGGTATCATACTATGAAAAGGATTCAAACACAAATGGCAAAAAATAAATAAAAATACTCTGCGTTTCTCCCGGCTGGTGTGGCTCAGTGGTTGAGCATTGACCCATGCACCAAGAGTTCGCTTGATAAACATTAGCTACTGGTAATAATAATAATAATTACAGTGAGCTGTCATATTTTGAACCTTGTACTCAGCAGAAAATGGTTTTATATAGAACATCTCAGAGAAGACCAGACACAACACATTTATATCCAATTATGTGGCAATTTAGTACATAATCCTTTTGGCTTTATTGAAGTTTTAAAGGTAAAAAATAACTTCAATACAACCCTTGTAATGCTAACGTTGATAGTTCTTGTTCAGACTTCTTCCAAAATGCAACATGTTTCTCTATGGCCATCATAGTGATAATATAGTTTCCCTCTTCCTCTGCCAGCCACCTTAACATTAATCTTCATGAGGAGAAAAGAGTAGAAGCTAAAAGCCTCAAAGTCTGGTACACTTTCTACTCTGCACTCTTGATAACGTGATGTGCCACAGTGATACTTAAAGAATCAGAGGCATCAACATGGCCTGGGAGCCATTAGGAAGGCAAATCCATGTCCCCACCCCTACATTGAACCAAGGGGCAGGGGAGGGGTCTGTTTTGACAAGCTCTCCAGGTGACCCTGATGTCCACTAAAGCTTGGGGAGCCCAGCTGAGCAGAGTTGGCAGGGTATGAGGTGGCTGAAAAGAGTTAAACATGGTGCATTAAAAAGAGCGTTGGTTCCTCTACTGATATAAAATACACTTGCTGGTCCTGGCTAGTTTGGCTCAGCGGTTAGAGTGTCAGCCTGCTGTCTGGAGAGACCCAGTTTTGGTTCCCGCTAAGAGCACGTACCTGGATTGCAGTTTGTCCCCGGCCCTGGTTGGGGTCATGTGAGTGGCAACCACTCGATGTGTCCCTTTCACGCTGATGTTTCTCTCTCTCTCTCTCCCCCTCCCACTCTTTCTGAACAAAATATTGGAACATTTCCTCCGGTGAGGATTAAAAAAATGCACTTGCTGTCAACTGCAGTTTAAACCACAGAAAAAGGCACAGTACTTGTAGCAGGTAGCATGCTCAAGAACGTCTTCCCTCTTCCTTCCCACTCACACCAACTGCGTAAAGTGACCCTGAGAAAAAGCTAGAGTTTATGGGAAGAATAGAGAAATTTGTTTCAAAACCAGATTCAGGAATCTGGGTGCTGTGTCTATCCTGCACCGTTCCCAACAGTCAGCACATTCAACTGTTAAATCTGCCGAATATGTGACACTTGCCACAATTTAATAGGCCTATTCTTTTCTTTCTAGGTACACATCCATTTCCACTCCTCTTCAATTCACTGATCTATTAGAATGTACAGACATGTGAATAGTTCAAACCCAACGCAGAAAGGATAGGAGGAACTACGCTAACATCTTTGAATACCAGCTTCTTGATTTTAACCCCTTCAGAGCCTGTCTTAATCTACCTTAACCTTGTCTACATTTTTAATTACTCTTTATTGTTTTCTAAAGAACAGTGTGCTCTGTGCATAGTGAACGTTGCACCATTATGCTTATAAACTGTCAAGAGAGTTTAAATATTGGAAGGCTTTAATTAAGGAAGATAATCTGAGAGCAAAGAAATAGGGGATGATTAATTCTTGTTGATATTTGTGGTATAAAGCGCCTAAAAACAAGGATGGGTTACTTGTGACTCAGCTGATGTGAGGATCTATACCAGGAATATAATAAATATGAAGTGATGTTAGAAAAAAACTGTTTGTTTTTTTTAAGAGTGAAATATTATATATTGTCTTCATAATTAAACAAAATAAAATCTGAAAATCAATCTCATTGGCTTTGGAAGGAACCAGGGATTCTTTTTTAAATTATAATTATTACTCTAATAACAACACTATAATCTGGTTGTTAAAGATAGAAAATTGACTTTCTTTCTTTCTTTCTTTCTTTCTTTCTTTCTTTCTTTCTTTCTTCCTTTCTTTCTTTCTTTCTTTCTGTATTCTTATAGAAATTAGTCTTTAGTATTATTAAAGAGATAAGGCATTTGTGTGACTGCTTACTCAGTTGTACCAAATCCTGTTCCTGTCTATCAGAAAATGGATTATATGTATAAGAAAAATATTCTTTAGTGAAATATTATTCATAATAGAGTTTTTATACATCAATGACTCACAAAATTGAAAAATATTTGAATACTACCTAATGTATTTTAAAAAGTCAATGGTGGCCAGGCCAGTGTGGCTCAGTGGACTGAGTGTTGTCCCATGGACTGAGAGGTCCTGGTTCAATTCCTGGTCAGGGCACATGCCTGGGTAGTGGGCTCAATCCCCACTAGGGAGCGTGCAGGAGGCAGCCGATGGGTGTTTCTCTCTCACATGGATGCTTCTATCTGGCTCTCCCTTTTTCTCTCTCTGAAGAATCAACAAAAATATATTTAAAAAATAAAAAGTCAACAGGTGTATATTGGGTACCTGCTATTGTCAAGAACTGTGACGGGCCTGCAATTCTGCCCTGCTCGCAAGCTAACAAGTTAGCCGGTCACAGATCACTGGGACTTGATTACTCAGCACATCAAGAAGCATGAATTTTGTTGTTGTTAAGCCTCACCCAAGGGTATGTTTTCCATTGATTTTTTTTAGAGAGAGTTGAAGGGAGAGAGGAAGGAGAGAGAAAGAGAGAAACATCGATGTGAGAGAGACATATCAATTGGTTTCCTCCCACATGTGCCTCAACCAGGGCCTGGGAGTGAACCTGCAACCCAGGTATGTGCCCTTGACCAGGAATTGAACAAGAGACCCTTTGGTCTATGGGCCAGTGCTCTAACCACTTAGCAAAACCATCCAGGTCAAGAAGCATGAACTTTTATCATAGGTTTGTTACAAAGGTTATGTTTCTATTGATTAAATTCTGCTCTCCCCCCACCCCTGCCAAGAAATCCCAATCTTCTGGAGAGACTGTGAGCAAAATTTGTACAACCTTTACTCCACAGGGAGACATGATCTTTATTATCCTGAACTGGAAACAAATCTTCCTCTGCTCTAGAAGGAGACACTATATCTTCCAAGGCTGTTTGCTCTATAAACCTCATTAGAAAGATAGTCCAAGGAAATGCAGAAATGCCATGAAGAATTGTCTCTCAATGTTACATACTTACTGTACCAGATACTGTAAGGGATAAGAGATGAGGGAAGATACAAATGATATGCCTTGGTCTTGAGGAAAAAAAAATATAATATATTAGAAAGAGCTTATTGGAGAATCACACAAATGGAGGTTCTAATACTATTTCTGATACTTACAGCTCTGTGATTTTAGTCTAGTTTCTTTAGTTCTCTGAGCCTCTGGTCCCTCATCTGTAAAATGGACACAATTATCTATCTTTCAGGGTTTCCTTGAGAAGGAAATGAAATGAATATTCAGTTAATTAGGTAGAATTCATTTGCTGATACAATGAAAATATTGAGATGCTAATGAGAACTAGTATGTATTAAGAGCAATAGTGCTTTCAAATAAGTAAAATAGAGAAGATAAGACACTATGCTGAACATAAAACTCAATTTATCTCTTTTGCATTTATTGGGGTGACATTGGTTAATAAAATTATATAGGTTTCAGGCATATAATTCTTTTTTTAAAAAATATGTTTTTATTGATTTTTTTTATAGAGAGAGGAAACGAGAGAGAGAGAGAAACATCGATGTGAGAGAGAAACATCAATTGGCTGCCTCCAGCATACCCTGCACAGGTGATTGAGACCACAACCCCAGTATGTGCAGACCAGGAATTGAACTAGGACCTCTCACTCCATAGGAGGATGCTCAATCCATTGAGCCACACCGGCCAGGCTCAGATATACAATTTACAATACATCATCTGTATATTGTATTGTGTGTTTACCACTCCAAGTCCAGTCTTCTTCAATCACCATTTATCCTCCCTTTACCCTCATCTACTTCCTCCTGTCCCTCTGCCAATCACCACATTGTTGTCTGTGTCCATGAGTGTTTCTTTTTTTCTTTGTTTAATCCCGTCACCCACTGCATTCAGCTCCCATTCCCTCCCTCACAGCTGTCAGTCTGTTCTCTGTATCCATGAATCTGTCTCCAATTTGTTAGTTTATTTTGTTCGTTGGATTCCACATATGTGTGAAATCATATGGTCCTTGTATTTCTCTGACCAGCTTATTACACTTAACATAACAATCCCCAGGTCCCTCCATGCTGTTGAAGGAAGAAAACCTCAGCATCATTATGATGGAGCACTTAAGTCAGACAAGCATAAATGTACGTGTGCTTGTCTAGTGAGAGGTCTCTATACAAAATTATGTGCTCTAAAATATTTACTATTGACTTAATTAATTTATTTTTTCTCCTCACCCAAGGACATTTTTCCATTTTTTGTTCAGATAGAGTAGGGGGTGGAGAGAGAGAAACATCGACGTGAAAGGGACACATCAAGTGGCTGCCACCCACACAATCCAACCAGGGCTGGGGACAAACTGCAACCGAGGTACATGCCCTTAGCAGGAACTGAACCCGGTTCTCTCTGGACCGCAGGCCAACGCTCTAACTGCTGAGGCAAACTGGCCAGGGCTGTTAGCACTCTTATGACAACTCAATGACAACTTGAAATGGAAAGGGAAAGTTTGCTGGGAGGTGGTAAGAAGCTACATATTCCATCATCATAATTCCTATTGCATACATTTATCCACTTTTTATAAAATCAATTGTTATGAAAACCAGACTGCATGCCATTGATACATGGAAGCATGTTGTCACAAGAAATTACAGCATGCTACATTAAATTGCCATGTACTGTGTGCTTTGTGACAGGACATTATGATGAAATGTTTTCTTTTAATAACGGCTATAAGAAAGTTGGCTCTTTTGTTTCTTCTAGTAAATGGGACTTAAAACATTTGTTCAAAACTTTAAATAGCAAGGCCAGCATTTTACTTTTTATTTTTGTTAATCCTCACCTGAAGATATTTTTCCATTGATTTTTTTTTTTGTTTTTTTAGATAGAGTGGAAGGGAAGGAGAGAGAGAAACGGAGAGAGAAACATTGATGTGAGAGAGACACATTGATTCGTTGCCTCCTACCTGACCCCAACTGGGCTGGGGATCAGACCTGCAACCCAGGTAGGTGCCCTTGACTGGGAATTGAACCTGCTACCCTTTGGTCTGAGGGCTGATACTCTACCTGCTGAGCCAAACTGGCCAGGGCAAAGCCACTATGTTAATACTTAGAATAACACAGATCATTTTAAGAGTAAGACTTAGAAGTTGAATTTATGGGAAACATTCAATTAAAAAATAGATAATGTACATGCTAGATTAGAAAAATGAAATATTAGAAAAATGAGTAAAGTGTCTGCTTAATAAGGATGTTCTATTGGGGAAGTATTGATTTGTAAATATCTTTGAAAATTACCTAAAGCCTACTGAGTACTCAAACAGCATCCATGGATGCGACTGTGCTCAGCTGATCTTTTGTGGCAATATCTGAGTGTTAGCATGAACACCATTCTCTTGAATCATTTCTGAACTAGTTTTGTTATGGCAATGCCTGACACTATCACCACTACCCTGGGAATATCTTATAAATGCCTTCTGCCAGGTCCTGCGATGGGCTTTCTATGTCTTATCTAAATTTTTACTTGCATTTTGGACTGTTATTTCATTCCCACAATTTATTGCTAAATGTTATGTGAAAAAATTCCTTCCTGCTCCTTCCCATCAAATTTCCACTGTTCACATTCCCACAGAAGTAGCCATCATGATTACTTTCTTATTATCCATCAGAGACTTTTTTATATGCAATCAAATGTAGAACGTGTCTATTTCTACACAGTCTCACCAATACAGTGAATCATTAAACTTAAAACAATTTACGCATTAATATTTTATTGCCATTTTATAGATGACTCTGGCACTCCATAAAGTTTCATAATTTCTTCAACATCATATAAAGTAGAATTGAAGGAGGATTTGAAATTAGGCCAGTTTGACTAACTGAACAATCCATGTCATTCACCTTCAAAATACTAACAACTTTTTTTACTTTGGATGAAACTGAGAAGGTCAGATGACCATTCTAAGGACTCATAGGAAGGTGGTACATCTTCTGATGCTTTCTCTAATGTTCTTTTTATTGCATTATGCAATTTTTTTGTATATATTTAATTTTATGTTGGTATTTACACATTTCTTTCTTTTTTTTTTTATCCTCACCCGAGGACATTTTTCCATCCTTTGTTCAGACAGAGTGGGAGGGAGAGAGAGGAAGAGAGAGAGAGAGAAACATCAACGTGAAAGGGACACACCGAGTGGCTGCCACCCGCATGACCAACCAGGGCCAGGGACAAACCGCAACCGAGGTACGTGCCCTTAGCGGGAACCGAACCCGGGACCCTCTGGACCAAAGGCCGACGCTCTAACCGCTGAGCCAAACCAGTCAGGGCTACACATTTCCTTTTATCCTGCCTTTTCATCAGAATGAACATTTAAAATTAACCTTCCTACCATTTTTTTTTTTACCCCATGGACCTTTAAAAATTTTTTTATTTGATTTGATTTCTGTTCATTTAAAAATTTATTTTTTAATTTACATAACAGTAAAATTCACATTTTGTGGTGTATAGTTCTATAGATTTTGACAAACAGTATACTGTTTTTATACCATAATCACGGTACAGGACATAATCATTGTCCCTAACACATGGTACAGTCCCACAGCATTTTTTTCAGGCTACCTCCTGGAAGTCAGCACTGCTCTCCATCCCGGTCCCTGGACACGCGGATGTTTTCCACCCACATTGTTCTGTTTTCCAGAGTGGCATACAGATTGAATTGCATGCTATATATTTTGGTTGTGCTTCTTTCAATTAACAAATTTCATTGAGATTCACCCATATTGTTTCATGAATCAGCATTTCATTCATTTTTTTTTTTTAATTGTTTTTCTTTACTTATTTTTAGAGAAAGAGGAAGGGAGAGGGAGAGAAAGATAGAAACATTGATGAGGAAGATCATCGATTGGCCACCTCCTGCATGCCCCCACTGGGGGTTTGGCCCACATCCTGGGCATATGCCCTGACCGGGAATTGAACCAGCGGCCTCTTGGTGCATGGGTCATTTCTTTTTTTTTTTTATCCTCACCTGAGGACATTTTTTCATTTTTGCTCAGATAGAGTGGGAGGGAGGGAGGGAGGGGGAGAGAGAGAGAGAGAAAAAGAGAGAGAGAGAGAAACATCGACGTGAAAAGGACACATTGAGTGGCTGTCTCCTGCAAAACCCCAACCAGGCCTGGGGACAAACTGCAATTGAGGTACATGCCCCTAGCAGGAACCGAACCCGGGTCTCTCTGGACCGTGGACCGACACTCTAACTGCTGAGCCAAACCGGCCAAGGCTGGGTCCTTTTTTTTTTAACTGATGAATTCCTCTGCATCCGCATCAGCATGTGGTATTGTAAGTCTTTTTTTTTATTTTACATTTTGCCCATTTTAATAGGTGTGCAATATGTCATTGTGTCTTTATATTTCCTTAATTACTAAGAAAGTTGAGCATTTTCTCATGTGCTTATTTACTATTATATAACCTCTTCAGTTAAATGGCCAAATTGACCATTTTTATATTGGTTTGTTTATTTTATTATTGTTATATTTTGAGAGCTTGTTATGTATTCTAGAAACAAGTCTCTTGCCAGGCTTGTGATTTATTACATACATATAATTCTCTATGGCTTATTTTTTCATTTTCTTAGTAGTATCTTTCATAGAGCGAAACCTCTTTATTTTGATAAAGTTCAATTTTCTTCTTCTTCTATGGGTTATACTTTGGTGAAATATCTAAGAAACCTGCCTTACCCACTGTCACAATAATTTCTCTGCATGCTTTCTTATAAAAATCTCATAGTTTTAGATTTTATATTTATATCTATTATTTGAGTTAATTTTCATATGTGGAGTGAAGTAAGGACCAAATTTCCTTTTCTTTCATTTTTTGCATATGAATATCCAATTGTTCTAATACCATTTCTGGAAAAGACTATTTTGCTCATTCAGTTACCTTTGTACCTTTGTCAAAAGTCCATTGTACATGTATGTGTAGAAATACTCTGGACTCTATTTTGTTTTATTAATATATTTATCTTTTATTTCCCTAGATTTTGATTTAACAGGTCTATTTTGTTCCTTCCCCCAAGCTTTATTGAGATATTATTGACATGTAACATATGTAAATTGAAGGTGTGCAGTGTGATGGTTAGATACATGTATATATTGTAAAATGAAGTTAGTTAATACCATCATCTCCTCATAAAATTACCTTTTGTATGTGTATGTGGTGATAACATTTAAGATCTACTCTCTTAATAACATTGAAGGAAATAATACAGTATTGTTAATTATAATCACCAGGCTGTGAATTAAATCCATCTATGCTCTCATAAATGTCAGGGTTTTATTCTTTTTATGGATGAGTAATATCCTATTCCCTCATGTGGAATTCTTGGCTCTCATGAAGGTATTTTTGGGTGTAGACAGTGGTTCAAATGGATATTTCTTGCAGGGGCAGGGGAGGTATGAGTGTTGGAAGTTCCTTTGCCATCCTTTTGCTGACTTCTCTCTCTTTATCTTTATGCCAGTACCACAAAGTATTTATTATACTAACTTTCTAATAAAACCTCATATCAGATATTATGTCTTTTACTTTTTTTGCTTGTTGTATTGTAATGCTGAAAATTCCAGTAACAATTTTGAATAAAAGGATGAGCATGAAAATTCTTTCATTATTTCTGATCTGAGGGGAAACATTAAGTTAAATGTTAGCTCTGGGTTTTTTGTAGCTGTCTTGTCGATTTGAGGATATTTTCTTCTGTTTCTATGTTGAGCAGAGTATGAGGATGTGGATATTATTCTCAAGGGTGTAGAGTACCATGCATTGGTTACTAGCCCTAGGGGAGGACTTCAACCACATGGAGGTTATCAAAGATTGTCATTATGCCAACCACAAGGAGTAGCAATCCAAACACTTCTTCCAATGCATGTTGGAAATAAATATCCAGAAGTCAGTGATATTTTTATACACCAATAATAAGCTGTCCAAAAGAGAAACTAAGAAAACAATCCCATTTAATGTTGCTTCAAAAGGAATAAAGTAGCCCTAACTAGTGTGGCTTAGGGATTAGAGAGTTGGCCCATGGACCAAAGAGTTGTGGGTTTGATTCTGGTCAAGGGCACATACCTTGGCTGCAGTTTGGTTCCTGGCCCTCGTCAGGGTCATGGAGGAGGTAACCAATTGATGTATCTCTCTCACATAAATGTTTCTCTCTCTCTCTCTCCCTCCTATTCTAGCAGAATATACATAAAAAAATATCCTTGGGTGAGGATTAAAAAAAAAAAAAGAATAAAATACTTAGGAATAAATTTAACCAAGGATGTAAAAGACCTGTACTTGGAAAATTATAAAATACTAAAGAAAGAATTTGAAAAAGATTCAAATAAGTAGAAGTATATACTCTGTTCATGGATAGGTAGAATTAACATCATTAAAATGTTTATAGTACCCAAAGCAATCTATAGATTCAATGCAATTTCTATCAATAGACCAATGGCATATTGCACAGAACTAGAACAAATATTCCAAAAATTTATATGGAACCACAAAAGACTCCGAATAGCAGTAGCAATCTTAAAAAAAGAAGAACAGCCCAGCTGGTGTGGCTCAGTGGTTGAGCATCAACCCATGCACCCAGAGGTCACTGGTTTGATTCCTGGTCAGGGCACATGGCCAGGTTTTTGGCTCAATCCCCAGTGGGGGCATGCAGGAGTTAGCCAATTGTTCTCTCACACATTGATATTTCTATCTCTCTCTCCCTCTCCCTTCCTCTCTCTAAAATCAATAAAGAAAAATTATTTTTTAAAAAAGAACAAAGTTGGAGGAATCATACTACCTGATATCAAACTATACTACAAAGCCATAGTAATTATAACAGCATGATACTAGCATAAAAACAAACACAGATCAATGGAACAGAATAGAGAGCCCAGAAAAAACCCCCCACACCTTTATAGTCAATTAATATTTGACAAAGGAGGCAAAAACATACAATGGGGTAAAGATAGTCTATTCAATAAGTGGTGTTGGTCATATTGGACAGGTACATACAAAAAATGAAACTAAGCTACCTTCTTAAACGAACAAAAGAATAAATTCAAAATGGATTAAAGACTTAAATGTTAAACTTGAAACCATAAAAATTCTGGAAGAAACTTAGGCAGTAAAATTCAGACATTCCTCATAGCAATATTTTTTTCTGTTATATTGCTTCGGTCAAGGGCAACAAAACAAAAATAAACAAGTAGGACTACATCAAACAAAAAAGTTGTTGCATGGCAAAGGAAACCATCAACATAATGAGAAGACAACCCACCAAATGGGAGAACATATTCACCAATACATCTGATAAGGGGTTAATATCCAAAATTTATAAAGAACATAAAACTCAACACCATTGCATCTTGGCATTAGGGTCACTGAGGAAAACACAATGCAATCAATACTGGATAGAACAATGTTTTACTTACACAGAAGAGGGACAGGGGAAGATCACCTTCAATAGTGGACACTGGTTCCTCATGGTCAATAAGTAGATCTATTCTAGAGGTTGATGCAGAAAAATCGGCCTACATGAACCCCTACCTGTGGAGGGCAGATATAACAGTGGTGATAGTGGGCTGCCAAATAACACACACACTTTGAGCAGAACAAAAGACAACTCATTGAACATGAAACAGGAAAAGATATTCCCATACAAGGTGATAAGGCCAGTACAGGCTATGTTGGCTCTTTATCTGTTGGTCAGGAAGTATCCCAGGCCAAAGGCCCACTCTTATGTGACCTAGTGGGTGTTAAAAGACTGTGTGCATGAGACTGCTTTTCCCAATATTCTGATTTGTTTAGAGTTGTTATCAGGAATAGATATTGAATTTTCCTTTCTTTCTTTTTTTTTTTTCAGTGTCTATTGAGATTGTCATATAGTTTTCCTCTTTAATTTGTTATGACTAATTACAATGATGTATTTTCAAATATAAAACTACTGTGCACTCCTAAAATAATCCCTATTTGGTCATGTTGTAGTATCCTTTTTTATATATTGTTGGATCCAATTTGCTAAAATTCTATTAAGAATTTTTACATCTGTGTTCATCAGGGATACTGGTTTATACGTTTCTTTTTTGTAATGTCTTTGCCTGGTTTTGGTATAAGAATAATGCTGGTCTCATAGAGTGAAATAAGAAAATATTCTTGTCCATTTTTCAGGAAGATTTGTGAAGAATGGCATTAGTTATTCCTTAATGCTTGGTACAATTCCCCAGCAACATCGTTTAGGTCTGGAATGTTATTTGGTTGTTGTCAAAAGGTTTTTAACAAGTTTAATTCCTTAAATAGATAAAGATCTATCCAGCTTATGTTTTTTTCTTGAGTAAACTTTGACAGATTATGTCTTTCAAAGAATTTATTCATTTAATCTAAAACAATCAAATTTATTGCTATAATATTCATAAAATTAACTTATCTTTTTTAATAGGTGTAAAATCTTTATTGATATCACCTCTCTCATCTTGATACTGATAATTTGTGTTTTCTCTTTTTTTATTAGTCTGGTAGAGGTTTATCAATTTTATTAATTTCACAGAACAATCTTTTGTTTTTATTGATTTTCTCTATTACTTTTGTGATTTCTTTCTTTCATTTATCTGTACTCTGATCTTTATTATTTCATTTTCTCTGCTTGCTGGAATTTAATGTGCTCATCATTTTTAGTTTCTTTTAAGATGAATTATAAAGTAAAAAATTGAGAATTTTATTATTTTCTAACATAGATATTTAGTGTCATAAATTTTCCCAGAAGTACTTTTAGTGCTATCATTGAAATTTTTATTTGTTATTTTCATTTAGTTAAAACACTTTTTATTAAATTTATTAGGGTGACATTGGTTAATAAAGTCATATAGGTTTCAAGTGTATATTTCTATGACACCAGATCTGTATATTGCACTGTGTGCCCACCAAACAAAGTCAAGCCACCTTCCATTACCATATATTCATCCCCCCACCCTCCACCCCATCCTCACCTCCTTCCCTCTGGTAAGCATCACAATGTTGTCTGTGTTCATGAGTTTCAGTTTTATATCTCACATATGAGTGAAATCATATGGATCTTAGCATTTTATGACTGACTGACTTTGCTCAGCATAATGTTTTCAAGGTCCATTTATATTGTTGCAAATGACAGTATTTTCTCTTTTCTTATAGCTGAGTAGTATTCATTATATTTGTGTACCACACCTCCTTTATCTAATCCTCTATTGAAGGATACTTTGGTTATCCCCATGTCTTGGCCACAGTAAACATAGAGGTGAATATATGCTGCAATAAACATAGAGGTGCATATATCTTTGTGAATACATGTTTTTGAGTTTTTCGGGTAGATACCCAGGGGAGGGATTGCTGGGTCATATGATAACTTTATTTCTAATTTTTTGAGGAACTGTCAGACTATTTTCCAAACTGTACCAGTTTACATTCCCACCAGCAGTAAATGAGGGTTCCTTTTTCTCCATAACCTCTCCAATACTTAGCACTTGTCTTGTTGATAATAGTCATTTTAACAATTGGGAGATGATATCTCATTGTAGTTTTGATTTGTATTTTCCTCATAGCTAGTGAAGTTGAACATCTTTTCATATATCTGTTGGCCATTTGTATGTCTTCTTGGGAGAGGTGTCTGTTCAGGTCCTCTGTCCATTTTTAATTGTATTATGTGTTTGGTGTTGAATTGTATGAGTTCTTTACATATTTAGGATGTTAACCCCTTGTTGGAGCTGTTGTTTTCAAATATCATCTTCCATTTGGTCGGTTGCCTTTATGTTTTGTTGTTGGTTTCTTTTGCTGTGCAGAAGCTTTTCAGTTTGTTATAGCCCCATTCATTTACTTTTGCCTTTACTTCCCTTGGCTTTGAGGTCAAATTCATAAAAATCAACATGGTTAAAATGGCCATATTACTTAAATCAGTATACATATTTAATGCATCAAAATCTCCATGTAATTTTTTAAAGAAAGAGAAAAAATCATCAGATTCGCATGGAACTACAAAAGATTCTGAATAGCCAAAGCAATCCTGAGAAAAAAGAATGAAGCTGGAGGTTATTACTACCCGAGTTCAAATTCTACTACAGAGCTACAATAATCAAACAGCACAGTATTGGTAGAAAGACACAGACCAATGGAACAAAATTGAGAGTTCATAAATAAAATCACATGTATATGAGCAAATACTTTTTTTAAATATGTTTTTATTGGTTTTTGAGAGAGAGAGAAATCAAAACATCAATATGAGGGGGAAACATCAATTGACTGCTTCCTGCATGCCCCCTACTGGAGATCAAGCCCACAACACAGGTATATGCCCTAAACAGGAATCAAAGTGAGACCCCTCAGTCCATGGAATGACACTCAATCCACTGAGACACACTGGCTGGGTTGGGCAAATAATTTTTGATAAAAGAGCCAAAAACACACAATGGAGAAAGGAAAGCCTCCTTAATATATGGTGCAGGGAAAATTGGAAAGTCACATACAAAATAATGAAACTATATTACATTTTGTCCCATGTACAAAAACTAATTCAAAATGGATCAAAGATCTAAATATAAGACCTGAGATAATAAATTACATAAAAGAAAACATACATACTAAACTTATGCACCTTGGTGGTAGAGGACATAAAACTATTTTTAAGTTTACTTTATTTATTTATTTATTTATTTATTTATGTATGTATGTATGTATGTATGTATGTATGTATGTATTTATTTCTGTTACAGATGTTTCTGCTTTTAAGTCCACTTTGAATTTCTCATTTAATTCATGGGCTCTTTAACATTTTACTATTAGTCTAAATATGTTCTATATTTAAAGTGGTATTTTGTTCACGAGCATACAGTTGATCTTGCTGTTTTATTTAACCTGAAAGTCTGTCTCTTAATTGTTATATTTTTATCATTTACATTTAATGTAATTATTGATATGCTTAGATTAAAACCTACCATCTTGCTGTCTGTTTGCTATTTATACCGTTCTTTTTTTTAAACTACTTTGCTATTGCTTGGTCTAATTGAGCCATTTTTTATTTGAGTTATTATTTTAGCTCTTTTAAAAGAAGTTTAGTTGTTATCCTAGGTTTTACAATATGTATATTTAAATATATATATTTAAAAACATTATACGGTTTCACATGTAGTATAAAGATCTTACAACAGTACACTTCCAATTTCTACTTCTCATTCTTTGAACTTTTATTGGCAGATGTTTTCCTTGTATATATGCTATATGCAAAAAATATTTTACCACTATTTTAGTTTAGATATATATCTTTAGAGATAGCAAAAACTAGAAAATAAAAAAAAATTATTTTTATCTTTATTCCTTTTTCAAGTATCTTCATTTATTTGTGCAAATCCACATTTCTGTGTGGCATCATATTCCTTCTGCCTGAAGAACATTTTTTAGCAATGAAGGTTTCCTTGAAATATTCTGAATTTTGATCTCTTTGAGAAAGTTCTTATTTCTTTTCCATTTTTTAAAAGAGATATTTTTTAGGTATAGAATTCTGGAATGGTAAAGTTTTCTTCTAGCTCTTTAAAATTGTCATTTTATTATCTCCTGGTGATTGCTGTTTTCAATGAGAGGTATGCTGTAACTCTTTGTTTCTCTGTATATGATGTTATGAATTAGTGTCTTTTTCTGTCTACTTTCAAGATTTCCTATAACTTTTGTTTTCACCAGTTTGAATATGATATTCCTGGGTTTGCGTGTGTATACATTTGTGTGGTATTGGATTTTTATCCTTTTTGTGTGTTCTTTTGCTTTTTGAATCTGTGGTTTGTTGGATGTCATTAATTTTATAAAATTTTAATTAATTTCTTTTTCAAATAATTCTTCCGCCCTTTTTAAAAAATATTTTTTTTTTCTTTATTGATTTTAAAGAGAGAGGAAGGGAGAGGGAGAGAGAGATGGAAACATCAATGAGAGAGAACATTGATTGGCCATCTCCTGCATGCCCCCATATGTGAGATCGGGCCCACAACCTGGGCATGTGCCCTGACTGGGAATCAAACCAGCGACCTGTTGGTGTATGTGTCGATGGTCAACCACTGAGCCACAGCGGCCGAATTCCAATCCTTTTGTTTTTTCTTTTTTCTGTGAATCAAGTAATGTCCATGTTGGACAGTTTTGATACAATTTCAATGCATTTGAATGTTCTGTTTTCTTTTTATATTTTTACTATTTTTTCTCCTTGTGTTTCAGCTTGGGTGATGTATATTGATTTATCTTCAAAGTCAAAGATTTCTCAATAGTTTTGAATCTATAAATGAGCTCATCATAGGCATTCTTTATTCTTCTTCCTGTGGTTTTTGTTTCTAGCATTTCCACTTAATTATTTCTTATGATTTTTTTTCTTTTTATCCTCACCCGAGGATATTTTTCCATTTTTTGTACAGATAGGGTGGGAGGGAGAGAGAGAGAGAGAGACATCGACGTGAAGGGACACATCGAGTGGCTGCCACCCGCACGACCAACCAGGGCCAGGGAAAAACTGCAGCCGAAGTACTGCCCTTAGCGGGAACCGAACCCGGGTCTCTCCGGACCGCAGGCCAACGCTCTAACTGCTGAGCCAAACTGGCCAGGGCTATTTCTTATGATTTTTATCTCTCTGGTGGAATTATTCATGTTATCCTTTTCCATTAAAGTATTTAAAATATAAATTATAGATGGTGGTGGTGGATATCCGAGGATGAACCCTTATTTATTCTTTAACATATAGTGCTAAAGCCCTCACCCCATGAAAAATCATTCCGGTTCCCTCAGATAATCTGCTGGGAATATCTTGGCTTGACAGCTCATGGAACACCATTTTGAACAATGGAAGTGTCCTGGATTACTTTTCAGAGAGAAGTAATCCTTCTTATGACAGAACATGTAATAATGAAGTGGTCAAAATGCAGAGATTAACATTAGAACAATTAAATCAGATGGTTGGAGTGGAATACATCCTTTTAGATGCTTAAGAGCCCATTCTTTTTATCGTTCAGAAGCAATAGCACCAGTCGCCTACCCAAGTTATCCCACTGGCTGATTACTATACCATTGCTGGAGTGATCTAGCAGGCACCAGACTTGGGATCAGTTATAAACTCTAGAGTGCTTACTGTGGTGCATGGTATTCAGTCAGCTTTTGATGAAGCTATGTCATACTGTCAATATAATCCTTCCAAAGGTTAACCTCACAACTTAAAGAACTAGAAAACAAACAAAGAGAAAACCCCGGAGAAAGTAGAAGAAAGGAAATAGTAAAGATCAGAGCAGAAATAAATGACATGGAGACCAAAAAAAGCATTCAAAGGATCAATGAAACAAAGAGCTGGTTCTTTGAAAAGATAAACAAGATTGATGGACCCTTAGCTAGACTCACCAAGAAACAAAGAGAGAGAACCCAAATACAAAAAATCAGACATGAAAGAGGAGAAATAATAACTGACACCAGAGAAATACAGAGGATTGTTAACAAATATTATGAACAATTACACGGAAACAAATTTGACAATCTAAGAAAAATGGACCAATTTCTAGAAACACATAGTCTCCCAAAACTGAACTGGAAGATATAGAACACTTGAACAGACCAATAACCACAAAAGAAATTGAAGATTAATCAAGATTCTCCCAGCAAACAAAAGCCCAGGCCTGGGCGGCTTCATGGGAGAATTTTACTGAACATTCAAAGAAGAACTAATACCCATTCTCCTCAAACTATTTCAAAAAATTCAAGAAGAAGGAAGACTTTCAAACTTGTCTTATGAGACCAGCATAATTCTAATTCAAAAACCAGAAAAAGACACTACAAAAAAGAAAAACTACAAACCAATATCTCTGATGAACATAGATGCCAAAATCCTGAAAAAAATGCTAGCAAATCGAATCCAGCAATATATCAAAAAAATTATTCACCATGATCAAGTGGAATTCATCCCAGGGATGCAAGGCTGGTACAATGTTCACAAATCAATAAATGTGATACACCACATAAACAAAATGAACGATAAAAATCATATGATCATATCAATAGATGCTGAAAAAACATTCAATATAATCCAGCACCCATTTCTGATAAAAATGCTCAGCAATCTGGGAATAGAAGGATCATATCTTGACATAATAAAGGTCATACATGAAAGACCTACAGCCAACATCATATTCAATGGGCAAAAATTAAAAGCATTTCCCTTAAAACAGAAACAAGACTAGGATGTTCACTTTTGCCACTCTTATTTAACATAGTACTGGAAGTCTTAACCATAGCAATCAGAAAGGAAGAAAAAATAAAAGGGATCCAAATTGGAAAAGAGGAAGTGAAACTGTCATTATTTGCAGATGACATGATACTATACGTAGAAAACACCAAAGACTCCATCAAAAATGTACTAGTCTTAATAAATGAATTTTGCAAAGTAGCAGGATACAAAATAAACGTCAAGAAATCTATGGCATTCTTATACACCAATGATGAACTCACAGAAAGAGAAACTAAAAAAAAATCCCATTTACCATCGCAGCAAAAATATTAAGATACCTAGGAATAAACTTAACCACAGAAATAAAGGACCTATTCGCAGAAAACTACAGGACTTTGAAAAAAAGAAATAGAGGAAGATATAAAAAAGTGGAAGCACATACCCTGTTCATAAATTGGAAGAATTGACATCATTAATGTCCATATTACCCAAAGTAATCTATAGATTCAATGCAATCCCCATCAAAACACCAATGGCATACTTCACAGAACTAGAACAAATACTTCAAAAGTTTATATGGAATCAAAAAGACCCCCAATAGCCACAGCAATCTTGAAAAAGAAGAACAAAGTTGGAGAAATCTCATTACCAGATTTCAGGTTCTACTACAAAGCCACTGCACTCAAAACAGTGTCGAACTGGCATAAGAACAGACATATAGACCAGTGGAACAGAACAGAGAACCCAGAAATGGACCCAAGGCAATATGTTCAATTAATATTTGACAAAGGTGGCAAAAGCACAGTGGAGTCAAGGCAGCCTCTTCAGTAAATAGTGTTGAGAAAATTGAACAGCTACATGGAAAAAAATGAAACTAGACCATCAACTTACACCCTACACAAGAATAAACTCAAAACAGATAAAAGACTTAAATGTGACACATGAATTCATAAAAATCTTAGAAGAAAATGTAGGCAACAAAACTTCAGACATCATACGCAGCAGGATTTTCACTGATACATCACCTAAGGCAACAGAAACAGAGGAAAAAATGAACACATGGGACTACATCAAATTCAAAAACCTCTGCACAGCAAAAGATACAATCATCAAAATGAAAATGCAACCCACTGTATGGGAGAGCATAATTGCCAATGATATATCAGATAAATGGTTAATTTCCAATATATATATAGAGTGCTCATACAACTCAAAAAAAGGAAGTCAAAGAACCAAATTAAAAAATGGGCAGAGGAACTAAATAGATACCTCTCCAAACAGGACATACAAATGGCTAAGAGACATATGAAGAAATGCTCGACATCACTAATCATCAGAGAGATGCAAATTAAAACAACAATGAGGTATCACCTCACACCTGTCAGAATGTCTGCCATCAACAAATCATCAAACAAGTGTTGGCGAGGGTGTGGAGAAAAGGGGACTCTGGTTCACTGCTGGTGGGAATGCAGACTGGTGCAGCCACTATGGAAAACAATATGGTGTTACCTCAAAAATTTAAAAATTGAAGTTCCATTTGACCTAGTGATCCCACTTCTAGGAATATACCCTAAGAAGCCTGAAACACCAATCAGAAAGAATAGATGTACCACCATGTTCATAGCAGCTCTATTTACAATAGCTAAGATCTGGAAACAGCCCAAATGCCCATCAGTAGACAAGTAGATAAAAAAGCAGTGGTACATATACACAATGGAGTACTATGCAGCTGTAAGAAAGATCTCTTATCCTTTGAGATGACATGGAGGGACCTGGAAAGTATTATCCTAAGTGAAACAAGCCAAACAGAGAAAGACAAGTATCATATGATCTCACTTATTTGTGGAATATAATGAACGTAACAGTCTGAGGAATGGGGTAGTCCCAGAGACGTGGAAATGGGGTACAGACTGAAAATCCCCAGAGAAAGGAGTGGTGGGGGGAGATAAACCACAGAACTTATATGCATGTATGCATGAACAATGGACATGGACAAGAAAGATGGGACCAAGGCGGGGAGGGTGGGGGAGGGAGGAACCAGTGGGGAAAAAAGGAGAAACATCTCTAACAAAAATAAATGAATTAAAAACAAACAAACAAACAAAATAAATAATAAAATATTAATTATAGTTATTTTCAATATCAACACAATTAGATGTATTTCCGGTATCTGTGGTATACAGAAGTCTAAATCTATTTAATGTCTTTTTACATGGCTTTGTGCTGGGTTTTTATTTTTCTCTTTTCATATGTCTCTTTACTTTTGTTTTTAAAGCTTTATGTATTGTGCATGGTGGTGCAGACTTAGGTGACAAATTATTTTTATGCCTCTAAATGAGTATGTCTTTACTCCTGTTAAGTCTGTAGTGTGGGTATAGGAGCCAATTTAGTCAAGAGTTGAGCTAGGTTAGAGTCTGTTGTTGCTATGGATACATCAAAAGAACCACAGTTTCTAATTCTTTTTGAGATATTTTGTGTTCAGGGTTAGGGCTCATTTACCAGTGGAATTGTCCCAATGTATGCTCAACTCAAAGCTTTGGGTCTTCCTTGTGAGCTTTGCCTCAGATAGCTTCTTCTCCACTTTCTTATTTTTGTCTTATCCCTCTTCCCGCAATATATCAGTTTGGTTGCAATTAAATACTTGTTTTTCTGATGGTGGAAGATGGGGGAGAAATTCTCCTTTGTTCTAATGAAGCCTTAGTCAGGCTGGCATTGTCCCTCTGGGTCTCTGGAATGTAGCTTTCTTAGCCCTGGTGCTCCTAATCCACTTCAGGCTATCCTGAGACCAGCATTTCTATCCCTCTCCCATGGACACATGATTCTCTCCGGCCCCTCCTATTTTCTTCCCCAGATAGAATTTTTTTTTTTTTACCAGTACTCTAAGGGCAACAGTGTTTGCCCTCCCTCCCCACCCCAAGACTTTTGTTACTTAGTGGTCTTAAGGAAGATTGGAAAGAAGGATTTGACTAGGGCTTTATGTTCCTTGATGTTCTTCCTACAGAGGTTGATATCCTCCTCTTTAACCCTCTTGGGAATCATCAGCCTTTCTTTCTCCCTCCCTCTCCCTCTCCCTCTCCCTCTCCCTCTCCCTCTCCCTCTCCCTCTCCCTCTCCCTCTCCCTCTCCCTCTCCCTCTCCCTCTCCCTCTCCCTCTCCCTCTCCCTCTCCCTCCCTGCCTCTCTCTCTCTCTTTCTTTCTTTCTTCTTCTTCTTTCTTTCTTTCTTTCTTTCTTTCTTTTCTTTCTTTCTTCTTGTCTCTTTCTTTCTTTCTTTCTTTCTTCTTTCTTTTCTTCTCTTTCCTTCTCTTTCTTTCTTCTTCTCTCTCTCTTCTTTCTCTCTCTCTCTCTCTTCTCTCTTTCTCTTCTCCTCTTCCTCTTTCTCTCTTCTCTCTCTCTTCTTCTCTCTCTTCTCTCTTCTTCTTCTTTCTTTCTTTCTCTTTCTTTCTTTCCTTCTTTCTTTTCTTTCTTTCTTTCCTCTCTTCTTTCCTTTCTTTCTTCTTCTTTCTTTCCTTTCTTTCTTTCTTTTTTCTTTCCTATCCTTTCCTCTTTCTTCTCTTCTTCTTTCTTCTTTCTTCTTTCTTCGTTCTTTCTTTTTCTTCTTTCTCTCTTTCCTCTCTTTCCTTCTCTCTCCTCTCTCTTTCTCTCTTCTTCTCTCTTCTCTTCTCTCTTCCTCCCTCTCCTCCCTCCCTCCCTCCTCTCCCTCCTTTCTTTCCCCTCTCTCTCTCTCTTCTTCTCCCTCCTCCCCCCTCCCCTCCCTCCCCCCACCCCCTCCCCTCTCTCTCCCTCCCTCCCTCCCCCCTCCCTCTCTCTCTCTCTTCTTCCCTCCCCTTTCCTTCCTTCCTCCCTCTCTTTCTTTCTTTCTTTCTTTCTTTCTTTCTTTCTTTCTTTCTTTCTTTCTTTCTCTCTCTCTCTCTCTCTCTCTTTCCTTCTCTCTTATCTCTCTTTCTTTCTCTCTTCCTCTCTCCTTCCCTCCCCCCTCTCTCTCCCTCCCTCCTTTCCTTCCTTCCTTCCTTCCTCCCCTCCCCTCCCCCCTTCCTCCCCTCCCCTCCCCTCCCCCTCCCCTCCCCTCCCCCTCCCCCCCTCCCCTCCCCTCCCCTCCCCCTCCCCTCCCCTTCCCTTCCCTTCCCTTCCCTTCCCTTCCCTTCCCTTCCCTTCCCTTCCCTTCCCTTCCCTGTATGTATTTGGTGAGGTTCATGGAGAAGAGAGATAACTCATTCGGTATCTCCAATCCCCAGGGGCTCCACGCTTTCTCCATTTCACACTGGACCTCTACAAATTTGCTAACAATTCTGACGGATTTCTTCTAACTGTACTCTGGCAACATCTGCCCCTGGAAAGAGAGTGGTCATATTCTGCTTTCTATCTCCTTAGAGTTTAGGTTAGTTGGCTGCCCTGTAACCTCAACTCTCTGGTAGGCACAAAAAAGTAAAAAAGTTACAGGTTTTTCAACCTTTATTTCTGTTGCTGTTGTAAAGGGATGGAAGTGACACTCTTTCCAGCTGTCTACAGTCCAGGCAGTAATGGAAAGTACAGTATGTGTTAATTACAGTTTATATGTACATACAATTGAATACTTGCATTTTAATCAAATATAATTTCAGACTCCCTTTTTGGTATGGCTACTCATTAGGATAACTAATAAACTATGTATCACAAAGCATCCAATCCAATAAGGAATTTATTGTTTACCTATTCAATTATTACCTCCATATTTTCTTTAGGAAATTAGGAGCTCTAAGATGGTAGCATTGTTATTACTAAACACAAATGGAAACATAAAATTCAGTTTTGAAGAGGTGATTTTGGTAAGACAGTATCATCTCCCTGTGAATTGAATGTGCTTCTGGTTTATGGGCAGAATATGGGAAATTTCCATTTGAAGTCCAAACTGATTTTCTCACTTTATGGTATATCTATAAGCCATTTCATATTCATATATATATATATATATATATATATATATATATATATATATAGAGAGAGAGAGAGAGAGAGAGAGAGAGAGAGAGTATTATGATCTTCAATACAGAGAAACCAACTGATGGTTTAATCCATTATTTCCCAGTGGAGCAGTTGTCTCATATAATTTAGAATGACTCTTTCTGCACTGCAGGTGATTTAAGTGCTGAGCTAAGTGAAGTGGGTATTAATTTTTCAATTTTATACTCACTTTAGACTGTGTAGGTATTTTGACTCCTATAAGATCAAGTTACTCATTTTACAATGTACAATCTAGTCTCTACTTTTATTGTGATTCAGTTTAGAATTGGTAAAAATATACTAGAACAACTAGTCATTGCAACATGATCATTTTTCAATTAAAACTTTTTAGCTGACTTACAAAGCTCTATATAACAAATCTGTTTTAAAACTTAATATTGATATGGGAAATTTTTACTGTTTTCTCTTTGAAAGTGTTCTAAGCTGAGTGACTGCTGAATCTGAGAGAAAAAAATACATAATGTCTCAATTTTTAAAAAAGGATTAAAATATTTAGTCTAATATAATGGATAGAGGTTGCTCTAAAATTTACATGTCATGAATTCTGGTCTCTAGTCTAAAACTAGCTTGTGAAAACTTGAAAAATCACTTGGGCTCCTTGATCCCAGTTTTCCTAAAATGAAAATAATGCTACTTCCTCTTTATGATTTTGAAGATCAAAATATCAACTAGAACCAGGTTAAGTATTAACAAAGCCTCAACCAAGTGCTAGCCAAGTAGTAGATGCTAAATAAATATTGGGTAGCTAATTTATAGCTTTATTAGAAAGCTGCACATAATATATTCCCAATATACCTTTTCTTACTCTCCCCAGTTAGGTTCAGCTAGCACATATTATAGCAATTATCATAATATAAATTATCTTTTATATATCTCTTTTTTCTTCTAGACAGTTGGTCCTTTGAGAGGAATTTAATTATTTTTTAGAACTCAAATATAATGTAGAATCTAAAGTTGTTATTACTATAACAGTAAAATTGACCGCATATTGATTATTATATACCAGCAATAAGCTTGGTGGTTTAAGTACATTTTCTTACATAATGCTTTCCACTACTTTGGGAGATAGTTTAAACTCTTAGAACACAGTTTTAGGGGGATCCCCACACTTTTATGGGTTCTACCTCCAGGAATTCATGGTGTAGATCTGAGAAATATCTCCTCCTGGATCTGGCAAGGGTTGCTAATGAGTAATCATTGTGAGATATTTCCAGAGTATTCTTCCTAACAAAGATCTGCTCTCTAGGCAAAAGACTGAGAGTTTTATCCCAGCGAGGAGAAGGGGAGTTTCTTCTATTCCAGCTCCCTCTAGCTTTTCTCTCTCACCCAAGGAAAGAAAATAATCAGCACAGTTTAGGGCTTCAGTGAAATAGATTGTGAACACTGTAGCCAGCGAAGGGAATAAGGGGTTGGCTCTGAGAAACACATGTAAGTCACAACCCAGAGATATAGGGCCATGGAAAGACTGGGATTTAATCAGAAGATGATAAAATGCTCACCTGCTCTATACTTTAGGAACATTCTAACAGGCTATAGTATAAAAACAATGAGTTACAGCTAAAAGAGCTGCAAACTTTCTCTGAGGAGTATTTAGGGAAGCCTAAGGTCAAAAGGAGACCCCAAAAAGGACACAAGAGAAATTTGAAGCCTCTGGTAAGCCTTAAACCCAGTATAACTCCTAACCAGATCCATTTAAATACCCACAATAAAGTATATTTGTTTCAGTTCCTATATCCCGGTACAATATGTGTAGCTTTCAACAGAAAATTAGAAGACATGTCAAAGACAAGAAAGACAGTATGAAAGGCAAAGCAAATCACCACAACCAGACTTAGATAGTAAAATGATCAGACTGGGTATTTACATTATAATGAATGTGATAAGGACTGTAATAAAAAAGTGGACAACATTAAGAACAGATGAGTAATGCAAATAAAAGGAATTAAAAGGAATGTTACAAATAAAAAATACTATAACAAAAAATGAAGAATGCTTCACATGTACACATCAGTAGACTAGACATGGCTGAGGAAACAACCAATGAACCTGAAGATAGGCCAATGGAAACTTCCCAAGATCATGGCTCTGAACTCTACCTCTGATAATTTGCTTAACTGCATTTCATTGATCTTATCTTCAATAGAGTTCTCTTGTTCTTTCATTTGGGATTTTTTTCATCATTTCATTATTTTGGCTATCTCAGTGGGTTTTGGAACCTGCCAAATTTTCCCTGTGCGTGTTGGTGTTCTGCTGTTTGTGGCTCCCTTTACTGGGTTGGATGAGTGTGGGAGGGCCCACGTTAAACAGCACTGTCAAGTCTTACTTTCCTGGGTAGATTTGCAAGCCCAGGAAAGGTTCAGTTATTCTCTAGCTTTTTCCTGGAGGCTAGTAGTCTCAATTACTCATTGCCTTGGAGTGTAGCCCTGGTGTTCTGCATAAGAGAATTTCCAGAGGGTGGGATAGATGCAGGTTGTTAATGAGACACAATTTGCATTTCTTTGCCTCACCTGGGGAAGGCTGAATATCCAAGAGAGGAGCTGCTGCTTTTCCCGACATCTTTAGGAAAGAGCACACTGGCCATGGTCCTTTGTGGCCACAACTCACCAAAAATTCTGAGTGCTCTCCAATCCCGGGTGTCCCCACAAAGTCCAGTTCAGTCTGCCCTCCCTCTGCAGTAACCTCCAGGTGAGAGTCTGTGGCTATATTAGTGCTCTGTCCTGGCTCTCTGTGCTGGGAGTGGGCTTGGTGTTTATTCCCCAAGGGTGCTGCTCACAGCTAAGTCTGCTGCTGTTTGTGGGCTCTCAACCTGCCACCCTCTTGTGCCTCCACATATCCTACCAATGTCCCTGGTTATATGGTCCTGTTCTGCTGCTTTTCTGTTGCTTTTTATTTTTATTTTTCATCCTCACCCAAGGATATTTTTCCCTTTTTTGTACAGATAGAGTGGGAGGGAGAGAGAGGAAGGGAGAGAGAGAGAGAAACATCGACGTGAAGGGACACATCGAGTGGCTGCCACCCGCACGACCAACCAGGGCCGGGGACAAACTGCAACCGAAGTACGTGCCCTTAGCGGGAACCGAACCTGGGTCTCTCCGGACCGCAGGTCGACGCTCTAACCGCTGAGCCAAACTGGCCAGGGCTCTGTTGCTTTTTTCAGAGGATTTGTCTTTTAGTTGTAATTTCCATTTGGTCCTGGGAGATTGTCTGCATAGCTTCTATTCACTCTGTCTCTAAGCCTATCTTGTGCACAGCTGGGTCACACAGGCCTCTCTGGTGCCCCCGCACCCTGTAGGTCCAGCAGGTAACTGGATTACATAGTTCCTTCAGGGACCCGGCTATATGCCTATGTTATGGGCTGCTGGGTCGCACAGGCCTCTCTGGTGTCCCTGCACCCTGCAGTTTCCGCAGGCGGGCAACTGGATTGCACCAGTCTCTTTTGGGCTCAGGCTTCCCACTGCTCTTTTGAGCTACTGGACCACACAAGCCTCTGTGGAGCCCAAGGTCCTGCTGCTGGCAGCTGGGGAGTGCTGCTGCCCCGTGGGGCTCAACTGCTGCTCAGCTTTTGCTGTAGTTTTTGGAGATGGGTCTCAGCTGCTGGTCTGTGCTTCTGTTGCCTTGGGATGGATGTCTGCTCCCCAGCCTCTGTTGCTGGGGGTATATCTCGACTGTGATCAGGCTGCTACTATGGGAGATGTTGCTGGGCTCCCGGGTGTCCATGGCTTTTGCAATGGGCACCTTGGGAGCTCCACTACTGTGCACCAGTCTGTGTTCTCACAGAGTGTCCATTGGTCTGATGGTGCCAGGTGCACTGGTGGGCTCAGGTTGCTGGGCCCTAGCTGCTCCCACTGCCTTCTCCAAGGAAGACCAGGGATCTTCCAAAATGGTGGGACCTACCCATGCGCGCGTTAGCTGGCTGCTCCGGTCCATAGCACAGGAACCTTCTGCTCAGAGTCTCTGCACTGCTGGGGTTTGTTAACCCACCTTCAAATCTACCCACAATCTCTCACACACTCACCCTCCCTCCAGTCCTGCCCACAGCCATCTTCCTAAAAAACCTCTCGTTTTTTAAATCTTAAGTTAAAAGATAACTTGAAAGCAACAGCAATGATAGTGGATTGGTGATTGTGGGATATGGATAAGTAAAATCAACGTCAGGAATGTCATAAGAGATCAAAGGGAAGAATTGGGACTATTTTGTTATAAGGTACTTATATTACATATAAAGAAGTATAATGTTATTTGAAAGTGGACACAGACTAGCTTAAAATATATATTGTAAGCTCTAGGTCAATAACTAAAGTAATTTAAGAAAAAAGTATATATATACTTGGGCCTTGGTCAGTGTGGCTCAGTTGGTTGAGCATAATCCCATGCACTGAATGGTTGCTGGTTCTATTTCCAGTCAGGGCACATGCCCAGATTGTGGGTTTGATCCCCGGGCAGAGTATGGGAGGGAAGCAGCCAACTGATGTTTCTCTCTCACATCGATGTTTCTGTCTTGTCTCTCTCCGTCTTCCTCCCACTCTCTCTAAAATCAATTAAAAAACTTTTTTTTTAAATCTTCACCTGAGGACATTTTTCCATTTTTTTGATCAGACAGATTGGGAAGGAGAAAGAGAGAGAAAGAAACATCGATGTGAAAGGGACACATCGAGTGGTTGCCACCCACATGACTAAACCAGGGCCGGGGACAAACTGCAACCAAGGTACATACCCTTAGCGGGAACTGAACCCGGGTCTCTGGATCACAAGCCGATGATCCATCCGCAGAGCCAAACCAGCCAGGGCAATTAAAAAACATTTAAAAAATGTACTTGATAGACTAAGAGAGGAGATGAAATAAAAACATATTAACTTTTCGATTTGAAATAGAGAAGACAGAAAAATAGGGAAAAAGAAAGAACAAGTATAAAACAGTAACTAATATAGTAGATATTAATCCAACTGTATCAATAATTACTTTAAATGTGAATGGTCCAATATACAAATTTAAATACATTATCAGCATGGTTAAAAAACAAGACCCAACTCTATGTTGTCTATAAAACTTCAACTTTAAATATAAAGACTCAGATAGGTTAAAAATAAAGGGATGAATAAAAATACATCATGACAAAATAACCAAAGGAAATTGTTGTAGCTATAATAATTTTAGACAAAAATGACTTCAGAATAAAAAAGATTATCTGAATAGAAAGGATCATGACATAATGATGAAGGTGTAACTTCTACAAGAAGATGAAATAATCCTTAATATCTATGCATCTAATAAAAGAGCATCAAAATACAGACGGTAAAAACTGATTGAACTGAAAGGAGAAACAAAGCCACTGATATGGTTAGAAATTTCAATACCTCTCTGTCAGTAGTTGGTAGATTAAGCAGACAGACAACAAAACAAGTAAGTATATAAATGATCTGAACTTCAGTATTAATCAACCTGACCTAATTAACATGGTAGACTATTTTGCCTAACAATAATAGAACACAAATTCTTCTCAGGTGTACATGAAACATTTCCCAAGATATAGCACATTTTGAGCCATAAAAGACACCATATACATCATAATCGAAAAAGAATAAGTATCCTACAAAATATGTTCTGAGACCATATAGAATTAAACTAGAAATTAATGACATAAAGAAAGCTAAAAAATCCTCTAATCTCTGGAAATTAAATAAAACACTTCTAAGAACACATGGATCAAAGAAGAAGTTTCGGAATAAATTTTAAAATATTTTCCACTAAATAAAAGTGAATATACAACTTATCAACATTTGTGAGATGTCATGAAAACATGACTCAGAGGAAAATTTATGACATTAAATAGATGTTAAAATATGCCCAGCTGGTGTGGCTCAGTGGTGGAGCATCGACCCATGCACCAAGAGGTTGCTGGTTTGATTCCCGGTCAGGGCGTGTGCCCAGGTTGTGGGCCAAATCCCCAGTGCAGGGCATGCAGGAGGCGGCCCATTGATGTTCTCTCTCATCGATGTTTCTACCACTCTCTCCCTCTCCTTTCCTCTCTCTCTAAAATCAATCAATCAATCAATCAATCAATCAATCAATAAAATAAAGATCTAAAATCAATAACCTAACATTTTACCTTAGGGAAACAGACAAAGATACAGTTAAATGTCAAATTTAAGTCAAGAGTAGAAGTCATAAGCATGGGAGACAAAATAAAATCATGAGAATGCCTTTGGAGAGAGAAAGTACAATGAGAAAATAAGGAAGACATAACAGACTCCTGGGGAGAAGCAGCATTTAAGGAAGGGGCAGATTGAAAGAGTCTATAAAGAAAACTATGAATAAATGGTCGGAGGCTGAGGGTCAACCAGGAGTGATGGAGGTTATGGAAATCAAGGTAAGAGAGAATTTTGAGAACAAGATGTCTGTCAATAATAAAAATTCAGAAGGGGAGGGGAGGCTGATAAGATTAAAATAGAAAAATGCCAGTTGGACATTATGTCTTTGGTGACCTCAAAAGGAAAGATTCAAAGAAATGATGAGGGCAAGGAAGAAATGATTTATGACCTTGCCAGAGAGCCTTCAGTTGTTGAGGGGGCAGAATCTGAGTCTGGTGAAGAGACTAGGTATTAAGAAAATGATAGTAAGTGAAGACAAGTTTAAGAAATCTTCCATTATTGGAAGAAGAGAAAAAAAAATAGCTTAGATGGCATATAGGTTCAAAGGATGGCTTTGCTTTTAAAAAAGAACAAGAGAACATGGACAGTTGTTTTTTTTTTTTTTTTTAAGTATGTTTTTATTGATTTTTTTATAGAGAGAGGAAAGGAAAGAGAGATAGAGACATTGATGTGAGAGAGAAACATTCATAGGCTGCCTGCCTCCTGAATACCCCCTGCTGGGAATTGAGCCCTAAACCCAAGCATGTCTCAGTCTATGGGACATTGCTCAATCCACTGAGCCATACCAGCTGGGCAAACATGGACAGTGTTATAAATTGAGGAAAAAGGATAACAGGTGACGGGGAGAGGCTGGAGATACAGAAAGGGAAGGGATAATTTGATATAGGGATGTATCAGAAAAGAGGGAGCAAGGGGGAGCATTTACAGATTCTGGAATAGAAGCAGGAACCTCATGCCCTGAAGCTGGAGGGAAGTAAGCACACACATAGGTCAGCTTTTTTTCTAGGGGGTGGGCATTAAGACCATCAAGCCTGTTATTCTGATTCATCTACGCTTTCTTTGTGAAATAAGAGGTCATCATTTGACGAGAAGGAATACAAAAATGTTGGGGTAAGATATTTGAATAAAGTGGTATGGTTTTGGAAAAGATACCAAGGCAATAAAAATAAAATTTGCCAGAGGGAACAAAGAGATTGGCGTGGGCCACTAAAATTATAATTCTTGAATCTGTCTTCGCATTGACTCAAGTGATGGTATACTATTTTCTAGGGCACCCAGGTAGATGAATATGGGTACACAGCAGGTGAATTGTAGGATTGGCCTTTGGCTGGGATTTGTAGGGCCAATGCAGTGGAGAAAGAGGGGGGTAAGGAGGTTGAAATTGCTTGTGAGAGAATTTTTCAGGAAATCACCAATGATGCTTGGAAGGAAATGAAGACCATTAGAGTTGATGAGGTAAAGGAACCATAAGGGCTTGGATGAATAGATCACATAGTTACTGAAATTGCTTAGGACAGCCATTCTCAATCTTTTTCATCTCCTGGCACACATAAACTAATTATTAAAATTCTGCAACACACCAAAAAAAAATCTAAGGGACAATCTCAGGGCAAAGAGGTCAATGCTCCTGACTAAATAGTCATGTCTTGCATGTTTTAAAGTTTCTGTGGCGCACCGTTTGAAAATTGCTGGCCTAAGATGATGCCAAAAGTTGGCAAAGCATTATGTTAATGTGGTTGAGAGCTGGCATGGTTTAAATTCCATAGTTATTGTATTATGATTTGTCCAAAGTTCTCTAATCCCACTTAAATACAACACATAAATCTGTTTCCTCCTCCTCTCACACAGTCAATAATATAACAGAATACTGAGCATTAAGATGTAACACCTAGAGTTGTGGAAGAATGTAAAACAAAAGGAAAATACAAGTGAAGCATGTGTGTTGTAGGTGGATATCTAGAACGAGGGTAAAAAAATAATATGAATTCTGCTTGCTCCTGAATAAGTGGTACTGTAAGGCTGTAGGTCTAAGATTTATCGAATGAGTTCAAAGACATATCTTAGAACCTTTCTAAATGTGAAATTCTATTAGTCTTCTGTGTCAAAGGCATAGATTACTTTGTTTGTTTTAAATCTTGAAAATGCCTGCACTCAATTATTTTGGCTACCTCCATGATTAGAGGTAATAGTAGGATATGGACAAGCCAGCATTACAATTGCACAAATCTGTATTAGCTTTCAATTCCAATCTGGATTTCTACTTATTTTATTCCACCTCTAAGTTCTTCATGTTTAGGTAGACAAAATAAAATTTTGTGAACAATGCTAGGACTTTCTGAGTAAGAGATGGCTAAAGATGTAGAAATGGCTAGTAATTGATTACCTTGTATCCAAATCCAGAAAACTACTTTGACTAACTTTGTTTTCAGTAAACAACAGGTAATTTTGGTTCAAATGCTCTCTCAGATAGAGTGAGAACTGACATTTTTTTTTTTTTTTTTTCATTTTACCCACTGCTTTCTCTGGGTAAATTTATTCTACACAGCTATATTTCTGCTCATGCTTTGTGCACCAGATCTAGTTTTACTTACGTGTGGTGCACACACAATAAAGCATAGCCTTCATCCTTCTTCACCTCGCTCTCCATGAATGAGAGCTTGAATCTGAGAGTTCTCCGGCTTTATATCAGAAATGTCATCACTCTCTCACCTTTTTCCTTTAAGACTTTAATCTTTCAAGTAAATAAGCAAACTGGTTCTAATACTGTGGTTTGTGACATTTGGCTGGTCACTCATTTCTAGGCTAAATTGCTTGTTTACCCTCTGTACCTCAGCCAGGCTGTTTCCTATCATGCCAAAGAATCTTATTCTTGAGTCCATATTTACTAACCTTCTGAGTAAGTTCTTTATATAGTATTTAATCAGCAGCCCTTTTAAAGTGCAAGTAAATGACAGACCACTTATCTGGGGCAATCATCTGCCATTTCTCAGGCAAAACCAATTATATTTCCTGAAAATGATCATTGGTCAAATGGATCCATATAAGATAAACTTAATTTCATCACTTATTTGTAGTTATTCCTTTTGTTACACATTTATTTATAGGCTGGTGTATATAGTTTTCTTTTTTCTGATGACTATATAGTAGTTCAAAAAACTTGCATTTAGTGAGGGTCAGTCAAGAACCAGTGCCTCCCAATTTCTATCTGCCTGGAAAGAACTTGATGATTACGTTCCTTGGAAAGTCTTTAACTCTCTTCTCCATTTCACAGGTTGCCAGGCAGAGAAATGCACTGGAGCAGTTTAATAGCAGATTTGAAGAGAGTCTTACAAGGTAAGAGCTCAGAAGACACTAGCTAAATTCTGCCCTTTCATGGAGTTTCACTACTATATATTTGCTCATCACCTGTGGTACTGAGATGCCCAGTAAAATAACTGTACTCCAGTTGTCTGACAAAATTAGTAATCTTTGGAATGTCTACTCTAAGAAATTTGATAGAGGCATTAAACATTTGATCAAATGAATTCATATGCTGTTCTTCTCTAGAAGCCTCGGAATGCATGCTAGTTGGCTATGAGAAAGCAGGGATGGGGAAGATTGGCTTAAGCAATACATTTTTAGGCCTGCTAATTTATTTCTATGTGCTAATGATTACCATGGAGGAATCAAGACTCTAGTGGAATTTGGGGAAAAGTTGCTCTTATTTTTAAAAAATTAAAAAAAAAAATTAAATTGATTTTAGAGAGAGAGGAAGGAAGACGGAGAGACAGAAACATCAATGAGAGAGAACATTGATTGGCCGCCTCCTATATGCCCCCCACTGGGGATTGGGCCCACAACCTGGGCATGTGCCCTGACTGGGAATCAAACCAGCAATCTCTTGGTGCACGGGTCAACGCTCAACCACTGAGCCACACCGGCAAGGCTAAAAATATATTTTTAAATAAGCAGATAATAATCCTTGTCTATGATTCTTATTGGATTAGAGCAAACGACATGCTCAGAAATAAGGAAGTGTTAGGATACAGAGAATTTTTTACCTAATTAATCCAATAGTGGTGAATATTTCCCTGCATACACTATTCTTAAGCAGCTCCTCTTGTGACAAAGTTGTATCTTGCTGCATTAAATCAGCCTCTGCCTGATGCTGACTTAATAATGGCATGAAGCCACAATCTTATTAGCTGTGCTGTGGAGGAGCCCCAAATAATTCATCGTGATGTTATGACTAATTTTTTTTATGTTGCTCACAATGGCTGATAGAGGGCAGTCAGATACTCAAGACTGCAGTAAAGCAATCATCTCCTGGAACAACTGTACCTCGTGATTTAAGTATACGCGTACACATCTATAAATAATTTTGAAAATTAAAAATTAGTATCCTTCTCCCTAGCAAGTTTACTGGCCATTCCCATATGCTCTTTATTTTCCCCTCCAATTCCCCCTTTTAATAATAGTCTTAGGAAGAACATAGGCTTTCAGTCTTCAGGAATTGGATTTGGAGGGTTTTCCCAGATATATAGTACTATGAAATACACAAGATGAACTATAGATCTAATTAAATTTTCTGAGGAAAGCCCCAGCTTTTTAAATCTTGCCTGATTTCCTTTAGGCTAATCCAAATTCCTTTTAGATCTGGACATGGAAACTTATGATGGTGCTTTTCTCAATTGTCCTACCCAGGGCTTGACTGCAGATATTGATTAAAATTCCTCCACTATTTTGCAGGTTGGCATTTTCCTTCTTCTCCAATCTCTCTGGTTTAAACGGCATTTTAGCTTTTTCACCTCCAGGTAACGAAGATACTCCCAGGAATGCAGGCGATGATACAAAGGCTGGAACTGTGCCAGCAGACGCATTAGGTTTCTTCTCCCACCCCAAACCAATTGTCTGAAGTTTTTAAATGAGAATTTGAAATTTGAACTCAGTTATAAAAAAAAAAAAAAATAGAGGCAAATTACTCTAGGGTATGGAGAGTACACATCTTCCTCGGTTTTTCACATCTGTCCTTTTCGGGGAGAGTTTGCAGATGGCAAAGTGATGGGGTACGGCTCTTGGTATGGAGTAGGGCTCTCAATTGGACACGATCAAAGTTGAGTTCTCTCAAGACTCTGCACTGCGTTTGCATTTTATTCTTAAGAGGAAAACTTATCAGCTTAATTTATAGAAATTTTATTTATAGAAACTTTATTTAATAAACATCAGAGTGGACTGTTAGGATTCTATCCTAACAACATACATTAACAATAGGGTGGATAGTCCTTCTGTTACTCAAATAGGGTTTCTTTATCTTGTTAGATAAATGACAAAAACTCATAAATTATCAGCCACTACCTCTGTTATTCTTCTTTATCTTGTTAGATAAATGACAAAGACTCATAAATTATCAGCCACTACCTCTGTTATTCTTCCTTATCTGAATTTTTCTCTCACTGACAAAAACCACAAAGATGTCCTGGACTTCAAAATAAAAAAATACTTTTTCTAGATGAGGAAGAAAGGACAGTTTACATCTCCTTTTTGCAGGAGTCCCAGGAGCGAGGAAATGTTTAACTCAGGGTTAAAGTAGATTGGTTTCAGCAGCTGTACTTGTGATCCCTGAGGACCTGACTCTTGGTGAAGATCTCTACTCCTGGTCCCATATGCCCCATTATTTTCTGTGGTGCTCAGTGGTGATTTTCAACTGCTGGGAAAAGAGAAGACAGAACATGCACTGACCCTTGTCAATGCTCAGGAAAGATGTCAGAATAACATTAACCTTTCATTTCTAACTTCAGCACTTTCCTAAAAAAATCAATTTCAATGCAACATAAGTGCATGCTTTGATGTGTTCAGGAGCTAATAGATTTTAGTAAAATAATCCGTGGTAAAGACATCGGAAGTGGTACCTTATTCATAGAACAGAATATGTGTTGCAAGAGCACAAAACCTAAACTGTAAATTCAGGTCTGAATAAAGCAAGCTATTTTCAAACCACAGATTCTCTGATTGTTTCAAAAATTTTGGAGGCTGCTTAGAGAGTCTTTAATTGTCCCTTGTCACATAGTACCTCCTAGGTGAGACTGTTTGTTTCTATCCTTACCTGGGGAGACATTCTAATAAATGGAATTTGCTTATTTCACATATAGGCCTCTTCTCTTGGGCCACACTCATCACAATGAGAATCTATATACTATAAGCCTTCTCCATAATTCCAGAGAACCTTTTAAATTTTTTTTTTTTCATTTATCTTCAGATAGAGCAGGAGGGAGAGAAGGAGGAAGAGAGAGAGAGAAATGTCGATGTGAGAGAGATACATCAATTGGTTGCTACCCACACAACCCCACTGGGGCCAGGGACAAACTGCAATCAAGGCACATGCCCTTAGCAGAAATCGAACCCAGGACTCTCTGGTCCACAGGCCGACTCTCTAACTGCTGAGCCAAACCAGCCAGGGCAATCTTTTAATTTTTTTTTAAATCCTCACCTGAGATTATGCTTTTATTAATTTTAGAGAGAAAGGAATGGAGAGAGAAAACAGTGATGTGAGAGAGAAACATCGATTGGTTGCCTCCCATATGTGCCCTGACCAGGAATCAAACCAGCAACCTTTTGGCGTATGGGATGACACTCCTAACAACTGAGCCACCCAGGCAGGGCTAGAGAATCTTATTTTTTCTCTTTGCCTCTTAAACGGAAATTCATTCATCTCCACAGAGAGCTGGAAGTGGGAATACTGGTCAGGCTCATGGCCTTCAGCTATGGGTAGTCACTCATTCTGAGATACAGGAGCTGGGTCTGAGAGGGTTGTTGGCAGATCCTCAATACTTCAAGTGTAGTTCTTCACCTAACCCTCTTATCTGCTACTCCCAATAGTACATTGTCTTTCTTGGTGGCACTGGCCAGCTACTCTCTGCCCAGGAGACTCTCTGAACCAGTGGCTCCTGGAAACTATTCTCCACTCAAGTGGTTACCAGCTAAGAGCCATGGGCCACACTATTCTCCCCTACTGGCTAACACGAGTTACATCTCTCCAAAGTAGCTGCTTCTAAGCCTTTCCTTCATTACTCCCATGGAGTTGCCTTTATCCCTGGATATGCAGAATAGTTCTGTATAGCGCCCAGTCAACACTAACCAGATATTAGGAACTGTGGCTCTCAGGGCATATCTGACCTATAAATACAATTTTGTTTGAGCCAGGGTGTTAAGCATTTTGAATTATTTTGAAAGATTTAAAAGTTAGAAAGTTTTATATAAAAATCTTGATTTCCATTTCTCCTTCCTCAAAAAATTAAAAATCCTGCACAATCAGAAAGTGGCATGGTTCCTACAATGCCACCACATTCTGCCGGTGCATAAAATTGCATCCTTTGGGCAAGCTGTAGTCTCTCCAGTTTGTCACAGATTAAACACCCTTTAGGATTACTTCTCCGCTAATTCTACTTGTGCTAATATTTTTTATTCCATTAAGATTTCAAATCTATGTGTGACTCCTACCTAAAAAACTCTGTCTCTAGAGGCAGTTTATAGGATCTCAAATGGGAGCCTGTGGACCCATTCAGGTCCTTGGACTTATTCTCAGTGGTACATGAATTGACGATGGAAGTTGTCTTAGTTCATTTGGCTATTGTAAACAACAGAAATTTATTTATCACAGTTGTGGAGGCTGAAGAGTCTAAGATCAAGGCACCAGCAGATTCAGTGTCTTATCAGTGCCTGTTGCCTCGTTGACAACCATCTTCTCACTACATCCTCCCAAGGAGCAAGGGAGCTCTCTGTGAGTTCTTTTTTATAAGGGCACTAATCACCTGCCAAAGGCCCCACCTACTACTGTCACACTGGGGGTTAGGTTTTAACATATGAGTTTTGGAGAGATGCAAACATTCAACCTGTAGCAGAAGCTTATTGTTTGTTTTTGCTTTTAGTTTATTATCTATAAAATTATCTGGATGATACCTTTAATACAGCCCTACTATTCCAAAACAACTTTATAACAAATCAATATAAAAAGAACATAGGCTGAATTGTAGGTAAATTATATATTTGTATGAAATGAAGGCCAAATGTCATATGATGCTCTATGTACATGGTTTCGTAGTAACACTATGAAAGAGGGGATGGCAGGATGGAATCATTGTGGCTGGAGGAAAGTCTCAAGCATACCTGCTTTGAAACAGTCAGTATTATATTCATATCAAAAGCAAAGATTTATTTTCAACCAAACAGCATTAACTGTTACGTTATATTAATTTTGTTAATCTGAATGATTTTTTTGTACTTTCTGTTTAATTAAGTTTATAGATGTTTAAGAATAGTTATAAAGATATATAGAAGAAGCATATAACTAAATTCATGTCTGTACTTTAAAAAATCACATTCTATTTAAATTAAAAATAATTTTTCATAATTTGGGGAAACAAATATTTTCCTTAAAGGGTTCATTTCATGCTCAACTTTGAAAAATTCTGCCTTGATGCCACTGACTAAATTTTCTTCTTTTTACATAGAATCAAGATTTGGTTTGCTTGACTTGAGAGGGGGTTTTATTCCCTGGGTTTGGGTCTCTACCCTAGAGCACAGCTCAGGAGAAGGAGAGGAGCCAGCTGCAGAATAAGCCTGAGTTAATAAATAAGGGGATAAGAAGAGCATGGATGAATGCCAACTCAGTGAGGGGAGTGCAGAAATGATGGTAAAGGTGGGGCTACAGAGTTGAGTTCAGGACCTAGGTCATGTGAACGTCAGTGAGTGAGAGTGGAGCTGCAGCATCCTGGGCAACTCTTCTGACACTTGAAGTTCCACCTTCATGACCTGTAAGCAGCACGCTATGCAGCTGGAGTTGTCTAGCTAAAAAAGAGCTGAGATGGGTGAGCTCGTCAGAAATAATTCTTCAAGGGAACTAATTGAAACTCCAAGAATTGCATTGGTAACCAGCCCAATGTAACACCATAGTGTCATTCACACAAGGGGTTTTTCATCCGTCTTCATCCATAACACAGGTCTACTGAGCCTCCTTTACCGGATGTGCCCTGATGCCTCTGAAGGAGGCCTTTTCTGGATTTTCATAGGAGAGCACAGCACACTGTCTGAGCTCAGCCATTCTTCTTTACACCATATTTTGAAAGGTCACTGGGACACAGAATAATTATGACTATCTCATAATTTCCCAAACCAGGCATATAAAGCTAAATATTAATTATATGAAATACTGAAATCCATGACTTCGATATTATTGCCTCATAGCTATTTGAGAACTAAAGACAGTGGGCACTTTAGTGAATGGGAAATTCTCAACTGGAATATTGAATTGAGATATTTGACCAAGTTAGGAAAACACACTTCTCTATGCCACTAAATTCTTCCCTTGCTCAGTCTTAGCAGCCCCACAATATAACCTTGAGTTGGAGAGATAGCGTCCTTTAGAAGGAGGCTTAAGCTACTTAAACTAAAATGTGGGTCTCTGGGAATGAAAACTCTTATTTATTCACATGATGGTTTCAAAAGGCCCAGGTTTTGAGATCTAAATTTTGGTTTAGATAGCTGACTATCAACTCCTGATGTAAGTAAACTGTAGTCTACATGTAGTAATCTGCGGAGCTTCTCATATTAGGTTTCCATGGAAATGTTTCAATTTGTGATATACTTTCTGAGCACCCACTCTGTCTCACACACATTAGGCACAGGGAAGATCATGCTGAGCAAGATAGAACTTTTCCCGTGGCTCACAGTCTGATGCCAGGCATTAGGCTCAGTTCTCTCCACACGTTATTAGCTCACTTAATTTCATGATTAACATATCCTAGATGTTAGTTAGAGTTTAGTAACTTGTCTAAGATTTTGCACTAGCAAGTGGTAGAGCTAAGATAAAAAATAGGCAGTTTGGCTTTAGTGCCTAAACTCTCACCTACTATGTGTAGGGTTTCCCTCTTAGACAGTTTCCTTTACTTTGGCTCTAAATTGCAGAAACAAACAGTCATGACTGTTAAAAAGTGGACAACTGAAAAATACAAAGAAAAAGAGATTGGATTTTATGAAGTAAAAATAACTAATTTGAAGAGTACTGGGTAGAAAGTTTGGTACTAAATGCTGCTTCTTTGTCCTTTGTCTGCAATTACCCCAGTGGTTTTAATGAACTTGTCTCTCATATGCTGCTTACCCTGCACTTCCAACTTAACTGGAGTCCAAAGAATAGCCCTCAGGGATGGCTGGATTTGTCCTCTGCTGATACAGTGCCATGCACTGAAGGTGATACCGATGGTGGTCATGGTTCTTATAATTAATTAAGATAATTAAAAAGTGTCTGAAGATTTATGGGTGTTGCAGAAATATTTATATGTTGCTCAAGATCAAATAAATGCAAGAGTTAAAATAGCCCTGCTCATGAAGGTATCACATGGAGGATTATATTAAGCTACTGCTGCTTTTCAATGACTGTCACAGGAGGGTGAATTTTTCATTTAGTTGTCTCAACTGGAGAACAATAAAATTTTATAGATGTTGGTCAAATAATAGTGTGTACATGATATATTTATATACACACACATATACATATATATACACACATATATAATATTCTTAATTTTATGTATTTAAAATTAAATTTTATTCTTTTTATATTTCTAATTAGTTCCTGAAATAAATGTCAAAAGTTGCATGAAAATTAGACCAACTATTTTCCTTTATTAGCTCAGTTTATTTTTTATTGTTTGCCATAGGAAAACTCCTTGGGGATGTTCAGCAGGCACATATCTGGTAATTCTCACTGATGTTAAGATAATTTATAGCTTTCAATCATGGCTTGCCTGCCATTATTTGGGACTCGGCTCAATGGGTGTTTGTGTCAGTCTGTAAGAACGTCACACTGGGGACGGACTGAGACTGCGGCAGTGATCTCCTGGAAATGGCTCCTGTTTTTCCTCCTGTTCTTGCTGTTTTCACCAGGACAGGCTCTGAAAGGCAGGAGAGGTCAGACGAGGAGCTGTAAGGGAGATGCTTACCGTGGGGGAGCCCCGGAGAGAACTGCCGCAGAGAAGAGGCCTGGCGATGAAAGTCTGGGACCTCACTACCTAACGTCAGTTGTAACTGCTCCATATACTGGCTTCTCTATAGCCAGGGGCTGGGAGAACAAAATGGGTCTTTGGTGAATTCAAATTCCTATGTTTGGCTGATTCTACATTTGGAGTCCTTCTCCCTTCCAGCAAAAGCTCCTGGGTTTCTAGGTGTGGATGCATTCTCTTTGCTCTGACCTCCTTTCTCTTTCACTTGCAGCCGGGGGTTGAATACGATTAAAGACCTCATGTTTCTTACTTCCATACTCTCTACCTCTTACCATTTCCAATTCTTGTTGCCTTCAGAGCAATATATTTTAAGGGTGTACACAATGAAGACTGCCTCACAAACATGACCTATATCCCATCTTTACAAAGACTGCAGATGCTACAAACATTGTGGTCAACTGGGCTCAGTGTATTAGCATTTCCGTCTTTCTGTGATTTCATATGTGGTGAATTACATATTTCTAACCCTAAATGTGTCCTTTTTATTTTTCAATTACAAATGTAATATATGAAATACCTGGTAGATATCGACAAGTTAAATAATAAGAAATTTAAAATCAAGGTCTTTCTAACTCCCTCTGATACCCCTAGCTTAATCCCTCAAAACTAACCACTGGTAATCGTTTGGCATATAGTCACTTCAACCTTTTTAATACAGACACACACATTTCATTTGGGGTTTTATTTAAATGTCATAAATGACATCATAGTAAACCATTCCTCTACAACTTGCTCTTTGACTTTAGCAGTATGTCTTGGAGATTACTTCATGTCTCCCTCTCATGTCTCAATTATATAGCTTCATCATTCTTTTTAATGGAGGAAAAGTATTCCTTGTTAAGCCATATCATGATTTATTAATGTGTTTAAGTTTGTTCTCAGTTTTTGCCATTACAAATAGTATGCTTTTATGTACCTGTGCCAGTGTTTGTGTGGAGTAGATTCCAGGAACTAAAACTTGAGGTCAAGGTAGAGACAAATTAAAAAAATTTTCACTGGTCCTGCAACTGAAATTGATACACTGAAATTGCCAATGTATCAATTATATTCCTAACAAGAGTTTATGAGAGTACCTATTTCCCTGCATTGTCACCAATATAGGCTGTCATTTATTTTTAAAATTTTACGAAAGTGGTAACAAATTGTACTTTACTATTGTTTCAGTTTGCATTTCTGAACTATTAAAGAGGTTGAGCAATTTGTATTTTATTTTTCGTTAATTTATTATTCCTAGTATTTGCCTGTTTCAGTATCAGGTTGTGTTTTTATTGATTATAAACAGATTTTATATATTCTGAATAAAATTTCCCCTTGTCTCTCTATATATTGTAATATATTTCTTCCAGTCTGTCACTTGTCATTTGTTTTGTGTTATATAGAAAACCTTTATACTTTTATTTAGTTAAATTTATCAAACTTTGTTCCTTTATAATTCTTGGGTTATTTTTTTAAAACTTTATATAAGAAAGTTTTCCCCATGAGAAAAACATAAAATATATTCTTCTGTATTTTCCTTTAATTAATTTAGCTTTACACTTAGGTCTTTAATCAGTCTAGAGTTTATTTTTCTGTATGATGTGAGCTAGTGGCATAACTATGTTTTCAAATGGATAGCTATTTTTTCCCACACCATTAAGTCTCTCCTTTTCCAATTAATTAGAAATACAACCTTGTCATAAGTAAAATGTCTACATGTATATAAATTTTTTTTTCTGTTTTATTGTTTTATTATAGTCCCAAATCTCTAACAGACATATTATGCATTTAATTGGTAGTTTCTGATGGCTACCTTTTTCATGTTTATTTAACATTTAAATATTCCTTCCTTTATGAGGCCTTTTGCCCATTTTAAAAATGAGTTCTTTGTCTTTTTATTGTTGATTTGAAGGAGTTATTTGTATATTCCAGATTTAGATCTTTGTCAGTTGTATGCATTGAAATATCTCTCCCGCTCTGTAGCTTTGCCTCTAATACACTTTATTTTAATGAAAATAAGCCCTAATTTAATTTACTTTTTAAGGATAAAGCAATCCTTCACTAGACACCTGATAAATTACTGAAACAGACCTGACTGGCTTTGAAACAACGCTGTGGTAACAAGTGGAACAGCAGAGAATCCTGCTTGTCTTCACAATCTCAGTGGAATGGAATGTGAATTCCAGTGGAAGGTTATCCAAATTGCAAGTCATAGCTCTGAGGTAGAAGCAACACTTTACAGCCATTATCTTTTATTTTTATTTTAAAATTTTTATTGTTATTAAACACAGGACTGGCAATTGTGCCTGCTAAACCCATATACCTGTCTGTTGTGCATTATCCATGTAAATCACTCTAAGCCTTAACTTAAAGCTGATGAATTGTACAATGTTTGTCATCCCGTTTATCTAAACAAGTATTATAATAAATCCTCACTAATTCAAGATACATTTATGTCTTTCTCTTCCTTTTTAAGATTGAATACATTATTTCAGTTTTTAATTTTAAAAAGTGTTTCTTGCCCTGGCCAGTTTGGCTTAGCCGTTGGAGCATCGGCCTGCGGACCAGAGAATCCCGGGTTCGGTTCCCACTAGGGGCATGTACCAAAAAAAAAAGTGTTTCTTTTTTGATCTTCTTCACCTATTTCTCTCACTCCCCTATTCTCTGTCCCTGAAAACCACCAATCTGTTTTCTGTACCTATGAGCTTGTTTATTTATTTATTTTAATTTATTTTTTAGAATCCATATATGAGAGAGATCATATGGTGTTTTCAGTCCTGACTAATTTCATCAAACATAATGTCCTCAAGATCCAACCATATCACAAATGGTAAGATTTTATTATTTTTATAGCTGAAGAAATATTTTTTTGTATATATATACTCCAAAAGTTTTTTAATCTATTCATCCACTGATGGACATTTAGGTACTTTACTTTCCTTGGGAATTGTAAATAGTGCCGTCATGGACATGTGGTGCATATATCTTTTCAAGTTAATGTTTTCATTGTTATCACTCAGAAGTGGAACTGCTGGATCATATGATAGTTCTATTTTTAATTTTTTAAGGAACTTCCATACTATTTTCCATAGTGGCTGCACCAAATTGCATTTCCACAAACAGTGCACAAGGCTTCCCTTTTATTCACATCCTTGCCTTGTCTTTTTGATAATAGCCATTCTAACAGGTGTGAGGTGGTTTCTTATCATGGTTTTCATTTGCATTGCTCTGATAATGAATGATGTAGGACATATGTTCATGTAACTGTTGGCCATCAGTATGTCGTCTTTGGGAAAATGTGTATTCAGATATTCTGCCCATTTTTAAATCAGATTATTGTTGTTGTTATTGAGTTGTATGAATTCCTTGTCTATTTTGATTATTAACTTCTTTTCAGATATATAATTTACAAATATCTCCCATTCTGTAGATTGCCTTTCTATTTTGTTGTTGTTTTTGGCTGTGCAGAAGCTTTTTAATTTGATGTAGATCCACTTGTTTATTTTAGTTTTTGTTGATTTTACTTTTGGTGTCAGATTTTAAAAATCATTGCCAAAACCTATGTCAAGGAGCTTAACACCTGTTGTTGTTCTTTTTTTTAAGGAATTTTATGGTTTTAGGTTTTACTTTCAAGTCTTTAACCCAGTTTGAGTTAATTTTTATGTATGGTGTTAAATAGTTGTCCAGTTTTTTGTTTTTGTTTTTGTTTTTTTGCATATGGCTGTCCAGTTTCCAACCATTATGTTTCAAAGAGGCTTTCCTTTCCCCATTGTATATTATTGGATTTTTTGTTGTAAATTAAATGACCATATATGTATGGGCTTATTTTTCTGCTCTTCATTCTGTTTCATTTAAACTATGTGTCTTTTTTTTTTTTTTTTAATTCTCACCCGAGGATATTTTTCCATTTATCTTCAGATAGAGTTCAAGGGAGGGAAGGAAAGGGAGAGAGAGAGAACCATCGATATGAGAGAGGCACATCGACTGGTTGCCTCCCACATGACCCTGATCAGGGCTGGGGACAAACTACAACTGAGGTACCTGTCCTTGACTGGAATCAAACCTGTGACTCATTAGTCCTCAGGTCGAAACTCTAACCATTGAGCCAAACTGGCCAGGGCTGATCCATGTGCCTTTTTATGCAAATACCAAACTGTTAATTATTACAACTTTATAATAGAATTGCAACCCCCCCAAGATTCCTTTTCTATTAGAGGTCTTTGTGGTTTCATACAAATTTTAGGATTCTCTTTTCTAGTTCTGCAAAAAATGCCATTGGAATCTTGATAGGGATTGCACTGTACCTGTAACTTGTTTTAGGTATTATGGATTTTTAAACAATATTAACTCTTCTAGTCCATGAGCACAAAATACCTTTTCATTAATTTCTATCTTTTTCAATTTCTTTCCTTAATGTCTTGTAGATTTTAGTATACAGGTCTTTCACCTCCTTGCTTAAATTTATTCTTAGGTATTTTATTCTTTTTTTCATGTAATTGTAAATGGGGTTATTTTCTTAATTTCACTCTCTGATGGGTCATTGTTAGTGTGTAGAAATGCAACAGATTTTTGTGTATTGACTTTGTATCTTGCAACATTGCAGAATTCATTTATTAGTTCTATTTTCTTATGGAGTCTTTTTATATATATTATGTCATTTACAAATAGTTTTACTTCCTTGCCAATTTGGATGCCTTTATTTCTTTTTCTTTTCTAATTGATATGGCTAGGACTTAAATATTATTTTGAATAAAAATGGTGAGCATGGGCATCCTTGTCTTGTCTGTATCTCAGAGGAAAAACTTTTAGCTTTTCAATATTGAGTATGATATCAGCTGTGGGCTTGTCATATATGGCCTTTATTGTTTTGAGGTAGATTCTTTCTATATCTGTTATATTGAGAATTTTTATCATAATGAATGTTGAATTTTGTAAAATAATTCTTATGCATTTATTGAGATGATCATATAATTTTTATCTTTATTTTGTTAGTATGGTATATCACATTGACTGATTTCAGAATGTTGAACCAATATTGCATCCTTGGGATAAATCCTACTTGATCATAGTGTATGATCCTTTTAAAGTATTGGTAAATTCAGTTTGCTAATATTTTGAGGACATCAGGATATTAGCTTGTTCAGATTTTCTATTTCTTTATCATTCTGTCTCAGTAAGTTGTATAATTCTAGGAATTTACCTTTTTTTTTTTTCCTAGGTTGTCCAATTTGTTGGTGTATAATTGTTCACAGTAGTCTCTTATGATCATTTGTATTTTTGTGGTATCAGTTGTAATATCTTCTTTTTTATTTCTGACTATTTATTTCAGTCTTTTTTGTCTGCAGTGAGTATAACTAAGGTCTGTCAGTTTTGTCTTTTCAAAGAACCAGTACTTACTTTTATTGATTTTTAAATTTTTTTGTCTTTATTGCATTTATTTCTGCTTTAGTCTTTGTTATTTCTTTCCTACCAACTTTGTGTTTGTTTGATTGTTTTTTCCCTAGTTCCTTGAGGTGCAGAGTTAGGTTGTTTATTTGAAACTGTTCTTGTTTCTCAATGTAGGAATTTGCCACTATGAACTTCCCTCTTAGAACTGCTTTTGCAATATCCCACACATTTTGGTATATTATACTTCCATTTTTATTTGTCTCAAAGTATTTTTGAACCCTGGCTGGTTTGGCTCAGCAGTTAGAGCATTGGCGTGCGGTCTGGAGAGACCAGGGTTTGTTCCCGCTAAGGGCACGTACCTCGGTTGCAGTTTGTCCCCCGCCCCAGTCGGGTCGTGTGGGTAGCAACCACTCGATGTGTCCCTTTCATGTCGATGTTTCTCTTTCTCTCTCTCTCCCTCCCACTCTATCTAAACAAATAAAAAATGTCCTTGGGCGAGGATAAAAAAAAAGAACAAAGTATTTTTGACATGTCTTTTGACTTCTTCTTTGGCCTATTGGTCATTCAGTAGCATGTTTAATTTCCACACATTTGTGATTTTTCCAGTTTACTTCTCATAATTGATTTCTAGTTTCATAGCCTTGTGGTCAGAAAAAAAAAAAAATGCTTGATCTGTTTTTAGCTTGTTTTGTGGCCTAATATATGACCTGTCCTGAAGAATATTTCATGTGCACTTGATAAGAATGTGTTTTTTACTTTTGGATAAAATGTTCTGTATATACCTAGTAAGTCTACCATATCTAAAGTGTCCTTTAAGGCTAATGATTTCTTATTAATTTTGTATCTTGATGGCTAGACCTATTCATCGATGTAAGTGTAGTATTAAAGTCCCCTGCTATTGTTGTAAGTTTATAAAGTTCTTGCTTTATGTCTGATAACATTTGTTTTATATATTTAGGTGCTCCAATATTGGATGTATACGTATTTATAGATGTTCTATCCTTTTATTGGATTGATCCCTTTCTCATTATGTAATACCCTTTTTGTCTCATATTGTAGTCTTTGTTTTAAAGCCAGTTTTGTCTGATATAAGTGTCATTACCCCAGCTTTCTTTTGGTTTCCATTTGTATGGAATATATTTTTCCACTTCTTCCATTTTAGTGTGTGTCTTTCCTTACATTTAATGTGAGTCTTGTAGGCAGCATATAAATTTAAAAAAAAAATTCATTCAGCCACTGTATGTTTTTTTATTAGAGAATTTAGTCATTTACATTTAAAGCAATTATTGTTACGTATGTACTTATTGCCATTTTGTTAATTGTTTCTTTAGATATTTTTATAGTTCTTCTCTGTTTTTTTTTTCTTCTTTCCCTCTGTGGTTTGATGCCTTTTTTTTTAGTGGTATGCTTATATTCTTTTCTGTACATCGTTTGTGCATTTACTTAGAGTTTTACTTTGTGGTTACCATGAAGCTTACGTATAATAACATATCTGTAATGGTATATTTTAAGTTGATAACAACTTAAATTTGAATCCATTCTAAAGTTCAACACTTTTGTGTCCCCGCCCTCACATTTTATGTTTTTGATATGACATTTTATGTTTTTTTTATCTTGTGTATTTCTTAACTAATTATATTAATCACAGTTATTTTTACTGTTTTTTTCTTTTTACCTTCATACTAGCTTTGTAAATGATTAATCCACTACCTTGGCTATATATTTACTTTTCTACTGAGATTTATTCTTTCATATGTTTTCATATTAATAATTAGCATACCTTTCTTTTCAGCTTAAATAAGTCCCTTTATTATTTCCTGTAAGACCAGGAGAGTGGTGATGAACTTTTTTAGTTTTCACTTGTCAAAAAAGTCATTATCTTATCTCCAATTCTAAGGAACTTTGTGGGTTGGGTATTCTTGGGTAGAAGCTTTTTCTAACACTTTGAATATATCATTTTACTCCCTTCAGACCTACAAAGTTTCTGCTGAAAATCTGTTCATAGTAATATAGGGATTCTCTGTTCATAGTTATATAGGGAAGTTCTTTTTCTCTTACTGCTTTTAAAATTTTTCTCCTCTTTAACTTTTGACATTGCAATTAAAATGTATCTTGGTTAGTCTCCTTGGATTCTTTTTTTTTTTTTTTTTCTTCTTTTTAACTTTCTGGGATTGGATCTGGATGTCTATTTTCTTTCCCAAGTTAGGAACATTTACAGCTATTATTTCTTTGAATAAAATTTCTGCCCCTTTCTCTCTTTATTCTCTTTTTGGGAGCCAATGCATATGAGATTTTAGAATATGAATAGTTTCTAATTAATGGGAAAATCTTTAATAATTTGTGTTGTGATGACTGTATATCAAGTATGAGAAAAACTACTTTTCTATATTGTTAAATACACCAAATGGAATCATTGTTGGAGGTAGTATGTATATGTAAACAGTGAAAAAAAGACATGAAAAGAAATTTTTATGTGAATTTATAAATAATCTTGAATGGGGGAGGTCTTTCTACTGATGAGACAGTATCCAAAATTCCTAAATAGAATGCTTAATAAAATTTGTTTTAAAATGTTTTCAAAAGGTAATTTCTTTATATATAAAATCTCTCACAAATTAAAGAATTATGTGAAAATGAGCTAATCATAGTTCACAGAAAAAGATTTGCAAAGGCCAAAACAATTTTTAACCTCACAAATGGGCAAAGTAGTGTAGTGCGTTTACATTTTCCTCTTTTCCAATTGTCAAATAGTGAACAGTATTGAAGAGGTTAAGAATAAATAGGCACTCATACACTGTTGGAGGAATGAGCCACTGTTTGGAGTATAGTTGGTAAATCCTATCAGAACTGAGGGAGAATTGTTTAAGACCTACTTCTAGAATGTATTCTAGAAATCTATCTTTAGCTATGTGCAAAGATGAATGTTTGTTGCAGTATTGTTTATAATAACTCAAAATTATTTAAAGATGACAGAAAAATTCTGAATTATAGAGCAGTACAGAGATGTTATAAGTAATATGTTATATTTAATATAAATTTATGTATGTATGTGTATATACATTTCCATTGTGAGTATAGTATTCCTTTGCATGTATGTCTATATTTATGTTTATATGTATTTACAATCTATTTTAGTTAAATAGCTATAGTAGATACTAGTATTTAGATGTTATAAAAATTCTCAGAATGAACATGAACAGAATAGGAGTTTAGACATAACCAGCAGTAATTATTTCTGGAGTGTTGTTGGAGCTTTAAGACAGATGACTTACAGTTTTCTTCCTATTAATCTTTGAATTTCTTTTTATCATAAGCATATCTTCATTTTTATAATTAAAAATAAATATTGATTCCCTTTTCATTTAGCTCAAGAATATATTGATCTTACTCTTCAACTTTAATTAAGTTTCTAATCAGCATTCACTATGATAGGTAGAATCATATCCAGGAGAGAGGAGTAGAAGGGATCTTTATTACCTCACTGACCTCATTTCTTCATACACTATTAACTTAGTCTTCAATCATTAATGACAAAAAATATATATTTGTATTGAGATCTGTTAGATGATAGGCATTCTGCTGAAGGGTTTATCTGTACAGTCTAGATTATGTCACCACACCCAGTGGGAAGGGTAATACAATCTCTATTGTATAGATGATAAAACTGAGCTTTAGATGGTTTTAAAACTTGCTCCAATTGAATGAGAATCTATATCAGAGCTCATGCTTTTTGTACCAGTTTACAATGTGTTTCTTCATGAGTTAAGTCTTCAGCTCTTCAGTCTGCTCTCACCATATGGGAATATCACTGCATCTCCTGTTAACCTTTGGACTTATTCTGAAAGCAAATACAATATGAGAAAGTACTTTGAAAATAATTTGAACTGCAGACTACATTATCTCAGAGGTTGCAACTCAAATACCTTTGGGCCCGCGCAGATGAATGAGGTGGGAAGGAGGTAAACTGCCTCCAAATAGAACGTATCTGGGGCCCAGCTTGCACCATGGGCGCTATCTGGGACCTCTCTAGTGAACAAATGCAATTACAGAAATATATTATTTTAAGATGTCTTCTTATATTTGGAGACCATACAGCAAGATGGTTAGCAGCATGGAAATGGAGTCAGGCAGACATGGATCAAAATTGTGGCTGCATTATTTCCTAACTACGTGATTAAAGGCAGGCTGCTGACATCTGTGAGGTTCAGTTTTCATCTGAACACTTTTCAGAAGTTGATTTATTTTGGGGAAAAAAAAGTCTGTTCTTGTATTTTTATTATTTCTTTCTTAACTTCAAAATTATCTTGTTATTATCTATTGAAAATACAATTAGGATCATTGTTAAATGAATAAATGCGACCAGACATAAACAGAGACCTGGTTTTTCTAATTTCCAATGAACTGTTCCACCTAAAACTTGTTAGTGATATATTTTAATATTGTGATTATTATTTTTAGCTAAGAATTTTAGTACAGTGTAAACTAAACGTGATTTGCACTTAAACGGGGATGTTTCAAATACTGAAGGGATCTTAAAGCATGATTATTTCACAGAAGTATTATTTCATGTTTGAGAACCATTTCTGATAGCTTCTTTGTGGCTATTACATTTTCTAAAAGGTGATTTATTCTCTAAAAAGTTATTAAAGAATTTTGTTGGCACTGATTACCAAAATTCTGTCACTGTGAAAGCATTTACCTCTGAGTACTATTTACTTTATTATACATCATCACCAAACAGTTATTATTAAGTAGTCACTGTCTTAATAGGGCCCAATACACCATACCAATTTCCTCATTATTGCACTTCTGTGACTTTATATGGCAGGACTATTTTCCATGTACAGTATTCTCTGTAGAATAATTGAGGGTAAGACCGAGGCATGATTTTGAAAATTCTTATGTATTACACCCCCCAGCCCCTTAAAAGCCTTATCATGTACCTTTCATGGAGAAGTTTTATAGTTTCTTTAGTAAAACTGATGATATGCTTTAGTGCTACAACTTTATATGTAAGAGAAATGCAATATTAGGTCTGTTAGCATTATCCATTTGTGAAAATATTACCTGATGTTGCAATTAATTATCATATAGCTCTATAAATGTAACAGAATAAATATTATTGAAATTGCTACCAATGAAATGTAGAATATCTAAATCTAAATATTGTTTTACATTTTCTTTGCTCTTTCACTTGTTTATTAGAGGTTCTTTAAATGTCTTAGTTCTAAAACCTTCCCGTTTTTTTAAAAAAAAATTATCAAGATTGATTTCTGGGGATTTATTTGACAGAGTTTCAAACATTTGTTAATGCTGATTGTGACCACCAGTCTCAGTCATGACTGTTAGTGAAGCAGCACTGATAGGAATACTAAGATTAAGATAAAAGCTGTAATTACAGAATGATACAGTGTCTGTATCATTACAGGAAACAGTCCTGATACTATTCTTTTTATTTTACAACATTTATATAATAAACTGCATCTTAAGTTTTAGGTTGAAAAAGAAAGTAACATCTTTATTATGAAGAGAAAGAGTGTTCAAAATATTAACTGTCTTCCTTGAAGTTGGGGACTGTGATCTATCCATTATTTTACTCATAACCTAGGTTTACATAGTGGCATATGAAACAATAGAAACATAGTTCAAAAGATTTTGTATGTGAGCATTTCCTTTCCTTAGTCTAGTCAGTGCCTGAGCTCTGCCCCTCTAAATCGCCATCCATGGCACCATGCTGGCTTGAGGGTTACCCAAAAATTCCCAGACACTTTTGCATCTTGAAAAGCCAAAGCATTCTCCCCTGCATTACAGCTTCTGGCAGATGGTCTAGTCCATGGAATAAAAACCGTGCTCATGTCATAGTTATTGGGTATTTGTTGCTAGGCGGCTTATCTTCAAAAAGGAAAGAAAATTATTTTTGTGTACAAAGTATTAAATCTGTCAAATTTATATTAAAAAACTAATTGTCTAGAGCTATGTAAGAAAAACACCTGCCATTTGACTGAGTTGAACCATATGTGGATATGTCTTTATATGTGTGTGTACTGATGTCTAGCTGGTTCAGTGTAAATAATAGCAAGCACTTTCCCCGAAAGATATATGAACCAAATTAAAAAGCACTTTGAAAATAGAAAGCGTGTTACCCATAATGCCGTGACAGCAACAAAGCTATCTTAGATTTTCTAGAGAGGCTTCTGATTCTTGCTTATACTGTTCTCCATATTGCACATCACTGTGATCACAGTTCATATACAATTAGTCATTTCTATACTGTCTTAATGATTAGTTTTCTGAAGGATCTCACAGTGAAGGAAAGGATATGGACCGATGACTATTGGGCTCTCACTGTTAAGGTCCTCTCATGGAAAGAGTAATTGGCAAAGAGGTGCTGGTGAGGGCAAAAGCACCTTCTATGTTCTTGTCCGAGAATAGTGGAAAAACGGTCATTTCTGTCTTTTTTATTTTGAAAGTAGTACATTTACTTATTAAGCACATTTACCAAGAATTATTATATCCTGGGCATCATATCAAATGCTGGGTATGTCAGTCCCTGTCCTTATGGAAATATGGTCTAGTGAAACATCCAGACAGCGTGAAATCGTAGTGGAGGTATTCAGGGGACTGTGGGGTCTCAGCTGGTGGTCGGGCTGCAAGGATCATCAAAAAGCTTAGTGAGAAAAGCCAGCAAAAAGCTGAGGCTGGAGAAGCAGGGGTGCTAAGATGGCAGATAGGCAGTTGATAATGTTATTTTTGGATGCTGTTCGGAGAGGGATTAAAAGAGCAAATATGAAAATACGAGACAATTTTAGAGGGAGAAGAGATGTAACCTGAAGTAGGGCAGTTCACAGCAGGAGAGGAGAGCATTTAGAAGGTAGAATCCTGAGACATTACAGAAAACAGAAGGAAGAAAAAATTATTCATATGACATCACCAAAAACAACCAGTATAATTCTCATCTATATATGTATTTTTTTATTTTGTAGTCAACTCTAATTAAAACTATGAAGTAGAATAAGTTTGGCTTCATCACTGTTTACCTTTCTTTTAAGGATTGCTCCCTAATTTGGGAATACCTTCTCTTCCCTAGGTGCTCAATACCTTTATTGTGGTGTCCTACCCATTTATATCCAGGTCCTGCCTCTTAACTCCTCCACTTTCTGTGTGCCCTATTACCAAAACCAACCTCTTTATACTGTAGTTTACTAGATACAATGGTCGGCAGAGTAATGCATGTTCACATCCTAATCCCTGAAACCTGTGAATATGTTACCTTATATGTCAAAACAGATTTTGCAGATGTGATTAAGGACCTTGAGATGAGGAGGTTATCCGGGACTTCCTGGATTGGCTCAGTGTAATCACAAAGGTCCTTAAAAGGTGGGAGAGGGAAGCGGAAGAGGTAGAGAAATAATGAAGATGAAAGCAGAGCTCAGAGAAAGAAAGAGACACTGTGATTGGCTAGGAAGATTTAGGAAGCAGTTACCAGCCCAGTGTTGGTGGCCTCTATAAGCTAAATGAGTCAAGGAGGTGAATTCTCCCCCAGAACTTCAGAAGGAATGCAGCCCTGCCAACACCTTGATTTCAGCCCAATGAAATCCAGTTTGGACTTCTGACTTCCAGAGCTGTAAAATAAGTAATCTGTGTTGCACTAAGCACTAAACTTGTGGTAATTTGATATAGTAGTAATAGGAAATTAATACAGAAGTCTATGTAAAAAGAGCATAGACTTACTCGCAGGGAGGTGCAGACAACTGACAAAGTTTAATATGTGCTCTTGCCTTTCTTTTTTTTTAACCTCTAAAAGAAAGACTTTCTAATGTTACAATTTCAGGAATAAGTCTGCTGGGAAAGGTATTATTTGGTCCTGGATGCAGGCAGATGAGTGTGAGTATATGTGACGGGAAGAAATTTCCTGGAAACCTTCATCATCCTCCGACTTCCAAGAGTCATCTTTCCTCCTACAAGTCTCCTAGCGACTCACCGATGCAACTGAGCTCAATGCAAGCTTTGCCTGTGAAATTTTTTTGAGTTATAAAGGATTTTAAAACTTCTTGTGCATATGCATGTGTGTGCATTCATTTGCATGTATATGTGTGTGCATATCCATATTTTTGCATAAGTGTGGATTTAGATACGGTGTAGTACATTTTTACATATCCAATTTCACTTATTTTTATTTTTAAAATTAATATTTTGGATTGGCTCAGATCATTATATTCAAGGGATTGTGCACTCACATGTCCTCGAATTTTGATCTCTCCCCAAAGGGAATTTCCTGCATCTTGAATAAACAACAGATGTTGAATGTGAGGATGCTGGGTGGGGGAAGGGGCTACACACAGAAAGATGAGAGGCTGCTTTCTGTTGGCTGATGGAATCATGAGATTGAATAGATGTTCAATGAAATGTAAGAAATAGAACTAGAGTGCTACTTGATACTTGCATTGTTTTCAATTTTTCAAAAACAGTGTCATCACTTTAGCCTAAGAAACACCACCCAGAAGAGTCACTGAACCTCTTTATTTACTAGCTGGGGGTTGGGGGTAGTTTTGTCAGTGTATTATACAGGTCTCTAAAACAAAGCTTTAGATTTGCAGAACAAAAGAATGTCAAAGATGTTAATGGCACATGAAGAGAAAAGTGATCTCTTAGGAGACTGGGGCTTTATAGGTTCAAATTGGGGTCCGCAATTGTCGCTGAGAACCAACTCTGCCGTTGGTGAAGCCCATCTCTCAGATGGACTCTCCTAAGTAGGTGCTCTGCTGTGTTTCTCAGCATCCGAGGTTTCCTGGTGAGGATCGAATACCCCCTCAGAACATATTACTGTGATCCTCTTTGAATATTTCAAAGGATAGAAAAGGCTGGCTCTACATCAGGCAGGAGGCGGTGACATCTCGGTATCAAATGATCTGCAAATGATTACAGAGGGCGGCTGGACGACGTACGCTTGTATAGCTCGTGAACGTACATTCTCTCATCGGAATGCCACAGCAATATGACGACACCTCCAGAGCAGACAGTACAAAACTCATTTTATAGTTATTGGGAACTATGCCTAAAAGATGTTAAATTACTTATTTCAGATCCCAGATTTAGTAAATTGTAAAGCCAAGCGTGGCTGGCACCTTGGTCTAATGCCTCGTCCAAACTTGAATCCTCTCCTCTTGTCTCTCTTAACTAGTGGTCTGCTGATGCCCTGAAGCCTGAGTATCAGGACCACTTTTTAAAAATTGATACCTGGGCTTCTCCTGAGATCCTCCGGGCATGGAATTTGGAACTGCATGTTAAGCAAGTACCCCAGTGAATTTTTTTGCACAGGAAAAGTCTGAGAACTTCTAAGATTCTGGAATCGTCTGTGTTTCAAAGTGAGAGCTGTGGACCAGCATCACCTGGGAGGCTGTTAGAAATGCAGAATCCCAGAATCACTGGATCATAATCTGCATCCTAAGATTCTCAGAGAGTCACAGATGCATTAAAGTCTGAGAACCTCAGCATTAAAAGCTAATAAATGTCTTATCAAATTGAGGAAGATACAATTGGGATTTGATATATTTGGCTTTTGGTTTTCCCTCAGTGAAGTCCAAGTTGGCTGTTCTCATTTCTATGTCTGCCACAGAGAGGGGCAAGGCCTGTGCTAGAGGACCTGCTCAGTCTGACTCTACTTATCAGATGCGCTTATGGAAAATGCTGCTTCACTATCTAGCCTGCCTAAGCAGGGAGGCCCATCAGATATGAAAACTCTAGCTATCTTACCATCTCTGCATGCAGTCTGCTACACAAAACAGAACCCTGAGATACTCCTGATCAGCGTTAATCACTGAAACTTGAGGATGGAGAATTTGAGCAAGTGGAAAATTCTGGAAAGGGGAGCCCAGGTAGGAACTGAAATTAGCACCAATAGGAGGTAGTACCTGGACTTCCTATTCCTGGAAAACTGTTTTTAAAGCTATCATAGTGGATACAAGCCTATCCACTGAGGAAAGACTTGTGATAATTGACACTCACTTCTTAATTCCTTTGGGAAATTTAATATTTGTTCTGGGAAATCCAAGTGTTCTCCATCTCAGAAAATTCTATGATTTAATGTTGTTTTAGTAATTAGAAGTTTATTATGAAGAGAGAAAACACAGCAGCTTTCCTGAACTATTTCCAATATGTGATTCATATATGATAGGTCACCTGTGAAAAGTTATATCAAATCACCATTAGACTTATTTGGCAGAATGTATTCTTAGCCAATGCAGAGTGAAAGGGTGTGATTTAAAGGGCCAGAGAAACAAACTGTGTTCCTAAGAGTTCCCAGCAGAGGCTGGGTAAATTTGATTTTACCTAAAATATTCTGTTAGAAGAGAGAAATAAATCTACATAAAAAGAAACTGGTAAAAATACAAAGCAGAAAGAAATTATGAAAAAATAAGATTAATGAAAAATAAGATTAATTAATTAATTGATTTAAATACTAATGCTAAGTTTTAAATTTAAAAATCTCCCTCAATTATTGGAGCCCCCAAATCCCAGGAGAACCAAGTGATGATGTTTCCCAAAGAATTACATGCTTTATATTTAATTTCAAATAACTCAGTGTTGTTATTTTTTTATGTTTTTATTGATTTTTTTAGAGAGAGAGGGAGAAAGAAACTGATGTGAAATAGAAACGTCAATCAACGGCCTCCAGCACGCCCCCTACTGGGGACTGAGCCTGCAGCCCTGGCATGTGCCCTGACTAGGAATTGAACTGGGATCTCTCAGTCCAAAGGAGGATGATCAATCCACTGAGCCACGATGGCCAGACTCAAAAACTCACTGTTTAGAGATCGCTTTACATTTAATATTAAGGGGAAAATATAGAGAATGGGATGGGAGAGAATGTATTAAATCTATCTTGAGGAAAAAAATTTCTAACAAAGCAACCAGATTCCAGGACAGCATTAGCATACCCTTGAAAAGTGAAAGTAGACAGTATTAAACTTTTAAAAGCTTACTTTGTAGGAATGTGGACTTGGTTAATATCATTTTAGTCAGGAGTAAAGGAAGAGACTGTGTTGTATTATTTATCCCAGGATCTTTGAAGGCAGCTTTCTGCCCCCCACCCCCCCAGCTGGTTCATTTTAGTGTTAATGAGCATTAAGCTCATATATCAAAGGGAGAATAATAAACCTTTAAATGTCAACCAAAGGAGGTCTTTATTTTTCTACTTGCAGCTGTGAGGCAGCGAAGATAATTTAAGATATGAAAACCGGAAAATTACATGAAAATTTATAAAGGGGAACCTGAAAGAGGCATGAAATTGCAGAGTATTAGAACAAGAGAGGATGTTTTACCTGTATATTGAGCACATGATACTGAAGGGAAAGAATGCTTCTTTAAAGAATTGACAACGTGGAATTAGAAGCTTGCAGTAAAGATTTGGAAATTAAGCCCCTTATATTTGTCTTTGAAATGACAAATGTGAACATTTAGCACTAACTTTATCATAATCTATAAGGATGAGCTGATTGATGGTTTGGAAAGCAAGTTTTCTGTCTTGTACATAGTACTAAATTAGAAAAGAAGGTAATTAATGAAAGGTCATTCAGGGTGCTCCTAACGAAGTTAAATCATTATACTGCAATTGCTGAGGCTAACAAGAGTAAATGGGCTTCGAGTTTAGAGCAGAATAAAATATTCCTCTCGGTGACAGCAAGAGCAGGTCTCTCCAAATGACAGTGTCACAATGTGCCAACTGAAAAGAAGCTTGAGTTAGAAAAAAAAAAAAAATCCTTCAAACTAAGTGATTCAACAAATTCAAGAGAGAGCAGAGAAAGTTTTGATTCAAGACTCAACACACCTGGACATAAAGGCATTCTTGAAGTCTGTCCAGCTGTTCTCAGCTGGTTCTGAGCACATCATTTAGGGGAAAATTGGAACATACTCAAAAAAACGAGCAGGTTAATTCAGAGAATTAAAGGATGTGCCTTCATCTCTTTGACACCAAGTTTTCATTATAGCTTCTTCTGTTGATGTTATTGTGGTTATTCTAGGCATATCTCTACTATGCTTCCTAAATCTGATTATTTTCTCCCTTGAAGCTTAGATTGTCTCTTAAACTACAGGAGATAGAAGGGTTGAAAGTGTACAACCCAGGAGGAACTTTGCAGAGGAGCCAAATAGATATTCACTGATACCCAGGTTAAGGCAGACATACATATTTATAGGCTTTCTGGCCTCCTCTGTGATGGGACTGAGGCTTTCTAAAGCTCAAACCATCTATCATTGGGACTGATATTCATTCCACCATTCAAGATTCAGTCCCTGAAGACATTTTTAGGTCTAGCAGCTACCCTTCTGCTGGTACAAGCTTATGAGAATGGTGATCTCCTATGTCTTTGTGAGTCAATTTTCAGCAAAAGGTTAATGAATAATTCGTTATATCATTGGTAGGCAGTAGGGGAGCCAGAAATTATTTCATAATTTAGCTTAGGATAATTGACTCGCAGATTGCTACATGGATTTAATGGAAGGTTTCAAAGGCGCTACTTCCTTTTCTTTTTCTCTGTATTCTTTTCTTCCTTTTCTGTCTTCTTCTTTTTAAGGACTTTACTGAGAAACCTGTGCTGCTCACTGACAGAAATGTCAGTTGTGAATTACTCCAGTTATGAAGCACATAAATCTTCATGCTGCTTCTTCCTTCTCTGTTTGCTAGTCCAGCCTCATACTTACAAAACCCTGTTCTCTTAGGCAGCTCAAGTGCCTGACTCTTGCTAACAAGAGAAGCTCTGATAGAAAATTCACTTTGAGCTGTTAATGATTTATTGTGTGGCTTCTGCTATATAGATAAATGTATCTGCAAAGAATAGGAAGGAGAGCAAGTAGAAAGAAGAGGGCAATGTTTAACCAAAGCTGAGGAATAACTAATGGAAACCTTTCAAGCATTTTAACACTGGCAAGAGGGGGACAATTTGGGGTTATTAGAGATTCCCCAAATACTCTCTAAATAATTCTGTTTCTGTGCAAAGATAAAACAACTTGCATTTGTGAGGAAGTTCATGTGTATGTTACAGGGAGGTATGGGCAATACTTTATTGAATTTCTGTTATATTTTCATCTCAGGATAAATTTACTTATTTTTTTATAAAGCAGCAGTCTTCTAGGGGGCCCGTTTCATTCTCAGTCCTCAAAAGAAATTGATTTGGGGGCACAAACACAAGACATCTTTAAAGAGAAATGTATTCCCCATCTCATAAAATAAAGAATGCAATACAAAGCCAAATAATATAAATTATAAATACTATATTTTTTATCCTCACCCGAGGACATTTTTCCATTTTTTGTTCAGACAGAGTGGGAGGAAGAGAGAATAAGAGAGAGAGAGAGAGAGAAACATCGATGTGAAAGGGACACATTAACCTGCACGACCAACCAGGGCTGGGGACAAACTGCAACCAAGGTACGTGCCCTTAGCAGGAACCAAACCCGGGTCTCTCTGGACCACAGGCTGACGCTCTAACCGCTGAGCCAAACCGGCCAGAGCATAAATACTATTTTTGTGTGTGTGTATTTTATGTGATAGAATGTTTTCCTTTAGCTTGGATATGTAAGGATATATAGGGGAGAAAATTATGGGAAGTTGATGGATTATAAGAAGAGAAAATTTGTTGAGGAATGATTTTCCATGTTGTTTCAGAGCATAGAAATCTTTCTTTTTTAATTTAAGAAATACGAATTAGAGTGCTGTCAGTAAATAGCAAGGTTAAACTTAGTAATTGAGGAAAATTTGATAAAGGAACTATTTATAGAAGGGTGGGTGGGATAAATAAAGAATGCAACAAGGGATATGCAATACCAAAGGATCAACAAGAATGGGTAAGGAAGTGCCCAGACAGAGGAACTGCATGGTCTTGGATATCTAACAAGCCCATGGCCTTTTCTAGTGGAAGCAATTAAATCACATTAACCTGGTAGAAGACAGCTGGAAAAACAAAAACCTTAGCCAGTATTACGCTCTTTTCATCCATCTATTTCTTATCCTTACTTCTCTTTGACAAAAACCAAAGAGAAACCAAAATGCAAAGGAGCTTGTGGACAAAATCAGTACAGAGAGGCCCTTTGTAGAACAGAGCTTCGTGGGAAAAGGTAGGATGTGGATCCAGAGGGCAGAAGAAGCTATCCAACACAACTTCCCATTGGCATATTATCAAATTAAATTCAATCTCTTTCCATTTTTATGCCTGAAATATTCATTTTCACATCTTCAAGACTAGTCTTGTAGCATTTTGGGTTTATGTACATTGGTGTTCTTGCTAAGTTTTCAGACTATTTCTTTTATTCTCATTTCGTCCTTACATTTCACAAAATTTTCATTGTCTTTCCTCTGACTAACATTACCTGTTGGTTTTGAGTACAATCATGGTTGCTGTTCTTAGATTTCACAGATGTTCTAGAAATTTGGAGGGCTATATTCCATGAAATGTATAATGCTTTCTCAAATCACATTTATTGAGAAATTTTATCAAGAAGATAAAGGTGGTTGGTTATAAAGAAACAGGTGAGTAAACTCCCCTTGTTATGCACAATAATGAACAATGATAGGTTCACAGCTTTCTCCTCTCCTGAACCCTATGATAGTGAGACAAAATTTGCTCCCTCTCTCCTCCTTGAGAGACTGTATTTAATTGAGAAGAGAAATGTTAGGTCAACTTACATCATATGATGATGAAATTGCAAGAGAGTAGAAAATAAGAAAATACTTGCATAGGGGCTGGATATGGAGGAAAAGCTGGAATAATTTTGAAGAGGCTATCTGAAATATCTGGAGTATAAAAGAACTAGGTAGAAGAACAAAGAGGATTACTCTGGTTGCTAATTGTATTCCTTTACACCATGACACTAATTTAAATCAGGATTGTATAAAGAACAACTTTTTAAAAAATTAGTCTTTTGAAAATTGTCAGTCAGGATTCTAGATCTTAGTTAAGCACATGGCCATACTTCAAATTCAAGTCATCTCTCTATATTAGAGTTTAGAGAGAATATTTATGATAATTGCCAAATTGTTGGAACAATTGTGGAAGAAGAGTGTTGGTAGAAAGGGATATTATGCCTGAATTGATGGTAATTAGAATAATTAAAGAAAATCAAGAAGACCACACTGATATTAATTACAAACATTTGAAGAAATTAAACATGTCAGAATTCACTAAATTAAGAAAGATATGATTCAGGAATTATCCAGTTTGGAGTCAGAGAATAGACACTGTTCTTTGAAGAGCCTGCCCGGTCTAACACCACAATATTTTATGGACTCAGTTACAATGACTGAGGTCTCTGATGAGACTGACTCACTGCCCAGAATGATTATATGGTAGGCTGGTCATTACTCATAATCGTATGTCACAACTACTAGTAAATATTTGAAAACAAGGGAATATTGTTCTGTCTTTGTGTATAGACTAAAAGAATTATTTTAGCATGCCTTCTGCCAAAAGACAGTATGAGGAGTAGATACTCAAAAACATCTAAGTCTACTTCATATGAAGGGCAATTTGCAGAAATTAGTAAGAATTGAACTGCTTCTCTAATTAGCCTTCAAATTTCATCTATACATGAATTCAACCGAGCTATGGCAGAAAAAGAGTTAAACTTATTAACTATCAGGGAACAGAATGAACTTCAACCCTGAGGTGATAGGGCGAATATGAGAAGACAGAAGTCACTGAAGTATCCCCCTGTTCCTTGAAAATGGACACTTGAACTGAAATCCCCTTGGATGGGTATAAGGAGGTTCACTAGTCTTAATTGTAGGATGCCCCTCAGCCAGGCCCATGGAAATTTGACCTACACATATACTACCAGTGAGACATAAGCAACATTACTGTGACTTGTGACATAAGTGGGATATTTAGTGGCTAAATATTCCCGTACAATCTCCCCTCCCTATAATGAAGGTGAAGCCTTAGAGAGGGAAGTATTAAATGCCAGAGTCTCATGCTTGTTTCCTGGGAAGCCTCCCATTTCCCAGCTGGACAAGTGTGGCTGGACATAAATTATTAACATGAACATGATCACAGATTTCTCTTCTCCTCGTACTAATCCTATTATACTGAAATCAGTTTTCTTTCTACCTCTTCTCTCCTAAAGAGGAAGTATTCTTTCTTAGTATAATTGATAATAAAAGAATTTTCCCAGAGAGGGTTGGAAGTAGAAGACACGTTGAGAGAATTGTGGAGGAAGTTGTGGTGGAGTAGCTGCAAGTTGAGAGATGGGTAGAATGAAAACAGATTTTAAATGAGCATTTCTGAGGATTGTATAATCTCATTTACAGTTTTGGAAAACATTTTTTATCTTTTTAGGTAATTTAACATTTTACTTTGATTCAGCCATTCAAAAATAGGTTGCGGGGATGTAGCTGGGGATAGTAGGAAAAGCAAAAGGTCAACCAAGTACTGGCTCCCAAGGATTTCAACTTGCAGGTGCTTTGTATATTGTGGTCTCTTCTGGTTTACAGATTGTCCATCCCCATCAGTATTCTGTGATGGAGCATATAGGTTCCAGGTTTATAATATTTAAAATAAGAATGAGAAGTACAGGCAAATTTTGTTTTTGGTGGCCTGGGTCTCATTTTTCTACACATTTCGTATATATTCTGGGGTGTCTCTTATCAAAAACTTTTAAATTTCTGCTCGTTGTATTCTGCTCCCTCTCTCTGATCTTAAAATATGCACACTGTGCTATTTGGGGGAAGTTTCTTAATTTTTTACACTTCAAAGTTTTTGATTTGTAAAATAAGGATTCTAATCTATGAACTCTAATTATTATGTTGCTAATGAAAATCAAATGAGATAATGAATGAGAAAGTATCCTGGAAATTGTCAAGTGCTGTAAAAATGTAATTAATTGGAAGCAGAATTGTTTATAGCCTGGCAGGAATCCCTGGCAGATTTTAGAGGAGGGGTAAGTTTCAAAAGTGCCATTCTCTGGGCCTATCCCCCTATAGACTCTAATCCAATTGATAAGGGGTCTTGGTATTCGAATATTTTAGTTCTACAGTGTTTCTACTGGTCAGCCAATGTTGACCAAATAAACCAGTGGCCTTTATTTCTGAGAGAGTTTATTCTTTCCCTATGATTTTTTAAAAAAAATTTCATATTCTAGGTCTCATCGTGAATTGTGAATTTAGAGACTTTGTCTTTTAAAGACATTTTGCTTTCAGGAAGATACTTGCTTGAGTATCTTAATAGAATTTTTGTACTTCTCATAGGGTTTGTTTTAATCTTCCAATTGGAACAATCATAGAAATCATAATAAGAAAATAAAAAGAGTAAATTACCGAGTTGGGTACACACTAGAAAGGACTAATGTGGGGCATTTTAAGCCTCTGAATCACTAAACACATACACACACACACACACCCCCCCCCAATAGAATCTGTGATAAAAGTTGTCTTTATGGCCCATAGCTTTTCGAATATTCTGGTGATACATTTTCCTCCAATAGTCTTCCTTACTATTGTGCCCATTCTCCCAAGCAAACATAGTCAGATTGTTCCCTTTAGTGTACAAAGATAAAACAATCCAGCATTGAAACAATTTGATTAGAATTTTATCATTGAACCATCAGCAGCTATATATTAAAAAGAGGTTAATTAACTTTAGCTTCTTTTTCTTCTGCCTGATGTATTTAATATAAACTACTTTAATATAATATTTGATAATTTTTACTTTAATACAATATTTGATAATTTTACATATAGACATTATATGTATATTATATGTATATACATATGTATATATTTAGAATTTGATGTTTAATTTTAATCTTGACAATTGACATCAAATTTCTAATTAATCTTTCTAAGTACCTGCATACTTTATTATTTAGCACATTTATATTCATATATTCTTTTAAAAACATATTTCCACCTTTTAAAGTGAATTTTAAAATGATTGATCATCTTCTTGTCTACTGGATGCTGAAGACAAGTCTGAACATTTCCAATGGAATGCAAAGCAGTCATTCTGATCATTGCCATCCATCACTCTATCTGCGATTGTTGTGCTGCTATTATTTAAAAATAATATCACAATGACTCTTCTGAAAAATAAAAATGAAACCATTAAGCATTATAGATCCTGTCTTATTTTGATAGAAAGTAGTAGAGAAAGAATTCATGCTGTATGTCAATGACATTGATTGTACATTGGAGAACTTTAGTTTTTAAGCATCCATGTGTGTCTGGACTTGAGCGAACCTGAAATATAAAATATTAATTAACACATCTGATAAACTAGAGCCACGTATCTGTATTATGAAGATGATTTGCCAGAGAGGTCTTTGAAAGATAGCTCTGGACTTCCGGTCAAGATGGCGGGTAGGTAAACGCGGTATAGCGTCCTCCCACAACCACATCAAAGTTACAACTACAGAACAACCATCATTCAAAAGCGCCTGAAATCAAGCTGAATGGAAGTCCTACAACTTCAAAATTAAAGCAGCAGCCACATCCAGACTGGTAGGAGGGGCGGCGGCTGCGGCAGCGGCGGTGGCACGACGGGCTGGTCCCACATGCAAGTGTGGCAGATAAAAATCAGGAGGCTCCAGAGGCTTGGAAGGTCCTCCCTGAGGACTGAGGGGTCCCCGTCCCACACCAGGTGCCCCGCTCAGGGTTCCAGTGCCAGGAAGAGAATCCCCATAACTTCTGGCTGGAAAAACCAGTGGAAACTGAGGCTCAGGGAAGCTGAAGCGGCTGGAACCCCAGGCAGCTCCTTAAAGGGCCCACGCACGGACTTATTGGACTCTCTCCCTCTAAGCTTGGAGGGGAGGCAGCTCGAGGGGCACCAGAGACATATAGGGAAGAACTGAGCTGCTTGGCACTGGAGCAAGGGCTGGAGAGGGAGCTTTCTCAAGGACAAACGTGCTGTAAGAGGCCTTTGTTCCTTTGGTGAGCCCTTCCCTGGGGTGGCAGACAGTCTCCATACCTGGGACTCCAGCAACCTGGCTCACACTGGTAGCCCCGCCCTGCTGACTCCCTGAGGCCCTGCCCCACCCAACTTTCAAGCCCACCCAAGCTGTTGCCACTTGCTTAACCGTAGGATTGGCCTGTCTTGGATCCTGCTTCAGGTTTTTCCTAAATTCTTTCAAACGAGCAGCATCTGGTCTCAGCGAGCCCCATACCTCTCATTAAGTAATACACAGAAACAAACACAGGGAGGCAGCCAAAATGAGGAGACAAAGAAACAGGACCCAAATGAAAGAACAGAACAAAACCCCAAGAAAAGAACTAAGCGAAATGGAGATAAGCAATCTAACAGATGCTGAGTTCAAAATACTGCTTATAAGGATGCTCAATGAACTTAGTGAGAACCTCAGTGAACTTGGGGAGGGCCTCAAGAGCATTAAAAAGGACCAGTTAGAAATTATGGATACACAGTTAGAATTGAAGGAGGCATTAACTGAAATAAGAATAATTTACACAGCTTCAATAATAGAATACGTAAATCCAAGAAGCAAACCATCGATTTGGAATATAAAGAAGCAAAAAATGCCCAATCAGAACAGCAAAAAGAAAAAAGAATCCAAAAAAATGAGGATAGTGTAAGGAGCCTCTAGGACAACTTGAAGCATGCCAACATTCGCATCTTGGGGGTGCCAGAAGGAGAAGAGAGAGAACAAGAAATCGAAAACCTGTTTGAAACAATAATGGCAGAAGACTTTTCTAACTTGGTGAAGGAAACAGACATACAAGTCCAGGAAGCACAGAAAGACCCAAACAAGATGAACCCCAAGAGGTCCACACCAAGACACATCATCATCAAAATGCAAAAGGTTCAAGACAAAGAGAGAATCTTAAAAGCAGCAAGAGAAAGGCAGCTAGTTACCTACAAGGGAGTTTCCATTAGGCTGTCAGCTGATTTCTCAAAAGAAACTTTGCAGGCCAGAAGGGAGTGGCAAGAAATATTCAGAGTGATGAAAACCAGAACCTACAACCAAAATTACTCTGTCCTGCAAAGCTGTCATTTAGAATCGATGGCCATATAAAAACTTTCCCAGACAAGAAAAAGTTAAAGGAGTTCATCACTACCAAACCGTTATTATATGAAATGATGAAGGGTCTTTTTGAAAAAAAAGATAAAAGGTATGAACAAACAAAATGGCAATGAATACATATGTATCAACAATGGAATATACAAACAAAATGAACAGGTAGAACAGAAACATTCTCATAGATACAGAGAACATTTTGTTGGTTGCCAATTGGGAGGGGGGTTGGGGGAATGGGTGAAAAAGTGAAGGGATTAAGAAGCACAAATTCATTGCTAGACTGACAAACCTCAAAGGGAAAGGGGTTGGGGGGGGTGAGAAGAAATAAACCAAAGAACTTATATGCATAACCAATGGACACAGACAATAGTGTGGGAAAAGGTGGGAGGGGGCAGGAGTAGGGAAGAGGGGGTCAATGGGGGAAAAATGTGGAACATCTGTAATACATTTTACATCCAACAATAAAGATTTGAAAAAAAAAAAAAAAGAAAGATAGCTCTGAAACTGTTAAGCCCATACATTGCTGCTGACATGGTAAATTGTAACTAGTGATTCATCATTTGTGGATAGTATCTTAAGAAATAAAGTTAAGAACCTTACAATTAGATACTAATTTGTTCATGTAGGCTTTAAAAAAAAAATGGCCTAAATATCTAACAATTGGACAACAGTAAGGTAAATTACATTACATTTACTAGATGAATAATGGTAAAGTTATAAAAATGAACATTTAAGAAATCTGAAAAATTGTATACTCTAAAATGGTTAGGATAGTAAATTTTGTGTTATGTATACTTTACCATAAGATAAATATCGTATAAAATACAGAGACAATATTTATTAGCATACAATATTAGATAAAAAACAAAATAGATTATAAATTCAGCATTCTTAAAACCACAGATAGAAAAAAAGAGAAAATATATATTCAAAATTCAAGATAGTATTATTTAAGATTATGGACAATTTTTCTTCTATTTAATATTCAATATTTTAAAACATTATTTTATATAAAAAAACAAGCTTTAAAACTGAAAATGTACTAACATAGATTGAATCTATGTACAGTGTTTAGGGAGCCATTTCAAATTCTTCTCATCATTAACCCTATCATCCAAACAGATTGTAAAGGAACTCAATAATTTACTTTTATTTTTGTACTGCATGTTCCATATAAGACGTTACTGCACATAGACATTTTTAGATACAAACAGGGAAAAAACAAGATATATTAAAATTTGTGTGGGTGAGAGACGAGGTAGTTATTCACTATCTCATTTGAAAAACGAGACAAAAATAATTAGAAAAAGATGCTGCTTATAAAACTGATGAAAGCATAGGGCCTATTTTTATTTCCTGTGGTGCAGTCATGCCTCATCTTTCTAACAGTGCTGAGTTCTGAGGAGTTCTTAATAAAACCGAAACTTATTATTTAAGCTCTAAAACTAAATAGCAAATAAACACTAACAAATACTTTGATGGGAACCTTTCTGAAATGTATTACACACTTCCTTGCCTTCCTAAATGGTTTCCACTGAATTTAATCTGACCTTTTTGGTTTGACTTACATTAATGGCTCTACACTGCCAAACATGTATAATTCTTCTGTTTTCGTAGTTGCTGTATCTCTTCCCTTGCTCTCAAATGTCACTTCTCTCACAGACAACATAAGTCTGCCTCAGTGAAACCACCTCTCACTTACATTTGAGTTTCCTATATCCAATTTTCTCTGATCAGGTAACCTCTATCATAAGCTTTTTCTGAGCTTTGCATGTCATGGGGTTAATAATGTAGATCATTTGGCATCCGGAGGAGTAAAGGGCTTGAGTTTTTGGAAAGTTCTTTTGCCAGCCCAGAGGCTATGTCTTCATTCTGAATGTACAACTAGGTTCTGGGATGGTCAGGCTTCTGGAAGTCTGGCTCCCAGATAAATGTAGAATCACAGAATGATGGTGATACCAAAACAGTAGAAAAAGAGGGACTAATGGTGATAAGCAAATTATATTTTGTCAAAGATGTCTTAATGGGTTAAATGGAAGAAATAAACTAAAAAGGAAGCCAAGACGAAGGAAATGTCTGAGTGGGCAGAAGTTGGCATATGGAGGAATGAAATGTAGAGGATAAAGGGAAGAAGAGCCTTTTATTAAACTTTCCAATATTCAGTATGTGTGAGGCTTTGCTTGCAGCAGCTGAGTGTGGGTTCTTCTAAATGTCCAGCTCTCCATATGAAAGGAAAGAGTTAGGAGACTACAAGGGTTCCCCCCAAAATGGGAGCAAGTTATAGTCTTTTAAAAACCAGACACTTCTAATTGTTCTATTCTGAAGCCTGTATCAGAGATACGTTAGAAGACCTGTCCAAAGTTATAAAATTTAACAATCCCACCCACGCTGGCCAGAAGAAAATAGTTATGATTCTGACTGGGAACATTTTGTATTCATGGATTGCAAGTCTTTGTTTTTGAAGTTCTAGAAGAAAAGGAGGGAGGGACTGGGGTATAAAAAATATTTGAGGAAATAGTGTCTGAATAGTATGCGAATTTAGTGAAAAAATACGTCTACATCTCAAAACTCAAAGAATCTCAAGCAGAATAAACATAACCACATCTAAGCATATTATAGTGTAACTGCTGCCAATGAAAAGTTAAAAAGAGTCTTAAAAGCAACTAGAATAATGATAACATTTTTCACTGACTTTTTATCAGAAAGTATAAACCATAAGGCAATTGGAATGGCATCTTTAAAACTGTAAGGCAACAAAAGAAATACTATCATTCTAGAAATTTATAGCCAGTGAAATACCCTTCAAAAATGTAGGTCAAATTTCCAGATTAACCAAGTTGACAGATTAACCAAGGTATTTTCAACAGATCTGCACTGAAGAAATATTAGAGTTCTTAAGGAAAATGGTATCAGCTAGAAACCCTGGTCTGCATGAAGAAATAAAGAACTAGAAATACTAAATATGTGAGCAAAAATAAAAATACATATTTTAAAATTTTCAAATACTTTAAAAGATAATGGACTGTTCAAAGAAAAATAATGACAAAATATTATTTTGGTACATTTTAAAGTTTGTAGAAACAAAATTCATGACAATATCACAAGGAAGGAAATAGCATAAATGCAGGTATTAGGTAGTTCTTATATTATACAGATATTGGCATTATACCAATTCAAAGTATCTTAGGGATGCATATTTTAACCCTAATAAAATTACTATAAGATAAAATTAAAAGACAATATAAGATAATAAATAATAAATAACCGTGTTCAAAATATATTAATTTTCAGAACTAAAGAAACAGATAAATCTATAAATGTAAAGATTTCAAAGCCTTCTTTTAATTATTGATAGATTAAGTAAACAAAAAAGTAAAGAAAGGCTAATGAAGACTTGAAATCTTTATCAATCAGCTTGGCTTTACTGACATTCATAGAACACTAAACCCATATACAGTAGGATACACATTCTTTGTAAGTATACTCTAAACATTCATTAAGATTTGGCCTGGCCAGTGTGGCTCAGTGCTTGAGCATCAACCCATGCACTAAGAGGTGTCGTCGGTTTGATTCCTGGTCAGGGCACATGCCCAGTTTGTGGGCCAAATCCCCAGTGGGAGGCATGCAGGAGTTGGCCAATTGATGTTTTCTCTCATTCATGTTTCTAGCTCTCTCCCTCTCTCTCTAAAAAGCAATAAAGAAAAATAAAATTTAAAAAACAAGTAAATAAACATTCATTAATATTTGTTTAAATTCAAAGGAATAAAAATTGGACTTTATAAAAATTTAAAACTTTCAGAAAATGAATAAACAAGATACATAATAGGAGAAAATATTTCCATTATTTATATCTAAGAACCTGTATCTAGATTATATGAAATACTACTAAAATTCAGTAATAAGAAAAACAACCCCCAAACAAGCCAAAGCTTGAATAAGCACTTTCTAGAGGATGATATACATATGGCCAATAAGCACATGGAAAATGCTCACCATCATTTATTATCAGGGATATGCAATGGGTGTAGGATATAGAGTGGTATAAAATTGCAAAGACTAACAATACTGAGCATTTTTGAATATTCAGAGCCATTGTAACTCGTACATTGCTAGCAAGAATGTACAATGGTAGACCCTGTTAGGAAATTTCTTATAAATTTAGCCTTCTGCCCTGACTCTGAGCCAGCACTCCCACTTCTCATTATTTATCCCACAGAAATAAAAATATATGTCCACAAAAACACTTTAATAAGAGTGTTCATAGCCGTCTCATTCATAAAATCCCCAAACTGGAAACAATCCAAATACCCACCAGCAGGACAATGAAGAAACATGAGCTGCCTCTCAGCAATACAGTGGAACAAACTAATTATCCTAATGGGGCTGCACAGGTCAGAGTGAGGGATAGGTGGCATGGTGGGGACTGACGCGGTAGTTTTTCAGAATAAAAACTCTGGTGTGACATAAATATTCTATATAGGTATGTGGGTTACCTGTGTGTTTATGTCTGTCAAAATTAATTGAACGGTTCTCTAAAAATCTTACGTATCTTCACAACTATAAAAAGAGAAATCCTTCTTGGGACAGGGTAGGTTATATGTAAATGTAAATTTCTCTTTTTCTTCTTAAATATAGTGTTCTTTCTCTCACTTTTAAGGTTACACCAGAGACAGAATGAAACATTCAACTCTTGGTTAGGAAAAATAGTTGTATTTAGCGAGTCAGAGAACACCTTAGAAATTCAGTGTTAGTGTTGTGCCCCTTTTGAGAACCTATGGTTATATGCTGCAGAGGTGGGAGTTCGGGTGTATACAATATACTTGATGTTCCAAAAATGCCTGGTTATTGAAGAGATGTTTATGTTTATCTCCCAGCACCTGCAGAGGCTTCGTTATGCACTCCAGTTGTGGTTTTAGTTCTCTTTGGGTGAGAAAAGTAAAGGGATTTAGAAGTACAAATTGGCTCTTAGACTGACACACCTCAAAGGGAAAGGGGGAGGGAAGCAGAAAGAGATAAACCAAAGAATTGATATGCATATATGTATAACCAATGGGCACAGACACTAGTGTAGGGAAAGGCAGGAGGGGAACAGGAGCTGGGAGGAGGGAGTCAAAGGAGGGACATGTGTAATATATTCAACAATAAAGATAAGTTTAAAAAAATTAAAAGAATAGTTTCCTTTGGGTAATTGTAGTCATTTTTATGTGTTTCTATATTTTAATTCACCTAATAATTCAATAACTCACTAATTCATGCACTTATTTATTCATTCATCTTGTCATTTATTCAGTTATTCAGTTACTCATTAGGCACTAATTCACTCAGCCACCCATTTATTTGTTCTTTCATTCATCCACTGATTTAGAATTGGTCACAAACTCAATACACAAACACTTGAGTGCCTCAGCTCTGACTTCTGGAGACGCAGAAGTGAGCATGACGGAGAAGGTCGTTGTCTGCCTAAGCCACTATTGGTTTTTGGCAGTGTTTCCCATAGTGGGTGCCGAGGAATATTACCTCTTTGTCTTATTAATAGGAATTATAGCAAACTGGCTTATGGGCCAGTTTTGAAGTTATGAAGACATTCCCTTTAATATCATTTGCATGGAATGGTAATCTCTCTGCATCTCTGACACATATAAGGACACTGGACATTTTCAATTTAAATGTGCTGAAGTGAGAGGCTGACTGAGGAAAATAAATAAATAATATGTAATTATCACTTTCCTCCCACCTTATGCCAAATAAAGTTTGTTTTAATATCTTCAGCTGAAAGATGCAGAAAATTACTATAATTAACTTTGGTTCAGTTCTTAGTCCCTTTTCTATTTCTGAGTAATTCTAATTCCCATAAAAAGGCTCAGTTATATATCTTTTCATCCATTCAACTAAGTTCATCAACCTCCCACCTTATCACATTGAGCTGAATTTGGGGTTGTTATGCTTCGTTTTAGTTGCTGCTTATTTATCTGTACAAATGTGCTCGGCCTTAATATAGCTCATGTTACAGTCAATGGCTGCAGTTTATTTTTGCATGAGAACAGGATGTAAGAACTGCATGTTCTCGACACCAATACCAGTTTGATCCTTCTCACTTGCTGAATCTCAGAATTGTTCAAGAAGTTTTAATCCTAGGGTACAATATACATTTTACAGTAATACTTATTTAATGTAAAAATGATTTGTCAGACTTCATAAAAAATCAACAGTGTCCAAACGGCACCAATTTTATACATTCTTGAATTTTTACAGCTCCAAGTTTTCACAACCAGTTTCTCCCCAGTAAGTTGCTAGAGATGTGGGCCAGAAGTGCTACAGTGTGACAGTAAAGTTCTCAAGGAGTCTTTCCGTTTACCTTGCCTTCTTTTTAATGCAATTGTTAAATCCTTTTTAGTGTAACTATATTATGATCACATTGCCTTTTTTCAGATGGTACAAAAGGGTATGAGAAAGTGAAAGTATTTCACCTTTGTTTTTTGTTGTTGTTGTTAAACAGTGTTGTTTCTTAAGTACCTTTTCTAGAAATTTTATATGTAGATTACATTGTAGCCAGAGTTCCCCAGAAAGGCAGAAAGGAAGAAAGAATTTATCTAACAGCCTCTATCTTGGATGAAAATTTTACCCCCCAAACTGTAACCCCCAAATTTCCAGGTTGAGTGTGGTGGATGTTGGGCAGTACCTCTGGGAAGCCTCAGTGCAGGATGTGAGAGATACTTGGTGTGGAGGCAGGTAAAATACTGTCAAATTAAGCCTCAGCCTTTTTCGTGGAGGTTTCCCCTCTGCACCAGCCGTCACTGGAAGAAGAGGCCGTTCAGCCTGAGTCTGAACAGGTGCTTAATGTGTTTCGTAGGTATTGGTGTGTGTGCACATGCGTGTGAGTGTGATCCTAATTTTATATACTAAAAATGATCAATTTGTAATGCATGGCTTATGGCATTATATTTCATAATTTTGACAGATTGCATATTTTTTACTTCACAAAAACCCCTAACCATTACCTACATGATTGCCATAAAAATTATAGCCCAGCTTGAGAAAGTTACTCATGGCCAAATAATTTCAAAAGCAAAATGATAAAAAAAAAATCTTAAATATGTGTTATAGCAACTGTTTTATTTATGTAGAGAGAGGTATTTTAATGAAATTGTTTTCCTTTGAGCGGTACCTCTACCTGTCAGAACCTTAGGTTTAATGAAGCTCTTAAAATGGCCTTGTGTTCACAGAGTGGTTTTTGAACCCTAAAATTGATACATATTTTCTCTGGGTTTTATCTTTGTTTGAAGATTCTCCTTTTAGAAGACTCAGATACGATCTTAGAAGAAGCAAGCTATTGTCTAGAAGTTAAGGGTATAGCTAACATGCATGCATCCACACATATGTACATGTAATACTTAGAACATATCTTAGGAAAACTGGCAGAAAGATCTGGTATACTCAAAATATCAATGAAAAAAGAAATGAGAAAAGTAGATCTGATGACCCCCAAGGAAACCTACATGACTAGTGGAGATCATTTTTGCTGTACTGAACTGAAAGATGCAATGGGAAGGAAACAGGGATGTCTGTAGTCTCAATTTAGGAAAGCCATGATATTGATCGGTGTAGGTCGTCGTGTCAAAAACACAGAGAACATTGTTCATCTAAAGAGAATTTCTTTATTGGACTGGGAATAGAAGTTTTGCTCCCAATGAGGGGTTTACAGGCAGTGCAGCAGGATTCACTAAATGAACCAGCTGAGGTAGTTCAACAGCTTTCCTGAACTCTCTGTGAAATTGACGAAAGCTAAGTAAAGTTAAGGACGTTTACTTATTGATTTATTTTACCCCAGCAATACCCCTTTAGAGTTAAAATTATGGATAATTGTTTGTAAATCAATGGAATCTGAACTAAAGTGGAAATCTTATAAACAAGCTAAAACTTGAGGTGGGTTTTCAGGTTTTTTTGGCCTTCAAAATATGAATCCTTTATGCTCTAGCACTTTGAATTACAGATGAAATTTCTTGTCATAAAATAACAATGTAATAGTCCATCTGAAATAGTTTGATTACATGTTTTTCTAAAGTTTCCTTTTTTTCTTTAAATACAGTGTTCATTTCTCATTTTCCCCTATACACGAGGACTGTTATCTGAGTGATTAAGCTTCCTCTGTGCTTGGCAAATATATGAAATATGTGGATAGAAATAGGAATTTGTGATTGATGTAAGGTAGGTTTGTGTGAGATATCATAATTTGCAAACAACCCAAGAAATAGAATTTCTGTAGGTTCACAATGCATTACAGCCAGTGGGCAAGCAAAGAAGCAGTAACTCCACCATCTCCACCAACACTCTCTGCAGTCACTCTTATCAAGTCGCCTCCTTTACTAAACTTTTAAAAAAAATTACTTTGAGAAAAGTAAGTTCCTTTATACTTTAGTAATGACTGTAATAAATGGTATTGGTCTCAAATCATTATAATTTGAAACAGAAAAAGAGCAAGGAAAAAATATGTACAGACTACAGGATTCAGAGTCTGTTTTATTCAGGTTAAGAATTGAACATTCTCTCACTACTGTCTTATTTTTTAGTAAGTTCTATGAATGTCAGTATTGTTTTTCAGTTTTAGGGATATCAGTAAGCTTTAAAAATATTTATTTGAGCCCTGGCCGGTGTGGCTCAGTTAGTTGATCATTGTCCAGGGCACTGAAGGTCACTGGTTTTATTTCTGGTCAGAGCACATGTCCAGGTGGTGGGTTCGATCCCTGGGTGGGGTGCTTTTGGGAAGTAACCGATCGATGTTTCTCTCTTACAATGATGTTTCTCTCTTTCTCTCTCCCTCTTCCTTCCACTCTCTCTAAAATCAATAAAAATATATCTTTAAAAAACATGCACAAATATTTATTTGACACTGATTATAATGAAGACATATTAAGATAATCACCAATGAGTGCAATCTAATTACTTACTAGCTTGAATTAAAATAAAAATTCCCAATACTGGAATGACTGCTGCTGAAATGTAAACTGATCCAACTTTTCAGGAAGCAATTTGTTACCATTAGTCAGAAGACCTCGAAATGCCCACGTTCTTTGACTCAGTAATTGTACTTTTAGAATTTTAACCTAAGGAAAAAAAATTATAGTAGTCTCAATAATGCACAATGTAGAAAAACATTTATATAATAACATTAATAATAGGTGACCATTATAAAGCACTTGTTATACAATAGAAACTGTGATAAATGTTTTAAATTATTAACCCATATAATCATTTTCAGAATGATTCTGTAAGAAATTTGCTATTATCGCCTTTACTTACTTATAAGAAAAAAGTGAGGTTAATTAACTAATAATTATAGAGCTAATAAGTGATGAAACTAGGATTGAAACTTAGGTTATGTTGAAGTTAGGGTCCATAGTTTTATTCCCATTTTGACATTTTTAAGTCTATAGAAAAGTTGAGAGCTGAGTACAATGAACCATTCACCTATTCAATCAGATTTACCAATTGTTAAATTTTTGCTTAATTTGTCCTTTTTCTTTTTCTATAGATATATTCCAAAATATTTCAGCACATATCACAAAGAATGAAACATTCTTCTGCTTAAGCACATGTAATTATTGCAGGTAGGACATTTAACATTAATTCAAAAGTGTCATCTAACACACTCTCTATATTTAATCTTACTTTCTCAAAGTAAGACCAAAGACAGAAAAACTTTTAGTGCTAAGATTTATACTTTCAACATCTCTGCTATACTGACTTCTTTTTTTAAATCAACATTGTGCTTTGTACAATAGCAAAAAAATAAAAAGGGAGAGGGTGATTATCTAATAATATAAAAAAGGTTAAAAATTACAGTATAGCCATATAATGAATTATTATACCTAAAAAAGAAATTTCTGAAGGAATTTAATGACATGGGGCAATTCTTATAATGTTAGGTGAAAAGGTTGGATACAAAATTATAGTTTAAATCATTTGTTCTTTTCATAATCCTGGGTTTAATGTTTACAGATGCAGTGCACTGGGTGCTAGCTATTTAGAGGAATTAGATATGCTCCCTCTAATTTAGAATTCTTAGTAGAGAAGGGTGGGAAAACCTTTAAATAGATGCTGAAAGTAAGATGGAATAAATAAGTGAGGACATACGGATACCTTGGGAGAGGAAGCTAGTCTGGTCAGGGAGAAGAAGACTGAGAAGCTCCCCAGGGAAGTGTGATGTCTATTATTTAAAAAGTGTGGAAATGATATGCAAAAATAAGCTTAATATCTAATGTGTCAGAGACACATTAGATATTAGGTGGTGAATTTATTTTTAGGTGGTGAATTTATGGGTTCTTCTTATTCTGTATGATTTATTTGTTTTCCAAGTTTTTGACAACAGACATACACATTCCTTCATAAACTGAATAAATAATTTGTTGAATATTAAAAATTAATTATTATTCAGGATTTACCAATGCCCTTGTTGGGTTGGCTTGTTGCAGAACACGGATAAAACTCTCCTTGATCTTAAAAAAATTATAGATACTTTTAATAATGAAAATAGTAGCTATTAAATTTCAACACCTTCTCTCATTGTTTAATAATAGCATTTAGTTAAAGATGTTGTGTTGATAGCACCTCTCTGATTATATGTTCATTTTTATTAAGCTTGGTAGATAGCTGGTAATACAGAAATACATAAATCCACTAAATAATGAGGCTTAAATTAGATGCTTTCTAATCTTGTATGGCTATTCCTCCTATAACCATAGCCATAGTACATATACCAGCAATTAACTGAGTAGTCCAATTAGGTCTAAAGTCATTCATCACTTATATTTAACAAATATTGTGACGGTAAATGCTCTATTTTTTTTTAAAAAATCCTCACCCAAGGATATTTTTCCATTGATTTTTTTTTTCCAGATAAAGCAGGAGGGAGGAAGGGAGAGAGAGAGAGAGAGAAACATTGATGTGAGAGAGACACATCAATTGGTTGCCTCCCACAATACCCTGACCAAGGTTGGGGATCAAACCATAACTGAGGTACTTGTCCTTGACCAGAATTGAACCCACAACTCTGGTCTGTGGGCTGATGCTCTAACTGATGAGCCAAACTGGCCAGGGCCAAATACTCTGTATTTATTTATTTTTTCAAGATTTTATTAAATTTTTTTTCTTTATTGATTTTAGAAAGAGAGTAAGGGAGAGGGAGAGAGAGATAGAAACATTGATGAGAGAGAACATCGACTGGCTACCTCCTGCATGCCTCCCACTGGGGATTGGGCCCGCAACCTGGGCATGTGCCCTACCAGGAATCAAACTAGTGACCTCTTGGTGCATGGATCGATGCTCAACCACTGAGCCACACAGGCCAGACGTGTATTTTTAGGAAACTTTCATAGAATTATGAAATGTTGGATTATAAAGTGCATTGATTTTTCACTTGCCTTCAATATTGGTTCTTTATTTTTATTTAGGTTTTTTTCTCTTTGGTCTTTCCCTTGGCATATATGTAATGTTGTTTTGCACAGCTGTTAAATACATAGCACAAATGCCTCATGTTTAAAATATTTATACTCTTTGATATGGGATGTAGATGGGCAAAGAATGGAGTAACCTAGGATATTTGTGAAGTCAAAAGTGCCAAAGACAAAATTAGGACCTCGAGCAACAAAGCCAGGGTCAACAGGAAGATGAGACATCTATATTTCTGTCAACTTAGAAGCCAATAAATCAGCTGGTGGGGGGAAGAAAAGAAAGAAAATGGGAAACTATAATTGATCTCCTGTCCTTTCACTTTACCACCTACGGTGAGCCTGACTCCTACCCATATCATTAATGTGTTTATTTGATAAAGTCAAATGGCTTCTTTAAAGATAATTTAATTCCTCTTAATTAAGGAAACCTATTTTCATAGCTAGCACGTGGATACATGTGGTGTTCACAGCTCCCGGTATATTGAACAACACTCATTAGGAAACTCTTTAAAAACTCATTTAGTGCAGACCGTATCTTGTGCCTAGCAAATGCAGACCTACAATTCAGACTCAACATAATTGCAACATCATTCAAAAACACAGAGGCAAATATTATAAACATCCAAGAAACTTAAGCTTATGTGTGGAAGATCACTGGAAACAATGACTGGAATATATCTTTTCAACAACGCTCATCATTTTCATTTTTCTTGCTTTTATTAGGAATGTATGCCCTGGCAAGAACCTAGTGTTATCTAGAAGCCAAACAATCAGTGTTTCACTGCTTCTGCCCTTGCAAATGGCTGCAGATGTAAACATTGATGTTATTGATGAACACAAAAGTCTAAAGTTCAGAGATCTAATTTAAATTCAATGATGTGGTCTCTTGGTTGAGCCATTGTCTCCCCCAGACAGGTTCAAGTGCAAGGGGAGTGATTTGATCTCATTACCTTGCTGCTGCTGGCTGCTGGGCGTTATCGCAGCCGGTGAGGGTTTTCAGCACAGAGCTGTGCAACTGGAGACCCTGGACACAGGGGGCCCGCCCAACCTCCAGGTGGTCAGTTCTGGTAATTAATGCCTTGGGAAAAGCTCACTAGGTAACAGTATAATAGCCTGGTAAGCCTGCCAACGAAGCAGCCCTTTCCAAAACAATTATTATTATCTTTTTTTACCTTTTACCTGTCAGTCATATAGCACAGTACACAAGAGATTTGTTTTCTAACAGAGGAGCCAATTAGAAGGCAAGCATTCAGTGTAGGTTTTCCTATTGATCTTGCTGACAAAACCCAGGTATTCTTTATCCAGAATGTTCAATTTTATTCATCATTTACCACTGTCTGGATTCCCTGGGAATGACTTATCTCCTTTAAGTGCCTCTTTGGCCATATACACAGTCTACTGGGGGTAATCACTGATATGCTGTGAAAAGGAGTATTTGCTTAGCACTTGACAGATTAGAACAGCTTCTTTAGTTGCAAAGAGTTAATTGTGTCAGGAACAGTTTCCAAATAAGAAAACTGTAATAACTGTTATTTCTGAATACCAACTTGGAATTAAGCTGATAAAAAGTCGTATGAGACAGGCATAAGGAGGATTAGGCATTTGTGAAGGGCTGTAAGCTAGGCCTTTCGGAATGAACCATCCTGTGAGAATGGCTACCATTTACTGAGAGCTTGTGTCAGACTCCTAGCAAATATTATCTTACATAATCTGTATTGTGAACCAATGAAATAAGTGCTATTATTCTTTATTTTTCAGAGAAGAAAATGGATCCTTAAAGAGGTTACTTGATTTGCACAAATTCACAAAACAAGGGATGGACTGGGACTAGAACTTGAGTCTTCTCACCATGATTTGTTTCTTCCTCTACACTAGTTATCCTTCACTTTGTGTGCGTGGGAATTACGTGGAGGGCTTGTTAAGACATATTTCTGAACTTCACTCCAGAGCTGCTTCAGTAGGTCTTGGCTGGGCCCTAAGAAGTTGCATTACTAAGTTGTCACACCTGGGTGATGCTGATGGCGCTCATAGAGGGTCAAGGTTAGGGCTAGCCTTGCACCCTTTATATTAGATATGCTTTCTGCTGCCAACTAGGTCAACCATGCTGCCTCTCCTAAGAAGTAAATGGAATTTAGGGAAACAGGCTAATGGATGTCAAAGTTTGAATAACATTAAACTGTAAAAAGCTTTAGTTATAGTTAATATTAATTAATAACTTAAGGTGAGGCTATTTTATTTTTGACATTGCTAACAATGAAGTGTTTTGGCTTAAGGAATAGTAGTCCAAGTATACGAGTATTGAACTACACTTGCATGTACCAAGTGTCAAAGTAGAAGCTGATATGGGAGCTACAATGATCAATTAGAAATGATACTTACCTTTCAAGAACTTAAGTCTCAAGAAGAGATATGCTTACAAATAATAGGCAGAACATAGAAATAGAACAGTGGTAAAAACCAGTGTAGGACCAACATAAACACCAAGCTGGGAGATATTAATTCTAACAGGATATTAGTTTCACTTTGGGGAAAATAACTCTGAATACTAGGTTTACAGTCGTCCCTCGTTTATTGTGGTTCCAGACTCTAGCGGCTGCACCTGGCGTTGAAGGATCCCTGGGGTGCTCGAATACATAGGCCTGCAGTCCATACGTACAGTGATTTTAATTTTAATTGTAATATAGGGATGTATAACTGACTCAGACAACCAAGCGCGCGCTGTATCATTTTCACTGTCTCGATCAACTTTTTAATGAATATATTAGAAAAAACCATGCTAAAGTGAAGCCACGAAAGTCAAAGTGCGAAATGGAGAGGGACTTACTGTATTCTTAATTTCAGATGTGTTTCACGGCATACTCCTGTTATATTTTTCTGGCTTTAATCATACTGTAGGTAAATAAAAATCTTTTTATGGGTTTCTTGTGGAAGGCAGGCCATCTTCTGACTGCTGTGGTCCAGCAGTAGAAGCAGTGTCTAGAAAGCAGTCATGTGGGTTTGGCCACTGAGGCTCGTGTAGGCAGTGGTTCTCAACCCGTGGGTGGCGACCCCTTCGGAGGCCAAATGACCTTTTCACAGGGGTCGCCTAATACAAAACAGTAGCAAAATTACGGTTATGAAGTAGCAACAAAAATAATTTTATGGTTGGGGGTCACCACAACATGGAGAACTGTGTTAAAGGGTCGCGGCAGTAGGAAGGTTGAGAACCGCTGCTAGAGGGTCTTTCCAGGGCTGTGAGCCAAGAGGAGGGGAGGGACCAGAGCTCCACAAGCCACAATGTTGCCAAGGTTCTGTTGCTGGACAGAGCTCTGGCCAAGGGTCTGGTCCAGTCTCAATGCTTCTGAGGAGTTCTCTAGATGGGCAAAGGAGTTTTGTTCCAGGCAATAAATTATTCTCAGGATTGGATAGAGTATGAAATAACTTCTGGAATTTGCTAGGGGTATACTAAAACATATCACATTTAAATTCTCCCCCCCAAAATTATAGAAAGCAGACATTTTCCTATTCCACACAAATAATTAGCAAATCCTTTTTTTTTTTTTAGCTCTCTCTTCCACCACCCACGTCTTCCATGCAAATTGTTTTGAAAGATTCGTGAAAGTCCTGGTGGGAAGACTCTCCTAGAGAGCTTTTTAAGAGTGGAGAATGGGGACCTCACTGCCACCCAGGGCTGCACAGACAGTCCTTTGGGGCCAGACACCCGAATCCACAGCCTTTGTACTAAATGTTCTCTCCATGCTCTCCCCCACCAGGGTACAATGACATTCTTGCAATTATTCCTCAATAGATCCCTTTCCCCTAATATTTTCTACACTTTATGAATTATTCTTATTTTAAAGGAAAGACTCTCAGTTTTTCTTTAAATGCCAAGGTCTTCAGTAACATTGAAAACATATGCATTTTAATTCGGTATGTTTGAACTTTAAGAAATTACGGTCCACAATATTCTTAATGTAAATGTAGGTTTTCTCAGATATCCTGAATTATGTGTGTCTTGTACTTACTCTGCTGTCCATGTAAATACATGAAGTCAGAGCATGTTCTTGTTAGTTTGTTTTACAATTTTGAAACAAATAACTAATGTTATTAGTCCCCTTACAGTGCACCAGGTTCTATATAATTTTTTTCAAAGTTCACCCTCATTAAATCTCTATGCTGTACACCGAAAACCAATACAAAATAATACTGAATGTAAACTATAATTTAAAATTTCTAAAATAAACTTAAAAAAAAAACACAGAACAAATTAAAAAAGAAAAAACAACCTCTATGTTACAAGTGTCATCATTTCCATTTTCTAGATAGGGAAATTCAGGCTTATAAACGATACATAATTTTCACAAGACCATACTGACAGTCAGGGCTGGCTATAGGATTTATGCGGCCAAGTACAAAATGAAAATATAGGACCCTACTTCAAAAAGTAGATAAAAAAGCTTTCCCTTTTCTTCTGCAGTCTCTGTCTCAAGCTGTGATAGTGATTTTTTTTTTTTTTGCTGTTGAATATTGCCCTCACTTGGATGTGAGGATACTCAAATGATATGTGCCCAGAGCCTCACTTTGCAACTTGTTGCACTGGGCATGTCAGCCCAACCTGACCTTCCCCTTCCAGGCCCCACCAGATAGGTGGTGCTTGGGGTCCCAGGTGAAGGCAGATGAGAACTAATCCCAGGAAAGCAGGACTTTGTGGGAGATAGAATGACACCTGATTGCAGGCTGTGAGCCCCTGACACACGGGCAGTGCCTCATCAGACTTTGCTTAAGAAAACACAAATTAATCCAGATATAAATTTATGAAGAATTTCAAGACAGCAACTGCAAAACATTAAAACCCAAACACGGGACCCTCTCTGAGCCCTGTCTTCAGATGGAGAGAATGCATGAAAAAGACTAAACTTCATGAAACTTCATAAAGTCACATACCCATGAAGTGGCATCATTAGGACTAAGGCAACATTTGGGATCCAACAGTTGTGTAGGATTAAAAAGCTTAATTCCTTCGCATCTTGGAAATTATGCTATTCAGTGGAAGAAATAAGAGATACAAATCCATTAGGGATCAAAATCACTCACAGAAGGCTTTTACTGAGATAAGAGAAATCCTCGTATAGGTCTGATGTTGGGGAAGAGACAAATCCCCATCTTTTAGGCAGTCATGCTATTGCAGGCTTTGACTCCTGGTTGTCCTTATGCTTTTGATCAAATGATTTGAGCTGCATAGTATTCTCTATATGAAAGCAAGAAATGTGAGTCATATTAATGCATCCTTATTAATGCTTGAAAAAATGTTTTCCTATTATGGTGACCTGGACATTTCCCTCCATAACCTTTTAATTAGTTTTGTCTGAAGCAATGCTTAATCTCGACCACGTGGCTGTTGGCCCAGACAGTGGTCATCTTGGGATGTGATGGTCAACCTCCTGGAGAAGTTAGGCTAAAGTCCTCTGTTTGGGGTGGAGGCTGACATCCAGCCCAGCCCACTGTGCTGTTAAAATCTAATGACAATTTTTCCTATTGAGTCTGTGTTCAAATTTCATCTGAGGAAAGCAAAGCAAATTCACCACCGGACCTGCATGTTTCCCATTACCCTTAATAAAACATATTCCACAGTGAGGAGTGACATTTTAAAAGAACAGACCTTTCAGCAGACTGTCTCTCTGCCATTGTGCATAGCTGAAGCCTGCCAGGTCACAAAGGGAGATGCTGGGGAAGTGGATTAATATGTAAACCAACCCAGGTGACTTGAAATGATTAATTCTGAGACCTACTTTGTGAAATTCATTTCATTAGGAGAGCAATTGTGCCTAGAAATGAATTTATATTCAGAAGGCTTCTTCCCTCCGTTTCTCTTTAGAAAATGATAGGCTTTGTTCTTCATGAAGTGTTTGTTTTTAACAATGTGACAAATTAATTCTGTGGAATAAATTGTGTAACTAAAGCATGATATGGAAAATAAACTGTATTTTCCAAGAACATAGAAAGTCCCAGTTCTCCTGTGGTGCCTAACTGAGAAATGCAATAGGTATAGTCTGTTGAGTGTTTTTGGAATTCTAAGGAACGTATTAAAATTCATATATGTAAGCCTTGCTTATTTTATTTTAACATGATAGACATTTAAGAACTCAAAATTATAAACAAATTACGGAAGCTAAAAGCACTGGGATTTAGTTAGTGCTATGTTCTGAGCACGAGGCTGTCTTCCACATCAGAGGGGAGCCAGGAGCTCAGAGTTTAGGAGATTTGAGCTGGCCTCCTGCAGACAGGGATCGGTGGTAGCCTGAAATTCTCCTGACATTCTCTATTGTGTATCACTCCAATCCATGTAGAGGATGACAAAACATTACTTAAAACTACCAACATTCAGGCCACCATTATAGATGGTGAAATAACAATGATAAGTGCATTTCAATCTCCCAGACCTTTAGATTCCACCTTATGGACTGTCAGGAAGAAATTTGGAGCTTCGTGGGTCATGCGTTTCTCTGCTGGTAGCGCCCTGACAGCAACTTCAGAGTGTGGTCAGAGGGGAAAAATTGACAAAATGACTAAGCTCCATGAACTCTGCATTTTCTTTTTAATATGAATAAAGATGTCTGTGATTAGTCAAGGAGCATAAATAGTGTACTTGATTATATGTCAGGCATGCAAGCTTTGTTGGTACAATGGCTCAACTTCATCATTTCTCTATCGTCGTGCCTGGCGTTATTAAGACAATAAATATTTCTACAGATATCAAATTAATCCGTTGACTAGAAAAAAAATTATCATCATGGCTTCGCTAAAGAAAGTATTCAAGACAGGGTGTGGAATTGGTGTCTGTCATTTATTCTGACTCTACAAAAAAGGGGAAGAACAGTTGGAGGAAGATAAGTCCTAAATGACAGCTCTTAAAAATGGTGGCAGATTCCCAGAAATGATATTAAGAGTCAAGCTGCATTTCTGAAAAAGCACTCAGAGCTTTTTGCTCTTTTATTCTGCCAAGGTGGAATCACTTCTAAATTTGCCTTAACCCATCCACTAACAAAATGAGGTTTATCTGTCCCGTTGCTCCACACGAAGAACACCCATAAGCCATGTCAGAGAAATATGCTATGGATGTAGCATGCTCCTTTCTTTGCCAACTTCTCTGGTTTGAATGCCACACAAGTCAACACTCTTCAGGACTGGAGGTAGGTGATTAACCAGAGTCCAATTAAACATAAAGCACTGAAAAACTCTAAGTGGTTTTCCAGATGTTAGGGAATTTGGACTGGAAGTTTAACTGAAACGTGGTGGTCTTCTCAAAAATTTTAATGCACCAATTACTTCATGGTGAGACCTCACTTGACATACCTACATTTCTTTTCCACACTACTTGTCCAGGCTTTCTCTTCCCTGGCCTAACACATGTACAAACACTTCCTTAGGCACTGCCCTTCCTCTTTCTTCTCTGGTTTTTAGCACACACAATCTGAGAGTGACTGAATTTTATGTAATTTTATGGTAATCTTGACCCTCTTCTTTGTAGTCATACTTTTATGTTATAAGTACGCATTTCTTCCATAATCCAAATAGCTTCTTTTTAAAATAATTTACAATGATAAGACAAATTGACGGATGCATAAAGTAAATGTTTCAAATAGTTTTCTTTGGCAGCTTTCTTTGCTTAGACCAGACCTGTCTACCACACAACGTTATCTCTTCAGAAACCTGTTGCTAAGTATTCTTTAAAGTCACATGTGTAACCAGATAGACATTCATTTATTTAAGCATTGTCAGTTTGTAATCCATATTACCTCAACCATTGTTGACCTAGTTGGCATCAGAAAGCATATCTAACCTAGAGGGTGCAAGCCTTAATTAATATGGATGCCAAGTGGAGACAACAGTAGTGGTGATGTCACTAAAGTTAGGAAGAAATAGCTTGTTCATATAGCTTTCTTTCTTTCTTTCTTTCTTTCTTTCTTTCTTTCTTTCTTTCTTTCTTTCTTTCATTCTTTTTCTTTCTTTCTCCTTCCTTCCTTCCTTCCTTCCTTCCTTCCTTCCTTCCTTCCTTCCTTCCTTCCTTCCTTCCTTCCATTTATTTTTGTTACAGATGTTTCTTCTTTTTTTCCCCATTGACACCCTCCTTCCCATCCCCCACACCCCATCCCCGGCTTTGTTGTCCATGTTGATTGATTATGCATACATGCATATAAGTTCTGTGGTTTATCTCTTCCCTTCCCCCACCCACCCCCTCTTCTGAGGGTTGTCAGTCTGTACCCTACTTCCACGTCTCTGGGTCTACCCTATTCCTCAGACTGTTATGTTCATTATATTCCACAAATAAGTGAGATCATGTGATATTTGTCTTTCTCTGCTTGACTTATTTCACTTAGAATAATACTCTCCAGGTCCCGCCATGTCATCTCAAAGGATAAGAGATTTTTCTTTCTTACAGCTGCATAGTACTCCATTGCGTATATATACCACATTTTTTTATCTATTTGTCTACTGATGGACACTTGGGCTGTTTTCAGATCTTAGCTATTGTAAATAGTGCTTCTATGAACATAGGGTTACATATATTCTTTCTGATTGGTGTTTCAGGCTTCTTAGGGTATATTCCTAGAAGTGGGATCACTGGGTCAAATGGCAATTCAATTTTTAATTTTTTGAGGTAACACCATAGTGTTTTCCACAGTGGCTGCACCAGTCTGCGTTCCCACCAGCAGTGTACTAGGGTCCCCTTTTTTCTACACCCTCGCCAACACTTGTTGTTTGATGATTTGTTGATGGCAGACATTCTGACAGGTGTGAGGTGATACCTCATTGTTGTTTTAATTTGCATCTCTCTGATGATTAGTGATGTTGAGTATTTCTTCATATGTCTCTTAGCCATTTGTATGTCCTGTTTGGAGAGGTGTCTATTTAGTTCCTCTGCCCATTTTTTAATTGGGTTCTTTGTCTTCCTTTTGTTGAGTTGTATGAGTACTCTATATATTTTGAAAATTAACTCCTTATCTGATGTATCATTGGTAATTATGCTCTCCCATACAGTGGGTTGCCTTTCCATTTTGATGGTTGTTTCTTTTGCTGTGCAGAAGCTTTTGAGTTTGATGTAGTCCCATGTGTTCGTTCTCTCCTTTGTTTCTGTTGCCTTAGGGGATGTGTCAGTGAAAATTCTGCTGCATGTGATGTCTGAAGTTTTGTTGCCTACATTTTCTTCTAGGATTTTTATGGATTCACAGGTCACATTTAAGTTTTTTATCCATTTTGAGTTTATTCTTGTGTATGGTATAAATTGATAGTCTAGTTTTATTTTTTTCCATGTAGCTGTCCAATTTTTCCAATACCATTTATTAAAGAGGCCGTCTTTACTCCATTGTATGCTCTTGCCTCCTTTGTCAAATATTAATTGAGCATAAAGTCTTGGGTCCATTTCTGGGTTCTCTGTTCTGGTCCACTGGTCTATATGTCTGTTGTTTGCCAGTACCAAGGCTGTTTTGATTACAGCAGCTTTGTAGTATAACCTGATATTCGGTATTGTGATCCCACCTACTTTGTCCTTCTTTTTCAAGATTGCTGTGGCTATTCGGAGTCTTTTTTTGGTTCCAAAAACTTTTGAAATATTTGTTGTAGTTCTGTGAAACATTCCGTTGGTATTTTGATGAGGATTGCATTGAATCTATAGATTGCTTTGGGTAATATGGACATTTTAATGGTGTTAATTCTTCCAATCCACTTTCTTTCTTCTTTTTTTTAACCTCACCCGAGGACATTTTTCCATTTTTTGTTCAGGTAGAGTGGGAGGGAGAGAGAGGAACAGAGAGAGAGAGAAACATTGACGTGAAAGGAACACATCGAGTGGCTGCCACCCGCACAACCGACCAGGGCCGGGGACAAACTGCAACCGAGGCACGCGCCCTTAGCGGGAACCGAACCCGGGTCTCTCAGGACCGCAGGCCGACACTCTAACCGCTGAACCAAACCGGCCAGGGCTCTTCCAATCCACTTTCTATGTCCCTGGTTACATTCTGAAGCAAGAAGAGAAAATAATCTCCGACTTAGATTTCCTAATACAAAGCAGAAAACAATAATATATCTCAGGATACAAAGTATTGCTCAAGTTCTGCTAAAAATAAACAGAAAAACAAAATTCTTAAATGATTTTGTGGATCTTGAAGAGTGATGGACTTTACCTTTTTAGGTAAAGTTCTCTGAAAGAAGTAGATAAGCACCATCTAAGGTTACTGTGTCTACAAATTAGAATGAGAGGGGGAATGTAGTACATACAAAACAACATTTAGAATTATTAGCTGCTGTATGTGACCATACTTATTAGAGCTACTTGAACTAAGTAACATGTATGTATTTTCTTTCTCATATTTAGCTGACTTATCTAGAAAACAGGTGACTATAAACTAAGTAATAAGGAAAACACTAATATTACATAAAATTTATTTTAAAGGGAACAAACATGAAGAATCAAACCCTAGACTTTTTTTTTTTAATCTTATGGTTTGAAAAAGAGTTTGACTCTTTCTTCTGAAATGCCAGAGTTCAAGAAAACACCACCCAGGTGGTAAATTCTCAAAGGAGTGGGGACCATTTTCTTATACCTGCTACAAAGGTCTCTTTAATCATGGACCATTTTGCCAGGGTAAGAGAATGTTAAATTGACTTACTGTGATGCCAGCAGCAAGTTGGCCTTTAAACTTGTGGTGAAACAATATTCCATGTCCCAATTAGCTGAAAGTTGGACTTTTTTTTAGGGAGAAGGAAGATATGTATGCATTAAGATAACAATGAGATGCTAAAAAGTAGTATGGTACTATGGCAAGTGTGTGGGAAACCTAATAAGGGCTGCTCCATGACCACAGCAGATTAGAAGCAACTATAATAGGAGCGGTAGTTACAATTCACTCCAGGTAAGACTGGCAGGAACTGGGCTTGTTCACATCTTTCCTGCTCCGGTAAATCAAACTGACCTGCTATGTTTTTGTCCAGTCACATTTATCACCCTTGTGTAAGCCCAGTTCATCACAAAGGGTTTCAAACAAGAGTTTAACCAGTTCCGTTTGTATTTTATAACAAAAGGTCTACTTTTCCATGCTAGTTTTATAATGTCAAGGATTAAATGTGACATTTCAAGATGCCTAAGGTCATGTTCTAATGTATATTGATGGGCAGAGTTTTTCAGTGGGGCCCATCCTAACGCCAAGATGCCTGGGGTAGCACTCACAATACAGGCCAATGTTCCCCTTGCTGCAGGGGAAGCACAGAGAAACGTTGAGCCAGGTACTTTCTGAGCTGAAATGTCCAAATATATTGGATTTTACAGTTCTCAGTCTTTCAAATCAAGAGCATTCTCTAGAGAAGAATTAGCTGACGCCTTCTCATCCAACACAATCCACACCAAATATCACATCGTTCGGCAGAGTGAAAGGAAACTTGATTGATTCTTTTTCATGGGGAGAGTGAAAACAGGTTAATAACTTAGCTAGAATTGTCTGTTAATCTTGACAAAGGTAATGCTGCAGCAGAACTTTTCCTCTTAAAAATATGATTAAGTCAGAGAAATCTGGAGCAAAGATAGTACAAATATTATAGGTATATGAAATATACTATATTTTTATAAAGAGAGGATGCTATGAATAAATATATGCTAATTTTGTATAATACTTAGCTCACATTTTTCTATTCCTTCATTATGGATAAGGTGCTCACCCATAATCAATCTCTGTATATACCTATTACAGAATATTTTAATCATCATTTTCTTTTCCTTCAGTAGAACACAGACTCTTCTCATAGAAATTTCGGCTTTTTCTCTTTGTGAAGCCAGCACAAGGCATAGTGTCTTATATAAAGTGGTAATTAGAGAAAACATAAATATGTTAACATGAAAACAATGGATCAAAAGAGGATGGTATTGAAATGTTACACCTGATGTCGGTTTCATGCAGTGGCTCAGAGTTTGGGTTCCTTAATCAAAGAGCATGCAAACGGGCAGGATTCCTTGCTGACCCCGTGACCCTGGGCACTTTGCTGGGCCTCGGGAAGCATGTGTTTCCTTCCTGGTGTGTACCACGAGGGCATTCTAGTGCCAGCAAGAGTTCAAGAGGATCAAATGAGTTAAAAAAATGTCTTCTAAACTTTTTAAAAGACTGCCTGACTCATAGCAGGTACCGAAGGATGTTAGCTATTAATACCTATCTTTTAGAAACTAAAACTTATATTATCACTTTTTCACAATCTATAGCTCTGTCCTTATAAAGTAACATAAAAGAATAAAAGACTAACCTTTAGAGTTAAAGACACTTGGCTTTGAATTCTAACTTTGCCAATTCTGAGGATCCTTAGACCTGCTTCCTTACATATTTATAGAACAGAAATATTAAAATTGACTTCCCTATTGTTGTGAGACTTGAATGTAATAATATTTGCAATGTGCCCAAATTAATGCAGCAGCACAATATATGTCTTTGCATTTAGCTAACTCGATTATTGCATTAGTAAACTTTGTAGTAGAGAAATTATATGTTCTATCTATGTCTCTATGTATTATATAAGTATATAAATTATATGTCAGTCACTGAAAAGAAATTCAGAAAAAGTAGATTTGAGGACCACAGATAATAATAAAGTGAAACAGAGGCATGTTATATTTCTGAGAGCAATTGGATTAAAATGACTAAAATTTGGGATTATTGTAGGTCAAAGATATTCTCCCCACTGGTTCAGCTATTTCTGTCAATCTGGTGAAGTCGTTGGGTAGTATGGAAAGTTCACTTTTGTGTCAATGTATTGTTTTTAGGACACAGTGGCTATATCTGATAACTTTCCTTTATTTTCTAATGTGTTCCCCTCAGTAAGAAATCAATAAAGAATTGTTCATTAGTCATTAATTAATTTGTATTTTATTGTCCAGAGCTGCAGAAATGAGAGACTGCTCCATATACCAATTGTGCTACCTGGATAAAAGCAAATAAATCACGTAATGCTTAAAGCAATCTGGGTTTCTTATCATAAAATACTTTAAAATTAATATGTGAATCAATTTCCTAGATATAAATAGGTGGTTGGTGGTTTATGAATAGATGGATAACAGAGAAACTGGGTGTGCAAAATACAGAGAGAAATAGAGATGTGGAAATTTTCCAATTAATTTGATCATTGTAGATAATAGATATTTAATCTTCCTTGTCTGTGTAGGTATATCCTAACTGTGTTGGAATGTGATGCATGCAACCATAGGCAATAATTGAATTGATACTTTCCACTTTATATCTATGTCATCTTGATTCAGAATTGGGAACACATTTAATGGAAAATATTATTCAAATTTAAGTGTAATGTACCTCAGCAAGTAATTTGGGTTAAACCTGATTACTGAAGGTGTTTATTTCAACTTAATTATTCTTTATTACATGGCACTACCAAGTTATACTGATTAAAATGCTAATGATCTAAGTTAATAATGGATTGTAATTAAATTTTAAAATTTTTCCAAATTAGCAAAACTGAGGCATTTACAAGAAATTATACTTGCCTGTGTACAAAGTAATGGAATATGAGGTTTTAAAATAAGATGACCAGAAGCAATTTGGGGCCATAAGGTGTTCTGGAAGTTTTTCTGTTTTTCTTGAGACATTTGTAAAGCTTGCTATCTAGAAACTTTTATGACACCACTTCTATAAATATTGAAATAGAAGGATGGAAGCAGAATCTTGGACTATTGGTAGCCACTCCAAGCTTAATTTTCCATTTTCACTCTGCTCAGGGTCAATTACATTGGCCTTTACTTGTGTTGATAGTTTTAAAAAGACACTGTACATTTGTAAACATGTTTGTCAGATTGATGCATTTGGAGGTAGCAGATATTGGTTCTAATTAATTACATTGTTTGTTGTGATTTTGATGGGAAGTAAGCGTCCGTCACATCACTAAGTGTACATCATCTTTAGGCTGTCATGATAAATCCCTGTAGTGGGATAGCTCCTCATGTTCTACCCAGGGGTATTTAGGGACATACGGATTTTTATTACTGAATTGGATATTCCTATATACACACAGCCAGAGGTTAAGAATTTACATGAGCGTAGAAATGTGGTTTTCAAGTGTAAAGGGGAACATACCCCATCGCTTGCAGTTCCACAGGCTACTTAAAACTAAGCTGACGAACAAAGTAGATCCAGAGTCATGGAAGTAGGGAACAGATGGAAAACCTCAGAGGGAAGGAAGGTTGGGGTAGAACCTCAGAGGGAAGGAAGGTGGGGGTAGGGAAGAGATAAACCAAAGAACTTATATGCATATGTGTACAACCAATGGACACAGACAACAGTGAGGTGAAGGGGAGTGGGGCTGGAGCAAGGAGGAGGGTGTCAAGGGGACAAAAGGAGGGAGACCTGTAATACTTCCAATGATAAAGATAAATTTTAAAAAAAAGTCCTTTGCAAAAGACCTTTAAATGATTTAAATGTAGCTCCATGCACCATCATGCGATGTTTGATAAATAAAATAATTTAAGTTTAAATCTGATGGAGATCTTTATAGTGTTGCTCAGATACTAACAAGCTGATTCAAAAATGTATCTTTTCTCAAACATCTGGTGATCTTTGAAACCTTTTAAAATCTAAGGGTTAGGTCTAACACGCTCACTGAAACCTCTGTGCATTTGGTGAAGCGTGTTCATTAGTGGGCTTCCCTTCAGGATGGCGGGTAGCGCCTCTGCATTTTTTGGAAAACGTAAATACCAGTATTTGTTGAGCTTATCTCTAGGCTCCTCAATTCCTCTTGTGAAGAACCATTCAGTTTATGACTTAATATGTGCTCATAAATGCCTTGCTGTCAGCATTTAATCAAATAAGCTGGGGAATAGGATGGCTGGGAGGTAGGGAGAGAGAGTGTTCCACTATCTAATGAGTATAATTTCACTTAACCTGTTATTTTTATTTCAATGCCTGACCGCATTTTCTTTCTTTTTTAAAATATTTTTTCTTTATTGATTTTAGAGAGAGAGGAAGGGAAAGGGAGAGATAGAAACATCGATAAGAGAGAACATTGATTGGCCACCTCCTGCATGCTCCCCATTAGGGATAGGGCCCACAACCTGGGCATGTGCCTTGACCGGGAATTGAACCGAGAACCTCTTGGTGCATGGGTCGACGCTCAACCACTGAGCCACACCTGCCAGGCCTGACCCCCATTTTCAATGAACTAGTTTCTATGAATCTAGAGCTACCGTAGTTCAGTTTCTCCAGGGGAAAAATGTTGGTTTTCTCCACAGGGAGCAGTAAACATGTGGTTGGCAGCGAAGCAGAAGAGACGGTTTTAGTTCTGTTTCATGCTCGCTTTAAATTGACTTCCACGCCTTGCACTACATCTTTCATCTCCCCTTTTGAAAGAAAATGCTGCTTCCGTCCTGCATGAGGATAGGTTTTGTTTGGTGGATTAGTATGCTCTTATAGGTATCCTCTGTGCTAGCTCCAGGATTAAACTCTTTATCTTTTTATATCAACTGCCATGCCTTTGTCCACTTTGTATCTCGCAAATATTGATGAACATTATTCATTGTTGTTTTCCTTTCTATTGACATTCATTTGCTGTTATTTTAGTGGAGTTCTAAAACTCAGTGAAAATAAATGAACATTTTAATTCAAGCCATTTAATTTTTTTTTGTCTGAGGTTGCTATAATTTTCATGATTATTGGTCATTTTCTTTTCTCTTGTGAATTGTTAATTCATAGCCTTTGCCCATTTTTTTAGTGTGTGTGTGTGTGTGTGTGATTTTTTGTAGGCAATCTTCATCTCCTGGGAGATAAAAAATAATTGGAACAAAAAATAAAGTTGGGTCAGTAAAACATATGAATATAATGTCCCTCTTAACTAAGACAAGCAAAATATATTTACCACAAATCATTCTCATTAAAAAAAAAAGAGATATAAAGCTCCTACTAAATGTTATACATTATGATAAAAAGATGATATTGTACTTGGCTGATGTGGCTCAGTGGTTGAGCATTGACCCATGCACCAAGGGGTTGCCGGTGCAATTCCCAGTCAGGGCACATGTACAGGCTGTGGGCGCAATCTTCACTGGGGGGGCATGCAGGAGGCAGCCAATTGATGTTCTTCCTCATCAATATTTCTATTTCTCTCTCCCTCTCCCTTCCTCTCTCTCTAAAATCAATAAAGAAAAAAATTTTTTAAAAAAGAAGATATTGGAAAACTGAGTTTTTATTTTTCTTAGAGTACAAGATTCAATTCCTGTGCCTTTTTAGATGTACTTAGCCCCATCTGCCTGACTGGCCTCAGTTGTTTGTCTTGCTTCTGACCTGAGCATTTATAAAAAATTTTAATTGAAATTTAATGTACTCTGTAAACCAAACTGCAGAGAATTTACTTCATTACAAAATTGTATTTTTCAGAAAATAAAATTTGCCATTTTAACCACTTTTAAGTGTTCAGTTAGTCAGTTAGTGGCATTAAATATGTTCCCATTGTTGTCCAGCCATTACCATCATCCATCTTCAGGACTTTTTCATCTTCCCAAGCGGAATCTCCACATCCATTAAGCAATCATTCCCCATATATCCTTCCTCTAGCCCCTGGCAACCACAGTGCTATTTTCGGTCTTTATGAATTTGACCCCTGTATATACCTCGTATAAATGCAATCAGTCAATATTTGTCCTTTTGTGACTGACCTATTTTAAAATATTAAGATAATGTTTTCAAGGTTCATGATGTTGCGTGTGTCCGAATTTCCTTTCTTTTAAAGGCTGAATAATATTCCATCATGTGTATATAACATCTGTCCATCCGTCAATGAATGCTTGAGTTGCTTCCTCATTTGGCTATTGTGACTGAAGTTGTTGTGAATATGGGTGTACAAATATCTGTCTAAGACTTTTAATTATTTTGGAAGTAGAATTGCTGAATCAAATGGTAATTCCATTTTTAATGTTTTGAGGAACTACCACACCATTTTCTTTTCTTATTAATTTATTTTTGTTATAGATGTTTCTCCTTTTTTCCCCATTGACACCCTCCTCCTGATCTCCCCCTACCCACCCAGCATTGTTGTCTATGTCTACTATGTCTATTGGTTATGCATACATGCATATAAGTTTATCTCTTCCCTCCCCCCGCCTTCTGAGGTTTTGTCAATCTGTACTCTACTTTTATTTTCATAGCAACATTTTATTTTGCATTCTCACTAACAGTGCACAGGGGTTTGAATTAATCCACATCTTCACTAATACTTGGGTTTTTTTTTGGATATCTCACTGTGGTATTAATTTGCATTTCCCTAATGATTGGTGGTGTCAAGCATCTTTTCATGTGCTTATTATCCACTTGTGTATCTTTGGAGAAAGGTCTCTTAAAGCCTTTTGATCACATTTAAATTCAGTTGTTTCTTTTATTGCTTTGTTGAGTTGTAAGAGTTTATTATTATTATTATTATTATTATGGATATTATTCCCTTTTCAGATATATGGTTTGCAAATATTTTCTCCCATTTTGTGGGTTGCCTTTTCATTCTGTTGATAATATCTTTCAATGTACACAAGTTTTAAATTTTGATGTAGTTAAACTTGCCTGTTCTTATTTTATTTTATTTTTTGGTGCTTGCTTATGCTTTTTGTATCATATCCAGGGAATCATTGCCAAATGTAATATCATAGAACTTTCTTCTATGTTTACTTCTGTGTTTTGTAATTTCAGATCTTACATTGAAGTCTTTGATCCACTCAGTTAATTTTTATATATGGTGTGAGTTAAGGGTGCAGTTTCATTTTCTTGCATGAGAATATTCAGTTTTTCTGAAAACCATTTGTTGAAACATTCATTAATTTTTTTAAACTTCTTTGATATCTTCAAAGAAGTTTAAGGACATCTTCAAATATTGCTTCTGTCACATGCTCTCTTGCCTATTTTTCTTTCAGAACTTTAACCGATATACGATATCTCTTACTCTTTTCTGAATTTTCATCTCTGTGCTTCAATCTGTATTTTACACTGGTGTATAGTCGAGTTCACATCTTTGCGGTGTCCAAGCCAATTAACCATTCATCAAACTCTTAATTTTGCCTACTGTGCTTTTTTAGCTTTTATGTCTTGTAAAAAATACAAAACATTTTTTTCTTTATTGATGTCTAAAGAGAGAGGAAGGGAGATGGAGAGAGAGATAGAAACATCAATGAAAGAGAATGGAGAATATCGATTTGCTGCCTCCTGCATGCCCTCACTGGGGATCGGGCCCACAACCTGGGCACGTGCCCTGACCGGAATCGAACCAGTGATCTCCTGGTGCATGGGTCAACGCTCAACCAGTGAGCCACAACAGCCAGTGAGGTTTATGTCTTAAGAGAATGAACTCTATGGACTTACTGCCGGATACTGGTTAAGTTTCACCAATCAAGGAGTACTAGCAGGAGAGGAAAGTAAGAGAGGAGAGTGAGGGCAGAATATTTACAATCCTGATTTCCTCCTTGACCCCTACAGGTTGTCTGTGTTCCTGCAGGATCAGCTGCTATCAGGCAGCCTCTAAGGTGTATTTTTCTCTTTCTGAGCCCAGTGCCTGCTCTTCTGTTACCTCCTTGGGCTTACATGGGATAATGTGCTCTGCTAGTCCAGTTCTCAGACTTTGCACTCAATCTAGTGTTTTCCTTATAACCTGCACTTAGCTTTGTAAATAGCCCATGTATCCCACACTCCTCACATCACTTGATTTGGGTGCACTATCTTTTTCTACTGGGGATATTGACTATAGTGGATTTGATATATAGAAAAATCTTAGTTTTTCTTTACTTGTTTCTGGAGTTTGTCATATATTAAAAAACTATTTCCATAAAAAAATGTATAAATAAAGTATCCTATGTTTTCTTTTATTACTTTTATGGCTTCAGACTTTACATTCAAATGTTTGATTCATCTGGTATTTCTTATGATATTAGAAATGAAATATTACTCATTTTTTCCCTACAATTTTTGTGCCTGTCCTTGCTTATTTTCTGTTTGACTTTTAGAATCTGCTTATCAAATTAAAAATATATTACTGGTATTTTTATTGAGCACATATAAAATTTATAGGTTAATTTAGGAGTAAGTGGCATCTGTATGAGTCGTTAGTCATGGAGTCTTCATTTCATAGTCACTGGGGTGTTCTTTCCATTGTTCAAGTACTAATGTGTGCTTCTCATTAGCTTTTCAGAGTTCTATGCCAAGATCTCTTATAATTCCTGTTACCCTAGGTATTTTATCAGAGTTCTTATTGTAAATGTTATCTTCTTTTGTTACAACTGGTAGCAGGTTTTTGTTTGTACATATGAAGCCTAGTGATTCTTGATATGATTATTTTGCTGAATTATCTTTATGTTTGTAATAGTTATACATTTTTCAAATTTTCTTGAACTAGAGAAACATGGAAGCATTCAGACTGTGTGTTCAACAAAAACTTCAAGCAGGAGGTGACCTCTTAGTTGAGTCCTGAGGTTCAAGTGGGATTTTGATAGTTGTAAGTAAAAGTGAGAGGAATATGGGAAGTATGTTCTAGATCAAGGAAATAACATACAATAATGGTTAGAAGGGACAAAACACATGGTTGATTTGCATAAATCTTCTTTCCCCCCCAAATTTATTAAGAAATAATTAATAAATATAATTGCATACCTTTAAAGAGTACAGTGTGATAATTTGATATACATTGTAGAATGATTACAAAGATCAAAATAATTAACACATCCATCACCTCATGTAGTTAACTTTTCATGTGTGTATGTGTGTGTGGTGAGAATGCTTAAGATCTATCTAGTCTCAGAAACTCTCAAGTATATAATATCATATTTTTAACCATAGCAATTTACTTTTTAAGCATTTTGCAGCAAGTAACTAAATATTTAAAGACGATATTAAATTGGACTATATTTTTTCAGCAAGGGATAATTTATTAATAAAACTTTTAAATGTTTGATTCACTTCTTCTTCATTATCTTTGCCATTTTCTCTGGTGCCAAATTAAGTTTAGATTGTTCTTAAGAGTTTCAGAATGATTCAAATCCAGGGATAAAATATGAAAATTAAAATGTTTCTTATTCTGTGATGTGGAGTAATTAGGTGATATGCTTCAGTGTGTTGACCTTTCATATTTATAAGCTATTTTTGAAACATTATTCTTAATATATTATACAGAGGCAATGTTCCCAGAAGTGTAAATAACATTTAATACCTTGTACTTTTTAAGTAAATGTCAGTTCTTCAGGCTTTAACAAATTATTGCTAGGAAATAAACTCATATTTCAGTGATTTTGGAACATGCAGTTGTGGTATCAATATGAAAACAATAGCTGTGAAGAGAAAATAAATCTTTTGCTGGCATAATTGGCTCGGATTCTTTGAACTGAGAAGGCTGGATCCGTAATGGACCAGAAGTCAGAGGACAGCTTCTCTTCTGCAGGCCACTTGAAATGCAAGGTACTTTATTCCCAGTGGTTGCCTGTCTTCTAGAGAGTGCACAAACTGTCCAGCAAGGTTCACCCTCAAATGTTTCCAGAGGCCAAATTTAAGCAACAGTTTTTCCCACTGGTAAGTTTACTTTTTAAGAAGTACTACTTAGACTGTGTTTGAAAAGCATCTGATTTCCCCTTTATGTGATTATAAAACATAATGATGGCTCAGTGGTGGAGGTGACAAAGGCCTCTGTCAGCCTGGGCCTCTGGGTAATTCATTAGTTTGAAAGCTTAAACTGGCTTAAACAATGGAGAGAATTTGCTTGTGCACATGTTGAAATGTCCAGAGCGTTGGCAGACTAGTGCTGGTGGACAGAGTAATCATGCTTCTACTCCATCTTTCTGGGATTCTTTGGCAATTCCCCCTTCGTTTTGGCTATATTCCTTCAAGGACTCAAACTGTGTTGTAGCAGGTCTCAACCTCACTGAATGAGTTGTGACCAAATAGGACTCACCCCTAGAGCCTGGAATGGGGATAATTCCAGAAGTAACCCTAGAAAAGGAGATACTATAAGGGTCCCTCTTATACTTAGATGAAATTGTGCACCAATATCTTTCTTATTTTAAATAAAAATGAGCAAAGTTAATTTAGAAAGACTCAGAAGTTTATGAATTTGGTTCTAATAATGGCCAAATAATTTTATTTTTAGAATAATGCACACCTAAGTACATATAGTACATCTGGCTCATAAAAACTAAGCAAGACAATAACACAGCATCTTTATTTCCTGGCATCCGTGCTAACTGTGCTTATTTTGGAAAGGGCAGGAGACCATCAAAGTGAGCCTAGGTTTTTTAAGGAGAACCTACTGGTTCTTCTTAACTTAATGTAGAATCAGGCAATTAAAAATAAATACAGAGCTCCTTTAGGGAAATGCATTTTATTAGGTACTAATCTAGCTGATTAGGCAGCAATCAGGCTTTTATTATTCCAAATAAAGCATTTTATATGACAACATTTTTTTCATTTACTCTGATTAGGACGCTCAGTGAGGTCATGAAGGATATTTAAGGTAACTGATGTCGGGTCTAGGAAGAAGTTGGAAATCTGATTTAGAGCCAACATTGTCTTACTTCACTGTAATTAATGCCACAGAAGAATAAAATGAGACTTTTTTATATTCAGGTCTCGATCTTTATTGCATGGGTGTGATATCTCTGTGGCACAGAATCTCATATATACACTCATTCAACAATCATTTTCTGAATATTCATTAGGCATATGAAACTTTTAAAGCTACAAAATTAAGAAAGACACAATCCTTACATTCAAAGATCTCATAATTCAATGTGGCAGATACATAGCATTCGTGAATATTAGTCTAAGTACTGAAAATGAATGTAAATAAAATTCTGGAAGAGAAGAAGAAAGAGCAGTACACATGTCCTGAGAGATGTGGAAAGTCTTCCTACAGGAAGCACTATTTCAACTGCTGCTGGAAAATGAAAACAGCAGAGATAAGCAGGAGTGAGACAGGACTCTGCCTGCCCGGCAGAGGAGGAAGGGGGGAGCCACAGGGAGGTGTACCTGTGAATGTGTACCTATAATGGGGAATGAGGGCGTAAAGGCACATTATGACCAGATTTACAGCGGAAGGTCTTGAATCTCATGCTAAGGAATTTGAACTCCATGTTATAGATGATGGGGACTCGCTGAAGAAAGAACAATGAGGGTGTAAAGGTTGATATAGAATAGTGAGTGTATCAACTAGTAACTCTATGGCTGCGTGAAGCATGGAACACGGAGAAGTTCCAATTCTCAAAGGAGGGTGGAGGAAAAACAATGAATAGAATTCAGGTTTCTTCGTATGGAAATGTGGACTTGGAATCTGAGTGATGCTAGATAGAAGGCCGAGATTCATGTTTATACATACAGAATTTGAATCAGTGGGTGACAGTGAGACCACCGGGGGCCGGATTGCAGAGAAGAGCCCTGACAGGATCTTGAAGAATTACTCCGGTTAAGCTTGCAAAGAGAGGAAAAGGACGTTGTGAGAGAGCATGAAGACTCATCAGAGAACTAGCAGGAAAGCTAGGGCAGAGCAGGGTCTCAGAGCCCAGAGGAGAATTTTGCAGAGAAGTCATGTCAAATTTTTAAAAATGGAAACAGTTGAGAAAGTACGTTTCAGAGGTAGTAGGGGAACCAGATTGCAGCGAGTTAAGAAGCAAATGGAGTGAGATGAAGCACAGGATCTGAAAGTAGCAGTGAGGTATTTAGAGAATGACAGGGAAAAAAATCAGCTGAGACACACAGGAGCCCAGTCAACCTTAAAAATGTCTAGGAAGTTGTGAATTTTAGGAATTAACGTTTTGATGAACAGGCATCTAAATTTTATAAGCCCCCACTTGAAACCAATATTATATATTGAACCAGCCAATCACCCTGAATTTATACTGTTATTTGTGAGACTTTTTGGTAAACAAAAGAGAGTTACACAAAGAACCCCCTGATCGTTTTACCCCAGTGGGATTGTCGTGTACAGGAAAATAATGCCATAAACCTAATAACAAAAAATGAAAAACTCCATGTAGTCCAGCAAATATCTGGAAACAAGCAAAGCCAATTACCAAGGTTGAACTTCTAAACTAACTGCAGTGATTCTCAGCATGGCTAATAATAAGAACTCAGTGAGCTAGAAATGGACTTTTGATAGAATCAATTTCCTCCCTGGTCCCGCCCTCTTTTATGTTAATCACTGACTTCAAGACCAAATCATTTTTACTTAGCAACAGAGTAAATTTTCTTATTTCGGTTATTTGCTTAAACTTTTTTTATTATTTACTAAGTGTGTAACTAAAGTGTAACATTGAGGTCTGAATAATAAATGTATAAATTAGGGACAAATCTGAAAGGATAGATAATAAGTATGCTTAAACTTTTAGGTAAGTCCAAATTAGCATAATTTTACTCACTATATGATAAAACCGTGAGTAGCATGAATGTATGGCAGACTGAAAAAATCGATCTATGGCCAGTCGGTTAAAAATTGGAAATGTAGCCCTGGCCGATTCAGTGCAGTGGTTAGTCCACCAGCCGGTGGACTAAAGAGTCGTAGGTTTGGTTCTGGTCAAGGGCATGTACCTCAGTTGTGGTTTTGACCCTGGTCCTGTTTGGGGTCGTGCGGGAGGCAACCAATCAATGTGTCTCTCTCACATAGATGTTTCTCTTGCTCTCTTTCCCTCCCTCCCTCCCTCCTTTCCACTCTATCTGAAGATAAATGGAAAAATATCCTTGGGTGAGTATTTTTAAAAAACAAAAATCGGAAGTGTAATGAATTATTAATAAAGAGCAATAGTTACAAACTCTAGGTGAATTAAGCTGAATTTTCTATTTAATCTTATGAATAAAATGTTCTGTCCAAAGCACTAAACAATATCACTATATACATATGCAATTATAGGAATCTTTATATGCAATTATAGAAATCTTTAAAGAACTAATTTTGAAATTGATTTCTGTAGCTGCTCATATTTTAATATCTATAAGAAACTGGTTCATGTGTTCAAGTTCTTTCAGTAGCAGATTCATAAAGTAGACACATTACCTTACTTTGAAGCATATTTGAATTAAACAATATTACCTTGTAAACATAATGAGGTCTCTGGAATAAAAAGTATGGTACACATTATGATAGGGTAGAAGGAAATTCCAGTATCTTCCAAGTGCTTAGTAACTATCACTAAGGAAACCAGCTTTAGCATTCACATTGCATGGAGGTCACAATTCAATGGACTTACCTGTAGAGCTTACAAAAATCTATAATGATCACTCACACACACACACATACACATAATTCTAAGAAGGTTCTATGCAGTCATACCAACTTTTTTATTTCTAAATATTCATATTTAATGCTATAACTAGTTGAATTCATTTCCTAAATAAAAAAATTCCATTTCATCAATCTTTAGTGTGTTTAAAAAAATTAACCAAAGTTGCCCTGGCTGGTTTTTCTCAGTGGTTAGAGTGTTGGCCTGTGGACCAGAGAGTCCTGGGTTCAGTGCCCACTAAGGGCACGTACCTCAGTTGCAGTTTGTCACCGACCCTGGGTGGGGTCATGTGGGTGGCAACCACTTGATGTATCTCTCTCACATCGATGTTTCTCTCTCTCTCTCCCCCTGCTCCTTCCCTCTCTATCTGAAGATAAATGCAAAAATGTCCTTGGGTGAGGATAAAAAAAAATTAACCAAAGTTAATAAAATAGAAGCATAAGCTTGAACTAGATTGAAAATTGTTTTATGCCATTAGTTGAAGTGCTACCTGAAAAAAACCTCAACAGTCTAACGGTAGGAAAAAAGTCTCTATTGGAGTGGAAGAGAGAAAAATGCAGTATGTTTCCAGGTTTATCAGTGGCTTTCTGTTGCCTCCTTTAGGTTACTTAAATGCTGTGTCTACTTAATTCATTTAAATTGTCATGATAACACATATACCCTAAGAATAAATTTTTTTCCTGATTAGTTGTTCAGTAAAGCATCCAATTTACAATGAAGAGATGCCATGGTATTCATGAGAAGGCAGTATTACTGAAACACTGTGTCCAGACTAATATGAGCCCAATAAGTGGCAGAAAGATCAAATGGACCACAATTCTTTGCATGTGAGAAGGATATTGAAACTCATTGGGAAAGAGATACTGCATAGACATGGGGGCAGAAGTTTTAAATTCTCACCAATAGAACTTTGAAAAGAAGTTGCTTATGAAAAAATTTTAAATAGCAAACATTATTTTTCCTGTTCCTTCACTTGTGAATTACCAGGAACATTTTTGTGGGGAAAAAAATATTTCAAATTTGATTAATTATTCCCCCCCAACCTAGAAATAGTATTGATTCCTTGTGATAATTTTCTATTTGCAAGATCATTGTCACTGTGGAACCAATTGTGTCATTGCACAGGTAGGTGATTAAGTACTGTGACCAAATGAAATCGGAAGATATTCTATTTCTCTGCAAACTGCACCCTTAAAGGCTCTTTTGGGAAATACTGAAAGCGATAGCATTGTAAAAACTTCATGTTTTCCAAGTTATGGAGAAATGAGCTCTTTCTCACAGCATCTTAATCAGGCAGGTGATATAAATGAGTGAAGCAGGCTGGGTGCAGGACATCAGGGGCTGTGGAGGACACTAAATTGTAGCCGGTATAAAGGAGACACCACTCCAGATGATTGTTGTCACATTGAAATTAAGGTCTGGTCTTGCCAGGTCCACTAATTTTTAAAGGCAAGAAAAACATCTGGACCTTTATCTAAACATCTCTTGATTCTTAAAAGAAACTCTTCCAAAAACCCTAAAACGTAACATTCCATCCAAACAAAACACCTCTGTGCACCGAGTCTAGTACCAACGAACATACTGGTTTACAGCCTTGGTTCGGAGACATTTTTGTTTCAGGTTGTTAAATATATTGGGGAGAAATAAAATTACCTTTATTTTCAAATCAATTCAGAAAGTAGTTATTAGGTATATTTAGCCTTGGCAATGTCCCAGGTATCATGAGATACACAATAAGTGAATAAAACATGATTCAGGCTTTGATGAACTTAAGAGGAGGAGTGACCCCATAGATTTCAAGTTAAAAACATAAAATGGATCAACCGCATTCATGTAGCCCATTTCATTCTATATATATTTTAATGGCAAATTAATCTATTTAAAATCCACTCTTCACCATGATAATATTTCTTGATTCTGGAAATTTATATTTTCTAAGGAATCAGTGTCAAAATACCATCCGATCCCTTAAAGGAGGATTTTTTTTTTTGGTACAAAGTCCTAAATTTAGTATTCAGTCTTCCACATACACTAGATTTTTAGGAGATCTGAAAAACTTCTAAGGCACGCAAGGAAATTTTTGCTAAATTGATGTGACAACAAAATAGTGAACCTTTATCATAAAGCAGAGAAAAATTAGTCTTAAACTAGTTGACTTGAACCAAAGGCAATTTTAATTGGATAGTTCATTTGTAAGTCTTTCTCTTTGAAGTTAATTAGGGGAACTGCATTAAAGGGTAGGAGCAATTTTCAGGGAACGAAAAAGCACTGATACTTTCTCTGAATGGTTTTGAAATGGACATTTCTCCAGTCTACTGAAAGAGGTAGTATTTCTCCCCTTTTGATAGTAGACTTGTCTTTTCTGTCTCCAACAAGTACTGTCTCCATTTTCTGTACTAAGAGTGGCCCAGGGTCATTTGAGCTCTGAGTGCCATGCACACGGGTTTATAATACCTTCCTTTCCAACACAATGACTCCTTTGTCCACTATTGTACGCTTTCTCCCTTCTGTCCCCCAGTCAGTATCTAACCTCCTGGAGCTCTGAGCTAAGGAGTCAGTCAGCTGTGTGTGTGCTTCCAGTCCTGCCTTAACTTTGATCAAAAACCCTCTGAGGCTCTACCTGTGAAACAGGGATAAGAATGAAATTAAATAATAATGCCTAGTATTTTATAGTGCTGGACTCTATTCCCTTTCAACCATACTGCTCACTTTATTTTTACTTTCTTGTTTTGCTGTTAAATTTTAGGGGGAATTCTCCGAGGTATCTGGAGGCAAAGCTTTGGCCCAGCGGTGGCACAAAATGTTGAAAGGCTTTGCCCTGGCTGGTGTGGTTCAGTGGTTAGAGTGCCGGCCTGAGGACCAGAGGGTCACTGGTTCGATTTTCAGTCAAGGGCATGTACCTGGGTTGCAAGTTCCATCCACATCCCTGGTCAGAATGCTTGTGGGAGGCAACCAATGGATGTATCTCTTGCATTGATATGTCTCTCTCTCTCCCCCCCCCACACACACTCTATCTGAAAATCAATGCAAAAATATCCTCAGGTGAGGATTAAAAATTAAATAAACAAATAAGTAAATAAATAAAAATCTATCAGCTAGTAAGTTAATAATTAATTTAAAACTGCCATATCTAGAGAGAGTCACTACATACCTAGATAGGCAAAAAAAAAAAAAAAAAAAAGCAACAGAGTGAAAAAGGTACAAAAGTTGGTAAAGTACAAATGCACTCCTGAACTCTGAGTTTTAGAAATGAGATGTGAGCGGAAGCTAGAATGGGCCAGGGTGGCTTTGTGGTAATGTGGGATCTGGTGGGCTTAGAGGCATAGAAAGGGGAGAAGATTCCGGAAGGGGGAAGTCAAGGGGAAGCAGAAGGGCATAGACCTTATCCTATATGTTCAAGCTTCTACCCTCTGCTTGGAATCTGTCAGATTCATCGATGTGAACAAGGCCCAGAGGCCAGGTCAATGTGCTCTGTCCGCGTGTATTTAATACAATTGCTCTCGTACATGGATGCAGTACTTTATCTTCACAAGTGTCAGTGGCTGGTCTCTGGGGATATATATTTAGATACAGGCCTCCTAAGAATTTCTTTCTTTACCTATCCCCCAAATACTTGAAGCTATGCTCTCCACCTTTACTCAAGCCTGAAATGCTTTAGATAAAATAATAATAATAATAATAATAATAATGTCAAATAACTAGCTCAGATTTATAGTGATGAGCAAATTAAAAAACAAATTCCTGTCCTCGCCCCAAAACACTTCATTGTGGACAATCTAGTCTCAGAAATTCTGATTCGGAGAAGGGAAAAGAAAAATGACTGTATTAATCATCACCTCAGCATTTGGCTCTGGTACATAATTCTAGAGACTGAAAAGTGAAGGTAATTACTAAAGGTAACCCCTGAAAGGAGCCTGTTTTTTCCTTAGACAATGAGAAGATACAATGATGTGCAACTCTATAAATATCTAGTTATTTTAGTTTCTCAGAAGATTTAAGTAATATACAATGTTTATCCCAGGATGATCAACTTAAACAGTAAGACAGAGTAAGAGTTTGTAGTATGTGTAATACACACACACGCACACACACGCACATGCACATACACATAACTAGATTATACATGTGTGTTCTTAAAATGTGTTACCAATGGGTGCTTTCATTTGAAATATGCCATAAAGCTTTTAATTATTACATTTGCATCAGCTGCTTTGTTTTTATTTTATTTGACAAACTTTGTCATAAAGGAGTTTCATTTTCACCATTTAACATATCAATATGTTTTTTGTCTTTAGAAGAATAGATATCAAATATGCATTATTTGTAAATTTATGCATTATTAGCAATCCACTGAATTTATTTGTTGCCTCTGAGGTGTTAAGACTTGTTTAAGATGAAGAAAAAACATTTATTTTTACATTTTACATGAATAAAGTATCACACAACTTTTAAAGAGTACCTACAACTTTAATTGCACGTCTTCAAGTCTATAGATTTTAATTATTCCCTTTATCCTTGTGTACAAAGAGATGAGTTTGTGGAAGTGAGATGATGTAATTAAAAACACCTGCCACAAGAAGCTCCACAGTCTTCTGGTTTGAATATGGAGTATTGATAATAGTGTCTAAATTAGTAAAGAAATAAGAAGGCCTATGCAAAGAGTGTCATTGGTTAGCCCCTGGGAGAAAAGAAATATTTTTAGTACATAATAATTCCTTCTAATATATGTGTCATACCATAGTTACTTTGGGAATTGTGGAATGAATGGAAAAAAGGAAGGGGGGAGGAGGGGAGGGAAAGGAGAGAAGGAAGGAAGGAAGGAAGAAGGGAAGGAACGAAGGAAGGAACGAAGGAAGGAAGGAAGGAAGGAAGGAAGGGAGGGAGGGAGGGAGGGAGGAAGGAGGGAGGGAGGGAGGAGGAGGGAGGGAGGGAGGGAGGGAGGGAGGGAGGGAAGAAGGGAGGGAAGGAAGGAGGGGAAATTTGTACCCTAGTCCTTACTTTGTTACTTCTTAGTTACTTCAACTTTCCTGGATGTCATTTTCCACACCTGTAAAATTATGGGCTGAAATACAACTTTAAAGCTTGCCTTAGCTCCACATTCTCTAATTCATTAATCTAAATAAATGGAAGCAGTATTTCCACATTTAGTTCTTCAAAGTTTCAGTGGTCATAAAACCTGCTAGTTATGAGAAGCTATGCCATGCAGGAAGGATAAAGAGGGAGAACCTGTCTCAGAGGCAGCCCTGCCTTAGGCAAGTTTCTCCCGGGCCTCGTTCCCTGAGCTGTAAAGCAGAGCCTTGCCAGCCTCGAGCCGCCCGCGCACCGGAGGGAACGTGCTTGTCCTGGCTCACTGTGCGCATTGCAGCCACATGCACATTCTTTTTTTTCTTTTGGAGGTAGGAGGATTGGAGAATGACAGTTAACTTTTGTGTAGGGTCCCTTTTGGGGGTAATAAAAATGTTCTGAAGTTGATTGTGGTGATGCTTGCACAACTCTAAATATACTAAAATTCATCGAAGTATATATGCACATTAAATGGGTGGATCGTATGGCATGTGAATTACATATCACTTTTTTTTATCCTGACCTGAGGACATTCTTCCATTTTTTCTTCAGATAGAGCAGGAGGTAAAGAGAGGGAGAGAGAGAGAGAGAGAGAGAGAGAGAGAGAGAGAGAGAGAGAGAGAGAGAGAGATCGACATGAAAGGGACACATCAAGTGGTTGCCACCCGCACGAACCAACCAGGGCAGGGGACAAACTACAACTGAGGTATGTGCCCTTAGTGAGAACTGAACCCGGTCTCTCTGGACAGCAGGCCGACGCTCTAATCGCTGAGCCACACCGGCCAGGGCATATATCACTTTTTTAATGAATCATGTACCTTCCCCTCACCTACCCAAGGATGATGAGCAGTGGAAATGCTCATGCACTGCTCATGGGAAAGGATTGGGAGGTCACAGCTTTGAAGAATATCTAGTAAAGCCAAACATCTACATATCCTAAAACTGAACAACTTCACTCTTAGGTATGTATCCTGTGGAAATCTGTGCATATGTGCAGCAAGAGATGAGTGCAATACTATGCATTTCAACATTGTTTATAATATTAAAATTTGTTTTTATTTACTTATTTTCTTTTTTTAAATTAATTTATTTTTGTTACAGATATTTCTCCTTTTTCCCCCATTGACACCCTCTTCCCCATCACCCCAACCCCATCCCCAGCTTTGTTGTCCATCAGTTATGCATACATGCATATAAGTTCTGTGGTTTATCTCTTCCCCCACCCCATACCCTCTTCTGAGGATTGTGAGTCAGTACCCTACTCCTATGACTCTGGGTCTATTTTGTTCATCAGTTTGTTTAGTTCATTATATTCCAGAAATAAGTGAGATAATGTGATACTAACCTTTCTCCGCTTGGCTTGTTTCACTTAGTAAAATACTTTTCAGGTTTCTCCATGTTGTATTAAAGGATAAGAGATCTTTCTTTCTTACAGCTGCATAGTACTCCATTGTGTATATATACCACAGGTTTTTTATTCATTTGTCTACTGATAGAAACTTGGGCTGTTTCCATATCTTAGTGATTGTAAATAGTGTTGCTATGAACATAGGGGTACATATATTCTTTCTGATTGGTGTTTTAGGCTTCTTAGGGTATATTCCTAGAAGTGGGATCACTGGGTCAAATGGCAGTTCAATTTTTAATTTTCAGAGGTAACACCATAGTGTTTTCCATAGTAGCTGCACAGGCTGTATTCCCACCAGCAGTGTACTAGGGTCCCCTTTTCTCCACACCCACGGCAACACTTGTTGTTTGATGATTTGTTGATGGCAGCCATTCTGACAGGTGTGAAGTGATACCTCATTGTTGTTTTAATTTGCATCTCTCTGATGATTACTGATGTTGAGCATTTCTTCATATGTCTGTTGGCCATTTGTATGTTTCTTGTCCTGTTAGAGAGGTGTCTATTTAGTTCCTCTGCCCATTTTTTAATTGGGTTCTTTGTCTTCCTTCTATTGAGTTGTGTGAGTACTCTATATATTTTGGAAATTAACCACTTATCTGATGTATCATTGGCAGTTATGCTCTCCAATATAGTGGATTCCTTTTCCATTTTAAAGGCTGTTTCTTTTGCTGTGCAGAAGCTTTTGAATTTGATGTAGTCCCATGTGTTCATTTTTTCCTTTGTTTCTATTGCCTTAGGTGCTGTATCAGTAAAAATTCTGCTGCATATGATGTCTAAAATTTTGTTGCCTGCATTTTCTTCTAAGATTTTTATGGATTCATGAGTCACATGTAAGTCTTTTATCCATTTTGAGTTTTTTCTTGTGTTTGGTGTAAGTTGGTGGTCTAGCTTCATTTTTTTGCATGTAGCTGTCCAATTTTCCCAACAACATTTATTGAAGAGTCTGTCTTGACTCCACTGTATGTTCTTGCCACCTTTGTCAAATATTAATTGAGCATATTGTCTTGGGTCCATTTCTGGGTTTTCTTTTCTGTTCCATTGATTTATGTGTCTGTTCTTGTGCCAGTACCAGGCTGTTTTGATTACAGTGGTTTTGTAGTATAGCCTTATATCTGGTATTGTGATCTCTTCTACTTTGTCCTTCTTTTTCAAGATTGCTGTGGCTATTTGGGGCCTTTTTTTATTCCATATAAACTTTTGGAGTATTTGTTCTAGTTCTGTGAAGTATGTCATTGGTATTTTGATGGGAATTGCTTTGAATCTATAGATAGCTGTGGGTAGAATAGACATTTTAATGATGTTAATTCTTCCAATCCATGAACATGGTATATGCTTCCACTTTTTTTATATCTTCCTCTATTTTTTTTTCCATGACCTGTAGTTTTCTGTGAAGAGATCCTTTACTTCTTTGGTTAAGTTTATTCCTAGTTATCTTAATTTTTTTGCCACAATGGTAAATGGGATGGTTTTTTCAGTTTCTCTTTTTGTGAGTTCACCATTGGTGTATAAAAATGCTTTCAATTTCCTTAATTTTGTATACTGCTACTTAGCCAAATTCACTTATTAAGTCTAGTATATTTTTGATGGAGTCTTTAGGCTTTTCTATGTACAGTATCATGTCATCTGTAAATAATGACAGTTTCACTTTCTTTTTTCCTATTTGGATCCCTTTTATTGTTTCTTCATGTCTGATTGCTGTGGCTAAGACTTCCAGTACTATGTTAAATAAGAGTGGCAAAAGTAGACATCCTTGTCTTGTTCTCGTCCTTAAGGGAAATGCTTTTAGTTTTTGCCCATCGAGTATGATGTTGGCTGTAGGTTTTTCATATATGACCTTTATAATGTTGAGATATGATCCCTCTATTTCCACATTGCTGAGTCTTTTTTATCAGGAATGGGTGCTGGATTTTGTCAAATGCTTTTTTAGCATTTGTTGATATGATCATATGGTTTTTATCTTTCATTTGGTTTACATGGTGTATCACATTTATTGATTTGTGACTATTGTACCATCCTCACCTCCCTGGGATGAATCCCACTTGGTCATGGTGAATAATTTTTTGATGTATTGCTGGATCCAATTTCATAACATTTTGTTAAGGATTTTGGCATCTATGATCATCAGCGATATTAGCCTTCAGTTTTCTTTCTTTGTAGTGTCTTTATCCAGTTTTGGAATTAGAATTGTGCTGGCCTCATAAAATGAGTTTGGAAGTCTTCAGTCTTCTTGGATTTTTTGGAATAGTTTGAGGAGAATAGGCACTAGATCTTCTTTGAATGTTTGGTTAAACTTCCCCTTGAAGCCATCTGTGCCTGGGCTTTGTCTGCTGGGAGTTTCTTAATTACATCTTCAATTTCCTTTGCTGTTATTGGTCTGTTCCAGTTTTCTATCTCTTCCTGATTCAGTTATGGGAGACTGTGTGTTACTCTCATTTCACCTAGATTGTTCAATTTGTTGGTGTATAATTGTTCACAGTATGTTTCAATGATCCTTTGCATTTCTGTGGTATCAGTTGTTACTTCTCCTCTTTCATTTTAATTTTTTTTTCTTTATCGATTTTACAGAGAGAAGAAATGAGAATGAGAGAGAGAGAAACATTGATGAGAGAGAACATCAATTGGCTGCCTCCTGCATGCCCACCACTGGGGATCAGGTTTACAACCTGGGCATGTATCTTGACTGGGAATTGAACTGGCGACCTCTTGGTGCATGGGTCGACACTCAAGCACTGAGCCACACTGGCTGGACTTCTTTTTTGTTTTTGATTTTGTTTATTTGGGTCATCTTTTTTTGTTTCTTGGTGAGTCTGGCTAAAGGTCCATCAATCTTGTTTATCTTATCAAAGAACCAGCTTTTTTGTTTCATTGATCTTTTGAACTGTTTTTCTTTAGTCTCTATGTCGTTTATTTCTGCTCTGACCCTTACTATTTCTTTCCTTCTACTTGCTCTGGGTTTTTCTTTTTGTTTTCTTTCTAGTTCTTTAAGTTGTAGGGTTAGAGAGTCAGTTAGAAATTTTTCTTGTGTCTTGAGGTAGGCCCATAGTGCTATTAACTTCCCTCTCAGGACTGCTTTTGCTGTATCCCATAGATTTTGTGTTGTTGTGTGGGCGTTTTCACTGGTTTCCAAGAAGTTTTTAATTTCTTTATTGATCTTGTTGGTAACCCATTTGTTGTTTAATAACATGCTATTTAGCCTCCAAGTGTTTGAATATTTTTGTGTGCTTTTGTTATAATTAAGTTCTAGTTTCATGCCATTGTGATTCGAGAAGATGCCTGATATGATTTCAATCTTTTTGAATTTGTTGAGACTTCATTTGTGTCCTAACATGTGGTCTATCTTTGAGAATGTCCCATTTGAGAAAAATGTATATTCTGCCGCTTTGGTGTGAAATGTTCTGTACATATCTATTAAGTCCAACTGATCTAGGTTGTCATTTAAGGTCTCTATGTCCTTGTTAAGTTTTTGTCTGAAAGGTCTATCCAGTGGTGTCAGTAGGATGTTAAAGTCACCCACTATGATCGTATTGCTATTGATCTCTCCCTTGAAGTCCTCCAGAAGTTTTTAAATATATTTTGGTGCTCCCATATTTGGTGCATATATGTTTACCAGGTTATATTCTTTTGTTGGATTGATCCCTTTAATATTATGTAGTGACCTTCTTTGACTGTTATTATGGCCCTCGTTTTGAAGTCTACCTTGTCAGATATGAGTATTGCTACACCAGCTTTTTTAAAATTTTCATTTGCTTGGAAATTTTTTTCCATCCCTTCCCTTTCATCCTTTGTGAGTCTTTTGTTGTGAGGTGGGTTTCTTGTAGACAGCATATATGTGGGTCGTGTTTTCTTATCCAATCAGCTACCCTATGTCTTTTGATTAGAGCATTTAAACCATTTACATTTATGATTATTATTGATAGATAGTTATTAGTTGCCATTTTTTTTTTATGCCTGTGTTCCTCTTTCTCTCTCTCTATTTCTTCTTCTTCTTACAACCGTCCCTTCAGCAATTCTTGCAGTGCTGGTTTGGTGGTGGTAAATTTATTTTGCTTTTTTTTTTTTTAATCTGTGAAGCTCTTTATTTCTCCTTCAATTTTGAATGATAGCTGGATAGAGTGGTCTTGCATTCAGACCCTTATAGCACATTCTTGATTCATGGAAAATCTTTATTTGAACTTCCTGGCCTATCAACAGAGGACCAACCAGAAGTTCATCAGCCAGAACATAGATTCACTGGAGTTTAAATTTTGAAGCAATCTTTGCAATTTAGTCCAACCTCGTTCTAAGACAAATAAAGGAACAGAAACCCCGAGTTCAGGTAACTTGCTAAGGCCATTCAGTGGTTTAATTGCAAAGCCAGGAGTAGAAATCTGGCCTCCTAACTCCCAGTCCAAAATTTCTTTCTTTTTACAACTTAAGCCTGGAGATGCAGGAGGACTGTCTGTGACCACTCAGATTTCTCTTCTTTGTATCCGATGCTTTTCTCTTTCCCTATTATACTCTGGGGGTTTTGGCTTTCTTTCAATTGAGGTGGTGCCTGGGGTCTACTTGGAGAGAGTAAAAAGTTCCTCACATAGTGCTACTGGGCATTTCCTCAGGGGCCACAATGAAAAATCTTGACCATAAGAAAGTGTGTTGCGTCTGCAGCAGAATTGGGTGCTTGATAATATGGTTCATGTCAATAAAGTCCATCAGAAGCTCTGAGGACAGTGGCTCTGCTCACTGCCTACATGATGCATGGACTTGTTAACACTTGCATAAGAATCGTCATATGTAGCTGATTCAAACTGTGTCTTTTCTGTTACTGATTTGCACAGTATTTATTTGCAGCATCAGCAATTTGAGAGTTACAGTCTTCTGCTGATATGTGAATTATAATTGGGATGTATATGTTTTGAATTTGAATACTCTCATTAGTGATGATTAGTTCAAGTTTGTCTTGCTGTGCCCAGGTGGAAATTTGCATAGAAGTAGCAAAGGTACCAGCAGGGAGATGGAGCTGGGGAAAGGGCAACCTGAGCTAGAAATTCAGAGAGAAAGGCTCACGTGAGCAGCCCTAAGCCTGCACTCTCATCCTCCAACTCCAAACTGGGGGTTCAGCTCCAAAGAGGCATAAGATCTACAGACAATCAAATTGTTCACCGATCACCATGACCATCTATTACACACATTTTATACTGTGCTGTCAACAGAATGAACTAAAAAATTAACACCAGTGGGTCTTAAAGGAGGAAAAAAGGCCTCAAAGTTTCATTGTGAGTTTTTAAGATAGAGATATGATGGTGGAGAGGTTCTGAACTGATATAAATAAGACTCCCCATGGCAGCACTTAGTAGAGTGTATGTCAGAGAGGGCTTGGGACCAAGAGCAAAACACCTGGGCTTGTTGAATCTTAGGTAATCTTTCTTAAATTCAAATTTTGAGACTCAATTTCGGAATCCACAAAGTAGAATAATAATTTTTACTAACTTCACAGGTTTATTGTACAAGTGAAGAATAACAGTGGTTATAAAAACACATTGGAGATGATAAAGATCCATATAAATATCATAATTTACCCTACTTTATAACAACATGTCATAGAAGACTTCTTATGTTCTAGAGATGGGCACCGGTTAGACTAGAATCCAGATTAGAAAGCAGCAATTAATATTAATATTAGATTTTATTTGTTAATATTAATTATAACATTATCATATTATTATGAATACTTCTCCCTCCCAATAACTCCCTGAATCTCTGCCCATTCACCAGTTACTACAGTCATTTGTTCATCAATATATATTCGGAGTGGCTGCTGTGTCAGGTACTATTCTAGGTGGTTGTAATAATTTAGAGGGCAAACTGCCTCTATTGGGCTTACATTCCAGCAGAGAGTTAAAGTTGGGAGAAGCTTATAAATATATATAAAAAATTATTTAAATTATATAACATATTAGATCATAAGTATTATTGAGAAAAATGTGGAACAAAGTAAGGAAAATTGGAAAAATCAGGATTCGGGACAATTATTTAGGGTATTTAGGGTAATCAGAATTAGCTTTAATGAGAAGGTAACATTTGAGCAAAGAACTCAAGCTGGTGAGGAAATCTGCCTGTATCTAGGTAAGAGCATTCCACATAGAAGGACCAGGGAGGTTATAGAAGGCAGGGTCATGTATAGTCTTGTAGGAAATTTTAAGGCATGGGCTTTTCCTCTGAGAGAAATGGAGGGCTGTTGGAGGATTTGGGCACAGATGGGTCACGATCGACCTTATGTTTTAACAGTATCACTCTGACTGCTCTCTTGAAAATTGATCTTTGGGAGATCAGGCTGGCGGCAGGGGTAGGAAGTAAGAGGCAGATTCAGGAATGTAAGAGCGAGAGGATGGTGGCTCATCCCATGCTGCGGAGGTGGGTACATCCAGAGCAGAGCTATGTGACTGCTCAGCTGATTCCGGTCTCTTTGCATCTTATATGTAGGATTCACTTATATCTATGACTAGCAGCTGAAGTTGACTTTTCAGGTATATCCTGAGATAAGAGAGATTGTGAGACATTTCTACTGGCAATATTATAGGTAGGTCTTTTTTTGTAAGAACCAGTAGAATGTATCTCTAATATATCATTTCTAATTTGAAACATGAAAAAGAAAAAAGGTTTGTTAAAGTGTCTTAAAATCAAGTCTTTTTTTCAAATCCAATGATATCCTCAAAGAAAATAATGGATTTTTAAAATTTATAGTGGAATATAGACTCACTCAACGCAATGTGACCCCTGCCGGTAAGAAATTTGAGAGGTTGTTTTTTTTGTTTCGTTTTGCTTTTTTTTAAGCTCTAAGGTTTGTTTCTGTGCCTTTTTCACTTGCAGATTTTGTTGAGGAAAAGTATACTTAGATTGCTTTCTGTATATTTATATTGTTATAAAACAGTTATTTATTTTTAAGCAACTTTGTCCCGGAGAATCATAATATCCAAGTCCTATGTCTTCCAACTAAATGTGAAAGCTATGATTGTAAAACTACCTTTACCCTTTGAAATATATTATATCTATATTAAAAATAATATTTTAAAGCATTAAAACATAATAGATTTATGTATATTTATAATACATAAACTACATTTAAAATATACTATATTTTAAATTTTATCATGAAATAACAAACAATATTAAAGTCCTTTTATAAATTTTACAAATGACCTAATTTATAAGCATTATAACATTTTTCTTTAAGCTTCTTAAAAGCCATGAGATTTTTGAACTACTTAAATTTATTAACTTCAAACTTGTCACTAAGAAAAAGAAATCGAACAATGCAAAACAACAACAGCAACAAAACACCACACACACACCTTTGATATTTTAAGACCTTGGGATATTATTTTCCTCCTGTAAAACAAGAGTATGAAGACATTTGTTTCCATCTCAAAGCAGGCTAACCTCCTTAGTTGAGGATCTTTACAATTTCTTCGAGAAAGATATCTTGACAGTGTTTTACCAGTTAGCTCAGACGGATGAAGGTAGGCAGACCCTTTGAATCTGAGTGTAAGTATTCTACACTCCTCCTCTGAATCCCTAATTTAATCACCTTCTTGAGATCTTTAAACAAAACTGTGCTGGGCAACCATCAAGTCCAGAACTGCAGCTGTGCTTGTGGCTTGATGTGTAATAGTATGATCAAATACTCCCCAGCTTATGATTAAACATTTAATCCTAATTTTTTTTTGTAGTCCCAACAACCAATTCAGCAATCTCAAATTTTTTGTTTTGTTCAGAGAAATAGATACATGGTAAAACAGATCTCTCTGGTCCCTTTGGCTGGTTGGTAGCATTGTGCTTCCTTAGAAGAAAGGTATGGCCATGTGATGGATAATTTTGTATGTCAACTTAGCTTGGCCAAAGTAGTCAGATATTTGATCAAACACTATTTTGCTGTATGATCCCGTGAAGGTATTGTTCAGATGAGACAAACATTTAAATCAGTAGATTTCAGGCAAGGTAGATTACCTTCCATAATGCAGCTGGACTTCATCCAAACAATTGAAGGTCTTAAGAGGAAAAGGACTTACTTTCCCAGAGGAAGAGGGAATTCTGCCAGCAGACTGCTTTTGGACTCAAGTTGCAACATTAGCTCTTCTCTGGGTGTCCAATCTGTCTTGCCAACATGCACACTCATGTGAGCCAATTCATTAAAATAAATCACACACACACACACACACACACACACACACACATCCAGTGGTCTGTACTCTGGATAATTGTGAGTAATATAGGCCACATGATGATTTTTAGCCAATGGAATGTGAGCAGAAATCATGTGTGTCAGTTTCAAACATAGGCTTCAAGATCCAATGTGTGATTTGCCCCATTCACTTTTTCCAGCCTCAGAAAGCAGAGCATATCTTGATGGACATAGTGTTTGAGCAAGAATTAAACTTTCACTTTTTTAAGCCTCCATGATTTGGAGATTGGATGTCACTGTAATATAACCTATATTTTCCTGACTGATTTAACAATCTCTAAATGTACACTGCAGGGTCAGAATTTTCTTCCTCTCCTAGGTTTTACAATTTCACTTGATACTATTTTTAACCTTGGCTTTGTAATTTAAGTTGGGCTCATACAAATACCTGAAACTCTTACTTAATTTTCCAGTTGTCTCTGAAGAAAACTTGAACTCAGGAAAGTAGAACCCACTTTCCTGAGTTCACGTTTAATCTGAGGCTATACAAATGCTAATTAGTCCTCACTTTCCTGGCACAAAAAAAATTTGCCCATTGTACACTTATAGAACCTAACCACGAACTTCTCTCATGGCATATTCTCACCATAAAGAGTCTGACATTTGACATCTCAGGGACTATACAAAAAAGTGTTACAATTTCAGTGATCAAAAGATAAGTACTATCATTATAAATATGTGTAAATTTCCAACCTTAAGTAAAAGTTTCTATAATTCTTTTTTTTCCAGAATAGGGTGTATAGTTTTTTATTGGTGCATAACAAATCACCACAAATTTAGAGGCTTAAAACAACACAAATTTCTTATATGACAGTTTTTATGGGTCAGGATTCTGGCAGGTTTTAGCTGTGTTCCCTGCTCTGGCTCTCCCCAGGCTGAAATGAAAGTATTGGCCAGCTGTGTCCTTATCTGAAGGCTTAACCAGGGAAAAATAAACTTCCAATTTTCCTCGGTTTATTGGCAGAATTAATTTCCTTGCTGTTGTATGATTGGGGTCCTGCTGTCTTGTTAGCTCTCAGAAGTCAGTCTCAGGTCCTTGCCCAGGGCTCCTTCTTGGTTGCCCTCTTACTTCCAATCTCTCTCCAGCCTGCTGTGTAGGAGCCTCATGCAACTGAAGGTAATTACAAAATGACTGTCTCATCATCATTTTCCATATAACATAATTTAGTCAATCTGACAATCTCATCATGTTCACAAATTCCATCCTCTGAAAGGCAGGAGATTATACCAGGTGAGGACACCAGGAAATGAGTATTTGGGTGTTATCTTAGAATTCTGCCTACCACGTGGGGTCAAAGTTTGGGGTAACACATCAAGTGACAGTCTTAATTTAGCAATTATGATCCTTTTCACCACATGAATACATAAGACCTAGATCTATTAGACTTCCGGAGACAACCAAGGACATCTCTTTGGGATACCCTTACCTTTCTATTTCTTGCTCATTTGCAGAAACTTTGTGACATCCCTCTTCTGGTTTTTCTTTTATTCCTTTCCTTATCTTAGCAGCAGCTCAAGAGTTTCTATATAGAAAAGAATATACAACTACAATATGGTTGGTTAAAGATGTGTATTTATGGGTGTATAGGAGAAGAGGCTTGAAGCTTTATTGCGAAAGTTTTTTTTCCTTGAAGATCGAGAAAACATTATATATATCAAAAGGGGGTCAGCTGTTGAATACTTCAGTGAAGAAGTCAGGGAATCGACAAGATCATATTTATATTTTAGAATGATTTCTTTGGGGCCAGTGCAGAGAGGGCTGGAGTGGGAATGTGTGTATGAGAACGGAGGAGGTGTTACTGGGCAAAGGGAGATTACTTAGAAATTACTGCAATTGACCAGGCAAACATTTCCTATAAAAGTCAGGTAGTAAATATTTTAGGTTTTGTGGTCCAGATGGTATCTTTGTCAGAGCGATTCACCTCTGCTGTTGTAGTGTGAAAAAGAGGCCATCATGTAAACAAATGATATGGTTCTGTTTCAGTAAAGTTTTAGTTACGAAATCGGGCAGCAGGCTGGGTTTGGGCCATGGGTTATCGTTTGCTGACTTGTGTGGTTGCCATCACTGCACTGAAGCAGTACCAGTGACGTTGGACAGAAGGTGGAGGTGAGCGGCTTAGCTCTGTATGTTCTGAGCACCTATTTTGGGCTGAGTGCTTTCCTAGACACAGGAGACACGTGGTGTACAAAACAGACAAAAATCCTATTTCAAATCGAGTTTTTATTCTGGAAACTTTTAAGCACAAACACTCTACCATGTGGTTTACCTATCAGTAAGCAAAGGTTTGGGGGAAGGGAGTAGAAAATACCTACTTCGACTGACGCGATCCATTGTGGCTGTAAGGATTGTGCAAAAACATGGTAATAATTGGAGAAAGCTTCCTCAATTACACATGGACTTATGTTTTGAATTCTATAAACATATATTAAAATGTGTTTTCTGCTCCATGTAATGTCTATAAAATAATCAGCATACATAAGAAAATATTTCCATGTGACTAGTCTGGTGTCTCAGCCAGAGAACTAATTTTGCACAAGGATGAGTAATGTAACCACATAGGGAGTTGTGCCAGAGCCACACCAGAAAGAATAATAAATCCGTAGATATGAAACATGCAGCAGTTCCTCTGGGTCAAGTGATGATTTTCATAGGAAGGTTGGATGATTTCTCATCCTTCTCTGGAAAATGGGAAGAGGGTTTCAGTTTATCAGGAACGTTAGATTCTCTTTCTTGGTGACTATGTGTTGTCTGGCTGTCCACTCAGGAGGCCTGCAAGAGGGCTCCTCAGAGCAAATTAATGCAAGAAAAGTGTGTGTCCAACGATGGCATGTGTTGAGAGTGAGTATGATGAGGGAAAATGATGGGAAATAATGAGAAACTATGACACGGATGACAGGAGAGTAAATTAGGGTTGGTTTTGTCATCCGCTTCCATACTCTGAGTAATACTTAGAAAGTAACCATAGGCTCAATTGTTTCTTCTATAAGCTTGTAGTTATTATATAAAAAACATCCAACTAATGGCTCTGTAATGAGCATCTGCTCTAATGAAAATATGCCTTTAACATTGTTAGTATCTGAGAGTAAAAGGCTGTTTCTCATTTCTGATTGTGGGATCTTTATTTTTCCTATGTCTCTTGGGTATATCTTCAAATCAATACATTTTCTATAGATATGTTTTCAACCTCTGGAGACATTATATATTTTATCATTATTTTAGTAATGACAAGTTTCAAAGCTCTGCGAGTAGATGCAGAACATGGGAAGAACTGATACAAATTGGTGAGAGCTCTCCATGGCTGCATTGTATATCACCAGACTGGCCTTCCAAGAAGTCCAAATAGGCCACAGCCTATGTACTAATACATTCAGAGTGTGGAGGAATTCCAGAGAAAAATTTCTCTCATTCAATGATGACCCTTAGGATCCAATACTTTTTTAAGGGAAAGATTGATATATTTGATTAAACAACATTTAAAACGGTGGTATGACAATAAATTACAAAAAATTAAACTCTCTCTTTTTTTAGTCCTCACCCCAGGACATTTTTTTTTTGTTGATATTTTGTTCAGATAGAGTGGGAGGGAGAGAGAGAGAGAGAAACATCGACGTGAAAGGGACTCATCGAGTGGTTGCCACCCACACGACCCCACCAGGGCCGGGAACAAACTGCAACCGAGGCACATGCCCTTAGCGGGAACCGAACCCAGGTCTCTCCGGACTGCAGGCCGACGCTCTAACCGCTGAGCCAAACTGGCCAGGGCCCAAAAATTAAACTCTCAAAACACAAACACCATAGTCAACATTTAAAGGTAATTGATACAAACAAAAGAATATTTGCAACAAGGCTCTAATATTTTTAATAGATGCTCCCAGCCTTGCACACATAACTGGAATTAGGTATGAAACGCCCCTGCTTTCCAGGGGAGAAGGAAGGACTGCTTGTGGGGGCAAAGTGGGAAAGGTATCACCCAAGGGGGAAGCGCTCAGGGTAAAGAGCTAAGAAGATCAAATCTGCTGCTCTGGTTGTTACTGCCTGTTGGTATCCAGCATCGATACTGTCTGCCTCCACCCTAACAGAACTCTAATTTATTGAGGTATTGGCTCTTCCCCTGCGTGACTCAGAGAACTGACCTCATCCCAACTCCAGCTATGGATTCTGATCCATCTATAGGTTTCCCAGATTGCCCTGATGATACGACTCACTGAAGAAGCTTGTTCAATATAGAGATCATCAGACTCTTTATTGAAATTTTGACGTGGTAGGTCTGAGTTGTGATAGAAATCTGTGTCTTTACCAAACACTGCAAATCTTTCCTGTCATTGGGGAAGTTGTCATAAATACTGATTTAAGCTCACTGGTGCATAGCAAAACCATGGTGGTTTGTAACAGTCCAAGGGTGGGCTGGCCACTTAAATTGGTCCAAGCTTATTAATAGGAAGGTCTTTAATTTCAAGGTATTTGGCAGAGGATTTTATTTCCACTGTTTTTCTTGAACAGAGAGACATATAGCCCCAGTTGTTGATGGTGGATATCTCATTAAAATAGGGATATTTAGCCTTAGGATGAAGCCATTGTGTATTTGTGAGAGCAGACAATGAAAATGAACAGAGATCTTAGTAACAAAATGAACCATTAATCAACTAAATCTGAAGCCTGCTCTGCCTTGGATTTTTTGTTATATGACAATATCCTTATTTGTTAAGCAAGTAGTATTTTCTATTTCTTGCATTTACTTGTTATTTTTCCCCCTATGAAATATATGCTCTTGCCTTTAGAAAAAGAAAAATTTAGGTGTAGTATTTCTCAATTTGCTGCTATTATCAAGTAAAATTTCAATAAACTATTAGTTCATACCATTTCTTTCTCATAAATTTAGGACCTAGGGAAGAATGGTTTTTATTATTATTTTTTACAACTATATGATGACCAGTATTTTAGGATCAGCATTCACAACTTTTGTGTCTTGGTATTAGTGACTAAGAAAAAAAATAATTTGTTGGTGAATAAATATATGGAAGTGTGCATATTTGAAAATAAATTCAGGAAACAAAAGTAGTTAAATACCAAAGTAAAAACATTTGTACTCTAGAGGTTTTTTAAAAAAAATTTTTTTCTTTATTGATTTTAGAGAAAGAGGAAGGGAGACGAAGGGAAAGATAGAAATGTCAATGAGAGAGAACATCGATTGGCTGCCTCCTGCATGCCCTCACTGGGGATTTGGCCCACAACCAGGGCATGTGCATTGACCTAGAATAGAACCGGTTACTCTTGGTGCATGGATTGATACTCAACCACTGAGCCACACCGGCTGGGCTCTATTCTAGAGTTTTAAAGATGAGATTTAATTTTCCCACAGAAAAGTAAAACAAAATGTTTCATAATCATATTCCAACATATGAGTGGTGATCATTCTAGCTGTGAAATATGCTCACAGAGCACAGCCTCTGATGGCTCTGGATGAGGCAGGTGTTGAATTTCCTACAAGGTGCCTATTTGCATTTCAGTGCTTGCATACTATTAGTGGGCAGAGTTTCAAATACTGTTTTTGTTGTTAATCCTTACCCAAGGATATTTTTCCATTGATTTTTAGATAGAGTGGAAGGGAGGGAGGGAGAGAGAGAGACAAACATCGATGTCAGAGAGACAAATTTATTGGTTGTCTACCACATGACCTCGACCAGGGCTGGGGATCAAACCTGCAACCCAGGTACATGCCCTTGATCAGGAATTGAACTGGCTACTCTTTTGTCTGTGGGCCGAAGCTCTAACTGCTCAGCCAAACAGGCCAGAGCTAAAATACTATTTTGTATCCAGCAGGTTACCTGTGAGACTGTTAAGTGTCTCTGGGAACAAAAAAGGACTGCAAACCTGACCTCAATCCCCATATATAAAAATACATATGTTGGGTAAAAGTGCTGACTATTTACAAACTGCAAGAAGGACAATGGAATTTGTACGTAAGGATTGGAGAATGGTGGTTCCCCATCCACGTGAAGTCGAGACCAGGATCCACCTTAGTCAATCTGACTGCACAGGTGCACCCTAGGGGAGTGCTGTACACACATGCATGTGTGGGCTTCCATGTGCTTTTATGTATGTAAGTTACCTCTAGCACTTTGGAGCCCAACAGCTTGGCTGAAAGCAGTCCTTATTTGAGCATTGCACAAAAGAAGGAAGTGTTCTCCCTCACTCTTAAAGGACCTACAGGGCTGTCCTCAGTGAGCTGGTAGTGATCAATTTCCCGTGAAATTATCATTGATATTGTTGTTTTGAAGCCCAAACCCAAGGGGGTACCTAAATTCCTCCTTTCCCAATGAGCACTAAGTCTGACTAGGAATGACTTCCAGGTATGGATTCTCAGAAGTAATTAAAACAGAAACCTGAATAAAATATTGAAATACCTGCTAGTGAAGTAGAGGATGGGGAAACAGGATTTAGAAGTACTAATATAAACATGATCTTATTGGTATTGTAAGCTAATGAAACCTGAGACATACTAATCATGCTTACAGGACAAGGTGGTATGTAATATTAACTACCCTATATAGACTGACCTTTGAACTTCAACTTTTTGCAAACTCAGATCTTAAAAATATGAGTTGCCTTTGGGGAGCTAATAGAATGTTAGAGAACAGCAAACAAATATCCAAATTTACCAATATTTCAAGATCTTCATTGGGTTTCATGTATGAGATTAGATTGACAGGTGATGTAAACTAGCAGGGCTAGAACTTTCCTCCTGAACTTCCCTCCCTGATCCCTGAACTAGGGAGGGGAAAATTGCTGAGAGGAAAATATTAGAAGCAGTTATAAGCAGCCATTCTAAGATACGTTCTTCCCTAGCTCCATAGGTAATGCTACAATAGAGGGGAACACAGAAGAGTTTCCAATATAATTTGGAAGGCTTCAAGGAAGGTTTGACATCCTTGATGGTGGTTTTTGTGCACAGAAAAGATTATCTATAGGCTTCTTTTTAAAATTAGTACTTGTCTTATTGGTATTTCAAAGTAAAGCATAGCTCTTTCTTATTAATTCATGTATTAATAAAGGGCTGGAGATATTTCCCCGGACAGGAGTAATTTTTTCAAAGGAGACATAACAGTCAGGACTTTAACAGAAATTACATGGCTCACACAAATTAGGAAAATTCAAGGAAGGTTTCTATAAAAGTGACTAATTACAAAAATGTTGCAGGAGAACTATAAGGAATTATACACATTGTCAGATTGTTAAGAATGAGAGGAAGGAAAGCTTACAGAGCCCAGGAGAACAGAGTAAGATGGCCCAGGCTGGGTTGAGTGGAACAGTGACTTTCTGGTTAGAGACAGGGAAAGCCCAAGACAGCATCATGGTGAGGGGACAGGAACATATGCACCTTAACCTCAGCCTTCCCTTCCATATTCTATCTAAACTCTCCATTGGCCAAAACCACAAAGAGGAATCTATTCATACCATTCATACAGGTCAGCCTCATGGGGCAGACAGCAGAGTGGAGGTGTCTGGCTCAGAGAGTTGTAGGGCAGCATAATAATTAAATGTCTACTGTATTGCCACATACAATATATTCATGAAACTTTCATTGTTGTCTTCCTTCCTTAGCAGAATCCACATTATATTCAGAATATATATGTATATATATGTGTGTGTGTGTATATATATGTATGTATGTATGTATATATATGTATGTGTATGCATATATATGTATATTTATTTTTATTTTTATTTATATATGTATAGTATGTGTGTGTACATATCTGTCTAGGTATAGATAGATATGTACACACATACACATACATCTACTCATTCTCCTATTTGGACATTGATTAATTTCATCTCTTGACTGCTAGAAAACAAACTGCATGTTTTAGAGATGAGTGGTGTAAGTTTCAGTTATATAACTGTCATGGTTGGCCTTTACAGAGTCCATTTGAAATAGAGCCTCATTCTTTCAGATCCCAAATACCCAAAATGGTTAGACTTTAGTTGGAAAATGCAGTGAGCATCATTAGTCTTTAAAGACAAGTGCATTAAGACAAATGTTTGGAGGAAATGTTCTTTTTCTGAGCAATTTTATTGTATCTTGGCTAACACAATTTGTATGTGAGTGAATGCTGTTTTATTTACAGTATCAATGTAGACATTTTTGAGAATTCTAATCTCATAATATAAATTGATTGATTTAGATTGTTTAAAAACATAAGATTTTTATAGATTTGGAACCAATCTATATATTCTGTGACTGTTCTAAAAAAAAACAAATTTATAAGGGAAGTGGGAGAATAAAAAGCAAAATGGTTTAAAGTTATTTCTCCTTTGGAGTTAGTTGTATGAGAAAACTAAAACAGCCCGTTACTTCTTTATTTTAGAAATGATATGGTGTCCTTTTTGATTAGATTTGATAAAATGTTGAGCATATGAGTTAGGAATATAGCAGGGTGGAAAGATTTTTTTATAATTGATCTCTACAGCTGCCACAAAAATGAAAGGTGAAGTTATAACAGGAACCACTCAATGAAACTCATGCAAGAAATTAAAAAAGAAAAATCCTATCAATCTAATTGGTCCTGGGTCTGGATTTGTGTATACACAGATGGAATTAGGCATGAAAAGTTAGTGGAATAAAATTTTAAGATTCAGAAGCAAGAGATTCTAATTTAAGAATTTATTTATTGACTAGCTTTTACAGCTTAAAAAATACTTTTTATTTCTACTCCACTTAGGGGGTCCTTCTTAACCCTAAAAATACATTCCCACCTTCAAGCTTTGATCAACATTTATAGACATTAAAAGGTTATGATGTGGCATTTTCCTCAGACCAACTGTTGATGTTTACAAATGAAAGTATATTTTTAAAATGTTTTAGGTCAACCAGGAAGCAGAACTATGGTAAGGGGAGGGCAGTGTTCTTTCTTGGGAACAAGGAAGGAGTTTTCAAAGGCATTGTCTATTATAATTGCTTTGCTGTCCCAGGCAGTAAAAATTTCAGATGTTTATTGTAAAGCACAGATGTAGTATTATTTATAGCTTTGGTTTCTTAATATGTCAATTTTCTATAAAACCAACTACAGACTAAAACAATTTTAAGTTTGAAGATTCAGAAGGCATTGGAAATGATGCTGGCTTCTTAGTAGCTTTCAGATGTTAGAAAAATTACAAATAGCCAGGGCCAGAGGTGTGTGATTCCATTATTAAGAGGTTGCCAAGTGGCTGAGCCATGACTGTATCTGAGAGGCTGACTACCTCACATCCCCTGGTTAACAGTCATCCAAGTTTGAGCCAGGATTACCCAGGAGAGCAAGGGGCTGATGCAGTCTATGCAACCTGACACTTTGTGTTGCAGGTCAAACAATTTAATAAAAATGGCCGTTAGCTCTAGTTTCATTCAAATGAAACCTTCGGTTCTGGTTACTTACCGACTATGTGTTAAATCTAATTAATTCCATTCAGATCAATATAAAAACAGGGGGACATGATCAGTTTTATCATATAAATTAAAACTTTGCATTTATAAAATTAAAACTGTGAGTGTTTATATTTTTGAACAACATATAAGAAAACACAATATAAAACTGAATTACAAAATCAAGAAGCAAAATAATATTTAGAGTAAGATCCTAGCTTTGCAAAACTATAGTTCAAATTTTACTGTAAACTGTATATACAAAAATAGAAACAGTTTATGTGGTAAGAATAGGGAAACATTTATATTTATCTGCATATTATAATTTGTTTTACAATGAATTAACAGAAATTATTTTTATAATCATAAAAGAATGTTGTTTACAAAAAAGAAAAGAAAAAAAAATTGGCAATAGCAATACCCACAATCTACTTAAGAATGTTTAATCATTCTAGATAATTGTTTAAAGAATATGTGCTATAAATAAACAAGCCCAACAACAACTCTACTGGAATTAGGGTCTATATTAGAAAAAAGTATATGAATGTTGATCATAATTAAAGACAACAGTACAAAAGCATCTCCCTGGTTTTACGGCTTATGATCCATATGCAATCATGTTCTTATTTGACATTAATAAATACTCCTAAAATTACTGTTGTATTAAGAATAAGAAAATGTACTTGTGTACTTCTTGAAAAATATGAGTCCAAAGCTCTGTGTCTGCTTCTGTTTTATGAGAGCAGCCCATAGTCATTGGTTCCAGACACCCTGAAACAGAGCCAACATAAGAATATTAATAAAGAAAAAAGTACTGAGCAAAATAATTATCACTTGTTGGCTTCTTGTATCAAAATTACATGAATCTTTATTCCAAGGGCATAAAGACATATTCATTAGAGCTGGAAAATAACTGCTTACACATTTCCCTATAGAATACTTAGACCCTTTGCATGGGTTTTTGTTGTCGTCTAGGAGAGAGGTTGGATTTGGTTTTTATTTATTTTTGTTTTGTTTTCGTATACTAAAGGCTTTCAACCTTTGTCTATCAAAGTCAGGGAAAATATTTTCCTGTACTACTTACCATTTAATTCCATTTACGGTACTTTTTCATATAGAAGTTATTTCTTTTATAGAATTTTATCCATTGGCCGTTTTCTTTGTAATTTAAACTGATTTTTATTAGTTGATTCCACAAATTTTCATCATGTACTATGTGCCAGGTATTTCTCTTTGTACTGTAGGTACAGCAGTAATCCAAAATGTCAAAACAAAAATAAAATTAAATAAAAATAAATAAATAAACAAATAAATAAATACCCTGCCCTCTTGGAGCTTACGCTCTTAGAAGGGAGGCAGGCGATACCGTTAGGCAGGTCTCAGTTTTACAACACCTGAAGCTTAGATAATTTAGGGGCTGTCTTTAAGAAAAAGAATACAAAATAAAGTACTGGGCCTTGGAAGGGCCCCATGCAAGTGAAGGGCTTCTGAGTCTATGGCATCAGAGTTAGTGCTGTGGACACAGGTGAGCTGGGGAGCAGGCCAGCACATGCTCGGGCAGAGGGGAGATCATGACGGGCCATGGTAGTCAGAGAAGGCCTCACTGGGCAGACCACACTTACACAGAGGCCCAGAGGGAAGGAGGGGACATGCCAGGGGGATATCAGGGAAGAACGTGCCAGGAAAAGAAGAAAGTACAAAATCCCTACAGGGAGAGCCTGCCTATTGTGTTTAAGGAATGGGAAAGGGTTGGTAGAGCAAAAACGGAGGAAGCCTAGGAGAAAGTACTAGAAGTTGAATCACAGAGGTAACAAAAGAAAACTTGTGGGAGGGGTGAGCAGTTGCTGCAGGGCCTCTCAGGCCTCGTGAGTTTTTTTGGCTTTTTTCTCTGAGAGTGAGAGTAGGTCACCAGCAGTGAAATTATTGGTCTTATGCTTTCACGCTTGTTGCTGAATTAAGACTAAGCACAGGGAGAAAGGATGCAAACGGGGGGTGGATAAGGGTTCGAACAATAATCCTGGCAAGAGATCATGGTGGCTTGGAGCAGTCTGCTAGTGTGAGTGAAGAAATGTCTTCTGTTTCAGGATAAGTTTTGAAAATAAAACTATTGAGATGTTATGGTATGTTGGATATAAGTTGTAGTAAAAGACAGACATAAGAGATTGTACTGGTTTTGTCACAAGTAAGCAAATATAGAATTTTTAAGTTAATGAGATGAGAAACTCAGAAAATATGCTTTTATATAAAATAAATGAGAAATTTTATCTGGGGTATAGTGAATTTGAGATGCTCATTGGAAATACTAGTGAAGATGGTCAAATATGCAATTAGAGTTCAATATAGAAGTCCAAACTGGATATGTACATTTGAACATTATCGACATGTACTTAGAATTTGTAAACCAAACAACATGAACACTTTATTAATTAACCTAAGAAATAAGTATAGATACAGAAGAAAATAAAATCTCAGGATTGAGCCCTTGGAGCATGCCAAAGTTTTGGTTAGAAGAATCTGCAAGGGACACTGTGGTAGGTGAATAATGACCTCCCAAAGAGGTCCACATTCTAATCCCACCAAACCTGTGAATATGGCACCTAACATGACAAAAGGATTTTGCAGATACAAATTCAAGATCTCAATCTGGGGAGACTTTTCTTGTATTATTGGAAGGGTTCAAAGTAATCACAGCAGTCCTTAAGAGAAGGAGGCGGAAGGTCAGAGAAAGAGATGAGGACAGAAGCAGAGGTCAGAGTGACGTGACTGAAAGGGGCCATAGCCAAGGAAAGGCAACCAGCTTCTAGAAGCTGGAAAACACAAAGAAACTCACACTACTCTGGAGGCTGCAGAAAGCTTGATATTAGCTCAGTGGAACCCATTTTGGACATTTGACCTCTAGAACTGTAGGATAACAAGTTTTCAGTTGTTTGTTACAGCCCTTATTGGGAACAAACACAGAGTAAAAAAAGGAATTAGTGAAATAAGTAGGGAAACAGGACAGCGCTTTGTCCTGGAAGCCAAATGAGGAAAGTGTTTCAAGAAGGAAGGAGTCATCAACTACGTTTAATGCTGCCTACAGGGCAGGTAAGATACAGCCTGAGAAATGACCGGTGTATTGAGCAACATGGAGGTCACTGATGACCTTAACAGGGGCGGATTTTGTACAGATACAGTGGGAAATGCCACATTAGAATTGGCTTCAAGAGAGAATGGAAGCAAAGGATTGGAAACAGCATTGCTGTGCAGCAGTTGCCACTACGTGCTTGCTCCTTCTGAATAAGAGTCGATCGTCACCATGCCATGGAATTAAAAACAAGCAACAATTAATACATGCAACAACTTGCATGTTTACACTGAGTGAAAAAAATGCCAATGTCAAAATCATATATATATGCTATGATTCCACTTATATAATATTCTTTAAATGACAAAATGGTAGAGATGGAGAATAGGTTAATAGTTTTTAGGAACTGAAAGGGAAAAGGGAGGGAAGGAGATGGGTGTGAGCTGCAAGAGGAATCCGTGTAATGGAACTGTTCTCTGCTTGACTGTGGTGGTAGTTAAAAAAATTCACACGTGATAAAACTGCATGGACCTAAATACACACACACAAACACACACAAGCACATACACACGAGTACATGTAAAACTGGTGACCACTGAATAAGGTCAGTGGGTTGTATCACTGTCAATTTCCTGGTTGTGATATTGTACTATGGTTGTTAGGTATTACCATTGGGGGGAACTGAGGGAAGGGAATGTATTACAATTTCATATCAATCTACAATGATCTCAAAATAAAGCTTAAAAAGTAGACCGGTAGAAGGAAATACAAAGTGCATTAACTAAATTTGCAAGTTAAAAGGAAAAAATTCTTAGAGTACATTAAGAAATAATTCACTTACCTGTGTATTATTTATAAAAGACTGACTTAAAACATAAAGACACAAAAATGTGAATGTAAAGAAATTGAAAATTATATTCGAGATAAATACTAAAGAAAGAAAGCTGATATCACTCTAATAATATCAAACAAAATAGATTTAAAGCCAAAGCATTTCTAAGGGGAAAGAGGTTATAGCAAAATAGTAAAAGGAGTAATTTGCCAGTATGTACTCAGTCAGTAACATTGACCTCCAATATATGAAGCAAAAACAGACTGGTTTGCAAAAAGTAAACATCAAATCTGTAATCATCATGGTATATTTCAACGTATTTCTTTATGTATATACCAGATAAAATTATATGTGTATATATATATTACATATGTTTTTAAGCATATTTTCATTTTCTATATATAGGTTATGTATATAAGGTCTATAAAAACAGTTATAGAGTTGATATATACAGAAATCTGTACCCAAGAATTAAGGTAAATTTTTTGAACCCATACAAAACTATTAACAAATGACAACAAATTTAGGCATAAAATAAAACATACAGATCATGCTTCTGCCTACAATGTGATAAGATTTAAAATCAGAAAAGCAACAAAAAATTTTCCATAAATTTGGGAACAAAAAATATTAATAAATAACTCCTGGAACACTTTTAGTATCCTGGTGATGAAATTAGAAAATATTTAGACTTGAATTATAATGCAAGCACTGTAAATTAAAATGTATAGGATTTAGCTAAAGTCATAATTAGAAAGCAAAGCCTTAAATGTACATATTAGAAATGAAGAAAGATAAAATCAATTAGCACAGCTCCCAATTTCTACAGATAAGACAAACAGTCATGAAATCATCCAAAGAAAGTGGAAGGAAAAAAGTAAGGATAAAAATAGAAATATAAAAAATAAAAAGAAGCAATAGATAGGGCAAACAATCCAAAGTACATCTTCTTAGAGAAATTAATACCATAAACAAATCTGGCAGATTAAATAAAAAAAGAGAGAAGCTTTAATGAAAATTAGAACACAATCACAAAATAACATTTTGCCAATAAGTTTTAAAAATATAAACTTCTTAGAAAAATACAGTTCATAGGACATGTCTGAGAAGAAATAGAAAATCTGAGCAATCCTAACAAAATTAATAAAACTGAATTGACAATCAATAATTTAACCAGTGGGAAAATCAGCAATAAAAACAATAACAAAGCAAAACAAAAAATCACCCAAACAAGCAAAAACATGCATCCTTAATATATGTGTTTACAGGATAATTTCACAAAGCAATTAGGAGTTAGACAATCTCTATTTTATTTACACTGTTCTAAAGAGAAAAAATAAGAAAGCTCCTCAACAATTTTATGTGTCAGTATAGGAAATGTAATATTTGCTATAAACATTATATAAAATTATAAGGACAGCTAATAAAAGGAAATTTCAGACCATTATCTGTTATAAATACAAATAGAAAAATCCTAATTAAAATATTAGCAAATATAACAAAGAAAAGTGTGCATACATAAATTATGACAAAGGATAATTAAGAATGTATGTATAACAATGTTAAAACATCTATTAGTGTATTTTATCACAATAAAATGTTAAAAGTTTTTAAAAATATGATTATCCCCATACTTGTAGAAAAATTGTTTAATAAACTCATGGCCCATTCATGACATAAACACTTAGTAAATAATAAAAGAGACAGACCTCATTTACTATGTTTAAAAGTTAGCCACCAAATATTACCTACATGAAACAAAATACTTCATAATAAAATATTAAAACATTGTCTTTAAAGTCAGAAACAAGACTTCAAGACTTCTTTTGTTCATCATTATAGTGGAGTCTCTGCTAAACAATAAGGTATGCTAAATATATAATCATAAGAATTAGAAAAAGTAAACAGAACTGTTTCATTTGTAGATACTATAATTATGCATATGAAAGTTTCAGAAAAGCTTTGGAGAATGATCAATATTTTTAAAAAATCAAAGAAATTATTGTATTCAAACAACAAGCTATTTGAAAATATAACAATTGACACAACTGAAAACAGGAATACATTAAACATTGTGATTGCTTAAACATTTTGGTTTCATAGCGTCACTGAGAACTACACATGAAAACTGAATATTGGGTTTCAGTGAGTGTGTAAAAAGCATTTGAATTTGATGCTCAGGGATGCATGTGTTCAGAAAGAAGTAAATACAATGGGTGGGGAATTGATAAAGGCATGATTCTTGGGAAATAAATGTTAAAATTCTAACTCATGAAATCTCCATTTTCTTTCTTGCCACATTAAAGGAGGAACACGTATCTGAGATCCATAACAAGTCTATAGAAAATGATACAAAGTACACATATGCCATGTAAGTTTCCAGTAAAGCTACACATATGAAAAGTTATTAAATGAAAACAATTCAATAAGCCTGACAAAATAGTGCCATAAGTCACAGTCTAAAAACTTGTATTATTTAAAATGTTACAAAGCATGATGAGCAATTATAATCGATACTGCTCCTGTTACATTCTCTTTGAGTTTAGTAATAGGAGATTGGCTTTTTCTTCTTCTGAGTCATTCTGCTCTACTGTCTCATTTTCCTTCAGTAGTAATTATTCTAATTGGTCATGGTGTTACAGAAAAAAAAGCTTCTTGGCTCATCTTGATGCCCTAAATTTCTCTAGATTTCACCAATTCTTTTATTAGGTCACATAAGGTTTAATTCTAAATTAGTTGAGTTTATGATTTAATATTAATAGTGAGAATGAAGATAAAATGTGAATAATGACTTGATCATTACATTATTTCATTAAAACAGAAAACTCTATAAACACAGCCAGCTCATATTAGCTCCAACTATTCTAGCTTTGTTGCCCTAAATCAACGATGGAAATTTAGTTTATAGATCTTAGTTTTCTATATTGATACTTACTCAGCTTCATAGCCTCTGTGTCTTGAAAACACATAAAGCCGAGATATTTAAAGCATAAGACCACAGGGCACAGAATTTCCATTGAGCAGAGAGAACAGATTTTCATATATTTTTGTTTTGCTAACAATGATTAGTACCAAATATAGATTTAAATTTTATGTTAACAGTGTGGGATTCTTCACTAATGTCTCTCCCGAATCCTAGAGCTTTATGTATAGGAAATTCAGTGCTACAAAATTGACGCTAACATTATAAGTCTCGGTTATTTTTATAGTTCTAGGAAGAGAATGATTAGTAAAAGAAACTAAGTGGTAACCGTTTTATTTGCAACATGTTTATGCTTTGTTGGCATGCACAACCTGAGGCAATACTGTGTCATTTTATAAAACTGAAACAAAACTGTGGAGTTGGACAATTCAGAGCAGTGGGTCTTCCTTATTGTCTGGCAGAGCCGATTCAAAAAATTTAAATATTGTATCCTGCCCTGTGAAGGTATTTTTGAGTTTTCAGATAGCAAACACTCTAAAGAAATAAGTCAAAATAAATCTTACTAAAAATTTATGTTTTCGCATACATTTTTGCATTTCTTTTGATAACCACTCACAGTATTACTCCTTTTGTGGAATTTTAAGATGTCTCAAGCCGCAAACTAATAAGAGTGATAAAAATTAAAATTCACTTTCTTAGAACACCAAAAAACATTTGAAATTCTAATTCATTTGGAAATACATTTGTCTTTAAAAACCCTTTTTTTTTTTAATTTTTATTTTTGAGTGGCTGCCACCTGCATGACCCAACCAAGGCCAGGGACAAACTGCAACCGAGGTACATGCCCTTGCTGGGAACCAAACCCAGATCTCTCTGGACCACACACCAATGCTCTAACCCCTGAGCCAAACCGGCCAGGGCAGTCTTCAAACACTTTTGAGTACCTACTCTATGAATGATTAATTAGGTCTTGAGAAGTCATTAAAAAGTAAATGACCTATCTTGCTATCATGGAATTTACAATATAATTGAGATTATATGCATATGAAAAGTTAAAGAATAATAATCCAGTATAGATGAAATGAGCACAAGAATGACAAAGAATATCTATTAGGAAACTTCAAGGCCAAGATAAGAGGTCACAATAGGTTTAAGTAATGAGCAAATCTATACAATTTTGAGCTACAGAAGTTTATGGTGAAAAAGGTTTTTTTGTGTGTTGTTTTTTTTTTTTTTTGGTATGTGCCATGCCCCTAGCCGTAACCGAACCCAGGACTCTGGTCTGCAGGCCAACGCTCCAACTGCGGAGCAAACCAGCCAGGGCTGAAAAAGGTTTTAAAGATAAAAATTCTGAAAAAAGTACACTGAATAAGGTTAGAGAAATAAGACCAGAACAGTTATAAAGGAGTTTATTAAGTAGACAAGGTCAAAGAAAGATGTAGAAGAAAAGCAAATAACAGAGTTAGAGGTTACCCTTGGAGAAAAAGATGGGTATCTAGTTACTGAAAGAGATAGGAAGCTGGAGAAGATGCGTTAAAGTTTGGAATATTTGGAACTTTAAAAAATTTGCATACTATATATTGATTGAATCATATGAAATTTCAGGTATTAGACTATTTTTTACCTATAAAACAGGAAATTCATATGGTTCAACCCACCCCACCATTACTCCCTGTTCCCTACCATTCACACTCTGCTTTGTTTTTCTTCTTAGTTTTTGTCACCACCTTACACTTTATATACTTGTTTATTGCCTTTCCCAAATACCTTACAAGAAATGAGTAGCAGCATTAGTTAAAATTCTAGAGCAAATTTAACATCAGACTTCAAAAATGAAAAGAAAAATAATAGGTTTTCTTAATTTACCTGCTGCTGGTACTTATCTAGAGAACTCTAGAAAATTGTTTTGTGCCTTCTTTTTCATGAAATGACTTCATTTTGTTGGCAGCAAAATGGCACCAGGTGTTAGACCAGTGGAATCAGACTGGACCTTGGTTCAGCAACCTCGGAACTTGAGAGTTCAGAGTCAAGACTCAAATTATAAGAGGACGTTTATTTAGAAAGTCACAGAGGTAGAAGACGTGAGTCATAGAAGAAATGGGCACAGGAAACAAGTTACAGAGGAAAAAGAAGGGCCCTTGGAGCTTAGGAGAAAGAGAGAGGCAAGAAAAACACACCTGGGGGAAGAAGGGTGGGGAGAGGTGAAGGTGTGCTCCAGAGAGAGCTGGAGTGAGTCCTCAATCTTGACGGTATTTATCTGGAGGTCCCAGAACAAGATCCCAATAGACTATTCATCAGCTTCTAGGTGTGTCCTTTCAGGGTTGTGGTCTCTACTGATTGGTCAGTGCCAGGTCAGAAGGCCATTAGTCAATGCAGCTCTTCCTGATGTCAGCCATGGCATCACTTGTCTGGTTTTGCTGCTTTTCTGGGCTTGGAGCTGAAACACCACTAAGACCTAGATGTATTTGATGTGCATCAGAACCTCACTGTCCTGGAGGCTTAATGCTTAGGGCTATTCTCCATCCCCCTGTTTGTTCCCCCTCTAAGGGGTCTAAACTACATGACTAGCAACATGCCAGGGGAGGAAAGCTCAGGGGAGGGCCTGAACCACATGACCAGCCATATGCTGGGCTGGGGTGTGGGGGAGGGGGAAATAGCCCTGGGGGCAATATTCTTGTTTTCCCAATGTTTTGATCATGCTAGGCACTCAGTGCTTTATGCCCTGGTGACCTTCTCAGGCCCAATGTCCTTGATCTGCTCATGTCTGTCTAACTACCTACCACAATGTTATGTGCTGCCTATTTCTTTTGGAAACTGAGCAGTCTTTTAATGTCATAAAACATTTAGTGATCTTGTAAGTAATGTTGAAGTTTAAAACTCCTGCACTCCGTATTATTGATAAAATAATGACATCTTGCATTTATAAAATACCATACACTCGCCTCCATCCACATGCTTTGACATATGTTACTTCATCTTGCCCTCACAGCTGTCTATTTTTGTCACAATGTTTCACCCACATTTCAAGCACAAAAAAGGGAACAAGCTCTTACTATTACTTAAGTCATCCCAGCAAATGTAAATTGTATCCTCACCAGGAGAGTGAGATTCTAATAGGTGTAAGAATATGTTCTATTTACAAGAAATTTTTACAAGAATTGCTTTGTGTGCATTTATACTGCGAATAGGAACTATAATAACTGAAATTGTGTGAATCATTAGGTTTTCACAGTATGAGATGCCTTGCCTCAACCGTGAGTGACAAGTTTTAGATTAGACCCATTAAATGTGTAATTATGTACAGAGACAGCAATCTGGAGTATTAAGTTTTGAGAAAATTTTCACATATTTTAAATCCTAGAGAAAAATGAATAGCCGATTTTAATCTGTGTTTTCTGTAGGGAAAAATTTGTGTTTAAATGTTATAGTGAAAGTTTGCTAAAAAGTTATAGCTTTACTTTAAGGAAATAATCTTCAGTGACAGTCTTTTTTTTTTTTTAATATGTCTTTATTGATTGTTGTGTTTTTTTTATCCTCACCAGAGGACATTCTTTTCATTTTTGTTCAGATAGAGTGGCAGGGAGAGCGAGAGAAAAAAAAACATTGATGTGAGAGAGAAATATCGATGGGCTGCCTCCAGCACACCCCCTACTGGGGATCTAGCCTGCAACCCAGACATGTGCCCTGACTGGGAATCGAACCAGGACTTCTTAGTCCATGGGTCAACACTCAATCCACTGAGCCACACCGGCCAGGTTTCAGTGATAGTCTTTATAATACCATCCACTGTTGCAACATCATGATTAGACATTTAAATAAATAACATTTTATACTGTTACAATTGATGCTTATATATGTGATTCATAAAGTTTTGTGATAATTGTATTCTCCTGAAATTCTCCTAGAATTGCCTAGTTTAAGTTAATAACCTACTTTTACTTTTTCTTTCTTGTCTCAAACCTCAAGCAACTGTTCCAGATTTCCTCTGCTGAACTCACTATTATTTGAGCTCTGAAACTTAACGTGTCAGAGGTAAGCATGAGATGTGTCATGTGTCAAAGTCTTTCAACTAATGAATGACAGTCTTCACACTGAGCTTGTAAGAGGTGGCTATTCAGATGAAGGCAGGGACAGAAGCTCCTGTGTGTACTCTCTGCTTGACTCAAATTACAATTGTGCAAAAAGTAAAGATGGCAGTTGTTTTGTCCCTTGGTTCCTAAGACCACATTTTAGCCCATTAAAGATGACACAGTATGTGTGAGTCATCCTCCCTTCTCCTTTGGGGCTTCTAGCCTTTCTCTCCTTGCTTTAAGTAAGAGCTCTACTGAACAGACACGTAGCACGGGACTGGATTTATTTTTCGGCTTTCTGTTTCTACCAAGGTCATGGTGAAGATCTGATTTTTCAGTTCTTTCTTAAGGGAGATATTTTAAAGGGGTCACCCATTGCTTTTAAGCATTTATTATATTTCTCATACAATGGCTATAAGAAAAAATAACCAGTTACATGCATAACATAGCTTTCTCAACAATCGAGAAAGACAATTGGATTTATAGCTAGAATATAGTCACATTACATCGAATGACACTTGCATACTACATTTATTTCCCCCTCAAGCACTGCAGCTAGACTAGCTGCTCGGAAGCTTTAAATGTATTCCAGAATATTTTACTCCTCCAGGAACACACAGACTTCAAACTACCTTTTTTAGTTGTATAACATCTTTAAATAATTAACTATTTCTTTTGTTTCTCTTTTAGTCTTCTGGTTTGGGAAATATTAAGGTAATTGGAAATGAAAGGGGGGAAAGTCATAGAGGAATTTATTTGTAGTTTTCAATTTCCATAAAATCAACAACCTTGCTTTTTGAGACTGCCAGAATGGGTTCTAACCGAGGTCAGTAGTACACGTGTGTACCATTGAAATTTGTTAACCTTCCTATGTAGCCACAGGACAAGGTCCCAAAGCCTGTGCGAACAACCAAGGGTCCCCAGGAGTCTCGGTTTCTATTACTGCAAGTGGATTTTTTTTCAGGAGCATTTTTGAGAAATGGTTTATGTAAGCTACTAGCATCAAATGGTTTAGAAAGAATCTGTTTTGTTGGAAGAAGGGGTTTAATTAACTTTTGAGTTGCACAAATTAATCTGGACCTGAGTGAGGGCTTGAAAATTGATTACACTGCAAGCACCTATTCAGAACGTATTTGACCAGAAGATAAATTTATTACTTCAAGGTCAATGACAATACGAGTTGATTAGATTAATGTACACTGGGGTTCCAGTTTCAACCACTGTTTGGCAGAGCTCCCCCTCCCCCACTGCTTGTGGTCTACCTGATCTTGCCATCATTTTTTTCTCTGGACCCCCTCTGAGGGTCCACCCCCAAGATACCCTTTGCAACATTTTGTTTGGATTTGTTTTGTTTGGAGTGGGTGGGATGGTGAGTAAGACATTGCAATCAGTGCATTTTCATTTTATTGTTTTATTTTTATCCGAGAATGAATTATAGCATGCTTTGATATAAAAATAAGACAGAGAATAGCCTTATCTAGATTGATTTTTTCTCCTGAAAAATATTAAATGACCATCAAACAGAATGTATTTATCAGAGAATTTTATACAATCCCTCTTGATTTAACCATCTGCCTATTTTTCAACAGTGTGTTTCATTTTTTTTCCTTATGACTAAACATCACACACACACAGAGCCACGTGCCCCAGTGCACTGAGCATTTGGGGACTCCCCTGTGTATATTATCTCTCAATGCAAACATGAGGTAGGTAGAGGTGAGATATTAACCATAACAGAATATTGAAATGAATAGGAAACTTTTTTTAAGGAATGAATGGAAAGGCTTATTTTATTTTGACAAGAGAGAAATGGCCAGAGAGAGAGAGAGAGAGAGAGAGAGAGAGAGAGACTCTCATCAATGATTTAAGAAGAGAATTTAAAATAAAATTCAACCTTGCTCCTCTAATTTAAAACAGGTAAATTATGGTCTTAGGTTCTCATCTACTACATATTTCCATAGTTTACCTGAAGTGGCAATGTGATGATTTAAGCTGTTTCTGTTTCCCTTTGATTTAATGTCAAGCATAATTTAGAGGACGATTATATACAATGCTTTTGGTGATTAATTTCCACACCAAATTAGGTTTGGCAAACCTTTTTTTTTTTTTTTTTATCAGTGTATAATTTTTCATGTCAAATAATGTACACTTTCCTTTTTTTTCTATAAAATTGTTATTGTTTTGAAATGAATATTTACTGTTTTATATAACTTCTAAGTAACATCTTTCTATTTTAATAATAAATTTGTGTCTTATTGTGGAATGAAACATATTCTTTGTTTAAAAAAAGCAAATACCTAGAGATGCAAGTCAGAGTTTGATAAAACAGAGTTTTTCTTTAATTTTAAAAATTAAAACAGCTTTCTGTGTACTTTAACAACTTCTTGCTCTTTGGGGAGAAGAGTTTTAATATGGTTAAATTAAAAAATACATTTGAGAAAAGCAGAAATAATGGTCTTATCGGGCAATATTTATGCTTTCTTAAATAATTTAAAAATTCCTCTGAATTAATAAAAGAAAAAATTATAACTTTATTTTTCATAGAATAACATTTCTTCTGTTGTAGCTTGAGTCTGTGGCCCAAAGTATCAGATTAAATTCAATTTTACTTCCTAATTTTTATTTCAAGTATATGACTTTTGTTCCCAATTAGATCATAAGCTTAAATCAGAGACATGGCATACCTCTTTGGATTTCCTATTGCATTAAAATGATGCTCAGCAAATAACAGATTCTCAATAAATAATTGTGAATTTAGCTGAAGAAGCTAGTTTAGCACTGAGAAGCAGTGAGTAGTGGGCCAAATGGGTTGCTCAGTTCTCCTCTCCTTGGCCTCCAAAACTGTTGTGTCAATTTAAGGAAACTGAAGAGATGCTGTTACCAGTAGGGAGAGTATCCCCACCTGTTGCTTGTGGGAGTGGAATTCTTGCAATATCCTGAGAAAAATAATTTTCTGAGACGTGCATGGGAGAAGGAGTGATTTTCATTTTTGTGGAATTAACATCCCTGAGTTTCCAAGGTCCCCTTTCCCCTTGTCCCGCCAAGGAAGAAGTGTAGTTGTGGCTTCAATAGGGCTAGAATCAGAGCCAGTGTCCAGAGTTTCTGTTCCATGTTGGGACAGTCCAATCCAGCATCAGGCTGGCTTAGCTTGTGCTTCTCACTGCAGCCCATTAGTCTCATGTGGGGCCTGCATGACCATGGGCCATACAGGCAAATGCAAGAGAGCCAAGAGCCACAAGAGAGAGCCATGAGCCAAGAGAGAATTCCTTTGTTTAGGGGATTATGTATTCCCAAATTTTCATGAGTTTGCAGTGGCCACGCCCATCCTGGCCAGTGATCTCTGTTCCCAGGCATGACTGACAGGCAACTTTCCTAGTCACCCCAACTTCACTGTGCATGAGGCTCTCTCCCCTTTTAGAATCCTTCCCCCAGAGTTCTGCAGGAAGTGGGCTGGTGGTTTTCTCTGGTTTCCTGCAGCTTCCTGATGAAGCTGCCCTAAATGACATGCCTATAATGTCTGACCTTCCCTTTGTTCCTTTTCTGTTATTAATAACTAGCTAATTACAATTACATTAATACTAAATAAGACAAAAGGTGTCAGGTATCAGCAATGATTATTTTCACATAGTTGCCACTAAGTATTAGATGGTCAACATAGAACATATGCACTACAGAGTGTTAAAGAGAAAACCACAGGCCCAAACTGGTGTCCCTCCTGCCAAAAATCCATGATACCAAACCTCTATTTAATACTGGATCTAACTGCTGTTTCAACCTCTCCCAGAAAAGTAATCTTAATCACCAGTTTGGAATTTTCTAGTCAAGCATCAATAAGGTAATCTGTCACATGAAACTTCTCCATCATAATACATCCCTCCAAAAAAAAGAGAAAGAAAAAGAGGGAGAGAGAGAGGGGTAATCTGCATGGCAAGAACCCTTGCCATTCCCTTCTTTGGGTACAGGATGTCCAAACCTATAGAAATATTTTATTACAGTTTATTTGAGCCAAAATGAGGACTTACCCGGAAGAAAGATCTCAAAGAATTAAGAAAATGTTCCAGAGAGCGGCAGTTTTGCAGTTCATTTCATACATTTAAATCAAAGGGGAAAACAAGAGGAAGATCCCATGAAATCTAAAATTGGTAGTAGATTAAGGAGGTCAAAGAAAGCAAAGTGGGGAAATCCAATTTGATAAATAGTGTAAAGCAGAGGGATACTTACTTTTTTTTACATTGGCAGGTACAGGACACTTAACATTTAACATTTACAGTAAATAGAGATGGTATGAGGGCAACACGATAATGAGGAGTTCTGGTGCATGTGCTCCCATGAGGGAGTATTTTAAAGGTGTGTTGTGCTAGATGTACAAGAACAATGGAGTGGGCTCACCTAAGGCAAAGATTCACCTAAAGTTAATTAGGAAGATTACTAAGGAAGCTATAGGCTTGAGGCATGACTACCCACCATGACCTGCCCACTTAGAAATTTATGATCAGACCATCCTGCATGGTTACTACTATATAGCCCCTCTTTCATTCGTACTCCCACCCCCCACATACCGCAGAAGATGTCCTGGTCTAAAAATAGTCCTTTTTCGTTCTTATTAACAATTCCCTTGCTCCACCCTTCTTTCCATAAAAACCTTCCATTTTGCATAACACCTCTGAGTGCCCTTCTAGTTGCTAGATGGGATGCTGCCAGATTTATGAATTGCTTAATAAAGCCGTTAGATCTTCAGATTTACTCAGTTGGATTTTTTGTTTGTTTTGTTTTTAAGTATTTTTATTGATATTTTTAGAGGGAGAGGAAGGAAGAGAGAGACAGAAACATCGATGTGAGAGAGAAACATCCATTGGTTGCCTCCTGCGTGCTCCCTACAGGGAGGGGATGGAGCCTGCAACCCTGGCATGTGCCCTGACCAGGAATAGAACCGGGACTTTTCAGTCCATAGGACGACACTCAATCCACTGAGCCACACCAGCCTGGCAAATTTTGTTTTTTAATATGAGTAAAGTAGAAAGGAGAAAGACATCCATAATCCTAAAACTTCACTATTATTAACATTTGTAGCATTATAGCTTATTAACAGTTGCTACATTTTTGCCCTGTTTTTTTATATAATGTTTTTTTCTGATAGTATTCTATACTTGTGCTTCACCATGGTATAAATTCTCTTTATAATCATAGCTCTTATTGGTTATGTAACAGTCCATTATATCTCTGTATCCTAGACTCATTAAGCAGTCTGTGATGTTGTGTATTATAAAATATATTTTGTCTTCATCCCCATTTCTGACACAGAGCTCCTAAAATCTTTGAAATGTCGTAAGTGATGATAGTAAGAATGATGTCTTGACTTTTGGACCCCACCCAAGGATGGGGACTGGTTACCAGTGGAGCCAACCATGTGATTAGGAGGTTGAAACTTTCAACTCTACCCCTGCCCACCTGGGAAGGGAGAAGGGGCTGGAGCTTGAATCAGTTGCCGATGGCCATGACTTAGTCAATCATAACTACATAATGAAGCCTCTAAAAAATCCCAAAAGGAGAGCTGTAGTCACTAACCTCTTTTCCACAGAGCTTCTGGGTTGGTGAACTCCTGGAGATGCAGGGAGAGTGGGGCACCTGCACAGGGCATGAAGGCTGTGCACACGTTCCCCATTCCCTGCCCTATGTATGCATCTCTTCTGCTGGACTATTCCTAGTTATGTCCTTTTAGAATACATTTGTACTCTAGTGAGTAAACGTGTCATTGAGTTCTGTGAGCTGTTCTAGAAAATTAATCAAACTTGAGGAGGGGGTCATGGAAACCTCTGATTTGTAGACAGTCTGTTAAAGCAGAGGTAACAGCCTGGATTTGAATTGGCATCTGAAGTGGAGGGCTTGTGGGACTGAGTCCTTTACCTTTGGAATCTGATTCTGTTTCTTGGTGGATAGTGCCAGAATTGAGCTGAGTTCTCAGATACCCCGTTGGAGTCTAATAATTGCTTTGTGGTGTGAGAAAACCTTTATACACATGTTGGAATTGGATCCAGAAACCCCTTTCACATCTTACTGTCAAAAATAGTAGTTTCTAATTCATAGTATTATAAATAATGACTTAATGAACACCTTTATGTGCAAAGCTTTTCCAGAATTTTTATTTTCTTAGATTCCCAGAAACGAAATCAATGGATCAAAATATATAAACTTTACAAGTTTCTTGGCATATATTGCCAGGTTTTGGAGCATTCATTGAGGTCAAAGGTAAATGGGAAGGCACTGTGTTCTAGGAAACCTCACATAAAGGGCCATTGTACTCTCCAAATGGGTTGTTGTTGATTTTGATTGACCAAATGCATTTCCTCCTTTGTTACCTGAACAGTATCTGTTAAGTTTAACCTAAAAGTGTCTTGATTGATACACAGTAATTGCAGCTTCTCCTGAGAAGGTTTGCAAAGCCATTGTAGCAGGGAATGAAATTTGTACTGTGTGTGAGCTCCCAGATTTAGGGTACTGACTGGGATGAAAGACTTACCCCTTGTGCAAAAGGTAATAGACTTTTTTTTTTTTTTGGTTTTGGTCGTATTTAAATGAGGAATATTGCTTTTTTATATTTGTCAGCAGCATCTGCAACCGTATGAGTGGGTAGGGTGGGGGATTAATAAGGAAATCTTAAAGCCAACCTATTTTTATGTGTTTTTTCAGTTTATTAGAATATAATCCTATTTTTATTTTATTTCTATAAATGTTTATTTTCTTTTTACCAGGCAGACAAATGTTTGTTGCCCAGATATAAAATTTCTATAATGGTTCAGTAATCATAAAATTTTAGGTTTGGGGGAGGTATTTTTTATGATAAATTTGCTATCTTCTGTTGCTAAGAATTTGGTTGCAACTATCAAATCTGCCAGCATAAACTGATCTGCCATTATAGTAAATAAGGAACACATATTTCAGCAAGTTATATTAAATCCACCCAATTCTACTCTTTGTTTTTCTCCAAGTTCTATCAAAAATCAGATTAAAATAACACTGAGATAGACTGTACAGGTTAACACCCTCATGTTTATTCCTCCTCCCCTCGTTTTCTGTATCTCAGGTCGTTCCCCAGGGTCCCCTGCCCGTTGGCATCTCGGTAATTTCAGCCAAAGGCAGTGTTACCGACTGAATGTTTGTTTCCCCACCCCAAATCCACATGTTAAAGCCATAACCCCCAATGTGGTTGCATTTGCAGATGGGGCCTCTAAGGAAGTGTTTAAGGTTAAATTAGGTTATAAGGACAGGGTCCTAATGTGATAGAATTTGTGTCCTTATGAGCAGCAGACCCCAGAGAGTGACTTCTCTTTCTGCCCCTCTCACCTGCCACGCCCTGAGGAAAGGCCACGTGAGAATATAGCAAGAAGGTGGTCATCCAGGAAGAACAATTTCCCCAGAAACCTTGACTTTAGACTTCTAGCCTCCAGAACTGTGAAAAAATAAATTTGTTTTTTGAAGCCACCCAGTCATGACGGCCCACGCAGACATATATAGGCAGGTACTGGCCAAAGACTAGAGGGCAGGAGAAGAAAAATCTGGTGTTTTTTGCCCCTTTGCTTCTGCTTCCCATGGTGTCTTTATCAGTGGCTGCTTCTCTGTCACTCCAGGTCCCTTCAGGAAGCCCTTCACTCTGAGGTCCCAATTCTGATCAAGACATGTCTGGTGGTTCCCACCAGATGAATAAGTACCTGCCATCGTTTCTCCTGCCCTTGAAATAGCAGTGGCTTCCTGATGTTGCCTTACTGTTCTCTGTTCGTTAACTCTTTCTGGGTTAGACCTAGAGGGACACCAGCTTTCTTGGATAGAGTGTTACTCCTCCACGGCATTTTACTTAACCAGGCTTTTTCTTTCAGGGGTTAGAAGGAGTCCTTTAGGTACTTCATGTTTTAGGTAATAATTGTTGGAAGGTCCTTACAATCTACTCTGACTTGACAAGTTAGTAATATGAACTCTGTTTCTCATTTTCTAGTAATATCTTTTTTCTCTCATAATTCATATTTATTATAAGAGCACACGAGCAAGTTAAAGCTTCTTCTAGCATATTGTAAATTATGGCATTCATTTCTTTATTTTGTTTCATGTTCCTCTCTTTCTCACTTTTTTCTTTTTGTTATAAATATCTGTCAGTCTGGAAAAAAATGATAGAAGCAAAATGATTCATGATAAAGTTTACTGCTAAGAGACTCAGAGAAATCGTGAACTCAGACACTGATTTTGTCACTGTGATTGCTTCTCTAAGGACATTTGATGGTCCTTTAGATGGTGTACTAGGTAATGAGTTCTGATTCCCACAGATAATTGAGTTCTATATCCCTAAGTTTAAGAAGTTTTTTTTTTTTTTTTTCAGCACACTTTAAATTGTTCTCAGAATATTTTCTGGATGGAATTTGATTGCAGGTGTCTATTATATTCTGATGAGTGCCTATCATCTGAAAATCCAAAGAATTTTCTTCTAGTATAAAGCTGACCTTGTAATATAGTAGCATAGTAATCTAGTCTCTCTTTTGTAATGGTAGTTGGTCTCAATTGGCTAGAAGAAGCTGATGGGTGTCCACTTCGAAACTTGTCTGAATATGTTCCTCACTTTGATTTCTTTCCTCAAGACCTAGATATTTCAAGTGAGGGCTGCAAGGAAACATGACATGAGATTTTAATTAAGGCCTGTCAAAAGTCCTACAGAGAGAATTTTCTATAATTTCAATAATAAATATAGAGTGTTTGTTGTACACAATTCATTATCATACTTCACTATTTATCAAACACCCCTGGGAGATGTGATATGCTTTCTTCTCAATTGCTACATATTTTCATCCTCATTCAATCAAAAAACAATTTTGCAATTAAATATTAATATACCAATATTTTAATTGAAACTATAAAATTGTCTAATTTATAACCTTAGAAGCTATATTTTGACCTAAGATTATTAACATTCATTAACCAATTCTGTGCTTCTTTATTTCCTTTCCACATTTTCATCTAAACAAAGAGGATTCTTTTCTTACCTCATAATAGAATTAGCAATAGCTTGGCCTCAGTAACCTCTTCCAACCCATACGTGACACCAACCATTGTCACAAAAACTCACCTTGCTTAATTATCTATTAGACTTTACAAATGTGGAGAACCCTTTTCTCCTCAAGCTTAGAAAAAGAGTCCCAATCTATCAGTGCCTTCATCATCACTATCATCATGAAATAATACTTATTGCTGTCCCCAAGTACATGATACTGGGCCAGAGAAAACTAGATTGCATTCAACTTCCTCTGTTCCATGTTACCAAGGGAAGGGAGCCCAACTGTCAGGCAGTATAGAAAGAGAAGGTTAAATATCAGATCCAGGTCATGTGTTCTGAGGTCCTCCACTACAAGAAGCATTTTACAACAGTTCAAGTATACTGTATGCTTTTGTTCTAGGCTTGGGAGAAATTTTTGTTTTTTTACACTGTAAATTTGCAGTGCAGGAAATAGAAAAGAATTTTCCCAGGCTTTCCAGAAGAGGATTGCGTTCCCTTCTCACTGCAGTTAGAGGTGTAGCCCCAGGAGACTGAATAGGTGCAAGACACAGGTGGCTTGTTCTTGATTGACAGAGCCATGAAGCTAGCTGGATGGGGGATTCCTGGGACTACATGGAGGATTCTTTTGCCTTCAGAGAATGGTTTTGGAATAGGCCCTGGCTTTCTGACTAAAGGAAAACGTGGGCTCTCCTTCATAGCAATCCGACTTAGAGTTGAAAAGAACCTGAGGGGCAGCTTCCTAAAAAGCTGACATCTCTTGTAAAGTTTCTATACCAGACCTTGGCTCCATCTCAGGCTGACATGTTGTCATGAGAATTTCATAACTTTGAGTTTTCAGTTTCAGCAATTACTGTTTTTTGTTTATTTGTTTGTTTGTTTGCCAACTTAAAGAGTTCCCCTCCAACTGGTACTTTGGACCAAATAACAAAACTTATGGTATAAAAATATGCTCATTTTTCTGAAATTAATATATAGTTTTCCAACTAAATTAAAGAATTAAAAGTATGGTCTTTTTAAATTTAAAAATATATAATTACCAAAATATATGAATTCAGCCTTAAAAAGTGAAATGCATGACCATTATACATCAGTACACATTGCAAGGCGGAATTAGTTTCCTTCTATCTTGTATTTAGCATTCAATCCATAATATAACTGTGTTCTTCCTTTCTGACTCACCCAGAATCTGACTTTAAGTAATTCCTAGGCCAGACTACTAATTACTGACACTGTCCGTTTTCACAGTCTGCTGCAGAAGAAACTTGGCAGCAGAGACTTGTTTCTTGAATTCCAGACAATTATATCTAATTACTTACTGGAAAGCTTGACTTGGATGCCCCATGGACAACTGAAACTTAACCTGTTAAAAACTGTAGCCATCATCTCCCCTATGAACACCACTTTCTACTCTGGAATTCCTTAGCTCAGTGAATATCATCCCACAGAACCATCTGTCCTAAAAAGAAATCCAAGGCTTGCCCTAGACTTACTTTTCCCCTACATGTTCCATTTCACACACCCTCCATCTTGACATCTTTACTGTCACTGACTTAGTCTAGGTCTTCAACATGTCTTGAATTAAAAAGTATGCCAAGATGCATGAATGTGTGTGTGTGTGTGTGTGTGTACACACTGTAACATTATTTGAAATGTTTAACAATAGAGAATGTATTACATAATCATCAGTCCATAATATTATAAAATAGAATACAAAGCAGTCATTAAAATATTGACATGTATAGTCCTGGCCGGTTTGGCTCAGCAGTTACAGCATTGGCCACGAATCAAAGAGTTGCAGATTTGACTCCGGTCAAGGGCAGGTACCTTAGTTGCGGTTCAGTTCCTAGCCCTGGTCGGGGTCCTGCGGGAGGCAGCCAATCGATGAGTCTCTCTCACATTGATGTCTCTCTCTCTCTCTCTCCTTCCCTCCCTCCCTCCACCCTTCCCTCCCTCCCACTCTATCTGAAGATAAATGGAAAAATGTCCTCAGGTGAGAATTTAAAAAATATATATATATATCTATATAGATATGTATATATCTACACATAAAGTTTTACAGAAAGAGATGTGTAGTATGATTCCATTTGTAATTAAAAATGTACATACATGTATATTTGAGAAAGCGTGATTATTTTTTTTAAGAATATAAACTAAAACTTACAAAGTGGTTATACTGGGAAGAATGAAGAGTTGTGTGAGAAAGATTTTCTGTTTCTTTTCGTTGTTGTAGGTTGAATTATTTTTCTCACATGCAGCTCTTTAAAAATCAATTTTTAAAAAATTGAATGAACTTATGACCATTTATAAGGATTAACAAACAAGGGACGAATTTAGACTCAAAGAACATAACTATAGGAGTAAACCACTGTAAATAAATGAGGTAGGAGGGTGGTTGGTCACATCTCGGGAATCCTAAAAGTGCGTCAGTGTGGGTCCTGTCCTGTTGAAGAGCCTAGATGTAAGCCATCCTCTGGAGGAGAAAACAGTAAACATGAGTTGGAAGTGCTGAAGTCTAGATGTACTGATACTGTGTGTCTGAGCACTGAGAAGCTCTGGCTAAGGGATGCTCAAGGAAGTGAATGGTTTTTACCTGGTAAGGCTTTCTGAGAATAACTGGACCCCTGAAGATACCCATTTGTGTATACTGAACCCTTTAGAAAAACACCTACGAGAAAGATCTACCCACTTTCTCAGTACCTGGCCATGAGCACTAACTGTTATGTAAAGTCCTATAGGCTTTATATATATAATATTTTTAATATCTATGACAATGTTGAAATGAAGTATTCATATTCCTATTTTCTAAAAGTAAAAACAAAAATGCAGACAGATTGGGTAACTTGTCCATGGTCAAATAACAGGCATCAGAACCAGGATTTGAGCCCAAGTGGTCTCACTCCAGAGCCTAGGTTCTTAACTATTGGTGTTAGTGAAAGAAATGTCTGGGTTACCCACTGGGATGGATGCAGGGTCCAGGTAGGTGATTTAAGTGAACATAATAACCAGGTCTGAGGAATCAAACAGGAAGTGGTTGGGACTGTGGGAACTGGAGAGCTGAGAGCAGATCTGGGGTCAGGGATCCTGATTTTTGCGAGAAACCAGAGCCCAGAGGAAGTCCGTATGCTCAGTTCTTATTGCTCTACTTTGGGTTAGTACTTGCTTTTTTGGGTATTTTCACATTGGATATCCAGGCAATAAGCTGTTTCTTTGGCCTACACCAATAGGCCACAGCCTGGAAATTCTCATTCCTCCTGAGCTCCATATTTTTGGGTATATTGTCAAGATGAATGGACAACTCCCTTGCATTCTGTGTAGAGACAATTTGGACAGTGTTCATACTTAACCTCACAAGAACCCCATGAATAAATATAATTTCACACTGTTAAAATGAGAAAACCAAGGCTCTGAGAGGTAATTATGCATTTTAAAAAATCACCAAGTGGTCATACACTGCCTACTTGAGTATGATTCCAAATGTCACTGACTGAATTTCAGCTATCTTTTTCTGCCTCCTCCCAATCCATTTAATTTTTATTTTTATTGCACCAGTCTCCATTAAGCACTTTCAGCTGCTGCTACATTGGTATCGTTGTCATTACCTGCATGTACATTCCATTCTCAACGACTGTGATCGTGTCCAGAACAAATCTCACAACTTCTCCCTGTTCTAGACCCTCTCCAACCTGTTGAAGAGGCCAGAAACCCTGGAGTCATTCCTGGACTTTCTGCATCCCATATCTAATCCATCCTAGAGCCCTATCAATTTTGCCTCCTAAATATTGTTCAACTGAAATAGTTCTGTACATTTTAATGGCTCCCACTGAAGACAAAATGACTATAAACTCGCACCTGCACTCCTTCAGTAGCCACTTCCCCTGTGGCCTCTCTCAGTACCTCTCAGTCAGTCTCCACTGAAGGACAGCCAGAGAGTCCCCCAGCATAGAGGGATCCTCCTAAAATGTAAATACTGATGAAGTCAAGCACCTTCATTCCACCCTCAATTCCTTACTCAATTTAAACACTTCAGTAGTAGTTTTCTATCACTTTAAAGACAACAATCAAAAATTTTAACCTGATCTAAAATGCCTACCTCAACTGGCTGTAGTACCTCTCACTGCTTCTCATGGGACACCTTTTTCTCTTTCTTTTAACTTCAAAAAGAGGTGGAACAAGATCCCCCTGCCATTGGGCCTTTGCACACACTGTTCCTTCTGCCTAATAAACTCCCTCTCATACTCTTGCATGGTCCTTCCTTCCTTCCTTCCTTCCTTCCTTCCTTCCTTCCTTCCTTCCTTCCTTCCTTCCTTCCTTCCTTCCTTCCCTCCCTCCCTCCCTCCCTCCCTCCCTCCCTCCCTCCTTCCTTCCTTCCTTCCTTCCTTCCTTCCTTCCTTCCTTCCTTCCTTCCTTCCTTCCTTATTTCCTTCCTTCCTTCCTTCCTCTCTCTTTTTCTCTGTCTGATCTTATATATTTGTTACTTTTAGAAAATCTCATTTTTGACTGGACTGAGACTTAGAGGTAGAAGTTCTCAGAGAGGACAGTCTATGTTTTTTGGCAATTTGTTCCTGGCATTTTTCTTTGGCCTCCTTCATTCTCTTGGTCAAAAATTTAGCATAATTTGTGGTCTCTTTTTTATTTTTCTTAGTGTGCTGTTTGTTTAGAACAATATGCCAACATTTGTATTGCAAGATGCATGGAGTAACAAGATGCTGAATTTTGGCTACTTCGGTTCTGGGTTTCTCATCTTGTTTGTTTAGGAGCTTTCTCACAACATGTTGCCAGGCATCATCTTTTTTACAGTGATTGGAAAGTTTGCAGATTCTGCTTTTTTGGGCCCCAGACCACATGGCACAGTAGTATCAGTGAGTCCAAGAATATCTTTCTCTCCTTTTTTCTCAATTTCCAAGTTGAGAACACTCAGATTGGCATCCACAATGCGCCGTCAATGCATTTCTCCAGTCCTCCTTGGTCTGTCACAGGAATGCCTCTTACTCAGTAGAGTCAGACATGGCCATGGGTCAAGACAACTTGTGTCATGGTGAGAACTTGTTTCTTGTTCCCACCACTAACTCAAATCACATAACCCTTACACTCTTCACCCAGAGCATCAGCAGCACTGTCTGTGGCCATATGCTAAAAGTCTGTATTCGTCATCCATGCCAAAGTGTTTCTAGCAACCAGGGACTGGGAAAGAGTTGTTCAGCTTCATCCTGAAGCAGCCAACTTCTCTGAGGTGCCACAAAAAAGTCACACTTCCTTTTGTTCTCAGTTTAATATTTATACATTGGAGAAGCCTTTTTCAGCTTCCTCAACTGGGTTTCCCCTCCTGAAGATGATCCAGCCCTTCACTTCTTGGTACAGAACTTAATTTTAGACCTACTCAGGTGATATGATCTCCTCAAAGACTCTAAGCTTCATTTCAGAGAGGCATTTCTAAGTACACTATTTTATTCCCAGCACCTATCTCAATTCTTGGAAAAAAGTAGTTGCTTGATCAGTGTTTGCTGAATTGAGTAAATGGTACAATAAAATTTTTTGTTTATGCTATTTTCCCATAAAAAGACTAAATTGTCTTCCTTTCACTCTCTAATTTAAAAAGATCCATGGAGTTTACTCCAACTATTCCAGTAAGCATTATCTTCCTTCTTTGAGTACCACACGAATTATAAATTTCATACTGTTGGCATTTACTTATGTTTCCTGTTTCTCTGGGAGATATGCACTATAAACATAAAAAGTTATGCTGTATGTTATTTGTTGATTCACCTCCTCCATGCTCTGCTGCCTTCCTCCTTGTATGCCACACTTTGTGCTATAAATACAATACTGCTAGTTTAGATTTGGTTTTAGATAAGTGCTAATTTGTGTGAAGTTTCATGAAATTCATTAAGAAATTGATGGAGAGAGTGTGAGAGAAGCAACTTTGGCAGATCAACATCACTCCCTTTTTGGAGTTTTATATGACACCGACTTTGAAAGTTTGGAAAAAGTAGTATGTCAAAACACAAAGGTGTTTTGAAAAGAAAAAAATGGAAACAAACAGAACAGACAAATGCCACCAATCCAAATAAGGACAGCGATATGAAAGCTATATGGAATGGAATTTAAGAAAAAAAAAATTTTTTTAAGGAGAGTGTATGGAGAAAAGGGAACCCTTGCACACTGCTGGTGGGGATGTAATTGATATAGCTACTGTGGAAAACCATATGGAAGTGGTCCCCCCCACCTCGATTTTAAGAATAGAGCTACCATATGACATAGTAATCCCTCTTCTGTGTATCTACCAAAAAAATTTAAAAACATAGTTTGTAAAGATATATGTACCTCCTGTGTTGATTCAGCATTATTCACAGTGGCCAAGACATGAAAACAACCTAAGTGTTCTTCAATGGATGACTGAATAAAGATGCAGTGCATATATACTATATATATATATGGTGCACACACACATATATGGTACTAGAGAATATACTCAGCCATGAAAAGATAAAATATTGCCATTCTTGACAACATGACTGAATTTTGAGAGTAGTACACTAAGTGAAATAAGTCAGACAGTAAAGGACAATAACTATATGATTTCATTCTTAAGTGAAATATGAAACAAAATAACAAATGAACAAACAAACTCATAGATACAAATAACAGAATTTTGGTTACCAGAGGGGAAGGGGATGGGTATTTCTTAAGCCAAAAAGAAACTATAAGAATGATAATAAAAACAAAAGCAGAAATGAATAATACATCAGAAATTACAAACCTTATACATTATTAATAAGGACCAGAGCTGCTTCTTTTAAAACACCAATAAAACTTCTTGCATCCCTAAGAAATAAAGAAGAGAGAAAATACAAATGATACCAGAAATAAAAATACAATAATCAAAGAAACAGAATTAACAGATAATAAAAGGAAAGTATAAGCAATGCTTTATCAATGTATTTAAGACTATGAACTAAATGGACAGTGTTCTTAAAAAATATAAAGAATAAATTTGACTCAACAGAGTTAGAAGACTCAAATAGATCAATAACCATAGAGGACGTAGGAGAAAATAAACAAAACATAGAGATCCTCCATCTCCAAAGACACTTGACACTAATGGCTTGATGGTGGGCAAGTTTTATCCCAGTCTTCAAGGAATAAGTAATTATCATGCTATTTATGCTGCTCTCAAGCATTGAAATAAATATAAATACTCTACAGATTCATTCCACAAGTTTAGTATAATCCTGAAAACCTGATTCTAAATTACAAATCTAAGAGTAAATACTCCAGAATTACCAAGATTTTGGAAAACATAATGAATTCTGACTTGTCCTAACACATGTTAGAGTACAAGAAATATAGCATTGTAAGTAGTTTGGTATTTTTTAAAAATAGATAAATAGATTCATTTGGAAGAATGGATGCCAATTATTTCAACTGAGTTGCGAAAATAGTATGAGTTTAAAAGCTATTAGAATAACTTGGGGAAAAAGTGTTAGCTTCTGCTTCATATCGTATTCAAAAAAAATCTGTAAAGATTAAAGATTTAAATTTACAAACCAAATATTATAAAATAATTTTAAAATGGAAGACTTTCTAACAAGAAATGAAATTATTACAAAGAAAAAGATAAATAGATATGACCGCTCAGAAATAGTAAATGCTTACATGGATTAAAACACATAAGTAAATAATAGGCTGGGAGAAAATATCCCCCACATATATAAAATACCAAAAATAATTAATATCACTGACAGTAAAAGGCATCTATAAGTTAATAACAAAAATAAAACGAATAGAATAAAGAGGTAAGTTTGAGAAAAAATGTACAAGCGTCTAGTAAACGTAAGTACGGTCATGCTAGAAATATGAGTAATATAAATTAAAATAATGGTGAGCTAATACTCTTCACCTAGAAATTGTCAAACATTTAAAAAATTATAATATTCAGTGCTAGCAAAGCTTCAGATAAAAGGGCATATTCATACTTTTGGTAGGTGTATAATTGGCAATTCTATGGAAATTTTTTAATGTGAGATAATTCAGTCCAGTGATTTTAATTTTAGTTTTCTAAGCTCTAGAAGTACTTTTGCGATATATACAGAAATATGTACAAAGATGTTCACTGCTGTGTTTAAACAGCAAAAATCTGAAACAACCTGAATATATGTGATATATATCTTAATATATATATGTGTGTGTGTTTAATGAGAATAAAACATGCACACCCAGGGACGATAAGAGGATGAATAGACACTAAAAAATAAAGAACAGTACAACCCTGGTGCTGACTACATAGAAGAGATCAATCAGAATAGACATGAACTATAAAAATTTGGCACAAGAATATTGTTATATACTGATTTGATTTGATTTTAGCCATAGATACATCAATTTTAGTCAGCTGCTTTTAAATTTGGGACTGATTTGTAAGAGTTAAACTTGATGGTTGTGCATAGTACACTGTTTAAGGGAAATAGAGTAACTTGCAGAATTCTATCTATACATTTAAATAATTTCATTTGTTTTGTAAAAAATAAAAAATCTACTGTTTATATGGCAGAGGTGTGGTATATATACTTTTCAAAATATTTCATTCATAATTCATATTAACATTTTCAATTTATCAGTTGTTTGCTTATTCCTCACTAGATTTTTTTTATATGCTTTAACCCTTTCTCTAAACAGCTGGGTTTTATTCCTTCTTGCCTCACAAAAGAAATGGCATTGCAGAGAAAGAAAAAAAAGTCAGTTTTGAATTTCACAAGTTTAGCAAGCAGGAAGAAAACTCAGGATATGGAAAAAAGATTTGGGAGGAGACATGCTAAGGTTAGAAGGGGCCACTCTGAGTATTTCCTTTAACAAAGAGAAAGGAACAGGAACTTGACTTCTAAGCAGTCAAGTTTTGATAAAATTGTGTTTGAGAGAAAGAGACAGAATCCTATCTGTTGGCCAGCTTCAGGCAAATCCAGATTATGGCCCAGGTAAGGCAATGACAGCTTGCAGATGGGTTTGACAATCTGAAAAGAGTCAGGACAGGACCCTCTCCAGAGAGGAAATGGCTATGAGGTGTCAACTTCTCAAAGTCAGAGAACATCCATGTTGGTGCAGATCCCCATACTCCCTAGGGAAGATCACAATACTGCTGACCAGTCCAAGGACAGGATGAACTTAATACCAGACATGATCTGACTTTCACAAGCTCTGCAAGGAGGCACCTATGTGAACCCACCACCCAGGACCATATTAGACAAGAGTGTCTCATATGCCACAGTGGAAAGATAAGGATGAGAACAAGATGCCACCACTGCTCTTCCTGAACCTTGGCACTTTGCAAGTTCACAACCACGGACCCAACTCTAAGGAAGGAGGTGGGGTGTAATTGAGGGAAAGAACTGACCCAATAGTATGGAGCACCTACAATAAGTTAAGCTGTTGTAGAAAAAAATTATCATTTTTTTATACTTGAGTTTGTAGAGTGAAATTTGTATCCGCCGTTACCTAGATCACTCTTCTCTTACTTTCTTTAGATCCTAAACTGCTACTATCATAGTCCTTTCCCATCCACAAGTGTTTAGGGAGCAGGTGGAGATTTTCACATTTTTCTTATAAATGTCTACGTTACAAACTTTTTACAGCAGCAAGCACTTCTTCTGTAATTAAAAATAACTTTCTTCTGTAATAAGAAAATAATAATTAACATTCCCCTCATCCATATGAAATAGTAAGTTAAACTAAATCTCGAAACTACCTGTTGACATTTACATGGTGCCAAGGAAAGCATCCCTTTCATTACTGGCTTCATACTTTCTGCATTTACATTTAAATTAATTGACAGAATAAAATGGAGGAGGGCTTTTTTACAAAAAGAATATTGCAAAATGTTGTTATTGGACCTGCTTCTTTTCATACGCCACCATCGCTCAGCCATCAAAGCAACCATGAACTCTGCGTATGCCTGTTAATGGCTAAGATGCAGTCTTTCAGGATTTTCTTCCTGAGACAGCGGGGCAGAATCAATAGCAGTCTGAGCTCTCTTGAAGATTGATGCTGTGTTGCAATGCTTAGAAAAACCATGTGATTTTTTAATCAATCACTGAAATAAATCTATGCAACTGGTGTCAGGAACCAAAGTCATTTCACACTCACCTTCCCAATTCCCTAGAATCAAAAGAAATGGAATCCAAATTAGACTCACTGAGCCACACTACTGAGCTCCAAAGGGATTTAGAATTCGTCACTGTTCAAAATAATTGTCATGCGATGAAAAAACGAAAATAGGCATATTTATCTATAAATATGAAAGCAATGAAGCATCCCAGATGGTCCTGGCTCATAAATAGGCTAAGCCAGAATATTATTCTATGAGACTATAATTCCTAATCACTGGCACATAAACAGTAGCTGTAACTTTTCATAGGATCCTGAAAAGGTTTTGTAACAATCTTATGATTCACTCTACTGCTCACATAAGATTTAATGAAATATGTCTATACAAAAGATTCTGTTTTTACTCTTAAATATCTTGAGGGAAGAAGTTTTCAAAGAAATATAATTAATGACCTCACCCTCTTTACTTCTAGGATTTTCTTCCACATAAGATAAACTCTTGCATTAACTCAGGTAATGGGAAAGATGAGTGAACCAGTGAATACAGAATAATTAATAATTTAAAAAGTAATTTAACCTTGCCCTGCAGTACTGTTAGAGCATTACACAGTGAAGAACAATGTAATGTTATCTTAGTAATGTTTTTAAGAGCTTTTATTAGCTGACATGCCCCACCCCCAATTCAAGTGTGTATTAAAGTATTGGCCACATTCAGTGCTTCTCAAATTCAAGACCAAAATAGCATCTTAAACTATCTTGGCCTCTGTGTCTGAACATGTAGTGTCTCTCTGAACATTTTGTCAATTGCCTAAGATTGGACTTAATATACATATAGAGGAAGCAACAGAAATACATAGTTTACTTGAATAGATGTAGCTCTCAGTCTTACATTTATCCTTTTTCTTTTGATTCATTGGTCATACTATAACATATATAACCTACACTGAAAGCACACTGGAATGTTCATGGCAGATCAGGGGAATGGGGAAGGAGTAGGGAACAAGTGACCAGAGTTGAGGAGCAAACTCAACTGTAATTTTGGCTCTAGATGAAGAGAGCCAGCAGCCATCCAGAAATCTGGGTCATAGGAATATGGTTAACTTGAGCTTGGTCCTATCACGGGCAGTAATTGCTGAGACATAATAATAGTAGTTTCAATGAAGCATTATGTTCTGTATGAAGAGGTGGTGGTATCACAATTTGGATTGTCCCACAACAGCTAAGAGTATCTCTGAACAAAGTTCCAGTTCCCAGAGAGACAGTCAAGATTAGGCAGGGTATCAGGTCAGTCCAATTTTACAGCTGAAGTCAAGGTACTTGGACAGAGGCCAGCTATGTACACTAGACAGACAAGTGGGTCTCAGTGGGGAGGCTGGGATTCTCTGGACATAAGATTGTCCAGGCAACACTTTGAGCACACCAAATACTATTGTAAGATCCCTCAGATTTCACCACCTGGCCTGCTGGAAGCTACTATTATACCTAATCAGCTCAAAAACTGGGCAGAAATGAGCCTTTGTTTGAGGGCCTCAGGGCTGCAGACTCAGCAGAGCTGAGAAAGTAATGAACACCAGTTATTTTATGTTAGGTGTTTGGGATTTTCTCCTACCTAATCATGGTGCTTCCAGGTGCTCAGGAGATATATGACACGGTTAAACCAAATGATTCCTTCTAGGAAGCATTTCTCTCCATAGTAAGAGTTTAAGAGCAGATTATCTGTTATTTTTTTCCGGTTTAATTGAATTTATTGGGGTGACATTGGTTAACAAAATAGTACAGGTTTCAAGTGCATAATTCTACAACATATCATCTATACACTATTGTGTGTTCACCACCCCAAGTCAAGTCTCCTTTCATCACCATCTATCCCCTTATACCTTCCTCCACCTCTCCCCATACCCTTCCCCGCTGCAAATCACTACACTGTTGTCCATGTCCATAAGTTTTTTTTCTTTTTTCTTTTTAGCTCAATCTGTCTATCCCCAGCCCCCAAAACTCCCACCCTAGATAGCTATCAGCTGACTGTCTATGAGTCTGTCTCTATTTTACTTGTTAGTTCATTTTGTTCATTAGAGCTCACATGTAAGTGAAATCATACGGTCCTTGTCTTTGACTGACATATTTCACTTAGCATAATGCTTTCCAGGTCTATCCATGCTATCACAAAGGGTATGATTGTCTTCTTTTTTATGGACAAGAAGCATTCTATTGGGTAAATATACCACAGTTTTTTAATATTCTCGTCTATCAATGGACACTTGGGCTGCTTCCAAATCTTAGTTATGGTAAATAATGCTGCAATAAACATATGAGGTATATATATTTTTAACTTAGTTTTTCAGGCTTCTTTGGATACATTCTGAGAAGTAGAATAGCTGGATCATAAGGCAGTTCCATTTTTTATTTTTTTGAGGTAACTCCATACTGTTTCCCACAGTGACTGTACCAATTTGCATTCCCACCAACAGTACAAGAGGGTTCTCTTTTCTCCACATCCTTGCTAACACTTATTATTTATTGATTTCTTAATGATAACCATTCTGACAGGTGTGACATGATATTTCATTGTGGTTTGAATTTGCACTTCTCTGATGATAAGTGATGTTGAGTGCCTTTTCATTTGTCTTATTGGCCATCTGTGTGTCCTCTTTGGAGAAGTGTCTATTCAGGTCCTTTGTTCATTTTTAAGCTGGATTGTTTGTTTTTTTAGAGTTGAGTTTTATAAGTTCTTTTTAAGTTTTGGATATTAAGCCCGTAGCAGATGTATCATTAGATAATATTTCTCCCATTCAATAGGTTGTCATTTTATTTTGTTGATGATTTCCTTTACTGTGCAAAAACTTTTTGTTTTATGTAGTCCCATTTGTTTATCTTTTATTTTTTTTGCCTTAACTGAGAAGATACGTTAGGGAAAAATATTCCTATAAGAAATGTCCAAGATTTTACTGCCTATGTTTTCTTCCAGAATTTTTGTTTCAGTTTAACATTTAAGTATTTAATCCATTTTCAGTTTATTCTTGTGTATGGGGTAAGAAGGTGGTCTAGTTTCAATATTTTGCACATATGTGTCTAATTTTCCCTACATTATTTATTGAATAGACTATCATTACCCCATTGTAAGTTTTTGCTTCCTTTGTCAATTAGTAATTGACTATAAAGGTGTGGGCTTATTTCTGCGCTCACTATTCTCTTTCATTGTTTTTATGCGAGTATAATGATGTTTTGATTACTATGGTCTTGTAGTATAGTTTGATATCAGATTACATGATTTCTCCAACTTTGTTCTTTTTTCTCAAAAATGCTATGGCTATTCAGGGTCTTTTGTGGTTCCATATAAATTATGGAATATTTGTTCTAGTTCTATGAAATGCATCATTGATATCTTGACAAGAATTGCATTGAATCTACAGATTGCTTTGGATAGTAATGGACATTTTAACAATGTCAATTCTTTCTATTGATGAATACAATATTGCTTCCATTTATTTGTATCTTCTTCAACGTCTTTCTTCAGTGTCCTATAATTTTGTGAGTACAGGTCTTTTACATCCTTGGTTAAATTTATTTCTAGGTATTTAATTCTTTTTAAAGCAATTGTGAATGTGATTGTTTTTTAAATTTCCCTCTCTAATAGTTCATTATTGATGTATAAAAATGCAATGATTTGTGGATATTTATTTTGTATCCTGCTAATTTACTAAATGAATTGATCAGTTCTAGTAAAATTTTGTTGGATCTTTAGGATTCTCTATATAGAGTATCATGTTATCTTCAAATAATGACAGTTTTACTTCTTCCTTTCTGATTTAAATGTCTTTTGTTTCTTTTTGTCTGATTGCTATTTCTAGGATTTCTAGTACTGTATTGAATAAGAGTGGTAAAAGTGGACATTCCTTGTCTTGTTTCTGATCTTAAGGAAAATACTTGTAGTTTTTGCCCATTGAGTATGATGTTGGCTATGAGTTTTTCATACATGGCCTTTATTACATTTAGTATATTCCCTTTATTTCCACTTTACTGAGAGTTTTTAATAATAAATGGGTGCTAATTGTATCAAATAATTTTTGACATGTATTGATATAGTTATGCAGTTTTTTATCCTTCATTATGTTTCATGGTGTATCACATTTATTGATTTGTGAATATTATACCAAGCTTGCATCCCCCAAATAAATCCCACTTGATCATGGTGTATGATCTTTTTAATAATGTATTGCTGAATCCAGTTTGCTAATATTTTATTGAGGATTTTAGCATTTATGTTCATTAGGGATATTTTCCAAAATTCTCTTTTTTTGTCATGTCTTTATCTGATTTTGGAATTAGGATAATGCTGGCCTCATAAAATAAGCTTGGTAGTCTTCCTTCCTCTTGAATTTTTTGAATAGTTTGAGAAGGATATGTGTTAGTTCTTCTTTGAATGTTTGGTAAAATTAATCTGTGAAGCCAGAACTTTTGTTTGTTGAGAGTTATTTGATTACTGCTTCAATTTCATTAGTAGTAATCTGTCTATTCAGATTCTGATTATTACTGATTCACTATTGGAAGATTGTATGTTTCTAGAAATTTATCCATTTCTTCCATATTGTCCAATTTGTTGGAATATAATTATTCATAGTATTTTATTAAATTTGTTTGTGTTTCTGTGGAGTTAGTCTTTTCTTATTTCATTTCTGATTATATTTATTTGAATCCTCTCTTTTAATGAGCCTGGTTAAAGGTTTGTCAATCTTGTTTATCTTTTCAAAGAACCAGCTCTTGGTTTTATTAATCTTTTTTTTAGACTCTATTTTGTTTATTTTTTGCTCTGATCTTTATTATTTTCTTCATTTTATGCACTTTAGGATTTTTTGTTTGTTTGTTTTTTCTTCAAGCTGCTTTAAGTGTAAAGTTAAATTGTTTATTTGAGATTTTTCTTCTTTCTTGAGATAGGCTTGGAATGCTATGAATTTCCCTTTTAGAACTGCTTTTACTGTATCCCATTGATTTGGGGTTTTTGTGTTCTTATTTTCATTTATATCAAGGTACCTTTTGATTTCTTACTTGATCTCATTATTAACTCATTCATTGTTTAGTAACATGTTATCTAGCCTCTATATCTTGATGTACTTTTCAGTTTTTTTGTGTGTGTGTGTGTGTGTGTGTGTGTGTGTGTGATTGATTTCTAGTTTCATGCTATTATGGTCAGAGAAGATGCTTGGTATGATTTCAATCTTCTTAAATTATTGAGACTTGTTTGGTGTCCTAACATGTAGTCTATCCTATAAAGTGTTTCAGGTGTACTTGAAAATAATATATATTCTGTTGCTTTGGGGTGAATTGCTCTGAAGATGTCAATTAAATCCATCTGACCTAACGTGTCATTTAAGGCCACCATTTTCTTCTTGATTTTCTGTCAGGAAGATCTATTCATTGATGTCAATGAGGTATTAAAATTCCCTTCTATGACTGTATTACTGTCAATCTCTCCCTTTATGTCCACCAAGATTTGCTTCACATATTTAAGTATTCCTATGTTGAGTGCATAAATGTTTACAAAGGTATATCCTCCTGTTGTATTACTCCTTTTATCATTATGCAGTGTCTTTCTTTGTCTCTTATTATGGCCTTTGTTTTAAAGTTTATTTTGTCTTATATAAATATTGCTACTCCAGCTTTTTTTTTTTTTCATTTGCATAAAATATCTTTTTTTATCCTTTTACTTTTAGTCTTTGTGTTTTATTCTGGGTTGGGTTTCTTTTAGAAAGCATATATATGGGTCTTGTTTTCTTATCCATTCAGCTACCCTGTGTCTTTTGATTGGAGCATTTAGCCATTTACATTTAAAGCAATTATTGATAGGTATGTATTTATATTTATTGCCATTTTATTCTTTTAACTATGTTCTTCTTCTTCTCCTCCTTCTCCTCCTCTTCCTCCTCCTCCTCCTCCTCCTCTTCCTCCTCCCCCTTTTTCTTATTCTACAAGAAGGCCCTTCAATATTTCTTGTAATATTGGTTTGGAGGTAACAAACTCCTTTAGCTTTTTCTTGTCTAGGAAGCTCTTTATTTCTCCTTCAATTTTAAGTGATAGCCTTGCTTGGTAAAATAGTCTTGGTTATAGTTCCTTGCTTTTCATCAGTTTGAATATTTCATACCAATTTGTTCTGGCCTGAAAGGTTTCTGTTGAAAAAACAGCTGACAGTCTTATGGAAGCTCCCTTGGAGGTAACTGTCTTTCTCTTGTGGCTTTTAAGATTATCTCTTTGTCTTTAACTCTTGCCATTTAAATTATGGTATGTCTTGGTGTGAGCCTCTTTCAGTCCATCTTGTTTGGGGCTCTGTGCTTCCTGGACTTGTGTGTTTTTTTCTTCACCAGGTTAGGGATTTTTTCAGTCATTATTTCTTTAAACGGGTTCTTTATTCCTTGCTTTCTCTCTTCTCCTTCTGATACCCTTGTGATGCAGATGTTGTTACACTTCATATTGTCCCAAAGGTCCCTTAAACTATCCTCATTTTTCTAATTTTTTTTTTCTTTTTGCTTCTCTGATTGGGTGTTTTCTAACTTCTCTTGCAAATCACTGATTCAGTCCTCTGGTTCATTTAACCTATTGTTTTTCCTTCCATTGTATTCTTCAGTGCAAATATTGTATTCTTCATTTCTTCCTGGTTCTTTTTTATGCTTTCTATATTCTATTTCATTCTATTGAGCATACTTATAACCATTATTTTAAATTCTTTATCTGATAAACTGCTTGCCTCCAATTAATTTAGCTCTTTTTCTGGAGATTTCTCCTGTTCTTTCATTTTGGACCTGTTTCTTTGTCTTCTCATTTTGGTTTCCTCTTTGTGTTTGTTTCTATGTATTAGGTAGATCTGCTATGACTCCCAGTTTTCATGGGGTGGACTTATGTAGGTGTTCTGTGGGGTCCATTGGTGCAGTCTCCTTGATCTTCTGAGCTGGGTGCTCTAAGATTGTCCCTTGTGTGTGTTATAAGGGCCGTCCCATTGAAATTGAGTCTTGAATTTTATTGGCCCATTTGTGGGTGGGATTGACCCTCAGGCTAGCTCAACCCCAACCATGGTATACAAGCTGCTATTCAATTTTTGACAACACAAAGTAGAATTTGTGTCAGCAATGTTTGGTGCCTACTGAGATCTCCCTTTGGAAATGTCACTTGTGAAGTTTATTAGATCCTGCTCTGATGTTGTCTGAAGCTGGCCAATAGATGTGTTTTCTCTGGGCCTTTTGGGAAGGACTCTATTGCAGGCCAATGTTCAGATGTTGTCTGAAGGTGGCCACTTGATGTGTTTTCTCTGGGCCTTTTGGGAAGGACTCTATTGCAGGCTGCCTGTGACTGGTCCTCAGCAACCTGTTTGGAGCTACATGTGATCCATATCTATTTTTTTAAGTGTACGTTTGAAGATGACTTATTTTCATTTCAAAGCATATACTACTTTGTATTTTACAAATGGAAACTGGGTGAGATGTATCCTTTGAAAGACATTCTTTGGGCTATATTTAATCAAACTTTAGCAGTCAGAATGATGGTGTTCTTGGCAAAATTTCAAAATAAAGGCCACTTTGAGGACAGGATATGAAATTATATTATAGCAAGGAGTGGTTGAAGCAAGATTCTAAGATGACAATGTCAATTACAATGACTTTTGAGTACAGGAATGTGAGGTCACATGATGCTCTAAAATTGGGTGAGGACATTTTTGATAATAAGGTATGTTTAAGAATGGTGTCTTTAAAAAAAAAGAAAATTAATCAAGCTTTATACTTACAATATGTACACTTTACTATACTATATTATACAGCAATATAATAAAGGTAAAATAAATCTTTCTTAAAAAAAGAATGGTGTCTTTTAGAAACACAGAAAACTTGGGTGTTATTGTTTCATGATTTTTCTCCTTTCATTATGAAATGTAAAACATGATATAATTAAGAAGGCATTTAATAACTCTTAATTATATAACATTTTTTTTACTAAAATAAATAATAATAATAGCAAATGATATGTAGAGGGTATTATATACTTTGTTAAAGCTAGATATTTCCATACTGGAAAACCCATATCTAAAGCTCTTATGCCAAAGACCAGAGACAAGTAGCACTGGTATGATGATTCCAATAGGACTGATTTTGATTTAGGAGGAATGAATGGTCTGATAAGTAAAACTTATTACCTCTTCTCTTTCCAATGAGATCAATAGAATCAATCTGCATTCAGAAAGGTGGTCTTCACGTCGCCAATGTGTCTGTGTCTACTAAGAATGCTATTGTCATTTGTAAAGAAGTCTAGCCTAAAACATTCCTATTATTGGAAAACTATTTTGAAAAATATCTAGGAGGCTTAACATGCTAAGCAATTATAGTATCATGAAAGGGTGTTTTGGAATTTTGACAGGACACTGGCAACAACCTCATATCCCTCAGGGCAGGGACTGTATTCTTTGCAGTGCTGTGCTGATTCAGAAACACAATGCTATAATTACAGGCTTAGACTCTGTGTTCTCAAGCCTTGAGACATAAAGGTATTAGGTTTTCTTTCCTAGAGACAGTGAAAGGTTTCTTATATTTGATTATTTAGTGTGGCAGAGACCACATCTTGTGCTGCATTAGGGAGAATGATTTATCCATTAACACCTTTCACCTATATAATAAGGAAATAAAATCCTGTTAAATCCATGAGAATTTGTACCTCAGGGATTCTTTTGTTTTGGATAAATAGATGCCCCCAAGTCAGCTTAATTTTCCCTTTGAAGCAGGGAGCTTAATGTAAGAACTAGCCTTTGAACTGGAGAAAGCTGATAGGCTATGTCTGTACTGCCTCAGTGAAATAATCTCAAAGTCATTTTGAGTATAACTTCTGGACAAACCACTTAGGAGTGTTCCATTTAGAAATGAGATCAGAAACTTATGATATTTATGGCCAAGATATAATAAAAGATGATTTTAGCACAGTAGGGGGTTGTGAGAAGAGGCAGGCAGGCAAGTGAGAAAGGAGGATTCAGTCTTCATATTTGTACCTCAGGTCTTGCTCCTTCTGCCCAAATCCTGTAATGGGCAGGCTTTCTCCAAAGTCCCTGAGCAGCCTGCTGCTTGTTCAGGCCAGACAGCAGAGCCACCTGCCAGGGACCCGCTTTTCTGTCTAAAAGGAACACATCGAGAATAATGAAAGCACAAACCTGGAAGGCACCTCAAAGATCTGGTTGTTCTTGCATCTCCTGCGCAATGTCTCTGGCTGAATGGTGTCCAGAAATAGGGAACTCATTTTCTACAAAGACAGTTCACATTATATTTGTGTAGCTCCGTTAGAAAAAAATCTGTCTGGTTAAGAGTTGAATGCTCCCTGTGTAGTTTCCTCTACTCACAGTTTTAGTAATTGGGTTTATACTAAACATAGGTAAGTCTCCCTGTTTGTGGCAGTTCTTCAGAAACTGGAGCACAGGTATCCTTTTATGCCTGAGGCTTTTTTCCCCTCCCTGGTAAACACTGCCAGTTCTTTGGACCATTTTTTTTTTATCTAAAATGGTTTTACAACCCTTGCCAGTATAGTTGCTTTCTTTTGAATACATTGAGATTGTTTACAACTTTAAAAAAATATGGTATGAGGATCAGAACCACTCTAAGACTGGAATAATCCAGAAACAGAAGGGAGCAGGGCTCTTGCCTTCCCATAACATGATTCTTTGTTTTCAGCATTGATGACAAAATTCACATTATTTTGGGGAAGGAGGGAGCAATCTCAATATTCTGTTGCTTTGTCTAGAGCTTCTTGAGCAAAAGCTCTACATATTTTATATTTTTTGGTCAGTTGATATACCACATTTTCCTCATTCTATAAATGCACAGTTGCTTTAGGCCCAAATGCAGTACCTTATATTTTTCTGGGTTAAAGTTTATCTTGTTAAAATTAGACCATTGCTCAAAACCTCTCAGAATCTGTTTGTATCCAGATTTAGTCAATCAACAGATTCTCCCTTCACTCCTCAGTTTCCTCATAAATGAGAATAAAGATGACCTCATGAGACGGTTGTGAAGGTTGTGTGATCCAACATAGGAAAATGTTTAAATGGGAACAATACGTAATAAGGACTCAATAAAATAAATTATTATTATTTCTATAAGCAAGTCTAATTTATAAAAATGTCCTTACACTTTAAAGTTAGTACTGTGCAAATAAGCCCCAACATTTTAGTATAAAATATTTTTGTCAAAGTTACATCACACAGCATTTGAATAAAAAAAAATGTTTAAACAATATATTAGTTAACACTAGAGGTCTTTACAATTATAGGCTTCAAAGGCCAAAAGAAAGAAAGAAAGAAAGAAAGAAAGAAAGAAAGAAAGAAAGAAAGAAAGAAAGAAAGAAAGAAAGAAAGAAAGAAAGAAAGAAAGAAAGAAAGAATCTCTATACATTTCCAAGTAAGAAGGAAATATATTTGGACAAGTTGAGGCCCATTTTGAATTGCCTCCTAAAATCCACCTTCCCATCTTCTATGGCCATCTGCTACTAGCAAACTCTAAATCTACCAAGATGATAAATTTCTTTGCATTACTCAAAGCTGTAGGGGTGGATCCGGGTTGTTAATGACAAAGCACCATGAGTGTGAGTAAATGGACACTTTCCTTACTCTCAATCCATTACCAGAAGAATTAGTTGTGATATGCTCAGATCTGGGTTCATAACAAGAACATTTTAGATATGTGACCTCGAAAGAGTTACCAATCCCTTAGTCCCTCCATTCTCTCATCTATGGCAGTGGGGGTCATACTACCTTCTAGAGTTGTAAGGATTTTGAAGTAACATGTACAAAGTACTAAGTATGATTAATACTAGCAGTAATTATCAATCACTCATATGAATGGACGATGACAATAATCAACACAAATTTATTGATGCCTACCCAGTGTCCATGAATGTAACTTGAAAATCAGCCATGTCAATAATACAATCCAATTAGAAGACAATAGTAAGAAGAGAATATAGAAAATAGGACCATAGTTAGTTCATTGTGATGAAGTGCTCTGGAATCAGTGTAGAAGTAAAATTCTCTTAAAATAACAACTTTTCATTTCTTTTTTTTTAAATATGTTTTTATTGAATTTTTTTTTTTGAGAGAGAAACAGCGATCGGCTGTCTCCTGCATGCCTCCTACTGGGGATGGAGCCCTCAACCCAGGCATGTGCCCTGTGGTTTGACTCAATCCACTCAGCCACACTAGCCGGGCACGACTTTTCATTTCTTATTTGAAAATATAGGCTAAGGGAAGGCAGATGAGCTTATAGAAGGGCCTAATATTCTCATTTATAATTTCACTGAAACATGGGAATTTATAAGTTCACTCAACCTTTCTTAAGTGACTGCTAGATGACAGGTAACCCACACTCTAAGAAGACAGTGCCCTTGGTGGCCATAAAACCTTTCTCAAAAAATTCTTCCAGTGTCTGAACACTCTTTTTGAATCCATAGGATCATAAATTGAAAATATTTTTAACTCAAAAATCATTGAATCATGAAACACTTTTAACATTTTCTTTCTCTTCACAGCACATTAAGCATGAAATGAAACTCAACGTCAAATAGCAAATGTTCATCCTCTGAGTAGCTTTTCTTTATCTCAATAGTCAGTAGAGTCTTTGTTTGCTTAGTAGAATGGAATTACAATGTTGAGGAATAAAAATACATTTTAAAATGCAAAGAATTCAGTACTATTTAATCTCTGTATTATAATATTTGCAGTGTGCATTTTCATATGAAAAGTAGAAGTGAATTTAATTTTGAAGTACATGCTTATTCAAAAACTAAAGGAATCCTTCAGTAAATTCTTCTTAAAATGAAAAATGCATTTTAATTTAAAATTTTCAAATTTACAATATTATAATTTGTTTTTTTTTTGTATATTGTCATTTAAAGGGACATATTTTATATTTACCAGAACTCATTGCTTTGGCATCCCTAAAAGTTTCTACTAATACAATTTATTTTTAATGTTTTTTAAACAGAACATGATTATATTTAATACACAACTTTGGTACAACCAAAAAATAAAACACCACAGTAAAATAATAACAAGAAAGATAAGAAATAGTCAACATCTTTAGTCATAAACAAGTTCTTAGAAACCAGTACCAGAGGCACTATAATCCAAGGGAACTGGAAAAAATAAAATAAAATAGTACAAATAATGATTAAGGGTTAAGACTACATGATGATTGAGCTGAACAGGAGCAGAAGAATACTTTCTCTGTAACATCACAGTGTCAAAGAACAAAAACATTGACATCTAGTGTTTTTCAGTTTTGAACAGTGTTGTACAGTTTGAAATCTCATAAAGGAGCACGGGAGACAGATTGATGAGGAGCATTTACAACTAGGGAGAAAGCTAAATTTGACTCAAAATATAAATTTTGAATATCCTTAACCCTAGCAATTCAAATTCATTGAAAGTATTTCAACAAATTAGTTGAAGAAATTAGAAATAAGTTATATAAAAGCATGTTTTGTGTAGAGAAAATATGTAACCAGTATATGGGCCCCAAAACACTTGCCTATCAATTTATCAACACAATCCAAAAGAATGTGCACAAAATCCATTAATAATAGATAACAGCATAGGGAATATAGTCAGTAATTCAATAATAACAATGTACAGGACCAGGTGGGTATTGGAAATATAGGAGGAGGACACTTTGTAAAATAACATTTATTATTCATTTCAAACATATTAAAAACTTGGATATTTAATCTTTAAAAAGAAAATCAAAATAGGCCTGGATACAATTCTGTCTTCAATAAACCAGGTTAGTACATGGTTTACTATTTCATAATAAAAACAAGATTTTGTAAACCACTGTGCAATTAATTATTGCCACATTGGTCAAATGTTAAAGAGCAAAAAGACTAGACACCAAACACCAACTCAGGAAATTGGAAATCCAAGTGAATTGTTTAGAAGACTATCACTGAGCAAAATCTGGGTAAACAAGCTGTTGGATATAAAGCAACCAATCAATCAAGGATTAACTACAAAGTAAACCATATTACTAGAGCACAGCTGCTTATGGTGCTATTGACAGTTAGTTTTTATTTTTAATGTTACTAGTATCTGAAAAAGAAATAGTCAAAATAGAGGAAGACCATCAGGTCAAGAAAAAGAGAATACATTGCCAGGAAAAGGGAGAGCTGTTCTATTGGTACCAATGTGCCTTAGAAGCCATTATGTGTGCAGAGGCCCTCTGCTGAGAACAGTGTGCTTCCATTCCTGGCATTCAAGCTCTCCCAGTTGGAAGCCTGAAGATGAGATGAGCATACCTGTTGTGATGAACTGTATAAGAAACAAGCTCCTAAAGACCAGTCTTTATGGTTGACAGATTTCTTCTCTCAACCACACTGGCTGCTCCCCTCCCACTTGTGAATAAGAATGAAGAGGCCCACCAGCACAAGTGTCCTAAGAGGGAGCAGGTACTTGCAAACGACTATTCATGGTTAGCAAGGTGATTTCCCTAAGCCAAAAGTGTGGAGCAGGCAAAGCAGCTGGAAACCCAAAGAAATGAACAGCGACAGTTTAGTTTCCATGTGGAAAAGAAAAGCTAAGCCAGCTTTGTGAGTTAGGGTGAGTTTAGATAAGAGACAGTTTAGACACCGAATAAGGAAGGATTCAAAGAATGGTAATAAAAATATCACATGTACTTACAGGGCAGCAGCATTTTCAAGGGAGATGAGTCACGAGAGAGGCTCCACTAAAGTGAGTTTGTCAGATCAACTTGGGAAATGATAAATATTTTATCCATCTCATGGAGAGTCATGGGGCTTAGAAGAGAAGTCTTACAGTGAATGAGTCTTCTTAATGTTGTCTAATAATTTATCATATTAAAAATATTTTTAACATAAAATGTATCATTATACTTCCATTCTACAAAGCAAAGACTTTATCTCATCTTAAAGACATTTCTATGCCTAACCAGGTCTATGGAGGGTAGATGAGTTTGCAAACAAAAATGTTAAAGGAGCGGTAGAAATTCACATCATCAGGTGCAGGTGGTGGCAATGCCCGCCCCAGAAATCCAGGCTATTGTGCAGGGCATTTGGAACTATATTAGCAAGAATCTTGAAAGAAATTATAAAAGGCTTGTGAATGTTGCTGAAAGACTGTTGATAGAATAAATGGTTTTAAAAAGAAATATTAAATTAAGAGTCAAGAGATGTATGTTCCATTTCTGGTTCCTTTGCTGGCTGGCTGTGTGGGATCTTGGTGAAAAGTCAACCTCTCTAGGCTTTGGTTTCATTGAACTAGGTGACAACTGTAGACCATCCAGCAGCCTTATTGCTAATTCTTCTTTTACATAGAATCTCTTTCTCATCTGAGGACTCATGGCCTTGTGGTTTGACTAAGAACACCCTCCTTCCTGCAGCAAAGTCAGTCACAGAGATTTGTTTAGGGATGGACACATGACCCAAATGGGACCAGAGTTCACCCAGAAAAGACAAGTTCTTTCTGCTAAGTTATTAAGCTGGTAAGACATAAGTTTGGGCATGAGAAATTCATTTTTTCCTCTTGTACAGCTGAAGCGCCTGTATCCTTGAACTTGCAAGTCACACACGTAAGTAAATTCAGTTTTCTTTTTTAAATGAGCTTGAATTGTGTTACTGTTGATTGTATGTAACCCAAAGAGTTTTAAGTAATGCCGCCCATTCTGGTTTGAACATCTCATGAATTTAGAAGAGATTTATGTTACTTGAAATAAGGATATATCATTTTCTTACAAAGCTCATCCATGGAATGTAGGGGAGTGAATTTCACACTTAATCCTTTCATTAATTCTCAGTCATTGACAATTCATGGTGGGAGAAATGAATAACATACTTGTCCCTGAGCTGAATTTGTAGAGGTGGTTTCAAGAAATTCATTTGGAGCACTTTCTTCAGGCCTTCAATGACATGTTCATCTTGTGCTTGAATACATAATGTACAGTGAGTCATGTGTGTGCTGCCTGAAAAGCTGAATTAAGTTGTTTGAGTAATTCAGGTCCCCACATTAATTATAATACAGAGTACTTCACCTGTAAGGGGGAAAGTCACAAGTGTGTGTCTCATACAGCTGTATCTCCAAGGACATATGGAAATAAAGTAAGCAGAAGACAAGAAGAAAATCTTAGAAGATCCTTTTATTTAATTTTTAATTAATTTATTTTTTAATATGTTTTTAAAATTTATTTTTTTATCTTTATTGTTGAAAGTATTACAGATGTTCCCCCCGTTTTTCCCCATTGACCCCCTTCTCCCCACTCCTACCCCTCTCCTGCCTTCCCCACATTATTTTCTGTGTCTATTGGTTATGTATATATGCATATAAGTTCTTTGGTTTATCTCTTCCCATCCCCCCAACCTCCTTCCCTCTGAAGTTTGTCAGTCTGTTCCCTACTTCCTGTGTGTGGATCTATTTTGATGAGCTGCTCATTTTGTTCATTATAGTCCATAAATAAGAGAGATCATGTGACCCTTTTAAATTCCATGATACTTTGCACTCAACTCCCAAAGTCTAAGTTAGTACCTAGTGCAGAGTCATGCCTATAATGGATACTAAATAATAAATATTGATTGATGATCAAGATAAGAAGATCTGGCAAGGCCTTTCTGACCTTTGAGTAAAAGAATATTGAGCTAGCTAACAGGATGCTTGCAATTAGCCCAAGACTCCCTAGAGAAGAGAGCAATGGAGAAGGAATTAACATGCTTCCACATTCCTCTCACGTTGCTTAGATTTTCTACTTGGTAGTCTTTGATCCTTTTATTAAGTCTTCTAAGTGTAAAATTTCCTAGTCACTGTTTTGAGAATTCAAAATCTGTCGGTAAGTTTCTAGAGACTTAATTCGCTAGGGTCTTTTTGTTTTCATTGATCATCTTCAAATTTAGGGTCCCCTCTCATTTCTCTTAACTTAGTGTTTAAAGATTTTCAAGACTGTACAATATATAATCTTTGACTTTTCTGTCCCTTGGGGTTTTAGCTTCTTTTTCTTTTCAATTCTTAGATGAAGATTGAAATATACATCTCGAGATATAGATGTTTTGTAAGATTCCAGGCACACCATATAAATCTTATTTACTGAACACTTTGGAACTATTTACTTGCAACATTTTTTATGTATTGTTTTATTGTAACAAATAAACAGTGTAAAACAAAGAACTGGGGTATATGCAATGCTTACTTTTAGTCTGCAGTCGAATACACCTATTTCATTGGTATACAATACGGGAAGCAGATGCTGTTGGTACACTCATGCACACCTGCCTTAATCAATACTCTTCAGAATATGAACTACATGACCCTGTGCAATTTATAGGAAAATAAATAAAGCAAAAGAGACACTTTGGATCCCTGAGGAATTCATTTCCCAAAGCAATCAGACATCTGGAGTCTTAGTCTGATAAAAATCAATGACTCTTTCAGGGTAGTATATCTTTAGATGTGGGAGAGGGAAGGAGTAACTAATGATAGAAGAATTGGTGAAGGCAAAGGTAAATAGAAAAAAAAAATTGAAGAGAAAAACTAACATTTCTCCCTGTAACAAACCATGCAATATGTAGGCTATAGCATAATTATATATGTCTATTTATGTCACTATGAATGTCAGAAAAAGAAACAGGAATAATTTATTATTTGATTCGTGTGGGTAGATTATATGCCTTTGTTATGTGTGTTTATCTGTGCCTGTGTTTTATGGTGCAAATGAACAGGAATCATCTCAATTTTTCAGTAATATGTTGTAATGTACCATGTACACATGGGTGTTTGACAAGCACTGTCTGCTTGAATTATGAGTTTAGCAAATGTTGCTATCTAATGGAAAACAGTTTTAAAATAGGGGCAGGCCAGAATTTTGTTGCAGCATTATTACAGATGCGTTGACTTTTTATATACTAATCACTCTGCCTGCATTTACCTACACAAAACTATTTCAGCAAACAAGCAGTTACATCTATTTAGAAAAGGAAACAATTTACCTATCACCCCTTCAAAATATACATAAATAGTCAAGTAAATAAAAATACACCCTCTTTATTCTCATTTAGTATATATTGTTATTTGGGTTAAAAGGAAACCACTGTTTTCAAGCTTACTTAAAAGTGTTTTTAAATGCATCTAGTTATCCTTACAATAGTCTTTGTAGAAGCTCTGTCTGAAATATTTTTAATTTTTCAAATATAAGTAATACATTTAGACTATTTTATTATTACCATCAATGATTTATGACCTGCTGATAATATTATATACTTTAGTTTTTTCCTCAACTGTACTTTCCAAGAATTTAAAAATCTAAGCTGATGCTCTAAATTTAATCCTGGACTTTCAAACACGTTAAGCATTTAAAACAATACAAAAGTATGTGGAAAGGAGGACAGAGTGAGATTGGCCATGGAAGCAGTTAAGCTTTGAGCATTTAAATTCTGACATTAGGAAACAATTACTACTGGTGCAGCTGACCTTAACATATCCCATTTGAGCGATTGTGCACATATCTAAATGGGGTTTGGCAGGTAGATAAAAGATTTATTGATTCCTGTTTGGAGATTGCTGTAGACTTGCTGCTTCAACAGGCTTTCAAATTAGGTTTGAGTCTTAGAGAACAAACTGAACCCTGGAATCCTTTCCTGGCGTGGCAACTCCCCCCAAAATGACAGGTATAACAAACCAGGGCTAAGAAAGGCTCTAAACTGTGTGAAACAGCTGCTGTGCTCAAAGGGGAACATGCTTTAGGGGAGAAAAATGGGCTGTTACTTAGTCTTGAAATACACAAGAAGTTTCTTAAACAACAGTGTATCCGAGTCTGAATGCGTGTTCACCTATGGGAATCACTTGCAGATGACTTGCTCCCCAGTTCTCTGGGCTTTGCTTTCATTGCTCCATCCAGTGAGAACACAGAGATCTGGGGTATTTAAGGCACTGTTTAGATGATGTGTGATCTGTCAGCTGAGAAACTGCTGTTTACCTAGATCTGGCTAGGCGCCTGAAATATTACTTTGATTATTATAAATAATGGATGTATCCTGAGTCAAGGAGCATTTGACTTTTTGGGGGTGGGAATTTCTACCTGGAAGACCAAGATTGGAACAGTAAAATGTATTTTTAACTTACTTATGGAAGAGATCTAAAAAACACTTTAAGATACAAGGAAATATTAAACAAATTAATTCAGTAGAATCTTAGAATTGGAATGTTTTAGAATCCATCGTCCTCATTTTAGGGATGAGACTACTCAAGTACGTAGAGACAAGAACCAATCATTCTTACATTATGGTTCAGTGTGCCTTTGCCTCCCTTACTCAGAATTAATATAGGGGGACACAGGTCTGACTCCGGATCCAATGAGTGGCCTGGAAATTGGAAATCAGGCACAGGGACCATTAATCAAGAGAGAATGTGATTTAGACTTAACACAGTACTGTGACCTTTGTGCTTTGACTTCCCTCAAGCAGTTTTCAAGATGTCCAGTGCTCAAGTTCTTGAACATTTTTTTAGAGTGTGGGAAGATTCATAACACCAATCTTGAGAAAAATACCACTTATCAGCAATTAGCTAAGCTACTTAGGTGGAGGCCACCAATTAGGCTCAGAGGCATCAGTGGCTGTCTGCACAGCCTGTGAGGGTTACAACCCCACTAATCCACTTGCTATGTCTCATGAAAACCTCTCCCTGCTTCTGGTATATTTCCACCCGGTTTCAGGAAGTATCAGATACCTTCCCATGGGCCATGTCAGACCTAGCAAGCTTTTACAGGAAGCCATCTCTCTCTGTCAAGGCTTCCCACTAATTACTGACCAAATGGTAGACTGAAGTGTGGGATGATAAAAATCTGACTGTTTGCATTTATTCTTCTCAATTCCCAGTTTCTTAAAGTTGACATTGTTTTCTTAGGTGAAACCCAGGAAGTGACTTTTAAAACTCATTTTCTTTGCCCTGGCTGGTGTGATCGTGGTTAGATCGCTGGCTGTGCATCAAGGGGTCATGGGTTTGATTCAGGGTCAAGAGCATGTACCTGGGTTGCAGGTTCAATCCCTGTCCGGTCAAAGCGTGTGTGGGAGGCAGCCAATCAATTGATGTGTCTCTCTTTCTCTCTCCCTCTCTCCCTTTACCTCCCTCTCCTTCACTCTCTCTAGAAAAAAAAAAAAAAATCAATGGAAAAAATATCCTGGGGTGAGGATTGAAAAAACAAAACAAAAAAACCCCCTCGCTTTTCTTGTAGCACTTCTGTGGGAAGGGATTGATGCCCCATAAACTCTGAGCAGAATTTAAGTTTCATTTAATGCATTTGTTAGAATCAGGGAAAAAGTAGTCAAAGGCACAGTGAGACAGGGTTGGTGTGGGGCCCCCGAAAGCGGTTGCTGTGTGGCCACAGGGAATAGAGAGTGTAAAAAGCTTCTTGTACGCATCGCCTCATCTATAAAAACCAGAACCACTTGGCATCTCTCTAAGTAACAAATGGATCTAAAGGATGTAGAAAAGAGTTGTTGGCAGGAAATGGTCCCCAGGGCTATGATATTTTCAGACTATGTGCATTTCCCTATAATGCATAGACCATGGATTTCGGAGCTCTGTTCACATATATTTTCTACCTAAGGACTATATGCTTCAGGTTCTGGTTTGTCTTACAATCATGATTTCTCGGGGTAGGAGCATTAATCTGGTTTGTTGGAAAAAAAAACCCAAAAAACAAAAAAAAACCCTGAATTTTGCTTTTGAGGTGCAGAGGAGAGGAAAGAGGTATTTAGAGGAACAAGGATGGAGGAGATGGTAGTGATAGAGGAGGGAGAAGGTGGTAGCAGCAAAGAGAGTAGTAGCTAGGGCAGGTCCTCTCTCAACTTTCAGGACTTCGGCTTTAAAAAGAAATCTGTTTTGTACAAACAACTAATAACTGACCTGCAGGTGTGAAATCTTTGTCTGTCTGAAACTTACTATAAACAAAAGCACCTTGCACAGGGATTCCTACAAACTAGCTGATTGGTTTTTTTATCCCAAATCGATTTCCACACAGCAATGAATTCATTGGTGGGCTAATACATTTGTGGGAAATGCGACCCTCAGCAGATATTGCAGACACACACACACACACACACACACACACACACACACACACTGAGCTTAATTTAAATGTCTGGTTTGTCCTAGAGTGAACTGTTTGTTCTGTTGTGTTTCTCCCTTTGAAGCAGCAGGTTAACTGGGTGCCACAGAAACTGTCCACAAAATAAGAAGTCTCCATGTCCTGTCCTAAACATTTGCAAAAGTAAACTGCCCTCCATGACTCACCCTTGACTAGTGTTGACCCTGCTTCTCTCCCCAGATTCAAAACAAACAAACAAACAAGCACACAACAAGCAAACCCTTACCTGCTGAAACATGAATAAACAAAACACCAAAATCCTTTACAAACCTGATACTATTTAGCAATCAAAAAATTATTCTAGGTCATAATTCCTGGCAAGATTTACTTTGGGAATGAAACAGACACTTAATAATGGGCAAAATGTTAAAGGTCACTCAAAACTTTTGATCCCAACCCTTTGAGTCATTGACAGTTGTGCTTCTTCCCAAGTAAAGGGGACACTTTATTGTTATTTAATTTTTTTAGTCTTGTATCTGCTACTGTGAAGTCTTTAATTGCTATAGCATAGTAGAGGATCCTTTATAGTCTTGAAAATATTTAGGATCCTAATCCAGGCATAAACATAAATTGCTTAAAACCTATTATCAAGTTCAAGCTTGAAACTATTGTATGCTTTGGGTTTTTTTTTTTTACATTCACAGTTTTCTTTATTTTCCAACATTGGTAGCTCCACATTGGCTCCGCCTTCTCAACTTGGGGTGTAACCCTCATCTCTGACATTCAAGACTTGGGTTAATTCCTCTGAACATTTGTGCTTGGCCTGGGCCTGATTACCCTAAATTCAAGACAAGACGGGCCCCTTGTTAAATCTAGCCCTTTTGCTAGAAAACATTAATGTGCAAAGACAATGCATCACAGGTTTTCCTAACAATGGTTTACCCCAGGGAGAATTAACGTCACTCTGTACTTTTTAGCAGCTACTTTTCCTCGCATTTAAATAATTTATTTATTAATTATTTTGAGCAGCATCCCGTCTTGCTGACGTTGGTCAGGGGAAAGACGCCCTCCCTGAAAGCTGGTCAAGTCCTCTCTTCCTTTCATTAGCCGCACAACCCTGCGTTCCCACTGGAGCCCTGCAGGGAAGCGTAATGTTCCCTCTGGGCCCTCCTGTCGGCTCGCCTGGCTGGAGAGCTCAGCCTAAATGAAATATAAAATATTAACTGTACGAGAAAACAAAGGATGCTGCCTCCAGACGGCTCCTGTGTCTGAGGCTTGGCCATGTCTCACAGGCCTCTAGGCCTCCCGTCTCGTCCCTCGGTGTGATCCACGAGTAGAATCACAGCTCTCCAAAGCCAATTCCCTGGGCCGGCAACCCGACTCCCGCCGACGCCCGTTCCCTTCTGCTGGGAGCGCAGAATGACCACCAGGAGGCCAGGAACAAAACACTTAAATGTTGCATTTATTAAGGAAATGTTAAACAAGAAAAAAAAAAAAGTCAAAATGGTGTCACGAACGTCAAGAGCACTTTTTTTTTGGCGTAAATCGTACAGTCACGAGCTACCTATGAGTTCTACTTCGGGTCTTTGCTGGGGGCCAGCAGGGGCGCCAGCCCCTCCTCTCCAAAAGACCCAGTTGTGAATGCAATGAAAGAAACAACTCACCCCTTTCACATTCGCAGGCTCCCCCTCCCCCCACCCTCTCCCCACGATGACAAAACTCTAACTCCCAGGCAGGCAAACAGGCCACTAGGGCAGAAAAGGAGTTATCAAATATTTATATTCAAGCAAACACAAAAATCCCTTAAAACGGCACGTTGTAATCAATCAGAAGGTATTTATCGCCTCTCCCGCCAGGGCTGGGAGAAGCGGGAGAGAATGGGCGCGAATCCCGACACGGATTTGTGTCCCCATTAGTTTTGTTAGGTGTCGTATACACGGATCACTTTCCAGGCCACCCGGGCATTCGGTGCCGCTGGGTCTCTCCCCTGCCCGCCCTCTCTACCTGCTCCCATAGCTTGGCCCACCTGCGGGTGGAGAAGGGCCTTCGCCCCGTCGGTTCCCCCGCATCCCAAGCTAGCCGCAGCTTCCAAAGTTCGAGCTCCGACCGTCCTCTTCTTGCCTCTTGCTGCCGAGTCCAGAGTCAGAGCGCTCTCCTCCTACAGCCAGGCATATGGACTTTCAAAGAGCGAGCGAGAAACAGGTCGTTTCATCCCGAAAGGCAGAAGTCGAGAGAAATAATTGACTCCGACAGGTTTGCTTCGCCCAGTCTCGGATGGTGAGGGGGCGCGGCCGGACTGGCGAAGTGGGGAGTGTGGGGCGGCCGCCGCGGGGGCCGGAGGGCCGGTCAATAGGGCCCCACGACCACCGCCTCCACCTCCTTAGACGGTCTTCGGTCTTTCACCAGGAAGTTGATCATGCCCTCGGACTTGATAAGGAGGTTGCAGCCAAGGAAGAAGATGCCGAAGACCACGGTGAGCGAGAGCACACACATGACGGCGATCTGCACCACACGCATGATGTACAGGCTGCGCTCGTCCGGGCCGCCTTCGGCAAAGCCGTCGTCGGTCACCACGGACGCCTGGGTGCAGCAGCGCACCGCGCGCTCCAGCGCCTCGCTGCTGTTGGCCAAGAACAGGCCGGCCACATCCGTCTGGTTGCCCAGCGAGGGATTCATCGCCGGGGCGGGCGGGCGCCCGGGAGGCTCGGGTCCGAGGGGTGGGAAGGCGGTGGCGCGAGAGGAACAGGTGCCGAGCTGAGCACTCACTCGCAGACTTGCGCGCGGGGACTGCTAGCTCTCTCCTTTCCAAAGTCCCGGAACCTTGAGAGTTTCCCAGGAGCCTTTCCACTCGCGCGGCAGCCTGGCCGGTCTGCGCCGTCTGCTCCTACCAGGGCGGTGCTCGTTCCCGGCGCTCGCTCGACTGGGGGCTGTAGGAACTTGGCGAGGCTGGGCCAGCAGGGACGTGGGAGGTGCGGACCGCGGCGGCGGCGGCGGGGCGGCTGCTCTGAGCAAACAGCGGCCCCTTCCGGCCGCGCTGCCGCTCTGCGCCCGCTGTGGTTGGGCAGTAGGGAGGCAAAGGAGCGAACCTCGGGTCTCGCTTTTCCTGCTTGCCTCTTTTCCAATTCCAAAGGCTAGGCAGAGGTCACTGTACTTTTCTGGCTTGATGGATGATTAAAGAGTTTCGGTTTGGGGAAGTGTTGCGACCAGCTGAAAGTTTCCGAAGAACTGGGTCCCACCAGCTCCGCGTGTTCTTTGCCTCCCGCTCCTCTCACCTCTTTGCGGGTGGAAAGTGGCCACGAACCTATGAATCGCAGGTGCCAGATGGTGCTAGCCAATGCGCCGGCCAGCACCTGTGTCTGACTCAGTGAGCCTGTAGGGTAGCTGAGTGCAGAAGGGTTGAACTGGGTGTAGTTTTTTAAAAAGCAATGATTTGGGGCAGAAAGAAAAGTAGGGAGGGAGGAAAGGAGGAAAAAGAGAAAGAAAGGGTGGAGGAAGGGGGAAAGGGAGGGAGGAAGGAGTAAAGCAGGTTTAGTAGTGATATTTAAGGCAAAGGAAAGGGGTTTATGGGAAGGAGGTGGTGTTCTTTGGTGGCCTTTGTGTGGAAGTGTTTGCCAGGAGTAGGGTCACGTCTCTAGTAAGGAAGGGGGAAGGTGTACAGAGTGGCCAGCCACTCGTAATCTTAATTGCAGATGAGTTTTTGGATGAGCTTCTAATGTTTTTCTCTCTTGGCAGTAAATCGGTTGTTTAAAAGAATTGCTCATCGCATTCATCACCTGGAACACTGGCCAACTGCTGGAAACCCTCCCCGTTTTCCATAATCTGATGTATTTCACTTTAGTCATTTAAAGTAAAACTACAGATGTTTGAGGGGCCTGATTGAAACTGCAGATCATTATAATTTTGCTGTCCATTTCAGTGAAATTTTATAAACCTGTCAGATTGTTTCTTAAACTCTAGACTTTCTTTAAAATTTATTTTTTGTATGTTCTTTCCTCCCTTTCTCCCTTCTTTCTTTCCTCTCTCCCTCCGCCTCCCTTTTCCCCTTTCAACTGCTTAACAGCTAGAAACCTTGAATCCTCATCCAAAGTTTTGATAGAATACATCTACTAAATTTCTCTTATAACATAGTAGCTGCTATCTTTTCAACTCTTTTCTCAATTCCATTCTATGTGCTTGTTAAACCCTCTAATTTTTGTTTTCCCAAACATCATTTATTCTATGTTCAGAGGTTTCCTTAAATGTTTTTGTACCATTTTGTGGTCATCACAAAGTAGAATGAATTGTTCTTTAGTTAAGAGTATTCAGTTTTTGGATGGTGATCGTATATCAGCTTTAATAAGTTAGATCTTTCTAAATAGCATTTTTTTTCCCTTTTGTCAAGATGTATAGTACCGCAAGACCCAGGCCTTGTCCACAATTCATCTAGTTCCCCGTGATTATATTAGCCTTGAAAAATGCTCCACTCCCAACAATTTCTTCTTTGTATAAATTTATTATTAATTGATTAGAAAAAAACTTACGTAAATCTCACTATACAATCAGTCTTAGTTAATATGGGTGATACTTAAGAACAATAAGACATACATAAAAATTGCAGAAGAATTTAAGATAATATAAAGCAAATGAATATATTAAATGTATATTAAAATGAATAATAGAGGCAAATAGTGGAAATTTAGAAAAGCAAAAGGTGGAGAATAGAGGTCAACTCCCAGGAATATTAATTTGCACAGGATTTTGTGTTAGTAGAAGTTGGGTGTTGGTGAGTAGAGAGAGAACTTTCTTTATGTGACAAAAACAAATATAGTTATAGTACGTTTGTGAGGTCCAGCATGGTACACTTGAGGTATAAAAAAATACCTTATAATGTTAATTTAATCATCAGAATTTGAGTGCATTTGTTGATACTGACAGTGTTACTGTTTTTGTAAGCAGTCAGTGTTAAAATGATTACACTTTGGAGTTCAGTGGATGTTTTATATTGTCAAACTTTTAGATTTGGGGAGCAAATTCTTAAAAGAAGTTTATACTGACTTTATTACTTTCTTTCAGGTTTAACTACTAACCAGTCACAAAATTGTGAATGTGCTATTCCCATCAGCTAGTTAAGATCTTTGGGAATGTGGTTTTGCTTCCTTTATCTTCTCCCAATCCCCCCTACTCTGATTTTGTTGAATAAAAAAAATTGCTTGGAGTCTTTAGATGGAAATTAAACCTATTAGTACAAAGTACATTTATCACTCACCTCATTATAACACCTAAGGGGATCTGCACTGTTAGAGCTTCACTAAAGAAACTTTTATTTATTTTTTCCATTTTGTATTTAAGTGAACATTTTTCTCTCAACTTTACTGTTATTCACCTGTTTCCCAGGAAAATCTTAGAGATGTGGAAAAGAATCCTTTAAGAAATGTTAATATAGAAAAACTTAATTTCTAGAAAAATAGGTGGTAGTGTGTGTTGGGGTGACATAATGATAATTTACTTTAAAGGGAAGGCTTTTGACACATAGAGGGGCTTATTGTTATAATTATTTAGCTAGTGACCTCTCCTACTTCACTGAAAATAAGGTTTGACTTTCAGAATGTCAGATGCTCATCATTTCATAATATACACGTTACACAAGGAAAGAAATACTTGTCTGCTCTCTCCAGGAAGTATCTATTACATATAATAAATTCTACCAAGATATTCCAAGCTGGTATTGATGGGTATCTGTAATTAGTAGCCATTGAGTCTATAATTTAAATAGTCGATGTACCAGAAACTTTTAATATCAAAAGGATTTTTCTTGTTTTTTTTTTTTTTCTTTGCATGTACTATGAAAAGGTTAAAGACATTTTTAAAAAGTAGATTTATTATTTGAGAGCAAGCTTTAAAAAAAAACATGATATTATACGATGTAAGTAGGAGTAAGAGTAATTACTCATATTCATTCATAAAAGCAGACTCAACATCTGGAACACATATACATACAAAACCAGAAAAAAAGGTAAAATAGGTAATTGAACTGCCAAAATATATACCATGGACCTCAAATACATAAATTCATATATTTTTACCCTTAGAACCCTCAAATTCACTCTCAAACATATGTCCTTTTATTTTTCACATAGTTTTAACTCTCTTCTTTATCTGTTTTGGTGACAGGATATCAGTGTCAACCTGTGCGTTGGAGAGAAGAAAATGGCAAGAGGTAAGTGCTTTTACCACCCAAGAGTAATGCCAAGAGTAATGCCAGAAGGGAAAACATAATAAAACATTAACATACACAACTTTTCTAAAAGTGTACTGTATTAGTTTAGAGATACTTAATATATGGACAAACATTTTTAGATGGTTACGAGTCTAACAAAATGTATAAAGACATAGACTTTGAATCCTGCTCTCTTCACTTACCAGCTGGAAAAGTTTCTTACCTCCCTGTATCTCACTACTTACCTGTGAGATGGGAATGATGTTTCACAGGATTTTTGAAAGGATTGATTTGCTCTCTGAAAATAACTTAGAATAGTATCTAGCACATAGCAAGATCTCAAGTAAAAATATCTTTCTGCAGCTCCTGAGGGGGCATCAAAATGTATAAATTATTAAAAGAAATAAAGGTTACACTTTGTTTAATATTTCCTTTTAAGAAGGCTGGAAAGTGAGTGATACATTTTAAAAAGATTTCCACATGAAGTGATTGACCTTGTTAGGTAAAGAATTTTAAGTATGTGGACAAATCAGAACCCTTGTGAATTGCTGATGGGAATGTAAAATGGTACACATTCTGTGGAAAATAGTATGGCTGTTCCTCAAAAAATTCAACATAGAATTGCCACATGACCCAGCAATTCTATTTTTAGGTATATACCCTCAAACATTGAAAACAGGCACTTGAACAGTATTTGTATATCAAAGTTTGTAGCAGTGTTAGTCACAATAGCCAAAGAGGTAGAAACAACCTAAATGTCTGTCAGTGGATAAAGGGATAAACAAATTGTAGTATATACATGCATGCGATGGACTATTATGTAGCCTTGAAAAGCAGTGGAATCTGACATGTACTCAACACGGACGAACCTCCAAGGATTATGCTAAGTGAAATAAACCAGACACAAAAGGACACATATTGTATGATTCCATTTATATTAGATCCCTAGAATAGCCAAATTCATAGAGACAAAAGTAGAATAGTTGTTGCCTGAGACTCAGAGGAGAAGATAAAGGGGAAGAAGAAAACATTCTGGAGATGGATGGTGGTGATGGCTGCACAACAATGTGAATGTCCTTATTGCCACTGACTTGTATACTTCAAACTTGGTAAAATGATAAGTTTTATATTCTATATATTTTCCCACAATAAAAATCCAAAATATTCAAATCAGATCTAACATAAATATTGTATATAAATTTATAAAATTCAGAAAATTACCCTTAAAAGTCATTTTTCTCTCCAGAGTTCAAAGATAAGCACACTTAGTAATTTAGAGTATTTTCTTCCCTTCTTTTGCTGTGCTTATTTTAGCTTGGTCTTGACCATGCAGTAAATACAATTCATATCTTACTTTTTCCCCTTAACCCTATATTTTCTCATGACATTAAAAATGCATTCCATGTACACTTTTAATAAGTGTACAGGACTTTGTTATGTGAACACACCGTTGTTTTTTAAACCATTGCACTATGGCTGGCCCATTATGTTGCTCTCAAATATTGCTACTGAATCAATTATGCACAAAGAACATTTTTTTTCTCATAATTTTTCTATATTTAGATTACATAGATAGGATAAATTTACAAAATTGCAATTTTAGTGAAAACAATATTATTTTTTAAAATAGCAACATAGCCAAATTGTTTGTAAAAAGGGTTGTACCAGTTTTCACTCCCATTTGAAAAGCATACAAATACCAACTTTACCACATTCTCTGGAGTAAGTGTTTTCAACTTTGGCTCCATTTTATTTATTTTTTTAATCCTCACCCGAGGACATTTTTTTTTCTCCATTTTTTGTTCAGAGAGAGTGGGAGGGAGAGAGAGGAAGAAAATCATTGATGTGAAAGGGACGTGAAAGGGACATATCGAGTGGCTGCCACCCGCACGACCAACCAGGGCCGGGGACAAACTGCAACCGAGGTACATGCCCATGGCGGGAACCGAACCCGGGACTCTCTGGACTGTGGGCCGATGCTCTAACTGCTGAGACAAACCGGCCAAGGCCATTTTAGAATTTGTTGATAATCAAACCAATAAGGATTAAATCAGAATTCCTGAGGGTAGTACATAAATGTCTATATTTTAAAAAATTTCCTAAGTAATTCAATAGACCGGCCATATTTGGAAACCACTGTCTAGAGTGGTCGTTTCCAGCTTTCTCTAATGTCACCAAGGATGGGGGTAGGAGATGAATGGTTCTCAGGTCTGACTGCAAGGCAACTGAATCCATTTCCCTAACATGCTTCCTGTGTTCATCCACTGGAATTCTGCTCTGGTGGGTCTGGTCGGGGTCCTATACATTTGTATTTTTAGCAAGAACCCAGGAAATGCTGTTCTTGAGCATCAAGTATTATGATCCCCCAAAAAATTGTCATTGCAAGTTTGATAGGGAAAAAGATGATACCTTGTTTGAAGTTGCATGTTATCATTGTGGCAAAAAATTGTTTCCAAAATATGTGTTACAGAACTATATATCTTACTGTGTAATCTTTATGTTTAGATTCAGGTCCTTTGTCTATTTCTCATTTGATATTTTATCATTCATATTGATTATGTTGATTTTTTTATCAAATATATTAACTGTATGTATGATATATTTGTAAATATTTTTGTAGTCCATTTGCCTTTTATTCATTTTTATTATTTTAAAACATATTTCTATTGATTGGAGAGAGAGAAAGGAAGGGAGAGGGGGAGAGAGAGAAAGAGAGAGAGAGAGAGACAGAGACAGAGACAAAGACAGAGACAGAGAAAGATCGATGTGAAAGAAACATCCATTGGTTGCCTCCAGCACACTACCTCCCCTCACCACCACTACCACCCCCAGGGATGGAGCCTGTAACTCAGGTCTGTGCGCTGACTGGGAATCAAACTGGTGATCTTTAAGTGCATGGACTGGTGCTCAACCAACGGAGCCACACTGGCCAGGGCTCATTTGCCTTTTAAATTGGGCTATATTCTTTTGGGGTATATGGAATCTGATTACATATGTAAATGAATCAACATTTTTATCAGTGATTTTTTTCATTGCTTTTATTTAAACAATTTTTTATACTTTTAAGGGGAAAGCACGTGTTTATTACATCAGAGTAAGTTCTTCACATAAGACCTACCTCAGGGACACAGATTCAGACAAGTCTCTAACACAAATGCTTTTGACAGGTTGCTCACTGGTGATGCACACTGCAACCTGGTTCTGCTTTAATGCTCTTGCAGAATGCTCCCATAACATCTGCCCAGGCATCAAACTGGGATGTGAAATTGTTGCTACCTGTCGTATGAGTTTTTTATTTTATAAATAGGCTAGAGCTGCTGTTATAAAATTAAGAGTTGCTCTAGTAAAATACAATATGGATGTTGTATATTCAGCATCAGCCCCAACAGAACAGGCATTTGAATTTGCCTTCTCCTCCTCACTCCCAGGGAAGTTATTCTGAGTCTCAAATTATATAGAGTATACAGTTATCTACCAGAAGACATTTGGAAATAACCCACCCCCAGAGACCTTTCACATCCATGTTGTAAATTGCCTGGCTGATCTTGGAAAAGAAGGGTGAGCAGTGGATGGTGTGGACTGATGGTCCGTTCACACTGGCAAACAATTAGCTCACACTCTCTTGGTTAGCCATACGACACCCTTAGCACAGCGAAGGAAATAAAATGAATTCCTATAAAATACAAATTTAAGCCAACCTAATTAATTCATAAAACCCACTTAGACTAAGTGAAATAAGCTAGTCACAGAAAGACAAATACTGTATGATTATACTTAATGCGGTATCTACAATAGTCAAACTCATAGAAGTATAGAATACTATAGTGGCCAGAGGCTGGGAGGTGAGGAAAATGAGACGCTGTTGTTCCATGGGTATAAGGTTTCACTTATGCTAGATGAGTAAGTCCCAGATATTTACTGTACAACACCAGCACCTGTGGTTAACATATGGTAATGTGCACCTAAATATGTGTTAAGAGGGTAGATCTTATGTTAAGTGTTCTTACCACTAAGCAAAACCAAACCAAACAAAAAACGCCAATGAAACACAAGAAAACTCTGGGAGTTCTTGGATATGTCTATTACCTTTACTGTGGTGAGGATATCATGTGTATTAGCATATATCCAAACTTACTTCATTGTATACGTCAAAAAGTGCACTTCTTTGTATATCAATTATACCTCAATAAAGCTGGGGTTTTTGTTGTTGTTGTTGTTGTAGTTTTCAGATAGAGTGAATTAATTGTCTAAGAGATAGAAAGAAGAGTGTCTCCCAGGATTCACTGCAGAAGGAACGGTAGGCTGAAGTGTTTTGCAGAGACTGGCCCCGACCCTATGCAAAAACATTATTATCTGGGGCATTGCTACCATCAGCAAAGCTAGAGTGTGCTATGAATTCAGAAAGATAAGGACAGAGGAGGGATTTTTTTTTAATTACTTCTAAACTTAGAAAATTACCCTGATCTAAAGTTTATTTATGCATTATTTTTTAATTTTTAAAAACATGCATATTTGCATTGCTTTACATTTAACATGATGATGTATCTGAAAGATGTTTTAATATAAGTTTGCCCCCCTAAATAATCCATTAAGAGGTAAATAATAACAGTCACAAAAATGTTTAAGTTTGGAACTTAAGTAAGTTAAGTAAGTTAGGTAAGGAATTTCAGGTGTCAATTTTTTTTTTTTTACAGTAGAAAATATGTAAACTTTTAAACAAATTTTTTTAACTTTGAGCTTCTAAAGAATAGAGTTTGTATCAGTCTACTTTATCTTTTGATCTTTGCATCTATTTTGTTAAAAGTAGATCAGAGGAAAACAGCCAGCGAGTGGGTGAAACAATGAAGGTTAAACCAAGTGCCTGCCGCTTTCTCTTTTATTTAAATACACTCCCTGGATCTCTGACCTGATGCCATCTGGTGATGGTGTTCTTCTCTGTGGGAGGAGACTGAAGACTGTCCTTGTGTTACACAGCTGACCTCTCTGAGGCAAAGCTTTCTTTCAACGCGCAGGCTCATGGAATAATGGTGAGGAGCAGCCACAATGTTCTCATCCGTTAGCACCTTTATACTGCGGTTGAAATAAAGGGCCAAGAAAAGCATGTCGCAACTCCAAGTTTGATTACAAGTCTTGACCACTGAATATGCTAAGAAGTTTTCAGAAGGATCCGTGGTCGACCTGGGACATCCTTTTTTAAGATGTGCAGCATAGACTGTTTTTGCCTCCACAGAATTTTTGTCATTATTTCATTCTGATGTTTTGCCCATTCTTGAAAGTCTGCATGATGTAGACTCTACAGTGAAAATGTCTCCAAGGGCGTTAAAGCCTTTAGTGCTCCTGGTGAATCCCTTCCCACATTAAAGAAACAAGACTTGCACCAGCTTCAAAATGGGCAGAAGCAGGTGGCTGCAAGGAGGCATGAAAGATGCAATTTCTCCAATTTCTCAATTCAGCTCCATGAATATGAGGCAAGATTATAACTACTTCCATAGGGCAAGTGTATGCTGTTTCTCTTGAATATATATCTAAAACTACAAGGGAGAAATCATCTTGGACGCAAAGGAGGAAATCAGACTCTTTCCCATAGTGTGTTGAAGTTAGACTCATATATTTAAACTCATGAAGATTTATGTCTTCTGTAAATCTGTAGACACAATAAACAGAAACAATGAAGGTCACCTATTCTCAGAGAACAAGCAGGAGTGGCTGTGTTTTTTATGTATATACTGTTAACAGTGACAATAGCCCAACATGTACTCTATGCACGTCTGTGATTTTGCAGTTGAGAAGTCTATCTTTGAAGACTTTTTCAAAAGTCAATATGATAAACGTCCTTGGGCAAATTGTCTCCCAACATAGGTCAACCATTTCTCCTTTTCCTCCAAGGGTATTAAGACAAATAATTAGTATATTTATTGAGGAAACATTTTATGGACCATTTTATGTATATAACAATATTTAAAAGTATAGAGCTGCTTTTGACAGTGTTTGTGTCTCCCAAAATTTATATGTTTAATCCAAACCCCCAATGTGAGAGACGTAGGGCCTTCGGGAGGTGATTAGGTCATGAGGGTTCCACTCTCACCAATGAGATTAGTGTCCTTATAAAAAGAGACTCTAGAGATCTCCCTTGCCCCTTCCACCACGTGAAGTTATATCAACAATGTGAGCATCTGTGAACCATCTGCTGAGAATGACCTCACCAGACACTAAATCTGTCAGCAACTTGTTCTTGGACTTCACAGACTCCAGAAATGTGAGAAACAAATGTTTGTTGTTTAAGCCACCCAGTCTAGGATAATTTGCTCTAGCTGCCTGAAAGTACTAGGATGAGAACTACAAGAAACAGTCTCTGCCCTCCAGTAACTGGGAAGGCAGACCGACAGGCAAAACTTAGAGACTATGATCAGTTCTTTGGGAGACAGCTGAAGAGCAGCAAATCAGACTGGGTCGTTCGGAGGGTGGTGATAAAGAGCTGAGTATTGAAGGCTGACTTAGACGAGGAGTGAGCCAGGTGAAGTGTGTTGCATGCACCAAGGTGTGAGAGTGAGTGTGGTCTACTTTGTTGCATCTGCAGGTGGTCCTGTATTTTTGGAGTACTGACTTCTACAAGATGGGGAATGATTAAGGAGTTTGGAGAGGCCAGACCATCAAGGGCTCTTCACATTATCTTATGGAATTTGTTTTCCACTTAAGAGCCATAGGGAGATACTGAATGGTTTTAAATAGCAGGATGAAAAAAGTCAAATTTGCATTTTAGAAAGAATCTCTGCAGGCAGTGCTAAGAATTATCAAGGTAAATGAAACCTCCATGAAGAGTATAGAGTCCTGTGCCCTCAATATGAAATGAACCACACAGAGGCTTGGTAGCCCAATGACAGAAGTGGATCTTCATTTCTAGAACTTCATTTTACAGTTCACTGGAGACAGTGTTCGGAATATAAATGTCCACTTTTTGGTTTCAGTTTCTGCAGTTGTGTGGAAACCTGAGAGAACACAGCCCCTACAGTGAACTTGACAGAAATGACCAGAGAAGGCATTTCCACGCAGTGAACTTCAGTTCTTTCTCTGTGGTGACGGCTTTTCTTCTTGCAGTGAGTCTCTTCAGTCAGCATGTCACATTCAGTCACAGTGAGCAGTGACTCTGAGGCCTTCCGACTAGGGTGTTCTTTAAGGCACTTCTCTCTCTGCAACCCGGAGCTAGAATACTCTATTTCAAATAGAGCTTTTGTGAAGCTGCACAAATACATTCTTTTTAAATTTAATTTAATTTATTTATTTTTGTTACAGATGTTTCTCCTTTTTTAACCCCATTGACACCCTCCTCCCCCTCCCTCCCTGCCCTGTCCCCAACTTTGTTGCCCATGTCCATTGTTCATGCACACATGCATGTAAGTTCTGTGGTTTATCTCCCCCCCGCCCCCTCTTCTGGGGATTATCAGTCTGTACCCCACTTCCACATCTCTGGGACTACCCTGTTCTTCAGACTGTTATGTTCATTATATTCAACAAATAAATGAGATCATATAATACTTGTCTTTCTCTGCTTGGCTTGTTTCGCTTAGGATAATACTTCAAGGCCCCTCCATGTTGTCTCAAAGGATAAGAGCTCTTTCTTTCTTACAGCTGCATAGTACTCCATTGTGTATATGTACCACTGATTTTTTATTCATTCGTCTACTGATGGACATTTGGGTTGTTTCCAGATCTTAACTATTGTAAGTAGTGCTGCTATAGCCCTGGCCAGTTTGGCTCAGCGGTTAGAGCGTCGGCCTGCGGTCCGGAGAGACCTGGGTTCGGTTCCCGCTAAGGGCACGTACTTCGACTGCAGTTTGTCCCTGGCCCTGGTTGGTCGTGCGGGTGGCAGCCACTCGATGTGTCCCTTCACGTCGATGTTTCTCTCTCTCTCTCCCTCCCACTCTATCTGTACAAAAAATGGAAAAATATCCTCGGGTGAGGATAAAAAAAAAATAGTGCTGCTATGAACATGGGGGTACATATATTCTTTCTGATTTGTGTTTCAGGTTTCTTAGGGCATATTCCTAGAAGTGGGATCACTGTATGAAATGGCAATTCAATTTTTAATTTTTTGAGGTAACACCTTATTGTTTTTCATAGTGGCTGCACCAGTCTGCATTCCCACCAGCAGTGTACTAGAGTCCCCTTTTCTCCACACTCTCGCCAACACTTGTTTGATGATTTGTTGATGGCAGCCATTCTGACAGGTATGAGGTGATACCTCATTGTTGTCTTAATTTGCATCTCTCTGATGATTAGTGATGTTGAGCATTTTTTCATACGTCTCTTAGCCATTTGTATGTCCAGTTTAGAGAGGTGTCTATTTAGTTCCTCTGCCCATTTTTTAATTGGGTTCTTTGTCTTCCTTTTGTTGAGTTGTATGAACACTCACTGTATATTGGAAATTAACCCCTTATGTGATGTATCAATGGCAATTATGCTCTCCCATACAGTGGGTTGCCTTTCCATTTTGATGGTTGTTCCTTTTGCTGTGCAGAAGCTTTTTAGTTCGATGTAGTCCCACGTGTTCATTTTTTCCTTTGTTTCTTTTGCCTTAGGTGATGTATCAATGAAAATTCTGCTGCATATGATGTCTGAAATTTTGTTGCCTACATTTTCCTCTAGGATTTTTATGGATTCATGAGTCACATTTGAGTCTTTTATCCATTTTGGGTTTATTTTTGTGTATGGTGTAAGTTGATGGTCTAGTTTCACTTTTTTGCATGTAGCTGTCCAATTTTCCCAACAACATTTATTAAAGAGTCTGTCTTTACTCCATTGTATGTTCTTGCCACTTTGGTCTAATATTAATTGAGCATAATGTTTTGGGTCAATTTCTGGGTTCTCTGTTCTATTCCATTGATCTATGGGCCTGTTCTTGTGCCAATAGCAGGCGGTTTTGATTGCAGTAGCTTTGTAGTATAACCTGATATCTGATATTGTGATCCCGCCTACTTTGTCCTTTTTTTTTTCAAGATTGCTGAGGCTATTTGAGGTCTTTTTTGGTTCCGTATGAACTTTTAATGTGTTTGTTCTAGTTCTGTGAAATATGTCATTGGTACTTTGATGGGGATTTCATTGAATCTATAGATTGCTTTGTGTAGTATGGACATTTTAATGATGTTAATTCTTCCAATCCATGAACAAGGTATGTGCTTCCACTTTTTTATATCTTCCTCTATTTCTTTTTTAATGTCCTGTATTTTTCTGCAAATAAGTGCTTTACTTCTTTGGTTAAGTTTATTCCTAGGTATCTTAATTTTTTTACTGCAATGGTAAATGGGATTGTTTTTTAGTTTCTCTTTCTATGAGTTCCTCATTGGTGTACAAGAATGCTGTTGATTTCTTCATGTTAATTTTGTATCCTGCCACTTTGCCAAACTCCTTTATTATGTCTAGTAGATTTTTGATGGAGTCTTTAGGGTTTTCTATGTATAATATCATGTCATCTTCAAATAAAGACAGTTTCACTACCTCCTTTCCAATTTGGGTCCCTTTTATTTTTCCTTTATGTCTGATTGCTGTGGCTAAGACTTCCAGGACTATGTTAGTAAAGAGTGGCAAAGTGGGCATCCTTGTCTTGTTCTTGTTCTTAAAGGAAATGCTTTTAGTTTTAATCCATTGAGTATGATGTTGGCTGTAGGTCTTTCATGTATGGCTTTTATAATGTTGAGATATGATTCCTCTATTCCAAAATTGCTGAGTGTTTTCATCAGAAATGGGTGCTGGATTTTGTTTAATGCTTTTTCAGCATCTATTGATATGATCATATGATTTTTATCTTTCATTTTGTTTATGTGGTGTATCACATTTATTGATTTGTGACTATTGTACCAGCCTTGCATCCCTGGGATGAATCCCACTTGGTCATGGTGAATAATTTTTTTGATGTATTGCTGGATCCGATTCGCTAGTATTTCATTTAGGATTTTGGCGTCTATGTTCATCAGGGATGTAGACCTGTAGTTTTCTTTCTTGCAGTGTCTTTTTCTGGTTTTGATAGTCAATTAGAATTATGATGGCCTCATAAAACAAGTTTGGAAGTCTTCCTTCTTTTTGAATTTTTTGAAATGGTTTGAGGAGAATGGATATTAGTTCTTCTTTGAATGTTCTGTTAAACTATCCTGTGAAACCATTCAGGCCTGGACTATTGTTTGCTGGGAGAGTCTGGATTACATCCTCAATTTCCTTTGTTGTTATTGGTCTGTTCAAGTTTTCTCTTTCTGGTTCAGTTTTCAGAGACTATGTGTTTCTAGAAATTTGTCCATTTTGCTTAGATTGTTGAATTTGTTACCATATAATTGTTCATAATATTTGTTAACAATCCTTTGTATTTCTGTGGTGTCAGTTATTATTTCTCCTCTTTCATTTCTGATTTTGTGTATTTGGGTTCTTTCTCTTTGTTTCTTGGTGAGTCTAGCTAAGGGTCCATCAATCTTGTTTATCTTTTCAAAGAAACAGCTCTTTGTTTCATTGATCCTTTGAATATATATATATATTTTGGTCTCCATGCCATTTATTTCTGCTCTGATCTTTACTATTTCCTTCCTTCTACTTTCTCCAGGGTTTTCTTTTTGTTTGCTTTCTAGTTCTTTAAGATGTGAGGTTAGATAGTCAATTAGAAATTTTTCTTGTTTCTTGAGGTGGGCCTGTAGTGCTATGAACTCCCCTCTCAGAACTGCTTTCACTGCATTCCAGAGATTTTGTGTTGTTGTGTGTTCATTTTCATTTGTTTCCAGGAATTTTTTAATCTCTTCCTTGATCTCCATGGTAACCCATTCATTGTTCAATAACATGCTATTTAGCCTTCATATTTTCAGATGTCTTTACATGTTCTTGTTGCAATTGATTTCTAGTTTCATGCCATTGTGATCTCAGAAGTTGCTTGATATGATTTCAATCTTCTTGAACTTGTAGAGTCTTAGTTTGTACCCTAACATGTGGTATATCATTGAGAATGCCCCATGTGCCCTTGAGATGAATGTGAATTCTGCGATTTTGGGGTGTAGTTCTCTGTAGATATCTATTAAATCCATTTGGTCTAGTGCTTCATTTAGAGTCTGTATTTCCTTGTTAATTTTTTGTCTACATGATCTATCCAGTGACATCAGTGGGATGTTGAAGTCCTCTGCTATGATTGTATTGCTGTTGATTTCTCCTTTGAAGTCATTGAAGATTTTTAATATATTTTGGTGCTCCTATATTGGGTGCATATATGTTTACCAAGGTTATATCTTTCTGTTGGATAGATCTTTTCAATATTATGTAGTGGCCTTCTTTGTCTCTAGATATGGCCTTCATTTTGAAATCTAATTTATCAGATATATTGCAACCCCAGCTTTTTTTTCCTTTCCATTTGCTTGGAAGATTTTTTTCCCATCCCTTCACTTTCAACCTATGTGAGTCTTTTGTTGTGAGGTAGGTCTCTTATAAACAACATATATGTGAGTCATGCTTTCTTATCCAGTCAGCTACGCTGTTTCTTTTATTGGAGCATTCAATCCATTTACATTTAAGGTGATTATTGATATGTCCCTATTTATTGCCATTTTTTCTTAGTGTGGTTCTATTTTTTTTCCTATTTCTTCTACTAATTACAACAGTTCTTTTAATATTTCTTGCAGTTCTGGTTTGCCTTTTTTTTTTTGTCTGGGAAGCTCTTTATTTGACCTTCTATTTTTAATGATAGCCTTGCTGGATAGAGTAGTCTTGGATTCAGATCCTTGTTTATGACCTTGATTACTTCTTGCCACTCCCTTCTGGCCTGTAATGTTTCTGTTGAGAAGTCAGCGGAGAGCCTTATGGGGTTTCCTTTGTAAGTAACCTGTTGCTTATCTCTTGCTGCCTTTAGGATTCTCTCTTTGTCTTTAATTTTTGGCATTTTAGTTATTATTAAATTATCTTGGTGTGGGCCTGTTTGTGTTCTTCTTACTTGGGCTCTCTGTGCTTCTTGAACTTGAATGTCTTCTTCCTTCACCAAGTTAGGAAAGTTTTCTGTCACTATTTCTTCAAATATATTTTCTAACCCTTGACCATTTTCTTCTTCTTCAGGGACTCCTGTAATGCAAATGTTATTATGTTTCCAGTTGTCCAACAGTTCTCTTAAGCTGTCTACCTGTTTTTAAATTGTTTTTTTCCTTTTGGTTTTCTGATTGGTTGATTTTTTCTACCCTGTCTTCTAATTCAGTGATCTGGTCCTCAGCTTCCTCTACTCTGCTGGTTAGTCCTTCCAATGTGTTCTTAATCTCTGCTGTGTCATTCTTTATTTCCACTTGGTTGATTTTCAATGTTTCTATATCTTTACTCATAGTGTTGATGTCCTTACTCCTGCTGCTGAGCTTTCTCAAGATCATGGCTCTGAACTCTACCTCTAATAATTTGCTTAACTGCATTTCATTTATCTCATCTTTAATAGAGTTCTCTTATTTTTTTCATTTGGGATTTGTTTCTTTGTTTCACCATATTGGCGATTTCAGTGGGTTTTGGAGCCTGCCAAATTTTCCCTGTGGTTGTTGGTGTTCTGCTATTTCTGGCTCTCTCTACTGGGTTTGGATGAGCGTGGGTGGGCCCACGTTAAACAGTACTGTCAAGTATTACTTTCCTGGGTAGATTTGCAAGCCCAGGAAAGGTTCAGTTATCTTCTAGATTTTTGCCTGGAGGCTGTTAGTCTCAGTTACTCAGGGCCTTGGAATGTAGCCCTGGTGTTCTGCATAAGAGGATTTCCAGAGGGTGGGGCTGATGCTAGTTTTTAATAAGCCTCAATTTGCATTTCTTTGTCTCACCTGGAAGGGGCTGAATCTTCGAGGGAGGGGCTGCTACTTTTCCCCACATCTCTGGTAAGGAACAAGCTGGCCACTGTCCTTTGTGGCTGTGACTCGGCAAAACCTTTGAGTGCCCTCCAAATTTATGCTGTTCCCACAGAGTTCCAGTCCAGTCTGCCCTCCCTCTGCTGGAGCCCCAGGTGAGTGGCTCTAGCCAGTCCAGTGCTCTTTTCTGGCTCTCTGTACTGTGGAGCAGGCTTGGTCTTATATCCCTGAGGGCACTGCTCATAGCTAAGACTGCTGCTGTCGGTGGACTCCCAGCCTGCCATTCTCTCCAGCCTCCACAGATCCTACCAGTGTTCCAGGTTAGATGGTTCTGTCTCGCTGCTTTTCTGTTGCTTTCTTCCAACGATTTGTCCTTATTTTAGTTGTAATTCCCATTTGGTCCTGAGAGATCGTCTGTGTAGCTTCCATTCACTCTGCCGCCATTTTTGCATCTCCACCAATACATTTTTTCAGGCTGCTGGATGACCCACTTTTACTTTAATAGGCACAAACCAGCTTCATGTTCTACTCAGCTAATGATATTTTTGGTGGTCCATGAATCCATCTAGTAGTCTGCAATCTGCAAAAGCATCATCGGAGTGCCTGTCTTGCATTTCATTTCTATGAAGCTGATGTAGTAGCATTGTTGAAACTCACCAAATTCTGGATGGTGCATCTGTGATACATCTAAAGTTATTTTAAACAATTGAGAATGACAAGAAAAAATAATGAAGTCCCTTTTCACTTTTTGAATTATTAATTCCTAGCCTAGCCAGTGTGGCTCAGTAGACTGAGCATTGTCCCATGGACTGAGAGGTCCTGGTTCGATTCCTAGTCAGGGCGCATGCCTGGGTTACGGTCTCAATCCCCAGTAGGGGGCATGCAGGAACTAGCCGATCGATATTTCTCTCTCACATCAATGTTTCTGTCTCTCTCTCCCTTCTTCTCCCTCTAAAATATAAATAAACACATATTAAAAATATTTTTAAAATTATTAATTCCTGCCCTGGCCATTGTGGCTCAGTGGATGGAGTGTCGGCCTGCACACCGAAGGGTGACAGGTTCGATTCCCAGTCAAGGGCACTTACCTGGTTGCAGGATCAATCCTGGCCTAGGTTGGGGCTCGTGTGAGAGGCAACCAATTGATGTATCTCTTTCACATCCATATTTCTCTCTCTCCCTCCCTCCCTCCTTTCCACTCTCTCTAGAAATCAATGAAAAAAATATCCTTGGGTAAGGATTAACCAAAAATAAATAAATAAAAATAAAAATATTAATTCCTAAATGTTAAACATCTCTTCATGCCCCCCCACTGTCCAAAGAATGTTTGGATAGTATTTAGACATTTAGAGAAAAGTTGTTGGGGCTTGATTACTTTTTCTTAATCCTAGCTTATATTTTGTGTTGCAGGGTAGACTGTCATTAGTTATTACTACATACAAATGGAGTTATTAACCTCCAAATTTATTTTTTTCCAGCTTTATTGATTGGTATGATTGGCAAACAAAAATTGTATATATTTAAGTCATGCAGTGTGAAAGTTTGAATACATGTATACATTGTGCAGTGATTACCACAATCAAACTAATTAACAAATCCAGCACCTCACATAATTATCATTTTGGGGGGTAGAGAGATCTACTCTCTTAGTAAATTTTAAATGTTCAATACCTTATTATTATCTATAGTCACCATGCTGTACATTAGGTCTCCAGAACTTATTAATCTTATAAATGAAAGTTTGCACAACATTTCCCCATCCCCCTGAGCCTTTGATAACCACCCTCCTACTCTCAGTTATCACGAGTTTGACTTTTTAGATTGCACATATAAATAAGATCATGCACTATTTGTGTTTCTCTGTCTGGCTTAATTCAGTTAATATAATGTCCTCCAGGTTCATCCATTTTTCTTGGAAACAGCAAAATTTCCTTTTTTTCCCAAGCTGAATATTTATATATGTATATCTAACTATCTATATCAGATTTTCTTTATATTAATCCATTTATGGACACACAGTTTGTTTTTTATTTCTTGCTTGCTGTGGCTAATAAATACTTCAATGAACACATTCTGTGAAATGTAAGTAGGTGTTTAGCAGAGAATTCCATGGTCAAAAGTTTGAGAATCTTGTGGCTATGAAAAAACCAACAGGCACATTTTTAATTGCAGAATTTCTCAGTGTTTCTAATGTTTGAATGTGGATTGTAGGTCTCTAAAAGGGGAACACAGCACCCATCATGTCTTATTTAACTAATGATACCATCTTGAGCACTGGTCTCTCACTGAACAGAGTTCCACTGAAAAGCAGTAGAAGAAATGGCAGTGGGTGCTTAGAATGTGAAGATTTAATATTTATGCCCTTACGAGTTTATAGATTCAAGAAAAAATTTATTATCTTATTTTTGCTCAATTATTGCAGATTAATAGATCTGAAAAGTCTATATTAAAAAATGAAGTTATATTTTAGCTTTGAAATCATGATTTTATTTTCCTTGGGTGTATACCCAGAAATGAGATTGCTGGATCATATGGTAGTTCTGTTGTTAACTTCTTAGGAACTTCCATACTGTCTTCAATATGACTGTACCAATTTACATACCCACTAATAGTATATAAGTATTCCCTTTTCTCTACATCCTCACCAATACTTATCTTCTGACTTTAAATATTTTTATTTATTTATTTATTTTTAGAGAGAGAGAAAGGGAGAGAGAGAAACATCAAGTTGTTCCACCCATTTCACACCCACTGGTTGATTCTTGTATATGCCTGATTGGGGATCACACCTGAAACTTTGGATTATCAGGAGGATGCTCTAACGAACTTGGCTATTGAGCTGTATGAGTTCCTTGTTCAATATTAAGCCCTAATCAAATATATTGTTTGCAAATATTTTCTCCCATTTAATAAGTTGCCTTTTTATTTTGTTGTTTTCTGTGTTGTACATAAGCATTTGATATAGTCTTTCCTTTATTTTTGGTGTGAAATGCAAAAAATCAGTGTCTAGTCCAATATGAGGGATCTTACCGTCTGTGCTCTCTATGGTTTTAGCTGTTTCAAGTCTTATGTGTAACTCTTTAATCCATTTTGAGTTGGTTTTGTGTATGATAAGATAGGGGGTCACCCTGGCCTGTGTTGGTTGAAACGTCATCCTGTGCACTGAAGGGTCACTGATTCAATCCATGGTCAGGGAACATACTCAGGTTTTTGGTTTGATTTCAGGTTGGGGCATGTGCATAAGGCAACGATTGATGTTTCTCTCTCTCTCTCTCTCTCTCTCTCTCTCTCTCTGTCTCTTCCTTCCTCTCTCTCTAAAATCAATATAAAACATATCCGTGGGTGAGGATTAAAAAAAAAAAAGTTAAAAGAAAAAGGATAAGGGCCCATGACCTAGAAAATATGCTGGTGTGCTTAAGAATTTAAATGAGCCCTGGCCAGTGTGGCTCAGTTGGTTGAATGTTGTCCCTTGCACCACAAGGTCACCGGTTTGATTCCCGGTCAGGGCACAGGCCCAGGTTGCTGGTTCAGTCCCCAGTCAGGTCAGGGTGCATACAGGTTGGGGTGTATATGGAAGACAACCAATGGATGTTTCTCTCACACATCAATGTTTCTCTCCCTCCCTCACCCTTTCTCTCTCTCTCTAAAAAAAAAAAAATTAAGTGAGAAGAGCTGTTACAATTTAATAAGAGAAAGGATGAGTTATAGAATAAATGGTTTGCATTCAATTCAATTATACTCCTGTTCCATGGTCCCTGGAACCTGTGAATACGTTATCTTACATGACAAGGGGGAATTCTGCAGATGGAACTAAGTTTGCTAACAAGTTGATCTTAAAATAAGATGCATAACTAATGGACACAGACAACAGTGTGGTGAAGGCGGCGGGGACAGGGATAGGGAGGAGGGGGTTAATTGGGGACAAGACAGAGGACATTTGTAATACTTTGAACAATAAAGATAATTTTTTTTTTATCCTCACCCGAGAACACGTTTTCCATTTTTTGTTCAGATAAGTGGGAGGGAGAGAGAGGAAGAAGAGAGAGAGAGAAACATCAACATGAAAGGGACTCATCGAGTGGTTGCCACCCACACAACCCAACCAGGGCCGGGGACAAACTGCAACTGAGATACATGCCCTTAGTGGGAACCGAACCCGGTCTCTCTGGACTGCAGGCTGTGCTCTAACCACTGAGCCAAACTGGCCAGGGCAATCAAGATAGATTTTTAAAAAAGAGATTATCCTGAATTATGTGAGTAGGAGTAATGTAGTCACAAGGGTCCTCAAATGGGGAAGAGGGAGTCAGAAGAAGCACAGTGATGTAGTATGAGAACTCCAATCACTGTTGCTGGCTTTGAAGATAAACGAAGAGAGACATGGGGCAAGGAATGTGGATGGCCTCTAGAAAAAGGCAAAGAAATGAGTTTTCCCCTGGAGCTTCTAGAAAAGAAAACAACCCTGCCAACACCTTGATTTTAGCCCCGTAGGCCCATTTTGGATCTCAAAACTTTAAGATAATAAAAATGTGTTGTTTGAAGCCTGCCGGTGTTGATCATTCAGATCAGTCTGCAGCAGCAGAAAGTGAGGTAAAGGGCATGAGCAGGGCTGGGTGGAGCAAACGATTGATACTCAGCACTGATCATTTGCCAATATTCCGAAAAGATTTACGCTTTGACTCTCCCCAAGGCTCATTAACAGACTCTATTGCAATATATTGCTCATAGCATTTTCCCATTTTCTTTAGCCCAACAAGTTGACATAAACCATGGTTTCTCCTAAAATGATGCTTTTTGAACCCTTTCTTTTCAAGAAGCCCTCTAATGGCACAAGGAAATCAAAACTTAATCCCCAGGAACTCCAGGAGCATAGCTTGAAATTTAGTGCGTACATGCAAGTCTTCTAAATGTATTTGCTTATTTCAACTAAACAATTGATGAAAGTTTTGAACTGTAGTTATAAAATATTTGTTTTATTGAAATTACTTATAAAAAAGAAAAATCAACACTAAAACTCATCCCAGCTTTTTTGTCTTTTCACATCTATCAGTTTCCAATAATTGAGCAAAAATAAGATAATGAATTTTTTCTTGAATCTATAAAATAGTAAGAGGCATAAATATTAAATCTTCACATTCTAAGCACCCACTGCCATTTCTTCTACTGCTTTTCAGTGGAACTCTGTTCAGTGAGAGACCAGTGCTCCTTAAGATGATATCATTAGTTAAATAAGACATGATAGGTGCTATGTTCCCCTTTTAGAGACCTACAATCCACATTCAAACATTAGAAACACTGAGAAATTCTGCAATTAAAAATATGCCTGTTGGATTTTTAATAGCTACGTGTTTCTCAAACATTTGACCACAGAATTCTTTGCTGAACACCTACTTACATTTTAGAGAGCGCTAAATATAGTTTATAAATGATGCTCTAAGCTAAAGAAAAATAAGTAATAAACGACCTCAGACATATTAATTTTTCAAATGAAAATCAGCTGTATTACTTTGGGGGCTGATGTCTATTTCCTAAATCTTTTATGTACCCCTTCCTCTATCTTCACAGAATTCCTTTTTTATATATCCTTTATGTTTAGATCAAATGTAAACATTTATATTTGATATTATAATTTGGGAAAGAGGGAGTTGATGATTTAAAAAAATATATTATAGCCTTGGCTGGTTTGGCTCAGAGGCTGGAGCGGCGGCCTGCGGACCAATGAGTGGTGGGTTCAATTTTGGTCGAGGGCACGTATTTCAGTTACAGTTTGTCCCCAGCCTTGGTCAGGCCGCGCGGGAGGCAGTCAGTCGATGTGTTTCTCTCACATCAATGTTTCTCTGTCTCCCTCTCTCTACCTCCCTCCCACTCGATCTGATGATAAAAAAATATTCTCGGGTGAGGATTAAAAACCAAAAAAACCCAAAAACTACAATGTTGATTTATAGTTTAATGTATAGATTTGCTGGGGTGGTGAAAAATATTTTATTTTTATGGGTGCAATTGACCAAATACAAGCCAAGGTGCCCGCTGTTTGGGAAACATACTTTGAGATTATTTTATACCACGTGCTGATCTTGTCTTAACGCTAGTAAAGAAATAGATCAAATTACAGCCAATATTTCAGGTTATGCAGTGACATCTAGTGTGTGTAGGAGACAGTATGCTGAATTCACATAGCCTGACTCAAAAGATGGAACTGAACTTTTACTTATCTAATCTTTTAAAGATTTTGTCCTAAAATTGTAAAATAAAGGTAGTGATACTCTTTGCTTATATTTAAGAATTGAAACTATTTTTTCATAAATAATTCAAGTATATGAATGCACAGGCAGTAAAGAAACAGCCTGGATAAAATATTCAGAGAAATTTTGCAAATAAACTAAGTAGATGGAACGCCTTAAAAGTACTGTTGTGGATGATCCTTTAGTTTTTACCAGGTAAATAGGTGGTATCAAATTTCAGCATTTATCTTGAACTGTGTGTGTGTGTGTTTGTATGTTCTTAGTTTAGTCAAGGGAATCGCTAAATCTAACTATCACTAATTACAACTAGTTTCTTCCTCTTTTCAGGGTTATAGAACATGCAAAATTTGGGTTCCTAAGAGACTCAGTACTGACTGGCAAAGGCCTTTCTTTCGCTCAGCCATTTATTATAAAGTTTTTAAGGAGGAAGCTCAGCTTCATTTGATTAATTGCAAGAGATTAAGAAGGGTAGAGTTCTATTTATAATTATTATTATTATTTTTTTGTTCAGATACAGGACAAAAAAATAGAGTTTTAGTGAGACTTATTTTACCATCAAATATGTTTGATCTCATTTTACCCTGTACCATGTTGTCTGATTTTACTTATTTGATGAATGTTTTAGTACCAGTACCAGGACTTGTCTCGCAGGAGTGGTGGCCCTTTAGGGTGTCAAAGAATTTAGAAAACAGAGAATTTTAAATGTAAGCAGGAAATGTTCCAGCCCAAGCATGACTCAGAGAATCCAAATCTCACAATGATTTAAGCCACGGTATTGCAATATATATTTTAATAGTCTTGTCACAATTTCATTTTCCTTCCCAAATCAAAGGGACAAGGGGAATGGTTTCTGAGCTACATATTGTTTCCAAACGCTTTGTCTGGTCCTTTGATGTTCCATTACTTACAATTGCATAGGCTTTGGCTGGAGTCCTTAGCTTCCCAGCTGGGCTCATTTATGAAGCAACTGATTACTGAGTGTCAAGAACATGCCAAAAACCATTTAGGCTTAGATAAAGATCCTGCCCTCAAGTGTCTTGTCTTTCATTTGGGGAGGCTGAATATACACACTCACATAATGGGGAGTATACAAATAAAATAGGGAGATAGATGGAGAGGTTTCTATTTTCTACAGGGTGGCCAGGGAAGTCTTCGGTGGTGAGGTGGCATTAGGGGTGATATTTGAGAAAAGAAGGTCCAGGCAGATGGAACACTAAGTGTAAAAGCAAGTGTGTACCTGGACTGGTCAGGAACGGTTCAATACCTGGCGTGTTTAGAGTGGGCAGAGTAGAAGAGAGAGGGAAAGGCGATGAATTTGGAAAGGTAGCGGTAGCTGAGAGCCATATCGTAAAGTTTAGGTGATTGGTGCCACCAGATGCTTCCAAAGCACTGGTGTGGCATGATCTAAATAACATTGCAAAAGATCACTCTCAGGGCTATCAGTTATGAACTATGGTGATAATGCAGAGAAAGGGTCAGGGCTCTGATCGGAGTGCGACACTGAAAGTGATGAGACAAGAAATCAGATTCTGGATGTATTTTGAAACAGAATTGGCTGAGAATTAGGAGACGAGATACAAGAGTAAGAGAGGCATAAATGATGACTCCAAGATAACAACGTTTACCTCTTTGTATGTGGTAAACATTCTTTTCTCAAACATCGCCTCTCTGTTGTAGCTGGAAGGATGGAATTGCTAGTTGTTTGTTTTTTTTTAAATCCTCACCAGAGGACATTTTTCCATTTTTGTTCAGATAGAGTGGGAGGGAGAGAGAGGAAAAGAGAAGAGAGTGAGAGAAATGTTGACATGAAAGGGACACATTGAGTGGCCGCCTCCCACACAGCCCCAACCGGGGAGGGGACACACTGCAACCCAGGTATGTGCCCTTAGCAAGAACCGAACCCAGGACTCTCTGGTCCACAGGTCAACACTCTAACCACTGAGCCAAACCCGTCAGAGCAGAAATTACTAGTTTTTGAGATGAGATTGAATTCAGAAGGACCTGTGAACCTGGGAAACTATAGTATATGTCCCAAAGTAGATGACAACAGGGAGTTATGCATAGAATTCCAGAGTTCAGAAGAAAGGTTAGGGCTACAGATAAAGTCTGGGAGACACCAGGTATTGATGGTGTTTAAAGCCGAGAGACTGGGTGAGAGCACAGGGAGGTGCAGAGGAGGACTCCGGATCCGAGGTGGAGCCCTGAGGCCTTCCGCTGCCTACAGCTGCGCCTCGGAATCACACGGGGTTCTTGAACACAACTGCCTATACCCACCACCTTGCTCCCAGAGATTCTGAATTAATTCGTCTAGTTGAGGCCTAGGCATCCATGTAAGGTTGAACCTTGGACAACCTGGGGATTAGAGGTGCCAATCCCTCCACCCCCTGCAGTTGAAATCTGAGTATAACTTTTGACGCTACAGTAGGCCCTATTGCATTCGCGGATTCCAGTGACTCAGGACCAAAAACAATGGTTTCCTCCTGTGTGTGGGCATCTGTAGCTGGGAATGTGAAAGTACTATCTATCACATTTCCATTTTTGTTCAGATAGAGTGGACAGGCCTCAATCTGTCCCAGGTTGTTGAATCTTTGGATGCGAAACCTCTGGATATAACGAAAGGCTGACTGATTTGACTGGGGGAAAAAAATGTGTGTGTAAGTGGATCAGCACAGTTCAAACACCCGTTGTTCAAGGGTCCGCTGTACTTGAAAAGTTTACCAGGTGATTCTCATGTGCAGCAGGAAGTGAGAGGCGCTGGTTCAGAAGCTTGAGGGAGTCGAGTGTATCAGCAAAGGACACAGAGGCAGTGTGGTCAGTGAGGTAAGCAGCAAACGAGAGCTGTGAAATATATTTCAACTGAAAAAAAATGTTTCAAGAAGAAGAGGGTGACCAGTTAAATACTGCTGAGAGGAGAGAATCAACCACTGTATGGTAGGTGGCAATGTCCAGGGCACTGTTTGGACGACAGCAGATTCACCTTGAGAGGTAAGGAGGAAAGCTCTCTTCCTTTCTCTCTCTCTTACTTATCTCTTTTGATGGGAGCTATTAAAACATACTTGTATGCTCATGGGAATGATCCAGTAGAAAGGAAGAAATGAATGAAGCAGGACAAAGGAGAATTTTCTAAAAGAATGTCCTTGAGTGTGGGAGAGGAGCTGGGATCTGGTGCAAAAATTGAATGGTTGGCGACTGGAGCCCTTAGGTCAACCTTAGGCAATGGGAGAAAAGGCAGAGTATGTGGGTGCAGCTTCGGAGGCATTGCAGGAGACAGTGGAATTCCTTTTCAGGTTGTTTATTTTGTATTTTGTTTGTTTTAATGAAAGAGAAAGCCAGGGAGGGGAATGTGTTAGATGTCATAATTTAATTCTAGGAGAGAGGGAAAGTGAATGGACCAGGGCCACATGATATTAGTGGTGATAAAATAAAATTTATGCCAGTTAGCATAGTTGAATATTTTTTACTAGACACTGTCAGCTGTGTGTGTACAGGTTCAGAGTAAATGAAGTAAGTGGATAACTAAGAGAGTTGACTTTTACTAGGTTGGGGTCTTGCCAAATGCGTATAATAGAACAAGGTAGGTGCATGAGTGTTCTGGGTGAATACAAGAAATTGTTTATGATTTTGAACCATGTAGGAGAGAAGCTAAAACAGGAAGGAGAAGGGGGTAGGAATAGGTGGTAAAACCAGTCAGGCCCCAGTGGAGTTGAAGAGTAACTGGAGTCTGGTACTCAAATTAGTATGCTGGAAAGCTAAGATGTCATGGTCAGAGAGATTGTTTGAATATGGCATTTTGGAGGAGGATAATTATTGCTATCCCATGTGTCTATGACCTATGGGGCGAGAGAGGTTGAAATACGGTGGGGACCGGGTGGTGGAGGAGTCAGAGGGAAGTGAACTGAGAGGCCAGGGGGTTGGAAGGATTACCTCAGAGGATATTAAACCCACTGGAACCTGAACCGGGGGGAACTGGAGAAAATGACAGGGAATCAGATGCTAAGTCTTCAAGGGAGGGAGGAGAACCTAGAGTCTGTAGCTGATGGCCACAAAGCAGGGGCACTTGTGGTGGAGACTGATGTTTTCAGCTTCAGAACTGGGTTGTTAAGAAAGGAGGGGGACTGTTTTGGAAGCTACAGTGAGGGGCATGAAGGACACACCACTGTCAGGCACAGTGGACACAGCCTGTGGAAGAAGAAACAGCCACCACCTGAGAGAGCTACAGGCTTTTCACAGATGAGAATAATGGCAATATTTGTAAATTCACTGACAGCAGTAATATGTAAGGATGGTTAAGCCAGTAAACTCTGGAGCCCAATCGTTGCTATTCCAGTCACAGCTTCTTTACTTACTATCTTTGTGATGTTAATGCCCGAGTGTTTATAAAATTGGGAGAGTAACAGTATCTGTCTCGCAGGATTACTGTGCAGAGTAAATGAGTTAATATGGGTTTACACCTGGCACGTATTAAGAGTGTGCAGTCAGTGAATGTTAGCCATGATGATGATTACTCATTTTTAATTTGCCTTGGAGGAGCAAAAAAGATTATTACTGTTATTATTATTAATCATTTTTAATTTGCGTTTGGGGAGACAAAAACAGATGCCTGGCAATGAATGAACAAAACTGTTCTCTGTCCAGCTGCGTTTACTCTAATGTTGTTTGAACATTTGTTCTTCGTGTGATGTATATTAGGCTTCTGCAGCATCAGGCCTCTGTAATATTAATTAATATTTCTTAACATATGTTATTTGTTAATTTAAAATTTTTCTAAAAGAAAAGAAATCTTAAGTAAGGAGACCATGTGTTGGATGCCTGAGCCCCAGACATACTATTAAAATTTAACCCATTGGATAAAATAAATATTCCTTGAGTATATACTGGCAGAGATAATTGAATAAGTAATTTATTTTTTTGTTTTCAGTCTCTGTGTATTCTTTTGAGTTAAAAATATTTCCCAAAGACAACATATTCCTGTTCTTTTTCTCCTTCTAATTTGAGAGTCTCTGAATCTTGTTACTTTTACAGATTTATATTTATTGAAATTACTGCTCTCCTAGAACTTAATTTTGCCATCCTATTTAGGAAATTTTATTTTCCATAATTTGTTTTTCTTGTCTTCCTTATCCCCTTGAATAAATCAAATTCTTCTGCCTTTTGGGAAGTTACACTTTCAAATTTTACTCATGTAGTGGTTATTCCTCAACTATTCAGACCAGAAATTAGTTTAATATTTTTTATTAATCACTAAAACTTATCAATATCTATGTCTAGTGAATTAGAAAATAATCTGAGCAAATTTTTACTTCCTTCAGGTCACATCCTCCTACCCTTATTTTTTTAAAAAATCACTCTATTGAAGTGTGACTGACATGTAAAAATACTGTACATATTTAATGCATACAACCCAGTGGGTCTGGGGATAAGTGTACACCCATAAACCAGCATCACCACCAGAGCCTTGAACGCATCTGTCACCTCCCCATGTTTCCTCTCACTCCCTTTATGTCCGACCCTCTTCTCCTGTCAGCTTGGTGCCGGAGTTGTGGATGTGTTTGTTTATTTTTTATTGGTCATCATTCATCTAGATAACAATACACTTAATTAATTCAGTTACTTCTTCTGATATGTTTACTTCCTTCTAGACAATCCTTTCTTCTTGCTGGAAAGCATTCTCTAAATGTTTGGGGTCCCTCCTCTCAACTCCTCGCTGGAGGATTTTACTTTTTAAATTACCCAAGACCTTATGTGCCAGAGAATATCCTTATTTCACATTTAAGTGAAATTTTACCTCTATATAAAGATCTAAGATTAAAGTTCTCCTCCTTCAAGGCTATGGAGAGAGTGTTCCGTTAGCTTCATGTATCCAGTGTTGTCACTAATAAATTTAGCATCACTTTCCTTTGTAAGTCATCTTCTTTATCTCTGGAAGCTTTTAGATTTTTTTCTTTGTTATTGGTGTGTGTGTGTGTGTGTGTGTGTGTGTGTGTGTGTGTGTGAATACACTTTATAGTTTAGAGCAATTTTAGGTTAATAGCAAAATTTAGTGGAAGGTTCAGAAAGTTCCCATATACTCTCTGTCCCCACACATGTATAGCCTCCCATTATTTAGTGACACATTTGTTACAACTGATGAACCTACTTTAACATATTGTAATATTAAAATAACCCAAAGATTATAGTTTACATTAGGGTTTACTCTACTTAATATACAGTAATGTATATTCTGTGGGTTTGGATAAATGTATAATAACATGTACCTACTATTATAGTAACATACAGAGTAGTTTCCTTACCCTAAAAATTCTTTCCTCTTCTCTAGTCCCCGGCAACCACTGATCTGTCTACTGTCTACATAATTTTGCCTCATCCAGAATGCCATGTAGTTGGAATCAGACAGTGTGTAGTCTTTGTTGATTGGCTTCTTTCACTCAGTAAGATGCATTTAAGTTCCTTCATATCTTTTCATGGCTTGATAGCTTATTTATTTTTAGCACTGAATAATATTGCATTGGATGTGCCACAGTTTATCCATTCACCTGCTCAACAACGTCTTGGTTTCTCTCAAGTCTTGGGAATTATTATGAATAAAGGTGCTATATACATTCATGGGAAGGTTTTTGTGTGGACAAGTTTTCAGTTCCTTCGGGTAAATACCAAGGAGTGCATCTTTTATAGTTTTTAAAAAAATTGTTTTTCTTTTATTGATTTTAGAGAGCGAGGAAGGGAGAGGGAGAGAGAGATAGAAACATCTATGAGAGAGAACATTGATTAGCCACCTCCTGCATGCTCCACACTGGGGATCAGGCCCACAACCTGGGTGTGTGCCCTGACCGGGAATCGAACTGGCGACCTCTTGGTGCGTGGGTCGATGCTCAACCACTGAGCCACACTGGTGGGATGATAGTGTGAAAAATGACTATAATATATTATTTGGTGGTGGTGGAGTAACAGAGAGTTTGTTATTTGTACTAGATCCAACTGATAGATGTCCCAGATTTGCTTGGTCCCTCCTGTCCCTGTTGTTTGGTTGCTTGCTCAGTGAAGATCCTGGACCTCACTAAGGTAGAGAGCTGTCTCAACCTCCACGGCTTGAGGCCAGGGCTTCTCTGTAGCCTTGATCATACCAAGTGCTGTGGCCTCTGTGATCAGGGTATACCTGACTGGACTCTGGGAGGCTATGCGTTTTCCCATTACTTTCAAGCTTGGGAAAAGGGAGGAAGTGTTGGAGTGGCATGTAGCTGCCCTGGAGTCACTGCGCTGTGGGGGGTGGGGGTGGGGGGAATAACACCAACCAGAAGTTCAGGGAAGTTAACCTCCTGGAGGCCAACTGTGACCAAAGAAGGACAGAAAATGGGAGGAATTGGCAGATAAATCCTCTTCTTTGAGATACTTGCTTGTCTGGATTAGAATAAATGTAAATGAGCATCCAGTTGTGATTTATTTTTGTGAAGTTGAGGTGAACTTTGTATTTGCTTTCCCTCTTTTCTTTCTTCACTTCCCTTTTCATTCATTCTTGCCACCTTTGAATTGTAGTTTCCAAAAAATCTCTAGACTGTAAACTTTGCCTCAAATTCTGTTTTCTAGGAGATATTTATAATATTGCATTACTTCGAAACGGAGGTCTTTTATTTTTATCTAATTCTAGGAAATTCATTTTTGTTATTTCTTCAAATAATCTTGCTTATTCTTTCTTCATACTCTGGGATTTTTTTTTTTTTTTTTTGCATTTATTGGAGTGACATAGGTTAATAAAATTATATAAGTTTCAGGTATGTAGTTCTATAATAAATCATCTGTATATATTGTATTGTGTGTGCACCACCCCAAGTCTAGTCTTCTTCCTCACTCTGGAATTTTTAATGGTGATATTTTACTTTAATCCTCATCAATTTTTTCTCCATTTTTTTCTCCCTTTATCTTTTGTTCACTTCTTTTTGAAGAGTTTTTTGCTTTAATCTTTTAGCTTATGAAATCATTTTTTTAGGTCTATTAAATTTTTATTTTTTAATATTTCCATTGAGTTCTTTATTTTGATGACTATTTTTTCCAAGTCCACTATCACCAATTGGGTGGTTTTATTATTCATGTTCCTTCTTTATCTTGCTCATAGCTTCCCCATTCCTCTGAAAGCACAGTTATTGTATATTCTTTTCTCTGTTCCACAGTTCTGCTACTTCTATTCCATTTGTTTGAATTTTGACTGTATCTGGCCAACCTAACAACCACTTCTTGCTAATAATGGTGACTTTGAGGAGGGGGTAAAAGCCCAAGCCCTGGCTTCTCCTTCAGGGAGGTTGCGGATGAGGGTCTTTAATGGATGAACATTTCTAGAGCTAGAATCTCAGTTCAAATCAGCCCTCTCTTCTCTTCCCCATCCACCACCACCCCTCACTCCCAGAGTATTTACTGGGGTTTCTGCTCCAGTCCTTGCTGTTATCCAAGTCCCACCACTCATGTTACAACAGCCTATCGATTTGGGAAAAGGTTGGGACAATGGAACACTCAGATGCTTGTTTCTTTATGCTCTTGGATTCTTCCTCCATGCTATTGGCTAATGATCCTGCTGCCTAGCAGGTGCCGTGCTCAGAATGTTATTTCTAATACTTTTGTCCTTTAACCTTTAGAGTAGATTTAAGTGTTTAACACACTACCATATCACACTGTTAGAGTATTCTGCATGTGATTGTATGCTTTCCTTTACCAGTGTGTCATATATTTTCACATGGTTTCATGTTACTAATTAGTGTCATTTCATTTCAGCTTGAAGAACTCCTTTCACCATTTCTTGTAAGGCAGTTCTAACTGTAATGGACTCCCTTAGCTTTCGTTTGGGAAGTTGTTTTATCTTGCCTTAATTTCTGGACAACATTGCTGGGTGAAGTATACTTGGTTGGCAGTTCTTTTTTTTTCCTTCCAGTACTTTCAATATATCAACCCTTTCTCTCCTGGACTACCAAGGTTTCTGCTGAGAAATCTGCTTATAGCCTTATGGAAATTTCCTGTAGTATGAGAGAAAGTTTTTTCTTGCTGCATTTATAAATTCTCCCTTCATTGCCTGGCTATTATGGTTCAGTGGTTGAGCATCGACCCATGCGCCAAGAGATCGCCAGTTTGATTCTCAGTCAGGGCACATAACCAGGTTGTGGGTTCGATCCCCAGTGTTTGTCATGCAGGAGGCAGCCAATCAATGTTCTCTCTCATCGATGTCTCTCTTTCTCTCCATCTACCTCTAAAATCAATAAAGAAAAATAATTAAAAAATAAAATAAAACTCTCCCTTTGTCTTTGACTTTATACAGTTTATTATAATTTTTCTTAGAGAAGATAATTTTGGATTAATATTTTGGTGTGACCTATTGACTTTGTGTTGTTGGGTGTCTTTCTCTAGGTTTGTGAAGTTCTTAATCATTATTTCTTTAAATAAGCCTTCTACCCTCTACTCCTTCTTTTCACTCTCTGAGGCTGGTGGCTAGAGCCAGTATGTGCATACATTTGGCTGCAGGAGCCAGCTGCAGGTACCTGTGCAGGGGCAGGGGCTGGCTGCAAACACATGAACTGTGGTGGGGGCCAAGGCAGGCAGCGAGGGCTGGGCCAATTACAGACTCACTTGCAGCTGCAGGGGCCCTGGCTACTGGCATGCGCTGTTGAGGCAGCTGGTCTCACCAAGGGTGCATGGCAGTGGAGGCTAGTGAAGGAGTTTGGCCTGGGGGTGTGCTGATGCACAGCTGGAGGGGATAGCTGCAAATAAGTACAGTGGTGCAGGTTAGTGACAGAAGACAGGGACTGAGTCAGGCTCAAAAGCATCTGCACAGGCCCAGGCTGCCAGTGTAATTTTCATTGGCTGCACAGGCCCTCCTAGGCATGTGCACTGCAGTGGAGGCCGATGATGAATGTCAGATCAGTAGCTTACAAATACATAGCTGGAGGGGCTGGCCCTGAATATGTAATGGGGGTGGGGGCCAGCCAAGTGTGTCTAGACTTGTTCTGGCACTCACGTCGACACAGAGGCCTGGGCTGGCTGTCAATTCAATTCCCAGGCTCCAGTGGGCTACCAGTGGAAATTAAATTTCTGTTAATCATGTGTGTCAAATTGGCTATAACTATTAGTGTTCCTAAGACACATACTAAGGAGTTAATGGGTCAGCCTATTAAGCCCAAGGCTTCCATGACCATTAGAGACCAATTTAGTTTAAATTTGCACCAAAGTGTTGTTACATCACACACTTTCACTCACATTCAAATAGGGTTCTTTTATCATATATATATATATATATATATATATATATATATATATATTTCCAAGATTACGTGGTTTTATTTGATAACGTAGGGTTGATAATTTGTTTACTTTAAAATAATGACTGTTGATATTGTTATCCAAGTTAATGATTGGTCCTGTAGATTTAACAGTTTCCTTTGAGTTCTTTGCTGATTGAGAACAATTTTCACAGCATAACAATGCACCAAGTTAAAAGGATAGGAAACATTCCAAAGAGAAATTAGAGGTAAGTAAACAGGACAGTGCAAGTAGTTCTTAAATCTCCAGTTGACTAACAATGATGGCTTGCTGCGCCACCTGCTGGTAAGAAGTGTTGTTTTATTACAGTTTCATGGGTTTGTAGCAATCTCTGGCTTTTTGCATGTACCATATCTATGTATGTAGAGTTTATACACATAAAATTTCTTCTCCAATTGACTGACAAGTCAAGCCATTATACTTTCAGATTATTCTTGCTATAAAATATACAGCAATAGGCTTGAATGGGAAACATTTCATGAGACAAAAATTCTCAAACTTCTTTTTTCTTCTATCTTGTATTACAAACAGAATGCCATTCTCAGAAGCTGAACTTATGGAAGTTAGAAAATGGAATGATGAGGCACTCTCAGAATCTATTACATGTTATTGCTCTGAGTTTGTTTTAGCGCTTCAAGTCTAATATTATTTCTTAGATGAATCTAGAAGACCTAGTGTGTTCTGGATCTATCACGAATGATGGCCAGCATCCCAGCATCACATAATTTGGCCGAAATATCTTTGCTTTTTAGAGCATGACTGCTTTTATTGGCCATTATTAACTGCAGAATTGGCCCATCTTTAATCTCTCCCCCTGTAGGGATAGCTACAAAAGTTGCTGATCCTAAATGAAATGACTAAACATATGATGATGTTAACATGAGCTGTGCACTCACCTGTCTTCTAGAAAACAATATTTTCTCATTTAAAAATATGTAACAACATATATGAGGTATTATTTATTTTAATTATCTTAATAAGTATAATTACTTCTTTCAGGCAGTAGGGCACCTAAAAGAATAGATAGTCATTCCATATTGTTCTCCAGAGATCATAACAATAAGACAGACAACTAAGCAATTCAGGCTGTTTGAGATGCTCATATGTTGGGAAGATTAGCAGCTAAATTTAGTGACTTCAGGAGAGTCACTTGAAGTTTATAATTGTTCCAGTTTTTCTGGTGACTAAAGAACAGAGATCTGTTTTTTCGAGCTTAGTTTGGGCTCTCAAAGTCTCCTGAATTGTTAGCTTCGTTGATAATTTGGGGATTTATTTTAAAATGCGGTCTGAAGGAATATGAACTTAGTTTGTCCCAAGGAATCCTTCGTTTCTTTCTTTATTTCTTTTTCTGGTGAGAGAAGAGAACTCACTAGTGGTTCTAGGCCTGGGTTTCATCTCGGTGTTTGAGCAATTAAAGTAAACACTGAAAGGTTGGTAGAGTTGCAGCCCCTATTTTCCTGGTACTGCTACTACTGTTTTCATTTCTTTTATTAAAGACTCACTTTAAAGATGTTTTCTTTTCTATTTTGATAATTTACACAAATACTTTAAGAACCCTTTTAGTGACACATTATTATCTTGATGGGCATGATTAGAATATAATCATTCATCTGAGTAATTCTCTGGCCATAGACAAAAGCATATTGACAGAAGAAAGCATGGGATCTTGTGTCAATCACAAATATGTCATTTTGTTGATAAATATGAGCTCATTGAAATAACTGACTAGGAATTGCTTTTAAACTACACATTTCATTAGCAGAATTTTATGGCATACATTATACCTTCAAAATTTTCCTTTTGTTGCACAACAGGTATAAATACAATCCTGTTTTATACTTTTGAAGGTGCTTGTTTTCTTATAAAGGAGGACAGTGACATGTGGGAAATATACCCAAACCCACACAGAAAGGGCCCTCTACTTGGTATATGTTGCAATTGTCTCAGGCATAGTGCTGCCGACGAAGGAGCTCCAAGCATTTTTAAAAACCGACTAATTAATTTATGCAGGAACACTCTAAAAATATATGATAAATATCATCATTTTTCTTAATGGAAAAGTTATAGCATAACATTTAATTTTCTTACCAACATTTATGTAGTCCAAGGTCATAAGTTATATCAGTTTTTAAACTAAACAGAACAGGTGTGTGCCCCTCATTTTTTGTTTTTGATGATGATAATCCACTTCAGTTTGCCATTCATTCTTTCAGTTCATATACATTGAGTATAGCACAGAACTTTACATGATCAAATAAGTGATGATGTCTACTCTCGGGGTTCTTACACTTTGGTGGGAAGGTGCACAGATATGTGTGTCAGAAATTTTAAATAGTGTGATCACGGTTTTTAGTCCAAAGGTAGTATATACAATTATAAAAATATGTAAGACACAGTTATAAAAGCATGTGAAACTATTAGTATATAAAAGACATTATACATAATTAAATAAGTTATAAATACACATATACTCATGAACCACTATAATCAAGACTTTAACAGTATTTTGCATACAGTGTTATGTGCATTTAGTTGAAAGCTAAATATGTCTGTCTGGGAAATCACTGCACAACCTTCTATTTTTTATTTTTTTTCTTCCATCATTATTGATATATAATTGACATTTAACATTGGAGGTAAATACTGAGCTGCTTTCCAAAGGATCAGTAGGAATTAGTAGGCAAAACAGGGGAAAGGACCATCTAGTAAGAGATGTCAAGCGAGTGAGGATGCTCAGAGGTGAGTACTGCCTCTCGTGTTAAGGAACCACAGGTAATTCTCTCTGGGTTCATGAGAAGGATATATGAGGCGGCAGGGGCTGACCAGACATGAAGATCAACATTGAACTTTGCCTTGGAAGCTTTGGGGAATAATTGAAAGATTTCGAAATTGTTCACAGTTGTTTTTTCTAAAGAGCATTCTGGCAGAGGTAAACCTGTGTAACATAGTCCAGCCGCCAAGCAAAAGCCTGAATGAAGACCAGGCTGTTGAAATGGGCAAGAGGGATTGGTTTAAATGCCAGAAGCATCCGGATCCATTTGTAGCATAGATTAAGTGCGTGATTGTGGGGGAAAGTTTATCCTCTGTTCGGGTGTCTGGTGAACATTGGTGCCATTTACTAAGTTGGGGAGTGCATCCAGAGGAACAGATTTGGTGAGAAAGATTACAACTTTTACCCCAATGCTTGGGGAGGCAGTTTTTTGTTTCTGTTTTTTGAATTTTGCATATTTTAAACCTCATCATTAAATATGCACATCCTATCAACTTTTTCGTTTACATCTATTTATAATAACGTACATACCTATACAATTTTGTGTGCAATATACATTACACGTAGAAATTTTAAAAATCTGAGATTGAAAAATATCCCCAGATAGTTCTGACATTTTCTTTGCACACTCCACTGATTGCCTTGCACACTGCAGTTGGGAAGCCACGGCTTTGAAACAAGTCTGTAGGTGAGTGAAAGGACGTGGTGAAGGCAGCAGTGCCCACCTTCAAGAACACCGTTAGGAACTGCACAGAAGGGAAGGTTCTGAGATGGCCTGGCTAGAGAGGTTAAAACAATGTTACAGAGGCCAGGCCGGTGTGGCTCAGCTGTTGAGCATCGGCCCCTGCAGCAAGAGGTCGCCAGTTCGATTCCCAGGTTGTGGGCCTGATCCCTAGTGGAGGGCATGCAGGAGGCGGCCAGTCTTCTCTCTCATCAATGTTTCTAGCTCTCTCTCCCTCTTCCTTCCTCTCTCTCTAAAAAATCAATAAAAAGAGAAGACAATGAATCTTGGAGTTGTTATGGAGTGTATGCACCATGGCAGGCACATGTTGGGGGCTGGAGACAGTGTGAAATGAGATACTGTCTTTGCCTGAGAGAGGCAAACAGTCATCAGTGATAACATTACAGGGTGATAAGTGATTTAATTTAAAAAAAATACACATTCTGCAACCCTAATGGAGTTTATGTTTCATGTGTTAGAAAGGTAGAAAACTTAGGAAAGTTTCTCAGAAGAGGTAGTGGCTGAGCTGAGGGTTTTTGTTGGGTGTGTGTTGATGTTCTTGTTGGGCAGGAGTTAAGCAGAGAAAGCTTAAAATGTCTGAGACTTTGATCTTACAAGAGAACAAAATTTCAGTGCGGTACACGGAACCACCTTCCTCTGTCGATCATCATCGTGAATACAGGCAAGTGCTGGCTCATTTATATTCCTGAAGAGTCTTACATTCTCGCAAACTGTTACAGATAAAACGAGAACTTTTAAATACCTTTCTCTATTTATAGCAGGAGAGGAAAGAAACTCCCTGGTTCTGCTCCCTGGAGGTGTTCATTAGGGGAAGTTTAATGAAGCAGGCAAACAGGTGCTTTTCGGGTGCCTTTTATAAAGGGGTGTAATTGTGCTCTTCCCAGCCCTTCAGCTCCCAACGAAGAGCACATGTCATCTTCTGGGCTAATAGCTCATAGCAGGGTCCTTGAATCACATAAGTATTCAGAATTTTATATTCCTCTCCCTAGTGATCGATCATAAGCACAGTAGAGAAAGATGAAAAAAATAAATACAGAGATGTATGCTTTCTGGGTCATAAATCTAAAGAAGTTTGTTTTGGCACAGTGGCAGTGCTGGTGCATGAGTTTATAAAGACGGCAGAATATCGTTAAAGATTTTCTTCAATCCCCTCTCCAGGGAAAAGTCATTGTAGCTAGTGGCCCTCTCGCTCCCCCATTCCTTTTTCATCCCTTCCCCTTGCTATCAATTCATATGTCTGTGGGCACTGACGCCATCTCAACCATTCTTAACAAATTGGGCATAATATAAACATTGCATGAAACCTTTGTTGGTTTTACTTAAGTTGGGAACTTAACATTTTATTCATTGGGTTACTTGAAAACATGTCAGTTTGGTAGTCCTGTTTCCTTTGAACATCCAGCGCGCAGAATCACTCTAATTTGTTTCCTGAAAGCTCGCTTAAGAAATAACTTGTACGAAAATTATCATACAGTTTAGATAGCAATCAGGTGAGGCTTCTCAATATTTATGTAGACTTGACTTGGCAACTTTCCTGAAAAAATTTCTACTAGGATGCAAGAAAGGAGGGTTCTATATCTGAGAATTTAATTCCTTTATAATGGTCGAGCTTGGACGAGAGTGAAGAAGGTAGTTACTTTTAAATGGTCAGCAATTTGCTACCTCTTTTCAGGAAAGGAATTGAATCTCAAGTAGATAAGATCCACTACAGGCATTTTGAGTTAAGGCAAAACAAGGCTATGACAAAATGCAAGAGCGAGGAATATTCTTCTCAAGTAGCATCAGAGCCAGTACCAGCGAGACAGGGGAGAAAAGGCAAGAGGACTTGAGGTTGGGTAATTTACCTTCCCAGCAAGGGTCAAGGGTGAATGTAGCAGCATAAAAAGTGGATTGTATGTTTTAGGCAATGCTTAAGATTACACAGGGTGGGGAAAAGTTGGTTTACAGTTGTTCTAATGAAAAATAATAGAATAATCAATCAATAATAATACAAGAATAAACTGTTCTGCATACTCACAACTGTAAACCTACTTTTGCCCCCCCTGTAGTTCGGCTGTGAGAAAGAAACCCGGGGGCGGGGGCGGGGGAGCCTCAAACAAGTTGGGTATGTCAACTTCTGTCCCTTAAGATTGGGGGTGGACAGTCCACAGCTAGTGGGGTGGCTCTTTGACATGAAATCCTGAGGAAGTCGACGCCTAGGACCTCCCTGCTCTGCCGTCTTGTTCTTGCAGTTTGCAATGATATCTGGAGCTCCAGATCTCAGATCTGTTCTGCGCAGCAGAAGAGAAGACAGAGGCAAAGGGTGAGCACAGATGTTGATCTCATTTACACATTATTAGCCACGACTTAGTCCGACTGCAGACTTAGCTGCAAGGCTGAGTGGCAAACGCCTGCTTTGTAGCAGGTGTCCTGTGTCCAGCTAAACGTCGATGGTTCCATTCTGCAGACGTGGGGAATAGATACTTGGGGGGCCAAACAGCAGTCCCTGCCCAGGCTGCCTCAACAGAAAGGGTGTGTCAGTGACCAGAGCTGTTTCAGTGCAGTGCTTAAGGTCCCAGCTTGGGCACTTCTCTACCTCCTGGAAGCCTGGACCCATTGGCTTCCCCTTCTTCACCCCCACCACTGCCGCTGCCAGGCTGCCCTCCAGAGAGGGCCTCGGTGTGGGTGGCACATGGGTTGGGGTCATGCCTTTACATTTGGGCAGGGGAGACAGGAGGGCGGCCATCCTGACTCTGGCCTGCCAGTGCCAGAGCAGCCTCTCACCCACTCCTGATCCGGGACCTCAGTACTCAGCACCAAGGCTTTGGCTGTAGTGGGTTGCAGCCACAGACCTTGGGGAGAGGATACACCTGGCACAACTTCCCTGTGAAGCCGGGCACATCAGTCTGGTGGCTGGCAAGAAGCAGAACCCAGCTGTGATCAGGTCCCAGGGGTATTAACCCTGGGATGTGAACTGAGAACCTTGCAGCTGTGAGGGTCCACATTCATCCCACAAGCATACAAGGTACAAGGTGACCCTGGGGACACTTTCTTCCTGAATCTGCTCAAGTTTGTCCCTTTTGGCCAGCCTCAGTCACTCGCAAGAGATAAGCCATGAAATTAGTCTTAATTTTGGGGATTCCTAATACAAATTAAATGCTCCGTTAATTGCATTTTTAAACTGGCATTTCTTCATATAAAGATGAATGGCAAAATGCGCGCCAACAATTTAAAATCTTAATGTTCTTTACTCAGAATGAAATTAAGTAGCAAAGGCAACAACATTGTGATAAATCAGAAGAGACACGATTAGAGAAAAGAAAAAGCTTTTCATTTTAATGCCTTACACGTCATTTCTCTCCCCCCCCTTGCCTTCTTGAGTAGGAAATCCTGCATTTTCATTTTGTACTGGATTCCACAAATTTTGTACCTGGTCCTGAATATGAGTCTTCTTACTGAAATACAAGAATATCTTGGTTTTGAGGTTTTGGAGGCAAGTTTGTGAAAATTTCATGAAAAGATTCATTAGCACAGCTACCCTTTCTTTGGCTGTGCAGGTGTGTCTTCTTGTCAGGCGTCAAACAGGATATGTGTTCACCTTCATCTCATTACTGAAACATTCTCCATCCGTGGCCGAATAGATTATTCTCACTAATTCCAATCAGACTTGTGTGCAGATAAAGTTTGGTATTAAAATGAGATGCAAAATAGCCTCGTCAATAAATTAGTGTGTTTATTGCCTCAATAGCCACAATGTAATTTCCAGCATGTCTGATGTAGATTTATATCCTTTATTATACTAAAAATACTGAAGGTCTTCTGTGTTTCCCTAAGTATTTTTGAATAATTGCACTCTTTCGTATCTTTCTTTGACTAATTCTGATAGTTTCTGTACATATAAATGGAAAAGACAATTTCTACTCTAAACGATGAGATTATGTAAATGAATTTATTCTCTTGTTTTCTTTTGGCTATGGCCCACCTACTCAGGGTTCTATTTATAATGCTAGCTTGGCAGGTCATGTGGCTTCTAATGGAATAGAGGTGAATAGTAAGTGGTCCTATTCACCTCCATTCCATTAGGCAAACAAAAATCCTGTGGAAGATGGATGAAGTAAAATGTTTGGTTTCAGGAGTTTCCTGCACCGTTTGTCCCTTGGGTAATACATTGTAACTCCTCCCTGTGTGTATCGTGCCCCCATCATGATTCACATTTTCAGTTCTTGCCCACTTTGACGTTTCCACATTGATGTTTCCTAATAAAACAATTGACAAGATACATTTTTAGCCACAATGCAGCTCCTTCAAGGTTGCGCTGTGTCAAAATGCTCTGTGATAAGATAAAATGCAATTGTGAGGAGTTATTGCTGATGCATAACACCATATTACTTTTGTTTTCATTGAAGATAAATGCATCAATGCCTCAACAAACCAGCCATTAGCATTCATATTAGAGGCAAAGTCCAAGGCTGAGAAATGGGAAGAGAAATCAGTAAAGATGAAATGTTTCTCATTTTTTAAGTTATAAGTAGGGTTTGGATGAATAAATTAGTTTTATGGGTACTAGTCTACATACTGGAGATACAGCGGTGACAATGACAGATTCCTGCCCTCATGGAGTTTTCATTCTCTTGAAGTGTTAAGGACACATGTAACTAGTTAAGGAAGTTTAGAAATTATACAGAGCATGTCTTGTTTCCTTTTCTTTCCTTCTTTTTCTTTTTTTTATAAGTAAGATTGTGGGAATTCTAGTTGCAGAAATTATTGGACAAGATAAAATAATGGTGAGGAGACTGAGCTCTAGATTCAGATAAACTGTAGTTTGATTCTTTCTCTTAAAAGCTAAGACTTTTAGCCCTGGCCAGTGTAGCTCAGTTGGTTGGGCTTTGTCCCTTTCACCAGGAGGTTGCTGGGTTCCATTCCAGTCAGGACACATGCCTGCATTTCAGGCTACATATCCATGTAGGGGCGTGTAGGAGGCAGCCAATGGGTGTTGCACTCTCACATGGATGTTCTTACCCTTCCTCTATCTCTTAAAAAAAAAAAATCAATAAAATATCTTTAAAAAAAAAAGAAAAGAAAAGAAATAAAACCATCTGTGATTTTTGGCAAGGTGCTTGAGCCCTGATTTTGATATCTATAAAATAGGGTAAAAAGTTGACTGACATAAGGATGAAATGAGAAAATGTTTGGAAAGCACTTGACGTAGGGCCTGAAGCATAGTTGATACCCAGTAATTATTCTCTTTATCATTAGTAATATGATTTAATGTCAACATTCTCACAGGAAAACTTTGCTTAGAAGACTGAGCCTCCAGCTCTAAGTTCTGCAGGAGCTCAGTGAATGCAGATTGGTTTATTTCCTTGTTGCTCAAACTTCAAGGTTCATGCAAATTCATGGGGATCCTGTTCAAATTCAGGTTCTTATTTCTGCAAGTAGATCTGTGATGGAGCCTGACCGTCTGCATTTTTAAGAAGCTCACAGGTGATGCCCAAGCAGTGGCTACTGTTCTGTGTATCATACTTATATAGTAATGTTATAAAGTACTTTGATCTGACAGTGATAAGAGGAATAAGAAGACCTGGAACCAGAAGTAAATGTTATGCAAACAAAGGGTATACCTCCAAAAAATAGGGATGTCAATGACCTCAATCGATGAGATATATTAATAACATCAAAAGATAGTAAGGGAAATAACTTGTTGATTATAAAATATTTATATGTGGGTGGTGGGGTATGCAGAGAGTTGAGTCCTTGGAACAAAGATCACTGTCCTCTGGCTGCTACCTCTGAAGACTTGTTTTAACTACTTTGAACAATAGTAATTAATTTGAACTTGCTGGAATAAGGGCCTCCAACTATTTCCATGGGACCTGCCCTACCAGAAACATGTATCACAATTGAATTTTATTCCCACCTCTGTATCTATAAGAATGTATAAAACATTAGTATGACACAATCAAGTATCTTACGATAAGTAATACTGGATATAACAATATGTCAGGACTCCAGTTCTGATGTATACCCAAGAGAATTGAAAGCATGTACACAAAAATTTGTACACAAATGTTTATAACATCATATTAATAATGACCCCAGAGTGGAGACAACCCAAATGCCCATTAGTTAATGAATGGAAAAATAAAATGAGATATATTTATGCAATACAATACTATTCAGCCACAGAAGGGAATAAAATACGGATATATCCTACAATGTGAATGAACTTTCAAGATATTTATGGTAAGCCAGACACAAAAAGTCACATATTATGTGATTTAATTTATATAATATCCAGAAAAAGGATACACACCGGGACAGAACGATAAGTGGTTGCCAAAGGCTATGGGAAGGGGAGACTGTCGAGTGATGGGATTTCTTTGTGAGCTGATAAAAATCTGGAATTAGATAGTGCTGATGGTTGCACAACTATATGAATATACTAATAATTACTGCATTGCACACCTTAAAATTGTGAATTTTATGGTCTATGAATTATATATCAATAAAAATGAAAAAAATAAGAGTGTATCAAATGCCAGATGTCTCAGCTGCTGCAGATCTACAAAGATAATACTTGAAGACTTCACCAATATTCTTTAATTCTGATTTAAAGAGTCCAGTTTTATTATATAGGTCAGTGGCAGATTTAAATACAGAAATAAATTCTCTGCAATTCTTCAACTCAAGAGGTGAGGTTTATTTTCCACCCCTTTCTTTCTTTGTCCAGTAGCATGTGGCAGAAATAATGTGTTAGAGCTCCAGGCCTGGACTTCAAGAACAATTGTGGCTCCCACTCTTGTGTTCTTGGACAACTACAGGTATGAGACCAAGCGTGAGAAAGAGAGACCATGAAACTAACAGTCTTGGTCTTACTGGCCATCTTGCTGTTTCAGCTGGAGACCCAAATACAAGAATGGGCTCAGCAGGAACAAACTTTCCATGCAGAGCACAGTCAGAATTGCCTACCCACGGAATGTTGAGCAAATAAATGATTGTTGTTTTAAAGCACTAAGTTCTGGGGTTGTTAGTTAACACAACAAGTGCTTGTTTGGTGAAATAGCTACCATTTTTTAACAGGACTTTGATGATGACCACATTAAAAATAAGTCCAGCCAGTGTGGCTTAGCAGTTGAGCGTCAACCCATGTACCAAGAGATCACCAGTGCGAGTCCTGGCCAGGACACATGCCCAGGTTGTGGGCCCAATCCCCAGTGGGGGGCATGCAGGAGGCAGTCAATCTATGTTCTCTCTCATCGATGTTTCTGTCTCTCTCTCCCTCTCACTTCCTCTCTCTCTAAAATGTCAATAAAGGAAAAAAAATTGTTTTTTAAATAAGAAAGACTAAAAACCCAGGCAGCATCTAAGCAGAGTTTCTTTGTATCTTCTTTATATTCACTTTTCCCTCTTCAACCTTAGATTTAAAGACCTTTCTAGCTTGTTATTCTTCTGAATTAATAAAGGCCTGACCCCTAAGAGACCAGGGAAATCCTTAAGAGACTTCATGGGATAGGTCCAAATAGGCACTTGGTCTTGTGCCAGAAAGAAGAACCTTGATTGCAAAACCTGAAGGTCATTCCTTTTGTGCTCCCTGTTTCCTAGAATACCACTTAAGTACCTAGCTCTGCAAAATGCCAGCTAGCTAGCAGCAAAGTAATTTCTCAGGTTATTTTCTGGGTTATTTCCATATGTATTTGCATGTTTGACATTGTATAAAAGCAGTCTCATAATTGAATAGTCTCGGCTTTTGATTTAGCTGTTAAGGTCTGCAGAGCAGTGTTCACAGGTCCCTAGGACATTTAGTAGGCATCACTAAATGCCCATCACTATTTCCATCACTTCTTGAGTACCTAGTACATGTAATAAACCTCATCCACATTCAAACTAGTCTCAAAATACTTCTGTTTTTGGTAAATCTCAACTTTACACAATATATATAATTCCTTATCTTCAATGACAATATTAATTCCAACACCTTTATTTGTTGGTGAGAATGATCCAGTAGAGGAAAAAAATTGAAGATAGAGAAGGTAGAGAGAAAGAACAATTGCAAGAGCGGTGTTCTTGAGCAGGGGAGAAGACATGAGATCCAAAGCATGGCCAATATCTCCTTAATGTCAGGGGGTGCTCAGGGTTTATGAGCACAGGTGCAGGTAGGTGAGCAGTGGTGATGGTGGGAGCTGGTAAAGATATTCAACCTGATTCCATTTATTTTTCTTCTATAAAATTGTTATCGATGTCAACAATGAGAATGACAATGATGGGAAGGAGGTGTTGGAAGTTGAGAAGGGAAGCAATGGTATACATTTGTTTAATAGGTAGTAGGGAAACCATGGTTAAATAATTGTTGGATTGGGAATAGTAAAAGAAATAATCTATAAAAACAAGACAACATTGGCCAGAGAATAAAATGATGGAAACTAAGATATAGAGGTTACGTTTATTGGTAATAAGAAAGTCTAGTTTGTGATGATGTGTGTGAAATTGAATGTCAAATTCACTGGGAGAGAGCATGTCAGTGACTGGACCATTCGCAGGATGTCAAAATCATCAAGCAATGTGATAAAAATGTTGGAAAGTAGAAAATGATTATGGAACTTGTTAAGGAATGAGGAGAGGTTGAGGACACAGAGGGATAATGAAAGCTAGCTGTTATAGTTTCTAGAAACAAGCACGAAAATCAAAGTTTTCTGATACTTTCAAGTGAAAAGGAAACATTTGGTCAGTTGCCTCGGATGTGGCATTTGGTGCTATACAAGTGCGAAGCCAACAGTGACAGAAGCTATTTGTGTAGCTCTGTCGTGCAGTTTCTTCCTTCCTTTGCTCAGCATTTTTCTAATGCATTTTTCCCAAGGCATATGTGGATAGAATGCAGCTGGAGTTTAAACCCATTCCTTCCATTATGGACCAGACAATGAATTGAACCAAAAAGCATTAATATCTTGGGAAAGAGCCTTTACTGAAATCAGAAGCTTGGAATGCTGTGTGCATGTAGACTGTCTTTTTGTGTACCTTACAGGAGGATCAAAGCAACATTTCACCCTTTGCTAATTCTTAACTGTATTTATTATTTTGTAATTTAAATCAGTTTAATTTTTTAATTGCAGAGACATACAATTTAATATTCATTTCAGGTACACCCCAGTGATTAGACATTATATAATTTACTAAGTGATCATATTGATAAATCTCATACCCATCTGACACCACACAAAGTTACTACAATATTATTGATTATATTCCCTATGCTGTACTTTACTTCCCCATGACTATTCTGTAACAAACAATCTGTGCTTCTGAATCCCTTCAACTTTTTCACCCATCCCCCCAACCCCTCTCATCTGGCAACTGTCAAAATGTTTTCTCTGCATCTATGAGTCTGTTTCTGTTCTTCTTTGCTTATTTTGGTTTTAGATTCATTTGTTAATAGATATGTATTTACTGCCATTTTATTGTTCATAATCAAGTCCTTCTAGTATACTTATGTGATGCCCTATGGTACTTTTTCAAAATGTGAAGTTATTGTTTTGTGTGAATGTGAGAGAAAGAAACTCGTGTATGTGTATGTGCGTGTGTGCGTGTGTGCGTGTGTGTGTGTGACAGTGCGTGACAGACAGAGAGAAAGTTTATTTAATGTTTGTCTCCTCACTAGCATGTAAACTCTTTTAGGACAGGTAGAGTTGATCTATATCCCCAGGCATAACATACAGTAGATACTTAATAACATTTGGTTAAGTGAAAAAAAAGAAAGACTAAACTCTATAGTGTCTTTCAAAAAACAATTTATTTTATAAGGTGTTTTTATAGCTTAGACAAGTAGACTGGATCTTATATGTATAGCATTGTTCTCCTGTCTTGATAGTTTTGGGTTGCGGTAACAAAATACCACAGACTAGGTACCTTACAAACAATAGAGATTTATTTCCCACAGTTCTGGAGGCTGGGGAGTCCCAGATCAAGGCTCAATGGGGCAGAAGGGGAGAGGGAATCCCCTCCAGCCTCTTTGTTGAGGGCTCTAATGCCATTTTTGAGGAGTTCTCACTCGGAACCTAATCCCCTCCCAAGTCTCCACCTCAAAGTCCTATCACATTGGGGATTAGGTTTTCAAATATGAATTTTGAGGGCACATAAACATTCTATTTATAGCATCTCCCAAATATACTTTGGTATCATCTTGATTATAATTTTAATAATGGGAAACAGAGCTTTGATTTTAAATAATAACAAATATTAATAACAACAAACACTGATTGTTTATTACATGAAAGGCAATATTCTAAGCACTTGGTTGTAATGCTGAATTGGTTTCTCATGACAACCTCATGAGGTAGTTATGCTTATTATTTCATTTTATGTATGAGGAAACCGATGTAAAATATCAGAGTAGGCAGTTGGACATCTGAACCCGGGCAGTCTGGCTCTCAACTGCTTGGTTAGAGTGCTCCTGAATGATGACTCTTGAGAACAGATTTGAGTTCCTTTTAATTTCCTTGTCAACCAATTACAGTTTTAAAAATAAAGGAGAAAGATGACTATTGCATTAAGACTGTAAGAAGATTATTATTAGCATATAACTTATTTGAATACTTATTAATTTAGTGCCTTAAACACAATATAATTCCTTTGCCTAAAGCTGGGGAAAATAAATTTGTGGTGAAAGCCACCATAAATGATACTATGGGCCACGACAACCCAAGTGCCACTATAAATTTTATTGTAAGGTTGCAAGTGGATGATGATTCTTTGTCATCCTAATATCTTTTCTGCAATGATAATGAAAACATTTTTCAGTCAAGTGCTTCCACACATTTTTAATATTTTTCACTCCTTATTCTCTTTTCATAGATGGTGATGCTTAAAATTATATAATGACTTTCCAGTTTTCAAAATTAGAACATGTAGGAATGAAGAATGATATATGATAGCCTAATGAAACAGTTTCTACTATATTCAAAGGCTAGACTATTCTAATTAGGGAAAAAATGACAGTAAGATACAGTTTAAATTAAAACAAATTTGTACAACCTTTAAGTGTTTGTTTCCCCATTAAACTATAAATTTTATATCCTTTATATTACTTAAAAATCATAAAATTTAAAATAAATATTTATACTATATAAATATATTTACAGATGCTGTAAAATATATCTTTAAGCAAATAATATTATTTTCATAATATAATTTTGTAACTTTTTCTACAAAGATATAATACTTTTTTAAAAGATTTTTGTGCTAACCCTTAGCACTTCTGCCATGTTCTCAGTCTCCTGTGTGGGCTTCATCTGTTTCCACCCAGATGTTCAGAATGTAATGACATGACTCAAGACTATCCTACACCCCCTTCCTTCTTAAGCTTATTGTGAAAACTCAAATGCCTTCAAAGCCAGCGGGTATTGCCAATGTATTAAGAGACCCAGTAAAAAAAAATAAACAGGGAAAATTATTGGACTAGAATATGCATGCTATATCTAAATATTGTTAAATTCAGGAAAAATTAAGACATTTGGCTCATAAAAGTCATACAATTAACCCTCCCTGTTGGATTGATTCAGCTCATTGAGAGCCCTGCTCTCTACTCTTTCGCCTTAGAAAATCTCATTTATGCCTCTGGCCTCATTTACCATCTGGCTAATGACTCTCAAATTTCTAGACCTTTTGTTGAGCTATATAATTTTATATGCATTTGCTCATTTGACATTTCAAAATAATATCCTATGTTCAACATATCTCAGACCATACATCGTCAAATCTAGTTTTCTTCTAATGTTTCCAGTCTCCACAAATTGGTCCCCACCCACTCATCTGCACAAACAGCGTATCAGGCGTTTCCTTGGTAACTTCCTCTGCCTTACCTCACTCCCCCCTTCGCTCTGTCTAACCCCTTACCACACCTGTCACATCTTTCTAACATGTCTCTTTGGCCTTCTTTCTCTTCACAACCACTGCCACCAACTTTGTTTTGTTTTCTATAATCTCTTGCTTGGACATTTGCAACACCCATTTATAATTTTCCCATCCATTCAGCTTTATCTACAATCTGTTCTCCACACTAAAACCAGTAGACTTCTTAAAATGTGAATCTACACTTGTTACTTCTCTGCTTAATATCTTTCCATGGCTTTAATTGCTCTTAAGATCCAAATTCTTTGATGTGGCAACAGTTTTTTTTTTTTTTTTTTTAAGTATGGCTTTCCTCCTTCTCAAACTTCATCTAGCCAGATTCTCCCCTTACTTCCTTGCCCTGTAGCCCATCAGGCTCCTGTAGAAACACTTTATCTGACGTCTCCATCCCCCTCTGCCGGAAAAGATTCTGCCATACCATCTTTGCCTGGAGCACTTTTCTTCCTCAAGCCTCAGGTAAGTGTCATTCCCCAAGAAAGCCTTTTCTGAATACCCCAGCCTAGAAAAGGACTCCTTTGATACAGCCTCAAGAAGAAACTTTTCTTATCACAGTTTGTGATTGTGCCCATCACATTCATCAATGTGATTCTTTGGTGAAACCTGCCTCCCTTTCTTGACTGGAAGCTCCAGAAGAGCAGAGGTTTTCTGCATTTGCTCATACGTTACATACATCATGAATATTTATGAGTGAACAGATGTTTAAATAAGTAAAAGTATAACCTAATGCTCAGTGCAAGCAGTACTTAGAAAGACTATAGGAACACCTAGCCTCTGAGCTCCTCAGGCATTGACTGTTCAGGGATGCTATTATTTCCCACCACTCTGCTTGAGCCTGAGGCAAGTTGGTATATCCTCCATGGGTAGAGTTTGCAGATAGACCTACCTGGGCTTCACTGAAAACAGAGCCAGCAGCAGCTTGTGAAGAGTTGTTCTGTCATTTAAAATAGCTCCTCCTGCTACAGCCCACATATCCTAGAGGTAGCATCATAAACATTCGCTGCTGACCTCTTTTCTGTGGTTTCTAACAGTGGTTTGTGCTTTAAGTAGCAAATTGAGCCCTGCTGTCTTCCCCTTCCCAAGGTCCTTTGGAGGTTGACATTTATAAGTCTATATCTAGGTTTACTCAGCTATCTTCAGGTGATGACCCGCCCCAAATGGGAATACAATTTTTCAATATTCCTGAATAGAACTCTTTATACTTACATATATTGGCTGCATATTTATCAAATTATGTGGTATAACTCTACCAAAAAATCATAAAATCTTGCAGGTCAGGTGATTGTCAATTTTTCAACAGACAAATGCAGTGGGTTTTTTTTGTTTGTTTTTTGTTTTTGTTTATTGCATTTATCTTCAGATAGAGTGGGAGAGAGAGAGAGAGAAACATCGATGTGAGAGAGATACATCGACTGGTTGCTACCCACAAGACCCCCACTGGGGCCGGGGACAAAGTGCAACCGAGGTTCGTGCCCTTAGTGGGAACCAAAGCTGGTACTCTCTGGTCTGTGGACCGACGCTCTAACCGCTGAGCCCAGCTGGCCAGGGCCAAATGCAGTGTTTTGAACAAAGTAGAAATTTCATAAATATTGGTATCTGAAAAATCAGAACAATGGTTAATTACACCAATAAGATATGGTAGTCTGAGAAGCTGGATATTTTGGAATATACACATTTTATTATATTTCGGTTATGATAAAAATGAATAGCAGCAATTCTAAGACCTACATGTATTACTTTGTTTTAAAAACTGTAGTGAGGCACCCTGGTTGGTTTTCTCAGTGGTTAGAGCATCGGCCCGCAGTCCAGAGACATGATTCGATTCCCACTAAGGGCACGTACCTCGGTTACAGTTTGTCCCTGCCCTGGTTGGGGTTGTATGGGTGGCAACCAGTCGATGTGTCTCTCTCACATCGATGTTTTTCTCTCTTTCTCTATGCAAAAATGTCCTCTGGTGAGAAAAATAAATAAGTAAATAAATAAGTAATAATAAAAAATAAACTATACTGAGGCAAATATCAAGCATTATGTTATTTCATCCAAAAATGCCTGAGTATGCATCACTAATGAATAAAGACATTTATTTTTATAATGACCAGAATTCTTACAGCTAACAGAATTAATAATGCCCTAATTCTATTTAATACCCAATTTATGTTGAACTTTTTCTAGTCATCTAAGATGTCTTTTTGCCATTAGTTTGAATATGGATCCAAGCAAGATGCCACATTGCTTTGATGTGTATGTGTCTTAGGTGTGTTTCATGCTCTAATAATTTTCCCTTTGTTCTTCATGCCACAGTTTAGTTGGAGAAATTGATTCTTTTATCCTGTGGGATATCCAGTAGGCTTTAGCTGATTGTTTTCTTATGACACCATTTACCTTGTCTTGCTGTCTCCTGTGTGTCTTACAAAAGGGTTGCAATATAGACATACTTGGGTTCAGATTCAGTTATAACAACATATTATCATAGGTGGAGCTCTGTACTTCTCGACACATCACATCAGGAGGAATGACATTCTGCTTGTTTCACTTCTAGTTATACTAACCTTTAAGTAGTACCAGACTGATTCCTCCACTAAAAGGTTCTCATCAGCGTTTTACCTAGCAATTTTAAAATCCATTGATTACTCACCCTATTCATTATTTAATTAGAGTCTGAAAAATGGTGATTTTTCTAATTGAATCACTTTATTTGAATTTATTAGCAGTATCTCTTCTCTAAAGGAGAGCTTACTTTATTTGGCTTACTTTTTAAAATAAGATGTCTTTTTTTTCATAAAAGGATCAATTTTTAAGTGAATATGTTGTATTCTGATTTTATAGTATCCAATCTATTTTTTAAATATTATTTTTTGCTCAAAGGTTTTATTATATTAGGTGTTTCAATGCAGTATAATCTTTACATGGGCATACCTCATTTTACTGTGTCCAGCAAGTCTATTGCCACCATTTTTCCAACAAGCTCAGAAGACAGTTGGAATTTTTTAGTAATAATGTATTCTTAAATTAAGGTATATACATTGTTATTTTAGACATAATGCTATTGCACACTTAATAGACTACAGTATAAACAAGTTTTATATGTACTGGGAAACCAAAAAAAACTTGTGTGACTTGCTTGATTACAATATTTGCTTTATTGTCAAGGTCTAGAACTGAGCCCACAATATCTCTGGGGTCTGTCTGTACTTTCTGATGCTCAATTTCATGTATCAGGCCAATGAGGGTCCCACTGAGTTGGTCCCTATAATATTTATATATGGTGCCATAAGACTGTCTTGTATATTTCCCACTTCTGCAAACCTGGTATCAGCCATTTTTTCAAAGATTGTTCATTTCTTTTAGTAGGAAATACTATTTAGAGGACACAATCTGGGCCCTATAAGTATATTGCTAGTGATAGAAAATATATACATGGAAAATTATATTAATGGAAAAAATTTTAATGTACATAGATGTTCCATATTCAAGTGTACAATTATGAGGTTTGTATTCCTTTGATTGTTTTGTGTATATAATTCCTTTATTGATGGATGGATGGATGGATGGATGGATGGATAGATTAAAAGATAGGAATGAAAATGTTTTTCTCTCCCAGGATATAAAACAAATTCATCCACATTTTCTAGTATTTTTCTTTTTCTATTTTGAGACTACTGATTTATCTTAGTAACCAATATGAACCATTTGTGATTAAGTTGGAGATATGCCCTTTTACTTAATGTATATTGAAGGCTTGTGTTTTTTTCTAATAGTTACCTTAATATATACACTTAGTCCATTCTTTTATTAATACGTAGCCTACGATTTTCATTATGTAACAATAATAAAATTAGCTAGTAACTGCCTCTTTATTGTTCTCTCCTTTTTCCTCAGAATTTAGTTACCCCAATTTATATCCTATGAGGCAGTGAACTTGTATATTCCATACACTCTGCCTTTCTTACTTACTATTTGTTAGCTCTTTTTTTTTTTTTTTTTTTGTCAGAAAACACATTTATTTATACTCTACTTGTTCATGTTACCCCCATTGATTGGTGTTAGCTTTATAGTTACATATACTCAATGTATTTCAGTCTTACTTTTACAGTTAAAATGCTGAAATTTTCCCTAAACTCATGGTGGTTTCCTTCTCTAATAAATTCTTAGGACTGGAACTTGAGATCAATATTTCCTATGCTCTTTCAAATTTATAAGAGTATAATTGAAAATCAGTTCGGCTTGTTTTAAAATCCCAAGCCTACACTTTTTCCTGATTATTTATATCTCCATTGCCATACGTTATGAGTTGCTATTGATGTCTGTTGCTAATCAATTATCTTTTCCTTATACCCAATTTGATTTTTTGCCTAGATGCTCAAAATTTCTTTCTGAAATTCTAAGCTCGATAGTTTTACTAGAAGTTGTCTTAGTGTTGACCGTTTTCCAATAATTTTCCCAACTGTACAGTATACCCTTGCAAATATGTAGGTTCAAGCTTTGTATTTTTCAGAGTGAATTATAATATTATTATGTGTGAGGATCATATATTTTTCTTCTTAGGATCATTGATTATGTCTATGTTATATCTTCTTTTCTTGTCTTCTATGTCTATCATCTCTCTCTCTCTCTCCCTACCTACCTACCTATCTACCTGACATCATTGATTTCTCCTTTGTTTTTCTTACTTCCATGTATCACTTCATTCAAATTTATTCAAGTTGAGCTTTCTTTATTGTAAACAATATTTTTTTCCTTTTATTGTAATTCTGTACTTAGTTCTGAAAGTTCTATTTTTCAAATTGTCCTCTGGCTTTGTCATCTGACTTTTGAGAATTTCTTTTTGATTTATACTTTTAGTTAATAACTTTAGATTTCTCTTGATTTACATTTAGTCTTTTCCTCTGTTTATATGTTGTAGTACTGTTTAATTCTGATTTGTAACACAGCTTTTTAGTGAACTTCATGTTTTTGTATTTATATTAAGTTCATTTTCTTTCAATATCTTTGTATGAGAATTGATCACTATCCATGTCTATTGCTCCCATGAAGTGATATGGATTTTCTTGTACTTTTAGGGAAATGTTTCTGTATTTGGGAGTGGGTCATGTAGCTAACTGTAAGGTATTAACAGTACAACTTCTTTGTGCAGCCATGTCTAAAATTCTGACCACTGCCTCCTTCCCACATCTACTGATCAGAATCTGAAACTTCTTTGTCCTTCATTCCTCAGTTTTGTCTCACTCAATTTACCATCTAACCAAGATTTTTTTATCCCCTTTGGTCTCTGTCCTTCTGTGAAAAAATATTTGTTCAATAATTCCAATATCCCTCATGCATAGACTTAGCTAGTAGCCTCTGATAGTTTTCTTATTTTGAAACTCACCTGCAAGGAAGCCAGTGTATTCCTATCCAACTCGCATAGAGTGTTCTTAGATTTGCATGGCTGGAATTCCAAAGAGAGTCCTCACATTCTGCATGGGAATTCTATTGGTTACTTACTGTTCCTGGGCTCTTGGAATCACTAGAACTCCTCTTTCTCTACCCAACACTCTGTTTTTGTCCTGTACAGATCGTGCTACTGGTGGTGGTTTCCCGCCACCAACCTGGTCTCTCAGAAGTTGTTAAGGAGATTTTGTCACTAGGTTTTTTTCCAGATGTCCATGGATTTCTTTTCTTTTTCACTGTGCTGGTAATTAATTTGTTTTTATGAAAATACTGGGGAGATTTGAAGAGCGCACTAATAAATCTCTTTCTCACGTACTGTCTTTCACAACTTGATGTGATACTAATACTATACTAAAATAATATTCATCTTGGTTTTTAAAAGAAATGAAGAAGTAGAGGTATTGTTGTTATAAAGAACAAACTTTGTAGTATAAAGTTTAAACAAAAAGTAATATTCTTATGAGACCCACACTATTTTTGATAACATTGATATTTTATATGCTTATAAATCAAATGTGAAAATGGTAGATGTAAATATTTAAATGACCCTGTGTAGATAAAGTTCAAGTTGTGTCAACATATTAGCATTCATGTGTTTTTTGGGGGTGGGGTTATTTAAACAACATTTATGTTGTTTCTAATTTTTAAAAAATCTCAGTGGAGTCTGTACTAAGGCTAAAGGTCAGCAATGTGGGTAAATTTGACTAGTGATCTTTGAAAATTAATTTTTACCAAAATACTATCACTCAGTGTGGTAGACACACCCTAAATGACTGCCATTATATCACATCCTTAATAGATTACATTATATTGCAAGGGAGGTGGAATGGTACTCCTATGGTTATGTTGTGTTGTGTGAGATTCTGTATTAGCAGGATGGAGTCAGAGTCTTTCTTTAGCCCTGAAGAAGCAAATAGCCAATTTGTGAATAGCCTGAAGAGGGCCATATGGCAGGGAGTTATGGAAATGAGAGTGTCTTTCAACAGCCACAAGAAATGTATTCTTCTAATAACCAGAATGAGCCTGGATGCAGAATATTACCTAGTTGAGTCTTTAGACAAGGATATGGGAAAGCCTGAGCGGAGGACCCAACTAAGCTGTTATGTCTGGCTCCTGGCCCATAGACGCTGTGAGATAATAGATGTATGTTTTTATAAGCTGGTAAGCTTTTGATTATTCACTGGGCATCAACAAATACATACAACATTACAAAGAGAAAAAGTGAAGGAAGGGGACAAGGGAAAGGAAAGAGGAGGAAGGGACACATTGAGATGAGTTCTTGGACTCTGTGAGCTCAGCAGGTGCTGAAACCTCTCAAATCCAAACAGAAAATGATAGTGAACTTTCCACATCAACATTAACTACTAAGTGGCTTATTTTTCTTAGTGGTTGGAAGATTATGGGGTTTATATATTTTTGCTTCCAAATTATTTTTTAGCAAGGCCGAGTGGCTTAAAATTGTGAATGTCTATAGATAAGAGAATGTATTTCTATCACTATAATATATATTTTATTACATTAACATACAATAATTTATAATATATAAGGTGGGACAAAAGTAAGTTTGCAATTATTCATATGGAAAATAATGCAATAATTAATAATACAAGAATAAACTGTGTTTCATGTACTCATAATTATAAACCTATTTTTGTCCCACCCTGTATTAATGCATTTAACATATAACACATTATGTCTTATACATACTCAAGTGTGCACATACACACACACACATACACCTCTAAGCATATACACACAGATAATTGAATCTGAAGATATTTGACATTTATTTCCCTTATGTTTTATAATGAAACTTTTCCTTTCTATATGGTTTAGTAATTATATGAACATATATATTAACTATATGGTAAACATAAATGAGAGGAAAATTCAAATTCAAAATAAAGAGTGGTAGGTAAATAATGTATAATGAGATACATGCAACTTTACGTTCCATATTGGTGCTTTTAATGCTGTTGTACTTTTGCCTTTTTCATTCCCTTAATTATACGGTATTAAAGGTAATAAAATAGATCTTTTTTTTTAATTCTCACCAGAGGATATTTTTCCATTTATCTTCAGATAGAGTGGGAGGGAGGGAGAGAGAGAGAGAGAAACATTGACGTTAGAGGTTCAAATCGACTGGTTGCCTCCCACACAACCCCCACCAGGGCTGGGGATAAACCACAACTAAGGTACTGCCCTTGACCGGAATCAAACCCACGACTCTTTGGTCTGCAGGCTGGTGCTCTAACCACTGAGAAAACTGGCCAGGGCAATATCCTCAATAATAAAACAATTCTTGTTATTTTAAATAAAAGTCTTGAGTCAACCTGGCAGAAAGAAGAGCACAGTAAATACAAATGGCAAAATGTGATGATAAATAATATATTAAAATAGAATCGTTTATTTGGAAAATATGTTTTATTATAACATTGGATTCTGGAGTTCTTACAATAAGTCTTGGTGCTGAACTACACAGTATGGTAAGATTCAGCCACTACTGAGTCCCCACAAGTATTTAAAGACTTTTTATTTTGCCAGGCCAGTATGACTCACTGGTTGAACGTCAACCCATGCACCAAGAGGTCATCAGTTCAATTCCCAGTGAGGGCACAGGCCCAGGTAGTGGGCCCAATCCATAGTGGGGGTTCATGCAGGAGGTGGCCAATCAATGTTCTTTCTCATCAATGTTTCTATCTCTCTCTCCCTAAAATCAATAAAGAAAAAGCATTTAAAAAAATAAAGACTTTAAAAATAAAAAAACAGGTAAGATAATTATAGTATTTTAAAAATGGAAGATACCTTGAAACTTTTAAATTCTAATTATATTTCATAGATGAGAAACTGTCAGCGTAAGTCACTCATCCCAGATACCACAGTGGCCAAGTGGCCAAAGGAGGACTTGAAACTGCCCATAGATTTATTTGTACTTCACTGTTCTTTTCATTATGCTGTAGTGCTCTTACATCAACCAGTAGCTCTCACATAAATATTTACACTGGTAAACATTTGTTGAGGACCTTTGCTGATCTATGTATTGCATAGTTAAAATCCCTATGGACTCAACCCTGTTATTATTTACATTTTAGAGACAAGGAAAGTGAGGCTACTCGAATCTATGTAATTGTTCAATGGCACATTATGCATAAATGGGGAAGTGAGGATTCAAACCCTCGTTTTTCTGGCTCTGGAACCAGGAGTATTCACCATGATTCTAGCAGTCAGCCCTCCGCTCTTCACTTCTTTCCAACTAAGTCAGAGACATACACTCATTATTCTCGTGACCCTTGTGATTTTAACAAATAAAAGGAATTTTACTCCTCCAAATACAGATAACTGACTGAATCCAAACAACTTTTTTAAGTGAGGAAAGCAACCTAGGTTTTGTGGTGTTTCCAAACACATGTGCTTTGAGGTGAGGATACGTCAAAATGTAAGGTGACTAAAGCTTGCTCATCCTAGTTTTTTAAAAAAGGCAAAGATGAAGGACACATATTGCCCAATACAATAGGGCAGACTAAGCAGAGAGTGGAAAGAGTAGCCTTAGAGGTAATGTGTTCTCCAAAGAAGATTTAAAAGTAACTGATGAATGAGAAACAGTAGCTCTGACAATTCCTTTCTTCTCACACTCTTTTTTTTTTCTTTCTTTCTGGACTCTTGTGCTTTTCTCAGCTTTTCCCATCTTTTTGTTCATTTTATTGCCCTAGAGAGGTGGATGCATGACACATGTCAGGCTATGGCTACCAGAGGCTGTCTTTCCAGGTGAGGTGAGGTGAGGTGGTGGATTAAGAAGTCTGGAAACGAGCATTGGTGGAAGACGATGCAGGCAGACGGAGGTCTGGTGAGGAGTGAGTGACAGGTGAATGTCCTGGCTTGCAGGCAGAGCATGGTTTCAGAAAACCTTGGGGATAAGGCAGTAGAAGTTCATTGTCCTGGGAGACACTGGCTGTCAGCTCCAAGCAATCCAGTGAGAATCCCACAGACCTCAAGCCATGGGAAAAATAGGAAGAAGCATAGTGAGACTTCTAGAAAGTGCTGATGTGCGGCAGAACATTGCTGGACAGATCACTCAAAATAGAAGCCAGGGAACAGGAACTGGGGCACTAGGCAAGAATTGCTTAACATGGAAATGGCAAGAGCAGGTTGTAAAAGCACGTTATATAAAAGAAAGAGCTGGTTATTGAAAAAAGAAAAAAACAATAATGCTAATCTAGAGAAATACCAAGGACTATGGGACTAAAATGATCAAAATACTGAATTCTTGGATAGGATTCTTTTAAAACCTTCCTAGATATTTGATTCTAGAATCTGTGGCAAGGCTGAGCTCATGGGTCACAAAGCTTAACTGGGATTTGGTTTGCGCACCTGAGGACTGCCTTAGCCTCCTAATGCGTCCAGGGAGGTGTTTCCTCTCGTTCTGACCAGGTGATTTCCGGTGTTTCTGCCACTTCTTTTCTAACTTTATTTAAGGAAATAATCAAATGGTAGATTGAGCCCAGAACTTGAATTTTGTACTTATTCATAAAGGGAAAGTTTATTTAACTTTAAACTTCAAATGTTAAGCATAGATTAATTTATGTAATGAAGCCACACTACCATTATTTGTTTCTTGGAATCTGCTATTTTACATACTAAAATGTAAATATTTTGTCGGTGTTTTTATTCACTTCAGAAAATCTGAAACCTGAAACTATTTCTTAGATATATGGCCATCAAGTGGTACTGAATTTTTGTTTGTTTGTTTTGTTTTGTTTTTGATAGTTTGTTCAGATAGAGTGGGAAGGAGAGAGAGAGAGAGAGAAACATCAACGTGCAAGGGACACATTGAGTGTTGCCACCCACACGACCCAACCAGGGCCGAGGACAAATTGCAACCGAGGTACGTGCCCTTAGCGGGAACCAAACCCGGGTCTCTCCAGACCACAGGCCAACGCTCCAACCGCTGAACCAAACCAGCCAGGGCTGTACTGAGTTTTCAGACTGGAATAAAAGTATGTTTTTAAAAAATTTATATATTTCCTCCACAAGAGTGAATTTTTATACTTTGTTGAATAAAAGTACATTTTCTTAATAATAGTCATTTTAGAGATGACATTTTTCTACTAACTGAATTGTGATATACATGATTAATAGTGCACATAATATAAATGTACAGCTCAATAACTTTTCTTTTTTTTCAATTAATTAATTTTTGTTACAGATATTTCTCCTTTTTCCCCCCTTGACACACTCCTCTCGTTCCTGCCTTGTCCCTGGCATTGTTGTCTATGTCCATTGGTTATGCTTATGTGCATAAGTTCTTTGGTTTATCACTTCCTTCCCTCCCCTCCTCTCCTCTGAAATTTGTCAGTCTGAACACTACTTCTATGTCTCTGTGTCTATTTTGTTCATCACCTTATTTTATTTATTATATTCCACAAGTAAGTGAGATCATATGATACTTGTCTTTCTCAGACTGGCTTAGCATAATACTCTCCAGGTCCCTTCATGTTGTCTCAAAGGGTAATAGATCTTTCTTTCTTACAGCTGCATAGTATTCCATTGCGTATATGTACCACAGCTTTTTTATCCACTCGTCTACTGATGGACACTTGGGCTTTTTCCAGCTATTTTCAATAGTTGAATATATTCAGGAAATCAGAGCTCAAATAAAAAAAAAAATAACAATATCAAATAATACCAGCCCTAGTCACTACACAGTTCCCCAAAGTTACCACTACCTTAAATTGTAACATCATTGATTAATTAGATTATGGCTTATTTTTTTTTGGAGAGAAGGGGTTGTTGTGATACATATTTACATATGTATTATATATCGATGAAATAAATATTCCTTATTAATAAGTGTATTCTTTTGAGTCCAAAATTTTCTGGCCACAGGTTATAGTTATGTTCAATTTTAGTGGAAACTGCTAAACAAACAGTGCTTGAGAGTTTGAGTTTTTCTATATCCTTGTCAATACTTTTTTCCTGTTATTATCATTTTAGCCATTCTGGAGCCTATGTACTGATGTTTTGGGTTTTAACTCTTATTTCTCTGATGACTGATGACCTGAGCAACTTTTTTTATGTGTTTAGTAAAAAGTTGCACGTAATTTTTAAAAAATTGTCTGCACAGGACTTGTGCATTTTTCTGTTTGGTTGCCTACTTTTTAAATTGATTTCTAGTTCCTTGTCATTTGATATGAGTCCTTTTTGAATATATGTGCATAAATGTCTTCTCCCACTCACTGGATTTTTATTCTTGTCTCTTTTGATACGCAGGAATAAGTAATTTAAACTAGTTAAATTTATCAATATTTTTTCTGTCATTGTTGGTATTTTATATTCTGTTTCAGAAATTATTGTCTACTTTAAGGTTACAAAGATATTCTGTTTTCTTTAAATGTTTGATTACTTTGCTTTCCACATTTAAATCCAAAAGCCATTTAGAATCAATTTTTTGTGTATGGTCAAGATACTTCCCTGTCCCTCATGTGGATATTGACTGCCCAGACTATCAGTGAAAGACACCATCTTTTCCCCACTGTATCACAGTGATGTCTTTGACATTACATTTTTAGAGGAATTTTCAAAAGAAAAAACTGTTCAAGACACAAAGTCATTACTTTAATCATTGATACTAAAACTTGTATTTGATTTATTCTAAATTTTAGATTGCAATAAAAAAAATCTGGCCAGTAATATATCTTAAAACTTTAAGGCTGTAGCATAAGAGCGTTATTGGATTGCTTATCTTTTAGTAGCAAAGGCCCTTTCTTTCTCAGACACGGGTAGTCTCTGCTTCCTGCATCTGAAGCAGAAGAAATTAATAAATGTATAAATATTCATATTAGGTCCTTGATAATATGAAAAATTTTGTGTTTTTCCCGTCAAAAAACAAAAAGCTTGCTGTTTTTAGTACTCCTTCCCTCAGTTGTCTTTATTGGGTACTACGGTTCATATATGTATATTTGCAAAGATGCTCTGAATTTTTCAACAGTTTTAGACAAAATTGGATTGTTGGCTTTAGGTCACTACTTCATATACAACATTTCTTTCATAAAAGGCTGCATCTTTTTGATGGACAAAATATATTCAAAAAATCAAAGTGTTTTAAAGTAATGAAATATTTTGTTCTTATGTCTTATTGAAATTTATTACTTATTTATATTTAACAATTGTATATCTACTGAAATGTGTTCTAAACATCATGACATCAACTCTTTATGTACATATATATTTGCAACCATATATATATATTCACATATAAACACATATAAAAGATCCCTTTATTCAAAGAGCTTATAATCAAAATGTATGTCTGTGCATACATTTTTATATTATTTTATATACATGCATATTATTTTCTAAGTATTGTATCCTTAGGCTCTTTCTTAATTTTTTTAAACTCTAATTTTCTAAAGAAACCTGGTTTTAAAATAGTGCTCTTTACACATTTACCATTATATGTCATAAGTGATTTTTAATGTCAATTCTTGACATTAAGCCTCAAGGTTAGGTCTATAACTGAGTCAGTAAAACATTTTTGCTTTTCTGCTAGATGGCTATAGTTTAATTTTACTACAAGGAATATAACATATACAAAACTAATTTTAATCTTGTCTTATCTCACTATATGACCTAAAATTTAAATTTGCAAACTGTGATATCAACTCTACCACAGCACATTTGGCCCAGAGGCATTGTAGTAGCAACCTAAGACAGTTGGTATCATTCCATCAAGGGGAAGTCAAAACCCTGCTCTATGCCGAGAATTCACAAAGGGAAAATGAAGAGCATGAAGAAGACCGACTGGCAGCAACCTTGACTGTGTACCTGTCAGAGTGGAAATAAAGAACTTCAGATTCTGAAGCACAAAGCCATTACCTTCAGCTATTTAAGCCTGGAAGGAAGACACATATTAGAACGAAAGTTGACTGTGATTTCGCTTCACAGCATGAAAACCATTTCACCTGTGGGAGAGTGGAAGTCCAGGGACTGCAAGTCAGCAGAGCAGAGCAGGATGACGGTTGTGTTCTTAGCAAAGATGATGGTTGTGTTTTTAGCAAACAGTGGTCAGGAGCTAATCTCAAAATGCTAAAATTGATCATGTGTGTCAAACACATTGGCATTGCTCCTGGGATTGTTAGCAGTCACCTGCAATGTATAAAAAATAAAAAAGAAATAAATTCTGTAAGCACTAACATAATACAGTTTTAATTGCTAACATAACAATGAAATCAGACAATGAGTAGCCTTCTTGGCTGGGCTAGTTATCTGATTAGTAAATTCTAGTCACTCACAAGTAACAACCTTAACCTGACAAAGGCTCTAGTGTCTCCTGGAGCCTCCTATGCATATTGATTTCTATCCAGTGGGGAGCAAGGAAAGCTGCAGCGTACCCAGAAGTCTTTGCTCACAGCAGAGGAAAACCTAAAACCCTGTTATTAAGTGATGTTTTTGTGACCCTTTGTCCAATCTAGGGATTAAAATCTATTCTGGGTGTTGTTGACTCCAAAATTATGAAAAAATTTAAACAGGACATCAAAGGTCCAGGAGTCTTCTGGCTAAAATAAATAAGTAAATAAGTAAGTAAGTAAGTAAGTAAATAAATAAATAAATGAAATATTTTTTTTTTCTAGCACAGTATTTCAAGTTTTCATTTGCTAATATAAGCTTTCAAGTCTTATGGCTTTCTATTTACAATTAAGAGAATTATGAGGCCCTGGCCAGGTAGCTCAGTTGGTTAGAACATCGTCCCAATATGCCAAGGCTGTGAGGTTTAATTCCTGGTCAGGGCACATATAAGAATCAGCCAATGAATGTATATATAAGTGGAAAAACAAATCAATGTTCTCTCTCTCACTCTCCCTCCATCCTGCCCTCCCTCCTTCCTTCATCTTTCTAAAATCAATCAATAAAACGTAAAAAAATAGGTGATGATGAAACATTTTAAGCCATTAATAAAAGTGAAGTCAATCAGATAAAGAAAATCATATGTCTTTCCAAGGAACATTTTTGAGAAGAAAATGCTACTGTTCTGATGGTGATGTTATTTTTCATTTATAAAATAACCATATGTTAAAAATGATTTGTAAGGTGTAACACAAAAATGACTGCGTATAATTTGAGACAAGGGGTAAAATGACACAAATGCTTTCCTATTGATTCCTTATACGATTTTACATAATTCATTGGCTTTTCAAGAAAATTGTAACCTGCTTACTTCTTTGAGATTTCATGAGGGAGAAAGCATGCTATATAGAGCTCCCATGAATAGCTCCCATGGGTTTTAGTTCAGCTCAGACAGATACTCAGACTTAATTTTTGGTATTTTCTAATTTCCTCAGGGACACAAAGTGTCACAGTTACATGAAACACAGAATGGAAGGTAAAAGGAATCATGTATGTGGATCTTAATAGTTTTCTGCAAGGTAAGGCATTTTTCATACACTTTAGTCTTCTGTAAATTAGTTTATTTTGTAGAAAATTTCATGGTTATAGAGACCATCTAGAATAGCCAATTTGAACAGATTCATTCTAATAGCACAAAGATCCATTTGACCAATAAATAAATAAATAATAAATAAATAAATATGCTGCTACAGATAAGCCTTGCCATCTTGTTTCCAGCTCTTTTTGCAGAACTGAATGAATAATTAATAGGCCCATATTACACTTAATTGAAACTTAGGGAATCCAGATATCCAGTTATAACCAGGTGAGAAAACCAAGACAATGCAATATGGGAAATAAGATTTTTGCTAGAAAAATATACACTTAAGTGGAAAATTTGATGCAGGAGGACTGAGAAGAGACAGAAGACACCATACAATTTAAAAGACAGTATATAGAAGAAGGAAATAAAATTTTTTTTTTCAGTTTTATTGTGATGTAATTGACTCATACTGTTGTATTAAAGTGTACAAAATAATGATTTGATGTATGTATATATTCCTATATGGTTACCACAATAAATTTACTTAACATCCATCACCTCAGATAGTTACAATTATTTTTCTTAATGATAAAATTTAAGATTTAGTCTTTGAAACTTTCAAACATGCAAGAGTATTAATAACAATAGTCACCATTCTGTATATTACATCCCCAAAACTTAACTTGTAACTAAACTGTGTGCCTTTGGACAACCTTCATTCATTTTCTCCACCCAAATCCCCTGCCTCTGGCAACCACCAATCTGTTCTCTATCTCTGGGTTTAAGTTTTTAGATTCCACATATGAATGTAGTTATACAGTCTTTTTTTTCTCTGTTTGACTTATTTCACTAGCATAATGACCTCAGAGTTTATCCATGTTGTCACAATTGGCAGGATTCTTTCTTTTTATGTCTGAATAATATTCCATTATATTTATATGCCACATTTCCTTTATCCTGATTTCACCCATCCATGGAACAGTTAGGTTGTTTCCATGTTGTGGCTATTATAAATAATACTATAATAAACATGGAGGAGCAGAAATCTTTTTGAGATAGTGACTTTGTTTTCTTTGGATATATACCCAGAGCAGGATTGGTGGATCATATGGTAGTTATATTTTTAATTTTTTGAGTAACCTCCATATTGTTTTCCATACTGGTTGTACCAATTTACATTCCCAGCAACTGTGCACAACAGTTTCTCTTTCTCCATGTTTTTGCCAACACTTGTTATGGTTAGTCCTTTTGTTGATAGTAATTCTTACAGGTGGATGGTGATGTCTCATTTTGGTTGTGATTTGCCTTTCCCTGATGATTAGCAATGTTCAGTACTTTTTCATGTATTCCTTTACCATTTGTATTGTCTCTTTCGGAAAAATGTCTATTCAGTTCCTCTGCCCATTTTTATAATTGTATTATTTGTATTCTTGATACTGAGTTATATGCTCCTTGTATATTTTGGATATTAACCCCTTTTCAGATATATGATTTGCAAATATTTCTTCCATTTACAGGCTGCCCTTTCATTTGTTGAGGTTTTCTTCACTATGCAGAAGCCCTTTTGTTTGAAGTCATTCCACATGTTAATTATTGCTTTATTTGTCTTTGCTTTTGGTGTCAATTTAAAAAAAAAATTATTGCCAAAACATTATCAAAGGACTTTTCCCCTATCTTGTCTTCATGGAATTTTTTTTTTGTCAGCTTTTATGTTTAAGTTTTTAATCCACTCTGAGTTAAAATTTGTGTATGATGTAAGATAGAAATCCAGTATCATTCTTTTGTGTATAGTTATCCAGATTTTTCAACATGGTTTATTTAAGATACTAACCTTTCCCCATTGTATATTTTTTGCTCCTTTTTTGAAAATCATTGACCATATATGTGTGAGTTTATTTCTGCATTTTCTATTCTGTTCCATTGATCTATATGTCTGTTTTTATGCTAATACCACACTCTTTTGATTACTATAGATTTGTAATATAGTTTGAAATTAGAAATTGTGATGCCTCAATCTTTCTCTTTATTTTGGGTTTTAGTCATTCCATAAAAGTTTTAAAGTTGCTTTTTTTTTAATTTTGTGAAAAATGGCATTGAATTTTGATAAAGATTGCATTGAATCTGTAGATTGCTATAAGTAGTAAGAATATTTTAACAATTTTAATTCTTCAATCCATGAACATTGGATATCTTTCCATTTATTTGCATTGTCTTCAATTTTTTTCATCACTCCTTAGTTTTCAGTGAACAGATCTTTTTTTTTATCCTCACCCGAGGACATTTTTCCATTTTTTTGTTCAGATAGAGTGGGAGGGAGAGAGAGGAAGAGAGAGACATCAATGTGAAAGGGACACATCAAGTGGCTGCCACCTGCACGACCAACCAGGGCCGGGGACAAACTGCAGCCGAAGTACGTGCCCCCCGCGGGAACTGAACCCGGGTCTCTCTGGACCACAGGCTGACGCTCTAACCGCTGAACCAAACTGGCCAGGGAAGTGAACAGATCTTTCACTTCCTTGCTTAAATGTATTCCTAGATAGTTTATTCTTCTTGATGCAATTGTAAATGGAATTAAAAAAATTTTCTTCTTCTGACAGTTTGTTGTTAGTATATAGAGTGTATAGAAGCACAGCTGATTTTGTGTATTGATTTGTATCCTGCAACATTACTGAATTCATTTATTAGTTCAATTTTTAGTGTCTTTAGGGTTTTGTATATATAATATGTTAACTGCATATAGTGACAATTTCACTTTTTTCTTTCTGATTTGAATGTCTTTTCTTTTCTTGCCTAATTGCTATAGGTAGGACTTCTAATACTAAGTTGAATAAAAGTGTCAAGAGTTGCATCCTTGTATTGTTCCTGTTATTAGCAGAAAAACGCTCATCTTTTTACTATTGAGTATTACGTTAGTTGTGGGCTTGTAATATATGACCTTTATTATGTTGAGGAACATTCCTTTATGCTCAGTTTGTTGAGAGTTTTTATCATAAATGAATGTTAAATTTTGTCAAATGCTTTTTGTGCATCTATTTAGATGATCATATGATTTTTATCCTTCATTTTGTTAATGTGGTATATCACATTGACTGATTTATGATGTTGAACCATTCTTGCATACCTGAAATAAATCCTGTTTGATCATGGTGTATGATCTTTTTAATGTGCATTTAAATTTTATTAGTTAATATTTTCTTGAGGATTTTTATATCTATGTTCATCAGGATAATTAGCCTATAATTTTCATTTCTTACAACATCCTTATGTGGTTTGGTATCAAGGTAAAGCTGACCTTGTAAAATGAGTTTGGAAGTGTTCTTTCCTTTTCTATTTTTTTTTTTTGGAAGAGTTTCAGAAGAATTAGTATTAATTCTTTTTCAAATGTTTGGTAGAATTCATCAGTGAAGCCTCTGGTCCTGAAATTTCTTTGTGAGTGGGTTTTGATTACTAATTCAATCTCTTTACTAGTAATTGATTTGTTCAGATTTTCTATTACTTCATGATTCACTCAGTTTTTGTAGGTTGTATGTTTCTAGGAATTTATCCACTTCTTCTAGGTTATTCCATTTGGAGGGGTAAAATTGTTCATAGTGGTATCGTATAATTCTTTGTATTTCTGCGGTATCTGTTGTAATTTCTACACTTTCATTTCTAATTTTATTTTATTCCTTTGTGTGTGTGTGTGTGTGTGTGTGTGTGTGTGTGAGAGAGAGAGAGAGAGAGAGAGAGAGAGAGAGAGCCTGACTAATTAAAGGTTTGTCTATATTTTCAAATAACCAACTCGTAGTTTTATTTTATTCCTTCTACTAACGTTGGGCTTCATTTGCTCTTTTTCTAGTTTCTTGAGATATAAAGTAAATTTAATTATTTGAGCCTTATTATTATTTTTGTTATTTTTGGTGGGAAAAGTTGGATTGAAAGACAGAATTAGGTTCAAATTTTCCTTCTGCTACTTACTGGCTGTTTTATTTTTAGAAAGTAACTTAACCACTTTGAGCCTAAACTTTTGTGGCAATAAGGTAAGGATAATAAAACCCTGCAATTTATGTGTATTATGGAAGATCTATCTAGTCAATATAACTTTCTTGACATGTACTATGTGCTAGGTAATTTTTAAAAAAGCGTTTTGGACTATATTATGAACATAGCAGAGATCCCTGCTCTTATGAAGTTTATATTTCAAAAATATTTTCTGCCATTGTTTAGTAGAAATAGTTATTGTCATTAATGTTATAATACATTTAGCAAATATAATTCAAGAATTACCAAGAAAAAATATTTATCCTCTCAGATTTTTACAGTAAAAAATAAATGAGACTAGTACAGATAGAAAATAAGGCAACTAAAAATACAAAACATGGAACAAACAATATAGTAAGTTTGAAATGTGTCTTTTTTTTCTTAGTGTAGGCTTTTACTGCTATAAATTTTCGTATTAGAGCTGCTTTTGGTGCATCCCATTATTTTTGGTATGTTATGTTTTAATTTTCACTTGTCTCAAGATATTTTTTAATTTCTCTTTTGATTTTTTTCTTTGACCCATGGGTTGTTTAATAGTATGTTGTTTCATCTCCACATATTTGTGACTTTTCCAGTTTTCTTCTTGTAAGTGATTTCTAGTTTAATACCATTGTGATTAGACTGGGTGCTTGATATGATTTCAATCTTCTTAAATTAAAAATTTATTTTCATTTTTTATTATAGTAAAATGTACATAGCATAAAATTTACCATTTTAACCATTTTCAAGTACACAGTTCTATAGCATTAAATACATTCACATTGTTGCGCAACCATCACCACAATCCATTGCAATCTTCGTAAATTTATTAAGACTTGTTTTTTCACCTAATGTATGATCTGTCATGCAGAATTTTTTATATGTGCTTGAGAAGAATGTGTGTACTGCTACTGCTGGGTGGAATGGTTTATACATATCTGTTAAATCCATCTTGTCTAAAGTGTAGTTTAAGTCCAGGGTTTTGTTATGGATTTTTTTTTTTTTTCTTCTGTATGGTCTATCCATTACTGAAAGTGGGATATTGAAGTTCCCTACTTTTACTGTATTGCTGTGTATTTCTCTGTTTAAGTCTGTTAGCATTTGCTTTACATATATGGATACATAACAAATGTTATATCCTTTTTGTGGATTGATCCCCTTTTCATTGTATAATTACTGTTTTTGTCTCTTATTAGTCTTTGGTTTAGAATCTATTTTCTTTTTCATAAGTATAGCTACACCTGCTTCCATTTGGAGGAATATCATGTTCTATCTCTAAACTTTTAGTCTGTGAGTGTCCTGAAAGTGAAGTGAGTCTCTTTTGGCAGCATATATTTGGGTATTTTTGTTGTTGGTGGTGGTGCTGGTGGTGGTGCTCACTCAACAATTCTCTTTTTTTTTAATTTTGCAAATTATATATAATTGATTTGAGAGAGAGAAGAAAGGAGAGAGGGTGAGAAAAACATCGATGTGAGAGAGAAACATTGATCATTTGCCTCTTATATGCACCCTGACCAGAAGTCAAACCCACCACCTTCTGGTATATAGGAAGAAACTCCAGCCAACTGAGCCACACTGGCCAGGACAACAATTCTATATCTTTCAATTGGAGAATATAGTCCTTTTACATTTAAAGTAATTAAGGACAGTTATAGACTTACTGTTACTTTATTAATTGTTCTCCAGACGCTCTGCATTTTCTTTGTTTATTATTCTCTTGCTCTCATGATTAGATTCCTTTCTCTTTCTCTTTTGCATACCTACTATAAGTTTTTGCTTTGTGGTTACCATAAAGCATATATAAAACATATTTATAACAGTCAATTTTAAGCTGATAATTTAGCTTTGAACACATGTAGTCTCCATTTTTATTCTCCCTTGCACATATTATGTTTTGATGTCACCAGTTACAACTTGTAATCCATTTACAAGTTATTGAATTCACTAGCAAATTATTGTAGTCATAGTTATGTTTAATACTTTTGTCTTTTAATCTTTATAACTAGATATATAATTGATTTACCCACCATCATTACTACATTAGAATATCTGAATTCAACTATTTATTTACCTTTACCTGAAAAATTTATACTTTCATATGTTTTTCTGTTACTAATTAGCATCCTTTCATTTTAGCTTGTAGACATTTCTTTAACATTTCTTTTAAGGCTGGTCTAGTATTGATAAACTCCTTCAGCTTTTGCTTGTCTGAACAACTCTTTATTTCAATGTTGAAGGACAACTTTTCTGAGTGGAATCTTCTTGGTTGGAGTTTGTTTTTTCTTTCAGCACTTTGAATATATTGTGTGACTTCCTTATGGCCTGCAAAATTTGTACTGAAAAATCTGCTGATAATCTTTTGGAGGTTCCTTTATATATAGCAAGTTGTTTTTCTCTTGCTGCTTTTAAGATTCTCTCCTTGTCTTTAACTTTTGACAGTTTAATTATAATGTGTCTCACTGTAGAGCTTTTGGCTTCTTACTTGGAAACTGGGTTTCCTGCACCTGGATGTCTGTTTATTTTCTCCATGTTAGGGAAGTTTTTAGCCATTATTTCTTTGAATAATCTTTCTCTTTCTTTTTCTTTCTTTCCTCTCTCTCTCTCTCTCTCTCCTTCTATGACCCCTATCTGGTAAACATTGTTCCACTTGATGTTGTCCTTTAAGTTTCTTAAGTTGTTTGCATTCTTATAGCATTCCTTTTTCTTTTGCTCCACATACTGGATAAATTCAGCTGCCCTGCCTTTGTATGCCCTAATTATTCTGCTGACCCAGTCTACTGGTCAACCCCTGTATTGAATTTTCAGTTAAGTTGTTGTATTCTTCAGCTGTGTGATTTCTATTCTTATCTTTTTTATATCTTTGTTGAATTTCTCACTTTGTTCAGAAAGTGTTTCTCTGACCTCAATGAACATTTTTGTTACAATTCTTTTGATTTCTTTATGAGGTAAAATACACTTCTTTTCATTAAAGTCTGTTTGTAGAGTTTTAGTTTATTCTTTTGTTTGGAACATATTCATTTGTTTCTTTATTTTTCTTGAGTCTCTGTGGTGTTTGTTTATGTACATTAGATAAAACAGTCACCTCTCCTGGTCTTGATAAAGTGGTCTCCTGTAGGAGATGAACTTTATCATTCAGCCTGGTTCTAGCTCTTTGTTCTCTCTCAAACCTCTGTCATCATCCAACCTGGCTTTGTTTTTAGTGGCTCTTGGGTGTGCCAAGACTTATCAATAATCACACTGAAGAGAATTTTAATTAGTACCTAGATGCTGGTTGATTGGATATCAGGCTTTCAGTCAGGAGCCTTTAAATTATGCAAATGAGCTTGTTTCTGGGAACGTCTGGGAGATAACCCTTCTGCCTATCCCCTCTGTGCTAAGCCTGGGGGTGGGAGTTTGGGTGGGTAGCCTCAGTGAGTCCTTATAAGCTCACCAAGTGTTGTTTCTCTGTTTGGTATGGCCTTGTGGACCTCATAGATGCAAATCTTATTGACTTTCAGAACTAGGTGTTTTAGGGCCTATCCTTCTGGTGGAAGTTTTAAAAGTTGGGATACTAGATATTGGGTCCAAATCCTTTACTTCTCAAGGAGAATCTGGAAACTGGGAGTTTCCTATTGATTGCATGTTGCTGTGTCAAGGGTGAGGTTTATATCAAGAGTGTGTTTCATTCTCTCTTACCCATTTTTATGTGGTTGTTTGCTTGTTCACCCAATGAATATGAGCATCTCCACTAGTTTCTGGGTTTCTTTCAGAAGAAATTGTCCATTTTTAGCTGTAAATTTAGTGTGTCCATGGGAGAGGTAAGTTCAGGAACCTCCTGTGTCACCATCTTAGACCATAACTCTAAAAGTTTATGAATATTGAAGAAATAGTTTTGCTGGATCTTCTAAGGGAGATAAAAATGGATATATAACCTTTTAGTAAAAATGCTTTTAAAATTAAATTTATTATATATGCCTGGCTGGTGTGGTTCAGTGGCTGAGCATTGACCCATGGCACCGAGAGGTCACCAATTTGATTTGCGGTCAGGGCACATGCCCAGGTTGTGGGCCCAATCCCCAGTGAGGGACATGCAGGAGGCCGCCAATCAATGTTCTCTTTCATCGATGTTTCTATCTCTCTCTCTCCCTTCCTATCTCTCTAAAATCAATAAAGAAAAAAATTAAATTAATTTTATTATATAGATTTCTTGTGACAAATACTTGAAAAGAAATGAACTATTGGCACAGAATTATTGTTAACCAAAACACTAACAGTAAAATGTACATTTACTGGTAATAGTTACAGCAGTAGTGTTTACTCCAGCCATCCCTACTTAGGTACATATGTAGTTGAGTATAAATTATTTTAGATAACTTCTTTTCTGAAGTACTAGATATTGGTTTTATATATAAAATTCCTATTCATCCTTCAAGGCCAAAATCTAAATGATACCTCCTCTGTTGCCTTCATTGATCTAATCAGATTCTTCCCACTTAGAGATCCTTGAGCATTCTCTAATATAATGCTGTACTTTTTGTGTCATAAGTAACTTTTTGTATATCTTTGTCTTCTTTATATCTTATGTCATATTTATGACTTGTAATGACATGTGTTCATATCTTATTTGTATCTTAGTGCTTGGGTAATGTGTGGGACATTGAATTGCCCAATACATGTTTGTTGGAGTACTAAACACATTGAAAAAAGACCATTCTTTAGACTGGCACTTAATTTTTAAAATAATTCTTTTATTGATTTAGAGTTATTTGATTAGTGAACGAATATTAAATAACTAGAATCATCAGGCATTCTGCTAGTCTAGTGGGTTCTCCATCAGTATCTTAGACTTTTTTTCTCATCTCTTTCGTGGTTTTTTTATTGGCAAATATTGTGGTGTTTATTTTTACTTTCTTTTTAATTGTTCTCTTTATAAGTATGCATAAAATAAGTATCTCCAAAAGAAAAATAAAAGTTAATACTTCTTTTCAAAAGTAAGTATTGGTACCTAAAATTTCCTTACTATTATCTGTTGTGTGTATCTTTTGTCTTTTAATGTTCATAAGGACTCGAATGTGCAACAGTTAGAAGTAATATGCGGGATCTTCATTTATTAATTCATTCATTTAACAAAGATCTATTGACGTCTTACTATTTATAATTTGTAAGAAACTGTAAGCCTGCAAAAAACCTGGGTTTTTGCCCTCAGAGACCACTTTGATTCTCACTTCTGCCTCTTTTTGCATATGGGATATATAATAATTTTGGTTACATTTATTTCTTTCTCATTCCTTTGGCCTTTACTCATCGCTTTATAAAAGGAAAATATTTAGAAAATATTGTTTCCAAAAAAGAGTCCTAGAAAGAGTCTACTTTTGAGCTGTCACTTATTAGGCAAAGCAGAACCTCTAGTTCCTGTAAGGAGAGGGGAAGTTTATTCTATGTACCTTTTAGTATCTGTATGTTTATTTGGTAGGAATCCCTTGTACATCTGGACAAATGCTCAAAGTTTTCTGGATATTTGCCAAAATATTTCTTATTTTATTGAATACTTACCATGCTTACAGAATCAGCTGGTTTTCCGTTTAATTGAGTGACTATTTATAGTTCCTAAACCATTCATTGCATTCAATTTTCACTTGATTAATGTTCTATGTTGATGATGATCTCAAGAGCAAACACAGACTTGCCTATTCTGGCACACAATGTTTTCTAAAAGATCTTATTTATCCATGTAAATAATTATACTGTTACACATATTATTTAATTTTGAGCCATTTGAATACCTGCACAGAGTGTTTTTAAATTAGCTTATTAGAGTTGATTATAGCTCAGTAATGAGTAGAACTGATTATACAGCAATTGAATAACTACAGGTGCTAACACCACTTCATTTTGGGACAAAAGAAACATAGTTTTCCTATTTAAAATAAATAAAAACGTATTTTAAGAACTAAGATGTGATTAAAATATTGATAGAAATTCTTTCCCACCAATTTAATTATCTTAAGCATATTTATAAGAATATTGTTGTGTCTTTAAAAATTATTTATGCCTGTACAATTTCTATGTTTGATAACAAGATCTATAATTCACTCACTGTTCTTTAAATAAGTCAGATTCTATATATTTTTGAAGTGAAGAAAAATAACAGGCTAGAAAAATAAACATCTATTTTCCAAATACTGAGACATGTGTGTATAAGGTGTATTTAGCTTTTAGATGCTGTATTGTAACTTTATTGGGTAAAAATTTCTACGTGCAGCATATTTTAATTGAATATGGAATATTTTATTGTTAAGGTAGTTCATTTGATCCACCTCAAAAGTATTAGGCACATACTACATGATAAATACAGTGCTAGCTACTAGAGATAAAACAATAAAAAAGGCATGGTTTCTGCTTTCATGCTACTTATAGTCTGATAGGCAAGCCAGGCATTAATTCAATAATCACAAACATAATTATAAAGTTATAGCTGTGACACACAGTATAAAGGAAATGTGCATGAGTGCCCATTGTAGAGAGCATGGAGGTTGCTATGGTCTGAATGTTTCTACTCTCCCCAAATTCACATGTTAAAACCTAATCTCTATTTAAATGATATTTTGAGGCAGTGCCTTTAGGAGGTGATTAGGTTATGAGGTCAGAGCCCTCATGAATCCAGTTAGTGCCTTTATAAAAGAGGCCCCAGGGGGATCTTCTGCCCTTCCACCATGTGAGAACACAGTGAAAAGATGGGTGTAATGAGGAAGCAGGCTCTTACCAGACCCTGGATCTGCCAGTGCCATGGACCTGGACTTCCCAGCTTTCAGACTGTGAGAAATACAGGTTAGGTGTTTATAAGCTACCCAGTTTGTGGTATTTCTGTTATAGCAGTCTGAATGGACTAAGACAAGTCAAGGAAGGCTTCTCAGAGGAAGCATCACTTACACTGAAATCCCAAGATTTAATAAACCTTAATCCATGGAAAAGGGAAAAAGAGAACTATAGGCTTAGGTATAGATGCTGCAAAGTATGAAATCAGAGATCATGATAATGAAATTACAATAGTTTACTGATGAAGCACATGAAATTACTGATATTTGACCATTTTTAACATAAAAATGGCAATTTCAACCTCATATTAATGTAATATGTAATGTGGAAGAATTACAATCCAAAGATCACATTTAGGAAAGTGGTTGCTATGTTGTTATTCTTAGACCTCTTGATTACTTTCCCTAGAGGATAGAAAAATTAAAAAGCAAGGTGATTAAGTAATCATGTAGAACCCATGGGTGTTATTATAACAAGAATAACTTTTATCTTTTATTTTTTAATTAATGACAGAATCAACCGACCAACCAACCACCGTTAAGCTATTCACAATGGGCATAGTTTGATATAAGTAGAAATGCTTTTAAGGACATTGCGAATTGTAACTAAAACATTCATAGAAGTTTTGCACTGAAAGTAGAAAGATAAACGTCTCAATTAGATTAAATGGAGTCACTCAGGGGGCTGGGAGATGGATTGTATAATTATATAATTAGATAATCCTTTATGCCTACTGTCACAATTGCATCATTTTCCTTTTCAAAAACTTTAATGATTCTGTTGCTTTTATTTAGATTCTTTGCCAAGTGCCTCCTGTCTCAACAAAATGTTATTTATTTGCCATCTCTGTGAACAACTTCTACGTGGTGAAGTGAAGTAAGGGGTGAGTGTGAGGTTAGGGGAGATGGATGGTAGCGGTGTGGTGGGGAAGAGACTGGAGTTCTATATTCCCTTTTTCCCTCACAGCACAGATTCCTACAAAAATTATACTTCCATGGTTTAATATGCAATGCCCCACACCAAATCCTTACACTAGAATGGAACTTAAAACACAGTTAGTAGACTTGAGAAACCACTGACCCATTCTCTTATGCAATAGGAACTCACCCAGGAGCGTGTAGCCTCTCTATTTCTTTAAAATCTTGTACAAAGTAATGTAATGTTCCCCGAATCCATGAAGACTGAGGCTTTGTGAAAAGGGTTTAGTTTTAACTAAAAAAATTTCCACAAAATAATTGACAATAAGTATCATACACCCTCTATACTTGGTAATGATACACTAATAATAGGCAATTTATATTAAAGAAGGTAAGTAACACTAATTTTGTACAGTCAAACCAGTCTTTTAGTTTACTATTTCCTTGGTAATTCTCTGGAATCTAAAAGTGAAATGAATGTAGAAAAAAATGTTTCCTTATGTTTACATATTTCAGTTGTTTCACATTCTCACACTCAGTTTACTAGACATTAATTTTCATCACAATTACCGTTAAAATCTGATTTTTGCCACTCACACTCTACTGAACTGTTCTAAAGAAGGTTACCAGAGACTAAAGGTAATCAATAAAGGTTTAACTTTACACTAAAAGTTCTAGATATCTGGGAGGAGGGTGTAGAGGACATAAATGGTGCTGGACAAAGACTTGACTAGGGATGATAGACACACAATACAGTGTGCAGATGATGTGTTGTAGAATTGTGTACCTGAAACTTGTATAGTTTTGTTAACCAGTGTCATCCCAATAAATTCAATATTGGAAAAAAAACTCTAGAACTCATTATTAGATTTCTCTATCCTATAAGTATAGTATTTGCCCTAGGTCACTATACTTTGTTTTTGGAAACATTTTTTTCTCAACTTGACTTCTGTGACACTGGTCTCTCCTGAATTTCTTCCTATCGTTGACTATTTTCTGACCCTCCTCACTTAAATTCTATTTCTATTCCACTTCCCTTCTAAATAATCATACTATAAGAAAATCTATCAATTATCTATATGTTCCTTTTGGTGATCTTTCTAATTCATTTGTTCCCTATATGCTAACAACTCTAATCCCTTCCAAATCTTAGTTTTCTACAAAACTACAGACCTATATTTTCTATTGGAAATATCACTCAGATGCTATGGGTAAAAGATATTTGATCAAAATTTATCTTTTTCCTCAATGACTGTTTACATATTATAAACATAATTGTTTTATCAACTAGAAGCAATTGGGAATTTTTATTACCCCTACTGCTAATTGTTCTTGTCCTCATTCAGCTAAGAACAAGTATCTTCTCAAGTATATGAAAACTCAGGTTCAAGCATCCATGAGTCCTTGACAATCAAGATGATTCAACTAAAAACTCAGCCAACCAGCTTTGCAAGATAGAGTAATCTTGGTTGTAGGTTCTTGGTTGTAGGTTCTTGCTTTTCATCACTCTGAATATTTCTTGCCACTCCCTCCTGGCCTGCAAAGTTTCTTTTGAGAAATCAGCTGACAGTCTTATGGGGGATCCCTTGTAGGTAACTAACTGCTTTTCTCTGTGGCTTTTAAGATTCTCTCTTTGTCTTTAACCTTTTGCATTTTGCAAATCAAGAACCTACAACCAAGATTACTCTATCCTGCAAAGCTGTCATTTAGAATTGATGGCCATATAAAGAGTTTCCCAGACAAGGAAAAGCTAAAGGAGTTTATCACCACCAAACCATTATTATATGAAATGTTGAAGGATCTTCTTGAAGAAAAAAATAAAAAATATGAAGAAACAAAATGGCAATGAATACATATCTATTGACAATTGAATCTACAAACAAAATGAACAAGCAGAACAGAAGCATTCTCATAGATACAGACATTTTGTTGGTTGCCAGATGGGAAGGGGGTTAGGGGAATGGGTTAGAAAAGGGGAAGGAATTAAGAAGTACAAATTGGTTGCTAGACTGACAAACCTCAAAGGGAAGGGGGGTTGGGAGGTAAGAAGAAAGAAACCAAAGAACTTATATGCATATATGCATAACCAATGGACACAGACAACAGTGTAGGGAAAGGCAGGAGGGGGGCAGGAGTGGGGAGGAGGGGGTAAATGGGGGAAAAATGAGGAACATCTGTAATACATTCAACAATAAAGATAAGTTAAAAATGAATAAATAAATAAAAACTCAGCCAACCAAAAGCAAATAAAAATCAGGGTCTCAGGCATGATGAAGCTATAAGAAAAAATACTAAAATTCTACCCAAGACTAAATAATAATGAACATAAATTTTGGATTCATTAGAAATATCAGTGATATCAATCTAGACAAAATATCAAATGCTTAAATAACATATTGAGGAAAAAAGAGAGAATAAGAAAGTGGGATAAAATATAAAAATATATTTTCCTATCTTTATAGTTTTAAAAGTTTTTTTGAGAGTTGATAAATTAAGAAATAAAGGTTTACTTATAAGATTTGAAGTGTTAATTATATACATTAGAAAATTAAGAGCATACTATAAATTTTCTAGGTAGTTTGATCAGAAAAAATAAACACCCAGCCCTGGCTGGTTTTGCTCAGCGGTTAGAACATCAGCCTGTGGAACAAAGAGTGTGGGTTCGATTCCACTCAAGGGCACAACCTTTCGTTGTGGTTCATCCCTGACCCTGGTCAGGGTCATGTGGGAGACAGCCAGTCAATGTGTCCTCACATGGATGTTTGTTTCTCTCTCTCTCCCCCCTCCCACTCTATGTATAGATAAATAGAAAAAATATGCTCAGGTGAGGATTAAAAACATAAATAAATAAATATATAAGTAAATAACAAACAAACACTCAAAAAAATATAGCCCTGGCTGGTGTGGCTCAGTTGGTTGAGCATTGTTCCATGCACTGATGGTTCCCTGGTTTGATTTCTGGTCAGGGCACATACTCAGATTACAGATGGGCACATATAGGAGGCAGCTGATCAATGTCTCTCTCTCACATAAATGTTTCTTTCTCTCTCTCCCTTCTTCTCTCTCTAAAATCAATAAAAACATATTTTTTTAAAAAAGAAGTAATATAGACCATGTTCCAAATATCAAGGAAAAAAGATTAAAAAAATTTAAGACACATGTAAATAAAGGAAATCGCCTATTACAAAAATAATGCTCTCAGATTGAATAATATAACAAACCAAGTTATGTTATAGCTTTAAAAAATTCATCAGAAATAATATTCCAGGGTGACTGAACAAAATGCTTTAAAAATTTGATAAAGCTTAATATCTATTCCTGATATATATTTTTTCTGTACACTTTCTTTTTTTTAATTAATTAATTTATTTTTGTTACAGATGTCTCTTATTTTCCCCACTGATACCCCCTCCCCAATCTTGCCTGCCCTGTCCCCAGCTTTGTTGTTCATGTCCATTGTTCATGCATACATGCATATAAGTTCTGTAGTTTATCTCTGCCCCACCACCCCCTCTTCTGGGGATTGTCAGTCTGTACCCCACTTCCACATCTCTGCGACTACTCCATTCCTCAGACTATTATGTTCATTATATTCCACAAATAAGTGAGATCATATGATACTTGTCTTTCTCTGTTTGGCTTATTTCACTTAGGATAATACTTTCCAGGTCCCTCCATGTTGTCTCAAAGGATAAGAGAGAGCACTTTCTTTCTTATAGCTGCATAGTACTCCATTGTGTATATGTACCACCGCTTTTTTATTCATTCGTCTACTGATGGACACTTGGGTTGTTTCCAGATCTTAGCTGTTGTAAATAGTGCTGCTACGAACATGGGAGTACATATATTCTTTCTGATTGGTGTTTCAGGCTTCTTAGGGTATATTCCTAGAAGTGGGATCATTGGGTCAAATGGAAGTTCAAATTTTAATTTTTTGAGGTAACACCATAGTGTTTTCCATAGTGGCTGCACCAGTCTGCATTCCCCCCAGCAATGCACTAGAGTCCCCTTTTCTCCACACCCTCACCAACACTTGTTGTTTAATGATTTGTTGATGGAGGCCATTCTGACAGGTGTGATACCTCATTGTTGTTTTAATGTGCATCTCTCTGATGATTAGTGATGATGAGCATTTCTTCATATGTCTCTTAGACATTTGTATGTCCTGTTTGGAGAGGTGTCTATTTAGATCCTCTGCCCACTTTTTAATTGGGTTCTTTGTGTTTCTTTTGTTGAGTTGTATGAGCACTCTCTATATATTGGAAATTAACCCCTTCTCTGATATATCATTGGCAATATTCCTGATATTTTTAAAAGCCACTTAAAAACTCTAAGTAAAGCCCTGGCTGGTTTTGCTCAGTGGTTAGAGTATTGGCCCACAGACCAAAGACCCAGGTCCCTTCCTGCGAAGGGCATATACCGGGGTTGCAGTTTGTCCCCAGCCCTGGTTGGGGTTGTGTGGGTGGCAACCAGTGGATGTGTCTCTATCACATCAATGTTTCTCTCCTTTTTCTCTCCCTCCTGCTCTATCTGAAGATAAATGCAAAAATGTCCTCAAGTGAGGATTAAAAAAACCCCAAAACTCCAAGTAAAATAAGAATAGAGGGGTGTTTTTCTACAATAATTTTGTTTAAAGCCAGATGGGATGCCTAGAAGCATTTTCATTGAAGTTGGCAATAAAGCATGAGCCCAATGTTGCCACTGTATTTTAACCTTTCCCTAGATATACTGACTAATGCAATTAGACATGCAAATAAAATGAGTGGTATAAATATTTTTAAGAGAATATTTTGCAGCTGATATGATTTTATATATGAGAAACCTAAAAATTAACTTTAAATCCATTAAAAATACAATGAGAATTCAGCACAGTGGCTGCTTAAAAATTTAATGTATAAAATAAATGTTAATTTACAGGGTGAGGAAAAAGTAAATTTACAGTTTTTCATATGAAAAATAATACAACAATTAATGAATAATAAGACAACCATAAACTGTTTCATGTACTCCCAACTGTAAACCTACTTTTGCCTCTCCCTGTATAAATAAATAACATACAATAATAACTTTCTCATATACAAACAACTAAGCAAATAAATGGAAGGGGGGAAAGGGGGAAATATTTTATTTACACTAGTAATAAAAAGACAAATATTCATTGCTACATTAACAGAGCACAAAACTTCATGGCCTAAAACAACATGTTTCTTACTATCTTCTGTGATTTTATGTTTGACTGGGCTCCGCTGGGTGGCTCTTATTCTCGTCTGAATAATTGCTTTATAAATAGCACTTTCAGTAGCCTGTAGGAAACTCAGTCTTCTGTGGTCTTAACGTTTACTAAAGACACTGAGGTACAAGTCAATACAACCATAATAGCAATTTTAACAAATAGTAATTGACAGTGTGCAATGTGCCAGGCACTGTGGTAAGCCTCCATCATTAAAAATTTAATTGAGTCACTTTGATTGTATAAGGAAAGTGCTGCCATCTTTGTTGTACTAATTGACCCAAAGTACATACCTATTCAGTTAAGGGTGGAACTGGGATTTGAACCCATAGTCAAGTTTTAACTGCTACTCTCTGAGGCTTCATGACTGTTTCACCATATTCATCACTATATTTGAGAAGAGGAAGTAAGATAAAACTATGCAATCCCTCAGGATATATCCAGATATAACTAGGAGAGGCTTTGAGGATGGCTGGACACCTTGCAATATGAAATAAGTTTGCATTATTGTCACTAGTCTCTTTAGGTCCTAGACTGGTATAGCTAAGAAAACATAATTTATACATCTCCTGATTTTATTCCTATCTAAAAATCACTTGTAAACAGGTTCTTAAATGAATCGTTTTCTCTCTCTTGTTGGAGTAGCAGCTAAGGCACCAAAGCTTTGCAGGAACCGATGTATTGTAAAGATGGCTACTGGGCACATCATGAGTCTTAATGAGGTGGTAAAACCCGCTTTATGTAAATATTCTGCCTCCCCACTCAAAACAAACAAACAAAAACACCACACCATCACCATGCCAATCCCTTTAGGCAGAAAAGACTAAAGAAATTCAGCCCCAGTTATTTAAAAGTATGTTTGCCCTTCAGCTAACACCAGAGAAGCCAGAAATAAAAAGGCTAGGGGACAGAGTAAAGGTGTTTGATGTACTCGTTTAGTTTCTGACAGAAACACGCAGCCTCTGTGTATCTCTTTCCCAACTTATTCTTGTCTATTTCTAGTAAATTGTTGCGTAGAACATTTTCTTTTTTCTCACCACTAAAAATAACAGTTCATAATTGTGATAACAAATGCAATTTTCTTTTCTTTCCAAAGTCCAATTGAATTTTAAAAATGTATTAATCAGGTTCTCTGTTACAAGCATCAGAAAATCCAACTCACATGGATGTAAGCTAAAAGGAAGTGTTTGTTTGTATACCTGAATATTATGGTTGTGGTGTAATATTCAGATATGACATGATCTATATGTTCTTGCAACTGTTATTTTTTTAGCTTTGACTCTGCTCTATTGTATGTGTGCATTCTCCGTACGATCTGTGGGATCCTAATATCTCCAGCTTTACATTTTCCCAATCTCTCACTCCCCAGTGAGGGAGACTTTCTCAACTGGAATTGAACTATGAGAGATTTAAATCCTGGTGACTTCAGATAGTTATTGTCTCAAGATTATGGATGTACTGCACATAAACAATTAATTTTCTTCCTTGGCATGTTGGATGTTAATAGTGAGGTTTTCTTTGGGAGAATTGAGAAAGGAGTCATTGAAATCATTTTCTGTGCTGTGATTCAGATGAAGAACCCTAGCTGAGAGAGGCTAAAGGGATTCTAAAAATATCTGAATCCAACTCTTAATGGTTTGAAGTATGACAAATAATCTTCTACGATTTAGTCATTATGGCCAGAAGGATGAAATAAACACATTTGTTAGACCTAACTCATAACGTGCATAAAAATTATAGATTGAGTGACTTAAACTACAGGAATTTAATTTCCTCACTGTTCTGGAAGCCCAAAGTCTGAGATTTTGGTGCTAGCATGTTGGGTTCTGGTAAGAGCTCTCTTTCTGGTTTGCAGACAGCTGTTATCTCTCTGTGTTTTCACATGGTGGAGATTTCTCTCTCTTCCTCTCTCCCCACTCCCTTCTTTATTTACAAGGACCCTAATCATATAGAAATTATCCTTCTGTTATGACCTCATCTGAATGTAATTACCTCCCACAGGCTCCATCATACTAGGATTTTTGGACTTCAACATGTGGATTTGGGGAGCAAGCACTTAGTCCATAACAGCCAGGAAAGGTTTCTAACATCTACCTTGGTGGTGTTGTGAGTGGAGAAATAATGGTTCTGGGAAAGAAATACAGGACTTTGATAACCAGAAAAGAAAAAGAGATGCTAGAGGCTAAATAGCATGCTAGCTTTTTATTACAGTGTATTTATACATACTCACTGTCTTTAAATTTACTTCTTTTGTAAGTTTTTTTATTCTGCCAATTTATAGTGCAGTATTGGTTAGAAATTTATTTCTATATCAAAAGCTGTATTAAGTGCCTTGCTTATTTATGAGTTTTCCTGCCACAGTTTTAACATTACATATTCTTAAAACAGAGTTTATATTAGTGATGGTTGCAAAATATTGTCTTTAGTGATTTGCAATGATATAACAAACTATGCCAAAGTAAACTATAATAAGGTACAACTTGCAAATTATGCTGACACTTTTAATTGGTAAAAATACACACACAAAAAACTGTAATACATATCTTTTCCTTGAGGAGATGAGCGGACAATGAAGAACGACACTTTTTTTTTTGACAAATTTCACTGTTTTTCTTTTTTTTCTTTCTTTCTTTCTTTTTGGTTTCAGCACTTGCATATATTTCCTTTCACTTCATGTCAGATGCAATTTCTCAAACAAGAGTAAACTCTATTCATTTCCACATTGTCAGTCCTGTTCAGTTGGGTTATAAATGACATGAAAGCATATTGTCCAACAGACCTTCACACACACATGCTGCAGTACTATTAAATGCTTTCAATGCACAAGAATAACTGTTACATGTATGTAGGTCTTCTATCACTTTTTAGTCTTCCATGGGTACACATAAGATATTTCTTATTCTAGGGAAACATATGAAGACAGACTCCACAAAAAAGTAGAAGTAAACTGAAAGAGAATATATACCAAATAATCTTAAACACCTTGGCAAAGAAGAATGCAAGACTTAACCACCATGAATCACTTAATTCATTCAACCATGTGTAACAGGTCAATTAAAATGCGAACACTGGAAAATTCTTGAAAGAGCAAATATTTTTAGTCCCATGTGGATTCTTATCCAACTGCTTTGTTACTACTGCATAAATAAAACAAAAATAGGGGAAGTCAAAGAGCAAACTGGGGGGATTTATAGATCAGCAAGTCTCTATTAATTATGGATCTGGCTTAGCAAAGAGGACATGGATATGAGGCATCCACATAATTCATCTTTTTTGCTTTTTAAGCAAAGATATAATGTTATTAATTTTTTTGACAAATACTTATTGTACATTTTCTATATTCTAAGTACTGTTGTAGGCACTAATGATGTAGTGAACAAACACACCCCAAATCCCTGCTTTTATGGTGCTTCGTTCTAGTTTTAGGAGAGAGAAAATAAACCAAATATATCACTTGGAGAGCAGTTAGTTGGGGAAAAGGGCTTCAAAGAAAAATCAAGCAAGAAAGAGGATTTTTTTTAGATGTTTAGGTTGGGGAGGGGTTCAGTTATTTTTTTAGTTTATTTTTATTCTCACCTGAAGACATTTTCCATTTATGTTCAGATAGAGTGGAGGGGGAGAGAGAGAGAGAGAGAGAGAGAGAGAGAGAGAGAGAGAGAGAGAGAAACATGGATGTGAGAGAGACACAATGATTGGCTGCCTCCTGCATGACCCTGACCAGGGCCAGGGCCCGAATTGCAACCAAGGTATGTGCCCTTGACCAGAATCGAACCCTCAACTCTTTGGTCCATGAGCCAGTGCTGTACCCGCTAAGCCAGACCAGCTAGGGACAGAAGGGTTCTTGCTTTTAAGCAAGGGGTTATAATACTACTTTACCTGGAAGTTGACATTGGAAAAAGTCATGAGAGAGGTAAGGGGGTTAGCCATGTGGACATATGGGGTAAGAAATTTTGAGGAAGGGAGACCAGCAAGTAAATGACCCTTGAGGAATGAGCATTCTTGATGTGAATAAGATATAGTAAGAAAACAATTGCAGCTGGCATGGGTGAGCAAGGGGTGAGTACTAGGAAATGAGACGAGGTAATGGGCAATCAGATTATATAAGGCTTTGGAGATCATAGTAGAAACTAAGTCTCTGAGTAATAGAAGGAGGTATTGGAAAGTTTTCATAATAGGATTGACATGATCTAATTATGTTTTAATACGATTGATCTGGCTGCCTTGTGCAGATAGACTAGAGGGCCAATGATGGAGAAATAGAGAAAGGCAAAGAGTAAGCCATAACGTTTAAAAATCAGCAAGTCTCCCTTAACTTAGCAATAAACCATGCTAGACTTCACAGTGACTTGGAAGACTGTGATAACAATGAAGCCAGTGAGAGGTGGTCAGTCTCAGGATATTTTGGGTAGGAAATCCAAATAATTTCCTATTGTATTGGAAATGAGAATTTAAAAAAGGAGTCAAGGATAACACCAATATTTTCGACCTAAGACACTGAAAGATAGAGTTGCCATCCCTATAAACTCAAAGGACTACAGAGAGGTAGTTTGAGATGAGAACCAGAAGTCTTCATTTGGACATGATACATTTGAGATGCCCATTTGACATCCAACAGAGATACTGAGAGGGAAGTTGGAAGAATGAGAGACTTACGAGCAAGAAGAATAACCAGGAGAGAATGGAGTCATGGAAAAGAAGTGAAGAATGGTTTTTGAGAGAATGATTACACACTGCTGATATATTTTGCTATGATAGAATTGGACACATATTGCCCCTTTGAATATAATAAACTTACTGATTCTTTGTTAGAAGAATATTAATTTTGAAATGGTTTTGTGGTCGTGCTAAATTTGAAATTCTGACCTGGTTTCTTTTATGGCTAATGGAATGCATTTATGAGATGGATTTGGGGGAATGTCTGATTTTGAAACTAAAACCAAAGTCACTGACCTTTAAACAGACAGAATGCCTGGGCATTAGTATTATTAATTGAGAAATTTAAGAATGGGTTCAACTGTTGTTTAAAAAAATAGGTCTGAATTCAATACAACTTGATTGCAATAGCTATGAGGTTATTATGTCTTGTTGTAGTTCTAATAACATATATTGACCATTCATCTAAAAAATAAAAGCATTTTTGTAGTCTTTTAGTTTTCTCCTTTAGTCTACAAATTATTTATAAGGGCACACAGCTACATATAATAAAGCTGCATTTTACAACTATGGTTGCTGTCAGGTGTAATCTTATAATTAAATTCTGTCCAATTAAACATAATAAATACAGTACGGATCTTCTGGGAAATATTTTGTAAGGAGGAGGCATATCCTTTTCTTCCCAGTTCATACAGACATAATAACTGGAGCAAAAATCATTTTGGAACATCATGAAACTTTGGGAATGGAAACCACTCATGATAGAGAAACAGGAAGAAAGCTGAGATCCTGAGGAATTAATGATTCAGAGCTGCCGGATGATGACAGCCTCCATCAGGACTAATTGTAATTGAATTAGATTCATTCTGGAATGGATAACCAGATGTCACTATATGTTAGTGAATACTGTGTGTTTATAAAATAAATGGTGATTTGACTCAAGTTGATAATAACCCTATTCTTTTCGTGTTGGTATAGATGAGGCCACAATATTATCTACAGATTAAACATTTTCAAAATGTCATTCATTTTCAGCCTTTTCTAGCAAAAGATGCCATAGGCTTTACTATGAAAATATTTACTCAACTTTTTCTGTTAGCAAAGAGAAAAGTATGTCTCCTATTGCCTTTTCTTGAATCTTTTCAAACCAAACTGTATCTTTAGGCTATTTTAATATTTTGAAAAGAAAAAGCTTGAGGTGAGGTTATACCTGATGTGGGAACAGTTGAACTCCTTGTAAAAAAGCCTCAAGCTTAGTTCTCAAGAAAGTCACCATGTGGTTTAAATAACCTGGTTTCAAGTTCTAGACCTACATTTGAAACTTGATATAGGAAAATTCATCGGAAGTCCTAATAATCTCTCTCATTGGTAGAATGGTTGTATCACCATCAACATCAAATGAGTTATTTACAATGTAAGCGTTGCCAGAAGTCAACATATTAGCCAGTACAAGCACATGGAGAAGCTGTATGTAGCATTTTGAAAGATTTTTTCATTCCTCTGTCCTTGTTTTCCCTTGCCAAGGTGTGTTCTGACTGCCTCTGGGGCCATCACCTTATGTCCATAGTCCTTTGGTTTTATTAAGTGTCATAGTGACTAGCACCACACTTCATCTCTTTGATAGGGGTATCAGTGTAACCTGAAAATTCATGGAAAATAAATGATGTGGTTATTATAGGCATGTAGAAATTTTATGCAAATATAATTTTTACCAATCTGTTTTTCATAGTTGGATGGAGCCTCAGGGGAAAAAACTTGCAATTAGACTTCACTGTAACCAATGATTTAACCTTATCCTTTAGTTATTTGCTTTTGACCATTTTTATCATTAAAAACAAATCTCACCTCTTGAGTGAGATGCCTATCAAAATTGATATCTAAGAAAATCTGCAAATGTTGCTCATACTTAGAAATTGGATTTTATGTCAAAGTGCTAACTCACTTAAGTTAATATTTTGAATTCTGTGTGGCTCCTTTAGGTATAATATTGTAATCATTCAATGTTAATTACCAGTGATTTTTGTTGTTAATCCTCACTCGAGGATATTTTTCCATTGATTTTTAGACAGAGTGGAAGGGAGGGAAGAAGAGAGAGAGAAACATTGATGTGAGAGAGACACATCAACTGGTTGCCTCCCTCATGACCCCAACCAGGGCTGGGAATTGAACCTGCAACCCAGGGATATGCCCTTGGCTTGGAATCAAATTTGTGACCCTCCAGTGCACCCGCCAACCCTCTAACCACAGAGCCAAACCAGCCAGGGCAATTATCAGTATTTCTTATTATTTAGAAATCTATGAAAATACACAAATAAGTATGATGTTTTTCTATTAAGAGATAGATTTCCCATTCACATAGTAGATTTCCTGTTCACATAAGGAGTATTTACTGAACACCTACTGTGTGCCAGTCCTGCTGCTTACTGCGGCTAAAAAGAAACACACGGTTCTTCTTTTCTTGAAGCTTATAGACTAGAACATAGAAGCTATCTAGTTCAATTAGAGGTTAAATGACTTTCTTAGGATCATGCAATTAGAATCCAAGCCAATACCTAAAGTTAGGTCTACAGTCTGTCTGCACAGTGTGATTTCTACTTCTACAACATCCCTACTCCCTTTGTCAAACCTGGGGCCTTGAACACACAGGAATAGAATCAGTCTATGTGCTCAGTCCATTTTCCTCCATACTCAAAACTCCAAATGGCTTTGGCAGCCTTCTATTCTACTCAGTCGAAATCCCCTGCCGTTTTTTTTTTTTCCTCAGGTAGCAAGTAATAGATAGATTCTTTACACAGAGATGGTAATAACTTCTTGATCGACTCCAAACTAAAATTAAACTCTTTCTTGCTAAGCAAGCTCTTCTGTCTTTATGGACAGAAGATTTTAAGTTTCCCAAGACTATCACAGCTGCTCCTAGAATGGTCTTGTTTTCTCTATTATTATGAACTGCTTCAGCATACTGAGGTGAGCTATTTGCAAGCAGAAAAAAAATGTTAAAAGTTTTAGCTTCTTAAATATAAGGATGTTCTTTGAGAGACCATGGCATATTCATTGAAAGTTTTTTTAGTAGAATATTTTTCCCTGGACTCGTCCAGATTTAAACAGTCTAAAATCAATTCCTCTGGGGCCACTTGTCATTTCTTGTCTTCATTTTAGCAACGAAGGTGAACACATGTCAGACTTGACTTTTACCCAGGGGGTGGGAGGGGGCATTTGGAGAGGAATTGGCCTTGCTTCTACTGCTCTATAAAAATAAACTGGCCTTCTGTCCACATGTTTCAGTAAAACTGTCTCCAGGAAAGGTTGGTCAGAGTTTTGAGGGTAAGGTAAGCAAGTGTCATTTCTGTACTTAAAAAATTTAGGAAATTTAAGCTGTTCTGAGTTAAGCCACTTTGAAAAAAGAAGGTCAGAGAAGAGGGATCCAAATGTGGACTTGTGTTGAGATTTCATGTCGCATCCTTACGTATCATCGACTTTATGAATGCTGGCCCTGGATGGTCTGGGAGATGCTGTGAGGCCCTCACAATGAGAATAATGCTGAGGAGGAAGCCAGAACACTGGGGTGTAAACAGGCAGTGTTCAGCTCTCTGTATTTACACTCTTACATCTGTCTGTAAAGGGGTGCAATAGTGGTGGAGTTTCATGCAAGAGCCATGAGCACCATCATCTCCAAAGCCAGACTAGATTTAAATGATATAATGAAATACTACCCTCCACGAAGTCAAAGGCTTGGGACTCTGTTGAAGACATTGTTTCTGCTGGTTATTTCTGACTGTTAGAAATAGACTTGAAGAGAGCTCGCAATGCACCCAACCTGTTGGAGGCCAACAAGACAATCTTGAACTCTCAGGCCAAACTGAATGCCCCTAGAGGCTTTCCCATTGTGAAACCTGCCTAGGGACCTTCAAAGTGCTGCAATTAACCATATCGTCCAGAGTCAAGTGATCTTTTTCTTCCAGAAGTTGGAGATCTGGCCCCTGTGTACTCCACCCCCCGCCACCCCTTTTCTCCTCAGATTCTGTTCTCCAGACTTACTGGGCTGCTTGCTTACAGTTCTCCAACAATTCGGTGTGGTATCTTTCTCCAGTTTTTTTTTTAATATATTGTTTCCTTTGCCCAATGCATTCTATCTCCATTTCCTCCATCGACCACTTCTATTCTTCCATTCACCTGAGTAATTCCTAGTTATGCTTCAGATTTCATTATCTATAGTATTTCTAGTTTCTCTGGCTAATCCAGTGTGAGGTGTCTTTCAGCATGCCCCCATGGCACTCGGTGCTATCTCTGTATGAACAGTGATTGAAGTTGCTTTTCGAAATGTTGTCCATAAGGACCCTATATTTGATAAAGCGATCATGACATTTGCCATGAAAGTTTCATAATGAACACAGTGTAGGTGTTTAGTATTTATTTAGCGAATGACGTCAGAGGTTAGGCAAGCTCCCTGAAATAAATTTAAGGGTAACTCCATTTTCTTGTCCCTTCATTGCTGAGTAATGTTTATTGGTGTCTTCTACACATAAAGAACCATTCTAGGCACTGGGTAAACAGGGATGAATAAAAGATGAAGTCATACAGATGATAAAGCAGACTGCCTTCGTGGTGTGTATAATCTTGTTTACTAAATACATTATCAGAGAGAATTCGTACTGAATGAATTATTCAATGGTTTAAGACAATAATAAGAACAAACATGCAGTAAAGTTTTGAGTATGACTAAAGGCAGAAAGTATTCAAATAAGCATCTTTTGTAATCGTAACTCTTAGCACCACCAAAAGAAAACTAACAAAATTATCACCTTTTATTTCAACTGAAATAATGTATGATGTTATCTAAATTTTTAAAAGAGCATATTTTCCTAGAAAGTACAAAATTAGACACAGAGCCTGACTTAAAGATTATATATATATATGTGTGTGTGTGTGTTTCTGTTTGTTTCTTTAAGTTTAACACACTGAGTTATAAGGTACTTTTAGTATAAAAAGGTGGTGGTGTTTGCTATTAATAAACTATCAGTGATTTGTGTTTTGTTGCTGTGGTCTCCATAGCTCTTAGACATAGACAAACATTTCCTTGGAAATATGCATAGAAATTTCCATCACAATTTAGAATATTATATTGCAGAGTGAGGACCTGCCTATGAAATAAATGCCCCCAGACAAAGACTGTCAAGCACATTTATCAGAAAGGGAAGACAAGTAAAATGTAATGCCATCGTCTAATTTTGATCAGGTTAAAACAGATTTTTTTCAACTCGTGAGTTCCTGTTGAAATCGATGATGCTGAGAACTTCACTAGAGCAAACAGCTATTTTAATGTGTAGCTGTTATTTAAAGGACTAGCCACACATGTGGAGCTAAAATTGTCTTTTGTTTGTAGCCAATATATGTTTTTTCTCCTTTAAAAATGTTTTCATTCAGCTGTTCCCTGTCGACTTTGCTTTTGCTTTTGAAGTGGAGAAGCAGCCACTGAGAGAGGATTAAGGGCTTTTCTGAAGGAGCTCCAGGGACTTTAATCTGAGTGTTTACAGCAGAGGTGTCCGATTCTGAAAGCCTTCCAGATTGTTCCCGGTTTTGGTGACAACACGCTGTAGAGGAGGCTAAGAGATTCATAGCAGATGAATCACAGTTTAAATACCTTCTATCAAACCGTACTTAAGCATGTGTTTGGTTCTCTAACATATTTAAAGACGTTTCATTTCTCTGAGGGCTTAAAAAGTCGTAAGGACAAGTTATGTTTTTAAGTCACACAGCTTTCTCTCCCCTACACCACCAGTGGCGACAGAATATATTGAACGTAGACTGAGAAAAAATTAAGATTAGGTGGCAATTTCAAAACAGGTAGAAGATTAAAAGGGGGCTATTTTGTTGATTCTTCTTTTAAAGACACATTCACATACATATTTTGGTTTAGTTGTTTCAAAATTCTAAAGTGGTGCCTGAGTACCCATTACAGCGATGGTGCTTTATGCTTCAACAGCAGCTTTTGTCTAATACGTTCCAAGAGATTTGAAAGTGATTATTTTAGTGCCATATATATGTCACTATATATAAAATCCCAGGGATGATAACAGTTGCAATAAAATGTTCTTTAGGCCATATTGATTTCTGGGTCTTGAGTCACTATCCCTCACTAAGGAAAAAGGCATTAGGGTGAAGGGGGTGATGATTTTACAAAGAAAAGTAAACCAGGTAAGTAATCAGAGACACTGCCTGTACCTCCAAGGCTGCTCTGCGCTACAGTTTAGGAGTGTAGCCAAGCTTTTCAGCCCTGCTGTCTATTGTTGACTACTGGGAGTGAGTGGGGTGAAAGTCCCAGAACATACACCCGTGTCTCATCATTCATAGTGAAGATTTGTTAATAAATATGACCAAAGTTGATGAATAAATCAGTGGGACTTTAAACATGTTATGTAAAATGAACAATATACAGTCACCCCTCGTTTATCACGGTTAATCAGTTCCAGACTCTGGCGGTTGCACCTGGCGTTGAAGGATCCCTGGGGTGCTCGAATACATAGGCCTACAGTCCATATGTACAGTAATTTTAATTTTAATTGCAATACAGGGGTGTATAATGGACTTAGACAACCGAGCGCGCACTATATCGTTTTCACGGTCTCGAGCAACTTTTTACTGAATATATTTGAAAAAACCGCGATAGAGTGAGGCCGCAAAAGTTGAAGCACGAAGTGGCAAGGGACGACTGTACCTGATAGAACTGAGACCAGATGGGAAAATATCCAAAGTAGCACATTAAACATATACACACAGAAACCCACAGAACATAAAATAGAATGCTTAATTTATTAAAGAAAGGAAAATGAAGGTTTAGAAATAAAAACATGACTTAAAACATTTTAATATTTACAAAAATACAGATTGAGTCAAAAACCAAAACCCAACTGTAGGCTGTTTATAATAAATATAGCTAAATAAAATGTTTCAGACATGTGAAAACTAACAATTTAAAGTGAGAACAAAGACAAATGAGGAAAATTCCAACAGTAAGAAAATATGAACTGTATGATTAAGAATAGAAAATATTGATACCAAGACAAACCTTTCCAATGAGAGAAAGAGGAAAGGAACTTTAGAATATATTACAATCCACATTCAGGTTCAAGAACTTTTTTGGACCAAGAAGCATAATATTAAAATGAGAGAAAAACTACAGGAAATACAAGGAAAGTGTGACAAAATAGAAAGCACAGAAAAGTATAAAACAGATAAGGAATGTAGTTATGATAAAGGCCACATTTCAAATCAGCAGAAAAAGAATTATTATTTGACTGAAATGGTTTTGTGAGAACTGGGTAACCATTTGAGAATATAAAGTTAACTCCCTAAATTCTGCTGTGTACAAATTAAATCCAAATGGGCTGAGACATCACCTGTAGAATATATAATAAAAGTAATCAAAGAATAGTCAAGTATTGTAAGTTTAAGTGACTTACATGTATTCAGTGAAAAATAATTTATTTGAATTGCCCAAAATAACACATCTAATATTTGGCTGACTAAGATTTGAATGTAGACAAGCTGGTTCTAGTATCAAAGAATTTAAGCTATGCTATGGGTTAACAAACAAACAAACAAACAAAAACATAGCTGAAGAAACCATATATAATCCTAGGGTAGGGAGTGCATTTTAAGAGTAACATGGAAGATTGGCTTTATATAGAAAATTTGATAAATGTGACTACATGAAAACTATAATCCTTTCTATGTAAAAAAAAAAAAAAAAGATACCAACATGTCAAAATCAAAAGTCAATTGAGATTAGTTGATTAGTTGCAATATACATGACATAAAAATTAATATCCTTAGTACATTAGAGGTCTTGCATCTACAAGAAAACAAACTTGAAAAACAAAGATCATACAAGAAAATATATAAATGATTAATAATTGTAGTAGTCACAAAACTGTCAATCAATCAGTAGAAACGATCTTGTGAGAGTATTCATTTCCATGGCAAGAAGAACAATCTACTGTTCTTAAAAGAAAAATGGCAAGTTACAGAAACAATATTTGTGCATTAATGTTCTCCGTGACATATATACATATATGACATAGAAAATTAATGTATAATTTTCACTTTATCTCCCTTTGTCTTTTTATAGAAGATTTTGTTTGCTTGCATGATCTTTTTGTAGTGCTGAATGGGAATAATGTGTAGTGGGGTATTGCACAAATGAGAGAAAAACTAGATAGAAAGGCAGATCATGATTACTACTGGTTTCTTGCTCAAAAATATGCCTCCTTTCTAAACAAATCAACATTTTGTCATGTACTACATGGACTCTACTTCAACCCGGTGACAAGAGTCTTGATTAGACCAGACCAGCCAGTAGCAGTTATTCCATTCCTCTTGCCTGTGGCTGATATGCATGGGCACATGACAAAATTCTAACCAAGGAGACAGCAGAATACCAGTGGGTATTTCTGAGAAAGTGTTTTCTGCTCTTAAAAAGGGACGTGAGTAAGGGGCTTCCTCTTCCTGCCTTAGGATGTTTTGGGGTAAGAATGTGCTATATGGAGTTGTTGCAACCATTTTATTGCCATGAAAGAGAAATAAAAATTGCAGAACAGCCAAACTAAAGGCCTCACATTGTTGAGCTACTGAATAACTATCCTGAACTCACCAGTCCTCTACTCTTCTTATGTAGGAAAATAAAGTCCTCATTATCCATAAACTTTTGTTTGAGTATGTAAATTATTTACTTGCAGCTGGAAGCATCCCAGCTGACATAGACAGGGAGATATTTATGGAAAAAATTAATTTGTAAGGTGACAGGAAAGAGAATAGAAGGAAATAAAATCAGTGCAGGTTAAGTTTTCTAGAGCATTTGGAAGGCAAGGAAAAAAAAACCATTTTTTTAGCAGATATCATGAGAGTTTGACAGAGTATGGACGTTTTACAGAAGTTTGCTCTATGAAAATTCAATGTAATTACTCCTCTGGTATTTTAGAGAATTCCATAAAGATGTTGAAAATAAGTTACTTTATAACTTAAAATTTTTTTCTTTATTGATTTTAGAGAGAGAAGAAGGGAGAGGGAGAGAGAGAGATGGAAACATCGATGAAAGAGAACATTGATTGGCTACTCCCTGCATGTCCCCCACTAAGGATTGGGCCCACAATATGGGAATGTGCCCTGACCGGAAATTGAACCGATGACCTCTTGGTGCATGGGTTGACACTCAACCAATGAACCATGACAGCTGAGCAATATAATTTTTAAGTTTGGATTTGTCTTTCTGTTGCATGTAACACTATTAAAAGAGTGGTACTCAGATAACTTGGCTTTTATATGAGATAAGATGAGAAAGTGTTTTCCTTTGAATAAAACCCTAAAATTTTTCTAGGGAGACAGAGTCCATGCTCAAGTCAGTTCAGAAAAATATATATGCTGTTGAGTTCTTAGAATGTAAGCTGCCCATATTTTAGGAAAAAATAAGAAATACTGATATAAGAAAAGTGTGTAAAACCAAGTGTTTTCCAAACTGAGAAATGATTATCAATGAAGGAATTCCATGAACTTTTATCAAAGTAACTTATGGCAGGGGGTGAGGAGTAGATGAAGGAATGATTATTCCTTGGGAATGAGTTATAAATATTTATTGTCTAGGGCCACTCTATAGATGACCAATGCCAAATCAATAATAGCATCAGAATAAAGTCACAACTCATCTTTGAAGATAATACATGTAAAATAGAATTCATATAATACTTTGTAGGATTGTTGTAAGAGTTAAATTGGATTATTTTGAAGATTAAAGGAAATATTCCATTTAGAAAGTCCTTGGTCCATTATAAATATGCAATATAATTATTAATAATATGATTACTGCTATTAGTATAGTTATCATCATCTCCTGAAAAGAACAGTAGAAGAATATGAGTTTCTCCAGATTACTGGGGAAGGTGGTTTAGCATTCTCTAGCAGAATGGAATTAATGCCTTGAGTGAGAGGAAAGGGTTCAGCTTCCCACCTTGAGCTGAAGCAGAAGCACAAATACTGGAATGGTGATTGGGTGCTGAGGTCTATTTGAAACTTTATTTCCACATTGCATTTATACTAATTATATTGCTATTTTATCAAAGTACTTTTTGGATTTCTATTTTGGAATTGCTGTCAATCCTTGAACACATTGATTTTGGATGTTACTAGAGAGTGAAAATTGCCAGGTGACCTTAATTTTTGAAAGCAGCTTAATATCAATTAGAAGTTAGACTGATAAATGTTGGGTGATAGATTGGGTCATTTTTTTTTTTTTTTAATTAAAAGTAAGATATGACTATAAAGCAAGCCCAACACTGTTGAATATTTACATTGATGCCTGTGGTGTCTTGAAAAAGTTAACATCATTGGAATTCACTTAAAGTGTTCATGGTAACAACTTTGAAGAACAGCATTTCATGAATGTGTAAATTCTAGGTATGTTAGTGATAAGTGAATATTACCAGCTTATAATCCCTGCCCCCCACAAACATACTGTATGTTTCATATTGATGTCAGATATAAAATACATTATTTGAATTTTATAGAGAGCAAAAGGTCTTATTTACAAAGATTTTAAGTGATTTTGACAGGGAAGTGAGTCATATTGATTTATAACTAAGAGGTAAGAATAAGGTTATATTTTAAGATATTCCTGAGATCTGCTGAAGTAGTTGCTTGAATCATGAAGCATTAAAATAGCTACGAAAGCATATTTTCTGCTGTTTCTTTAGAAATTGCCTGAGCCTATTTCACATGGTTGAGGTGAGAAAAATAAGATTTGTGTATTCAGCTTATGGGCCAAGGCACTGACACACACAATAGATATGGAAATCAACATTCCATAAATTTTGTTTTTTTAAGAAAAGAAGTGCGCCCTGGCCAGTTTGGCCCAGCGGTTGGAGGGTCGGCCTGCAGTCCAGAGAGACCCGGGTTTCGGTTCCCGCAAAGGGCACGTACCTCGGTTGCAGTTTGTCCCTGGCCCTGGTTGGGCTGTGTGGGTGGCAACCACTTGATGTGTCCCTTTTACGTCCATGTTTCTCTCTCTCTCTCTCTCTCTCTCTCTCTCCCTCCCACTCTATCTGAACAAAATATCAAAAAATGTCTTTGGGTGAGGAAAGAAAGAAAGAAAGAAAGAAAGGAAGGAAGGAAGGAAGGAAGGAAGAAAGAAAGAAAAGATAAGAAAGAAGAAAGGAAAGAAAGAAGGAGAGAAAGGAAAGAAAGAGAAAAAAGAAGAAAGAAAGCAAGAGAAGGAAAGAAGAAAAAGAAAGAAAAGAAAGAAGGAAAAGAAAGAAAGGAAAGAGAAAGGAAAGAAGAAAAAGAAACGAAAAGAAGGAAGAGAAAGGAAGAGAAAGAAAGCAAAGAGAAAGGAAAAAAAGAAAGAAGGAGACAAGAAAAGGAGTAAAGAGAAGGGAGAAAAGAAAAAAGACAGAAAGGAAAAAGAAAAAAAGAAAGGAGAAGGAAAGAAGGAAGAAAAGGGAAGGGGAATGAGAAGGAGAAGGAGGAAAAGAAAGGAAAGAGATGAAAGAGAAGGAGGAAGAAAGAAATAGAAAGGGAAAGAAAAGAATAGAAAAGAAAGGGGGAAAGAAAGAAGAAAGGAAGAATGAGAAGAAGAAAAGAAGGAGAGAAAGAGAGAAATTGAGAGAAGTGAAAGAAGAAAGAAAGAAAGAAAGAAGAAAGGAAGGAAGGAAGGAAGGAAGGAAGGAAGGAAGGAAGGAAGGAAGGAAGGAAGGGCGAGCAAATGTCTTTGGAAAATCAAACACAATGTCCTTTATAACCCTTCAGGTGATTATATTCACTATTTATTATATGTGGTCAGAATTGTACACAAAATAAAAAACAAAATTCTTAATAAAAGTTCTGTCTTTGGTAGTGTCCAGTATTGTCATCTTTCATAAGCTTCCACAATGAGTTCTTTGGTAAATTATTTTTTGCTTTTATCTTTATCTTCAAGATGAATGTTACAGGAAATGGCAGAGAAATAAAAATAGGAATTTTTGGTCTTATATATAAAAGTAACACATGTGAACTCTGAACACAGAATGACTTCTTGGTAGATCAAAGAATAATGTGGTCATCCCTGTTGAAAATAGAAAAACTTAGAGAAGTCCTGCAAGTGCTGTGATAATATCCATTTTCTGGTTTTTATGTTTAATACAAACATTAAAGTTATGTGGGTATTGTGATTGTTCTTTCTTAATTCTGATCTTTGGCTACTTAAATTCGTGTTCCCCACTGAAATGGGTTCCCAGAACAGAGGCTATTTATTTCTGCAGTAGAAATGTTGTAATATGAGTGAGTGGTTTGTAATATCTATAATTCTCCTTTTCACTATAACCAATTAGGGTCCTATTCTAAGATCTACTTCTGACTCCTTTGACATTGAGCAAATTACTTTATACTCTTCCTTAACCTTGCTTTCCCTCATTGGTGTTAGGAACATACTTAGCTCTACTTATCTCAACAGGAAATGCATTTTATTAAAGGCCTATTAGCTTCTTGAAGTATAAAATTGTAGTTTTGGTGGAGTTTGCTGCACAATGGCACTTGGCATCAAATCTTCTTTAGAAATCTTTATAAATGCCTCTCTCTATGAATGTGCTTTGAAGGACAAATGAAAAGTACACAGTTCATTCTGCTGCAAAGAAAAACTGCCTTTATTCTAACAAACAGCCAAACCCAAGCAGGTGTTTTCATGTGATGGCAAATATTTTTTAGACCTTTAACATAAAATAAAAAATGGCATAATTATACATAGAGATTAGGGCTAAATATAATGTAATTATTATGAAAATATATAACCTATGCTGGGGGAGGTAAGATTGGGAGGAGGGTGCCAATGGGGGGAAAAGGAGAAACATCTGTAACAAAAATAAATAAATAAATAAATAAATAAACAGTAAAAAAAAGAAAAGAAAAATAAATAACCTATGTGATAACAGTATGCTTCAGTTTACTGAAAATATCTAACTTGGAGAATTCATATAAATTAGAAACATCTGAATTTCTAAGGTATATATAATGGGTTATTTAAAGATCAGAATAAAATTTTATATATCATTAAAAATAAACGTTCTACTTTTCAATATTTTTTCCAATATAATGTTCATTTGGGATCCAGTAAGCTAGATATTATAAGTGTGGAGCACACTCCATGGTGTTAATAAGCAGATTGGTTTAAATATACCACCTTCTGCCAATTCTATCTGGAAGTCATTTAACAATGCTCTTTGCCATCATAGTTCCAAATCTTTCTGTTTTAATTATAAAATGCTTTTACCTTCTCAAATGAAAATGGTGTAGAGAGGTTGGGTGAAGGAATTGGTTAGGAGAGTGGAAGAAGAGAATCTGACTTAATTCAGAATCGATCTTGATCATTGGAACACATTATCCCTAAGGATTCCAAAGTTAAATGAAAAATGAAAAGTTTTATTATGATGTTTTAATATTCTATTTGAGGGGTTTTCTTATGATCCATCAAATATCTCATTCCTGAAATATAATCTCAGAAAGCGCCTCCTGCTACATAGCATTTGTCTTAAACTGTTACTGATATAGCTACCCCCTCCCTTTACCTCTCCATCCATTGCCCCCTCTCCCTGCTGAAAGATTCTTCCCTGCCCTCATACTTTCACCAATGAATATAAGCAAATATGACATATGCTTTGAAAGAGATTTCATCCCAGCCTCTTGCTTTTGCTCTTAGCTATAAAAACAGCATGTCCTAGATAGGGACTGCACCTCCCCACTGAGTTCAGGAAAGAGAAGACACCGTGGAACCAAGCAGAGTTGAATTCTGTCACAACAGCCATAGCCAAGGCACAGTTTGCATGTAATCCACTGAGCTTTGGGGATTATATATTAGCCTCAGAGGGTCCAGTTGAGAAAATAACTGCTAAACCTTGTGGGCTGCTGTACCAAAAATGCCTAATATATGTGACAAAGATTTTGCTGGACACCTGGAGGAAGAGAAACTGTTATTAGAAACTTAAAAAGTGCTATACAGTGGCAAGATATTTTGTAATGCTTTTTGTTTGAGATAGGTTGGGAGGCAGTTGATGGATGTACAATAAAGGCTGTGGCTCTGAGCACAAAGGTTTCAGAACAGCACATCACCAGCATGAGTTGTCAGTAGGCGCATTTGAGAAGGCATTATATGAAAGCTGAGGTCAGTTAAGAATTGGTGTGTTTGAAAGTAGGGGTGAACATATAGAGGTCCCAGCAATTGTGCAAAATTGGACAAAGGAACGGTTTCTCAATTTCAGTAGAACAAAATTAGGAAATCTCTTTAACCATCTCAGGTCATGTCATGCTCCATGTTTGATTTCTGAGTGGATTAAAATGTAAGGTTGGGCAAACTGTCTGTGGTAAAGGGAGGGGAATAATTCCGCAAAAATCTGGTAGACTGGAAGTGCCTAAAATTAAGTGACGAGAAAGCTACATTTAAACAAAACTTGGGGGAAGGGGGGAGTGATTGCTTGTGGAGCTGACTATATTAAGTAGAATTTAGAAAAATACTCTGTATTTGAGAAACTTGTATTGACACAAGTAACAAGAGCTTGGAACAAAGATGATGTGAACTGTTCAAGACATCAGTACACCCCGATTCTCCAACTTTGTCTCCAGCTCAGGAAGCAGGCTGATAAAGCTGCTGCATCTGGGAGAATTTGAATCACAGAGGAGTCTCCAAGACACAGCAGTAACACTGTGAAAACCCCTTACGCAGAGGTAGACAATGACCTTGTATTGGGGCCCCTGATCCCTGTTCACTGTTCTCCATGGATTTTAGCTTTATGGTCTGGGAAGTTCTCCCTTTCTTTCCTTTTATCCTCCTTGGCTCCACTTGAAGAGAGCAATGGAGAATCTTTAAATATGATTGCTTGGTTCACCTTGGTCTGTACTTATAACTCTACCATAAGAACAAAATGTCCCAGGTAGGGCTTTCTTCTTCCATGTGAGTTACAGAATGAAATGGTGTGAGAGAGCCAATCAGTTCCAACACAGCCATAGCCCACCCACAGCTGCCCACTGAGATGCTGGAGTCATCTTTTATCCAAAATAGATTAAGGCAGCATTTATCTTTCCTTTTAATTCACAAACTTGTTCCTAGTTTCTAATGTACTTCTACTTCTAGTTTGCAAATTGGAAAACTTGTTCAAAAGGAAAAACATCTTTCAAGTGTATGAAACATACACCCTTGCAAGAGACATATACCATAGAGATATCATCCCAACTGCCCACTCTAATATAATCACCAGCTCCTAATTCCCATACGATGAATTGGTTCCCAGCTGCAGATATAGACATTTTTCCAACTCATTCAGAGAAGAAATATAAACGTACTTATTGGTTGCATAGAAGGTGAAAGTGAAAAGAGGAAGAACTCAACATAAAGATAGAGGTTATTGAAATAGAAGCACATAAGTCTTCACACAGCCTTGTACATGAAGATAATCAAGGAACACATTATAAATGAAAAGGAAAGATAAATAAAAATTATGTTCTTCTGAATATGGGCCTTAAAAAAAGCAAGATTCTGGATGCCATGTTCTTTTCATAAGGGAAACTCTGGAAGCTAAGGATTCATTACATATAGTGATTTTTCTCTGATTATATAGTTTTTTTCCTCTGTTCCACACTTCTTTTTCCAATAGGAATCTGCCTCACTTATGCATGGTTGCATTATTCATGCCTGGCACATAGAAAGTGCTCAATAAATATTTGTGGAATTTAACTGTTTATCATAAAACATAAAACATTGTATAGTTTTCCATCACTATTGTTGAAACCCAGTTTTTGCGCAACCCTCAAGCGAAGGATGGTTTTTATATTTTTAAAGAGTTGTACAACAAAAACACAAGAATATGCAGTAGAGAAGTTATGAGGCCTGCGTGCCTGAAATATTTACTATTTGGCGCTCTGCAGAAAAATGTTTGATGACCCCTGGTCTAAATTCAGAGAATGTTGCCTGGACTTAGTCCCAACATAGAGAACATATGCAATGACACAAGTCATGATATTTCAGATTGAGAAACAAAATTACACATAGAAGAAGATGAATATGGGAAGAAGTTGCTGAAAAGTTATTTTCAGTCTTATAAAGGGACAAAGGAAGAAGTGCGGTGTTTTTCTCCTTGTCTTCAAGCTTTGTTTTGTGAGGATGTGATAATTGAAGGTGCCATCGGTCCCAAGATAAAAGCCCACACACTGAGCACTGGAGAGCGAAAAGATGAGGGAAACCGGAGTCCTTCCCTAATGATGTTATTAAATTCAGAATTTACCAAATTCTTGAACTATCATGATTGTGTGTCTTGCTATGAATGATAGTATAAATACTTTCTCCCTATTGTTTAAGTCAGTTGATTCAAATGTTACATTTCTTGCATCTGAAAGCATTCTAAATGATACTGTAAATGGAATCTGGTTGTAAAGTAGAATAAACAGTCAGATATTCTTTGGAATATCTGTTTGGGGTTTGTGAACTGCTTAGTTAAGAGAGGACAGCTAGACTAATGAGTATCTCAGGTATTTAATTCTATATCAAGAAAGATTTGGCATAATTTATTTAATTGTTGTCATATTATTATATCAAACAAAGAAAAATTAGTCCCACTAACATATAAGCCATATATTCCCAATTAACATAAATGATCATAAAAAAATAAACAATACCCAGACAAGTTCACTCTGTAACTATGTTTGGGGAGACAGACACAAGCCTTGTCACAGTCGCAAAAATGACTTAACTGTCTCTTCTGACTAACGTAAATGACTACTGCTTCTTCACCAATAATATCAGTAGACTAGCTCTAATCCCCCACATCTTGGAATAAAAATTATTGGTACCCATTGCTCCTGCCTCTGACAGCATTCATGTCAGAAACGGCCCAGGCTTCCCTACCTTCTTTGAAACTGTCAAGCTCAAATCCAAATTCTGTAAAAAGCCTCTCCTCCAAGTCCCTTTAATTGAAAATCTCGCTGAGTTTTCCTGGTTTATGTTTTCCTTACTCTAATAAGCATAGTAATTCTAACATTTATATATTTTTGTCACAGTCATTATCCTGGTAATCATTTTATATATTTAGTTTTAATTAATAGACAATTTTTTAACAGCAATTTTAGGTTTACAGAAAAACTGAGCCAAAATTACATAGTGTTACCATATACTCTCCCCTCATCCCTCTCTGTTTCTCCATTACTAGCATCTTGCACTGGAGTGGTATGTGTGATATAACTGATGAGCCAACATTGATGGACATTATTATTAAATAAAGTCCACAGTTACAGTAGGGTTTACTCTTTTTGTTGCAGTTCTGTGGATTTTACCAAATGTATAATGTCATGTATCTACCATCACAGTATCATACAGAACAATTTCACTGCCCTAAAAATGCCCTGTGCTCTACCTATTTACACCCTCCTCACCACTGGAAACCACTGATCTTTTTACTGTGTACATATTTTTGCCTTTTCAAATGGTCATGCCGTTTCAGTCATAGAGCATTGTAGCATTTTCAGGCTGGCTCTTTTCACTGAGTAATATGCATTTAGGGATCATGTCTTTTCATGACTTGATAACTTATTTCTTTTCATCACTGAACAACATTCCATTGTCTGGATGTACCACAGTTTATTTATGCATTCACCTACTGAAGGACACCTTGGTTTCTTCACGTAGGGTAATTATGAATAATGAGGCTGTAAATAGTCTTGTGTAGGGTTTGTGGACATAAGATTTCAGTTTATTTGGGTTAAGACCAAGGAGTGGGATGGATGAATAGTACAATAGAACTATGTTAGCTTTTTTTGAAAAACTGTCAAACAGTCTTCCAAGGTGACTGTACCATTTTGCACTCTATTTGCAGTCCCATTACCAATGCCTGAGGGTTCTTGTTGCTCCACATCCTTCCCAGCATTTGTTGGTGCCAGTGTTCTGGAATTTTGCCATGCTAGTATATATGGAATGGTATCTCACGGGGTTTTCATTCACAAGTCCCTAATGGCATATGGTACTGAACACCTTTTCATAGCATCTTTTCACATGCTTATTTGCTATCTGTATATCATTTTGGTGAGGTATTTGTTCACACCTTTTGCCTACTTTTTAATGGGGTTGTTTATTTTCTTACAGTTGAGTTTTGAGAGTTCTTTGTATATTTTAGATGCAAGTGCTTTATCAGGTATGGGCTTTGTGCCTGGTGGTCTTTTGCTATTGGGCCTTAACAATAGAAAAGAAACATGCTTTCTGAACAAGGCAGATGTCTTAAATGCAAATGAAATTGAGAAAATTTGAAAGAGGATTAGAAATGATGGTGAAGGATGTTTTCCAACATTAAATTGTCACAGTAACACATCTAAAAATATCTCATTTTATTATTTCCACATTTCATATGAGGATCTGCTAACGTTCTTCCCAGGTGTTAGCTTCATGCTTAATGAATCCTCTTACAAGGCTTTTGATTATATTACTAATAGCACTCTCTACATCTATTACAGAACTGCTAGAAAGTCAGCAGGGTATAGAATAGCTGTGTAGATTTGAGAGTGGTCATACCTTTTGTTCTTATCAAGGCACTTAATCAACTTTTAAGGAAATTGCAAAATATATTTTTAATTTCCAACATAGATAAAATAGAACATATAAACTATGCCTTTTCCCATAAGGTTAAAATTGTGTACAGTTTAATTCATATTTTTAAATTGCATAGCTGAGAATATACAATCTTCTTCTTAGGAGAAATACATGTGCTCAGTCTAGAGGAAAATGAGACATTGTCTCACCAAGTGGCCTTTCAAAAATTATTATTCAATTTACTTTCTTTCACCATTGCCGATGATAATAAACTTGAGTAAATATCAGGTCTTTCTCCCTTCAAGGTTTTAAGAATGTTCCAATTATAGAGACTAGAAATATATTTTGAGACTTCCTGTTATTTTTAGACACTCTGAAACCATAGCCTCTTCCAAGAAATGTCTTTTCTTTGTTTGCCTACCATAATATTGCTCCAACCACCCTACTTAGGAAACATTAATCATCTGGTGGTTACTTGCTACATTTTCTTAAGAAGTTGGTCTTTATTTCCATGTTTCTAAGGAATGTCTAACTAATAGGTCCAGTTGGTAATCTATTTGTATTTATGGCATCCCATTGCTTATTTCAAGAATACTCCAATCTTTGGAATACTGATGCTGGAAATCTATGAAAGCCTCTAATATTTCCTTGGCATCCTCTATAAACCCCCCTGAATTTTTCATAGCAAAATATTTATAGTACTTTTTTTCACTAGTGTTGTGGTTTTATAAATATCTTATATCAATAATGTCTGTGGACAGAACTGTCAGTCTCTTTTATTTTAATAATTCCTGATATCTGCCTTTTAAATTCTATAGACCCTAGAGATTTTTAAATGTAATTAACTACATTTTGAGTGCTGTTGATTTAATGATCATGATTTTCCATCATCCTACTGAAAGATGTCAGATGCAGTGTAGAAACATTTCTATAACTTTATGTGGTATATTGATACCTCATCAGTAAAATAAACAGGAGCTATGCAAGAACTCGGTAATCCAGAAGCACTAGGGAAATTTTTCAATAAAAGAGTCATACATAATTTTGAATTTTATAATGTTGATAAGAAGAAGATATACATGTTGAGCATAAATAAGTAAATAAGCATAAGGAAACTAAAGTGTAATCAAACTAAAATTGTTACCTGTATTTTACCTGCAATTATATATCCAAAAAAGCATTTTTTGTTGAAAGTAGTGTGAATGTTGAAAGTAGTAGTATAAAATGTAGTAGCTGTCCATTCAACTCATTCTGTTCTCTCATAATACATTGCTGGGACATTTTTACAATTGTTCTTTATGATATCCACTCCAAGAAGTAAATACATGAAACTGCTACTCTTTAGGGACCCTTTTATTCATCCATACATCCTTGAAAAAGTGACACATTATGTCACTAACTTATGAGTATGATTTAATGATTAGAAAACAAATAAAAATATCTGTGCTGAACATGGATTGTACACTAAGCATCACGATAAGTTTTTTTCACATGCATGATCTCATCTTGGGTTTCCATCATACAGCCGAGAGGCAGGCATCTTTAGCTCCACTTTGGAAATGTGAAAATTGAAGATGAAGAGATATTAGGTGCTAAAACAGAATGATTTGAAAAAAAGATTTTCTAGGAAGCAGGAAACTGACAGTTATTTTGGAGAAAAGTGGATATTGAAAGAGAGAAAAAAGAACTTTCCAAGAAAGGAAATGGAGGTGAGGCTCTTGAAACAAAACAGGTGCTCCATTATTCCCTTTTGTCTAGTCCTTTTAGTAGACCCAGGTCTGGGTGTCTGCTCAGCTGAAACTAATTTATTTTTTCTGAGAATTTTTATCAGTCCTCAACTGGTGATTATAAAAGAGCCCAATATCCTTTCATGATATATCTCTTTTGCTTCGAATTGTTTGTAGTGAGTTCCTGCTATTTGTAACCAAATAATCTTATACAGAAAATTTTTTCTATAACTTTCGTCCAAAGCAAAATAGAAAAAAAATGTCTTTAATATTAAAAGAAACTATGACTCTAAGGAATTTCATGAAGTAAGGCAAGGAGTTGGAAATGTAGACATTTAAAATTTTATACCAAGCTAGTTCATCTAAGAAGGAATTATGCAGATTTGTAAGGGTACCTCTTACTTCCTTAGGAGTCATTTATATTTTAAACATGAGAAGGTCTGGTGGTTCTGTGTCCATGTCTGGTGGTTCTGCCTAAGACTCTACTAATTTTATGCTAATTATAGAGATCTGTGAATTCTTTGCATTTATAATTTATGTATAGTTTAAGTCAATAAACTTCAATGTTTTCACAGATTATTTTGGGGCTTTGTTTCTAGTATCATATTTTTGTACACATTTTAGAAAATGGGTTTTTACATTTTAGATTCCTTGAGACAGGGAGAAAAAAGAAACATAAGAGAAAATGTTTCATTTGAATAAAACATTACACAGAAACTAAATGTATAAACATGAGGTGTATGTGTGTGTTTGTGTGTGTGTGTGTGTTGATGTGTAATGGGGAGACTCCATGCATTTCTCTATCACATATGGTGATTACATTTTTAGCATGCTGGGAAGGAAATCAGGCACAAAATACCCAATATGTAAGAAGATTTTTTTCTGTCTAATTCCCTCTGCACCCTGCTGAATACATACCCATTATGTTTAATTCCACACAATCAAATGTAGTCACATTTTGAATGGGAAAAGAGTTTAAACCAAGACAAGCACTTACATAGTTATTTTTTTTTTTATATTCCCCTTGGTTCTCTATTACTGTCTCTAATAAAGACATGCACTGCACAATACACATTTTATAAAGTTAAATATGTCTCAGGAGATCCAAGATGGAGGTGAAGTGAGTAGATGTTACACTCATCTCCTCCCAGGACCAAACTGAAATTATGACTAAAATATAGAACAATTGACCTGAATAATCAACTGAAGACTAGCTGAACAGAAGTCTTACAACCTAGGATTTACTGATAAAGCCACATCAAGATGGGTAGCAAGGGCAGAGACATGAAAAAGGCTGGCCCTGCTCCCACTAGAAGTGGCTGATATTCCAGAGGGATATCTCAGCTGCAAAGGTTTCCCATGAGGAGGGTGGGGTCTCAACCTCACACGGGCTCCAAGCCCAGAGCACCTGAACTGAGAAGAGATACCCATATAACATCTGGATATGAAAATCAGTGGAGATTTTGTCCATCAGGGAAAGATGGGAGTCTGCTAGAGACACAGATACCCTCTTAAAAGGCCAGCACAAAAAAATCTCTTTTGTAGTCACTCATCTTTGGCTCCTGGAGGGAGAGCGGAACAGACTAGAGTTGTGTAAGGAAAGACTGGGGTCTGTAGGTCTGGGGAGAGAGCCAAAGGGTCAGCAGCAAGGGTCCCTGTGCTGAGTCCCTCTCCCACACCAAAGATGCCATATTTTTTGGGTGGAGCACTCCTTATGGCATTAGCCTGGGGGAATGCAGTAGCCCCACCCTCCGGACTCCCTATCCCTTCACCCTGCAGAGCTCACGTTCTGCTGAGGAGTCAGCTGCCTGGGCTTGGAGAGTAGAGGTCTGGTCAGACTCAGGGGGTGTCAGTGATTGAGTTGTGTGGCTCTGGGGTAGAGGAAATTCTTCTCGACTTTCCGTGAGGTTTACTGGAGCCTTTCTTCCACAGGAGATCCCTAATCCCAGCCTCTCAACTCCTGGTAGCCCCACCCTACCAAGCTTTGGCTCTCCAGGAGATCAGGCAGAATCCAGGACAGACTAAATTGTGTGGCTCTAGGATAGGGGCCATTTTTCCCTTGCATGCCTGACCAGTGGAGAGTTCTCCCTCCATCAGGGCCAAATCTTGCTCTGTTTAGACCTGATAAACTCTGATGACCTCACCCTGATGACTCCCTGAGATCATTCCCCATCACAAAGGCCAACAGGCATCTGGTGGGTGGCAGTTAAACTTGGTAGACCCTGAAACTTTAGCTGAGTGGCCTCAGACCCTGCACTAGCACCAAGTTTGAACCAGTATCAATTTACAACACTTGCCCCTACCTGGTGACTCACTGAAAACCTACCTCATGTAACTTGGGTACTGCCTGTGACTGAGCCTAACAGGGAGACATCAGGTGGAAATAAGCCGAGGAAGATCTCAAGGTGACTTTGGCCTTTTGCTGACCTGCCCTCAAGCTGGGTGCTGATGGAAGCTGGCCTTGGTGCTCAGCTTGGTCCTTCCCATTCACACCCAGGCCCAGCAATGGCAGCTGCAAACTGTGGATAGCTTTGCAGATCTAAATAGATTTCCCAGAGACAGGCACAGGCAGTATCTGACATTGACCGACACCAGAGTTTTTCCCAAGAGACCCAGAACCAACATGCCCAATTGCTAGCTTCAGACATGAAAGTGATATTCATTAGCTTCACAAGTGTGATATCCAGAGGAAGATCTGTGCTTGCATAGCAGCTTCTACAGAGTAGTAGTGGTCGATCCTCACAGCCAGCTTGAGGGTTGACCTCATGCAGAAACAGGCCGAGAGCAATAAAAACTCAATTATAACAGGAGGGCCAGGAGGGCTCACATAACCCACACAAGGGACATTCATGAGCACCCAGCTTAGGTGATCAAGGAGACTGTGCCACTGGGTCCCACAGGACACCTACTGCATAAAGCCACCCTAACAAGACTGGGAGACATGGCAGATCTTCCTAATACATAGAAATAAACACACAAAAAAGACCAAAATGGGGACAAAAACATGCCCCAAATGAAAGAACAAGAGAAATATCCTAAAAAAAAAAAAGCTAAATGAAATGGAGACAAGCAATTTATTGGATACAGAGTTCAAAAATGATTATATGGATGCTCAAAGAAGTTAGAACTTCAACAGAGATAGCAAGCATAAAATAGGACATAGAAAACATACAAAAGAATCAGTCAGAAATGAAGAATACAAATTCTGAAATGAAGAATGCACTAGAAGGAATAAACAGTAGGCATGACAAAGCAGAGGACCAAAATAGTAATTTGGAAGACAAAGTAGTAGAAAACACCCAATAAGAGAAGCAGGAAAAAAAAAAGAATTAAAAAAATGAGGATCATGTAAGGGACCTTTGGGACAATGTGAAGCATTGTCATAAAAAAGGACACTACATAATGAACAAGGGAGCAATCCAAGAGGATGTAACCTTTGTAAACATTTATGCCTTCAACATAGGAGCACCTAAATATGTAAGGCAAATCTTGATGGGCATAAAGAGAGAGACTGACACTAACACAGTCATAGTAGGGAATTTTAAGACCCCATTAACATCAATGGATAGATCTTCCAGACAGAAAATCAACAAGAAAACAGTGACTTTAAATGGCACCTAAATCAGATGGATTTAATTGATATCCTCAGAGCATTTTACCCCAAAGCAGCAAAATATACATTCTTTTAAAGTGCACATGGAACACTTTCTAGGATAAACCACATGTTAGGACACACAAAAAAATTCAATACATTTAAGAAGATTGAAATAATATCAAGCATCTTCTCTGACCATAATGGTATGAAACCATTAGAGATCAATCACAAGAAAAAAAAACAGAAAAACACACACACAAAGACATGGAGGCAAAATAACATGTTACCGAATAATGAATGGGTTAACAATGAAATCAAAGAAGAAATTAAAAGATACCTTGAAACAAATGAAAATGAGAACACAGCAACCCCAAATCTGTATGATACAGCCAAAGAAATTCTACAGTGAAATTCATGGCGTTATAGGACTATCTCAAGACACAAGAAGAATCTCAAATAAACAATCTTAATGTACACTTACAGGAACATGAAAAAGAACAACAAAAGAGCCCAAAGGGTGTAAAAGAAAGGAAACAATAACAATCAGAGCAGAAATAAATGAAATACAGTCTAAAAGAAAAAGTACAAAAAAATCAATGAAAACGAGAGCTGGTTCTTAAAAAAGATAAACAAGATTGACAGATCTTTAATCAGACTCATCAAGAAGAAAACAGAAAGGACCCAAATAAATACAATCAGATATAAAAGAATAAAAGTAACAACTAACACCACAGAAATATAAAAAATTTTAAGAAAATATTTGGAACAACTATATGTGAACAAATTGGACAATCTGCACAAAATGGGTAATTTCCTATAAATATGCAATCTTCCAAAACTGAATCAGGAAGAGTCAGAAAATCTGAAAGGCAGATTATTAGTGAAACTGAAGCAAATATTGAAAAAAAACTCCCAACAAACAAAAGTTCTGGATCAAATGACTTCATAAGTGAATGTTACCAAACATTCAAAGAAGGACTAACACCTGTTCTCAAACTATTCCAAAAAAACTAAAGAGGAGGGAAGACCCCTAATTTTATTTTTATGAGGCCAGCATTGTTCTAATTCTAAAACCAGATAAAGGCACTCCAAAGAAAGAAAATTATAGGTCAATATCCTTGATGAACATAGATAGTAAAATTCTCAAAAAATAAATATGTCTCAGTCAATAAGTTCAAAGGTCATATTTTATTTAATGGTTTTCAACTCTCTTAAAAACAGAACTTTTATATTCTCCAATACTAGTGTGTAGAAAATTCTCCTGTAGATTATTCTTAAGGAGTAAAATTTCTTTTAAAACTATGTTTAGCAGGAAATGCTACAATATATAGTTACAAAATGCTTTATATTTCATGAAGATCTTTCCTATCTCAGTCAAAGCCCCCTTTGAATATTGTGGGAACTTCTATTGTTTTTAACATTTGGAGAACTTAAAGGTCTGGGTGGTAAGTGCTCTGCTCAGGGCAACTTTAATGAATAATTGAAACGGCACTAGCATCCAGGCCTTTTATCCCTTAGGTCAGGGATCTTACTGCTTCTCACTGTGCACTTTTTAAACACTCTGAAATAATGTGTCCAGTTATTTGTTCCTAAGTTTCTAGAAATGTAAGAAATGAAAATAAAGGAGGATTTAAGGAAATTATTACAGTGAGAAAGCACAATCCGGGAAGGAAAGATAGAGCAGTTGAGACAGTTTAGCCTGGAGAAGAGAAGTTTGATAGGTGACATGATATGTGTCTTTCAATAAAATGTTCCTGTGAGTAGGTGTTCTGTACCTCTGTCAAGAAGATGGTATAAATTAAGGTGATAAACTACTGCGTCAGATATCAGGTAACATTTATGGACAAGGGGTACATTAAATTCAAGAATAGGCAACCAAAGGGGTAAAACTTCCTTTTACTGTACCTTGAAATACAGAGGATAAGCTCTTAGGTTCCCTTTTACCTGCTTTTATTATAACATTGTGGTTTTTCAAGCCTGTAATATTATTTCTCTGGTCATATGCCAAATTGCTGAATTTCTAAAATGCTGAAGTCTTATGTATAAAGATGTCTATATGTGTTAATTCCCTTTGAAGTCTACATTGCCTCATCCTATTTGAATCGAATATTCTAACTGGAAGGAAGCTCCAGAGATTGCAATCTATCACATGATGTTTAATTAAACAGCAATACCTCAGGGTAGATCCAAAAGCTCTCTGCTCATGCAGTAGGAATTCTAATTCCGGCTCCCCCTTTTCTGCTTTTTTTCTCTTTTTGCTTCAGTTACTTTTCTTTCCCATGTCATCACTGATAACGCTCCTCTCTGGATGGTAGGGTAGAGCTCAGTAGAATTGAGAATTCAATATTTTCTAATATGATTATTTTTAGCTGACTTAGTTTAAAAAATAGCAGAGGAAGGAATGGGAAATAAATATCACAGCAAATTTGTTGCATTTTCTGGAACATTTAGAGCCATGTTATCAATGAATATTTATGCACAAGATTTTATGAGCACCTACCAGCGATAGAGCAGTAATTAAAAGTACCGGGTAGAATGTAAGCAAAATTTAAAATATGGTCTACACATGAGGAGTTCATAGTAGTAACTGTTGATAAAAATAACTTTATAATTAGACATTAACAGGTGTGATAGAGAATTTAAGTGTTATAGAAGCTTACAAGAAAATAGGATTGATTGCATCATTCAATAATATTGAGCACATACTATGTTTATTCATTTATTCATGCATTCAATAAACTTTTATAGAGTGCCCACTAAATGTCATGCACAGAGGACAAAGCCATGAATTCTTGCCATCATGGAGCTATAGTTTTAATGAGGATTGGAGTGAGAAAACATACAATAAATAAACATGTAAATAATAATCAAATGTTGGTGAGCATTACGGAGGAAACAAAAGCAAACCGAGGGAGCCAGGGGGAGCTGGGGAAAAGGGAAAGGTGCCACTTTATGTCAAGCAGCCAGGGAAGCCTCACTGATTCCTCCAAGACGCTGAGGAGCAAGTCTTTAGATTCCTTGTCAGAGTCATTCTAGGAAGGAGGGCAAAGGCAAAGGCTCAGAGATGTTTGGGGTGATTGAAATGGAGTGAATTGGCAGTAGGGATGGGCTGATCATCCGGGATCTCTGTAGACCACTGTAAAGACATTGGCTTCATCTCAGAGGTGGGAATTTTGGGGGTGGATTTGAGCAGAGGAGTGACATGACCTGTGTTGTTTGTAAAACAATTACTCTAGGTGCTCCATGGAGAACGGGCTGTAGGAAGGCAAAGGGAAAAGAAGCAGGGAGACACATGAGTTACTGCAGTAACCAGGCTGGATAAAGTGGTCACTGCTGTTTTCAGCACAGTGTTCTTTGAGTGAATAAAAAGGGGGTCTAGGGGAGGAAAAAGAAGAAACATCTGTAACAAAAATAAATTAATAAAAATTGAAAAAATCCTATAAAAAAGGCATATACACATACCTTGTTTTATTGTGTTTTGCAGACACTGATTTTTTTTTTTTTTAACGTATTAAAGGTAAAACCCTACACCAGCAAAAAGATTACGACTTGCTGAAGCTTCACATGATGTTTAGCATTTTTTAGCAATAAAGTATTTTAGTTATGTTGTGTACATTGGGTTTTTCTTATCCTCACCTGAGGACATTTTTCCTTTTTTTTTTTTGTTAAGATAGAGTGGGAGGAAGGGAGAGGACGAGAGAGAGAGAAACATTGACGTGAAATGGACACTTTGAGTGGCTGCTACCCGCACAACCCAACCAGGGCTGGGGAAAAACTGCAACCTAGGTACGTGCCCCTATCGGGAACCGAACCCCAGTCTCCCTGGACCGCAGGCCTACGCTCTAACTGCTGAGCCAAACCGGCCAGGGTTACATTGAGTTTTTTAAAGGCACAATGTTATTGCACACTTAAAAGACTACAGTGTAGTGTAAACATAACTTTTATATGCATTGAGAAACGAAAAATTTACTTTTTGCAGTGATCTGGAACTGAGCCCACAATATCTCCAAGATATACCTGTATAGCATGAGAAAAGTATAAATCAAACTGTGTTTTATTCAATTCATTAACCAGTTATTCCTGTTTCTATACTACAACTATTATTTATAATGTTCTAGTTATAAAATATATGTTGTAAAATTATTGCATTTATTTAATAACATTTCAAAGGACCTAACATTTTATTTCAATCATATATCAAATTCTTAGACTTAGTTTTTGTGTGGATAGATTGTCTGTTTTCAATTATGTTGTTTATTTTGATGGGAGTACTAACCTATTTAAATTATATTATCTTCATACTAGGTTTTAAAGCCTAGAATTTCAAACCTTCACTCATTCTTATTATTTTCCAATATTTGACTGTTCTAGCTAATTTTTTCCCGGCTTATTGACTTTTAATAATTTTTAATAAATCTTTAATTGTTTTCAAGTGTCTTATTAAATTCAGATAGTCTTTTTTTATGTATGTATGTGTGTATACACTAAATTATAGTAATACACCTTTTATTCTAATTATAGATGTTGTTTACAAGAAACATTTAATGTACAAGGACATGGAAATACTTAAAGAAAATAATAAAAATATATAGAACAGGAAAATTCTACCCAAGTGACATGAAATAGCTAATTAAAAAATTTTTTTTATTAATTTATTTCTGTTACAAATGTTTTTCCTTTTATTCCCCATTGACACCCTCCTCCCCATCCCGCCCCCCATACCTGGCTTTGTTGTCCATGTTTATCAGTTATATGTACATGCATATAAGTTCTGTGGTTTATCTCTTCCCTCCCCCCTCTCTCCCCTCTTCTGAGGGTTGTCAGTCTGTATCCTACTTCCACATATCTGAGTCTTCCCAATTCCTCAGACTGTTAAGTTCATTATATTCCAAAAATAAGTGAGATCATGTGATATTTGTCTTTCTCTACTTGGCTTGTTTCGCTTAGGATAATACTTTCCAGGTCCCTCCATACCGTCTCAAGGGTAAGAGATCTTTCTTTCTTACAGCTGCATAGTACTCTATTGTGTAGATGTGCACTGCTTTTTTATCCATTCGTCTACTGATGGACACTTGGGCTGTTTCTAGATCTTAGCGATTGTAAATAGTGCTGCTATGAACATGGGGATATATATATTCTTTCTGATTGCTGTTTCAGGTTTTATAGGGTATATTCCTAGAAGATCACTGTATCAAATAGCAATACAATTTTTAATTTTTTGAGGTAACACCATAGTGTTTTCCATAGCAGCTACACCAGTCTGCATTCCCACCAGCAGTGTACTAGAGTCCCCTTTTCTCCACACCCTTGCCAACACTTGTTTGATGATTTGTTGATGGAGGCCATTCTGACAGGTGTGAGGTGATACCTCACTGTTGTTTTAATTTGCATCTCTCTGATGATTAGTGATGTTGAGCATTTCTTCATATGTCTCTTAGCAATTTGTATGTCCTGTTTGGAGAGGTGTGAATTTAGCTCATCTGCTCATTTTTTAATTGAGTTGTCTTCCTTTTGTGGGGTTGTATGAGCACGCTATATGTATTAGAAATTAACCCCTTATCTGATACATCATTGGTAATTATGGTCTCCCATAGTGTGGGTTGTTTTTCCATTTTGATGATTGTATCTTTTGCTGTGCAGAAGCATTTTAGTTTGATGTAGTCCCATGTGTTCATTTTCTCCTTTGTTTCTGTTGCTTTAGGTGACATATCAGTGAAAATTCTGCTGCGTGTGAATGTCTGAAATTTTGTTGCCTACATTTTCTTCTAAGATTTTTATGGATTCATGGGTCACATTTAAGTCTTTTATCCATTTTGAGTTTATTCTTGTGTATGGTATAAGTTGATGGTCTAGTTTCATTTTTTTTGCATGTCATTATCGAATTTTCCCAACACCATTTGTTGAAGAGGCTGTCTTTACTCCATTGTATGCTCTTGCCTCCTTTGTCAAATATTAATGGAGCATGATGTCTTGGGTCCATTTCTGGGTTCTCTGTTCTGTTCCACTGGTCTATATGCCTGTTCGTGTGCCAATGCCAGGCTGTTTTGATTACAATAGCTTTATAGTATAACCTGATATCCAGTATTATGATCCCACCTACTTTGTCCTTCTTTTTCAAGATTGCTGTGGCTATTCGGAGTCTTTTTTGGTTCCATATGAACTTTTGCACTATTTGTTCTAGTTCTGTGAAATATGTCATTGGTATTTGATGGACATTGCATTAAATCTACAGATTGCTTTGGGTAATATGGACATTTTAATGATATTAATTCTTCTAATCCATGAACAAGGTATGTGCTTCCACTTTTTTGTATCTTCCTTTATTTCTCTTTTCAATGTCCTGTAGTTTTCTGCAAGTAGGTCCTTTACTTCTTTGATTAAGTTTATTCCTAGGTATTTTAATTTTTTTGCCACCATGGTAAATGGGATTGTTTTTTTAGTTTCTGTTTCTGTGAGTTCATCATTGGTGTAAAAGAATGCTGTTGATTTCTTGATGTTCATTTTGTATCCTGCTACTTTGTCAAATTCATTTATTAACTCTAGTAGATTTTTGATGGAGTCTTTAGGATTTTCTATGTATAATATCATGTCATCTGAGAATAAGGACAGTTTTACTTTCTCCTTTCCAATTTGGATCTCTTTTATTTTTTCTTCATGTCTGATTGCTGTGGCTAAGACTTTCAACACTATGTTAAATAAGAGTAATGAAAGTAGGCATCCCTGTTCTGTTCCTGTTCTTAAGGGAAATGCTTTTAATTTTTGCCCATTGAGTATGATGTTGGCTATAGGTCTTTCATATATGGCCTTTATTATGTTGAGATATGATCCCTCTATTCCCACATTGCTGAGCATTTTTATCACAAATGAGTGCTGGATTTTGTTGAATGATTTTTTTGGCATCTATTGATATGATCATGTGGTTTTTATTCTTCATTTTGTTTATGTGGTGTATCACATTTATTGATTTTTAAATATTGTACTAGCCTTGCAGCCCTGGGATGAATTCCACTTGGTCATGGTGAATACTTTTTTTGATATATTGCTGGATCCTATTTGCTAGTATTTTGTTCAGGATTTTGGCATCTATGTTCATCAGGGGTATTGGCCTGTACTTCTCTTTCTTTGTAGTGCCTTTTTTGGATTTGGAATTAGAATTATGCTGGCTTCATAAAACGAGTTTGGAAGTCTTCCTTCTTCTTGAATTTTTTGAAATAGTTTGAGGAGAATGGGTGTTACTTCTTCTTTGAATGTTTGGTAAAACTCCCCAATGAAGCCGTCCAGGCCTGGGCTTTTGTTTGCTGGGAGAGTTTTGATTACATCTTCAATTTCTTCTGTTTCCCGGTCCAGTTTGTGAAACTATTTGTTTCTAGAAATTTGTCCATTTCACTTAGATTGTTGAATTTATTGCCATAAAATTATTCATGGTATTTGTTAATGATCCTTTGTATTTCTGTGGTGTCAGTTGTTACTTCTCCTCTTTCATTTCTGGTTTGGTGTATTTGGGTTCTCTGTGTTTCTTGGTGAGTCAAACTAAAGGTCCATCAATCTTGTTTATCTTTTCAAAGAACCAGTTCTTTGTTTCATTGATTCTTTGAATTGTTTTTTTTTTTTTTTTGGTCTCTATGTTATTTATTTCTGCTCTGATCTTTACTATTTCCTTCCTTCTACTTGCTCTGGGGTTTTCTTTTTGTTTGCTCTCTAGTTCTTTAAGTTGTGAGGTTAGATAGCCTATTAGAAAATTTTCTTGCTTCTTAAGGTAGGCCTGTAGTGCTATGAACTTCCCTCTCAGAACTGCTTTCACTGCATCCCACAGATTTTGTGTTGTTGTGTCTTCATTTTCATTGGTTTCCATGAAGTTTTAAATTTCTTCCTTGATCTCTGCAGTAACCCATTCATTGTTTAATAACATGTTATTTAGCCTCCATGTGTTCAAATATCTTTGCATGTTCTTGTTGCAATTGATTTCTAGTTTCATGCCATTGTGATCTGAGAAGATGCTTGATATGATCTCAATCTTCTTGAACTTGTAGAGACTTAGTTTGTGCCCTAACTTGTGGTCTATCTTTGAGAATGTCCCATGTGCACTTGAGAAGAATGTGAATTCTGTGGTTTTGGGGTATAATTCTCTGTAGATATCTATTACATTCATTTGGTTTAGTGCTTCATTTAGAGTCTCTGTTTCCTTTCTAATTTTTTTGTCTAGAGGATGTATCCAGTGTTGTCCGCAGGGTGCTGAAGTCCCCTGCTATGATTGTATTGCTGTTGATTTCTCATTTGAAATCCTCTAGAGGATTTTTAATATATTTTGGTGCTTCTATATTGGGTGCATATATGTTTACCAAGGTTTTATCTTTCCATTGGATAGATCCTTTTAATATTATGTAGTGGCCTTCTTTGTCTCTAGTTATGGCCTTCCTTTTGAAATCTATTTTATCAGATATGAGTATTGCTACCCCAGTTTTTTTTCCTTTCCATTTGCTTAGAATATTTTTTTTCCATCCTTTCACTTTCAATCTATGTGAGTCTTTTGTTGTGAGATAAGTCTCTTGTAAACAACATGTATTTGAGTCATTCCTTTTCATCCAATCAGCTACTCTGTCTTTTTAAGGGAGCATTCAATCCATTTACATTTAAGGTGATTATTGGTATGTACTTATTTATTGTCATTTTTGTTTAGTGTGGTTCTATTTTTTTTTTCTTATTTCTTCTACTAATTACAGCAGTCCTTTTAACATTTCTTGCAGTGTTAGTTTGGTGCTAATGTATTACTTTAGCCTTTTTTTTTTTTGTCTGGGAAGCTCTTTATTTGACCTTCTATTTTGAATGATAGCCTTGCTGAGTAGAGTAGTCTTGGATTCAGATCCTTGTTTTTCATGACCTTGATTACTTCATGCCATTCCCTTCTGGCCTGTAGTGTTTCTTGTGAGAAGTCAACTGAGAACCTTATGGGGTTTCCTTTGTAGATAACCTGTTGCTTCTCTCTTGCTGCCTTTAGGATTCTCTCTTTGTCCTTAATTTTACCATTATAATTATGTGTCTTGGTGTGTACCTGTTTGGGTTCTTCTTACTTGGGGCTCTCTGTGCTTCCTGAACTTGAATGCCTTCTTCCTTCACCCAATTAGGGAAGTTTTCTGTCACTATTTCTTCAAATATATTCTCTGACCCTTGCTCATTTAATTCTTATTCGGGGACTCCTATGATGTGAGTATTATTACGTTTCCAGTTGTCCCACAGTTCTCTTAAGCTGTCTTCCTGTTTTTTAATAGTTTTTTCCTTTTGGTTTTCTGATGGGTTGATTTTTTCTACCCTATCTTCTAATTCACTGATCCAGTCCTCAGCTTCCCCTACTCTGCTTTTTAGACCTTTCAGTGTGTTTTTCATTTCTGATATGTCATTCTTTATTTCTTCGTGGTGGTTTTTAATTTCCAAATGGTTGATTTTCAACATTTCTATGTCTTTACTCATGGTGCTCATATCCTCACACATGCTGTTGAGCTTCCTCAACATCATAGCTCTAAATTCTAGTTCTGTTAACTTGCTTAACTGCACCTCATTTATCTCATTTTCCGTAGAGGTCTCTTGTTCTTTCATTTGGCTTTTGTTTCTGTTTTTCACCATTTTGGCTATCACAGTGGGCTTTGGAGTCTGCCAAATTTCCCTGTGGGTGTTGGTGTTCTGTTGTTTGTGGCTCCCTCTCTGGGTTTGGATGAACCAGGGAGGACCCACTTTAAACACCACTGTCAAGTCTTAGCTTTTCTGGTTAGTGTTGCTAGCCCAGGGAATGGTAGTTATCCTCTAGCTTTTTTGCCTGGAGGCTATTAGTAGAGGTCACCTAAAGTCCCTTGGTTTCTGAGTTGCCTGAAAAAATCCCTCAGGTGCTCAGTGTAAGAAAATTTCCTGCTGGTTGTTAATGGGCCTCAATTAGCATTTCAATGGCCACCAGGTGGGTTTGAATCTCTGAAGGAGGGGTCTCCACCTCTCCCCAGGGCCCTGGGAAGGAGTAAAATGACCACAGTCCTGTGTGGCTGCACTCAGCAAAAGCTCTTAGCACCCTCCAAAACCCGAGTGTCCCCACACAGTTCCAGTCCAGTCTGTCTTCCCTCTGCCGGAGCCCAAGGTGAGTGACTGCTGCCAATTTAGCCTCTGTCCAAACTCTGCGTTGTGGAGCCGCCTGGGACTTTTAACCCGAGGGCGCTGCTTCCAGCCAAGGGTGGCCGAGGCTGTGGCACCAGCTGAGGGCATTGCACTCAGCAGAAGCCCCAGGACTAAGCTGCGCTAGCGGGACACTGCCGAGGTGGCAGCAGCTTCCAGCAGAGTCCCCTGGTCCCTGCGAGTCTGTGCGGCACCAGCCGAGGGCTTAGCACGCAGAGTTTGCAGGACTCAGCCGGGGTCACAGCCGAGGCAGCAGCAGCAGCTTCCCGCCAAGTCCCCTGGTCCCTGCCCAGGCCGCTGTGGACTGTGGGCTCCTGGCCCCCTCTCGCGTCCTCGCAAGCCTAGCAGGATTGAATCGGTGTCCCTGGTTATGTGGTCCTCCAAGGTGTCTTTCAGTTGCCCCTTCCTGACGATTTGTCTGTATTTTCGTTGTAAATTCAGTTTGGCCCTGGGAGATGGTCTGTGTAGCTCCATTCACTCTGCCGCCATTTTTCAGATCCTCTGTTTCTGTTTTATTTGTCCATATTGTTCTTTAGATTCCACATCAAAGTAAAATTATATAAAATTTATCTTTCTCTGATTGACTTATTTCACTTATAACATTGTAATAACTATGTATGGTGCCTGGTGGTACTAGAAATATCAGGGAAAACACTTTGTAAAGTATATGATTGTCTAACCACTATGCTATACACCTGAGACAAATACAAAATAATATTGAATGTAAACTATAATTAAACATTTTTTAAAGAACCCCCCAAAATAACTAAATAACAATAATAATAATAAATAATAAATATTAAAATAGAATAACTGGGAAGTTTTTGAAAAAATATAATTTAATAAAACTCACTCTAAATAAAAATGAGTCTAATTAGTTCCATAAAAATTAAATAAATTGAATTCAAAATCTTAGCTCCCCCAAACCACCAGATCTATATTATATAAAATATTCAAAGAACAATTACTTTCAATCTTATACAAAATTTCTATATCATAGACGAGTAAAACCCTAAAAATTACTCTAAGACACTAACATTACCTAACAATGTACAGAAAAAAATAGAGTGGAAATTTTAGTCTAATCTTACACAGGAATCCAGATAAAAACATTTAAAAATATTAGCAAACTGTGTTCAGAGTATATCAAAAGATAAATAGACCCTGGTTAGGTGGTTCAGTTGGTTGGAGTGTACACCAAAATGTTGAGGGTTTGATTCTGGATCAGGGCACATACATAGACTGTGGGTTCAATCCTATATATGGAAGGCAACTGGTTGATGTTTCTCTCTCACATAGATTTTTTCTCTCTTTATAAAATCAATTTTTTTGAAAGCATGTCCTCAGGTGAGGACTTTAAATAAAGGATAAATAATATTGCAACCAATTTGCGTTTATGCCAACAATAAAATTGTGGTTTGATATAAAAAAATCATTTAATGTGATTTATTATATTAGCATATCATCCCAGTAGATGAAAAAAAAAAGAAAGCTTGATTAAATTTAATAATTATTTACTATAAAAATTTGGCAAATTGTCAGTAAAAGGAAATTTTTTTCATAAAGAAGGCTAACAAAAACCTAGAACAATTATTCTTAACCATTTTCTTTAACCTTCTCTGTAATATCAGGAAGAAGGCAAGAAAGTGTATTGTCATCATTTCTTTTCAACAATTTTTTTTAGATTTTAGCCAGAATGGTGAGATAAGAAAAGAAATATAAACTATAAGGACTAGAAAGGAAGAAGAGACACTGTCATTATTTGTAGATGATAAGATTTTTTAAATAGAAAATCAAAGTATGTATCAATTATTAGAATCAACGGGAACCTTTAGTAAGGTGCTGATACAAAAATATATATATTATTTTTATTTTTATACATAGTAAATACAAACATTTTTAGTGCTGTATGTATCCTATTTAATATATGCAAAGTAGGGAAAATAAACATATTCTGAATGGGAATTCTTTAACTTTCTTCCTTCTTGAAAAATGACTATGTATTCTTTGGCCCTTTCACTGTTGACTTTGATTTTATTAACATTCTCCCCTTATCTCTGATGTTTTGGGGCTGGATATAAGATCAGTTGTATCTCAGACTGAGGGAAGTGGGCAGGAGGTGAACAGTATGGTAGGAGGGTCTCCAGGTTTTATTTTATTTTATTTTATTTGCATGTGATTGTTGATACCCAGGATTCAGGGACAATGTTTGTCACGTACACTTGTCTTGGCCTCGACTCCAGCTATAAGGTTGAAAAAAAACTCTCTGGCACCTGCTCCTTCCACCACTACTCTTGGCCCTACATCTTGACTCACTGGCAATACTGGTCCTGTAGATTTCTCCTACATGAGAATTCAATGGGGTAGGTAAATGCTTCTTCCAGATCAGGCAAAGTGCATAAAATTTCCACATTCAGATTAGGGCCAATCCAGCAATAGTACCAATCTGTCACTGTGAAAATTTACTTCTTGGGTATATTGTTCTTTCTGTGCATTTGGCTTCATGAACAAATGTAGACACGGGCCAAATCTGTTGACATGATACCCTGCATATCCCTTTGCTGTGCTTACATCCCTGTGTTTACTATTTTAGCACGACTATGAAACATTTGTCAGGGTGCTGCCACTTTTGAAATTCACATAAGAGAGACCTCCATCTGCATATGGCATGTTCCCAGAGCCTCACTATTGTGACACATTTTCCCTAATTAAAAACAGGCATAAAATTAACTGTAAAGAGTTAGAGGCAAGGTTATTTCAATTACATTCTATAAGAATATGGAGAAAAATGTGTGCTTATGGTACAATGCTCTCTGCCTGGCAAGAGGCTGGACGTGGCTTTGCTCAAAGCTTGAGCTATATGCTTAATTTTACACATTAAAATGTAATGACCTTTTAAATGTAATATGCCTTGAACCAAACAGGTTTTCTCTTTTCTTTTCCAATAGCCTAATTTCATAGTATTGTAGGAATAATAGGTTGGAGCATAGTTGATAGGGTTTTTTGTTTTTCTCCTAGTATACATTTAACTATTTATTTTAATTGATTTTTTTAAAGCTTTTTCTTAAATAGCACTGCAGTTTTTTTTTTCCAGTTCTGAAAATAATCTGAAGTTAATTACTTAAAATAGAATATTATGCTTCTTTGGCTTTGAGAAAATTTAAAACTATTCAGGTATGTACTTTTCATCGATGTTTTAAATTGATCATATGTACATATAGAGCTGTTTTCACTCATCACGATTTATGGGTTTTGTAAATTTAAATGATCTCAGACTGGAGAAAACATATTTTGAAAAACCGTCTCCAGAGATTTTCAGTGACAACTAGAACAGGGGAAGCATTTTTATAGGCAGAAGAAATGTTTGTTTCACAATATACTTATCTCCAAATGTTCCTGACAAGACTTTCCTAGGATCTTAATGATATATTCCTTTTTCCTGTGCACCTTTTTATATCCCACCCAACAAATGCGATCGTGAAGAAAGGCTACAGAGTGGCAGGGACCTGTTGTTGCACTAAGTATCAAGGTCTTCAGTACCCATTCTGGTGTTTTACACAAAATGCTATTAAAATCCTAAATTTTTGGCGAGTGTTTCATGCTTTACAAAAGGTGTTCACATTTACATGATCTCATTTGAGCCCTGCTTTATGAGGTATACAGAAAAAATATTATCATTTTTATTTTGTAAATAATGCTAAATATGCAGTAGATTGGGGATATTTAATAAATAATAAAGGTAAAATTTGACTCAGAAATTCTGATTCCATGTCTCTTCTTCTACCTTACTGCATACTGTGCATTTTCACTGACAGACTAATAAAAATAAAACATTTTCTAATGGCCTAAAAGCATATATAAGTAATTAAAAAAATTTCAATGGTCTTTGGAAACTATTCACCAATATTTTAATTTTTAGGTTTTGGGGGCATCTGCATTTCCAATGAAATTATTATTTATTCCAATAATAAAATAAAATGTTCAACAACTAAGAGGAAAAAATCTACAAAATGAAAAAATTTAGAACTCTAGGCAAGTACTAAGGTTACAGGTTTCTTAGCTGAGGACCTGCGTTTAAACTATTTGAAACAGAGTACATTCCACCCAATTTTAAGAATTGCAAGAATAAAACTTGGGTGTGGTGAACAATCACATCTGTAATCTAATGTGTACTGTTGATACTGGCTTGACCTATGTTCAGAGTGATAGTATTTATCTAACTGATGTGAGATAACAAAGCGTTCAAGGGAAGCAAATAAAGAGAGCAGAAATGCTGAGGTATAGAAAGATAAAAGGGGAGTCTGGAGAGTTGATAAAGATCATGGGTGAAAATCAAATTAATAGGATGTGTTCTGTTTTCAGTGTAAGAAACAATGTGATGAATCTAAGTAAGGGCAAATAGGTGAAAAGAACCAGGGAGCTTACTTGATTGCGTGGAAAAATTGTTGTACTTGTATCTGAGCCATGGTGAGTGAATGAAAATATCTTTCAATGACTCAGAGAAGAATACACAATATCTTTCTGGCATTTCCCCAGTATCCCAGCTGCCATTCTCTTTCCCTGGTAGAGGCTATTCTAGGGCCACCTACACACAGCTATTACATAAGTTTTATCATTCTTAAATTGACAATACTCTTGAAATAGAAAGTGTTCTGTACATAGAAAGACCATCTTAAGCATAGTAATAACCACTGGGGCTGGCCATGGTGTGGATGAAATATACTGTTTCTAATAATGTATCAGTTTTTCTCATAATAACAGATTTGGGCAAGGGTTGGGAAATGGAGAGTGTGAGGAAAGTAGGGCCCTGATAAGAGGAGCAAAATAGATGAATACTATTGGGTTGATAGCATCTATTACCTGAACTTCATTAGGTGGTGATCTTACAGTTTTTTATCAAGGAAAATATGTGGTATCTGTATATGTGTTATTTGTGTATTTGCTTCAGGTTGCAAACATCAACAGAACTTTTGAATAAATCTTTCAGCACTAGTGGGTGTCTTCCTGAATGAAAGACCTGTAAGCTTCCCCAATATTATCTAGCTGATGGGATTCCAAATGGTGAAAAAAAAAAATTGTCAGAAGAACCAAAGACAGCAGCAGCAAAAGTCATTTTAAAATCCTTTTCTACCTCTTTTTAGTCTAGTGTCTTCTGGTCTACATGTAAATAAAGCTTTTGTTGTATACATTACATAAGTTATGTATAAAGTTTGACTTACAAAATTTTTTACCTTGGTACTATCTCTGAGGGTTTAAATAAATATGTTTTGTAGTAAATGGCTTCACTCAAATACCTAAAGCAATTGCCAAAGTTTGTAAAAGTATTTTGCAATTAACTTGAACTTGATTATTTTATTAAACAAATAGAGTCATAAATTTACAGACAGAAAGATCAATGACTATGATTGATATGTGTTCCTTGCGCTCTTGCCGTCAGTTTGAAAATAAAATGTGAAAATGTCACCAGTTCTTCCCAATGTAATCAGTTTCATATGCACTTAGAAATCCCTTCCAGTTTCTTTACCATCTGAAGCAGAAATGTTAATGTCATTCTACAATAAAAAAATCTATATTCATGTTAATACTGTGTTATCAAAAAATTCATGAGGAAGCAATAAAAATGTGATAGAAGGATAAAATATTCATTTATTTTTTCCTTTAAAGAAAAATTGGGTGTCGGTATTGATAATAAACATAAAATCTGAGTTTTACATGTATATGAATTTATAGAACAGAAATACGTACAATAGGCAGAATATAATTTAGAGAGATTATACTTGTAATTGGGTCGTGTATTGCAAATTCATGGAATATTTGTGCTATACACTGGCTTCCCTAGAAGCAGATGCTGAAATAACAACTGGGGTGAGATGTTTATTAGAAATCAGCACATGTGAAAGGCAGAAGGGAGAAACAAGACCGGCTAGAGGAAAAATGGACTGATTCAGGACAACCAAAATCTTCATCAACCCACTGGGTAGCTTGGAAGACAGAGTTGCCCTTTAAAGAGGCCCACACTGGGACAAAATGGCTAAACCATTATAAGCCTTTCTCATTTCATCATCAGACATGAGTTTCCCTGAGAAAGAAAGACATTGACCTTGGGTGAGAAATTACTGTGAGATTATTTGGCTGTCCTAAAAACTGTGCTTATGTGTGAAAAAGATTTGTTATTGTTCAGAACTGCTTATTAAAATATTTATGAATATAATTACATGTTGTGTGAGATTAAGATATAGGGGGAAAAATAGAGAAGTGCTGAGTTTGATTTTCAATGACTAAAAATGGGTCAATTTGAGCCATATCACCCCCCAGAAAAGACAGCAAAGTATCAAAACATTTAAAATATATATTCATGAGTTCATTAGGCCATTTTTAAATAGCATCAGATTAGAAATTTGCTTGGACGCCTACTCATTATTTTGAAGATAAATAAATAAGGAAAACACACAACACCTTTTCTGCCTTTCTTATACAAATATATTTCAGAGTAACCAAACAATTGAGAAAAAAGTTCTTTATAAGAAAATTTAAGGTAATAAATGTAAAAAGAATAAAATAATGGAAAAATTATCATTTAGCAACACTTAATAAAATAATGGCTTTAGGCAATGATTATTAAGGAATGCTCAAACATTAGGCAGACTATTGATTGAGAGGCTAATTGATTCATCAGTTTGAAATAACTGAATAAACTGTTTGGTCTTGCTCAATTGGATGATTTTATTTATATACCTCCTGAGAAGATGCACTAAGACACACATGACATTTCCTATGAAGTATCCCCACCCATAATTAAAACTATGTTTTTAAAGGCTCTAGCTGTTGGCTTGGCCAGTGTGGCTCAGTGGTTGAACATCAACCCATGTACCAAGAGGTCGCCAGTTCGATTCCCAGTCAGGATACATGCCCAGGTTGTGGGCCAAATCCCCAGTCAGGGGGTATGCAGGAGGTGGCCAATTGGTGTTCTTTCTCATAGATGTTTCTCTCTCTCTCTCTCCCCCTCTCACTTTCTCTCTCTAAAATCAATAATGAAAAATAAATAAATAAGTAAGTAAAGGTTCTAGCTGTGAATTTACAGAAAATGTGGAAGATGAATAACAGAAAAACCCAAATTCTAAAGCAAGAATGTGGTAAATATTCTGACACAGTTTTTCAACAAATAATTGATATAAAAAAGAAAGAAAAAAATAGCTGTCATAGAAATTTAAAAACTTATAAGACATTAACCAGATGCAGTTGCATGGATCCTGACTTAAATAAATCACTGTATATAGAAATATTATCATTGAACAAGTATTAGATGATATTAACAAAATGGTATTAACTTTATAAGTATAATAACGTCATTGTGGTTATGTTAAAACAAATCTTGCTGGTTGGAAATATATACTGAGCTATTTTCACCTGTATTGAGATATTATACACTGATTTATTAATTAGTGAAATGGTATGTAGTGGTGGTGATTGGGAGAATAAATGAAATAAAACTGGCTAAAGTTGAAAATTTGTTGAAACAAAGTTATAGGTGATAAGTTCATAGGACTTTATTATAACATTTTATTTTATATATGGTTTAAACTTTCTATAACTAAATTTTAAATATCAAACTATTTGCATAGAAAGCATTTTGTCAAATTAGTTTGCCAAAAATTATTTCATGAATGGCAGAAAATATATTGAATGGAGAATTTGGATTCAAAGCAATCTTGGCAATCATCATTATAGACTAGATTCCACAAGGTAAATTTTAACACAAATAAATGCCATTGCAAGTTGTCAGGATGAAGGTAGGCTTACTTAATTGCATGTGTGAGAAAGAGCTCACATTGTTTATTTGAAATGAATTACTCTGCATCTATGATTGAAGATTTTTAAATGGTTGATGCAAAGAAGTAATTTTTGTTTTGTTTTCATTTCATTATGTTAGCTGAGGTTGCTTAGTTCTGCATTTTTAGTTATATAATGAAAAGATTGAAAATTTTGTATTTGCTTTCCTATCATCTTAAACAGAGTGTATTGGCGTAATTTGTGCATTGCTTTGATGCTTTATGTCACTATTGCTCATCAAATGTACTTGCTATAATATATTTGACAATCTCTGTGGATGCTGAGTTAGGTAGAAGAGTGCTTTATGGTGGCAGGTTCTGCTATTCTTTCTGTCTCTTTAGCTCATTGCTAAGTCTTCATTTGTTAGTATTTCAGTTCTCCAGGCTCAGAGTCTTCTCCCTCCCCAAATGCTCAAATAATTGAGCTATCTTGCTCCTCTTTTCCAAGCCATAGTGTAGTTTGAGGGTAGATCTGTTTCATGAGGGTAATTTGATTAGTTATTCTTTGGGAGGGCTCTATTTTTTCCTAGTTTCTCACCCTTCTATAATTTTACTTAGGTAACTGAGATTGAGAAAAACAAACACCTCATTGGAACATAAAGAACAAAGGGACTGTTACTAAATATAGTCACCATTTTCACTTTCATACATATTTTTTCTATTGGTTTTATTTATTTTTCTTTATTGATTTGAGAGAGAGAGAGAGGAAGTGAGAGGGAAAGAGAGATAGCAACATCGATGATGAGAGAACATCGATTGGCTGCCTCCTGCATGTCCCTCACTGGGAATTGGGCCCACAACCTGGGCATGTGTCCTGACCAGGAATTGAACTGGTGACCTCTTGGTGCATCGGTCAACATTCAACCACTGAACCACACTGACCAGACTCTATTGGTTTTAAATCTCTTGAAGTTCAGTCCTTGGCTTACAAAATCTGAGGTTGGAAGCAACATTTGATGCTTGCTAATCACGGTTTCCCACACTTGAATAATTAATGCAAAATCCTTCACATTTTTTCTTTAAAACACACTCATTTTTATAACACATTTTATTAAATCGAATCAGTAATTTTACATACATATGTTTAAATAGAAAATTTGTATTAGCACCAGAATTGTGCCATTTTTGGCATTTACAAAGTAGCTTTGAAATAGTTACAATGAGCAAAGAAGCACATTTTCAACAGCATGCTGCTTAAAATTACCTTGCTTACACAACTGTGGAAATTTTTCTATAGTATAGTAACGTGGTCCCTGAATTTTTTTCACCTCCACATGAGATGTAAATCCCCAATGTCAGAGGTATTTCATTATTCTACTTCCCCTTCAGCTAGCACAGTGCCTAGCTCACATTAAACACTCAGTGAATGCTTATTAAACATGGTTATTGTATGAATAAACACATCTAATTAGAGACATCATAACTTAAAAATCCATATAATCATCATCTTTGAGAAATTTCCAATTTAAGGAGTCACATTATAGAAGTCACTGCTTTCTGCACCAAATTCTCTGAATGCTGCATTGACTAATTCTGCTCTGTTTTCTCTTGAGGAATAACATAGATTTATACTGTAGAGCTGACTTATTCATCACATGTAATTCTTCCACCCCAAAACACTTGAAATATTAAAATTTTTATGGTTCTCTGTTGATAAAATTTAACAGTGGCAGAAAACAGACCATTTCCTCATTATTGAAATTATTCAATTGACTTTTAACTAAAATATGATTCCACAGGTACATTTTCCTGTATAAATTATGTTTTTAAATGTTGGTGTTCCCAAACATCCAGTTTCAGTTCTTTAAGAGAGTTACAGGTTTTTTCACTACCAAAATGATGTTGAAATGCTCTAAAAATAAATTTTTATGAAAACCAATAAGTAAATCCAAATTATAAGCTATAGCTTTGAAAACTGCTACCCTAAATATCAGGATAAAATGGCCCAAATGAAGGAAGAATAGGGCATGCAAAGCCATTTGGAATTAGTGGTGCCCTCAAGATCTAGGAATAAAGTATTATATATTTATGTCCAGGAAAAACTGAAATCTGACATTTTATAGAAGTGAGAGCATATAGAATTTGACATCTTCTTAACCTTAGTTATTTCATATAAGAAAAAATGTCATTAATAAAATATTTGATAAATTCTCATTTACTTGTGATTGAATGGTATGAGAAGGATGACTGAAAACCAGGTCATGTGACTAAGGTACGTGCATCAAAGTAAGCATATTTACAGCCAAGGAATATATAATTCTAGAGATATCAAAAAGTAAGTCCTTTAATAAGTATAATGTTTCACATATAAAAATTTTCTATCAGTATTTTATTTAATTTTTATCATTAGCATGCATTGTCCACTATATTGAACAAAATGTAAATGGTTAAGTCTCAACAACAAAACATTTTAATTGGCTTTTGAATTCAATTTAAAATGTCGTAGAAATATAGCTAATTTTAAAATCTTACCAACACACTTATTAATTGTACATGTATTTATTTAGCATCTATTCTGTAGAATATGCTCTACCAGATCCTAAAGAAGAATATGAGTAAGACAATTAGACAGTGTGTGCTCACACCTCAATTATAGCAATCATGCATCGTGATTGCTTTTTGCCTGTTCGTCTGACCACCTTTACTTCTATTGTGTGCCTGTATGTGTGTGTGCGTGTGTGTGTGTGTAGTCATACAAAAAATTATTCTAACAGAGTAATAATAAAAGATAGTTAGAAAATATTGCATTTAACTGTAGGTTGCCTGAGAACAGAAACTATGCCATCTGTTTCTCTTGCAACCCATACCATTTCTAGAATGTTGTAGAAACTCAATGTTTGTTGAATTTTAGACAGGAGAAGTAAAGAAACATTGTTGTTAGAATAGTGGTAAAGTTCCTCTAACTATTAAACATCAAGGGAAATGATTCCATAGCAATAAGGTTGTATTGTTTTTGCTACAAATGTCATCTATGTGATTTTAAGGCTACTATTTAGGGAAAATAAATGTCAAGGAAAAAAAATTCATGATGATGGAGAATGTTGAATGCATTATTACAACTTGCTAGGCAATGGTGTCAGTTAGAGCAAGCAGGTGAATAAGTGTGGGGGTTAAAATTTTTTGAGGAAGTGGGCAACAGTCAGACTTTGGGATGAAGTTTAAGATGTGAGATTGAATCCCTAGGGTACAGATAAGACAGGAAGTACAACCCCAGCTTTAAGAAGGTGAGGGCTATAGAAATGAGAAAGAAAACTTAAGAAGGCAATGGCACAGGTCCAGATCCTCAGCCAGCTAAATGGCCAGATGATGGTGAACAAAATGGGTGGAAAATGGAAAAAGTGTGAATGAACCTTGCAGTGGGGTTGCAGGTGGTGGTGAACCTTCAGAAGGATATTCATGAAGTTATCAGCTCTACCATAGCAGATATAGAACATTTTGAGAAAAATTAAAATACATTCAATTTTGTTCAAGCAATAAGGATTTCTAGAAAAATGCACAATAAAGACAGGTTTCAGGTAGATAATCCAGGGTAAAGAATAGAGGGTGTTATTTTTTAGGCACTGGGGGAATTAATAAATTTTTGAACAGGAGAGTTAGAAGATCAGAAGTGTGCCTTATTGGCAGTATCCAGGAGAAGCAGAAGAGAGAAGATAATTAAGATTGGTGCAGTAGGGAAGTATCACATCAAGACAGTAGAAATACTAATTCTTGGTATATGACAGGCACAGTATTAAGCATTTTATATGTATTATTCCCATTGAATGCCACAATACTTTGATGAAGTAGGTAATGAGTTTATTCTTCATTGTACAGTTGAGGAGTCTAAAGGACAGAGACTACATGATGTGCTGGGGTCGCAGTGCCCAAAGGTGGGAGGGTACTTGTCAGGAAGCAATGCCTGTGTGCATATAGAAACAGCTCACAGTTACCAAGCCGCATCACCTCCATCGACACATTCTAAATCTGGAATTATATTTGTTACACATTTTAGAGCAAAATAGCTCTGTTGAACCACGTTTTTCAAGTTTAAGTTAAATTATTTTTAAATCTTCATATAGTCCTTATAGCATAAACCAATTAGGCATATGTTTGGGACAAACGTGACAGATTTCACTAAAACATAACAAGCCTGGGCACTTATTATCTTTTCCATGTGTGTCCTTTAGAGTCTTAGATACAGCATCTGGCTGACTTTGGGTATTGATTTCATTTTGCTGCCAACATCCTTCAATGGATGTAGAAAATCCAGGTTGATCTATTAATATACCCAAGCCTACCTTCAGCAGCATAGGCTTGAAGTGAATTTTTTAAGAATGTGCATGGAGGCAACTGTATTTCTAGACCTTTCACATAGGATCATAAACAACAAAGTTAAAAAAAAAAATAGATACTAGTCTCATTCAAGATCTGTCCACAATATAAAACTTATAAAACTTCTCTAGCCATGTCTTCCCTATTATTTTATATAAACCGTTCATTCTTCCATCTGACCTAAACCCTATATTCTTTTTTTTAAAAATTTTTTATTGATTTTTTAGATAGAGAGGAATGGGGAGAGAAAGATAGAAACATGGATGAGAGAGAAACATTAATCAACTGCTTCCTGCATGCCTTATACTGGGGATCAAGCCCGCAACCTGGGCATGTGCCCTGACTAGGAATCAAACTGGTAACCTCTTGGTGCAAGAGATGAAGCTCAATCTACTGAGCCACACCAGCCAAGCACAACCCTCTCTTCTTTATAATGCTTGAACTCTATGCTTCCCTTTTAATATATTCATTGCTATCTGAATCTTACTCGTTTCTTCAAATTCAAGATCACATCCCACCTCTGCTGGTAGACAACTATGTAAGCCCTAAAGTTACTTTTCTTTTATTTAAATAATTAATTTATTTTTGTTACCGTTGTTTCTCCTTTTTCCCCCACTGATTCACCCCTCCCTCTCCCTCCCCACCCTGTCCCCAGCTTTGTTGTCCATGTCCATTGTTCATGCACACATGCATATAAGTTCTGTGGTTTATCTCTCTCCCCCACCCTCTCTTCTGGGGATTGTCAGTCTGTACTCCACTTCCACGTCTCTGGGACTACCCCATTCCTCAGACTGTTATGTCTATTGTATTCCACAAATAAGTGAGATCATATGATACTTGTCTGTCTCTTTTTGGCTTGTTTCGCTTAGGATGATACTTTCCAGGTCCCTCCATGTCATCTCAAAGGATAAGAGATCTTTTTTCTTACAGCTGTATAGTACTCCATTGTGTATATGTTCCACCACTTTTTTATCCATTCGTCTACTGATTTGGGCTGTTTCCAGATCTTAGCTATTGTAAATAGTGCTGCTATGAACATGGGGGTACATATATTCTTTCTGATTTGTGTTTCAGGTTTCTTAGGGCATATTCCTAGAAGTGGGATCACTGTATAAAATGGCAATTCAATTTTTAATTTTTTGAGGTAACACCTTATTGTTTTTCATAGTGGCTGCACCAGTCTGCTTTCCCCCCAGCAGTGTACTAGAGTCCCCTTTTCTCCACACTCTCGCCAACACTTGTTTGATGATTTGTTGATGGCGGCCATTCTGACAGGTGTGAGGTGATACCTCATTGTTGTCTTAATTTGCATCTCTCTGATGATTAGTGATGTTGAGCATTTTTTCATATGTCTCTTAGCCATTTGTATGTCCAGTTTAGAGAGGTGTCTATTTAGTTCCTCTGCCCATTTTTTAATTGGGTTCTTTGTCTTCCTTTTGTTGAGTTGTATGAGCACTCGCTGTATATTGGAAATTAACCCCTTATGTGATGTATCAATGGCAATTATGCTCTCCCATACAGTGGGTTGCCTTTCCATTTTGATGATTATATATTTTGCTGTGCAGAAACTTTTGAGTTTGATGTAGTCCCATGTGTTCATTTTCTCCTTTGTTTCTGTTGCCTTAGGTGATGTATCAGTAAAAATTCTGCTGCGTATGATATCTGAACTTTTGTTACCTACATTTTCTTCTAGGAATTTTATGGATTCATGAGTCACATTTAAGTCTTTTATCCATTTTGAGTTTATTCCTGTGTATGGTCTAGTTTCATTTTTTTTTGCATATAGCTGTCCATTTTTTTAAACACCATTTATTAAAGAGGCTGTCTTTACTCCACTGTATACTGTTGCCACCTTTATCAAATATTAATTGAGTATATTGCTTTGGGTCCATTTCTGTGTTCTCTGTTCTCTTCTATTGATCTATATGCCTGTTCTTTTGCCGGTACCAGGTTGTTTTGATTACAGTGGCTTTGTAGTAAATCCTGAAATCTGGTAATGTGATCCCTCCTACTTTGTTCTTCTTTTTCAAGATTACTGTGGCTATTTGAGGTTTTTTTTGGTTCCATATGAACTTTCGAAGTATTTGTTCTAGTTCTGTGAAGTATGTTATTGGTATTTTGATGGGGATTTCATTTAATCTATAGATTGCTATGGGTAGTATGAACATTTAATGATGTTAATTCTTCCAATCCTAAAGTTACTTTTCTGTACTTAAAAGGCTCTGATTAAATGTAACTCTTATTAAAGTGAAGATCCTAGATGAAGGTGGAGTAGTAGAAGGTACACTCACATCCTCCCAAGGCCAAAGTGCAATTACAACAACTATATAGGAAAACCAACCTGAACAGCCAACTGAAGAATAACTAAACAAAAATCTTATAACCAAGAATTTATAGAAGAAGTCACATGGAGATGATAGGAAAAGCTGAGATTCTGGAGGGATATCTCAGTAGCAAAGGTTCCCCCTGAAGAGTGTGGGGTCTCAACCCCATCCTGGGCATGAGAACTGGCAAGAGGTACCCAAATACACCTGGCTGTGAAAATCAGTGGGGACTTTTTCCACCAGGGAGAGACTAGAGTCTATTAGAGAGACAGGAACCCTCTTAAAAAGTCAATACACAAAATTTTATTTGCAGCTACTCACCCTGGCCTCTGGCAGAAAGAGAACAAAGCAGATTAAAGCCACGTGAAGAGACCTGGGTTTGTGCCTCTGGGGAGAGAGCTAAAGAGGAAGCCACCAGGATCCCCATCCTGAGGCCCTCCCCCACACAGCTGATGCCATCTTTCTTGGTTGGAACACTCCCTCTTAATGGCATCAGCCTGGGGTATTGCAACTTCTGCACGCTCTGTACTACCTGATGCCCCATGTTGCAGAGCTCATACCCTTCTGAGGAGTCAGCCACCTGGGAAGGGGTATAGAGATCCAAGCAGTCTCAGGGGGTATTAGTGACTGAGTTTTGTGGCTTTGGGATGGAAACCATTTTCTACTTCTTCCCATGAACATGACTGGTACTGAACCCTCATGGGAGATCCTCTAGACCTATCCTCCAGGGTCCCAGAGGCCCCAATTTTCCAACTCCTAGTGGTCCTGCCCTGCTGAGGAAGTCAGGTAAGAATCTGAGACAGACTGAGTTGTGTGACTCTGGGGCAAGGGCCATTCCCCCAAGCCTAACTGGAGAACCACTAATCCCACCCTCCTGACTTACAGCAACCCTGCCTTTTTGAGTTCAGGCTCCCAGCAGAATCTGGGACAGAATGAGTGTGGCTCCAGGATGGGGGCCATTTTTCCCTTGCACACCTGACCAGTGCAGAGCCTTTCTTTCACATAGCCATATCTTGGTCTGCTTGGGCCTAATAAACTCTGTTGACTTTACCTTGACAACTCCTTGAGACCCTGGCCCACCACAAAGGTATGCAGGAACCTGACAGGGTATACCCTGGGTCTTTTTCTGAATGGCCTTAGACCCAGCACTGGCACTATGTTTGAACCTGTATTAATCTGGTGACACCACTTGCCTCTACCTTGTGACTCACTGAGAACCTACCTCATGTAACTCCAGTTCCACCACAGGCTCTTTCAGTGACTGAGTCTAACAAGCAGCTGGTAGGTGAAGGAAGGCTGAGGCAGATCTTAGGGTGTCTTGGGCCTTGTGCTGTCATGCAACCTCGGTGAGCATCTTGGTCCTTCCCCCACACACCAAGGTCCAGCAGATGCAGCCACAAACAGTGGATCACTTTGTAGCTCCAAACAGGTTGCCCAGGGCCATTCACAAACAGAGTCTGACATTGACCTGCATCTGAATCCCTTCCAAAAGGCCCCAGAACAAATATACCCAGTGACCAACTTCAGATAACATCAGAACAGAATTCAATTACTTTTATAAGCAGCATATCCAAAGGGAGATTGTGGCAGGCACCAGACTCTACTGAGGCTAACTTTGCTTCATGTGGTCAGCACCTGCACAGCAGCTCATATACTATGGTCAGCATCGATCCTCACCATCTGCCGGCCTGAGAATCAGTCCCATACACAAATGGGCCAATAGGAATCAAGATTCAATTACAGCCCTGGTCAGTTTGGCTCAGCAGTTAGAGCATCAGCCCAAGGACTGAAGGGTCATGGTTGGATAATAGGGGCATATATCTGTGCTGCAGGTTTGTTCCCCAGCCCCAGTCAGAGTTGTGTGGGAGGCCACCAATCAATGTGTCTCTCTCATATTGATGTTTCTCTCTCTCCCTTCCTCCCTTCTATTCTATCTAAAAAATTATTGGAAAAATATCCTTGGGTGAGGATTAACAAAACAAAACAAAACAAAAAAATTAAATTACAACAGTAGTCCTCACATAACCTACAAGAGGGACATTCAGGGAGCACCAAGCTCATGTCATATGATCAAACAGATTGTGCCACTGGGTCCCATAGAACACCTACTACATAACGCCATTCTACCAAGACTGAGAGACATAGCAGTTGTCTCTAGTACATGGAAACAAACACAAAGAGGCATCTAAATTGAGGAGACAATGTAACATGTCCTAAATGAAGGAACAGGAGAAATTTCCAGGAAAATAACTAAATAAAATGGAGGCAAGCAATTTAATAGATACAGAGTTCAGTAATGGTTAAAAGGATGCTCAAGGAACTTAGTGAGAACCTCAACAGCATGAAAAAACATATAGAAACAATGAAAAAGAACCAGTCAGAAATGAAGAACACAATATTTGAAATGAAGAATACACTTGAAGTAATAAACAGTAGGTTAGATGGAGCAGAGGATCAAATCAGCAATTTGGAAGGCAAGATAGCAGAGAACACCCAAACATTATAGCAGAAAGAAAAAAGTTTATAAAAATACTGATATAAATATCTTTGCACATAATTCTTTACATATACTGCTTTATGTTTGTTTGTTTTTTAATTCTCACCCAAGGACATTTTTGCATTCATCTTCAGATAGAGCAGGAAGGCGAGAAGGAGGAAGAGAGAGAGAGAGAGACATCCATGTGAGAGAGACACATTGACTGGCTGCCACCCACATGAACCCAACCAGGGCCGGGGACAAACAGCAACTAAGGTACATGCCCTTAGCAGGAACTGAACCCAAGACTCTTGGTGCATGGGTCAATGTTCAACTACTGAGCCACACAGGCCACGTTGAACCCAAGATTCTTTGTTTCACAGGCCAATGCTCTAACCACTGAGCAAAACTGACCAGGGCAATGTTTTATGGTAGATTCTCCCACGTGGTACTGCTGCACCAAGGATATGTGTAATTTTAGTTTTGTTGGAGCAGTAGATGTTTTGATTCATCACACATATATCCCCTCCAGGACTATGGCACTCATGTCCCAAATGGGAATGTTGATGGCCAACTTCTCTCTGCTCAGTTCCTCCCCGGTACTTGCCCTTGGCTAAAAACAGTTGAATAACCCAAATGTTATTGGATTATTATCCAAAGGTTATTTGGGTTATGAAAGGTTGGGCCCTCTTCCTGAGGGCATTCCTCATCTAATGACTGGTTAATGCAGTGGTATAAATGTCTCGTCTTCTTGTTTCAAACTGGGACAAGTCCAAAGGAACGTCTTTAGCTCCAGATCTCTCAATATGATTGGCTGGGTCTTTGTTGCAACCTCCTCTTCTGCCCAGTTCTGTTTTCTTTACTTCCACACAGGTGCTTATACTGAGAATATTTTCCAGTAGGCTGCTGCTCATCAATCCTACTAATCTCCATCTCTGGTCCCCAGGGAAGCCAGCCTGTGATAGTGACAGAATGATTTCTGTAATGTTGTTTAGATTTCTCTGACAATCAGGAAGTCAAGCTTCACAACATTGCTGTGTACACTTCTTGACAAAGTTTTTATAAAATGAAGAATTTTATCACCCCAATTGCCTCAGCAACAATTTGGTTATCTGATTATGAGTCTTCTTTAATGAAAATTCAGTGTAATGAATGATTTGCTCACTTTGTTCTGATAATAATCATCTTCTGTAATCCAAGTGCTTTGTTATAGGCTATTTATATGACTTTTCTTCAGAGAGGGAAGGGTTTGCAACTTACAATAAATGAAGAAAATGTGTGCAAAGTATTTACAAAGGCAGAATTTATGTTTTTTTAGGTATATAAAACTAAAACACAAAGTGTTTATGATTATCCTCATTTTCTAACATTTTGTCTGAAACGTTAATACTATTTCCCAGAGTCAGAGTATCAAACAGGAACTTTCAAGCAATTCATTCCTGAAGCAACCTGTGAGGTGGTCCCTCTCCTGTTGATGCGGGCAGACCCTCACAGGGACCCTGTGAAAGAAAGATAGAAGGAAAAGAGCTAGGGCAGGAAGAAGGAACTTTTAAAAACAGCAATAGAAATAAAGTTCAGGATTGCTTTTCCTGTGAGAAATTGAATGTCTAGTGATAATTTTGTCAAAATATTTGACATTTCAGTAGACACACCTGGTTTGAGAAGTTACTATAACCATTAAATTTTACTTTAAAAGTATAAAGATAATACAAAATAAGTGTATCCAGAAGTATATAATACGGGCTCAGTAAAATCAGTCAAGGGATATGGTACAATAACTAGAATGTTATAAAACTAGACTTTCTGAGATTTACTTTAAGTGTATAAGAGGAGGCCAATATGGAAAGAATGCACTTTAAGTTGATAAGCTTCCTTGTAATGTGTTGACAATAAATCACTATTTAATTTTGGCCATGTCAGAAAAAAAAAGTGAAAAGAAAATGTTTACCGAGCTTTAAGCTACTCTGTGTGCTGCACAGAAATACAATAGATTGATTTCATTATCCGAAAGTAACTGACGTTTTGAGTGTCAGTTTGAAATATGGCTGGAACAAATCTCATCCAATTAAAGATTTTGCCCCCCAAAGAATAATTTTCTGTAGCTCTGCACTGAGGGACAGAATTTCACTTATGATAATAAAGTAAATGGCAGCCGCTGACAGCAGAGTGCTCCTCCTTTATTGTCCACATCCTGCCCTGCTAATGAGCTCAACTTCACCCTGGGGAGAGCTGTCTGTTGGGGTAGGGGAAGTTATTCTTTCTCATGCCAGCTTGCTTCTAATTCCTTCCTGAAAAGAAAGTGTCAGTCACGCTTAATTGCATTAAATTAGGTGTGATAGTTAAAATGGGACACAGTTGTCTTAGAGCTCAACTAAATTACTCATATTCTCACTTCTTTCTTGGGCTCCAGGTTGGGGTTTTAAGTCATATCTAAGAAGTGTCACTGCAGGGAATTAAATAGCATATGTGTCTGAGGTTACCTAACTTCATTTTCTGACCACATGTCATAACCACTGTCAAGAGGAATTAAATCCCACCATGTGTATGGAGTTCTCTTGAGAACAAGCCAGAACAACAGAGGTCTGGCACGGCTCTTTAGTGGGTTCAGAATCAGAAATGTGGTTGGTCACACACACACAAGTGCAGTAATAAATATTAATTTTTTTTAGTTTATTGATTTTTAGAGAGAGAAGAAGGGAGAGGGAGGGGGAGAGAGAGAGAGAAACTTCAGTGTGAGAGCGCAACGTTGATTGGCTGCTTCCTGCACATGCACTACTGGGGAATCAAGTCTGCAACTTGATTCCCCTGACCTGGAATCAAACTGGCAAACTCCAGGTACAAGGGATGATGCTCAACCAACTGAACCACACTGGTCAAGGCAATATTACACCTTTATTAACGTAAATTTGACTCATTAGGAGTCACAAATCATTCATGCCACAGACTTTATACTATATCTCATTTTGCAGAAAAATTACTAAGGAAAGTAACAACACAAAGAAGATTTCACAAAGCAAGCTTGCCTACATAAAGAAATATGCTTTCAAAACATGCATGTATTTATTTCTGCACTCATTTATGCATGAATTTATTCAACCTTAGTTCTAAGTGTTCATTGAATGCCTTCCACAATCATATAGGGATGTGCTGGAGTCTTAAATGACACACTAAAGTAAGGTGACACATTATAGTCTTGAAGAATCTGGTCCTTTGGGGTGGACTAATAGGGCATACTTTTCAAAGGTTTTTTTGTTTTTGTTTCTTTGGCTTTTTTATGTTTGGGTTTTTAATTTTGTTCTATAGAATAAACTTTTATTTTTCGTTTTTAACCTGAGCTGATTCATTCTAGCTGATATTCACATGAATTCCAGGAAATGTATTATTATTGTTATCTCAATTTACAGATGTAGTTTTCTTTTCCATAATAGACTTTCAAATTTCTCAGTATTCTCATTTTGTCTTGTAGTCTAGTCTCTCTGTGCCATCTGGATATGCACCTGCAAGAGATGGGAGTGTCGTGGAGGTCGGGGAGGTTATTGCAGCATCTATCCTCTATGTTGTTGATAGAGATATTTCATCTACGTGTGATTTTATACTACAGCAGCAAAAGCAAAGCCACCTTTGAATGTTATCTATGTCTTCATGTTCAAAGTGGAACAGAAAATTCTTAATTCAAAGATTTTAAAAATAAAATCATTTTTCTTCCTGTATTAGTTCAGCTACTTATCAATCTGTCCATCTATTTGTCCACTTGTCTAGCTTGCCATTCATCCAAACAATTGAACAAATACAAGGCATATTTACTGTATTTTTAAAAATCATACAGTGGGGGTGGAAGGAAAAGAACATAAATTAGAACTGTTATAATTGAAGACAATAAGATAGAGGGGGCTATTTGAGGTGAATAAATAACTCAATGGCTCAAGAAAGGGAAAATTTTACCTCTAGGAAAAGGTATTTGGATAGGCTTTTTAGAATCTAAATAACCATAATAAAGATTTGTTGAATGAGTGGATGAATGAAGAAATAAAGTAGAATTAAAGCTGCATCTAAAAATAGCAGCATCGTTGTAGAGATACATGCTTAAGATGTCCTTGCAGGAAAAACCAATATAAGCACTACTACTCATACTTTAAAAAGCACAAGGTAATTGGAAAACTGTGTATGGTCTACATGAGCAGGAATGTAGAGAGTATGAAGGGAATCAAAGACCGTTATCATAGTTTATAAAAATATGATTCCAGGTTTTTCAACATTCTTCCCTCAAAAGTTGGGGTTGATATACACTTTCCTTGAAACAGGGAAGGCTGGTGAATACTTTGACCAATAGAGCTCAGTGAAATTTATGATATGTGACTTCCAACCTTAGATCATAAAAGACCATACAGCTTTTTCCAACATCTATTAGAATGTTTGCTCTGGTAGATGCCAGCCACCATGTAAAATATATGACCACATGGAGACTGCTGTGCTGGGAAGGCAGTTGATAGGACTGGAGTTGATAGCCCACCTGAATTCCAGCATCAACTGCCAGCCCTGTAATTACGCTTTTTTTCCCCCACCAGCCCAGGCTGCTTACTGCCACCCCTGCCAACATTTGACTGCAACCAAATGAGAATTTTCCAAGTGGGCCCTTCCCAACTTGCCCACATATGGTGAGCGAGATAAAATAGTTATCATTTTACACCACTAAGTTGTGGTGCAATTTTATAGGCCACAATAGAAATTTGGTACCCAGAACGGGATTCAAACTCACACACATATTAAATAGCTGGCCAGTTTGGGATTCTCATACCAGTCGATCAATAGGCAAAGAAAAGGTTTTACTCTACTGGCTAGAGTGACTGATCCTCACTTTTATGGGAAAACTGGGATGCTTTACATAATGGAAGTAAAAAAGAGAATGTCTGGAAAGGAGAAGCTCCCCTGAAGTGTCCCCTCTTTTGTCCTGTTGTAAGTTAACAAAAGTACTACAGCAACCCAATATAGGAAGCACTACTAATGTCCCAAATCTTTATGAAATAAAGACTTAGGTCAACCCTTCTGACAAGGAACCATGATTAGCCAAATTGCTTACTGGAAACAAAGAGAACATAGAATGGGTAACAGAAAAACAAAAATATAAATATCAGCTCAGCCACATCATCAGCTGCAAAAACCGGGATCAGCAATAGTTATGAGTTCTTTTTCCTTATTTTATATGACTATATATGTGCAACGTAAATTAATTCTCTTTTCCTACCACATCTCCCTAGTAGAAAATGTATTAATGATAATGTTGTATCTCATTATTTAAATTACAAGATATCTAAAGAAGAGAATCACCCAGTTAGAGGAAGAATAAGTATTATTCAAATATGGATAAAGGGTCTTGATATTCTTTTTTAGAGTGAAAGAGTTAGTAAGTTTTTGTTGAATGTGGCGTATTTGCATCTTATTAAGTCGAAGCACAATTACTTTTCTTTTTTTTAATCCTCACTGGAGGACATTCCCTCCATTTTTTGTTCAGATAGAGTGGGAGGGAGAGAGAGGAAGAGAGAGAGAGAGAGAAACATCGACTTGAAAGGGACACATCCAGTGGTTGCCATCCACACAACCCAACCAGGACTGGGAACAAATTGCAACCGAGGTGCGTGCCCTTAGCGGGAACCAAACCCGGGTCCCTCCGGACCGCAGGCCAATTCTCCAACCGCTGAGCCAAACCGGCCAGGGCAAAGCACAATTTTTTTATTGTATTTATTTGGAAGGTTTAGGTATGCTCAAAAGAATGTGGTTTAAAGTGATTCAAGTATGGTGTTAAGTTATAAAGGAACAGACAGTGTGGTTTTGTGGTATGTCAACGTGGGAACTACATTTCCCAGAATTTTCTTCCCACATGCTTTCCATTAGGCTCCAAATTTACTCAGGGTTTGGAAAGTGAAGTGAAGCAGCAGCCAGCTCTCTGTGCACTGCAGGTTAGGACAGAGCCAGGCAGGCCCTGAAGAAGCTCATGCACATTGCTGATGATTGGCTGGTTCACCTTGCTTGTGTGGGGCAGTGGTTGTTTCTGCAGTTTCCCATTTCCCTTTGGATCTCCTCCTTCAGCTTCTCTGCATTAGGAGCAGGTGCATGCCTGGTGGTGAAAAAAGTCAGCTTGTCAGGCATACCAGCGGTATCATCATGATTACAGGTTGTGGGGCACAGGCAGGGGTGCTGGTTTGTTTGGGGCTTCCTGTTTGTCTTCATGGATTCCAGCTCTTCCTTGTTTCCCCCTACATGCAAGTACATTTCCTTCTCAACTTCCAGCCCTGACTTTAGGAAAACACCAGATGGAGAGGCAACAGCATGCACTACACTAGATTGCCTAGCAGCTTCCAAGACTGCATAAAGTCTTATTCCTATAATAAATCTATCATTCAGTAACGCTCATAGTGGTTCTGCGCCTCTGATCACACCTTTACTGTTACAACTTCAGAAACATAATTTATAATAGTTTGGTGAAGAGAGCTCTGCTCTTGTGATTTTTTCTTTTTCTGTCTGTATCACTGCCCACTCAAAACATCATGGCAAATCTCTTTGCCTCAGTTTCTTTATTTGGAAAATGAGAAGATAAACTCAATCCATCCCAGAAATGTGCATGTTACGCATTACACAGGTCATTATTTCTTCAGTTTTGACAAATCTTTCCAATTCCAGTCCTTTTCTGAGATTGTCTTTACCTAGTTATCCTTCTTACAACTTAAATACAGTATGTTTAAAAACAAATTCAAGATCTTCCTTCTCATAAACCTTCTTTTCTGTCTTTTTTGAAGATACTAATACTATCTCTCTTTAACTAGTATTCCAGACCTCAACAAAACAATTTATTTCTGCAAAATATTGTATACATCCTTTGAATTCAGGATACCGTATGGCAAAGTATCTCATGTGCATTCTTTCCCCAGTATCTTCCATCCTCACACGTTATTCTTCAATCTCAGTTCAAATTCAGTTTCTTTCATGAATCATGGTTAAACTTTCCTTGGTAAAATCCCATATCTGCAGGGACAATTCCACTCCAATATAACCCTGTGTTATTCTGAATTCCAAAACATAATTTATTTCCCTCTTACGCAGAATGTGTCTTTGCCTCTGGGTTTTTTGTTTTGTATATTTATCAGCTGTCTTTCTACCCCCATCTCACAACACTAAGTCGTTAGAGACCATGTTTCATCTTCCATTAAGAAGGCACTAAATAATTATTTGTTAAATGAATAGATAGGTGAATAATGAATAAATAGAGAAAAAGATAAGAGAAAAGAAGAAACGGTTTAAAATAGAATGGCGGAGTACGCTGTAGAGTAAAGTGAGAAAATGCCATGTGATAAATGAGTGGATTGCGGAACTGTGTTATCTTTTATCCTATATAGAGGGAAAATAAATGTGCCCATTTCTACTACTCAAAGGAAATTATAAGAAAAACTTTTCACCCCCTACTTGGAGAAAGAACTGATTAGAATTTTAAAAAAATAGAAGACAATAAATAGCAATATCAATGTACAAATATATATATATATATGTGTATATATATGTATATATATATGTATATATATATACAGAGTGGGGCAAAAGTAGGCTTACAGTTGTGAGTACCTGAAGCAGAGTTATTCTTATACTTTTATTTATTAATCATTGTATTATTTTCCATATATATGGATCAGATTAGAATTTATATAAAAGAGAGTGAAAATATGCTCAATGTGTAAGTATTAGAAAAGTAAATTATGAATTTCCCTCACATGAACTTTCACAAACATATTTTCACCTTCAAGAAATTACAGAATGCCCATAGGTTGTTATAAACTTGATGAACCTTTGATTTAAATATGAATAAGTGCATTTTTGGACTGCTCTTTACAGGATAAGTAAAGGTGAACATGGAAATTCCAATTGTTTTTATCGGAGGTTTTTTTCCTGCTGCTCTGCCCATGTGACCCACAGTTGATATGTTCCTAGGCCAACCCCTTTCTCTCACTCAAGACTATAACATTTGCCCATCCTATGTGAGGGTGACTGTATATTACTAATTGACCATTTTGCTACTTTTACAGTATGTCCACACCATTAAAACAATGATTAGTGTTATACTGTACATAATACTCAGATACAATTAGTATTTATTTGCCAGGAATCACCTTCAATGAAGCTACATAATTTTTTTATTTTCTACCTTCAAGGCCTTTCATCAGGACCCTGCTTCTGACCTTGATAAGACAAGATTATATAAATGAGTTATCCAACAAAAGGGTGCAATTCCACCAAATTCCCTAAGGACATACACACTGCTGTAAAGCCTTAAGCTAGAAGACATGCTCCAATCGGTCTGACATGGGTAGAGATACTTTGTAAAGGGGGATAAGGCAAAGGCTCCGTCCCAGAGGGATTCGACCTGGCATAAACTGGTAAAAGTTCCTTGATAAATGATACATTTCAGGGGTTTGAATAAACCAAGTAGGTACTGGATACTGTGCCTAAAGACCTGATTGTGATTTGGGGTTATGTCCTAGTAATATCAGTCTTGGAGATACCTGGGAGATGAAACGACTTCTACTACTTCTCTGCAGTTTTCTTGTTACCATGCCTCTAATCTTCTCTGGAATTTTAATCTACCTATTATATATTACTTTTCTTTCATATTCTCCTCTTCAGTACTGACTACATCCCTTGAAACTAAAAATATGTTCATCTCTTCACTCCCATGATTAAAAGAAAAGGCAAAAACAATATAAAAAACAAAGACAACCAAATTTTCCTCTTCATGCTATCATACCATTCTCAATCTCCCCTCAATGTCGCTCCTCAGAGTGATCTTCATTCTCTATCTGTTTCTTCATTCCGTTCATCGATCACCTGCTCTCTGACACTACAGTCTGTTTCTGTTCTCAACTTCCTACCCAAAATGGTCTTTCGTCAGTTAACATAATCTGCCCCACTGTGAAATCTAGTGGCTGTGTGCTGGGATTTGAGCCTCATTTCAAAATTTCCCATGTAGAAGATGCACACACCATAGATATAGGGTCAGGTTTTTCTTCACAAGAAAAAAAACATCTGGGCTTAAAGTGCTACAAAGCATACAATTCTTACACACATATGCACACATTATTATCACACAATCTTCTTCAGGGTGTTACTCCTATGCACTAGGCTTGGATGGTGTGGACTGCTTTCTACTGAGTAAGGTGATATATTATTGCTTTAGCAACTAAGCACCGTCCTGAATGTTTAATTTAATATCATGACATACATATTAGTATGCACTATATGCTATTTCTCTTTGGGGGATTGCTGAGGTCATTAGGGTGTATGTTTGCTGGCTTGCCTGTATCTGTCCCATAAACTATTCTTATTTCTATCTATTTTGCTTTTCTGTATATTTCAGTAGTGCTAAGCATTAATATTGCCTTCTTTGAATCTCCCATTTTTTTCTTTAAACATCTTATTACTTGTATTAGCCAAATTTCTATAATATCCTAGTAACATTTACCTCTTATTTAATACTCATTCCCTTGACTATTTTGTAACTCAGCCATCACCTTTATATAGATCCCTAGGTTAATATCTGACAAAGGTCATCCCTCTTGAACTCCAGCTCAGTTTCCATCTGTTCACTTGACTTATCACATTTATATGTTACCATCAGCGCAAACTTTGCACACTTACCTACCCCAAAAAGACAATCAAAACACCTGTTCTCACATAAATATATATAAAACAAATTGATAATGTAATTCCTTAGAAATTTATATTCAACACTTTTATCAGTGATTAGATAAAACCCCAAGTGACTTTCTCATGAAATTTGCAGATGACTAGATAGTGTAACATGTGTTACATATGGCTGAGTTGTTACCTTGAAATAGTAAGTGGGTCAAAATTACTTGATGTGTATAATAATATAAAACATAATTGAGAAATAGATAAGTACCACTCTTGGTTCTTACACACACACATACTCACACACACACACAGACCAGAAAATGTTGATATGGCTGAAATGAATGGCTTCAATGTTCTAAAGTAATGAGACTCCTGTTTAATTTAATTAGAAATGAAGTGACCAGAAGGAAAGGCATGACTTTCTCTGTGCTGAATCGATTAGAACACATCTGGGTTATTATATTCAGTTATGATTTCTACATTTAGAGATCTACTGCAAATGGAGAAAGGGATGTTATGAAAGCCAGGTAAATAATTAGGAAAACAAAACTGGGAGTACTTAACTTTAACAAGAATCAGAAAAGCTCCATTAATTGATTTCATATACTTAAAAAGTTTTTATGTAGATCAGGAAGCTATGAAGCATATTAAGTAATGCTCAAGTTCTGATATCAAGCAAACCTGTGATCAAATCTTGGCCACGAAAGTCCATTGTTGTGTGATACTGGAGCAAGTCATTTAACTCTCCAACCTTTAGTTTCTACAATTTCATTAAGTAGTGGAAAGAATTAAAAATTTTAAAAATGCAGGTAAACAAACAGAGAAAGACAAGAATTATATGATCTCACTTATTTGTGGAATATAATGAACATAACAGTCTGAGGATGGGGTAGACCCAGAGACATGGAAGTGGGGTACAGACTGACAATCCCCAGAAGAGCGGGTGGTGGGGGAGAGATAAACCACAGAACTTATATGCATGTGTGCATGAACAATGGACATGGACAACAAAGCTGGGGACAAGGCAGGGAGGGCAGGGGAGGGGGGAATCAATGGGGGAAAAAGGAGAAACATCTGTAACAAAAATAAATAAATTAATCAAAAAGAAAAAAATGCAGTAAAGTGTAAGGCACAGTGTTTGACACATAGTGAGTAGTCAATAATTACAAGTTATAATTATCAGTGAATAGAAATTAGAAGAACAAATTTTAGCTTTAAACATTTTCATTAAACATACAGTTTAGCCAGCCGGTGTGGCTCGCTGGTTGAGCGTTGACCCATGCACCAAGAGGTCACTGGTTTGATCCCAGTCAGGGCACATGCCCAGGTTGTGGGCCAAAACCCCAGTGGGGGGCATGCAGGAGGTGGCCAATCAATGTTCTCTCTCATCGATGTTTCTATCTCTCTCTTCCTCTCACTTTCTCTCTCTCTCAAATCAATAAAGAAAAAAAAAAAAAACAAATACAGTTTACATGTCCATTTTTGGAATGTTTAACTTCAAGAAATGTATCTTGATAAAATTCATGTTTATCTTTGTCTCATCAATTTTTTCAGTGTTTTTGAAAGGATGAATGCATTAATTGTACTATAGTATGTTTAATATCTGTTATAATTCTGACCTGTTATGATTCTCCAATGTTAGTTACCTTAAAAACATTTTATTGGAAGGAATGAGTGGATAAACGTAATAGTAAGACCAGTGAGAGAAATGCCCTTGGCCTTTTGATGCCTCTTAAATTGTACCACTGCTCCAAGGAGGTTTTCTCTGCTTCTGGGTACAATCTGCTCTGTTGGCTTTGAACAAAATGGTAAAAATATACTTTGCCAGTTTCTATCATTTCTAATCTTTTGAGAGTAATTGCTTTTTCTAGGATCTGTATATCCTCAATGGTAAATGATTTGATATGTCCAGGGACATGTCAAAACATTTTAAACCAATGATAGTAGAAAGAAGCAAATAAGTGGATAAAAGTATGTAACAAGAAATAATTACTCCTCACATCCAGCTACCACTGTCCTCCAGAAACTGGAAGTCAGCATTAAAAAAAATCAATTGGTAAGAGTTTTTTTTTTTGTGAAATCAGCAGCTTTCACTGAAGTCTTATATTAATATTTTCTCAGCCTGATGAGAATGCATATATATCTGAGGTCAGTACTATAGTCAAAGCATTTAATTAAAAAGTTTACATCATTTTACAGATAGCCTGGGAGAAATTAAAATTTGACACAGATAATACATAAGAACAAGTAAAATTAGTGAAACCAATGAAATGAAATTTCTTATGATAATTATTATTGTGAATTTATATATGTAGTCTTCATGTTGTTTTCACATTGCTTGTTGTTCCTCACCTATTTCCATAATAGTTGTCTAGGTCATTGTGTCTGTATTATGCCTCTTCGAACTATCATTAAGCATGAAACTCTTCATTGCTTCATAGGGAAACATGGAGTATTTTATTTCAACTAAATGCTTTGACAGTGGTAATTAACTTAATTTTTTTTTCTGCTTGAGAATCACATCATATTACATATTAAAACATTTAACTTGGGTATCAGGGAGCCCCATTAAGCATTCAGCCATGCGGAATGGGGACAAGTGGTGTAAAACATCATTAGAACACACATTCATTTTGTCCTCAACAATTAATTATTTGTTTATTCTTGATTCACTATCAGTGTATAAGATTTCTAGTTGCACCTTATCTTCACCAACACTTATTTTCTATCATTTTCATTTATAGCCCTCTGGTGTGCATACTATATTTCAGTGCAAAGGTCATTGAAAAAAAATCACATTTAAAAAAATTAAGAAGAGAATAAAAGTGTTTAGTGAGCCTGGCCAGTGTGGGTTAGTGGTTTAGCATTGACCCATGCAGCAACAGGTTGCTGGTTCAATTTCTAGTCAGGGCACATGCCTGGGTTGCGGGCTTGATCCCAGCAGGGGGTGTGCAGGAGGTGGCCAATCGATGTTTCTCTCTCACATCAAGGTTTCTATCTCTCTTCCCCTCTCCTTTCCTCTCTCTGTAAAATCAATAAAGAAAAATATTTTTTATTTTTTTAAATCCTCACCTGAGGACATTTTTGCATTTATCTTGAGATAGAGTGGAAGGGAGAGAGGGAGGAAGAGAGAGAGAGAAACATTGATGTGAGAGAAACACATCAAGTGGTGCCACCCACATGACCCCAACCGGGGCTGGGGACAAACCCCAACCAAGGTACGTGTCCTTAGCAGGAACTGAACCTAGGACTTTATGATTCACGAGCCGACACTCTAACCACTGAGCCAAACTGGCCAGGGCAAGAAAAATGTATTTTAAAAAATATATTGAGAATCTACCAACTTGTTAAACTCAGAGAGCACAGTGACCTCCAAAGCAATTCATGTTCCGGAATATTTTCTCCCATCAGAAGATTTTAAGAGAAGATCGGCAAAATTCTGTGTATTGGACCAGATAGGTAACATTTTAAGCTTTGTGGATCATAACAGGCTCTTGCAACTATTAAATTCTGCCACCATAACATAATAGCAGCTATAGACAATATGTAAATGATTGGATGTAACCTATGTTAAAGTACCATCCAGAAAAGAATTTGAGGATTTTACTAAGATTAAAAGCAACAAAAACAACTGTGTAGGTACTTGGGCATATTTTCAACATTCAGGGGTAATAGCAATATTTACTTAAGTGTCTCCTATGTATTTGTTTTTTGTAAACATGAAATCTTGAAAAGTAACTTAATTTTCATGGAAGCTGACAGAAAGATTCTTCTATATATATGCTAAATCATCACATATATGTTAATATGCTTTTTGATGAAGTTGGTATTTTCTGCTTAGATCCAAGTTATTGAACTAGAAAATTACTGAAGCTTCATCAGGATGAAAGATTTAGTAAATTACTATTAATTGTTATACTGGTGAAAATAGTGTTCTGATATGAGTGAATGCCACGCTACATAAAAAAAAACAAAAAACATTTTTTTAAGGTAGAAAAGAAATGAAATACATTGTGAAGAAGAGGTGACTATTTCTTCTTCTGATACTATCAATAATGGAATCAACTGCATTGGGAAAAAATGTTTGTCAATATCTACTAAATTTGAGCATATGCATGCTGTATGAGCCAGAAATTCCATTCGTAGGTACATATTCAACACAAATATATACTGATATTCTCCAAAAGACATATATTAGAATTTTCATAACAATATTATTTGACTTAGCCAAAAACTAGAACCAGCTCACGCACCCATTAATGGTAGATTTACTAAATAATATGGAATACTATACAACAATGCAAATTTGTTGTTATAGATCCGACTCCACACAACAGTATAAATAAATATTAAACAAAAGAAGGAAGATACAGAAGAGTAGATAACTATTTATAATAATGATTAAGAGTATATTATTCCTTTTATATAAATTATATAAAAGGATAAACTAATCCATTTTGTCAAGGGGAAGTCTGTGAGGCTGATAGTGAGTGGAAGGAAGCACAACAGGAGTTTCTGAGGTCCTAGTACTGTTTTGTTTATCTGGCAGCTGGTTATATGGTATTTCTGTTCTGAAAAATGTATTAAGACGTATTCTTATGATATGAGTATTGTAGTTATGTACATTATAATTTTTAAATGCAGTGCATCCCTGGAAATATTATAGATTGGTGCCATTTTCAAAGACTTTAAAGAGATCAATCTATATATCTATATCTATATCTATCTATCTATCTATCTATCTATCTATCTATCTATCTATCTATCATCTATCTATCATCATCTATCATCTATCTATCTATCTATCTATCTATCTATCTATCTATCTATCTATCTATCTATCTATCATCTATCATCTATCATCATCATCTATCTATCATCTATCTATCTATAATTTCTTTTTTGCCAGTACAGAAAAAAATGAGTTTTTGAAGAATACGGTATATAATGGGGTCGTGATTTAAGTTGTTGCTACTATTTCAGATATTGCTTCTTTAGTTAAACTAAATCAACTCAGGCTCTGGTCCATGGTATGCAGCTATTGATCTGGCAAAAGCTATTTTCTCTATATTGATTGGCAATGATCACTAGATGCAGTTTGCTTTCATCTGGCAGGACAATAACATACCTCCATTGCCTTACCCCTGGCTCTTTGTCTTAATCTTCTACCCAGCAACCTTGATCAACTTGCCTTTCAACATACATTGGGAATATATGTGCGGTCTAAGATATTGATGTTATTTTACTGTTTGAAAATGATGAACAGTCTCCTGAGTGTTTTTATAAGACACATATGCCAGGAGGTGGAGAAAATTAAGACTCATGAAACTCTTTGCTGCTACCTCGGGAAATTTCTAGAGATCCAATGGCTAGGCTCACATTATATCACCTTCAAATAAAAGACAATCTTACACATTATACTTCCAACACTAAAAGCTCAGTGAGACTTTTTTTAATATTATAGGCAATATATGGCATATTTGAGTGTTCTCTATAATCCATTTAATATTTAATCCAGCTTTTGGAGCATTCCAGAGAAGGGAAGACCCTGAAGCTGGTCCTAGATACAATGTAAGCTGTTCTGCACTGGAATTTCCTGACCCAGCAGATCCAATGGTACTTGAAAGTTTTGTGATTGTTAGAAATGCTGTCAATAATCTCTTGCAAGTCTCAATAGTAGAATCACAACACAGGCCTTTGGATTTTTAAAAAAATGTTATGCCTTCTTTAAGTAACTATTTTATTTTTGTGAAATAGATTCAGGTTTAGTCTTGGGTCCTGAGAGGTCCCAAAAGCCCATCATCAGTGAGTATTATCTTTCTCATTATGCTATAAAATTAGTCATATACAATGACCCAATATATAATGCATCTTAAACTCAGCTAAGCAGTTCCTTAAGGTATTTAAAAGTTGCATGTGTGAGTGACTCCCAGATCCCATGCATCTATGTCTATTACTTGCGTATTCACAAACTACATGTATGACCTCAAAAGTATTTCCTCATATCTGTTGATAGAAATTTCAAATCTAGTGCTACATAGAATAGTATCAATGAATCTAACAGAAATAATGAATGATAGAAGCCAGACACTAAAAGGGACATACTTATGATTCAATTTATATGACTTTTTTTTTATCCTCACCCGAGGACATTTTTGTATTTATCTTCAGATAGAGCAGGAGGGAGAGAGGAAGGAAGAGAGAGAGAAACATTGATGTGAGAGAGACACATTGAGTGGTTGCCACGCACATGACCTCAACCAGGGCAGGGGACCAACTGCAACCAAGGTATGTGCCCTTAGCAGGAACCCAACCTGGGACTCTCTGGTCCATGGGCCAATGCTCTAATCATTGAGCCAAACAGGCCAGGGCCAATTTATATGACTTTTAAGAACAGACAAAACTAATCTATGGTGTTAAAAGTCAGTATAGTGTTTGCATGAGGGAAAGTATTGATAAGATAGCACACAAGGGAACCATCTGGGACATTAGAAATAGTTGCCTTGGTGTAGGTGAATTGCACATATATAGTAATAGTCATTGAGTTAAGCACTTAAAATTTGAATTGTTCAAGGAAAAATACTTAAATATAATAATGAGTGATGAGAGAGAATTTTCACAAATCTGCTCCTCATTTCTATATAAGGGAATTATGCATGATGCTGTGATTGGACAATAAATATTAAAATATGCTTTTTTAAATAATAAAAGATATAGCAATGATGTAGTTAGTTTCAAGAACATACATGACAGAGTATATAGTTGTATTTACAGATATGATTTTATAGCAAAAACATGTAAAGAAAAATCAACAAAGATAAAGGTACGTGGAATAAAATCCAGAGGAAACCAGTCACAAGCTTCCAACAGTCTCATCCCAGTGGAGTCATACAGGATGCAGTTAATTCTTCCAGCAATGAGTTGTAAACACAGTATGAAGTACTGTCTACCAGAAAAGCTCAGGAGGGACTGAGTGCCCGGAGTTTTTATTGGGAGCTTGCTGTGTATGCACCTTTTAGACATGTAGCAAAATTCTAGACTCCCAGAAGAAAAGCAGGTATTCTGCATAAACCACATTGTTTGAACAAATAGTTTAGATACAGTAAGGCATTCTTATCAGGGAATAGTGGGAACCCTCTCCCAAATCCAACTTCCCAGACACTAGCAGATCAACTTTTCAAGCAGGCCTTTCTAAGAATAGCAGGCTCAGACCTGAAGAATTAACTGTTTTCTGCACAGCAACTAAATATGGGCAGATCCACCCCAGTCCCCTATACTTCAGGAGTAAGATTCAATTTAGTCTACGAAGTAAGAATTGTGACCAGCTGAACTGATGGATGGAGGATAAGGACACCCAAAACATGTTAGAAGATGGAAGATAAAATACCAATTATGGCTACCTGACCAGTTTCAATTTCAGAAAAAAAGAAATTAGTAGTTGTGCATGTTCTCTCTCTGCCATTATAATAAAGTTATTATCAATGTAACCTATAGATTAAATTGCAATTTTATAAATGTGGATTATAACTAAACTGAAAGAAATAATCATCACACAGAGGACAAGACTTAAGGTCTCCTTTTTGAAAGAAAGTAAGCACATTTTTATTTTACAAGAGTTAATCGCATTATGTTGGACAGAAGCACATAGTTTTAGCTATTTTTTTCTGTTTGTTTGCAAGGATAACATAGTTAGAAAGTGGATGCCGAGTAGCCAAACTGGGGAACTGTGCTACTTTTTCTCTTGGCAACCTCATCCCTTGATAAATCTTCCTCGCTTCTGATGGGCGGAAAAATTTGGACCTGTATTTCTCAGACTCTCTTGTCTCTAAGGGTCTGAATTCTGCCACACTTTGCCAAGGAGATGAACTCTCATAAGAACTGTCAGGAAGACAGGAACCAGAAACCATGTTCCAAAAAGAACAGCAAAGACTGGTGGGCTCTTGCATCTGAAGGTACCCTGCTCTCCGACTGCAGGGCATCTGTGATTTCAGAAACAGTTTCCCATCATTCTAACTACTGTAGTAGCAGCATTTTCCTTTTTTTTTTTTTTTTCTCAACACCACAGCGATGGCGAAAAACCTAAAAGCTAGCAGTGGTCTCTTCTGTCTGATGCTCCTCTCTTACATTGGTTTTGTAAGCACCTAGTGCCCAAATTGAATTCTGCTTTACTTGCTTGGTTTCTGCTTTACTTGATTTTCTATGTTTTCTTCTGTCATAAATCCTGCAATCTTGTGGCTCCCCGAGATCAACACCATCATTCCATATCTGCCTCAGCAGGAGAACAGAAAGGCAAGGGCATCCAAGGGGCTTAGGCTAGAAGTGGTGTCACTTTCATTCACATTTCATTGCCTATACCTAGTCACACGGCCTCAACAAACTGCTGGGATTCCGGGAGGTATAACTTTCCATATGCTCAGGAAAGAATGAAGACCTAGGTGTTTATAAGTATGACGTGTAAATATGGGAGGGTATATTCCAGACAAGGACAAAATTAATTACTAGGACCTTGAGGCAGGAAATTATCTGACATATTCAAGAACCCGTGAGGATGCCAGCGTGGCTAGAGCGGAGGGACTGAGAGAGGATAGCAGGAGGTAAAGTCAGAGGTAATGGTGGGTTGGAGTACAAAGTGATTCAGAGATTCTAATGAGGATTTAGGCTCTTAATCTACATAACATGCAAATGTACTGGAGACATTTAAACCTAGAGAAACATGACCTGACTTGTGTTTTAAAAGTGACGTGCATTTGTCAAGCTGTCAAGGAGACAAGCAGTTTGGAGTTTATTTCCATAATCCAGATGAAAGATAATAAAGGCTCAGCCCAGGGTGGTCGCAGTGGGAGTGGAGAGATATGGTGAGCTTCTGTATATATTTTGAGTATGTAGTCAACAAAACTAATTGATGGATTGGATATGAGGTATGAGAGAAAGAAATGCATCAAAGATGACCTCAAGGTTTTGGCCTGAACAACAGCAAGAATAGAATTGCTATTGACTTGGATGGCATAGTTGTCATCAGAAACAATTTAGGAGGATATTAAAGAGCTTGGTTTTAACATGTTGAGGTGGAAATTCCAAGTAGGAATATTAATAATATATGACTCTGGTATGCAGGGCTAAAATCTATTTTAAAGAGATACATTTTGGAGCCATCAAATTTAGATAGTAAGTAAAGGCATGGAACCAGGTGGGATTACCTGGGAAGTGAGCCCAGACAAGAACAATTAAAAGAGCAGTGACTATGCCCCAAGGCACGTCAACCGTAAGAGGTTGGGGAGATGAAGAAGAACCAGCCAAAGACTGGGAAGCAGACCCCAGTGAAAGAGCAAGGCCAATATGGTGTCCTGGAAGCCAAGTAAGGGGGATGTTTCAATGGGGAGAGTGAAGAGATGAGTCAAGTGGTACTTAGATAGTCAAGTAACAAGAGGCTTGAAATCTGTTAGCTTCAACAATGTGAACCATCTTGATAGCAGCAGTTTCTGTAAGATGGTGTGAGTTAAAGCATGACATCTATTTTCCATGCTCATTTTATACTTTCCAAATGCTTTGCCTTCTTTGTCTTTTTAATTTTCATTTAAAAAACGTCATAATTCTTTCTTCCATGTTACTAACTCTACTACTTTCTATATCTCATTATTATTTCTTAATGATATAAGTTTTGTATTTAATTTGGTTTATTTTATTTGGTTCTTTTCCATTCCTAGACGATATAAACAAAATTTGCATACATTTTGCTTCTGCTTCCAAAGGGTATTTATTTTCTCTAGTGCATATTTTTCATCTTTCCTTTCCTTTCTTCCTTCTGTTTTGCTTTTCTTCCTTGTTGTCATTCTTTCTTCCTTTCTTTCTTAGTACTTTGGATGAACAGTTTTTTTAATTTTATTTAGCTTGTTCATAAATGTCTCTAGTTAGAATTTCTATTTGTCAAAGTATAGGGTGATTAAATGGTGCTTGAAATCTGTTTCCCCTTGGATATTCTCATTTGGTCCTTATTTATGTTTATCCTTATCAATCCAAGCTGAAAGTAGAATTGAATTAATTGTGTTGAACTTCCTATAGCACCAGCTACCAGAAAAATCGTTCATAGACACAAGTATACACTTTATTTAGTTAGAGATGATGTCAAACAATGGAGAAGACATGGATTGTCCGTCCCACTATGGAGTCTCAGTCAAGTCACCTGAGTCACTTTGTCACAGCTTCTTCAGATTAAAATAAGGTATTTGATTTTATTAACTCAAGAGACCATTTTGGATGGAGAGATCTATGTTTATAATTACATTAACATATTGCTTAAAATATTAACATAGAATATTCAATTTTTTCAGTTCCAAAAATGTTTCATTTCATTTTTTAATATATCAGATCTTAAAAACACCAGAACATTTCATTCTAGTTAAAAACTTACCTTATAGAGATGTTAATATAATAAGAATCAGAGGAAAGGACTCACTTTTACATATGAGGCATTATATTATTCAAAACTCATCACCAAAATATTAAAACACAAATATCACTCAACAGTTTGACTCATAGAGGGCACATTTTTAGTCCAATTACAAAAATTTATGTTGAAATGCTTAACTATTTAAAACATATTAAATGAAATTTTTTAATTTTTTGTTATTCTTAAATTATGGTTGACAAAAATAAGCCATTCACTTGATTGAACATTATATTAACTTTTCTTTAAATATCTTCAGAACTACCTCTAATTTCATTCTAATTTATAGTGCACAGTGAGTGGTATCAGTATAATTTTCTCATTGAAAACACAGTGCACTTCCCTCTCAATGTACAAATGCAACCCAGTTTTCAATGCTGACGTGAAAAATCTCTCTTCTTAAACCTTGGTACATGCCCAGCCAGTGTGGCTCAGTGGTTGATCGTCAACCATGCACCAAGAAGTCGCTGGTTCGATTCCTGATCAGGGTGCATGCCCAGGCTGTGGGCCTGATCCTCAGTGAATGGCATGCAGAAGATGGCCAATTGATGTTCTCTCTCATTAATGTTTCTATCTCTCTCTCCCTCTCCCTCCCTCCCTCTCTCTCTCTCTCTCTCTCTCTAATATCAATAAAGAAAAAAATTAAAAAAAATTTTTTTTTATAAAGCTTGGAGCTTATTGCACTAATAATGAAATAGACAGAGTGGCTTTTGTTTGAGTGGACATGTGACTTTGGAGAACTGTTTTTGAAAGGAATAATATTTTTGTTTTCTGCTTCTGAACAGCAGCTATCTTTTTTCTGGGATCTAAATACCATCTGAACCAATAAATTATTCCCAGTCAGATAGTACATGTAAGCTGAAGTCTTGCAATTAGGTTAATATAAACCTAATTATTTTCACACAGATTAACATGAGGGTTTACTGCAGCATGAGAACAGAGTATTAACTTTCCAGTGTATATTTTTTAATGTAATAAACAGATCCCAGAGGACTGCCACCAAATAAGTTCTTGGATGCACTCACAAGTCCTATGATAAACATTAACAGTAAGCCTAGGATCATGGGGAAAATCCAATAATCTCATTTATACTGATCAACTTAATTTGAAATGGTCATGTCAACCACTGAACATTGCATAGCTCAGCATTCATGAAAGCAGCCAAGTATATTAGACTGTACTAACATTTTTGCTGTATGTGTAGATTTAGTGGACAATGTTGATTTGGTGCAGACATTTGTTCTTGCCCCATTTTATCTAGCAGAGATATTGACTCATAGTAGGATCTGGAAGAGAGCACTAAATTGCAAGTCTAAAGTTGGTTTAGAATTATGACTCCTCCACTGACTAGTTTTAGAAGAGTCACTTGACTCTTCTCATTCTCTGTTTTCTTCCTGTAAAATAAAGATTATATTTCTGTTTACCTTGCCTAGGTCATTATGTTTATTGATAAGACCCATGGCAGCACTTCCAGGAGATTTTATGAAGAAATTTGTTATCTGATGGAAGTACCATTATTTAAAAGGTGATGAAGCAATTGCCACTTATATAACCACCACAAAACTCAGTGGCATGCAAAAATATCCATTTATTTCTCATTTATTCATCTATAGTTATTGGAGTTCAACTGATCTAGGTTGGGTTTGTTGGCATTCTCTTCAGACTGTAAATTAGGTCCAGGTATGTTCCACATTTATCTCATTCTTCTTGTACCAAAACAATCTGAAATCTAGCATTCTCAAGGGGAAAGGCCAACAGACAAGAAGATAAGCCCAGCTTCACAAATACATTTCAAGCCCTTCATTCCTAGCCTATCTGTTATCATTACATTGTCTGAGGAAGTCACATGACCAGCCCAGCATCATCAGGGCCAGGAAAATATCCTTTGCTTCTTATGAGAGGACCTGCAGAATAATGTGGCAAAGAGTATGGATACAGAGGGGAGGAAAGATTTTTTATTTTTATTTATTTTTTATTTTTTTTATTGATTAATTTTTGTTACAGATGATTCTCCTTTTTTCCCCCACTGATTCCCCCCTCCCCTCCCCTCCCTGCCCCTTCCCCAGATTGTTGTCCATGTCCACTGTTCATGCATACATGCGTATAAGTTCTGTGGTTCATCCCTCCCCCACCTCCCCACTCCTTAGGGAATTGTCAGTCTGTACCCCGCTTCCGCGTCTCTGGGACTACCCCATTCCTCAAACTGTTATGTTCATTATATTCCACAAATCAGTGAGATCATGTGAAATTTGTCTTTCTCTGTTTGGCTTGTTTCACTTAGGATGATACTTTCCAGGTCCCTCCATGTAGTCTCAAAGGATAAGAGATCTTTCTTTCTTACCGCTGCATAGTACTCCATTGTGTATATGTACCACCGCTTTTTGATCCATTCGTCTACTGATGGGCACTTGGGCTGTTTCCAGATCTTAGCGATTGTAAATAGTGCTGCTACAAAGATGGGGGTACATATATTCTTTCTTATTGGTGTTTTATGCTTCTTAGAGTATATTCCTAGAAGTGGGATCACTGGGTCAAATAGAAGATCAATTTTTAATTTTTTGAGGTAACACCATATTGCTTTCCATAGTGGCTGCACCAGTCTGCATTCCCACCAGCAGTGTACTAGAGTCCCCTTTTCTCCACACCCTCGCCAACACTCGTTGTTTGATGATTTGTTGATGGCGGCCATTCTGACAGGTGTGAGGTGATACCTCATTGTTGTTTTGATTTGCATCTCTCTGATGATTAGTGATGATGAGCATTTCTTCATATGTCTCTTAGCCATTTGTATGTCCTGTTTGGAGAGGTGAAGATTTGAGAACCATATATAGACTACAACAACAGTAAGATTTCTTTTTGTTTTTTTTCAATTTTTAGTAATTTATTTTTGTTACAGATGTTTCTCCTTTTTTCCCCTAGACACCCTCCTCCCCATCCTACTCCCCCACCCTGCCAGCATTGTTGTCTATGTTCATTGGTTATGCATATTTGCATGATGAAATTTTTTTTCTTAACACTATTTTTCTTTAGCTTTTTACCTTAAAAATGTACTTAAAATAGCAACCATCATAGTATTTTCTCTTCAGTTAGCTTTTGCAAAATATACACACTGCTTCTTGATGATCATATCATTTACTGTAATCATTTATTTAAATGTATCTCAATGGGCTACTGTCCCAACTCTAGGACCACTATAAGGAATAATTTTAAAAATTAAAATTAACTATAAAACTGTCTTGGAATTTAGACTGTGGGGATAATTTTCAACTAGAGATGAATAAATTAAATAATTTAAGTGTTGTAAATGGCTTCATTTTAACATTTAATGACCAAGCAAGATGGACAAAATAGTCCCTGCACCTCAATCATTTCCATTAAATAGTACGTGTTTGTGTATATAAAAATACACATTTGGAAACAGATTCAGTTGACTTTATCATGAAATAGGCCTCCACATTCCAGAACATATATTTCATATCTTTCTAGCAGAACCCCTTTTTGCTCCCTTTTCCATCATTTTTACTGTCCTTTATTTATTTCCCTTTAAGAATATAATTTATGCTTCAATTTTTTTTTTTTAATCCTCATCCGAGGACATTTTTCCATTTTTTGTACAGATAGAGTGGGAGGGAGAGAGAGGAAGAGAGAGAGAGAGAAACATCGACGTGAAAGGGACACATCGAGTGGCTGCCACCCGCACGACCAACCAGGGCCGGGGACAAACTGCAACCGAAGTACGTGCCCTTAGCGGGAACCGAACCCGGGTCTCTCTGGACCGCAGGCCGATGCTCTAACCGCTGAGCCAAACCGGCTAGGGCTATGCTTCAATTTTTGATATGTCCTAATATAGCATAGAGGAAAATAGGATGGGTTGTAGAATCAAGTTCTCTGGCATTTACTCTTTACTTGACATTGAATAAGCTACTTAGATTGTGTGAATGCTTAACTATCTTGGTTGTTGTTGAGATACAATTGACATGACATTGTATAACTTTAAGGTATACAACTTGTTGATTTGATGCATTTATATATTGCAATATGATTCCAATATAGCATTAGCTAACATTTATTTTATGCCACATAGTTATCATTTTTTGTGTGAGAGAAACATTTAAGATATAGTCTCTTAGCAACATTGAAATATGTATTACACTATTGTTACCTATAATCACTATGTTGTGCCTTAGATATCATAACTTATTGATCTTCTCACTTCAAGTTTCTACCCTTTGATATATCTCTCCATTCCCCCAATCTTTGTTATCCAAAATTCTCTTCTCTACTTCTATGAATTTGGCTTTTTTAGATAGCAGTATAATCGATAGCAATAGCACTATAATTGATACCATACAGTATTTGTCTTGCTCTGTCTTATCTCATTTAGCATAATACCTTCAAGGTCCATCCATATTGTGGAATGTGGCAGGATTTTCTTCTTCCTCATAGCTGATTAATATGCTATTGCATCTTCTTCATTCATCTATTGATGGGCACTTAAGCTGTTTCCATATCTTTGCTATTGTATAATGGCACAATGAACATGAGAGTACACATATCTTTTTTATATATTGGGTAAATTCCCAGAAGTGGAGTCTCTGGATCATGTGGTAGAACAATTTTTACTTTTTTGAGAAACCTCCATATAGTCTTCCATAGTGGGGAACCAATTTATATTCCCACCAGCAGTGTACAAGTGTCCCTTTTCTCTACATCCTCCCCAACCTTGTTACCTCTTGTCTATTTGGTGATAGCCATTCTAACAGATATGAGGTGATATCTCATTGTGATTTTGATTTGCAGTTTCCTGATAGTTAGTGATGTTGAGCACCTTTTCATATACCCCTTTGCCAATTGCGTGTCTTCCTTGAAAAAATGTCTGTTCAGTTTGCCCATTTTTAAATTGAATTGGTAGAGATTTTTGTTGTTGTTATTGAGTAGTATAAATTCCTTATATATTTTGGATATTAACCCCTTATCTGATATATGGTTTGAAAATATTTTCTCCCATTCTGTAGGTTGTTTTTTTCTTATTGTTTCCTTTGCTGTGAAGAAGCTTTTCCATTTGATATGGTGCCACTTACTGAATTTTGCTTTTGTTGCTTGTGCTTTTGGTGTCATATTCAAAATACCATTGCTTAGACCTTCTGAATCTTAGTGTTCCTATCCTTAAATAGAGATGATAAGGTCTAAATTATAGAGTTTAAGAACAAATGTCTTGATTTCTATAACATTCCCATTGATCAGAGGCAAAAGCCATATGCTTTATCTGTATCATCATATGTATCATTCCTCTTAATACTGAAGATATTAAACCAATCTTTAAGAATCTTCATCACATTTGTAGTAGCCACCCAATATCCATATTTGGAGAAATCCTCACATTTTTAATTCACACCTGCAGAATTCCATTTTCCAGCTTCCTTTGAACATGGATGTAGGCATGTGACCTAAGTTCTACTTATCAGCTGAAATAGCACAAGACCTCAATGTATTTACCAGTGCATCTGGGCTTCCCTTCCCTCTCTACTATGGTGCTGCCTTGATTGAGATAGTTACTTTCAGAGGGAAGCTGATTCTCTTTATGCTCTTCTTCTACCAGCTCTCATTACCACCAGCCATGTCTATTACCAGAGTCATATCCCGTCCTGCTCTGTGTGGCTGATTCCAAATTCAAACTTGTAAGAGAGTAGAACATATACATGAGCAAAAACATGAATGATATGTGTGAGTATAAAATTTCTGAGCATAAGACCAGGAGGAACGTAAGTTTAGGTCAGGCCAAGGCTGTTTATTTGAATATAGTACCAGAGGATTGAATGTGAGCTCAAGCAAACGGGGGTTGTTTACATTTCTTTTTGGTTGAGTAGACTGAAAACTGAATTACCATTGCCTACGTTAAATGACATGAAGATGCTAGAAATATTTTGGTATTATGGAAAGGAAGGAATCCACAGATATGGAGAGTCTGGTAGCATTAGAATGGAATCAGAATGTTAAAACCAGTCCCTCCACCACATACGCCCCCACCCCATCCCTGTCTTTGTTAGAGCGGGAACTCTGGTTCACTTCTATTTCCACATGTACAAGTTATATACTCTGTTTAACGCCCTCTGCAGACAAATTTTGTTTTGAAATGAAAAAAAGGAATTGTCATTAGAAGAGACGTATAAACTAGAGGACGAAGAGATTCCTACAACAATTGGTATATGTTTGTTTCTTGTAAAGAAGAAGCTAGGATATGAATTCCATAGTCTTCACAGGGGCCTCAAAGTAGCTCCCCAGACAATCTACTGGTGTGTGTGTGTGTGTGTGTGTGTGTGTGTGTGTGTGTGAGAGAGAGAGAGAGAGAGAGAGAGAGAGAGAGAGAGAGAGCTGGGTGTAAAATAAAACTGCCATGTATTCCTAATTGCTATACAGCATAGTAACAATCATGCATTTGATTAGATATGTATTCATTAACTTATTATGTACAAGCAACTCAAGCCCTGTCACGTCATACAGTCTTTAAATTTATCATCACACCTCATATAGCCTTTGGAAATTCCACATAGACTTAGAATGAAAGTGAAAAAGGAAAATATCTTGATATTATTATGAACATTTTGACCTTTGGAGTTCTTAAAAAGGTCTCCGTGATCCCTAGGAGTTCCTGAACCACATTTTGAGAAAAAAAATGACATAAATCATTTTATTTCTTCTGAACCTTAGTACAAATATTATCTGAACTATACACATTAACCTTAAAGAAGAAGAAATGTATATTTTGACTTTTCGGTTACATTGTAGATCCTACAAAGCCAATCTTTGTTTTATGTTGTTTTCTCTACTGGACAATAGTAGGCATCCAAGCACCCAACAGTCTTAGTTCATTTACTCCATGTTTAATTCTCTAATACTGTTATCAGTTTATCAATAAAACGATTATCATAGGCATTCAAAACTGTTTAAGTGATATTGTTATGGTAAATGAATATATCAGTCACATTAACAAGTTCATACATTTTATTTCTTGTTGCCTTTGTGCATTTTATTATTTTTAAGAATCAAAGGGTCTTAGAGTACAAATGTCAAAAAGAAATGTCATTCTATGCTGCAACTGGTCACTATTCTTCAGTCGTTTTTGTTCTTAATCTGTGCCCTTTAATAATAAAAATCTTAGAAATTGAATTTTATGTTATTGAAAAAATAAACAAGAAATACCCTGAGTGAGAAGACCTGCCTTTAAAACAATATTTTAAGCCCCCGTTTTTCTGAGCTTTGCCATAGGTACTTTGTTGTATAATTATTCAGCTCTAAACTCGGCTCTCTAGACCGTTTCAGTCACTACTAAAGCCAAGTTTTTGAAGGACTCATTTATCAAAATTACTAAGCACAGGATTCTGAAATGGATTCATAAAAATTGCTATTATAATTTGGCCTAAATCTGTAGCTTTATAACATTCACAGTGTGCATGGGGTTACATTAGTGGAAACATTAACTAAAAAGCTGGCCTCAATTTAGAACTTGATGTCATCGTGAGTAACCTGAAATAGCTTATGCTATGGTCTTCTCTAGGAGATAATTATAATAAAAGCTACCATATATTGTGCAGCTCAATATGATATGCTGGGAACTATGTCCAGTCCTTTCTATCTCTCCATTGTAATTCATGACACCCTGTGAAGTAGCTATCATAATACTCCTTTCATAGATGAATAAATGGAATTTCAAAGAAGTTGAGAATCTTAACAATGCCACCTAGCTAAAGGGTTGCAGAACCAGGATTTCAGCCCTGGTTTGTTTGACATCAAAGCTGTGTTTTTAAATAAATGTCCTAGTACAAAGAAGTTGAGTAATTATACCAATCAGTCAGTCTAGCAAATAAACCCAAATTTGCAATGGTGTAATGCAACCAAGGTTTGTGGCTCACTAGTGCTTTCTGTCCATCATGGTTCAGCTCGGGGCTCTGCTCCATATTTCTGTTTCCCAGAAATGCGAGTTAACAGGTGTCTATCCTTTTGATTTTTATTGGTTATTGTGACCAGGAAAGGGGAATGGAGAATTGTGCACAGGCTGTTAAAGACTTCATTTTTATTATATTTTATATGTCATGGCAAATATCCACACCTAACTTCAAGGGAATGAGGATGTGCAATCCTCCTATATGCTGGGGAAAATGAAACTATAATCAAAGTGGTCTTTTTGAAATTTAGAGTAAAAAGAAATTACCTCTCCAAATGTCAGCTTTTTTGATGCCACTAGAAATAAAGAATAAAATTGTTTGGTGGTTTGTGATTACTTTTGACGTGATAGACAATGACATTGTAATTTTTTTTCTTCTTTAGAAACTTCAGGAGTAAGATACAATATCTGGAAAATGTTATAGAAATCTCCAGAAAACTAATTGTCAATTCTTATATCTCCAATTCTTATTAACTTCAATTAGAAGTCCGATGTTTATATTATTTCACTATGACAGTTGCGGGATTGCATATGACATTCTTAAAATTATGGCTTGCCTTTTGAAATGGCCAATTTATTAGTTCTTTAAAGAAGAACTCCAAGATTTAATACATTTATCTTTCTTCATGTCCCCTTTTTCAACACTTAACAAAAATCACTACAGTCTGTCTCCAATTTACCCCTCAGTTCTTAACAAAGCACAAGAGTCACTATAATGGGACATGCCTCTCATCTACAAAAAAAGAAGAAAAAGGAGGAGGAGGAGAAGCTCATTATATTTGTGGAGTTTTAGCTATGTTCATTTATTTATTATAATTAGAGAATAAGTTATTGGGTTGAAAAGAATAGGTAGAACATTATCTTGGCATAGAAAAGTCTTGGGTTTTGGCCTGATAATTTGTATTAAAAACTGTTCTTGTTTCTGCAGAAGTGAGGAGGGACAGAGGCCTACCATGATTATTTCTAAATGCATTCATATGTAATACTGTATGGAAATGATCTTTTTTTAAGTGGCAAAGACTGATTTCATGATGACCATCTTTTCTATCATCACTTAGGGAAATTATCAGTGACAGGTAATTGGCATCTTATTACTGAAGTTAACACTAAATGGTCAGCCCACACAGAGCCCCCTGCTCTTTGCCCTTATAGAGGTCAAAACATATATTGGTCCACTGTTTTGAAATGACAGTCACATCCTGCCCCTCAAGAAAATGCTAAATAAATACATCCACTTCAGCCTTCTTGTAAAAAAAAGTGAGTGAAGCTAACAAAATAAGCAGTCTGTGCTGTGGGAACCTGTCCAACCATATCAAAGCTGCTACCTAGGCCAACATGTAGATGAGTCACTTCACTCTGTTCATGGCATGAACCAAGATTTATGGTGGATAAGGAATTTAAATTGTAGAGATATATGGTTAAAGATTAGTTGGTAAAATGATATCATTCCTGAAAATGAAATAAGTATCACTAGCACACATTTTTTTTACCTTTTAGATAAAAGATAGGATATATTTTAACATTTTATCTTACATGAAATAGATGCTACCCATATTTGTTTCCCAAAGACTGATTGATCTGAGAGCCAATAAAGCTTAAGCTGCCATCACTGTGCCAATGATTCTCCATCATCTACTCAGGAACATTGTGGAAGGTGCACATCCTGATTCTTGGGTTCCCGCCCCCTTTGTTGGTTTCCCAGTGTCTCTAAATCCGAGTAGGCTGGAGTCAGCTTTGTTGTACTAGTCATTCTCTGTCTCTTATGGCTCTATGCTCTTCCATAGACACTCTGTGTCCTTCCATGACCATGGCCAACAGGAGCAAAATCAAATATTAAAAATTGCCAGCATCTTGACAACTTTGCTGCCACCACTTGGATCTCCAACTTTCCTCATTGTCTTTATTTCCTACTCTTTATTTTTCATTTTAATTTTTTTAGATTATAGTTTACATTCAATATTTAACTCTTCTTCTTTCCAAAATGGTATTATTTGCTGCCACCTCCATTGCCTGGCCACCAACGTCTCTGAAGTTCTTAGAGTGCCTCTCCTTCCCTGGCAGCAAATACTGTTCTGAATAACTTGCTTTCTTTCTTCTAAGTGACCTCTCCAAATTTTTAGGGCCCCAAACCTAAGTCTTGGGGAAAGCTCCTAGAGACTAGGCATAGGCATCGACTAACATCATTTCTCCCTGCAGTGTCTGTACCCTGAACAAATTTCTTAACTCCATTTGACTTCATGGTGAGTTCTCGATAACCCAGGACAGTCCTCGAGAGATCCAGAGACATAGATACGTGTGTTGTCTTTTTCATTTAGAATTGATATATCTTATGAGGTATAACACAATTACCAAAATCCCCATTATCTTTTCACCTAGGAGGGCCTCCACATACAAATGAAAAATATGGAGGTCTCTTTTGTATCACAGAGTTTTCAAGGTAGGTTTTCAATTGTGTAATTAAACAAAACACTTTACAGGCATATAGATAGATAGATAGATAGATAGATAGATAGATAGATAGATAGATATAGATATAGATATCATGTTTTTGAATGAGTGAAATCCTGCCCTCACTCTCTCAACATTTCATCATACACTTTTCAAAATGTTCTCATTATTTTGTCATATTCAAGAAGACCACATTCTAATGTGCACCTCTAGGCTCTGAAAGCTGAATTTCCCACTATTAAAACGGTAATGAATATATCATGGCCATAGACCAATTTTTTTTTTTTCCGATTGTTGAAAACTTGAACTGGTTAGCCTAAATAATTTGCAATATTATAACTAAGGAAGGAAAAACTAGCCACTGATCAAGTGCTAAATTAAAAGTACTTCATGTATCCATTCGATCTCCGCCCTCCACCCACCCCCCAAATAAAGCAAGGCAAAGTCAGAGTGGCAAAAGCTAAAATGGGTGCCCTCACTTTGGGGTCTAAGACTTGCCTGTTTCATTCTACTATTTAGTCTGAATCTAGATATTAAGAAACAAACAGAGTAATACTAATTTATACTTAGTCCTTACCTCCTTCTTTTCATTCTCTTCCAGTGTCACTCATTATACCTTTTCTAAAATGCCAGTGGTAAGGAATGTTGCCATAAGCTGTTAATTGAGAGCCAATTAAAATTTCAAATGTCAATGGGAAATTTCACATTTCTTATTTCTTTAGTTACCCATGAATATGCAATCTATGTCTGCAATAGTTCATTTCCTCTGATAGTGTCCAACTCCTGTCATTCTACTCCAGCTCTTAGTGAAATTTCAGCCTGCAAGTCACAGGAGTGCTCGGGATTTCGCATGGGTTTCCTCTCAAAGTCCAGTCGCCAGGCTCTTGCAGCTCACTTCTTAATTTCACTGGGATGTGTGCAATTAATTATTTTAAGTGATCTATATGTAACCAAGGGTGTTTAGGTGTGCCTACTAGGTGTTAATTGCTACTAATGGTTTTGGCGGTAACTGGATCTGGGAATGACGTCTAGAACGCGGAGGCAGTGGCTGTTCGCTCTGCAGCCCTCCAGTCTCCTGAGCTCTCGGGCTTTGGCTGACTTTGGTCTCTCCACAGTGTATCAGCAGCTCTCTCAGCTGTGACTGGTGAACAGCCTTTTAACTGCTTTAAACATTAGATACTAATGGCTTTGCAGCCTTGCAGTTTTCCCAGCAGGTTTTGGTGACTTGTAATACTTTAAGCACAATGTACTTTGAAAACAGACATAAATTAAAGCAACAATTTCATCTCTAGTCTTTGGCATGTGTTACTCGTCAACTTCCCCAAAACAGTCAACGGTTGATGTAAGGCATTTTAGAGGGCTGGGGGCAGAGTAGCTGCTCTTTGGGCTTCCCAACTCTGGACCTCACGTCCTTAATCCATCCATTGCTCTTTTCTTACCCTACATTAACACCTTCAGTCCTAAATTCACAGTCATTTTTGGTTTACATGTTAGCTCCCTCTTTGTTTGGTCTAATTCATGGCTTGGCATTCAGAGCTGAAAGTGGCCACTCAAGCTGAGGTTTTTATCTCTTTACACACATACAGGGAAAAGGGGCAATGAATGGTTTTCTAGATAGAGGAATTTAGGATATTATCTTTGTTCTCATATCATTGAAAGGGCAGTGAGAAATATTTCATTGGTAAGACTAGTTTGAAAATTAAGAAGAGATGGAGGAAGCGGCAAAGAAAACCCTTGGTCTGCTGAGTTTCAGTTGGGCTGATTACTTTCTCTCCTGTGGCAGGGCCGACCGCCACAAGGAAAGCAGTGAGTGGGAGCCAGAGAGAAAATTAGATGGAACTTAATTGCGTGGAGAAGCTTTGGTCGCACTGAGTATCTTGGATCGCTAGAGCTCACTCAATGGGAAATGACTATTCCCAGGCAGCCAAGGCAGCTGGTCATGACATTTAATTGTGAAGTTCAGAAATAATGAAGTTAAGCATATTCAGAAACTATGAAGTTAAGCCTCTATGAGTAGGAAATAATCTGTTTTGCACACAGCTCAGATTAAACATTTTAAGCGAGGTATTGCATTATTGGGAATTGCTCTCCACTGATGACCTACATTGTATAATGACTAAATTTGGGGATCATTATAATGACCATTGGAAACCTTTTAGTGGGTCAATAATGATGTACTGGGACCTAAAAAATAAACAACATCAAGCTTCTCTGTTACTAAATCAACGGACAGGAAAGCCTCCTCCTGAAAGCATGCAATAGAAGGGTAATATTGTTATGTTCTTCACGAAGAGTCTGTTCCTTTTGAGATGAATCCTGAATCCTAATAAAACCACTGACTCCAAATAACATTGGTTTGCCTGCATCTCACCTGGCATGCTCCGAAGCACACTTTTGTGACTTCATCTGTAGCAGCAAAGACTAAGGGATAAGAAGTGTTTTAATAACTTTATTCATATCATAGGCACACTTTGGAAGCAATGAAGCTCTTCTGCCTGGGTGGCGGTGTTCATTCCCCTGACATGAAAGCATTCCCTGATGAACCACTCAAAATAACAAACATTCTGCTTTGTATTTTTTTTTTTTTATTCTTTGGGCTGTTTGTTGTTCCTAATTGCTTGCAATGTTGTCACTTATGGGAAATAAAAGTGCATATTAGTGAGTTCCACTTCCATTCTGCAGGGATTCCATTCCACTTAGTATTCTTTCAGACAATAAGTGAAGCAGACTTTCTGCTACTGCTCTGGCATTTTGGGTAGAGATTTAAGCATCTGTAGAACAAATAACATCTAAATTGTTCCAGGATACAGATTTATGCATTTTTAAGCAGTATCAGGTATTACTTCTAAATTATTTAGATTATTTTTTTCTGAGAAAAATACTGAACATGGTATTTTGCAGAGAAGGAACACAAAAAATTATCTCAATATTATCACTTACATAACACAAATTGAGTACTTTAACTGACTTCAAAATTCCCACATACAAATTATAAAAATTTTAAACCTTTCTGCTCTGGTGGAACATGTCATAGGAGAAAAAAATAAGAATTAAGCATACATGTTTAATATTTCAATAACATACTAATTTTTTTTTAAACTGAGGCTTTTGTAATGACTGAGCAGTAAGCTAAAGGTAACTCTGGTATCTGGCTTACTGATGAGAGCAGTCTGGTGACTCTGGTATCTGGCTTATTCTGAGTAAGAATTGGACCGATTGTAAAGCAGCCAACCAGCCAGAAGTCTTACTTAAGCATCAAGTCAAAACTTTCTCAACATTTATTTACAGCATGGTCATCAATTATTTACAGCTAGGTTTATTTACAAGGCACTCAAACCTAGTAGAGACAAGAAATAAAAATACCAAAAAAATTAGTACATCTTTTGCACAAAGCCACAGGATGTCTATAAACTCCCTCTTTTGGGGTTGCTCCGGAATTATTTGAAATACTGAGAATATTACTTATCTCTCTCTTCCTTAACCATGTCAATAAGACTCACTTTTTTTTTTTTAACTTCCTGAAGAAGTCTATAATTTGGGGGACATGATTTTGAAAATAAATGCAGTTTCATTATTACTATCTCAAAGCAAAACTGAAATAGATCTTTAGAAAACACTAAGACATCATATGAGAGTTGAAGATATTAGTTTTTAACAGTCAAATGCAAAATGAAACAAAATAAAAACACCAGAACTAAGACTGATGAAAAGCTAGTATGAGGACACAAAGTAATATAGTGAAATTTGTATTCTATGTCCTTCAATAACTCCTATTAATTGTCTGCTAAAAGATACTCTGGTGAGAGGTTAAAATTTCTTTGGGTTGTTGTTTTAATTTTACAAGTTATTTTTTTTTTAAGTTAAAAAGCTTTTAAACCTCCATAAATATAAATCTCTGTTTTGGAGTCTGAGCCCCATGAGGGTGGCATTTGTAGCTATGGGCCTTCCAGGTGTCCTTCAGAGCCTGTTGCACAGCTATCTGCATCTTCTTACACCTCCATGCAAAATGCAGCCAGGACTGAGCCTGAGAAAAAATCCTGAGTGGGGGGTTTTACTCCTCACCAGCTATAAGAACTTGTTGTTCCTTTCACCTCCATGAACCCTATCTTCCTCATCTAAATATTGTTAATAAGTAATAATAATAATACTAACTCCTAATCTGCTGCCCTCCCATCTTGTGGGGGGCAGGGTTAGAACACACTTTGATAACCAGAAAGCACTATGTAAACATAATGCGCTACTACTGAACAGGGCATTTAAATTCTGTTTTTAAACCATATGCTTTTAGATTCAATGTCTCATTAAACTCCGGGATTCCATGCTAATGTAGGAAGTAATGCCGTGGTGATAACCCTTGAATTCCTAGGATTGTCTATTAGTGTAATTAACTAGGTCAGGTTACCCCCACCAGGACCCTTTCTCGGTTTTAATTCCACTGATTCTCTGATGATCATGGCAGGGAGCCTAGGCCTTAGTTTTCTGTCTTCACATTTAGTGTTTAGTACTATTAGGGTAATTACAACCACCATCCAAAAATGATCAGTAATGGCTTAGAGAAGCTGAGCATGTTAAATTTGGAAAAGGGAAAACCAGGATGATAAGTTGAGATAGAAATTATGGTTTAGGTGTTATATTATTGAGGGTTCTCCAGAGAAACAGAACCAATAGGAGTATATAGATATAGATGATATATAGATACAGATATAGATATAGATATAGATATAGATATAGATATAGATATAGATATATGGATATATGGATATGAGGAGATTTGTTATAGAATTTGCCTCAAAAGTTTATGGGAGCTGAGAAATCCCAATATCTGCTGTCCACAAGCTGGAGAACCTGGAAAGCCTGAGTTTAATTTAGTTAAGAAAGGCCTGAGAACTAGGGGGCTGGGATGAGAGGAGGGATGGGACAGGTGGGAGAGCAGAGGTGCTGGTATAAGTCCCAGAGTCCAAAACCAAGCTCGAGAACCAGGAGCTCTGATCCACGGGCAGGAGAAGATGGACTTCCCCAATCAAGGGGAGACAGAGAATTAGCCCTTCCTCTGCCTATTTGTTCCATTTGGGCCCTCAACAGGTTGGATGATTTCTGCCCAAGTTGGTGAAAAGGGACCCTCTTTATTCTATCCACTGATTCAAATGCTATTCTCTCATCTTTTCATAGGCACAGCCAGAAATAATGTTTTATTAGCCATCTGGACATCCCTTAGTCCAGTCAAGTTGACACATAAAATTAATCATCACAGATGTTATCAAATGTTTGAATTTCTGTCACATGAAAAAAGACTGGATTTATCTATAGTCTCCTCCAAATGACTAGATTCCATGTGCAAGTAACAACATGCCTGTTTTCGGGGGGCTTAATTGACATTGGCTGAAAGATACCTCTCAGACACATTATTGATGAGGAGCAGGTATCTGCTTCTGTGTTTTTCCAAAGTCCCTCTGAAAAAGCAAATATGCCTGAAATGGAGTTGCTCTGCCTTGAAATTCAAAGGTAATATAAAACCATGGGATGTCTTCAAAAAATAAATGACTAGGTAGGAGTAGGTTGAGAAAAATTCAAGGAGCCTTTTTTGGGGGTAAGAAACATAAAGCTTATGATATTCTACCCCAGAGTATCCAAAAATCCTATCCCATGCTGCCAGCTTAACAGATGTTGCTTTAGAGGAAGACGGATGCCACTGGCAGCTGGTTCCAGCAATGCGATTTGAAGCCTTAATTGGCATTCCTAATGTGCCGCACAGCTTAATCATATGAAAAAGGGGCGTTTCTTGTATTTATACTCTACAGAGTATTCATATAATGCGGAATGTTTAAAAAGTCCTTTTCCCCTTTGGAGTAAATTGTAAAATAATCTTTGTACTATCCTTTTGTGTGTATGTGGAGATTTTAATAATAATTTTGGGTATAAAATGTTAATGGGAAATACATAGAGCCTCTGTTTTTGAACAGTGTTTTTTTTTTTTTTTTTTTTTTGCATTTATGTGGATTTTATTTCAAAATAATCTCAAAATGAAGACTTCTGAGGAAAATTTTAACATATTTCATGTATATTAGGATTGTGTTTTAGAGTCCTTTACTAGAAACATACATAAATACACATACTCACACATATACATGGAAAAATCACCCAAGTGTAGTACAAATCTTCATGTACTTGGACTTTATATATTAGTTATTCTAAATTATAGCTTGAGCCATTTGGAAAGGTGCAATTAAAGTGATTGATTGGAAAGGCAAGTCAGTGCTGTGTCTAGTAACTCCCATAGACGTAACTTGTATCTTTTTTTAAAATTGCAAATTTATTTTTTTCATGGGGAATCAATACTTTAGGTTAATTTTTTTTAGCCATTCCCTGATGCAGCTATAATTTGAGTGTGATAAAATATGGCTTAGTGAGGCATGCTTTAATGAAATTCCTGCGATGTGATAAAGGATATTCCAACTTAAATGTTGATAGACAGTGAAAGTCTAAACTTCTACCTATTCTGTTTTCCACATAAGAAATTTATTTTAAAGATATATACAAATGAATCACAGCATTTAGGTTACATACCTATTTTCCCCCTCTTTTTTTTCTCTCTGTTAAAGGAATGCATATTAGGTAGCTCTTTTCCTGTTCAAAATGAATATTAGCAACTCATGGGATCCCAGATGCTGACCTGAACTCATGCAATTAGAGCTTCTAAATAGTCATATGGAGGACTATATGACATTAGCTAATTATCATATGGATTTTAGTTATCCGATATAAATTCTAAAGCTTACATTTCTCAGAAAACTACAGTCAAAAAGAGCACAATTAGAGTGATTGGGAACTCATTTATTTCTCTTAAACTTTCTTAAATCCTGTTCCTTTGTCATTATTAACTTGGTCATGGATAAACATGCTCAGATTTCTAACAGAAAATATTTATTTTGCATAAATAAAATTATAATGTAGTATTTCTGCCTTCTTTTTCTTAGTAATAGGTTTGTGATATTTACCCATAGTTTCACTCATAGTTGTACATCATTCATTTTCATTGTATGTTATTCTATTGTGTGAATAGGGCAAAATTTATTCATTCTACTGTTGATGGGTATTTGGCAGTTCCTTTTGAGGTGGGAGGTGATTACAAATAGTACTGCTTTGAGAATTTAACTTGTATTTCTCTTAGAACTGGAGTGGGATGGAGTTGCTGGATAATAGTGTATGCACACGTTCAGCTTTAACAGGTACTCTCAGAGTCTTGTGAAGTGGCTTTACCAATTTCTACTTGTACCAGTAGTCTGTGAGAGTTCTAATTTTTCCATGACCTAACACTGGGTACTTTCTGTAATTTATTTTTAAATCCTCACACAAGGATATGTTTAGAAAGAAAGGGGGAGGGAGAGAGAAAGAGAGAGAGAGAAGCAGAAACATCAATGTGAGACAGAACATTAATCGGCCCCCTCTCTTATACACCCTGACCAGGAATCAAACCTGCAACCTTTTGGTATAAGGTACGATGCTCCAACTAACTGAGCTGCCTGGCCAGGGCTTTCTATATTTTTTATTTAAAACCCACCAGGTAGGTTTATAATAATACCATATTGTAATTTTACCTTGTATTTCCTAATGACTAATTGAGAGGAGCACTTCTTGCATGTAGTAAGCATAAAATAAGATTATTTGGATACATCCTTACCGGGAATGTCTATGAAAACCTTTCCTTCTTTTTTCTATTATATTTTCCTAAATCTTATTGATTTATAGTAGTTAAGATATTTGGATATTACTATTATGTCAGATGTATGTATTATTAATATCTTTTTTTCTTTTATGGATATACTTTTTAACTTTCAGGGCTATGAATGAATGTAAGTTCTTAATTTTATATAGCTTAATTTATTATTTTTAATTTTATTGTTATTGTTCATTGTGTCCTGTTTCAGAAATGTGTGCCTGAGTAAAAAGTTATTGTGCTGTGTTTGTCACTAAAAGCTTTATAGTGTCACCTTTCATATTTAGATCTGTATCCTCTGGAGTCAATTTTTATATAGGGTAGGGAGTCAAGATTCACTTTTTCCAATGGATTACAGTTGACCCAGTACCATTTATTGAGTGCCATACCATGTTGTGTACTGTGTTGTGCTTTTGTCATAAATCAGAAGAATTTATTAATACCATAGATTATACATAAATATATGTTTAAAATAATGAGTTCTATTCTCTTCTATGGTTAATTCATTCTAATTAATTCAATGCCAGTAACATTGTCTTAGCTACTATATTTTATAAAAGCTTAGCTCTTTGGTAGATAAATAGTCCAGCTTTGTTGTTCTTCAAATTTGCCTTGATTGTAATTGAACTCTAATTTTTCATACAAATTTTAGAATCATACATTGAATTTCAATTAAAAAATCTTGCAAGAATATTATTTAGTATGCATTGAATCAAAAGATTAGTTAATTAATTTAATATTATGACTTTAAAAGTTTTTTTTTTTATTGATTTCAGAGAGAGAGGAAAGGAGAGGGAGAGAGAGATAGAAACATCAATGAGAGAGAATATCAATTGGCCGCCTCCTGCGTGCCCCCCACTGGGGATCGGGCCCACAGCCTGGGCATGTGCCCTGACTGGGAATCGAACCAGTGACTTCTTGGTGCAAGGGTCAATGCTCAACCACTGAGGCACACCAGCCAGACAATATTATGACTTTTAATCTATGAACACGATAAACTTTCGTTATTTGTTTTCTTTAATTTCTCTCATGTTTTGTAATTTTCAGTATAAGAATTTGGTTAACTTTTAAGCTTGTTTTCAAAACATATTATCCCACCAAATAGCTCTTTATGAATTGAATTCAATATTGTTGTAAAAAATAAAACAAATCAACAAGCTATGATTGAGGTGCAAGAATGGGATTTTTGTTGCAGTTTTGCTCCCAAATTGCAAGCAAGTCATATGCAGTTAGCCTTAATTATACAACTAATCAAATCTGAAATCTTGCCTAGATCTCTATGATTTTGAATCTACAATTTTGGAAAGTTAATATGAAGGTGCATAAATATTGTTTTATGAATCATGAAAATTTTGGAAATACCTCCTATTAAAAAAGGAGGACTATATTAGGTACACATCATTCCAGGTCATCAAGATGACCTTATTTTTTCTGAACATGGCAGAAGCAGAATGAGGCCTGAGTTAAAAAGTAAAATAACATGTAGTTTCAATGGTCCCATTAACTTCTCTTTCACCAGGTCTATACCTGACTGACAGTGAAGGATGGCATTGCTGAAGTGTATTATAGGATTCAAACTTGACCATGGAGGAGGCTTTTGTTGGTAAATTTATTTTTAAGGTAATTACTTTTACTGTGAAACTAAGATTTCAAGCTAAAAATTGAGGTTAGGAAATCGTTTGTACTTGTCAGTTTCATATTTTGCTATCGTTTCATCTGCAATGTGGAGCTACTCTAAACCACTGCGAAAAAGTCCTATTCTGTAAATAAAACCAGAGAACAGATTTCTTGACCAGTGAAGAGACTAAATGCACATAACCATATTAATATTGTTTTGCTTTAAGTAATGTGCTGTACTGTGGCATATGAGCAGTCATTGACGTTCTCAGTGCTAATTAATAAGACGGATATGTGCTACTGTTTGAAATCCCCGTCGCATTGTGGGCATCAGAGGCCAGACAGACAGCGGCAAGACCGCACCAACCAACAGCCTGTTCAAGGTGCTGCGCAACTGCCTTGCCCTCCATCAGAATGCCTTTCCCGCGCCAAGACCCAGTCGCAGTTGGGAAGGACTGCCTCAGCAGCAGGATACGCTGGAGTCCCCGGACATGGGCCATGCTGAGCACCATGCAGGGCTAGGGGAGCAACCCCAGGAAGTTTGCTCTTGCCCACAGGGTCATCGTCCAACCAGACACTTGAACACCCACATCCCGCCTCCAGAAGGCTTCCTACATTCAGCTGCAAAGCCCCTGTGGACTCATACAGCCCACGGCACCTCCTGACCGTCCCCTGCGAGCAATGCAAGTGGAGTAGGAGTACTTGAAGCTACGAGGTCCTCGATACCCCGGCCTCTTGGACAGCCACGTGTGGCCCGTGTACCAGAAGTATAAGCAAGCGATGGAGGCTGATAGTGTGGAAGTAGTGTAGCTGGATGGTATGAAGTCCCATGAGGAGCTCTTCCACCAAGTCCTGGAAGACATTCAGAACTGGCTCCTGGACCACTCCTAGTGTGGCTGCGGGAGGAGGGACCCGGCCCACCTGGGATTGGAGGGACCCACATCTGATCTGGCCACAGTAGGGCAGCTGGCGGTATCCCAGCAGCACACTGCGCGACCATTTTCCTTTGTGGACATCTGTACACATGAGAGTGGAGGCCCCACTCACAGCTCAGCATCTGAGGTCCCCGGGATACAGCCCCAAGACCTCTGTCACCTCACAGCAACTTAAATATTAAACCCGATCCTGTTTTTGTAAAAACATACTAGAAATGGGCCTATGATCCAATACTAGCCAATGGAATATAGGGGATGTTTATCAGTGGGAACTTCTGGAATGTTTTGTATCCGAATAAAAGTATAGAGACAGAGGCTGGCCACTCTCCTACTTTTTCTTCACAACTTCTAAGATGTTGTGTTGCTTAGACTTCTACTAGCCATGTTGCAACCACGAGACAATGGAGCCTAAAGATAAAAATTCTACCTGTAGGGGGGATCAGGCAAATGATGTCAATGGGGGAAAAAGGAGAAACATCTGTAACAAAAATAAATTAATAAAAAAATTAAAAATTAAAAAAAAAAGTTGACCTGTTGAAATGGTAAAGTGGAAGAGTGGAAAGATATTGGGATCTTGAATCCTTGAGGAGATGAACCAATGTTAACATCACTTACCCCCCTATCTCTTGTAATGCAAGGAAAAATAAACCCTTGTTTGATTAAGCCATGTGTTGTTATGGGTGAAAGCTTTCCTAACAAACAAGACGTAAACATTCTTGGTTTGTGGATTATCCATCCTCTTCATCAGTCATGTGTTCACTGACATAGGTTAAACTGCGCAAGAAAAAGCCTGCCCTTGAAGTCATTCTGTTAACTTCAAGGTTGCAATGTCTGTATTTGTTTATTCATATACAGCTCCTTAAAAGTAAAACATTTTAATAAATAGATTGTCCTTAAGCCACAGTGATAAGATCAATTGGATGTAGCTTCTCTTTTTCCTAGTTATCCCTTTTCACATACAATACCTACATGCATATATATTTGCACATTTATGCTGCCATGTTTCATAATGGGCTTACCATCATTTTAAAGAAACTTTTCTGTTCCTTACAAAAAGGCTAATTCCAGCAACCTTGCAATCCAGCCCTTTTCAGCAAAGACTTTTAGAATGAGTGTTATTAAGTCTTAAAAGTAGCTTCCTCTCTGTGGAAGGCATTTACAGCTGCTATTGAGCAAATGGTTATTGGCAATAACGTGGTGGTCTAACGTGGAAGCCACTGCAGGCATGTAGTAGCAAAGTGTTAATTTCATAGCGGGTGAACTTGTGGAGTAAGACTTAATGTAAGTTAAATCATTTTGAGTAACACAGTGTATGAACTTGGGGCCTTCAGTGGATTTTCCCGCAGACTGTTCATCTAAAATATGCAATCCCTTCCCCTATTCACCAGCATTCTTTTTCAGATTGCTGAATCCATCCTAGAAGTATTTCTTTCCATTTCTTCAATGTCTACACTGTCCTCATTCTCAGGGAAACAGTCAGGTATCTTGATTGTCTTTGACACTCTGGCACAGCTCAGGACCAGAGTGTCTATTTCATTGTTTAGGCAGATGTTTCAGTCACTAAATCTTGTGACTACCTTAAGCTATGTATGTCAGAAATCATGTTCCTGGTACCTCAGTTAAGTTTACTGGCCTCTGGTGGCCCCCAAAGGTACTAAAAAATGTACTTTTTGTTTTCTTTTGTGCTTAGAGGTTTTCTCCTCTACCCTGTAAACCATTTACTAGGAAGAGGTTATGCTTTTCAGTTTCATAATGTGTTACAACTAACATGACTTCACACAAGCCATTGTTTTCCTTTTCTCTCATGTGGGAGCCCTTGGTGATAGTTTCCACTAGAAAAAAATATATAACTGCTAGTGGGAAAACAAAAGGCAATCATCTGAATGGTAATTGTTTTGACTTAGTGACTTATCAAAACACAGCTCTGCCAAGTCTGGTCTCCAGAATTTCACAAGGTTGGAGTAAAATCTAAAGGAACATAAACAAGGGCTCAGGGTTAGGTTTGCATACAGGAGTAGCTTGCTTAAACCAAGCACACTACCGACAATTGGTGCATGCCAATGTACTAATACCCCAAAGACTGGTGAGTGGTGAGTTTTGATTAGCTGCAAAAGGGATGGCTCCTGCCCAATAACTTGGGCTGCTTTTCTTCTTAGAAGCATCTACCACAGGGCTTACATCTGCTTAGCATTCACACCTCTCTAGTCTGTGACTCTGGATAAACTGTACTCTGTGTTACTTTTGAGGTCAGAAATTATATTCTGATCAAGCTAATATTTTTTTTGGCCTAAGTCAGAGTTACACATTTTGGAGCATTAGGGGTTTGTTTGTTTGCTGGTTTTTAATTTTTTTTTCATACTTGTTGACATTGTTTTTAATTGAAAATACCAGCTGTTGAATTTTGGCTGGTAAGTTACTAGAGGGCCACAATCAAGACCTAGATCTGTCTTTTCATTTGCACCTCCCTGAGTGTCTGGTGACACCACCTTGCCATGGATCTCCCTCGGTACCTGTAGCTCCCTGGCAGCTTGGCAGAGTGACAGACCACTGCTTGATGTTACCTGAAGGACAAAACACGAGAGTCACAACTGCTGGGATTTTCTTTAGTGAGTCATGTTCACAACTGTGTTTCTGACTTTTTATTTTCAGAGAACTTAATTAATATTCATAGGCATGCTCTTCATACATGCTTTTATTTCTGTGAGACCTTCTTGCTTAATGGTCTCTAGAGCTTAATGTTTCTTTAAAAAAAGATTTTAGGTTGCTGGTTTACAGAAAGAATAGACCTTCCCCCCCTAAGATTCCATGTATCAAAAGCATTAAGTTGTGTCTGGCCGGTGTGACTCACTGGTTGAGCATCAACCCATGCACCAAGAGGTCACTGGTTCGATTCCCAGTCAGGGCATGTGCCCAGGTTGTGGGTCGAATCTCCACAGGAGGCAGCCAATCGATGTTCTCTATCATTGATGTTTCTATCTGTCTCTCCCTCTCCCTTCCTCTCTCTAATATCAACGAAGAAAAAATATTTTTATAAAAACATTAAGTTGTCACATATGTAGAATGTTCTGAGTGACATACAAAATAAGCTTCCTTTTAAAGAACTTGCAATTTAAAAATAGGTAAAGTTGATGTTACTGGAAAATAATTCTAAATATAGTTTTTAAAAAATATTATGATAATGCCAGTAGGCCATCTTGATGAGGACAGGTTCTGAATTTGCTTTTTCAATAATTGTGATGAGATAGATATTCTTACTATGGATTTCATAGACTCTACTTAAGCCTGAGCAATTGTTCTAACAGATCCAATCCAAGGTCATGTGCCACATTCTGTTGTCATATCTCTTTAAGCTCCTTTGATCTAGAAGAATTTACCAGTTCCTCATCGGGAACATTTTTAAGATCATAAGGCAAACATTTTGCAGAATGTCCCTCAACCTACTTTGTCTGATATTTTTCTATCTTATGATAAGATTCAGGCCACACATTTTTGACAGAAATATTAAAGAGGTGATGATGTGATCATTTTATTGCTTCCTAGTAGGTAATAATGATTTTGATTTGTCCCATTACTGGTGATGTTAACTTTGATTATTTGATCTAAGTTGGTTACTGTCAAGTTTCTAGATTGTAAAATTATTCTCTTTGCATTTTAAATTAATAAGCATTTGTAGGGAAATGCTTTGAATTATGTGAATATTCCATTTCTTCAAACTTTTACCTACTAGGTCAAACATCCATTGGTGTTTTTTGGTTACCAAATGATTACTTTTCCTATCCCCTATAATTTTTTCTACATTTGTCAGTTGGCACTCCATTACAAACAAAAAGTTTTTTCCTCCCAATTCATTTATTCATCCATTCATTTAAATCAGCATGAACTCACATTCTTACTCTATTCAATGAGTTTTAATCCCCTGTTATGATTATTTATTTTGATGTCCAAATTATCTCTGTATTCCAAGATTCCTCTTTCACTTTCCAGTGACTCTTCTCTTATTTGTAAGGCCAGAAAGACTGAGTTTTCTATCAGTTTTAGCTTTTCTATATAGTACCTGGGCTTAAATGAAAAGTTTAAAATTGGGACCTTTATCACACAAGAAGCCAAAACCCAGCTTCAGTGTATACTGTCATTTACTGTTGATTAACAGAAGTCTGAAAATAGCCTCTATTTTTTCTACACATGTAGTTTCTTATGTCAAGGTTCCTTAAGATTCATTCTTTGGATTTAAAATTGATAAATTCATCAGTATATGTCTAAGTATTCTTATTTTATTATTTTTCTGGATTATGATGAGCTATTTTAATCTTTATTCGTTCAGGAAAGTTATCGTGTATTATATGTCTAAATATGGGTTTGGTTTTTTGTTGTTGTTTTACTATTTCAGTTTCCTTTCAGTCACATCAATTATCCATGTGTAAATCTACTTGCGTTTTCATTTCTGTAAGTTCCTATCTAATATTTTTCATGTCTTTGTATCTTGCTCTGTTCTTTGGGAGTGGTTTTTAATAGCTGTTATATATTTATTATATATATACACATATATAATATATACAGGGTATGGCAAAGGTGGGTTCGCAATTGTGAGTACACAAAACAGAGTTTATTCTTGTATTATTATTTATTGTATTATTTTTCATACAAACAACTGTAAGCCTACTTTTGCCACACCTGTATATATAATTTTGCTCTTATTCCTAGAGTTTTAAAATCTACCTTTTGCACAACAGTTTTGCATAAGATCTATGTTTATTTTCTTCATTTCTCTTAATCCCTTGTTAATATGGTAGGTGCTTAATTATACATATTTTTTTAGGTACTTTTTTTTCCTCACCTAGTCCTTGTACCTTTCACCCATTAAATACTCTTATCATAGTCAAACCTGTTCTTATTACTTTACTGGATATCAAATCAGTCATTTGCCATTTAATTTGAATAATAAAACTTGTTATTTTTATATTAAGTATATTTGCACTTAAGTTTTATGTGATATAGAAATAAGGTCCCTTTATGGAAATAATTTTAGGTGTCTGGAAGAGAGGATTTTTTTCTTTTTTCTTATTCTTTTCTTTTATTTGCTTGTCAAGAGAAGAAAAGCACTCAGCATCCTTAAGATTAGGGCATTGTTGGTGGCCACCTTGATATTTAAAAATTGTACATATCTCAAAAGCCAATCCAGGTAAATGTAATACAAGATACTATTTTCATTTAACCTCTTTGGAGGAAGCATTGCTACTTTCACACATTAGTGAAAGTATCTAATCAAGTTTGCACAAGGAATAGTGCCATAAAGGCTGCTGAAGAAAAATAGAGATTTTTTGTTCGGAGAGATTTTTGAAGACCTCAAGTGACATGGTATTCACTATTTCTTTATGATCTGTCTCTTCCCACCAATCTTAGTCCTTACTTTATCCCAAAACATAACACAAATCCACATCTATATACTTTTAGAAATCATATTGGGCCATAAAACCTAAACTGAATAATATAATCTGAAAGCAAATTCTAGTAACAAACCATATATAACCTTAATTATAAATTTGACCCTAATCTTAATTCTCTTATAAACCCAACTTTCACTCTAGCCATGAGTACTAATAATAATGCATACCTGAATCTAAAAGTAATTTAAGACACCCAGAGGCAGGAACACCAAATATACATTTACTTATTTATAATTGATATAATTTATAATTAATTACACATTGATGGTGAATAGAATTTAATTTTTAATAGACCTTTACAGAAAAGTTGTTGAAATACAGCCCAGCTGGTGTCGCTCAGTGGTTGAGCGTCAACTCATGCATTAGGAGGTTGCCAGTTTGATTCCCAGTCAGGGCACATACTCAGGTTGTGGGCCCAATCCCCAGTGGGGGGCATGCAGGAAGCAGCTAATCTATATGCTCTCTCCCTCTCCCTTCCTCTCTCTAAAATCAATAAAGAAAAAAATACATGCTGATGCCTATCACGCTTTATAAACTAATGTATATTTACAATCTTTAAATTATGTATATAAATAACCTCTAATGATTGAGGAGATAGTCATAAGAAATATACTATATAAATATGCATAACTAAATTATAATAAGTGGTATCTTAAAAATAATCAAGAAAATAATTCTGAATTATAATATAAAACTTATTAGTGAATATCACTGGATGGTGGGCTTATAGGGGATATTTTTTTCCTTCTTTTTCTTTTTCCAATTTTTTTCTGATATGCATAAGTTAATTTCATAATCACAGAAAATATTTTTTAATAGAAGATGCCGTTTCAATTACTTAAAAAAAAAGTATAACGTAAGATATCAATTTGATTATGTCTTATATAAAGGGAGCTTTAAGTGATTTTCAGTTGAATGCAGAGTTTACTTGACCAGGTAAATCAATTATCAAGGCAAAATTCTACACTTACACTTTTCCATGATCCCTTTGACAGATAAATGCCTCCTCCCTCTCTCCCTTCCTCCTCCTCCCCCTGTCCCACCCATCTCCCTCCTCCTCCCTTTTTCCTTCCCCACCTCCTCCTCTTATGCCTCCTTCTTTTGGTAAACTTATCTCTGTTAAGATTTAATGGAGAACAAAATAACTTCCTGTCCTGCACTTCTGATCAAATTCTGCAAATGTTCAAGCATATTCTCTGAAAGTAGGAAATATCTGAATCATGTTCCATTTTTACAGAAGTGGAATTAATTAATCCAAAGTATTTTTACAAAAAAGAGTATTTACTTAGTGGGACAACTAAGAAGTAATACAATATTTTTCTTTTTCATAAGTAAATAGAGGAGGATGGGGAGAAATAGAGACAGGGGAAGACATTTCTGTGCTCTTTAGAAAATCAAATGTGTTACTAAAATAATATCATGCAGAGTTATCAAAATAGATCATAATGCTTTTACTTTTAAAAATGTATCTAGGACATTAATTTGGTTACATTATATTGATAGAGAAAGAATCAAGTCCAACCCTGGCCGGTTTGGCTCAGCGGTTAGAGTGTCAACCTGCGGTCCTGAGAGACCCGGGTTCGGTTCCCACTAAGGGCGCGTACCTCGGTTGCAGTTTGTCCCCGGCCCTGGTCGGTTGTGCGGGTGGCAACCACTCGATGTGTTCCTTTCACATCGATGTTTCTCTCTCTCTGTCTCTGTTCCTCTCTCCCTCCCACTCTACCTGAACAAAAAATGGAAAAATGTCCTCGGGTGAGGATAAAAAAAAAAAAAAAAAAAAAAAAGAATCAAGTCCAATATTGACACAGACAATATTATTAAATAAGTATTGATTGCTTTACTGTGGCAATTTTGAAATTTAGTTTTTTAGTTTATTGTCTGAATTAATAGGGAAGGTGCATGGTAACCCACACTGTCTCATTCATATACTGATGTATCCTACTCACTTTTCAGATTTCTGTTCTGGGCAAAATTCCAAGTTATTAAATGGAAAAGCACTCATATGATTACAGAAACTATTCACTTACGAACACAACTTACCTTTTTTCTATAAATTTTCTTCATTCTTTTCCCACACACGAATCTATCTTGGACAAAAATATATAATTTTCAAGTAAAATTAAAAACTCTAAGTCTATCCCTGGTCGGTTTGACTCAGTGGTTAGAGTGTCCATCTGAGACCAAAGGGTCACAGGTTTGATTCTAGTTAAGGGCACATACCTGTGAGGGAAGCAGCCAATCGATCTCTCTCTCTCACATCGATGTTTCTCTCTCACTTTGCCTCCTACTCTATCTGAACACAAATGGAAAAATATCCTCAGGTGAGGATTTAAAAAAAAAAAGAACACCAAGTCACATTTTTTCTTCTTCGTGTATTCAGCTTATATTATAATACTTATATTTAATTGTACGTTGCCTTAAAAATACTCTAAAGTGTTCACTTGTCTTTATAAGACCAAAAATCACATTATCTTTGCATTGCCTTCCTTAAAAACACAACATAATACACTGCATAATATTGAGTGGCTAAGTCTTGTACAATTACCAGAAATTGTCCATAGTAAATGTACTCTTCTAAGATTTGTTTGAGTGGTTTTTTCCTTTTTAATCCACTGTCTGCTTGTATCCTTAGTAAAATCCTGTTATTTATTATAAATTTGTTTATAATAAAATATGAAAGCATCCTTCAAATGAAGTGACCCTCTAATTGAAAATACAAATCAATAAATAAGAAACAAGTGAACAAAAGTTTAGTACAGAGACCGTTACTAAAATAAGGAAAATCTATTCTGCCTGTTCAAGCATTCTTTTTATATAACACAAAATTTTGACATAGGTGTGAATATTATTGTGGAAATCAAGCAAAAAACAAATAACAAAAACTACTATTTTGAAGTGCACTTTAATCTAAGAAAATGGTTGAGAATAAGATACTTTTGAAGTTTGTATCCAAAAATTTAAAAAAAATTTAATGTTTTTATTGATTTTTTTTAGAGAGAGGAATGGAGAGAGGGATAGAAACATGGACGTAGAGAGAAACACTGATCTGCTGCCTCCTGCTAGCCCCCTACTGGGGATCGAGCCCCACAATCTGGGCATGTGCCCTGACTGGGAATCTAGCGGGGACTTCTCAGTCCATGGGACTACATTCAATCCACTGAGCCACACTGGCCAAACTGTATTCAGAAATTTTTTAAATCAAGGTGCAATAGGGGGAAATTATTTATCACAGCCGGTTGTATACATTCTCTGAAAACACCTGTGTAAGATTGGCATTCCTCCTCTAGATCAGTTTTGAGAAACTTGAAACATTGATTTTGAAGTGTGTTCAGTAAGGACAAAGAACACCAAGGTTTTGCGTTTCCTCTGTCATCTTTCCACAGCACGCCATTAGCTTTCTTCAAGGAACAAAACATCGTTGGTGCTTCACTGCAGCTACTAAATTTATTATTATCATTATTATTATTTTGGTACCTCAAAAATGTCAATTTCAGAAAAGCATTAACATCCAAGAGAAGCTTCTTTCAATTTCTCAGCTGCTTCTGTCTTTCATTCCTGATGCTACCTGTCCCAAAGATTTCTGACTAAGTACCTCTAAAACATACATTTACTGAAAACATTTGTAAAGTGAATGTTTTTTTTTTTTTTAAAAAGCCGGTCATTCTCCATAAGAATCTTTGCAGCTTCCCTTTACTGTGCAGCCCTGACATTTCAGTAATTGCTTCAACCTTAGTGCAGCCAGGCTCTGTGCCTTCCCTAGATGAAACATTTCCTAGACTTCTTATTTTAGAAGTTCTCCACTTTGATTACCAAAGCACTAAGTTTTTCCTCTGCCCTGGCCAAGGCTGCTTTTAGCTTGTCAACATGTCTGAATCACGTTTTCCTCAATGAAAATGAAGTGCCCATGGTGAAAAGTGTTTTCATCATTTCTTGTCTTCTATTAAAGCCCCTTCTAGATGAACCTAATGTACTCTTGTTTTATTTTTTATTAAGCCGATTGGCATTTTGTCATAACTGCACAGGCATGGAAAAGAAATGTTTATAATAAGTACATCTGGATATTAGTGGCTTGTGTATAGGGTTTGTGGACAATCAATATTGTCTCAAATTGAAATAAAACCTGAAAGAAATTATCATTGCTTGGGGAGGAAATAAGCTAAAATTAAGGAGACAAATAAGAAGTTGCCTCTATTATCTTTGTTCAGTGTACCAGACACTTGGCCGTATTCTGAGCATTACCGTTTGTGTGTGAGGTAGTGGTGGGAAAGAGAAGACTAGGGTGCTGTGCATTTGGAAGAGGTCATCATAGGTATTTTAACCTGTACATTTTCTAAGGAGACCTAATATAATTATCTAATAAGTTTGAGGGTGATAAAAGGTGAGATCAAAATACCTAGGTAAGCAACTGTAAAAGATGTGGTTGCAAAACCTTTAATGGCAATGGTAATTGGTTTAGAAATTTAAAAACTTTGTAAATCACTTGACTATTTTATTTACACTAGTTCTTGGTTGGGAACTTGTTGCCAATAGTGTTGGCAGGACAACATTGTGATTAATACTCCCTGTGTTTCCCCCATACGTGCTTTCGATTCGTGACCACTTTCACATGCAATTGGCTAAGCATTGTGCACTATGTTTTGGGGGAAAGATAGCACCATAAAAGGAAGAGGAAATAAGAAGTCCATGCTTGGCTTTTGAGTTTCACAGGCAAATAAGAAGCATTTAGGCTATAAGCAATATATTCAAGTTATTATAACAAAACTTGTCAGTTTTCCTACCCCAAATTCTACCTCTGTTCCTACCCTATACCATGCAGTTTTCTTGATTGCAAGGGGAAGCAGAATGAAGGGTAGTGGGCCTGGAGAAAAGAGCTAAAATGCTAAGCTTTGTGGCTCAATTTATTTACCCAGTTCACATGCTATGGCGAGTCCTGAAATTGTTGCATGACACTTCAAGGCTAACCTGGCTTGAGACAGCCTCTCAGAATTCCTCCTACCCTGGCAATGCCTAGGATCAGTAGGTCTACTCTTGTGTGCTTCAGGGTCACATAGGAATAGTATAGAGACTTAGTCAGTCCTGACCTGTGTCCTTACACGTGAGAGTGGTAGAAAGAAACATAGGACAGAAAAAGAATGGATCCCAACATGGCTTAAGGTCCAGCTGGGACCACTCAGCAGGTACTCTGTGGACTGAGTTTCATTGGATTCCAGTGGGAATGGATACTGAGATAGACCAGCTATAGACCAGTTATGCCTACCCCACTTTTGTACTGTCTAGTCCACCTCTCTACTTGAAATCTCAAGAATTTAGAGGTAAGGATATGGTCAAGGGTAGTAACTCTAAAATGGCTTGATTATGAATCCTCAATCCAAATATAGTAAGAGCTTATACTAAAAATTAATCAGTATTACCGAAAAAATAATGTTATGTTTTCTTCTCTGAGTGAATGTTGACTGCAATACCTTATACCACTTGATTATACAGAAAGCTAAATCCATGGTGTATGTCTACAATAAAACTATTATTTTGAATTAGATCTGAAAGCCGAACAAAGACACTGTCTAAGAACATTCTTAATATTAGAAGAAAATAACAAAAAGCTATGCAATAATTTCAGAAGCATGGAGGCAACATTTTAGACTCACTGTTAATCCTAGTCTAAGCAAAGAAAAAATGATAGCTATTTTTGAATTTGGCAAACATTTTGAATTCACAATAGATAAAGAAATCAGAAATGTCTTCCTTTGTGCTAAATCTTCCATTTTTTTTCTAACTCTGGGGTGTGGGAAAATGAAGCAATAAAGTATTTTTGTCATATTTTTCTATTGCTTTGTTTTCTTGTTTAGTTGTTTCTGTTTCTCTTTCATTCTTATATATCATCTTCATCTTACCCCCTGCTCATTCAATTTCTCCATTTCCTTTTTTTCCCTCCTGACTTCTCATAAATCAATAGGATGTACGTAAAAATATAGGACAGAACAAAACTGATTTAGATACAAATTCAGTTGTTTTTGGTCAGCTAAGGAACCTTCTTGATTCACAGTAATTACTTAAATGAATGATTAAAAACTGAACAAATATGTACAAAAAATTTAAATGTCAGAAAAACACATTAAAAATATACTTGATCTCTTTTATAATTTAAGAAAAGCATAAAGCAAAAGATATTAGTTTTTCCATACCAGAGTTGCCAAATTTTAAAGTTGCTCAAGTTGTCCAGTTAAAATAACTTATGATTTTATTTGTCAATTTTACCTCAATAAAGATAAAAAAAATGATGAGACCCAACTATTAGAAAATAAGATATATGCTGATGTAGAAAGCTTTCCATAGTTATTATTAAGAGAAAAATAAAGTATTATACTTGTGTGATATGATACCTTTCATGTATATACAAAGACTATATCTATTTATATATTTATGACTGAATAAATATAAATCTAAATGAGGATAGAAGTGGAGAAGGAAATGCTGATGAAGTTAGATGTTACATAAAATTTTTTGAAAAGATGTATAAAAATTGGTAACAAGAGTTAACTTTGCTAAAAAAGATAGCTGGGGTGAAAGGGGTCAGGTTTTAATTTTGTTTTTTTAACAAACTATTCAAACAGTCAACGTGAGTTAATACTTCTTTTTTCCTACCAAAAAGGGTTTTTCTGGGTTCAGACATTACTGAACATTCATTTTATATGTTTTTGTATTAAAACATAATAAAATGAAATTGAAATACATTTCTACCTCATTTCTCTCATGCACTTTAAAGTATAAATTTTTAAACAGTAGGATATGTGCAGTCTCTTTGGGAGACCTGCTTTCACTTAGGATAGCATCAAAATTAACTTTTTATGATTTTCAACTCTCTCCCTTTTTTCCCCCCGCTCTTTTAATAAACCATTTTGTAAATTCTCCCTGTCCTCACTCTGACCTGGACTTGCCCAGGCACTAATGCCAAAAACATGACTAATACCTACATAGAGTTACTGTTAGCTGAAACTATCCAATGTACACTAAATCGTTGGAAATTGATAAACTTTACATATCATCCTTCTATAGGGGTTTGCATTTTAAAAACAACTCATGAATAATAACTTAGGTGTTATGGTAGAATTTTAGCTATGATTTATATATTTAAAAATATGAGTGCATTAGAAATGGTGTCATGTAAGAATAGCATTGTCTGTTTAGAGGTAACGGTCTCTATCAGTCAGGATAGGGTAGGTTCTGCTCGGTAACAAAATGTGAAAGAAAATGTCAGTGGCTTAATACAGCAAAACATGCCAAATGGGCTCCCTCAATACTTACGGCAGAAAAGCTTGGCCTGGAGAATTGAGCAAAGATACCCCTGGCCATAGACAGAACTGACATATTTTATTAGCTAATGTAGCTATCTATGTTAGAGGCCATGGAGTGCAGTTCTCCATCTATACAGAGAAGAGAACAAGAGAATGGAAACAGTAGAAACGTCTACTAACATGAACTTTTATCTATCCAACTGAACTCTATTTCCACGTATTTGATGAATAATATAGAAGAAACAGTACAAAAATAATCATATTAAATTATTTAGTCCTATTCACTTTTTAAACTATTTGCACCTGTTTTCAATCTCTATTATGAACTCTATTTCAAAATTTATATATAACTTTTTAAAACTTTTTTCCTGAACTCTTTTTTGAATGCTAGAAATTAATCTACATAATGAAGTGAAAACATAGAAAGAAACAGCAATAGGAAAGCAAATATTCGAGGCAGATCTAGATTCAAATCCCAGCTTTAAAACTGACTAACTATGTAATCTTGGACCCATTACTTAATCTCTGTGAACTCTGTTTCCTCAACTGACATTTGGGATGACCTACTATTAAGGTTTTACAAAGACCAAATAAAGTTGGTAAGTTCTTAATTCAGAGCCTAGTGCATAGTAAAGTATTCAATAAATAAATTGACTTCAGAGATGGGCACTTACATAGAGTGATGAATTTTTCCTCACTTTTTCTGTAAAGAATTCTATGCACAGAAGTGAGGAATGCAAATTTATTTATGCTATTCATTGAAAGCTTGACTACTCTTCTGAGCCTGTGAGGAGATGCTAATCAGTAGTTAAAGTATTAAAAGTGTGTTATCTTCCCATTAAAAACTAAGCCAAAGCCACTAATGCAATTTTTAAGTTACTGTTTTGACATTTACTACAAAGGCAATTCTGATTCTCTAGTGTTTCTTTTTAAAATGCATTGTTGGAGTTTAATTCTTATAGTGCACATACTGTATTATTAATATTTAGATTTTAAAACTTCAATAAAGTTGAATGTACAATTCAAATAAAGTATCTTAACTTCAACTACCATGATATACAAGAAAGTTTTTAAGAATAGTACATTTATTATTTCAGTATATCCTTATGAGCAAGGATTTCAATTGCATTGCCATGTTCCATTTTTATATTATAAAAATAATCTGGAAGGCTTAGCTGGTCTGTGTATTTCCAGACTCACAATAAAAAGGTGTAATTTCTCATGAGTGATGGTTTTACTAGAGACCGTAGTTTTCATAAAACATCTGGATTACACTAGCTAAACTGGTTCTAATTTTTCTTAAATGTAAATATAATATCCCTACGTAGCACAACAAGATTTTCAGCGTGTTTTTTTTTTCCTTTTTGTCAGCCCCTGTAGTCTCTGAATAAATCAAGAACTGTTTACATTTTGTTCACTGTTCAGCTTTATTTCCATCTAGTTTAACATGTGTGGTGAATGTAATGTATTCATTTTTCAAGAAACTTTTCTGTTCTTCTGACACCAGGCATGATTCAGCAAGACACATCAAAGTCAATGGTAGCTTTGGTGAACCGCCCTCCTATCTTAATCTGACTACCAGAATACAGTCTTACAAAGTAGCTGGCGTTTTTTCTCTTCCATGCCAATGATCCACTACATGGTTCCATAGAGCTCGTCTCTTAAATCTTTTGTAACATAATGTTCTTTTGGACAGACTTTTACAATGTACACATTTGAAGCTATCTTTCAGCATGTTTTGACCTTAACATAATTCTTCTTAAACCTCACTTTCACCTACTTCTCGAACCACAAAAGTCATTTAAACTATCAGGATGGGCTATTGATCCCCTGGTGATGTTCACTGTAATCACACTGATAGTCCTTGCTAATGATTAACCTCTTATTGCTACAAATCTTACACAACTTCAAACTCTTGGTTCTATGTTTCCAATTTTAATCGTATATCTGGTCCTTAAGATATACTATGAATCTTTGCTTTTACTAACAGACTCTTATCAATGTATAAATAACCTGTCTACATACAATATCTTCTTGATGCTTAAAGAGTCAAGCTTTAACACCAACTACTATATAATACCTTACAGGTACTGATAAGAGTAATACTTCCATGTAGGATAACTATGGGACACACCATTAATGTTCTTTCAGAAGAAATTTTTTTTAATGATATACCCGAATAATAGCCTACTTTCTACCCAAATTTGAGAGCAGCAAAAATATTGCCTATTCATTTGTGGAGTAGTTTGAGGCCTGTCACATGCCAGGCATTGAATTAGGTACTAGGGATACAGTGATGGCTAAGAGTCATAATTCCTGCCTCCCCAGAGCTTACAGTTTAAAAGAGAGAAGATGGATAACTAAACATGAGATTATAATACAGGATGAAAAAACTTATTATAAGTTGTCATAAACATATGGAGTGGTCAGATGAATGTTTCGAAAGGACACTCATATAGGCTGGAACCTCAGAGACAATGGGTATAGGTGTCAGTGGTGTGAGTATTCTTGATAGAGCATGAATAAGGCCCAAGAATTTTTGTCCATTTGCTTCTAGCAAATTGAAGTCTTGTTGCATAAAATGTTAAAATCATCCCATAGCTTTAATATTACGTGTTTCCACTTTAAGGGTGACATACTGGATTGGAAACAATCATCATGTCAGACACTATAAAGTCGTCACATTAGCTCTGTCACTGAGCAGAGTCAGGAGTATGGCCTGGCTCTCTATTGCCTCACTTTCTTCATCCTTACCCTGCCATCTCGTATTGTTATAAGAAAATGCACTCACAGACTTCTTGGTGTCACAGAATTAGAATGAATATATCTGTAGAAAATTGATTTGATTTCTTTCTCGTTGAGATGTACAACATGCACTGGCTGGTGAAGCTTTGGTGAGCATGACAAGTGAGAATAAGTAGGCAGTTACTCTCCAGGTCATGGATTCCCTCTCGGTGGCTAGGAAAACTCTACCATTTGAAAGGAGGCTGTGGATTAGCCAACACAAGAAGCTAAGTATTCTTTATTTTCACCAATCTCAGAAGCAATACTCAAAGTGAAGTGATTTGATTCCCTAGAAAAACTGCCTTCGAATTTAAAAAAGTAAAAATACCTGATAAACTAAAATCTAAATGTAAGAATATATCAGATGTGAAATTTCTGTTGTCTCAGAATTAGTCAATAGAAATCAAAGATGAGACAGAGAAAATAATTACTCCAAATTCTAGAGAATTACAAACAACTGAAGTTAGACACCACGTCATATGAATAGAATATGCCAAAAGTGATAGCGTGTCATTTCCAAGATTAGGTTACAAAAAGACTGGCTATGTTTTGCTTGCTCTCTCTTATCTTTCATCTGGCTAACTCTGAAGGGAGCCACACAAGGAACTGATCTCTGTGCAGACATCCAGCAGAACCTGAGGCCTGCATTGTATGACCCCCAAATTAATACTCTGGAGTTCTACCCTACCCCAGCAACTCAGAATGTGACCATATTTGAAGACAGGGTTTTTTTCAGAGGTAATTAATTTAAAGTGAGGTCATGGGAGCAGGCTCTGATCTATTATGAATGGAGTCCATATAAGAAGAGAAAATTTGGACACAGACATATACAGAGGGAAGAGGATGTGAAGACACAAGGAAAAGACAAGCATCCATAGGCCAAGGGGAGAAGCCTGGAACAGTGCCTTCCTTCACAGCCCTCAGAAGGAAACAACCCTGCCAACACCTTGATCTAGGGCATCTAGCCTCCAGAATTGTGAGAAAAAATACCTTGGTTCAGCCACCCAATCTCTGAGATCTTGTTAGCCAGCCCTACCAAACGAGTACATCTGCCAACAATCATGTGCATGAGCTTGTTAGTGGATCTTCTGAGGTATGTCAACTGCCTGGTGAGAGAGCTTAGAAGATCTTCCCCCAAACTGAACCTTGAGAAATGGTTACAGAAGCACTAGAAATAAGTACATCAGGAAAGGAAATCTAGTATGTGGTGAAAACTGATGGACACATTGGGTTAGTGGAAAACTAAAAGTGAATTTTTCCAAAAGCATTATGGATATTAGAGTCTGGAGTTCAAGGGTAAGGGCGCTTCACATTTTGATATAAAAATCTATATTATACACTACATTTCTTGTGTACAAAATACATGATAAGAAAATCAATATGGCAGGGATAAAATATTAGAGAATTGGATTAGAGTGGAAGAGAGGATCCTGCAGGAAATCCAAGGAAGAAGGAAAAACATCCTAAAAATAAGGTAGTTGCAAGTACATCTTAAAACCAAGAGGAGATAACCTAATATTGAAGTTAAAATAAAAAAAGAAACTCTTGAGTATAGATGTCCATTTTTTTTCCTAGATGAGGGTATATACCAGAAAACATTTTATAGCCCTTATTTTGCTCACTTTCCCTCTTTCATTAGCTCCCTTCGGCGTCTCCTGCTGCTGGAAATCCAGGGACTCTCAGTCCCAATGTCCATCCTAACAATTGGCCAAGGCCGCGCCATATTTCTCTGTCAAATTTTTGTCATCCTCTCTGGGTAACCCTTCTTTTCTGGATCAGCATATCTCCTTCTTAACTCCTTCTATATACAGTTTACTATTTCTAACTGCATACTTAAAAAATGTACTAGATGTTAAATTTAAGTGGTATGTGATTTCTATTTTTTGTACATTCCTTTGTTTGAAATCTTTCTTAATTTATACAGAAAACCAATGAAAGAACATTTGGAAACTATGGGACATTGTTTTAGAAAAAAGAAATTATTTATAATCTTATTACCTGTTGGTAATTGCTATAAAATTTTGATCTATATATTTTCTGTTTTTTTCCTCTCTATATATTTATATATAATTACTTTATTGAGTATTTTAATCATTTATATTGAGATTATAGTTTCTAGTATACTATAACTTACTTTTATCTCATAAAATACATGCTGAAAAGTTTCACAACAACTTAAAATATTTTTCTGGGCATGTTTTTTGAAGGCAAGATTTTTATATTGTAATAAACTTTGTATATCCTAGTTAATGTGATTATTCTGTTACTAGTGGTCATTAAAGTGATTTTTCTATTTATAGAAATGCCTGTTTTATAACACTCTGACTTTTTTTTTTTTTTTATCCTCACCCAAGGACATGTTTCCAGTTTTTGTTCAGATAGAGTGGGGAGGGAGAGAGAGAGAGAGAAACATCAACGTGAAAGGGACACATCGAGTGGTTGCCACCTACACGACCCAACCAGGGCCGGGGACAAACTGCAACCGAGGTACATGCCCTTATTGGGAACCGAACCCGGGTCTCTCTGGACCGCAGGCCGACACTCTACCACTGAACCAAACTGGCCAGGGCTATAACACTCTGTCTTTAAGAGACATTTCTTAAAAAAGATAAGCATATTCTTAAGGCATTTGATTTGTATTGCCAACTAGTTCTCCAGAAATGCTGTATAATCAATTTGGGAAGAATTGGCATCTTTATAAAATACATGCTTCCTAGCAGAAACACAGTAGCTCTCTCTATTTATTTAGACTTTGGTGTTCTGAGATAATTTATTTTTATAAAATTTTATACAGTGTCTATATATTTTTAAAAATTCTATGTGCTTTTAATATTGTTCTCTGAGATAGTTTTTGTACTTTTTCCCTGCAGTCTAAACCCGTCTTTCAGAAACGGAGCACAATATTCAACAATCTCAAACTTATCTTCTTAATCCTTTAATTATACAGTGGAGTGTTTCTCAACTCCCAGTTCTCAAATGCTATGGTCAAATTACGCCACTTCCTACTGTTCTTTTTATTTTCTTACTTCTGAAACCAAAATTATGAAACTGACATCTAATTTTGATTTGGAAAATACTCTTTCAACGTAGGTGGACAAAGGTGTTGACAGTTTCCTTTGTTCTTTTCCACACAAGTAAACAACCTTCTCATGGTATATGTTTTATATCAAAGAAAAATTCAAATCTTTGGATTTAAAGACTAATAATATAACCTAGCAGGTAAAGTGAAAGACAGCAGTTCTTTATATTTTATCCCAAAAGTATTTCATGTAACTTTATAAAATATAATTCAAGCAAAATAGAAATGCATGTTAAAGTGATGGGTGAACATGCTAGAAATTTGGCAGTCATGGGATATATTTTCCCACAGTCTATGTAGATTTTCTTTTACAAGGAAGTTGATTTTCTTAATGCTATATTGTGATACATCTTACCTTGAATTTTCAGAGTGTGTAAGAGTTGTCCTTTTTACCATGAAGTGTCTGTTTTAGCAGTTATTATCAAAGAGTTGAGTCTATTTCAGTCTGGAAACCAAGAAACAAAGATGGGGTACTCAAATCTTGAAATTAATAATTATCCTTCAAAAAGAACATTTATTTATTTATTTAAGTTTTCCTTTATTGATTTTAGAGAAAGAAGAAGGGAGAAGGAGAGAGAGATAGAAACATCAATGAGAGAGAACATCGATTGACTGCCTCCTGCATGCCCCACACTTGGAACTGGGCCCACAACCTGAGCATGTGTCCTGACTGGGAATCAAACCGGTAACCTCTCGGTGCATGGGTCAACGCTCAACCACTGAGCCACACTGCCGAACTCTTTCCTAAGATCTAGGTTAATACACTTTAAAATTGAATCTCATCAAAATTAAAAAAAAAACAAAACTTTATTTAAAAAAATAGTAACCTTAAAACATAAGATAATAATTTAGTGTCCTGCCTTTCATTTTTAATTTAAGGAATTTTACTGAATGTTTCCTTAAAATATCTCTCCCTCCTAAATGTTCTCTTTTAGAGTTAGTTTGTCATTAGTTATTCAGAAAGATCTAGTACCATAAAAAGTAATTTAATGTAGCAACCTGCAACTAAACACAATTATGCTAAAACATTAAAAAACCAGTGAGTGTTAGCTTATTTTCCTGAAAACACTCTGTTAAGTAGATTAAGATAATTTTTTATTAAATCAATATTTCAGAAATTTTTGAAGCAGAAATAAGAGGTTTAAGCAATGATAAAAATGGTAAAGATTTCCCATGTTACATCTGGTAAAGAAAGTGTGCATTTATAGATAAAATAATGCTCCCGCACAGTTAGTTCCATTGTGGTCCTTGTCACAGTTTCAAATCATGGGAGATACTTAAATAAAAATAAAGAAAGAAAAGGCTAAACAAGCCTAGCAAATTTGGCTTTTAGCTTAGGGTACTGGTAAGTGGCCTAAATTTGTAGCTTTCCTCAGTGTTAGTTTATATTCATCTATTTATTATGTATTTATTTATTTATTTATTTATTTATTTATTTATTTATTTATTGTTATCCTCACCCGAAGACATTTTTTTCCATTTTTTTGTTCAGATAGAGTGGGAGGGAGAGAGAGGGAGAGAGAAAGAGAGAGAAACATCGATGTGAAAGGGACACATTGTTTGGCTGCCGCCCACACTACCAACCAGGGCTGGGGACAAACTGCAACCGAGGTACGCGCCCTTAGTGGGAACCGAACCCGGGTCTCTCTAGACCACAGGCCGACACTCTAACCGCTGAGCCAAACAGGTCAGGGAATCTCTTTATTTTTTTTAATGTTTAAAAAATGTATTCTCATTTGTAAGCAAATCAAGACAACAAATTTGAAAATAAAAATCTATACATAATAGTATTTCATGCTTACAAAGTTGGGGTGAAATGGACACTTCTTTCTAATCATTTTTAAATTTTTCAATTACAGTTGACATGCAATATTACATTAGTTTCAGGTGTATAGCCCAGTGATTAGACATTATATAACTTACTAAATGATCATCCTGATAAATCTCATATGCAACTGACACCATAGTTATTAGAATATTATTGACTCTATTTTTTATGCTGCACTTTACATCCTCATGACTACATCTCATTAATCTTTAAAAGTTGCACTAGAAGCCCCACCGGTGTGGCTCAGTGGATTGAGCATTGTCCCGTGGACTGAGAGGTCCTAGATTGATTCCTGGTCAGAGCATGTGCCTGGGTTGCCGTCTTGATCCCCAGTAGGGGGTGTGAAGGAGGCAGCCAATTGATGTTTCTATCTCTCTCTCCCTTCCTCTCTCTCTAAAAAGAAAAATCAATAAAAATATTTTTTCATAAACCAAAAAAAAAAAAATTAAAATTGCACTAGTAATATTTTGTTATTGATTCACAATCCATTTATACTACTATAATTTATAGACAAAATAACCCTCATGCATTATTCAAACTATTTAGTTTGGTTGAAAAATTGGCTGAAAATTTAATCAATTTGAGTAAAATTATAGCACATTAGCTAATTTTGTAAATACATTTCTTGACTAAAATATAAAATGCACTGTTTACTGACATCAATGCTGAAGTGATTAGTCTCAGTGGAGGACACAGTGAAATGAATCACCTAACCTTGAACCTGACAAACAGTAGCCAATAATCACAGGAACTACCTGATGACCTCCTGGAACAAAAACAAATCCAGAATGACATCTTTTTTGTAGCATTTCCTTTAGCTTTTAGTGGGCAAAAAAGCATCTTATAAAAACCAACCTTTTGGAGTTTGCTTTAGACTTCTATATAAAATATGCATAACTTCCTCTTGGATTCTATCCAATTTGAAGTTATAATTGATTGCTCAAAGAGAGCCAGCCATGGATATTCAATATTGGAAATGATTATTTCACATTTTTACTATTATGTCTGTTTTTGCAAGTTGGTAAAGAGAGCCCTCCCTTATACTCCACAGAGTGTTCTTATTTCAGATTAGACAGAGCAGACATTCACTTCAACTTCTTTCCTGCACATTTGTGAATTTAGCAAGGAGAGCATTTCTGTACAGATGAAGAGTTTAAATGGATGAAGTATTTAATACAGGGAGGGACCCATTACAGTGCACAGCATCAATATCATCCACTTGGCTCCTTGCCCATGATCACTCTTCTTGGATGCCAAAGGTTGGGAGAATGTGGGGCCAATTATTGTGGATCAGAGGACAGAAGAGAGGGTAGAATGGAGAGCATTTTTTTCCTAATACAGTGTGTTTTTCACACACACACACAATCAAAGGTTACCTGCGCTGTGATCCAGCAATATGCATTACAGGATATGTCATAACTCAACAATATCCAGTGTTTATATTCTACAAGCAATCTGGTGACACTGGAATTGTTGATATTAGAGTAGCTCATTTAAAGCTCTGGCTTACCAATTGTGATGGCAAATGAGCTTTTACAAAAATAAAGATTACAGTTGAGTTTAACAAGTTATTTTATGAATTTAGTACATTGAAATTTAAAGAAAACATCTCTGACAGTATAAAATGTTTGTAAAACAATGCATGTTCCCAAATACACATAGAAGATATTGCTATAAAATTCATATTATTTTTGTAGAAATATTCTGTTTCTAATGTAATGAGGTATATAGTCAGAGATGTTTGTGTAGTATCTCATGAGGTGAATGTGGCCTGGTTGTCCTTCAATATTTTCTTTGGTGCCATAAATTAAAAAAAAAAAAAAATAACAGCATACTTTTCTCTCCTGCCTACTTAGTTACTCAGTTCTTCCATTATGAACAAAAACTACATTTTATAATTTCAGCAAATACAAGTAAACCATTAAAAGAAGAAAATTTATCATCTCCTACATATTTGAAGCAATGAATTGAAGGGTTTGTTTCTGCCATTGATTTTGAGTCCCATTTTTTTGGACAAATGAAAAGAAATGTTTTAAGCTTTAATTTTGTGGGGTCTGTCTTATCAAAGGATGAGATAATAATGCATTCGATGATCATGAACATGAAAGCTAGCACTCTGGCCACAGCTAATGCTTACCTTGTCATCAGTCACAAAAGAGAAGTGAATAACAGAAAGCAAGTCTGTTAAATGTGCCATAGACAGAACGCTTTTTAAAAAACAAAATAGTTGAAGCATCTAGTAACCAGCTGCAGTCTGAGACAGAAAAATGTCCAAAGCATTGCCATTAGGGTATAAATCATTATTGGAAAGAGGTAAGCTGTGTTTCTATAAGTGTTTGATGCTCTTGGTCTGTTAAATAGTGTTAGGGTGTCATCTGACCAAAGGCCCTTTTGTTGAAAAATAATTATTTATTTTTATTTATTTTTCTCCCTTTATTTTATTTTATTATTTTTTTTCCATCACCATTTATCCCCCATAAACCCTCTTCCACCTCCACCAATCTTCTTCCCACCACCCAAAGTTCTTTTGAACCACTCTCTAGACTGACAAAATAGCATTCATTTTATACAGGTTACAGAAGATCAACCACCCTAAGAATTAATCGCGTTAGTTTACCATGTTTTATCTCCCAGGATCCCTCAGGACATTTCTGTGACACAGCTTTCTACTTCACCTCCAGTCAGCAGGGTGGGGACTAGAGGCTTACTGTGTTTCCCTGAAGAGTCCATCAGCTACATTCTCTTCGGTCAATGAAAGTGCATCATATAACAATTAAAAACCTCCCCTTGGAAACAGAAGTTAGTACTCCTGTGGGATTCAGCTACACCATCAGATAAGAATCTTTGAAAAGAAGTAAAGATAAAATTACAATCCAACTTATATGTGAAATCTAATGTACAAAATAAACTGATGAACTGAACAAAATAGATTCAAAGACATTGAAGCAGAGAATAGACTGGTGAATATCAGAGGGAAAGAGGATGGGAAGAGATTAACCAAATAATTTATATGCATATATGCATAACCAATGGACAGAGACAATAAGGCAGTGAAGGCCTGAGGGTTGAGGGGATCAATGGGGGTAAAAAAGGAGGGACATCTTTACTTTCAACAATAAATATAAATTTAAAAAATAAAAAGAAATCCTAGATTAAAATAAGTGCAAAAAAAAAAAAGATAAAATGACAATAAAGACAAGCAGTACAAGAGTCCGCTATTTGCCCTTGCTAAGACCCCATCCCTGCTATAATTGGCTTAGGTCCATTGAAGTGTTCCCATAAACAGATTGGAAAGACAGTGATATTTAATTCAAAGCTGGTTGAAGAAGGTGGAGTAGAGTGCTGTCTATGTTCTACAGTGTCTTTCTATTATAACTCTGACATAGTTCCTACCATCATCATCATAGTTTGTGGGCCATCATTGAAATTACCTGGAAGGAAGCTTATTAGAAATGAAGAATCTCAGGCTCTTCCCAGATTTATAGAATCAGTATTTGCATTTTTAAAAGATTCTCCAGTATATTTATGTACACACTAAAATTTTAAAAGCCCTGCTCTGTGTTGTCCTTACTTGATTTAAATCAACACATAACTTGCTCTGTGCTAACCAGAGCCAGCTTCTCTTGATCTTACAGTTTAAGATTTTCTCTGCTTTTTCTTATTGCCTTTGCACTTTTCACTGGATAAACAGAAAATATGTGATGAGAGAGCAGTTTAACATTAATTTTAATTATTCAGCTTCCAATTACATTTTGTTTTGAATGAATTTCACTGTGTCATGATGATATGTATAGTATACTTGGCATAGAACAATTAGAGGTAAAACAGAACATGTAGGTGAATTGTATATATTCTGAATTTATTTTTGAGTGTGTTATGTTACTGTTTAATCCTGTGTGTTTCATGTGAATTCATCTCCTAAAATAGATGCCATGGGATTGGCAGGTACCATTGAGGAAAGTTTACTTCAGCCTGAATCCTAGAATAAAGGAATGGAACAAAACTACACTGACCTATGACTTATGTTGCACATAATGTGAGGGAGAAGAAGCATTTGTTTTTGTTAGGCATGGACAAGTTAGGTTGTTTGTTACTGTAGCATAATCTTGCCTACGTTGACTGATGAATTGATCAGCTATTCTCTATTGACTAATTTCTTTTCCATTTTCTTTCTCCCTTCTCTCTCTCTCTCTCTCTCTCTCGTGTATTTTTTCCCTAATTTATTGTTTTTGCTCATGTATAGTATCAATTGCTTCATGTTTTCTTTTGTTGTGACTTCAAGTATGATTTTGTTCTCCTATGTCTTAGCCTTTCTGCTTCCAATACCTACTTACTACCAATCTCCAAGAGAATAATTCATTTTGTCATCTTGTTGAGTGGAATGTTCATGACCAGTTAATTGACAACTGGTCAGCCTTCGTATTGGTATATATGAGAACTTGGCTGCGGCATGTCAGTCACTATGAGGATAATATTTTTGGTAACAATTTCCATGACTGGAAAAATAACAAATGACCTTAAGTTTTCTTAAAAATAATAAATAGTTATCAAAGTCTGTGTCTTCAAGGCTTTCTCAAAACATTAGCATCTATTAATTGAGTAATTGTACTATTGCCCTGGAGTTTATTCAGGAAACCCAGATGTAATCAGAAGCTAAAATAACATTGAAAAGAAAACTGTACATTTCTGCTGTAGTTTCTCTTTATTAACTAGAAAGCATATTTTAATGAAAATCATATTGTTCTCTTATTTTAAGGTATTTTATTTGGTTTCTTTTACTACTAGTCCCCTAGCGTTAGTTGCAGCAGATGAATGATGTCATTCTATTCAATCACTTCATTACAAACAGAGAAAGAGTGTTCTATATAATCTCCAGGCACTGTTCAGTCTGCTGGGTTTATGAGTCCATCTAATCCTTACAACCACTTTTCAGGTTGACAATTCTTAAAACATCAGTGGATATGCATGCCAATTTCATGAAATATCCCTGCAAGTAATACATCCTGAGTTATTTTTATAACGTAGAGCATTCCTCCTGCAGAGGAGAAATAGCTTCAATGTTTTTCACTTCTGTTCAATCGGTTTTCACAAATTCGTGTTCCTATGCAGGCCTCTTTCATTTAGTCACAGCACTGTAGAAACCAAAATCTCCAAATACCTCTAAAACTACTGAATGGAATACAGTCAAATTAGGAGCGCAAACTCGTGGCTGAGCATCTGCCCTCAGAAATACTGTGAAGTTTTTGATGACAACAATAGGGGGAGAACGCATTAGAAATAGTAGTGGTCTTGGCCTAACCTATTTATAAAGAAACTCCTGACTCTGCTGCTTTCTGTATGATCTTCACTTCTGTGAGTTCCAGTGCTGCCATCCATAACACAAATTAGATGCAATATTCATTATAACTGATTGGAGATTCTTGCGTTGCTGACATCCTGGATTTCCCTAAGTCAATGTCTGCAATTTCAGATTGCTTCTGTAAGCTTAGACTCTTCCTCAGGACCGATGACAGACTACTAGGCTAAGCAGCATATTGTACTCTTCATCTTTCTCAAACTCATCTTTTCCCATGTTTCAAATCCAGATAGATATTTTCATTGTCTTATTTTTGAAAATTAATTTTATTATATTAAAAACTTGGACTGAATTGTGTCCCCACAAAATTTGTATATTGAAGCTCTAACTTCCAATGTGACAGTATTTGGAGATAAGTTTTTTAAGAGGTAATCAATGTTAAGTAAAATCATAAGAATAGAATCATAATCTAATAGAATTGGTGGCTTTATAAAGAGAAGAAAATCTCTCTCTCCCTTTCTACTCCCCCCGCCCTTCCTCTTCTGTGTGGACAAAGAAGAGGCCATGTTAGCAACGCTTGATTTGGTGGCCACCTACAAGCCAAGAGAAGAAGGTTCAGAATAAAAACTTCACTAGCAATGAAGAAAATGCAAATCAACACTAAAATGAGATACCACCTCACACCTGTTAAAATGGCTATTATTAACAAGACCAGTAATAACAAGTGTTGCAAAAGTTGTGGAGAAAAAGAAACAACCTTCATTCACTGCTGTTGGGAATGTAAACTGCTACAGTCGCTATGAAAAACAGTATGGAGTTTCCCCAAAAATGTAAGAATAAAGTTACCATATGACTCAGCAACCCCTCTTATAGGTATCTACCCCCAAATTTTGGAAACATTTATTTGCAAAAATATTTGCACCCCTATGTTTGTTGCAGCATTATATATGGTGGCCAAGACATGAAAACAAACAGTGTCCTTCAAGAGATGATTAGATTAAGAAGATGTGATACATACAATAGCATATTACTCAGCTATAAGAAAAGATTAAACTCTGCCATTTAAGACAACATGGATAGACCTTGAGAATAGCATGCTAAGGGAAAAAAGTCAGATAGAAAAAGTTAAGAACCATATGATTTCACTCATATATAGGATATAAAACTAAAAGCAACAAATGACAAATAAAAAACAACTCATAGACAAAGACAACGGTATGGTGGTTATGAGAGCTAAGGGGGATGAGAGAATAGTAAAAGGTAAAGGGGATCAAATATATGGTGACAGAAGATGATTTGACTTTGGGTGGTGGACATACAATGCAATGTACAGATTCTGTATCATAGAAATGTATACTTGAAACCTATATGATTTTATTAACCCATGTTACCCCAATAAATTTAATTAAAAAAAAAAAAAGAAACTTAGGTTATAGACATCTTGATCTTTGGGCTTCCCAGCCCCCAGAATTGTGAGAAATTAGTTTCTGTTAAGCCACCCAGGCTACAATATTTTGTTAAGATGGTCTGAGTTGACTAATTTAATTATCTACTGCCCTACTACCTACTGTCTATCCCCCTCATCCAAAAACTGCATTAAATTTTTTTTTCTTCTTTACTGATTTTAGAGAAAGAGGAGGGAGAAGGAAAGAGAGAGATTGACTGCCTCCTGCATACCCCCCTCTGGGGACCTGGCCATCAACCTGGACATGTGCCCTGATGGAGAATCGAACCAGTGACCTCTTTCTTGGTTCATGGTCAATGCTCAACCACTGAGCCACACTGGCCGGACCACATTTGCATTTTTCAAAAGCCTTTTAAGTATCCTTAAACCAATGGAATGGCATAAATAGTAGGAAAGGAAAGATTGGCTTGTGACATGTAATGGAATAGAAATTGGGGTTTATAGAAAGATAATTAAGGAGCAGCTATAAGTAAGATTCTACCAACAAAGGGCTGTGGGTGGAAGATGACAAGAATTATAAGGAAAATCCTATATCTGATGATCCTCCTCTGCTTCCTTGGTTTTCACAAACAACACAAAAAATCAAACAAACAAAAAACTAGTGACTAGTTAAAAGGGAAAAAGAAAAATGAGTTTATTTTTTCTTTTTTTTAAATTAAATGCTTAAAATTTTTTATTGCTCTGAAGAAGTTTTAGGAAAAAAATGTAACTGATCTCATGTGACAGAAAAGTACAATGTCAAAACCCACACATTTTATTATAATAAATGAGAAAGGAGCAGAATGACAGCTGTAGAAAATGAAAGCACACCAGAAAGTTAGACTCGCATGAAATATGAAAAATTTTACATTTTATTTTTAAATGAGCTGGAAAACATAAAAGATGTTATAAAACAAAAGGAATAACTTCAATAAGAATTAGAAAGCTTAGAACATAAGTGACAGAACTTAGGAAAATTAAATATAAAAGAAAATATTATTTAGATATTAAAAGTAAAGTAAATTAAACACAAGAACAAACCAGCATAGTAAAATGTGAACTATAAGATAAATATATGTAATTATGTAAAATATGTATAGATTAATATATGAAATGTGATATGCATATGATATATATGAACATATATATTATAAAATAGATTAAAAGAAAAAAAAAAAGGAAAAAGGAATAAAAAAAGGTATAAATGATTAAATTACGTAATAAGAACTATTAATAGGTAAAGAAATGCCTTTACCTAAAGGTATAAAATAAATACTAAAATACAACAAGTAACTTATAGTGAAAAGAAAAAAATTATGTTGTCATCAAACTTTTTAATACCAATGATTTATACCATAAGAAAATTGAGTAATATATTAAGATACTCAAGAAATGAAAATATGAGTTACAAATTTTACATGTTACAAAACTGATTTTCTTACATGAAAGTCACAAACTACTGTTGACACATACAAACTCAGGAAATATTGATCCTTTTGCTGAGGAATCTACTAGATGACAACCAATCAGGCAAACAAAATGACTAGGGAGGCATTGACATAAGAAGTAGAGATGAACGTTAAATATAGCTACTTACAGAATTAATTCTAAATGAGAGTTAAAAAGGAGAGAATATATTATGTTCTGACCATGAAGGCATAGTACAACTGTACCAAAAAAAAGAGAAGGGAGGGTAGATGAAAATAATGTATGCCAAAGTATTGTTTGAGAATTCTCAGTATATATGGTGGTATTAAAATTAATTGTTATTTAAAACTTCAATATATTTAATTTGTGGTTAAAGGAGTAATTATAGAATTTTTAAATTCTATAATCATATATATACATTCATGTGTATATATGTATATAAAATGTATATGGTATACTGCCCAGCTGGGTTGGCTCAGTGATTGAACATTGACCCATGCACCAAGAGGTCCTGGGTTTAATTTCCAGTCAGGGCACATGCCCAGGTTGTGGGCCTGACTCCCAGTGGGGGCCATGCAGGAGGCAGCCAATAGATGTTCTCTCTCATTGATGTTTATATCTCTCTCTCCCTCTCCCTAAAAAAAAAAAAAAAAAAAAAAAAAAAAAATTAATAAAGGAAAAAATGTATATGGTGTGTGTATATATATAAATATTTTTTAAATGTATTTTTTTCATAGCTTACCACCAAAGAGTTTAGAAACAATGACTTCAGGGACAAGTAGAATACCTAGCACCTAGCATTCAGGTTGTAGTATTGAAATACCATTTACCAGCAAAATACGAGGGCTGCTTAGAAACATATCAGATGGCAGATCCGGGGCCGCAAATTCCCAGCTAAACCTAGGACAACTTGTTAGAAAAATTGATGATAACGCTGTCAAAGATTACTAGGGTGCCCTAGCCTGGTGTCTCCATTGATTGGAGCATCATCCCATACACCAAAAGGTTGTTGGTTCAATCTGTGGTCAGGGCATGTAAGGGAAGTGGCCAATCGATGTTTCTCTCTCAAATCGATTCTCTCTCTCTCTCCCCATTTTCTTTCTCTAAAAATCCGTGAAGGTATGCCCTCAGGTGAGTATTTAAAGAAAGAAAAAGATTACTGGGTAATGTTAAAATTTACTAGGTTTTTATCAAAAGGAGTCAATTTGAAGAAGCTCTCATTGGCCAAAAATGGAATACTTATGCTTCAACAAAGATAATAATTGAAATTGATTTAAATGCATCAATATACTATCTTGAAAACAAATAAGGGGGAAAAGCAAGCATTTATCTTGGCTTACTAAATAAATAATGGATTAAAAGAGTTTCTTTTCATAATAACATTGCAACTGAAAATAACCAATACATGATATAAATGGAACATCACTAATTTGCAATCCCCAGTGAATTAATGGACATAGGCATTGAACATTAACAACTGCCAACATCACACACATAAAAAAAAAAAAAAAAAAGAGGCAACCATACATCATGTGCTTCTCTAAGAAAGAAATCAATATTATAGTCTTGTCAAAGCTACTGGACATGAGTCTGATTAAACCTCTGGATTTACCTTTCTATTTGTAGAAAACAGGCAGAAGAACTTATAGATCTTCCAAATGAGTATGAAATCAGTAAATTCCAGACTGTGTAAAATGTTATCCAGATCAAATGGTTCCGATTCTTAAACAGATAAATTTCAAGTGCAAAGGCATGGAGGTGAAACCTGTAAATTAAAGGAACTGAAAATTTACCAAGTTTAAAGAAATTGGTCTAGGCTACAATACCGAGGGATGTACACTTTGGTGGGAAAACTATAAAGAAACACATAGTGACTAACATAAAAGTTAACAGTAGTTACTTTGTGAGGAGGGAGAGGATAATGATTGGGACTAGGAATATATAGAGGCTTCTTAGATGGCTCATAAAGTTCTTGACTGGGTAATGGTTACAAGAGTGTTCATTATCATTACTAAATATGCTCAAACCATGTAGTAATATCACAAGGTAAAAAGTGAATTTTCTCTTTAGCAATTCTCTCTTCTCTCACTGTAAGTTATGACTTGTAATACATTAGTGTATACCCTCTCTGATATTTTTCTAACCTTATACATATAAACTAGATAGATAGATGTATACAGATACATAGTAATAATTGTATAAATTTGTTGACGTTTTTATGTATTTGTTTCATGGAAATTCAATCAGCCTGTGCATAGTACCCACTGACTTCCTTTTCTAACTGAAAAATATGTCTAAGAAACATTTTCTATTAGACTCTTCCTCTTTAATGGCTATACAGCATTTCTTAGAATGGTCTTAAAGTTATTTATTTATTTTAATCATTTTATTAAACATTGTGTATTTATAAAATACATATACATGTATGTGAAAGATATAAATAATAGTGATACAGTCCGGCTGGTGTGGCTCAGTGGTTGAGCATCAACTCATGCATCAAGAGGTCGCTGGTTCGATTCCCAGTCAGGGCACATGCCCAGGTTGTGGACCTGAACCCCAGTGACGGGCATGCAGGAGGTGGCCAGTCGATGTTCTCTCTCATCAATGTTTCTATCTCTCTCTCCGTCTCCCTCTCTCTCTAAAATCAATAAAAAAGAAAAAAAATTAAGTAGGTCAGTAACTTTGACGTTCTCTATATCTCAGACATTGCCTTAGTCCCTTTCTTTAGTTATTTTATAGATCAATATAGTTATTCTCAACATTTCTTGTTCTATGCTCATATCGTCAATATTTTATTGCATTTTAAAATTATGAGAAGTTATTTTAAGGTCTGTGTCTGATAATTCCAATATCCAGTCCTAAGATCTTGAGATTGTATTGTCTAGTATTTCCATTTGTCTATGGTTATCTCGTCTTGTACGTTCTATAATTTTTTTAACTGTGAGTTCATAATTTTTGGATTGTTATATATGGAAATTCAGTGTGAACATTGGATTAATGTGGGTATTTTTTCCTACTAAAATTTTTTATATAATTTTGATAGATGCCTGGCTAAACTACTAGCTTGGAACCATTTTCAATGAGTTTTCCACTTGTGTTTCATAAAGTTACTTCACAGAGTTGAATTTTATCACTGGCTCTTCAGTGTCAACTGAAGAGTGAATGGAGCAAAGTAAAAAGTCAATACAAACAGCCAAAAGGGCCACATTCAATACTGTGGTAGGAACTTGAAAATGTAAGCTACAGGGATGTGACTGTGTTTTTTGCACTACGATACTGACAGCTTTCTTGTGTTTCATATTTTTATCTCATTTATGCTCAAACTACTCTGGAAGGTCAATATTAGTAATTTTCTATAATTAAGCAAGCTGATGTTTATAAAATTTAGCTAACTTTTCCCTGCAGCAGTCTCGATTTGAGCCTGATTTTTCTGTCAGTCTTCCTACCACAGGGCCTAGAGGTGGTGTGTCTGTCCCCTTCATTGCCCATTCCACTTTTAGGTCCTTTCCCCTTTCTGCTTTCTTTTTCTTTTCTTTTTTAAGTCAGCCCTTGGGAGTGCTGATTTCAGACTCAGTCTCCTATTAGTCCTCTTTTTTTCTGTCATCTAGAGTTTCCAAGGTTTCTTTTTTCTTGGTTATTAAATACATTGGTACCTAGCTCTTTCCCTTGCTTACTTAATGCTTATCATTATTCTGTGTGACTATATCCTTCATTTTATTGATGTGCCCACTACTTAGCCTCTCAAAAACCTCACATATAAGCACCTTACCCTGACTGCTTACATGCCCTTTCTAATTCAACTTAGTTTCTTCTCTCCATCAGTTCTTTTGCTTCCATTGAAACATCCAATCCTTTGACCTAAACTATTCTTCACTGTCATCTGCCTTATCTCATTCTCAGTTTTCTCTAACCATGCTCCCCACCATGATTAATCACTTTAATCACTCCTTTGCAGAGGCCCTCGACTCCTGTGCCTTTCTCGAGTGCTTTCCAAACTTGCCTGGCCAAAGGCTAAAACTGATTAAGTGCACCATTCTGCTTACTCTGTGTATGCACCTGAAGACTGATCATTGCAAGAGACAAACAGTACCTTGTTGATGGTTTTTCACTTTAAGTTATAGTCACCAATCTTCACTAGCTAGTCACGGATGTTAAGCAGTTCTATCTTTCCTTGATAAACGTATTTGCCTACTTCTCAAGATGACTGTTTCATGTTTCCCCTCTCTCAAACATCTGGAACCCTCTCACTTTCTTCACCAACAGCCAGTAAATGCTATTCTTGCTTCACTGATCACAAACAAGCTACCAGGAGAGAATATTCTTGTCTTCCAGCCTCCATTTTTGTGCTCTCAGTTGCTCATTAAACAAGTTAGGATGCTTTTGCCAGCAACACAAAATACACTACTAAAATTAGCTTCTAAATAGGCTTTCTAATATCCCGTTAAATGAAACCAGAGACGTGTGGTTTCGGGAATGGTTAATTTCATGCTCAGACTATTAGAGCTCTGGGTGGCTTCTCTATGATTATAAGATAGCTGCTCCGACTCCAGCATCATGTCCTAACACATCCATAGGTGGCAGGACTTTCTCTTTGAATGTCTCTCCTTTTTCATCAAAAAGAAAAAAGTTCTTCAGACTTTTCAATAAACTTCCTTCTCTATCTTTTTGAATATATTTGAATCATATACCCATCCCTAAACCAATTTTTATAAAAAGGAAATATGATTGGTTAGTCCTACTCCATTTTAGTGGGTTCATTGATCCTAGGCATATCTTAACCTAATTTGAATTATGTTAGAAAAAAAAAACAAACAGAAAAATAAATAGCAGTTTGAGAGACAATCAATATTTTGTATTGCTCCTTCATAATATGGTTACTCCACTTTATAATACGCTTGTTTTTGTATTTATTAAAGATCAAACCATACTCTTAGGTACTTTATCCCATTTCCTCTTGCTTGCTCAATGATTTTGTCTCTCAAATAACCCCCATTTCCTTTGTATCAACAATTTCTTCCTTCCTAATCAATTATTTCTATTAATATACAAACATGTTATAATATTTCTTGGCTGAAACATATTTCCCTTTTACTGAAAATTCCCTCTAATTACACAAGAGAAACAAAAAAAAAATGTTCAAGTGTTATGTATGATCATTGTCTTTACTTTCTCTTTATTCCTTCTACTCAGATTAAATTACTGGTGGTCTATATTACATTTGAAGAACTTCAATATAATTGAATATAATTATTGTGGTTTACTCTGATCACAAGTGCTCTGAATATGATTCTTTACATTCTATCAACTTTTATTGCTTATATCTTTATTTTACAATTGCAGCCATTATTTCAGTTAACACCAAGTATAATGGGGGCAGGGTAGAGATACTTTAAGAATAAGGGGGGTGGGTAATGAGGACATGGAAAAGATCAGTAAAGTGCTTAGAAAAGTGTAGTGGGTCAAAGGAAGACATTCGTATCTGAGGGCCTGTCATGGCCAATGGCTTTATAGAGTGGTGACCTTTTATTAAATCAAGACACATAACATTGCATCTTTATGGACTCTAATATGTGTAGTAAAATGCTTTACTCATAAATAGATATAAAATATTTTTTTTGTCAATTCTAACTTTCAAATTGTACAGCATTTTCAGAAAGACTAACCAAATATTATATGTGATTTACACAACCACTTGGTGAGGTTGACTAAAAATGAGTATCTTTGTTTTTCTACTTGTTGATTTGGGGCCATTGAACTTCTCAGTGCCATAACTTAATCATCAGTACAATGGATATAAAGTCCCTTATTAATAAGCCTTTAATAAGAATTAAATTAATTTAGCACCCAGCATATAGCAAGCATGTTTGCATGATTTATTATTATTATTTTAAAGATAGGAAAACTGAGGTTCATAAAGGTTAGAATTACCCAACTGAAGAGCAATGAATTCTTGATAAAAAATCTAGGTTTTATTTTTTATTTCATTTAAGTAATCTTTCTACTTTATCATAATATTTGATTCAGTAGGTATCACTTAATATGGATTTAAACATAAATTTAATTCCAGACAAATTTTTACTTCCTTTGGGAGACTAATATTTGTCTTATTCCTGACAATGGGAATTAAAAACCTGATTATCTTTACCCTTGTTCAATTCTGCTGAGAAGCTGAATCAAATTTAAAGTGTAATCATAGCAATTATCTGTCTTTATTGCCTTTATCTTCATTGCCTTTATCTATGTCTTATTTGTATTCTGTTTTTCCCTGGTAATTACTTTTTACATATATTTTCTTGTTAGCTCTCCTTCTGAATTTCTTAGAAGGATTACCATGGTTGAACAAATAAATCTCTGCTACTGTCGTTGTTAGAAGTTGCAACATAGAGTTGCCCATGTGAGAAGTAGATAAATCACAAGCCAAAGCTTACAATTTGAAGTGTCCACCCTTGTGGCTCTTTATTGAGGACCCATAATTGAAACCCCCGTTTGTTTTCCCTGTCTGTGATTTCTTAATATATGCAGAATGGTTCTTCCAATTGTCAGTCACACAAGCCTCTTTTTGTTTCTCAGTCTCAGCTGCTCTGAGGGACAATAGTCTTTCTTTTGAAGTGTTCATACCAGGGTTCTCCAACATTAACATATTGGCTACAGAGCCTCTGTAGTTTATCAACCTTTATCTCTTTTTAAATTGAGGTATAATATACATATAGCAGAGCATGTAAAGTATACTACTCTTAACTATGCAGTTTAAGAATTACTTGCATGTGTTTAGATCCTTTTAGCCACCACCCAGGTAAAGAGAACATTTTCAGCACTCCCTAAGATTCCTTTGTGCCCCGTCTTATCCATGCCATCACATCCAAGAGGAAACCACTATTCTGACTTCTGTCACCATGGATTAGTATAACCTGTTCTTGAACTTTCTAAACAGGGAAATCATACCTTCAGTATGAACTTATCTGTGTGTCTGGCTTTTTGTCACTCAATATCTATGAGATCCATTCATGTTTTTTATTGTGCCTGTATTTGGGCAGTATTGTTTGTTTGTTCCTATAAATGGTTGTATTTGCTAATAGATTACTTTTTTTCCCCATTTTTCTATTGTATCCCATTGTATGAATATACCTCATTGTACAAATATATCAGTCTCTTTTTGATGGAAATGTGAGTTATGTCCAGTTTGGGAGTGTTATAAGTAAAGTCGCTTTGAGTGAAAATCCATCTCAGTATTTATATGCTGCGGAAAAGGCAAAATTATAGAAATACAAGTTATTTTAGTTTCCTTCACTCCTGGTTTTTGTGGTGAATCTCCTCAATTCTTTGTAAAATATGATAAAAATAGAATTTTTGCAAAGGAAGGAGAAAGAAAACTAAAAGACTTAAAATATCAGAAGAATAGAATAAGAGGATTTCACTTAGTACAATTAACAATATTTCTCTACACCATTCATTCACACACACACACACACACACAAAAAAAATAGAAATTTTAGTTTTCTTTATACCCAGTTCTTACCTTATTTCCTTCGTACTCACAACTTAATGGAAAATACATATTTAGCTGTGGTCATCCCCTGAAGACTATTTGCCTCCTGACTGCTAATTTATATTCCTTTTCTTTTCATATTGCCCCTATTCCTTTGCTTATGTGAAATAGAGACAAAGCATACCAAGTGTTTTTCTTATTCTGATATTATCTGGAGCACATTGGCAATTTCTCTCTAGATGTATATACTACTTTACCTGTGCACACAAACTTATGTTTTTCTTTCTTATCTTATGTAAATGGTGATATCTTATAGAAATGTTGACTTTAAAAGATCCTTCAGGTTTTAGTCATTCTTACCGAATTATCTAAGCCATTTTACATGCAGTTTTTGTCTTATCTTATTCACTGAGATTTCTGATAGTTTAAAATATATAAAATATTTCAGAATGGTTTTCTCCCTTCATCTCACCTTTTCTCTTTTTATCTATATGCTTCATTTCTTACCAACTTTTTACAGAGACCTTATTTCTTTGTGAGCTCATCATTGCATTATCATTCTTAGAGTCTGTATATGAGTTTTGAATTCTTATCTATTTCCTTTTCATGGATTCAGAATCTAAGTACTATACACTTCTCTGTTACAAATGAGTGAATAATAATAATACTACTAAAGTGGATGTAGGGAAGCATGAACAAATGTAAAACATTGTTTTTAAGGATTCCCTGGGACTGAAGAGTTTGAATTTTGATAGAATAAACTTATTATGATATAACATAATTATATTACATCATATTGAATATATTTTAAATGTTTATAGGATATCAAAAAAAAGAAAGAAAGAAAGAAAGAAAGAAAGAAAGAAAGAAAGAAAGAAAGAAAGAAAGAAAGAAAGAAAGAAAGACACAACAAAAACAAAAAACTACATTTGGATAAGTATCCTCAATGTTCCTAAAGCTGGTACCCAAGCAACTTTGAGTAAATTCTGGAATCAGAAAGCAGGAGATCACTCAGACCAGTTTTCCTATGTGCGTTAGCTCAGACTGCCATAACAAAATACCACAGCCTAGGTGGCTTAAAGGATATAAGTTTATTTCTCACAGTTCTGAAGAAGGCTGGGAAATCCAAGATCAAGGTACCAGTCCTTTCCTTAGTGAATACACACACACACACACACACACTCATAGAAAAAGAAAGAGAGAGAGAGAGAGAGAGAGAGAGAGAGAGAGAGAGAGATCATCTTCTAAGGCCACTTTTATGACCTAATTTAACCTTAATTATTTCCCAAGGGCCACATCTCTAAATCCCATCACAATGGTGGTTACCTCTTTGACATATAAATTTGGGTGGGGGGGACACATTGAGTCCATACCATAACATCCCTCTTATGGGTTATGGTGAAAACACATTTAATTTTATTTTTTCTAAAAACAGAGGATAGGGAAGAAAGTTTCTATGGTATCTGGGTATCAGGAAGAACCTCAGAGGCATCTGGTTCAACCTTACCTGCCCTGTGCATGGGATAGGTTGAATATCCCCAGGGGCTGGAAATCTCAATCTGATACAATGCATAGGTGGATCACAAACACCTAGTGTTTCAGGTATTCATTGATGTAGAGCAAATAATTCCACAATTTAAGGGATTTTCACAACAATAACTTGTTTTCCTCATAATTCTGTAAGTAATAAATTTGGGCTAGAATTAGCAGGACTGTTCCTCCAATCTGCCTTTTGCCAATGGGGTCATTCTCTTAGTTACATTCACTGGCAGCAGGGCTGAGCCTGATAAATCAAGAAGCTTCCTATCTGACCCTTTGGTGTGTCCCTACATCATCTCTCTCTTCCCTTGCATTTCTTTGTCCTTCAGGACCTGCATGGCCCTACAACAGCAGGCTAACCTGTAACTCCCTGTAGCATGGCAGCTGCCTTCCAAGAGTGAAGACAAAACGGCCACGCATCTTAAAGTTTACGTCCAGATGAAGCATGTCACATTTTTTCCCCGTTTGATTTATTAAAACAAGTCACAAACAATCTAGCTTCGAGGGGTAACTTCACTTCTTGATTAGAAGAGCCACAATTTCCATTGCTACGGGTTGTAGGATAGAGGTCACTGCAGCTACCTTTGGTCACTCTTTGGTCACTCTCCATCACATTTGGAATGTAATCAAGTCAGCCAGTACTACCTCTTCTCCCTTACCCTCTGCCAATCAATGTTCCTGGTTGTTTTTATTCCAAAGGTCTTTCCACCCAGTTTCAGAAACCTTTCTCAGGCATATGAACTCTAATGAACTCTAATCTTGATCACTGATTCTGACTCAACTGAAATTTTTAAATGTTTTAATAGATTTTGTTTATTTTATTATTATTTTTTTATCCTCACCCGAGGACATTTTTCCATTTTTTGTTCAGATAGAGTGGGAGGGAGAGAGAAAGAAAAACATCGACGTGAAAGGGACACATCGAGTGGTTGCCACCTGCACGACCAACCAAGGCCAGGACAAACTGCAACCGAGGTACGTGCCCTTAGCGGGAATTGAACCCGGGTCTCTTCGGACTGCAGGCGGACACTCTAACCACTTAGCCAAACTGGCCAGGATGAGACTTTATTCTTTAGAGCAGGTTTAGATTCATAGAAGAATTGCATGGAAGGTACAGAGATTTCCCCTATGGTCCCTGCCCCTCCCCAACTCGTGCATAAGCTCCTCCATTATCAACATCCCCCACCAGAGTGGTATGTTTGTCACAGTTAGTGAACCTGCATTGACATCATTATGTTTAACCTCAAAGTCCATAGTTCACTTTAGAGTTCAGTCTTGGTGTCGTACATTCTATGAGTTTGAACAAATAATAATGTATAACTACCATTATACTGTCAAATGGACCAACTAACTTTCTAGTCCTCTGAAATATATTTTGCTCATTCTTTTAACTGTCTGAGGTAGAAAATCCCACACTTTAGAGGGAAGGTAGGGAGGAGCTGAATAGTCCTCTTTATATCATGCTGAGACACCTCTACTTGTCAGAGAGATACTCCACAGGGTGAACTACAATCCAACTCCCTGAAAATATTGTTAATTGTTTTCAGTTCTATGTATATGCTCTATTTAAGTACTGAACAGAGCTAATGTGCTCCCACCCATGCTTGCTCTTTGCTAAGGACTCCTCTCTTCTATCATTGTTTCTAACCCCTGCACTAGCCTGACAATTCTCTTACATATGGGCTCCATTTGGCTGACACAGCACTTAATGGAAACAGTTCATCTGGAGTCTGCACAGTGCAAAGTAGATAGTGCCATCTATCCTGTGGTCCTGGGCACTAGTATTCTAGTGACACTGTTCTCTTATATTGAGCTTTTGAACAAATAAAATTCTTAGATTTTGCTCACACTTTCTCTTGTCATTTCTTCCTCATGCTAGAGTTAATACCTACACCTAGCTGTATATAAACCTGATGTGTATAAACTTAGGTGAAGTGTCTGTGAACAGTTAGAGAACCACTGAGAATGTACTGTCATCTCCATTTGGATAGAGCCCAGTAATAAAGTAGGAGATATATGTCTGTGTGTGTGTGTATTCAAATAAAACTTTTAAATGAGAAAGTAATAACTTACTTTTTTTAAATTGATTTTGGAGAGAAAGGGAAAGAGAGAATTAGAAACATCGATGAGAGAGGACATCAACTGGCCGCCTCCTGCATGCCCCCCACTGGGGATCTGGCCCACAACCTAGGCATATGCCCTGACTGGGAATTGAACTGGCAACCTCTTGGTGCATGGGTTGATGCTCAACCACTGAGCCACACTAGCCGAGTGAAAAAGTAATAACTTCTAATACCTCTAAGATTTACTCCTTCATTATTCTTTAACTATGCAAATCTTGAATACTTTTAGGTAATAGCTGTAAGCTACTCAGAATGGTGGCAGTGCAGATCTGGTTGTTAAGGAAGCTCATTAACTCTGCATGTCTTAAAATAAGAATGTTTCCATTCTTAATAATTTTCTTTTTTTGCAAAACATAATGGAACGTTTAAAAAATGCCCTCAAATAGTTACTTGTCATAAAATTCTGATTTAAGGTTATGTTACAGGTCTCAACTTCTATTATTGTGTTCCATTAAAATGTGCTGAAGGTTTATTCTTTTATATTATGGAAAGTCTTCACACCTGACATTCTTTATTCTAAAACCCACTCAAGTTTTTAATCTTACACCCTCGGATATATTTATTTATTTAGATAAAATGTCAGTTTCTTTTTTTTATAAAATGACAGTCCCTCTATTTACTTCATCTGCTCATTCAGCAAGTGTGTGAATGGAAGGCACACACCAGTGAGCCAGGCAGGCAACTTCAGTGCTTCAGGGATGTTTACATTCTTATGGGGGAAAATAAATATGTAAATGAATAAATATGTGGTATAAGTTTAGATGTGGATTTTATTAAGAAATGAACCAGGGAATAGAATAAAAAGGAATTCAAAGTGAGGAGAAGTGAAGGGAGGGAAGAACTTCGGTCCGGCAGTCAGGAAGAGTCAGGAAGGGCTCTCTGTCTGAATCTGTGGTGCTGGTTGAACAGAGACCAGACTCCTGCGAAGGAGCCAGTCCAGGGAGATGTGTGAGCAGAGCATTCGGGTCAGAGGCACAGAATGTACAAAGGCCTGAAGATGGATCAAATTTTGCATGTTCTAGAAGCAGTATGAAGGTCACAGTGAGTGGTAGCAGCTGAGGTAGGAGAAATCAGTGACGAAGGGCAGCTCTTGCAGTCATTTGAAAGGCACATATTGCTCAGCTTTTAGTTTTAGTATGGTGGAAATCAACAAACATTGCTGGTACCACACTTGGGAATAGTTCTCTGATCCACTTATCAGGCTACTTAGAAGGCTGCCAGTTTTTAATAGGATCTACAGTGAGGGGAATTTTGGGGCAAGTGCAGACTGCAGTATGAGCAGTCTTGCTGCTTATTCTACAAAATTGGGCAAATTCCAGAGTTCTAGAAGGATCTGTAATAAATAATGGCAACATTTGAGTCTCAGGCAATCCCCAGTAGAAGATTTGCAAAGCAGAGTTTTTGGTTTCTGGAGCAAGGTCATACATTATGCAGATTTCTCTGCTGCCATGGTATTGGGCTCTGGTAGAGTAAGTGCCTAATGACAGAACATCAAATGTCTCTAACAGGAGTTTTCATCATAACTAGTTTTTTCACTCACCAAGTTATAAGGGCTGTCAGAAACAACACCAACCCACCATATAGGAGAAGTGCAACATGTGGGATCAGTCCTAAATCGATGTCTTAGAACACCATGACATCTGTTACACCAATGACTCTCCTTAGGTGTGATTACGCAGAGGTTTTCATGGGGTGTTTACTGGGATCATCTGATGGAGAAAAGTCTGACCAGGTTCAAAGGTGGATTGACCCCTACAAAAATGTATACATAAAAATTCATAGCAGCAGTATTTATAGTGAACAAAAAGTGGAAACAACCTTAATGTCATCAACTGATGAATAGAGAAAAACATGTGTTATATCCATGAGTGGAATATTTTATCATATAAAGAAATTGAGTACTGACACAAGCTGAAATGTGGATAAGTCTTGAAAACATTATGCTAAGTGAAAAAATCCAGTTATAAAGGATCACACATTGTGTGGTTCTATTTTTATGAAATGTGCAGAGTAGGCATATCTGTAGTGATGAAAAGCAGGTCAGTGATTGCTCAGAGCTGGGCGAGATGGAAGGTTTGGGCGCTGATTGGTAAGTGCTTTCTTTTTGAGGTAATGAAAATGTTCAGAAATGGATTGTGATGACGAAAGCACAATTTTGTGAATATACTAAAAGCCATTGCATTGTATACTTTAAATGGTCAGTTGTATTGCGCATGCTTTATATCTCAGTAAGGCTGTTTTAAAAGAAGATGGATTGGCTTGTTACAATGCTAAAAGTTTCAAATGGAGAACTGATACACTATTACTCTAGGTAGTGATGGTCCTGAAAGACAGTGGTAAAGGAAACATCCTCCCCATTGGCAGAACTTTGAGGAGGACTCATCTAGTCATCAATTTCTGGGATAGGAGCATGTGAACTCACATTAATGACACCAGGAATATTTATCACACTGAACAATCTGTAGATAGGGTGATCATATGGAGATCAGCCAGCTTCTGCCCTGAACTATTCCATTGCTTGCACAATGGAGAGGCCCTGGGAGCAAGGATGAAGAATATACACAGAGCCAAGCATTTAGCTACTGTTGTTGTGGAACATCTAACCAGCCTTAGAGAGAAGTTCCATTCTTCCAGGAGATTAACAAGTGATTTGGAACAAATTGATTAGAGCAGACATTTTCCACCTATGGAGGGGCATCAATTCACTATTATTTAGATGCATACATATTATGAATGTGCATTTACATTTCATACCAACAGTACCATAGCTGGCACCACTATTCAAGGGATCACTTGAAATCAGTTGATCTTGACTTATCAAGATGTGATTCAGCATAATATAGCCTTAGACCAAGGAATTCACTTTTTTTTTTTTTAAGAAGGTGTGACAATGGACCTATGACCATAGAAACCATTGTTCCTGCCTTATATGATATTATGGAGAAGCTGCTAAGTTGAGAGAACACTGAGATGGGATGGTAGGCAGAATTCTAACATGGGTTCCCATAATTCCCAGCCACTAGTGTGTATGTATATATATTTCCTAGCTATTCACTCAAACACTAATCTAGGTTTTTCTGTAAAGGGGTTTTTGCATATATGATTAATATCCCAAATCAGTTGTTCTTAAGATAGGGTGATTATCTGGATAGATTTAATCACATGAGCCCTTAAAAGAAGACAGTTTTCTCTGGCTGATGACAGAAGGCCAAGTCCAGAATGATTTGACATACTGCTGCTGGCTTGAAGATGGAGGGGTCATGTGGCAAGGAATGCAAACACACTTAAGGAACTGAACATGACACCCAGCAAAGACTTTACAGGGGATTGCAGTCCTAAAACCACAAGGAATTGAATTCTGCCAATAACCTAAATTTCTCATAGTGGCAGTGTTTTTGGTAGTGCACCATTTATGGCTTTCTCCCTTTTTCTGTCTTATGTCCCCAGTCTCCTACTGGTGTTCCTTAGAATCGATTGTGAAATAAATTATTTGGTCTTCATTTCTTATCAAGGTCAAATTAAGAAAGAAACTTTTGGAGATTCTTAAGCCACAGAATGATCATCTAATTAATATTTTTAATAACTACTGCAGCTCTTTTATGACAAATGGGCAATTGGAAGGATGAGCAATCATGTAAGAAAGGAAACAAGATAGAAGACTACAAGAGAGGTGCTGGGGGCTGAAACCCAGGTAGTAGCAGTTAACTGGGTTAGAACTAAATAGATTAAGGATAAAGCTGGAGACAGAGAGAAATGTCAAATCTTGGCATGAATAATTAGATGTGTTCTTGAGAAAATGAAGAGGAGAAAGATGCTGATGCAAGGTGCTGAGGAGCTAGTACAGTGCATATTTTTTATGCACATATTCACTGGTACATTCTACCTGACCTCTCAGGTCAGATCTTAGGTAGTTAGTTAAATGTATAAATCTGGAGCTCAGGGAAGAAGTCAGAAAATTAAGTTTGGAACAATAAACCCATGAATGACATTTAACTTATTACTTAACCTATAAAACAGAATTTCATAATTGATATTTGGCAAATGCTTGTTGCTAGAAAACGTGCTTATATGCTATTGAATTTTCAATAACAAGCAGATAATATTTAGAGAAGATGGAATCTTTATTTTGTTATTACAGAAGTCCTCTCAAGTCTTCCTAAATTTTACTTTGGGGGGGTAATGAGAGAATCTACTGGCTCTGAAAATGACCTTCAAGTTCTGAGTAAACTTCCCTTAAACAGTCTTACATGAAAAAAATAACAAATTCTATGCTTTAGTAGTCTAATTTTATGAATAGATTTAAAAAACATTTTTAGAAGGAAAATAATTGCCTATTATTTTACCATTCTGAGACTATGGTAATTAATTTTATATATTAACTAAAATAAAAAATCATTATTTTGTATTTTGATTTTATTTTTTTAACATCACATGTCTTGAAAGTTTTCTGAGTTTAGCAAGTGTTTATTTACAGAATACCTTTTCGATCTCTACATATTTCATCACGTGGCTATACTATAATTTCTTATGTCTAGACATTTACTTTGTTTACAGTTTTCTATTAGTGTAATAGAAAATTGCATTTCATGTATCATTACCAAGGCTTCATTATACTCCTGTCCATTTCCAAAATTGTTAGATTCCTAGAAATGGGAAAGCTATTTAAGATTATATGGCACCTATTTCTATCTTGTATTCTAAGCAGGCTGTGCCAATTTATTACACTACAAGCAAAGTGTGAGAACACCTTATTATTGCCAGTATTAGGTATTGCCTTGGCCAATTTCATACAAAAATATATATATTTTTAATTTTATCTGAATTTCTCTAATTACTAAAGAGGATTAAGTTATTATATATTTTTTCCACTTTTATTTCTTCTTTCTTGTTGTTTGTTCAGATACTTTGCTCATTTTTCTAGGGAGAAATGTTTGTATTTATTAAATATTTGTAAATTCGGGGGGATGACAAGAACTGTATTTCTTATTCTGTACAAATCTGCAAAATTGTCTCTAGGTATCATTATCCCTTTCATTTTTGCATGTAATGACTTTGTTTCTAGAAGTCATACATTATATGTAGTCAGTGAAACTCTTCCTTTGATGTTTTCCTTTCTTTGCATGCATATACAGTCTTTCTATAACCTGACATCAAGCAAATAGTAACCATTATTTTCTTATATTTTGTAGTGTCTTCATCATATATACTTGAAAGTTTAGTTCAGTTGAAAATAAATTTGGTTTTAAGTGTGATATATAAGATAAGGATATCTCAAATTTCTTCCTAGCATCATGTGTTGATTAATCATTACAAATCTGAATATATAACAGTCAGTTTCTCAACTATTTATTTTATTTAATTAATTTACACTACATACCTGTTATAATTCAGAGTATTACTGTTTTTCAAGTGCATGATGTAAAACCACTTACGTACCATTTACTGACTACCTTTGCCTGTTGTTTTAAAAATTACAGTTGAACTTTAAAATCTTTTAAATTACCGTCATTCTACCTCCCATCCATTTATGTCTATAAACGTACTTGACAAAAATGTATGTCTGCTGCATATTTACTATGCTATTGTCTCTCAGTCCCAACCCCAGTCTTGTACACTCGGCTTTGTGTTGCTAGAAACCTGGCTCTGCAAGCCGTTTCCTCTTCTCTAGCCGCTGTGCCAGGCTCTGCCACTAAGGGGTGCTAGAGGGAGGCTGCAAAGGATGGAGAGGACAAGGGACTTGCTCCTTTTTTTCTGCTTCCTGTGGCTTCAGGTCTGTTTGTGTTCCTATGAGAATTTCCCTAGCAACATTTCTTCTCCTGGTAGCAGCAAATCGTTCTTGTAGCAACAATTGTATCCACTTTCCAGATTCAGCCCTCACCGAATCAGCCTCAACATGCCCCCTCAGAGACCCCAGCACCCACTACCAGTGACCCCCACAAAGGTCTGAGTTTCAGCCCTGTGAGACCTCCTGAAACTTTGAAGTATTAATAAGTCCAATGTCTTCCCTTTGTTTCCTCAGCCCTAAGGACGGTCACTGCTTCCCACGTTGCTATCTCTATGATTCTGTAAAGTTCTGTGTGGGGATTTTGTTGTAGATGTTTGTTTCTTTTTATCTTTTCAGTCACCTAGTTAAGAGCTTTATAACTCTCTGGTGTAACTGGGTTGACTTTTTCCTGACTGGACTCTGACTAATAACTGAAACATAGTATTTCTCCCCTGTACTAGTCAGAGTTCTCCAGAGAAACAGAACCAATACATGTGTGTCTTTATATGATTATGCTGCATATTTAGGAAGTCCAAAGATCTGCAGGGTAAATTGGCAAGTTGAACACCCAGGAGAGTGATTGTGTGGTTCCCAGCTAAAGGATGGCAGGCTTGAGACTCAGGAAGAGCCAATGTTTCAGTTCAAGTCAATCTGTGTAGAAGAATTCTCTCTTTCTCAGGGGAGCATCAGCTTTTTTGTTGTATTTATCCCTTCAACTGATCAAATGAGGCCCACCCACAATAGGTAATGCGATCTGCTTTATTCAGTCTATTTTAATGTTAATCTTATTCTAAAATACCCTCCCCAAAACATCCAGAATGTTTACCAACTGTCTGGACATTTAATTATATTCCTTCTGAAATACAAAAGATAAAATAAATGGTACCATAAAAGAAGGTGAGATATGATAATATGATGGTGGCCAATTAATATGCATAAATCCTTTTTTTTCTGGACAGACACCAAAGTACTTAAGAGGATTAAGAGATCATTCTAGAAGTCGCACTACCTGGAAGCCTGTTGGGCATTTAAATATTGATTTCCATGGTTCCAGATGGCAAGTTGAGGCAAGCACTTGTGGTCACATGAATATAAATCCCAACTGTTACTGAGGATGAGAAATTGTCACTATTACCATACAACCTAAAAAAAAAAAAAAAAAAAAAGTCATCCATTCTAATTGCTCACCTGAAATAACCTTGAACAACATCTCTAAAAGTGTGGCTTGCACTTCTGTTTCTTCAGACATAACCTGCTTCACTTTATAATCTAGGCAGGTAATGCCATTAGGACTGAGCTGGGGCAAGGCACCATCTTTCTTCCATGCAGATCATGGACTTTTTCTATTTGGTTCCGTCAACTCCCGGGCATTTCAGGCCCATGGAAGCGAGAGATCCGCATTTATGATAAGCTTGCTATTTCTAACTCATCATCGACAACCTTCAAGAGGTCCCGTGGAAGCATGGAGTCTGCTGTCTGTGTCTGAGGCCAGTCAGTGTCTGCTCGGTGGACATGAATGAAATGTCATCAATAGATGATGACTGAGAAGGAGGGGTGTTGCTACTTACTGCTGCATCTGTGCTGAAGGCTTGGTCTTTCATAGCAGATCTTGCTTCCTTCTTCCCAGTCCATTACTTCTTTGAGAATTAGCTCTTTCCATTCTTCAGTTGCACGTTCTCTTTCTTCCAACTGGGCATCGGAAATTTGAGGTGGTGGCACTTCTGCTTCAGCAGGGTCATACGAAAGTTTTTATGGGATTTAAGTTGTTAAATTCGGCATGTATTTGGGAAAGATCTTTATTTTGATTCAAATACTTATCCAGGGAATATGATTAGCATCAAATAAAACTTGGAGGTTTTAGTTACAGAAAGACACAGTCAATAGTTTGCTAACAGATTTCAGTGTGAATAAATGTTATTGATGATATCGTTTTGTAATTCTTCCTTTCAGCCAAGGTCAACTGCAGGAATTAAATTATGCTCAAGCAGAATTTAAATTGGTAGGAGAACCCACATTAGAGGGCCACTGTGTAATACATTTTGGGTATCCAGCTAGGTCTTTAGAACAGGGATAGTCAAACTTGTTCTGTGAAGTGTCAGATAGTAAATATTTTAGGCTCTGTGGGGCCAGACGGTCTCTTCACAGCTACTGGGCTCTGACTTTGTAGTGTGAAAGCAGCCAGAGACGATAGTAAACAAATGGGCATGGCTGTGTTCCAACAAAACTTTCTTTTCAAAAACAGGCAGCAGGCAGGATCTGGGCCATGGGTTGTAGTTTGCCAACCCCTGCTGTAGAAGATTAGAAGCGGAGACGGTAGAATCAACATTCCATGGAGAAACATTTTGGGGGAGTTATGTTTTAGCAGCTCTCACAATATGGTGAGAGCTCAGGGATTCAGTAGCAGCAAGCTTTCCATTTCATGTGACCTTCTGAGTGTACCAGTGGGTAGGCGCCCCATTCAGGCTTCAGCAGCATTAGCCTAAAAGGGGTTGTATGATTTCTTAGCCATATTACTGATAAAAGTTGTTGAATCTTCTGATAGAATTGCTTTTTATTTAAACATATTCAAGTTTGTTTTCATTATATTAAATCAAATAGGTTAATATGCTGGCCTGCCTCTCCTCACCTTCTTGTAAAAGAAATTACATCACCTATATCTTCTCTGAATTAGGTAGCTATACAGATGCTCCTCGACTTACAATGAGGTTATGTCTTGATAATCCATAAGTTTAAAACATCGTGTTAAAAATGCACTTAATACACCCAACCTACCAAACATCATAACTTAACCTAACCTACCTTCACTGCAGTCAGAACGCTTACATTATCAACCTACAGTTGGGCAGAATCCTCTCGCTGCTGCAGCCCAGCATCATGAGAGTGAGAAAGTATCATGTTGCATATTGCTGGCCCTACAACAGGTCAAAATTCAAAAATTGATATATGGTTTTAACTGAACGCTTATCACTTTTGCACCATTGTAAAGTTGAAAAATCTTAAGTCGGGGACCATTGTCTATCCCATTGTTGTCCTCACTTGCAGGATCAGGAAACTGCTTTACTCCAGGGACGCCCAACCAGAGGCTGGCCACTATGCTGTGATGTCCTTATGTGCTGAGAGAGACCAGGAGATGCCACTGCAAAGCTTCTGGAGGCTGGCCAGATGATGTGAAAGACTGAAGGACGCCATAGTAGCCAGTAGTTCACCTTCTGCTGCTTAGAGGCTCTCCTCTAATGTAAGCCAGAGCCACAGACAAAAATGAAAGGCAAAAGAATATCAGCGGGGTGTGGAACACAGAGGGGGTGGTGATCTGGAGACTGCAAACTGTCTAGGGGGCTAAATGGTTAATCAACTCTAAGTAATTGTTTCTGGGGTAGGGGGGGAAGCCTGGTTTTGCCAGAATTCCTATTTTTCCCCAAAAGTTAGCATTTTTTTTGGTAAAGTTTTCCAATTTTTTAATTTTTGGAGTTAATTCAATTTTTAAAATCCTCAGTGTGTGTGCTTGAAATGAAGTGGATCTGAAGAGTTAAAATGACCTTTGTGCCACATTTTACAACTTTTGTAGTAGAGAGTGATTTTATTTTTGGAGAACTGAAATTTGGAAACATAAAGAGGCATATAATAGGCTGTATAAGAGCCATAATAAGAGGAAAGAAACTGACAGGAAAGGAGACAGAGTTTGATGCGTGGCAAAGTAAAGTCATCTATACCTAGTCTGTCCCAGTAAATATTTGCTTTTCAAATGGAATAAATACATCTTCAAGTTAAATATCTGAACTACCATAAAGCATGAGTAATCTAAGTCAATTGAGAGAAGAGTAGAAAAGATATGCAAAACAAAAAACCCAGAAACTCAAAAAAAGATCATTGAGTCCATGAGAGAGAAGGGAAGAGAATCTGGTCCCTGGAGTTCCTCTTTTCAGGATGCTTTTCCAGTCTAGTTCTCGACCTCTTCCACGGTACGTTTACAATCAAGTCTTCTTACCCTGAGCTAACTTGCCTGGATTTCTTTTCTTTTTAATTAAAAGAATCTGAACTAAGCATGCAACATTATTGAGTATATCTGATTGTTGAGTATATCTGGGCCCTGGTGATTAATATTACTTGTGGGGTTCCAAGTAAACTCATGTGCAAAATTATGCAATTCTAAAACATAAGAATTGCTCATCATACAATGCTGTACTTTTCTGTCAGTTATTTTAAGATTATAAGGTTGTTGCCTGTCATTCAAAGGCTCTGATGGAATCTTTGGGGCAAGTGATATTTTGAGTAATTAGAAAATAATGTGAAGAAAGAATGTGGTTCTGTAAAAATTATAGTTTAGTGAAAGGGGTTTTGGTTACATGTTAAACAAAATATGTTGAATATTATAGTTTCCGGTATACCAGAATCTTGAGGGTTTTGTTTTTATTTCCATTAAAAAATGTCATAATTTCTTTAAGTTGAAATTCATAAGTTTGAACCTTGCTTTCAAAATATATAAATTCTTCACTAAAATGCAGTAAGTCTATATTTCATAATATAAAAGACAGTGAAATGTATCTACCTATCACATGTGTTACATTATTACTTTAGTGCTACATATGTTTTAAGAGCAAATTTGGATTTATGGATACCAACAAGTTAACTCTTAGATTTTGATGAATAATGAGGCTATTCTTCTATGTCTTGAGGCAATTTGGCCATTTTAAGATTGACTCTCAGATTAATCTACACTAAGTAACACATGTCTATATCAGTCATGCCGCTTTTTGGAAAAGTAAATTTAGCAAAAGCATTGAATTTGCCTTAACATGTTGAATAAAATAAAACAATATTGATTGATATGTCCACTGATTCTGGCTTAAGATAAAATGATTTCAAAGAGTTCAATCCTAGACTTCCCTTTCCGGTTGGAAAATGATCTGAAGATATTTGGAGAAGATATGCAACTTTAGCTATGGCTTCAACACCTGAATGCGAGGAAGGTGGAATAACACATGGAGAAATTACTGATGTGATAAGACAGGAAAATATTAATTATGACTTATTTAAATCATTTCACAATATTTCTGAATTTGAAATCCATGTATCTAACTACTCACCATTTGCAGCCTCATTGGATGCTGAATTTTTCCTGAACTCTTTTGGAGTATACATTTTTATTATTTTTTTTAACATGGATAATATTAGACACAGTGCTTATATTAGGTGGCCTTCCTTTTCTGAACCACTAAGGAGTCATTGTGTGTTCATAAACTAAAAGACTCACAATGTCAAAACAGGGAGTAAATAGAATACTATTTATAAGCTGGTGAATGTGTTGCCACAATAATGAGAAACTGATTCTATAAACAACTAAATGTGAAGACTAAGTAGTGAGAAGAGCCTAACAAAATATTTCTTTCAAAAAGTGGTGGATAAGAGCCCTGACCAGATAATTTAGTTGGCTAGAGCATCATCCCAATACACCAAGGTTGCAGTTTGATCCTTGATCAGGGCACATATAAGAATCAGCTAACAAATGTATAAATAAGGGGAATGACAAATTGGTGTTTCTCTCTCTCTTTCTCTATCCCCCCCTCCCTTCCTTTCTCTCTCTAAAATAAATGAATAAATTTAAAAAATGTTTGAATGGTGGGTAAGAGATGTGGAAATATACTTCTGGCATGTGACTATACTTACTCTATTGTCAATTAATATGGTTGGCACATGGCAACTATTACTTGTTTATTAATGCATTTTCATGTAATTTTCCCCTAATGCATTGAAGGACTTTGATTACAAATAGAAAAATAACTATACAGACTGATAAATAATGTAATATAAATTCATTGGCAATAGCATTTATTGAACTGTGTTGGATACATTGTTTTTCTCAGAATTTTGAAACTGTTTGTTACTCTGTTATTATTACCCTAAAGTATTTATTTACATAAATTTACTTTTACAATTACAACTACATATTTTTTTAAAAAATAGGGATGTATGACTTTATGCAAGACTGATTGGCCTTATGAACATCCTTGGGAATCAAGTCATTTTATGTAATCTGTGTAATCAGTAATTTTCCAGGCAGCAACAATCTGATAACCATATTCAGAGGGAGAAAATGTTGGCTAATGAAACACAAAATTCTCAGCTCTCAGTGAAAGCTATGGTTTCTGTGGGCATCAGAGTCCAAGCAGAGAAAAAGCTGACGCATACAATTGGGTAATTTAAGGAATGCTTAATAAAGAGCAGAGCACAGGTACACCACAAGGGATAGTGCAGTACCCTGAGGCTTGCCTCAATAGCTTTTAACAGCTATGTGGTGAGGACTGACTGGAAGAAAATACAACTTTAAACAAGAAAGAAAGTTAGCCTTGCGTGATCCTAGAGCAAGACAGTAGGGGGATTATATACCATTGACCTCACTTTCCTGCTTCCTGCTAATCTTCTGATAGGGTTGCCCACTGGACCAGCCAATCAGAAGCCTTTCAGACCATAGAGCAGAATGCAGGACGGAGAAGAGGTAAATCAAAGGTATTCAGCACAGATTTTAATCTGGTATTTTCACAGTCCTTTTCCTGTGTGTAACCTTGGAAACGTATTCACCCTTCCTAGATCGAATCATTCTCATCTTATAAATAAGATCCCTTACAATTCTAAACTGTCATGATTCTCTGAAAACAACTTCAGAATCAGTTATCTCTAAATTTATAAGATTTTACACTACTTAATGGAATGTGATTTAAAGTCTCATAACCATTTAAAGGTTTACTTTTAATTAGTCCTAATTTTTATATTGTTTTATGACCCTATTACCTACTCTTGGCAGTTAATCTAACCTTTAAGTACAAAGGCTCTATAGTAAGAACTTTAGCTATTTAATATTTTTCTTCCTATAAAGGAATTCTTTTGAACCTCAAATCATTTCTCTTCTCTAAAACATTTTGTTTTATATGTAAAATTTTCATCACCTTTAAATATATTCAATTTAATCTATTCTTTTATAATTTTAAAACCTAGAATTTTAGCATAATTCCAATTTATTTTTAGATACTTTTACTTAGCATGGTAAAATTTTAAAACTATGAATATATAACTAATATTGGTTCAGTACTTTGAGTCAAGCAGATTTCGAGTTAGAAATTTTCTATATGTTATCTTATTTATACTTAAACAAACCTCATATTACATAAATATTAAAAACTGATTTAATAGAAAATCCCACTGAGAATTAAATCCTAGGTCAAGTAGATAGTTAGTGGTCAAGCCAGGATTTGGACACACATCCATCTCATCTCAAGGCTGAGGCGCTTTCTGAAATACACATCACAGTATTTATAGTCTCCTTCCACCTTCTCTAATAGTTTTTACTCTACTACATGGTCCTTTGTTCTGAGAAAATCACACGAGCATCTGTGTTATGGTTAGATTTCAAGTGTAAAGCAGCATATCTTAAGCACAGAATTATAATGAGGTCCTTGTTTAGTAAGTTGTCTGTTTCTATAACAATGTACTTCTGTGATCTAGAAAGTTCAAGTCAATACGCAAAACAAAGTACACAAAAGATGGTGTTTACCTTTGTGATTTTCACTGTTGGTATATATCCAGCTTAGGATTTAAGCTTGTGGATCCCAAATGAGGCAAGTACTGAAATATTAGGGGATGTACTTTTCTGTACAAAGAAAGTACAGTGGGTGTGGGGGAGATTTAATTTCCAATAATGGTAAAGTACATTTTTGTGGAACAACTTTACCCCTGAGAATAGCTAGAAAAGATGGGGAAAAACAAAACCTGACCCCCAACATCAGAGAACTAGCAAGGTAGCCAGGATATGAAAGAAGAGAAGTACATGAAAATAAGCCTGGCAGTCTTTATCTCTTTTCCTTTTAAAATTGTTTGCCAAAAATAATAAATAAATAAATAAATAAATAAATAAATAAATAAATAAATAAATAATAAATAGTGCATTCATGTCACGCATAGCTGAGAGGCCAAAATGTTGAATGAAAAGAGGCACTTAATGAATAAGAAACTGAACATATTTTGACAGTCTCAGGCTGATGAGACAAATACGGGAGATCAGGGAGTATCAAAGAGCAAAGGTCCTGGATAATATTCAAAATATACATTTAGGAACCTGGAAGTGTCACAACCCAAGAGCAAGGGTGAACCCAAGAGCAAGGGTGAGCTCTCACAAAAGACTTAAAAACAACTTCAAGCCAGCTCAGTCTATAACTGGATTGGTTATCTTTTCCTACTCAAACTGCCTGCCATAAACAAAAACATGTTTTGTTTGTTTGTTTCTGAAGAGAAATTGCATCAGACAGAACCTCAGTTAATCTTTCTTTCTTTTTTTTTTTTTTAATACACAAGGACTGGCACATAACAAAAATGAAAAATTCAAGAATGCCAAAAGAAGAACAAATGACCAAAAAAAAAAAAAAAATCAAAGGAAAAATTATAAAAAGAAACAACCCATCAGGTAATCCACATATTGGAGTCATCTTCTATGACTTTAAAATAAGAAATGGTTTGTTTTTTCAATAAATAATGTTAACTTGACTGAATATCACATGGAGTTCATCTTGACCTAAACCATACATAAAAATTAACACAAATTTCAAAAAGAAATCAGTAATGCTTCCAGTAATTAACATCAGAGAATATCCTGATGACCTGGTGTCACCAGTGGGGAGCTCTGTGTGTTCTCACCTGTTGTTGGTGAAAGTGGACTTCTTGCTGTGTCACAAGAAAAGGAATTTTCTGAGACTTGTATGGGAGAATGAGTGGTACTTATTCACATGGAATTAAACCCCTGAGTTTCCAAGTTCTCATCTCCTTTCGTCCCACCAAGGAAAAAGTCTCCTTTTGTCTTTAGCAGAGCTAGGATTAAAGCCAGTGTCCAGAGTTTCTGCTCCATATTTGCTCAGTCCAGTCCAGCACCTGGCTAGGTTAGCTTGTGTCCCCAGCTGCAGTCCATTTCAGGTGGAACCCATATGACCATGGACCACGCAGTTGTAGGGCCTCATGGCTACAGAGGGAACACGGGTGAATGCAAGAAAGCAGGACAAAGCCAGAGGAACAAGAGAGAGAGAATGCCTTTGTCTGTGGATTTTAATCTAAATTGCGTGTGCTTGCAGTAACTACACCCCCTCTAGCCAATTATCTTTGTTCCATGTCAGACTGACAGGCAAGTACCTTCCCTATGTCACCCCCACTTTACAACATGTGTGCCCATCTTCCTCTTTATTTGATCCCTCCATCCAGCGATCTGCAGGGATGGACTGGTGGTTCCCTGGGGAGTGCGAAGCTATAGCTTCCTGGTGAAGCTGCCCAGATGACCATGTTTATAAGGTCTGGCCTTCCCTTTACTCCTTCCTATTATTCATATTAATAACTAGCTAATTTTCCCTGGCAGGTTTGGCTCCGCGGCTTTGGCTCAGAGGTTAGAGAGTTGGCCTGCAGACTGGAGAGACCCGGGTTCGGTTTCCGCTGGGGGCACGTGCCTTGGTTGCAGTTTAGCGGGCCCGGTTGGGGTTCTGTGGGTGGCAACCGGTCTGTGTGTCCCTCCAGTTGATGTTTCTCTCTCTCTTCCTCCCTCTCTCCCTCCTGCTCTACCTGGATAGATATTTCTCCAAAGAAGATTACAAATGCCAATAATCACATAAAAAAAACGCTGAACTCCACTAGCCTTCAGGGAAATACAAATTAAAGCCACAGTGAGATACCACTTAATACCCACTAGGATGGCTACTGTCAAGGAGATGGAGAAACTGTAACCCTCCTACACTGCTGGTGGAACTGAAAAATGGGTGCAGCTGCTTTGGAAAAGGGTTTGGCAATTTCTCAGAATGTTAAACAGGGAGTTACTGTATAACCTAGAATTTCCACTCCTAGGCATATACACAAGAGAAAATGAGAGCATGTGATCATACAACAACTTGTAAATGACTGTTCATAGAGGCAATATAATAGCCAAAAATTGAAAACTAACTCAAATCTTGAATAAGTGAGTAAATAAAATGAAAGATGTTTATATAATTGAATATTATTCAGTTTAAAAAAAATAAAGTACTGATGAAGATGCCACATGGATGAACCTTGAAAACTAAAAGATCTGAGCCAGTGGGATATCACATCCACAGCACAAGGCCAATGTAGAGCTAAAGGATTTATTGCATGTGCCTGGGTGCAGGCAGGCTGAGCCAAAAAGGAGTCAGCCTCAAATAACAGTTGGGGTTTAGATTATATACTCTACTTCTAGCTTCCAGCAATTCCTGCTGATGTATTCTGCATGGCCCATTGTCCATGTTGCAGTTGGACTGGTCTGGTATCACATTTTGCATCTGCTAGATGATTCACTGTTTTTCAGATAATCCAGATAATCTGTACTCAACAGAAGGCTGAGCAAAGGTCATGCAAGCAACACATTTTTTAAGTTTTTACTTTTGCAAGCTTTTATCTTTACCCTTTAAAACATTACTAACCCTTTCAAAAACATTATGCTAAATGAAAGAAACCCATCACAAAAGAACATATTATATGACTTCATTTATATGAAAAGTGCATAATAGACAAGTATTACAGAGACAGAAAGGAGATTTGAGTTGTCTAAGGCTGGTGAGGCCTGGCAGGAAATGAAAAGTCACCGCAAATCAATTAGGGGATTTTTTGAAGGTAATGAAAATGTTTTAGAATTTGTCATGGTGATGGTTACACAACTCTGTAAATATACTAAAAAGTATTGAGTTATACAACACTTCAAATGGGTGAATTGTAAGGCACATGTATTATATCTCAAGGGGATTATAGGTAGGTAGAAAAATATATAATAGATATATAAGATTATTTTAAAATAAGAAACTTCTCTTTATTTATTTTTAACAAAAACACAAGAGAACAAATCCATTTTATTTACTTTTCAATAAATTTAAATCCTTGAGTGGTATAGCATTCCATGGATTCTGTGTCCAGTGGCCTTAGCAGGAAGGTTGCTTTGGGATTTAGCATGAACCATGCCACTATTTCCATGAACACGAGTTACCTTTCCCCAGTTTACTCTGGTTTTGTTTGGTTTGCCACCAGGAGTCACTGTGTTGTTCTTTGCTTTGTACACATAAGCACATCTCTTGCCCAGATAGAAGTCAGTTTCATCTTGAGCTTAAACACCTTCAATTTTAAGAAGAGCTGTGTGCTCCCTCGGATTCCGGAGACCCCGTTTATATCCGGCAAAAATGGCCTTGGACCACCCCCTTCCAGACATAGTTGTCCTTATAGAAGTCCTGTTCCAAGCAGGCCCCCAAAGTTCAGCAGCAGGAATTCCACTCACCTCCACCAGAAACTTCTCTTTATTAAAGAATTTCATTAACAATATTAAAATGCAAGTCCCAGAGTGAAAAAAGATATTCTTAATACCTTTAATCAACAAAGATCTGATATTTAGAACATATAAAGAACTACAAAGCAACCCTACAACCTAAAGAAAAGTAAACTTAAGACTTGAAGTTTACCATGTCATAAAAGAGAGTATCTGAATGGTTCACTAAATATATGAAAATGTGTTCAATCTCAACAGTCATCAAGGAAATAAAGTGAAATCCAAATGTGATAATAAGAATGCAAAGAAATTTAAAAAGACTAAAAATTCCTTGTCTAGATGAAAAGCTGGAAAAAGTATAAATCCCACCCCTCTAAATAGCAGTTTTAATTCAGGCAATTTCTTTGGAACCATTTGGTGGCAGTTTCTAATAAACTCGATAGATCCTCTGATCCAGTGGTTCTAGGAAGAAAGTGTGGTGAGTACATGTGTTCACCAAAGAACAGCATAAAAATTTTCATAGCAATATTATTATTATTATTATTTTTAATCCTCACCTGAGAATATTCCTTCATTTATTCTCAGATTGAGTAGGAAGGGGAGGGAGAGAGAGAGAGAGAAATATTGATGTGAGAGAGACACATCAATTGGTTGCCCACACGACCCTGACCAGGGCTGGGAATGAACTGCAACCGAGGCATGTACTCCTGACCAGAATTGAACCTGCAACTCTTCTGTCCAAGGGCCAACACTCTAATCACTGATCCAAACCAGCCAAGGCCATAGTAATATTGTTTGTAATAATTAATGGCTAGAAACAAACCAAATGTTTACCAACTTTAAAGAAGATATACACTGGGTCAAATGGCACTTCAATTTTTAATTTTTTGAGGTAAAATAGTTGCTGCACCAGTCTGCATTCCCACCAGCAGTGTACTAGAGTCCCCTTTTCTCCACACCCTCGCCAACACTTGTTGTTTGATGATTTGTTGATGGCGGCCATTCTGACAGGTGTGAAGTGATACCTCATTGTTGTTTTAATTTGCATCTCTCTGATGATTAGTGATGTTGAGCATTTCTTCATATGTCTCTTGGCCATTTGTACTGTATGTCCTGTTTGGAGAGGTGTTTCTTTAGGTCCTCTGCCCATTTTTTAATTGGGTTATTTGTCTTCCTTTTGTTGTGTTGTGTGAGTACTCTATATATTTTAGAAATTAACCCCTTATCTGATGTATCATTGGCAATTATGCTCTCCTATATGACCCAGTGATCCCACTTCTAGGAATATATTCTAAGAAGCCTGAAACACCAATCATAAAGAATATATGTACCCCTATGTTCATAGCAGCACTATTTACAATAGCTAAGATCTGGAAACAGCCCAAGTGCCCATCAGTAGATGAGTGGATAAAAGAACTGTGGTACATATACACAATGAAGTACTATGCAGTTGTAAGAAAGATCTCTTATCCTTTGAGACAACGTGGAAGGACCTGGAAAGTATTATCCTAAGTGAAACAAGCCAAGTGGAGAAAGACAAATATCACATGATCTCACTTATTTCTGGAATATAATGAACTAAACAAACTGGTGAACAAAATAGACCCAGAGACATAGAAGTAGGGTACAGACTGACATTCCTCAGAAGAGGCAGGGAGAGAAGGGATAAACTACAGAACTTATATGCATGTGTGCATAACCAATGGACATAGACAACAAAACTGGGGACAGGGTGGGAGGGGATAGGGAGAAGGAAGTCAATGGGGGGGAGGAGAAACATCTGTAACAAAAATAAATTAATAAAAAATAAATAAAATTAAAAATAAAGGAGATGTGTAAATTATAGCATCATATAGAATGCTGTACTGCAGTGAAAATTAATGACCCACTGCCGCTTGCAATACATGAATGTATTGCGTAATCACAAAATCGAGAGAAGGAAACCATATGCAAAAGAGTGTGTGTGATTCCTTTATATGAAGTTCAAAAATAGGTGTTAGAAATAAGGATGATGTTTACCTTTGGCAAAGGAGAAGTAGCCTTTGTGGGGAAACATGACAGAGCTTCTTGGGTTTTAGTGGTATGTTGTAACTGGCTTGAATCAAGTTGCAAGAATTGATTGTTAAAGTTTTGAATTTTGCAAGCTGGTTGACATCAAGTTGGAAGCTTAAAGTTGGCCATGCTGGGAGTTTCATGCCATGGAAATTGTGTTTTTTTTTACGGTGTTTTTGTTTTGAGGTGGGACCGCTGGCTCTCACATTTTTACCAGTGTAATACTGGTACAAGATGTATTCACTGTGTTAAATTCACAGAACTATGTGAATTTTTCTCTATGTATATTATACTTCAAAATATAATTTGTATTTAAAGGAGAAAAAAATAGAAGCCATTTTAATTTCAAACTAATATCTCTAGAGTGTTGACCAGCCCAAATCCAGGGAAAGTGGAGAAGGAGAGCTAAGTGGGTATTTCTGAGAGAAGCAATGGGTCCAAAACACTGATAGAAGCATTGCTTTCTTCTCCATTTTCACCAGTTAGATCAAGGGTTATGCTCTTTTGTTTCTACAGAGATCAGACAGGTGATATAAAAAAAATGAAGGTAGCCCTGGCTGGTGTGTTCTCAGTAGTTAGAGCATGGGCCTGTGGACTGAAGGGTCATGGGTTCAATTTCTGGTCAATGGCACAGTTCCTGGGTTGCAGGTTCCCTGTCCCCAGTCAAGGTGCTTGTGGGAGGCAACCAATAGATGTGTCTCTCTCAGGTTGATGTTTCTCTCTCTCTCTCTCTCTCTCTCTCTCTCTCTCATCCCCTCCCTCCCTTCCACTCTCTCTAAAAATCAATGGAAAAAAATATATATCCTTGGGTGAGGATTAATAAAAAATGAAGACAGACTTTGCATATTTATTCACATAGTAATATTCTGCACCTTCACACAGAAATGTTTTTTTTCCCCCCTTGGAAATCACTTACCACTTCTTGATATATTTGCAACCTGATGATTAGAATATTAAGCTCTTGTATCAGATTGCCAAGGTTTGAATATAAGCTTTTTATTTTTAGCTATGTGATGTTGAAGAAATTATATAACTGTAACTTCTCCTTTCCTCATTAACAACATGCAGAAAATAATTCTTCTCCATCACTTTTTCACTCAAAGTGATTTATGGAGTAAGGGCCAGGTGCCAGGTATGATGTTTAAGCAGGAAGTAAAGCAAGAAGTAAAATATACAAAGACCTATGATCTAAAGTTTCTTCTATTATAAGAGGGGACACAGCCCTGGCTGATTTGGCTCAGCAGTTGGAGCGTGGGCCTGCGGACCAATGAATCGTGGGTTCGATTCCGGTCAAGGACATGTACCTCGGTTGCAGTTTGTCCCTGGCCCTGGTCGGGTGGGTCATGCAGGAAGCAACCAGTCGATGTGGCTCTATCATATTGATGTCTTTCTCTGTCTCTCCCTCCCTCCCACTCTATCTGATAATAGGTAGAAAAATATCCTTGGGTGAGGAGTAAAGAAACAAAACAAAGAGGAGACACAGAATAAAGGACATGTAAGTAAAATCTCTGTGTGGTGATAACCATAGAGGAAAGGCAACTAGGGGAGGGAGACAGGAGTATCAGCGGTTAGGTGGTTGGTTTTCACTGTGAACATGACATTTAAATTAAAATTTGAATGAAGTGAGCGAGCAAGATGCAACTGTCTGTGGGAAAGTCATTACAGGCAAAGGGGACTGGAAATGCCAAGGCCCTGAGGGACAATAAAGCCTGAACTATTTGAGAAATAGCAAGGAGACCAGTATGACTGGAGCAGAACTAAAAAGGATCAGAAACAGAGGCAACCACATGGATTCCGGGTTTTACTCTGGATGAGACATGGAGGTGTGCAGAATTTTGAGCAGAATAGTAATGTGATCTAACTTGGGTTTAACAGGATCAGTTCAGCTTCTAGTTGAGAATAGATTCAAGGAAGGCAGAGATGGAAAAAGAAGGTTATCATAAAAATCCATGTGAGAAATAATAGCTGTTTGGTCCCATGAATTAGTTCTATTTTGCATTTAGCAAATAGGTTTAATTTTTCTACATCTTCTAAGTTTTAAGACCACCGGATACAAAGGTTTTTTAATGAGGAAATTACTTATTTTCTAGTATTGGATCAATTTTTTTTTTGAACATGTGAAGACTCACATGTACAAAATCCATATCCACAGAGTTTTCACTAGACTCATTGTGTCACTGAAATACTACTCCTAACCCTAGCGGCTGCTCTTTGTGGCTAAGTCTATGCTTCATAAACAGATGGGTCTCCAACCAGGTTCTGGCTTAATGTCTCTTCTTACTTATTCCACAACCTTTGGTATTGGCTTTTACTTTCCTGTATTATGTCTTGAAATATGACAAATTATTTGTGAAATATATCCCTTAGAGAAGAGACAAATTGGAAACTAACTAATGGTTTTTCTGTTTTTGGTTTTTTGTTTTTTAGCCCCAAGGAGCTATTTTTGATAATAGTCTTCTTGGATATTTATCTCAAAATATGAAAGGTTAATAATTGACAAAATAATAAATAAATAAAATACTTTCCAGCTTTTACTTAACAGTAGGAGAAAAAAAGCAAAAACATAGATTGGTTCTGAACTATAGATAGTGTCTATAAAATGCAAATTGGAGAACACTTTCTAAATGTTATTGAAATATGCACCTAAATTTCTATTTAAAGAGTACATCTTTTTAAAAAAATCTAGAAATGATCACTTCTGTGCTTTCTAATGAGATAAAGTTTTGCAGTAAATGCTGCTATGCTATGCAGAATTAATAGTCAGAATAATTGGCTTAGAATTCTAAGAGTTCTGTATGATGGTATATCACAGGTAAAGTACATAATTTATATGTATAAAACTGGTTCTTCTTTTTATTGGCACTGATAACAAAAAACTCCATAGTCAAAAGGTAGATAAAGAGAGTGGGAAAAATGAGTCCTAGATAATTCACTTCTCAGTAATGTGTAATGTGAATTCATGAATTCATTCAGGGATTTTATACTTTCTTCTGAAACTCTGGAAATTGGGTTACAAAAGGAAAAAATATTGTGCTAAAATGAAAGTTATCTTCCATAATGCTTTGTAAAGAAAAGTTCTGAATTTGAAAATGTTGGAGTTATTATCGTAACTCATATCAGCACGTTGAGTCCTGACAAACAGATCATGCTTCTATTCCTGTTCCTTCTTAAGAGCTTCCTGCATTTTTCACATCTTTGGCAATTTAGGATATCTCTGTTCTTGCCAGAGTTAGCTGAGGAAACTTCAAGCCAAAGTAGGAATATGGGATAGAGGTTTTCTTATTTATTTGGTACTAAGTTGGTTGAAGTCTACATGTTCTTCTATAAATTAGCAAAGCTTACAGAAGGTTCAGCAGGTGGTTGTTGACAAGAAGGTCTTCACAGAGAGGAGCACTTGTTGTCTAATTAGGAGGCCATTAAAAACTCTGATCATGAAGAGACTATTTGTTAAAAGCCAGTTTTCTTTTAGTATGCAGTGGTTATTGAAAAGAGAAGGATATAAGGCTATATTATGGTTTATGCTATTCGTTGGGCCCTTATTAGATGGCAGACACTCAGTGTTATCTAACTGGAATAATTAAATGATCAATGCAGACAAAGCTCCTGGAATTTACATTTTACAGGGGAAACATGTGCATGTGTGCTCATGTACAGTTGTGGCTATGATGCCTGCACATGTGCACATGTACAAATGATAGGGTTAGTGTGTAGGATTAGGTGCCTATTCATAGTACAAATGTTTATTTTGATTCGAAGCTCAAGCCATTTTTTCCTAGAGATTTGAGGAGGGAGAAAAAGCAGTGAGAGAATTTCTAATATGTACCCAAACAGTGCTGATCACCTTGATTCCTTCTCCAAAACTGTGCCCATAGCAAGGAGCATGAAATCTTCTGGATTCATCTTAAGCCCCAATTATATTTAAAAATGGACAACAATAGCATTTAAAATACAGGAAACTTGGAAATAGTATTACTTACTGAGTACACAGTGTGAGTCAGGTACATAAACTGTGTCATTTTGTTCTTAAAACATCTATTATGGAACATAGCGTGTCCTTATTTTATCAAGAAAGTGACTAATTCTCAGAAAAGTACATGTTTATGGTAGCATAGCTGCTAAGTGACAGAACTGGACATTAAGTCCATGTCTATCTTGTTTCAAAGTCTACAAACTGTTCATGGCCCCTTGAGCCTGAAAAGGAAGACAATATGTGGATGAAACACGCACACACACACACACACACATACACACACACACACCACACACACCTTCACACAATTTTGTACTGGTTGATGAGAAAATATGAGTGTGATTTTTTATTTACTAGTTTCTATGGTTGGCTTGTGATGAAAATGAAAGCAAAAGCACCAGTTTTCCAAAGCTGATTCCAGTGTAGTTAACTTTTGCTGTGCTTTCCTTTCTCTAATGGGTGCCTTGAGGCCATGATTCCAGACTTTATATCAATATTAAAAATGTAACTACTGGCTGCTTACATAGTTTGCAAATTTGTGAGGAGATAAGTGTGTTTTTCAGTTTTTAATTTTAACTTTGAAAATCTTTATCATTGATTATTGAATATCCTTGAACTCAGTGTAACACCTACATGTCACATGGCAGACATAGCCCCATTGTATGTTTAATGATAAGTAGCTATAAAAGCAAAATTTTCACAATCAAATATCCTATAGCAATTACACATAAGATTGAGAACTCTGGGCATTTGCTTTATGAAAATGAATTATTCTACAATTCACAGATTCATTCACACATATACACATACATACATACATATATAATGCTCCTCTTTTCCAGAGAAGCAGAGCTAAGATGACAGTTAAATTGATAATAACTGAAAGTCTGGAAAAAATTTAGAGAATTGTTTTGTATATTCCTGGGACAAGGATACATAGACATACTTTAAATTCTCTCTTCTTTACTAATATAAGTAACTGCTAATATCTTAGAATATAAATTATGAAACATTAGTTTTGATGTTTATGGAATTCTTGGTGAGTCTACCATTGTGCTCTTTGTGGCTAACAAACTTGACTGCTTTTATATAATACTAATGACTGTTCCAAGCCAACAGTACTTCAAAATATCACTACCTACTCTATTCTGGTATGTCTTCTTTAATTCTATTATGTTTAGAGTCACAGGGCCTATAGTTCAAATGGTCCATCATTTTCCTTGTTTTTAACAATTTGCCAACTTTTACTTCTACGCTTGTTATTACTATACATTTATAAATGCTTTATACTTATCAAAACTACATACTATATGTATATATATGTTTCTTTTATATATATATATATATATATTTCTGACAATGTATTATTATACATTCCAGGCTAAAGATGAAATATTCTAATAACATGTTCTTTTAAAATATTTAACCTATAGTATAATGTGAGCTTCTGCTGTTTCAAAATAAAGTGAAATATATCCCTTTATTTACTTGTTTCATAAGTTCCTCACCATTAATTGTAGTCACCTTGTCTTATCAGGGGTGGGGAATGCCTGGCCCTTGGGCTGTATAAGGCTCATGAAATTGATACCAGCTGACATCACATGCCTCACCAAATTAGCCTGAACAAATATAGCAGGCTAATTTTTAAGTTGATAATTTTGTATGGACTGCAAATGATGTTATAAATGCCCAAGTGGTCCTTGGCAGAAAAAAGTTCCCCAGCCCTGAAAGTCATTCTTCTGTAATTTAATGTTGAGACAAGTACCTATTCACATCAATTTGGCAACACAGATGAATTTAAAGTGAAACAGACTATCTTCTTTTTATCTGAACTCTTATCAGATATTTAGATAGGGCCAGGATCAAAATCTGTGATACTCCACTTAATAATTCCTACTTCTTGTTTTCTATTAAACCTTGAATAATTTATGAGTTTTCCTACTTAAATTTTTCTTGTTCAGTACACAAGAATTTTGTTTTGTACATGAGTAGCAACATAGGAAGTTTTATTTGAATAGAATAGCTGAAGAAAAGGGAGGCTGAAGAAAAAATCTGATATAATTCTGGGAATATTTTAAATATTAAAATTTAAAAACAGTGACTTTGATACCTTTCTTTATTTCTTGTATCTGACTTACTCTAACTCTACAAGACAATGACTTTTATATTTTTACATTGATGGAGTAGAGCATTATGGTAGCTATTTGTTGATTAAAAGATACTGTGGTTGTTACATTTAGTATGTTGGAATTATGTATACATTTTTAAACAACTAATTAAAACGCACTGAAGAATGTCTTATTACAAGACAATGATATTTTAAATGTTGCTTTAAAATATAAAAAACAGTAAAGTTTACCTGCTATGCAGTTATTTTTGATAAGCATAAATATTCACATTTTAAATAGGTGTGGAAATAGTTTTGCCATTCATTGATTATTCATGAGCTTTAATAAACAAGTGAAATGTTATTGACAGGATGATTTAAATATAGTACATGTATTTAATAAATAAATGACTACCAATTTAGACATTGTACTAAGGCCCGGGGAGCAGTGATATGGTCCCTGATTTCCAGATATTTACCTTGTAAGAAGGGGTGTGTCTATATGATATGTTCAAGTGAAAAATTTGGGGATTGTGGATATGTAATTATTTCATGCTTTGAAGACTAATGGCATTTGATATTTTACTTCGCATTTGAAGAAAGTTTAAGTGATAGCAATACCACATTCCCGAATCAATACCTATGCTTTTCCACATCATCCTGCTTCCCATATATTTACTTATTTGCTTATAAATACTGAATAGTAGCGTAGTCTTTTACACATGTCTTTTCATTTACTCATTCCTGTCAATGTATGGTAATAATAGCATAGTCAGGCTGGCATGACCACCTAGTCCATTGGGAGATGCATTTGTCGCTCTCCGAGGTGCTGAAAGATCGTTAGGGTCTGAACATTGTTGTTAACAGGGACAGAAAAAGTCTTAGTGGGTAAAGGGAAGATAAAAAATAGAAAGGTTTACAGGAAAGGCTTCACTATTGATTAATGGATGGTTGAGCTAATTTATTCATTCAACAAAAATTTACTGTACAACAGACACTGTGCTTGGAGTGCAACTACAACTCCTCCACTCCCATTGCCACCATGTAAGCATATACTTTACTCTGGTGTATCCTACTGTATACTGGAGAAAAGAGACATCAATCACACAAATGTAGAAAAATGTAAATTTGCAACCATGTTAGGTACTAAGAAGGATACGTGGCTTTATGGATCATGAGATAAAGTAGAGCAAATATGGGTGTATTAATATGGAGCTTGGTTGAAAATTATATTTTATTCAAATTATTAAATTATTATAATAAAAACAATATGTAAAAGAATATAATATCTGCATGACTGGTGTGGCTCAGTGGTTGAGAGTCTACCCATGCACCAAGAGGTTGCCAGTTTGATTCCCAATCAGAGCACATGCCCAGGATGTGGGCCAGATCCCCAGTGGAGGGCATGCAGGAGTTGGCCAATTGATGTTCTCTCTCTCATCAATTTTTCTATCTACCCCTCTCCCTTCCTTTCTCACTAAAATCAATAAAGAAAAAATATAAATATATATATAAAATAAATATAAATATATATAATATATATAATTGTAAGATCTACTGGATTATATAAGACCTCCAAATAAAATCTTTAAAAAGTATTCCAGTAAGATCTTGTCTCTATGATCTCAACATTTAATAACAGATCTTATACTTGAAGTAACTATAATATTTGCTAATCATGACACTTTAAATGATGATATAATAGTCTGTTATCTTCAAGGCAGAGGAAATTTGTTTGCACAAGTAGGTGAAAAAGATTTCAAACATTTACTTTTAGGGCTGAATATTTATATCAATTGAAATAATATTTAAAACACATCAGCCCTTCTTTTTTATTAATAGTTGTAATTTTGAATTTTTGTCGATATAAATAGATTTCAGATCTGTTCAAAATTTTTACCCCCCAAAATGAAATAATTATAAAGCTTGCATTTGAAGAATGCTCAAGCATTGTTAGAACAGCCAATCTGCGATTGGCAAGGCTAACACAGAAATAGCAAATAAGCAGTATATAGAACAAAATTATCTTATATTTATAATGCTAGAGCTTTGGATCATCTACTAGAGCTATGCTCACTAGAAGTTCCTGCCCAAACTCTCTGCTCCGCTATCTGTAATGGGCTACACTTTGAACTACATGAAATGTTCCTTGCACCCTGAAAAAAGATCCACAAACCATTTCATAAGTCCTTGTCAGTGGCTATATTTGAATGCTGAAGTGAATGTCCAGAAGTAGACACCTCCTTGATTATGTCACCTTCAGGAAGAATGGGACATATTCTCAGACCTGACTTGCTCAGGCCATTCTCCAAAGAGCCCTGAACAAGCCTTTTATGACTGGATAGTAGCTGGATATGGACTCTGGCAACTTGAGGTTGCTCTACTAGGCCACTCTTGATGGGTAAGGTGATCAGTATATATCAAGGGATATCTGTAAACATTTTTTATACAGCACACTAGTTGGAAAACTCAGCTCTTAGCTGGTTTCAGTTTTCTCCTGAGAATATCTTACCACCTGATATAAGTATATATTTGCTTGTTTGTTTAGTATATACCACACTGAAATGTAGCATTCAGGAAAGCAGAGTCTTTGCCTTTTTGCTCACATTTTCAGTCCATGGTGTAAGCATTCAATACATATTCACTGGATGAAGGACTAAACGCTAAGTTCCACGAGGGCTGTCTTTATTTTTCTTTTTATTCTGTTCCAGTGCTTAGCTCATTGTAGGTATTAAGGAGGTACAGGGTCTAGATTATAAAGATTCTCAAAAGGCATATTAGGGATTTTAGACTATTTTCTAAAAGCAATGAGAATCCACTGAGGTATTATAATTAGAAAGAAATATTATTAGATTTTCATTTTAGAAAATAGTTATTGCTTTTTGTTTCTCATAATAATAGTATCTCCATTCTCTTATTCATCCAATAGTAAACTCTCAAAATTATACAACACATTCCCCTTCTCCTTTATTGCTAATATTTAGCCACAACCAACCAGACATTTCAACTTCAGCTATATCCATCTATCCATCCATCCATCCATCTATGTATCTAGATATTCCCCCCTCCTTTTTCCTCCATTTTAATTTGGCCTTTGCTAACCAGGTCGGTTGTACCTGCTAAACCTTATATTCCTGTCTTCAGTGGACTCTCCATCTAAGTGGCTCTACGCCTATGGCTGATTAATTGTACAATGTTGGTCATCCCATTTATGTAAATAAATATTTTAATAATTTCTCACTAATTAAAGACAAATTCCTAGCTTTTTACTTGAAAAAATATACTATAAAATTTTATTTATTTCAACATTTAGCTATATAAATTATTGCATTTAATCTTCTTGAGAAATAAACATTGTTTCTCCTTTTATTTAAAAATATAACTTCAAATATTTTTTAAAAAGTTGCAAAATTACCATATACCCTTCACCAAAATTTACTAACTGTTAAAAAATTTTTACATTTTCTTTATCATTTTTGAAAAGGTATTTCTGAACCATTTATTGTGAGTACATTGAAGCCACTATGCCTTTTTTTACCCCCAAAATATTTCATTAGAGTAATCTCAGTAAAATTATCAAAATTAGGATATTTACTGTTTATATGAAGCTAATTATAATTTAACATACATAAAAGCTATAGATGAGATATGTGATATACCAATTGCCCTAATAATGTCCTTCATATTTATTTTTCCAGCCCCATATCCAATTTTGAATTACACACTGCATTTATTCGTCATATCTCTTTAATCTCCTCTAGTTTGTTAACAGTTCTTCAGTCTTTCTTTGACTTTCATCAGAGGGATATTTTTGAAAAGTACAGAGAAGATATTTTGTGGCATTTCCCTCAATTTAAATCTGCATTTTGCTTCCTCATAATTACAGTCAATTATGCATATTTTGTTGGTCTGGAATACATAATAAATTTTATTGTGTACTTCTTAGTGCATTACGTCATGAAGCTAATGATGTCACCTTGTTCCATTATTGGTGATTTTAACCTTGATCATTTGGTTAAGATAATGTATATCAGATTTATTCACAGCAAGGAATTTTTTATTTTCTGGTAATTAAGAAAAACCTATGGTAGATTACAAAAATGGTCTCAAGTGGTTCTCATTTGTGTGTGCATTCTTCTTTGAAATATGATTTTTCAGTTTCTCCCTTGAAGACATGGAGTATATTATTCCACCTTTGAATCTGGGTTTTGCCACATAACTTCCTTGGGCTAATGCGACATTGGCAAATGTCTGTCAACAGAACCTTGAAAAGCGCTCTAAAATGGCGCTCCCACTCCACTGTTGGGTTTTGGAATCCTGTAACTACCACTCCTCAAGAAGATAAGGCTAGCCTACTGAAGGATGCCAGACCAGGCTGAACAAAGGTGACCCATCCCAGGTGAGCCCTACCCCCAATTAGCTTGCCAACCAGTAGATAAGTGAGTGAGGCCATAGTAGATAGATCATCCAGCACACACTTAGCCAGCCAGAGCAGAAAAATCTCGCAGACTCCTGGGAAATTATAGATTTAGTTTATTGTTTTAAGCCCCTGAGTTTTGCGATAGTGTGCTATAAAAGCTAATCATTCCCAATGAGCTACTTTGAGATGATGTCAATGTCTTGTTATACACGTAACTTTTACCAACTACATCTCTGATTCTTGCCATGGTTAAATATTACTACAAAGATTGCAAAATGGCATTACTGTGTTATTTTTTTTTAGAGATGAAGAATGTAAGGATGGGGTATTATATTCTTCAAAGTATTTTTGTCTACTAAGTGGCTGTGCTAGCATTAGAACCCAAATCTTTTACCTGCTCGTTCTTAGCTTTTCTTGATTTGCCATGCAGAGCTGAGTAGCTGAGTAGTCTGATGGCAGAACTGTAACTCACAAGAGGGAGCAAGAGAGAGAAATTACAGAGTGTCCCTGGTGCTATGAGGGGCACCCTGTGTCCTCACACACTCATAGAAGCACCTCTGGTAGGTGCTCCATAACTGAGAGTGGGAAGGGGTGGCAGGATGGACAATGTAGGCAGATACATTAAATACAGTTATCATACCTATTTCGATGATAATTGATATAAGGATAACATCTGTAGAAACTTCCTTTTATGAGTAACAATAATCTCATTGATATACTAGATTATAATTAATAATATATGTTTGTGCAATGTGGTTCTTAATATTTTTGAGGTAACTATTATATTATCCCCCAGTTTTGCCAAGCAAACTAAGAGGAAGGAGCTGAGACAGATGAAGTGACACTCTGAGTGGAGGGAAACACCCTTACTTGACTTCCTTTTACCAAAAGGAAAACAGAATGGAGAAAGCCAAGGGCCAAAACTAAGGAAGAGTCAATAGTGAATACATGACAAAGCAGGGACTTGAATTCAGCAACCCCCCCTAAAAGAGTCCTTCCCATGTTGCAGTGGGGGATAGGTCCCATCTTCAAATGCTAATACTGAGGGAGTCTTAAGTCTGTGCTTTGTGCCAGGCTCTGTTCTCATGACCTTTCTGCTACACAACAAGTTAACCTTACTGCTCCTTTACTTTTGAAATGCAAGCACACAGGTACTTCAGGGTGCGTGTGTAAGAACATACCCTCCTGATGAAAAGAAATTTAAAGACCCACTTTTTACTTTACCTCTTCCTAAAAAATTTAAGAGCACGAGGAAGCGCTTTGCTTTCCCAGCTCTTACCAAGCAGCACACTAGGACCCTGGCAGGGTGTAGAAAGTGTAATGGACAAGAGGCCAAACTGGTCAGTCCTTTCTGCTTCCGAGCACTGAAATCTCAAGTTCCCCGCAGCATCCCTCCACTGCAGAGCCAACGGCTGGGGTGCGGTAGCCCACGCTTTCCCAAGGGGTAGTCCCGGAGCCCCTAACGTCCTTGCACGAGACTCGGTGGTAACACTGGCTTTGCGGTGCAAGACGGCTTCCGCACCGTGGGGCCCCTTGGCGGCCAAGGTCTCTGGGTGTTTGTGGGGGAGAGGAACCGACCCCAGGGTGGCTCTTCGTGGCCCTGCCTGCCAAGTATCGCGGGACTTGTGCACACCTCTCTAGCCGTGGCTCCAGGAGCAGCTGGAGCGAGCTCAGCGTGCACCGCCCCAGCCCCGGGAGGAGCAGGAGCGGGAGGGAGGGAAGGAGGGAGGAGGGCTGGGGGTGCTGGTTACGTAAATGATACTAGCCCTGTGAGAGGCCTCCTAGCTGGGTCTACGGAAGGAGGAGGGACCACGCGAGGAGGAGGGGCTGGGAGGAAGCGGGCTGGGGTGGGAAGGGGGCGGGAGCCGGGGGCGAAGTGACCAGGCGGCGGTAGCAGCCGCTCTGCTGAGGTGACAATGTGCTAGGACCCCGCGCTAGGTTTCCTGCGCCTCTTCGGCCTCCGCGCCTGCTCTCGCTGCGCTCACGGAGTCCTCTAGCCCGCCGCTGCGCTATGAGGGCGCCTCTCCGGGGCTGGCCGAGGCCGGAGCCCGCTCGCTCTGCTTGCGGGGAAGTGTGAAGCGAGGCGCAGGCGGGATCTGGGCTGCGCGCGGCACTCGCGGGCCGGCCCGGGTTCCAGGTGAGCGCGGGCTCGGCGCGCCCGGCACTCAGCGCTGCTGGCGGGTGCCTGCCTGGCTGGGTTGGAGGCTGAATTTCGTCCGTGGACCGTCGTTCCCTCTTCGCGGGATCCTTGGCCACGACAGCAGGTCTCCGTCTCTCTTGCTCCCCCTCTCTTCCTTGTAATTATCCGGGGCGAGTCCCCTCTGGGTGGCCAGAGTGCCGGGTGGGCTCTGCAAAGTCCTGCAGCGAGTGGCAGGGAGCTGCGCTCAGCGCCCCTGGCCAGTCCTGGGGCAGGGGCACAGGCATACAGGGCGAGGTGGCTTTCTGAGCTCTCAGATCGCCTTCTCTTGCTGCTGCAGGTGCGGAGGGAGGACCGCCAGGCTCCAGGTGCGGAACTTTGTGCTGCCGTCCGCCCTTTTCCAAGCTACCCCGCTGAGCTGGGGGTGCTGGCCACCCTCCGAATCTTAGTGACATTCGGAGTAGGGAAGGTTCGGCCTTTCCACCCCAGCAACTTTCTCCCACCAGCTACGGGCGACCGGGGTGCACCGGTGCTTTTAAACCGCCCAACACTGGGGACTTTCTAGATCTTGGGTGTCTTCCTCGACGGTTGCCTTCCTCTTTTTCTGCCTCCCTTTGCCTGTCTCATTGAGTGCCCTCCCTGCGTTTCATTCTCTCTCTATGTCTCTCTATCTCTAACTCAGTTTCTTGCTTTCTCTGGCTCTCCCAAGCCTCTGGATCTCCTTGTTTCTCTTTCATTCTCCTTCTCTCTGCCTTTCGTGGGATGTCTCTGTGTCCCTGTTATTCTCTCTCTTCAGCTTGTCTCTCCGTGTTGCCGTATTTTCTCCGTTTCTGCTTTTCGCTGCTTTTCCATTCTGCCCCGCCTGGTCCTCCGAACAGCAGTTCCCAGATTCCGAATCGTCCCGGCCAGGGAAGTACACCCTGGCCAGCCTTCTGGGTACCTTCGGGTACAGAAACCACCGTGCTGGGAGCCAGAGGGGATGTGGGAATGGAAGCAGCCTGCCCTTGTCTGGGCTGTGAAGTCTAGGGCTTAATGTAGGGCGCAAGGGCTAGCCTCCCATCCCGGGGGTTCGAGGGCGCTGTGCAGCTGCCAACCCGAGCGCACGGAGGCTGCTGGTTTGGACCTGGAAAGCTGCGGGCACCCCTCCCCTTACCCCGTTCCTTGGCCAGAATCAGTTGAATTTCCAGGTGGAGAGTCTACATCTCCACCCTTTACTACATCTCCACCCACAGGGGAAGAGGCAGTGGGCAGACAAACCCAGAAGCTTACGGATCCAGTGGAAACTAATCTCAAATGGGTGGGAGCTTTTGAGAGTCCAAGGTGTTACTAGAGGAGGAACACTGGGAGACTGCCTGCTTTAAACTGCCACAGCACTCAATCCTTGAGCGGTTTTCCAGGGAGAGATCGGTCACTCCTCCCAGAAACACAGCACAGAGATTTTACTTGCAGGGCTAAAGACACTTGGCTGCTCCTTGAAATTTCGTGTTTCCTTGGGACCCTTAAATCTTTGGCTTTATATGAAGGCTGCCTTTGCTCAAGGTTGCTGTTTCCCGCGTGCGTGTGTGTGTGTGTGTGTGTGTGTGTGTGTGTGTGTGTGTTTGCATTCATGCCCTCTAGTGTTAAAGAAACCCGCTGGTTTGAGAATATTTGAAAAGTAAGGTCAATCTATTGGTGACGGGACTTTGGACCTCTCACCTTCACAGATCATTCTCCTTCTTTTGCCCACCCTTTCCTATCGGCATCTTGACTTTTTGCATTGCATTGCTATTCTATCCTTGTCCCTGATCCCTACAAACACCCCCTCTCCTGCAGAACTAGAACTGTAATATTGAAACCCTGTTCGAGTGACTTCAGAGATGGATAGATTTGGAGAATTTTCATAGGCTAAGACTGATTTTGAACATTAAAAAAGTGCATTTTCTTTCCACACTGTTTGCCACAAACCAGGACTTCACATCTTTTTTTTTTTTTATGCCCCTGCCCACCTTCAACTCCATTGAGAATTTTTCCTGGCTGCTCTTGTTTGTTTAAATAAATACTTTTTATTTATCATTTCTGTGATACTCATCCCATCCCAGGCTTACAAGGCACTGTGTCTCAGATCAGGCTTGGGGAGGGAGAAAAGAAAGCTTTTCCAAAGGAAGAACAGCACTACTGGTGTACATTAATTCTGGATCTCAGAGTCCAAAATGGGACTGTGTCTCAGATATGCAGACCCTCAGTGTGGGAAAATTAGTAAATGCTTAATAAAAACTTAGTGATTGATTAGCATGCAGCTAATTATAGGCTTTGAAGTCACAACTATGCTTATGAATCTACATACAAGAAATTTAATTCTACCTCTGTCCCCCCCCCCCCTTTTTCTGTTTCATTTAGTCTTTTATGAATGGAAATAGAGGACTAGTAGAAGGGATGATGAAACATGAGTCCTCTGTGTCTTTTTAGCTCAGTCACTGCTTGAATTTGCCTTCTCTGCAAGTCTTTAACTTGGCTGATGTTCTTTAACAGTCATTGCAGTACAGAAGAAATGAGTTTAGAGACTCTGATGGTGGTATTTTTCAAACTTCCTACCTGGAAGTAAATGAGGACATGGCATCATTTCTGGGTGAATACTTTTGAACTTTTTTCTTTTTAATCCTCACCTGAGGATATTTTTCCATTTATGTTCAGATAGAGTGGGAGGGGGGAGAGAAAGAGAGAGAAACATCAATGTGAGAGACACATTGATTGACTGCCACCCACATGACCCTAAACAGGGCTGGGGACCGAACTGCAACCAGGTATGTGTCCTTGACCAGAATTGAACCCCAAGACTCTTTAGAGCAATGGTCTGTGGGTCGTTGCTCTAACCACTGAGAAAACCGGCCAGGGTATTGTATGGTTTTTAACAAGTGAAAAGTTCTCTCTTAAAGAATAGATATATCAGCTTAAATATTTGGGGGCTATAAATTGATCTGCAAAGTGAATCACTTAAATAATTTATAGGTTGCCTTACTGCTTTGAATATATATCTATGAGAGAGGTGTAATAATACATGTATATAAGTAGTTGCCAAAGTATTTGTAAATGTATTGCCTCCTGATACATGATCTAGTAGGAATCCATGGGCTTCAATATTGCTTTTCTGGTGATATGATAGTCATCTCTTAAAACAGTTAGGGATTTACCATGAATATTGTTTAAGATCATGCTTAAGGAACTTTTGCTTTAAAAATATTGTTTTTTACACCAGCTGGTGTGGCTCAGTGGTTGAGCATTGACCCCTGCACCAGGAGGTCACCAGTTTGATTCCCGATCAGGGCACATGTCCAGGTTGGAGGCCAAATTTCTAGTGGGGGCAGGCAGGAGGCAGCCAATCGATGTTTCTATCTCTCTCTCCCTCTCCCTTACTCTCTCTCTAAAATCAATAAAGAAAAAAATATTACTTATAGCCCAGCCAGTGTGGCTCAGTGGATTGAACGTCGTCTCATGGACTGAGAGGTCTGGGTTCAATTCCTGGTTAGTGCACATGCCCAGATTTCGGCTTGATCCCCAGTAGGGGGCATGCAGAAGACAGCTGATGGATGTTTCTATCTCTCTCTAAAAAAATCAATAAAAACATATTGAAAATATTACTTATAAATCATGTCATACTCTACCCAATTTTTTGTATGTAAAAATACCAGAGACATAAAGATGAAATTCTGTTATTGATTGAGATGTGTTCGGATCTTTTACCACTAAGAATATTGAGATGCATTTAACTTTTTTACTTAATGTGCATTAATTTCAGGCTAAATGGTTATGCCAGAGTGAAATGCAATGTTTCCATTTTGCCAACTTGATTTTTAGAAATGGTAGTGTAATAGGAACATTACTATTTAATAGAGATTGTGCAGCTTTTTAAAAAACTGTCATTTTAGGAAGAGGGTGAGAGAACAAGCAAATAAGTATTTTTATTGTTTCTCATTGGGCAAATGAAGAGAATATTGGTGTTTCTGAATATCAAGAAAAGTAAGGGAAATGACTAAGAGTATAGTATTAATATAGTCCCACATGTGAAATAAACAACAATACTACATATATCTGATGAGTGTTTATTGTGCTTTCACAAAATGAACAGTTTTCATAGTTCTGTTCTTTAACTCATTTGACTTCTCAGGCATTATATTCTCAAGCAGCGTCTCATGCAGTAAACAACCAACTTTGACTGACTTTTTTATTTTTCTGGTACGTGCCCCTAGTGGAAACCGAACCTGAGACTCTCTGGTCCCCAGGCTGATGCTCCAACCGCTGAGCCAAACCGGCTGGACATTTCTTAACATCACTGCCCTCCAGACACATATACACTAAGCATATGTTTGAACACATAAATCATATTTACACATCCGATACTGTCTACTTTTATAAACCATTTATCATTTCAACAGATAAGACTTTTGCCATTTAATTATAGGCATACATGTTTTTGAAGAGTCTAGTTTTCCATGGTTAAATTTAGTACTTAGAGAATTCAAAGAAATTTATGAAAATGAATTCACACATCAGTTCAGTTGTAGTTGGTCATTCACTTGGAGCATTAAAAGAAATTATCTTTGGGAGCAAAATATAAATCAAACAGACCTTATTCATTTCATACTTATTTCTCCTTGATTCTGACTTAGACCCATGTGTATGTTACCAATGTGGTATAGTATAATAAAATATTTAATAAGTTTTAGCTTTATTACCAAGAAATAATTAAAAGTGTCTACAGACATTTGTGTGATTAGTGTATGTCCTAATGTCTCTTTTAAAGGCATTAGCTAAAATTCATTTTTAGCTATCAGTTTTCTAATTTTATTTTTTTAGTATGTCTTTAAATCTATTTATTTAAGCTAAAATTCTTAATTTTTAAAAGTCAGTGCTACAGACTGGTGCAGCCACTATGGAAAACACTATGATGTTACCTCAAAAAGTTAAAAATTGAACTGCCATTTGACCCAGTGATCCCACTTCTAGGATACACCCTGAGAAGCCTGAAATGCCAATCAGAAAGAATATATGTACCCCTATATTCATAGCAGCACTATTTACAACAGCTAAGATCTGGAAACAACCTATGTGTCCATTAGTTGATCAGTGGGTAAAAAAGCTGTGATACATATGCACAATGGAGTACTATGCAGCTGTAAGAAAGAAAGATCTCTTATCCTTTGAGATGATGAGGAACCTGGAAAGTATTATCCTAAGCCAAGCAGAGAAAGACAAATATCACATGATCTCACTTATTTGCGGAATATAATGAACTAAACAAACTGATGAACAAAACTGACCCAGAGATATAGAGGTAGGGTACAGACTGACAAACCTCAGAAGAGGGGAGAGATAAACCACAGAACTTATATGCATGTATGCATAACCAGTGGACATAGACAACAAAGCTTGGGGTGGGGGACAAAGCAGAAACATCTGTAACAAAAACAAATTAATAAAAATAAATTTAAAAAATGTCACTGCTACAGATTATTAAAAGTGGACTGGGGCCTAACATTTAAAATGTAAGTTAAATTAGAGATATCTTTTCTCTAAGGGCCCAACTTCACTCAAATGTCCACATTATTATTATAGTCCTCATGAACTATCAACTTATCTCTTAATATTTACTATTATCATCCAACCTGTACACTAGAACTAAAGCAAGATGCAAAAATATCAGTTTTTAAAAGTTGTTCCATATTAATGGTTAATCCTCCCAACCTAACTTGAGAGAGATGTAGGGAAACTAGTGTCTGTTCCATCATAGATATGAACATATTGGTGATCCTATTTTCTGTTATGTGAGAAAATTAAACAGAGTGTATTAAATAATGAGACTTCTTTTGTGTTTTTTTTTAGAAGTACTTACTGTTAAGATAGACAGGAACTGTCCAAGATGTATCATATCAGGGTCATAACATTAATTGGGAATCTGTTTGGCACATTAAACTACATTGAATTGTCACTGAAGTTTTATTAAGCTCTTGTAGAACATTGTAGGGAAGAGTGTGATTTAACTGCTGGTTGGCACTTGGGTGAACATAATACATGAGCTGAGTAGCCACTGTAAACAGGAAGAAGAAATTAGAGCACAGCCTACATATTTAAAATAATTCAAATTATACCCCAGAGACAGTAGTAAATGCCAGCTTAGTCTCTTGTCTGATATTGATTGTCTTGATATCTAAGCACAGCACCTCTTCTTTGTTAACAAAATGGATTTTGACCTTTGAGGGGAGGATTATCTTCCTCTGGACCAGAAGCATAATAACTGACTTAATTTCCTGTTGAGTTTTTAATTATATAATTAGTTTTAGATGGAGAGGATGAAATTTATGTGACTATCAAGACCCCGATGCAATTTTACCTTTAATCTAATGAAAGAAAAATGGGATAAAATACCTGGAAACAAATCTACATGAAGGTATAACCATTTTAATTTATTGATGGGGGAGTTAGTACTGTGAATTTAATTATAAATTGATATAATGACTAAAATTTATTGAGTGCTTACTTTGTGACTACTGTGGGTAAATAAACCTCTGATAAGTCTTATCACATTTTATCATGTTTATCCTCAAAACAACATGAATAGTAAGTAGTGCTATTATCCTCATTGTATAAATGAGGACTTGCTCAAAATCATCCAGGTAATAGATAGCAGGGCCAGAGATCACCTCCGTTCTTTCTGTTTCTGAAGCCAGTGCTCTAATAGTTCTCAGTCTGACATTTTTGCTGACTAATACATTAAAAAAAAAAAATCAGTGCCAAACTTTATGTGAACATTTTCTTTTATAGAGTAAGAATGATTTACAAAGTCTACTTATATCACCATCATTTTATAAAAGAGTGGACATTTTAACACCAGCTACGATGGCAGAACTGAATCTCAAAATATAGTTCTTAAAATACATTTAGCTTCTTGTGCATTTTTTGTACACTGCACTTATTTTTCTAATTTAACAATGCAGATGGAAGTTTCATCACATTATTGGTAATTTATTTCACCACCTTCTGTAAACTGTGATTGGGAAATCTTGTTAGCCTAAACCACTATAATATACTGCCTACCCCATGGACCCCATGCACATAGAACAGGCCAGCATGGTCATCATACTTATGACTTAATGAGACATAGCCCCTATAGCTATTCCATTCTCTTTCTAGTTGCAATTCAGGGCTATACATTTGGACATAGGAAAAATGCTAGCAATTGCTCTAGCTTCAGTTGACTGCTTCAGTGTTTGTTGAAAGTATCAGAGGATTGGCGGTGACTTGTTCCTTCCTGGTAGTTAACCACAAATCACTGTCACTAAGATGATGCCGGTCTATGTCCTGGGACAGGGAATGAGTGCTGAGGAAAAACACAAGGTGTATGTCTCAGCTTACTCTTCTGTCCCTTCCTCTAACCAGTGGTCTCAACCTTTAGGGATCAGTTGTTCCTTTTTATACTTCTTTCTTTGCCTTGGTGAGGACAAAGCCATTTTACTTTAGGTAAAGAAAATTCCAAAGCTAAAATTCTAACTGCTTTTGTGAAACTGACTGATGCTACTGAATGCTAAATTGCTTTGGATAGTAACTTTCCGCTGAAGAGGAAAAGAGTGATGATGGGGTGTGTGAGATCCAGCTAAATTACCTAAGACACTGTCAAGTGTCATTACTGATAAACAGTTTGCAAATTGTAATGACCTAAAGACGTTTTTGTTTGTTTTAATATAGGTTGTCAGGTCCCGATGATGCAGATTCTCATTTGCCTGGGATGGGTCCACAGAATATATCTTTATAAACATTTCCCAAGCAACTGATCCACGTCTAGTACATCATTTCTCAATCCACTTATTACTTTTTATTTATTAACAAATGTAGACGTTACTATGTTCTGAACACCATTTCAAGTGCTTTACAGTAAAAGAGGGTATAGGGGGATGAATGGTGATGGAAGGAGACTTGAAGTTGGGTGGTGAACACATAATATAATATATAGTTGAGGCATTATAGAATTGTATACCTGAAACTTGCATACTTTTAACAAACAATGTCATCCCAATAAATTCAATAAAAATATGTTTTACAGATATTGATTCATTAAATCATAACAACTTCCCAAAACAGGTTTTATTAGTTCCTCCACTTTAGAGATGATGAAATTTAGATGCAGAAAGTTGTCCTGAGTAAGCTGATAAATGGCAGGGCAAGGTCTATGCTATTTTGATGAAATGACTGATAAAACAACCTACTTTAGGTCAAAAAGCTCAAACTAGCAGAATTGAAAAGGGAATTTTAATTTCTAGGTCTTGTTTCTATTTGAGTAAATTTTGCCTTTAAAAGTGAAAGAAGAAAACCTGACCAACTCAGACTTGTAGAGTTGAAAACAAAATTGCTTCCTTTAAAATATTTGTTTATTCATTTTAGAGAGAGGAAAGGAGAGGGAGAAAGAGATAGAAACATCAATGGGATGAGAGAGAACATTGATTGACTGCCTCCTGCATGCTCCCCACTGGGGATTTGGCCCACAATCTGGACGTGCGCCTTGACTCAAACCAGTGACCTCTTGGTGCATGCATCAATGCTCAACCACTAAGCCACATTGCTGGGCAAATGTTTCGTTTTTAGATGTCATGGCACCAGATTAAGAAAGAAAGGTAATAATGAAAGCGAAAATAAACATGGAAAAATCAGAGTGGTGCTCTTCAAGTAGAATGTTGTCTCGACTTACATGCAGACTCTGCCTTGATGCAAAGGAAACAACAGCAGCAGCAAACCCCCAAAATCTAAAACAACTCCCTTCCCCAAACCCATAAGGAATTAACACAGAGTGATGCAGACAAGAAGAAGAAAGTTTAAAATCCACAACTACATAAGATTTCTATATATAGAATTTAATCAATAACTAAAATCATGATCTATAACTAACCTAATAAGAAATACCTTCCTTTTTTGTAATATTGCTGATAAATCCTTTACATTACATTAGGAAATATTCATATATGTGAAAGGATTGTGGAAACCCTACAGAATTTTTTTTTTTTTTATTCCCAAGTATGTGGTTTTTTTTTTTTTTTGGTAAACATTTTAGGTGATGGAATATCTATACTAATTTGTAATCACTGGTGATCTGTAAAGAACTGATGTATCTATCTGATGTGCATTTTCTTCTTACTCCTAGCCTTTGTTGATTTTCAGCAACTTATTGTTACTTTCCTTTATGCACTAAGACAGTGTTTTAATTAGACTTTTATTTAGTCTTTTTAAAAATAAAAATTATTTTAGACTGATATTTGATTAGATTATGTGAATTATTTGTAGTAGAAAGCCCTGTTAATGAGTCACTCACCTGTCTGTTTTTGTTTGTTCGTTTGCTTTTCTCTGTGTGTATGTTTTAGTGAAAATCTGCACTTAAAAACAATTCTGTTTTCAGATTCTTTAATCAAGTGAGGGTTCATGAGATTACTGAATAACCTAGTTTCAAAATAGTTCAGTCTTTTCTCTTTTTCTCACAGCAATTCTACCTTTTTCTGAATCCTCAAGGCTCATATTTCTTTGATCCTCTTGATAGTTCAGTCTCAAATGGGACTATATGTCATTTGTCTTGAAAAATATTAGAACCAGCCTGTCCCTGATCCCAACCCAGATTTTACCCATATCCTGTGTGTTTTCAGTGCACCTCTGTATTTTCTTCATAAGCAAACGCTGTGTTTATAGTTTCCTAATACTCTCCTTTTCCCTCCTGTATCTTTCCTCGCTCCTCCCTTCCTTTTTGAAGTCTTCATCGTGCTCTCTACTTAAAACTGTCTGTCTTCTGTGGCTTAATAAATCCTCATGCAGCAGGACTGGACTATCAGTTGTTTGATTGTTTTATAAAAAAAAAAGTAAATAGAAAAGAGCTTCTGTTTATTTGATCATTTAGCCTCCGAATAGGTAAGAGGCAGATGCTCTAGCTCTTGCATTTGGGTCATTTAACAGGAGGCTGGGGATGCTCAATTCGCATCTCATTACCTTTGTCTACTTTTAGAATTGTGTGCTTGGGCCCTGTGGTCAGTTGGCAGTTGGCAGGCCCATAGCTCCAAGGGAATGCTGTGTATTTGAGGGGATGCCAGCTTCAGTTGCCAGGCAGTTCTCACATTCCTTGGTCAGATTTTCCTTATAAAACATCTAATATGTGTTTCATTATTAACTCTAGACTATTAACTTCATGTCAAAATTTCATAGCGGTACTATTGCTAGATGATGATGAACAATTTTTATAATTTATTTTGTGTGGCTCCCATCCTCTGACTTCAGGACAATATTTTCCCTGTTTGGTAAACCTAGAGCAGACATTTTGTCACAGATTTTTAAAGAGTTTTATTGTTGTGCACTAAGTTGAGATGAATCGTAGGTAATTGGATGGTGCAGCTGAATTAACACATTGAATTGCCAGTTATGAGACACTTCATTTGCTGGAGCAGACAACAATGGGCCCATTTTGCTTCTACAATGCACAGATTCTTATTATCTATATAAAATTCTAATTCAAATGGGATAACATGTATGCATCATCTCCAGCCCTTCAGTAAGGAAAATAACCTCCACAAATATATTTGCAGATATCTCATTAAATAATTTTGAACTTCAATAAATCTTTTTCTTTTGAGAATGTTAATCCATTGTCTCATTCCCCACAAAAAGACAGACTATAAAGCATTAATTTCAGAAACAAGAAAATAGTAGTACTACTTTTACCTTAAGATATGTCCAGATGTAAAGTTTGCTTTTATTTCAATAGAGAGCCACATTTGAATCTGTCTGAACAGCATTATTGTCCTCATGACTATGGTCATGTGTAACAATTTTGTTTGTTTTTGGATTTTCTTCATTTTAGGTGTTTTAAGGGTAGCTTCTCTAGGTCAGTGGAATTGCTTTAAACAGATAAGTACCTATTTTAAGAGGAAGGATTGAGACATATCTTTACCTAAATTCCCTCCTGGATATTAATTAACTTTAGCATTAAATTAAGGGGTCAGAAAGTTGTCAAGCTGCTACAAATTGTATGGAGTGAAGCAAGGTGGGAGGTGAGTGGCCTGAATTTGAGGGGAAGCCACTTTGCCTTTGACCAACCCCCAAAGGCTGAGGCTCAATAATGCCAAGAAAAGTAGACCTCAGTGAGACACTGGGGCTGAACCATAATATTTAATCAACATGTATTGCTGGAACAGCCAGCCTTCTACTCACCAATTCTACTTCTATGTAAATATCCCTGTAGCAAGTTTATTTTCATTATCCCTCCAGACTGTCCCTCTTGACACACACTAATGAAATTACCTGGACTTCTGAGGGACAATAAGGGTAACTAAGGATGTATCTTAGAACCATAGAATAAAGTTCCTTTTATTTTGGTACTTAAGGTCTTTAAGCCTAATGACTGACTCCTGTTTACCCTAAAACAATGTCTTCAAATCAGTGAGACCCACTGAAGTACAAAGGGCTCAGCATTTTCTAGTCTTTAATTCTTAAATTCAAAGCAGCAACCAAGGATCACTTGACATTAAAAAAGTAATTTGAGAAAAAATTTTAACAAAAGTCTGCCACAAGAAAAAGAGACCAAGATAAATGAAAGCCAATAATAATACTACAACGACCTTGCAGGGAACAGATTATTAAAAGATCATGAAAGAGACATTTTCAGACTAATAAAGACTAAAGATATTTTCCTCAAATGTAACCTTACAATTTTACTTTAGTTGGAACCCCAGCAAAGTATAATTAAGAGAAAGACATGGCATGAAGTAGTCCTAGAAGACAATTTATATTCCTTCAGTCTGGTGTAGGATTAGTGTAAAACATGGAAGGTTCTGGCTGGTGAGCGGCATTGGAATCCAATAGGGACATTGGCATTTAATGTTCAAGAATTGTTTTAAAAGACAAAGAAAAATAGTGCAAAAAATTAAAAACTCCAGGAAAAACAAAAGACTACGCAAGAAGGAATGTAATCATAGAACTTTGGTTGGCCCCCAAATGAACAATTTTTATATTAGTTAAATATAAATAATACTTACTGAGTTTCAACTTTTAGTATCAATCTTCAGATAAAATGTAGAAGATAATTATGACTAAAGAATAGACTGCAAATATTTTCAACAATGGCAATATTTTCACAGTAAACATATAGATGGTGAAGGCTAGGAATTAGGTATGGGAGTTGGAGAAACCAGAAGGAAAGGAAAGGAGCTGGAAAATTAGCATTTTACAGACTGGGGTTAAGAGATAGCATCTATAGTTTATACAAGAAAAAACTGATTATATGTTCCTTCAAGTTCAAAAGATAACTAAGAGGAGTAATAATGACTATATTAAGACGAAGGGTATAAAAATGGGGAGTCTGGTAAGTGATGTGACTTTGATAACGTCTAAAATACTTTGGGTCATTTTGTTTGGTCAAAGTATTCAATTTTTTAAAAATATGGTTGCTTTTATATGGGTATATATACTCACCAAAGTTTCCCAGATTCTAATAAACAATCAAAGGTGATATTCTTGGGAGAAAGGAACTGATTGGGATTGGTTGAGGGAGCTATACAATATAAAAAACATAAGTACTTGGAACGTTTGTTACTAAACACAGTAGCAATAATAGCCTAAAGTGTTTTAAAGATTGTGGGGCTAAGAGGAAAGAATTGGATTCTAGTCCTGATGAAGCCATTAAAAAATATTCTGTAGCAGGTGTCCTAGGGTATATTCCTAGAAGTGGGATCACTGGGTCAAACACTAATCAGAAAGAATATATTCACCCCTATGTTCACAGCAGCACTATTTACAATAGCTAGGAACCGAAAACAACCCAAGTGTCCATCAGTAGATCAGTGGATTAAAAAGCTGTGGTACATATACACAATGGAGTACTATGTAGCTGTAAGAAAGAAAGATCTCTTATCCTTTGAGGTGGCATGGAAAGACCTGGAGAGTATTATGCTAAGCGAAACAAGCCAAGCAGAGAAAGACAAATATCACACGATCTCACTTATTTGTAGAATATAATGAACTAAACAAACTGATGAACAAAACTGACCCAGAGATATAGAGGTAGGGTACAGATGGACAAACCTCAGAAGAGGGGGTGTTGGTGGGGGGTAGAGATAAACCACAGAACTTACATGCATGTATGCATGACCAATGAACATAGACAACAAAACTGTAGATGTGGCGGGGGGGGGGGGAGGAAGGTTTCAATGGGGGAAAATGAGAAACATCTGTAACAAAAACAAATTAATAAAAAAAAAATATTCTGGCCCTGGTCAGTTTGGCTCAGCAGTTAGAGCGTTGGCCTGCAGTCCCGAGAGTCCCGGGTTCAGTTCCCGCTAAGGGCATGTACCTCAGTTGCAGTTTGTCCCCGGCCCTGGTTGGATTGTGTGGGTGGTAACTACTCGATGTGTCCCTTTCACGTGGATGTTTCTTTCTCTCCCTCTCCCTCTCCCTCTCCCTCTCCCTCTCCCTCTCCCTCTCCCTCTCCCTCCCACTCTATCTGAACAAAATATCAAAAAATGTCCTCAGGTGAGGATAAAAAAAAAATTCTGTAGCATGTCATTGAAATTCTCTGATTCTCAGTTTCCACATCTTTAAAATGAGGCAACTGGTATGCAAAATAGCCTGTATCACTCTGTATTCTAGTGTTTATTTTATGAAGACAGGACTAGTAGTTTCTTGTAAGGTGAAATGAACTGTAACTTTCCTAGGTATGATAGCACTCAAGACTAATTAAGGCTACTTTTCTTATTTTTTAATTGTAATTGACATAAATATTAGACATTTATATCTCTTATGAAGTGATCACCATAAGTCTGACACCATCTGATTCTATAAATAGTTACTACATTATTACTGACTTTATTCCCTGTGCTGTACATTACATCCACAGGACTTATTTCATAAGGGGACGTTTGTATTTCTTACTCTCACTTTTCCTGCCTTTCTCCCCACTCCCCTCCCATCGAGTAACCATCAGTTTGTTCTCTGTATCTGTGAGTTTGTTTCTGTTTTGTTTGATTGTTCATTTGTTGTTTAAATTCAACATTTAAGTGAAATCATGCCTTATCTTACTCTATATCTCTTCATTGGAGTGAAGGTGTTAATTGCCTTTTTAACAGTTAAGTTTTTCTCTTGATCTTGCATCTTACTGAATCAACCACTCAAATCAGAATCATGCATCTTTAGTTTTATTAATCTGTAATAATCACTTCCCAAATAGGTTTGTTTTGATAGAATTTTTAAAGTACTCAATACCTTATTTTCTTTTAACATTTTTAAAGCACTAACAAAGGATTCTTTAAAAGGTCCTATCTCCATTCCACCATATTTCTGAACATATTAAACAATAAATTTTAAATGCTAAACAATAATTTTAAATACCACTTTGTGGTGGTTTCCAGATAGAGATGGTAAATTTTATAGTCTTCTGTGTTGTTAAATTATACCAGTTACTGTGATTACCTGATGTGTCTGCATATTCACAGAAGAATTGATAGATGAAGGATGGTCATTTCACAGTTAGACAGCTGTGAAGATATTGTCATCTTAGATTGGCAGCTGCTCTTGAAGTTCTCTCTGCTTCTTATTGTTTGGGCTAGCACTTTAATTTTGTAGCTAATGAGAAATAGTTGCTTTAAAGATGCTATTCCTAATGAATGTGAGAACACAGATGGGCCCCACAAGAAATTACTAACCTGCCGGTTGTTGGAAGAATTTTGTGGGGTGTGTGTGTATGTGTGTGTGTGTGTGTGTGTGCGTGTGCATATCTATTGATCATTCAGCAAGCCAAAAGAAACGTTTAGGAGAGAAAGAGAAAATGTGATGAGTGAGAACTTTTCCCAGTTTTCCCCCATAGCTTGGGATGTGTGCAACACAAAAAACTTTTATGAAAAATTGAGAAAGAATATTCCCTTTAATTGATATGTTAAAAATCTAGCATTTTTATGATATGGAATGGTAGACGATTCTGAAATGAGAAAAAAATTACAATAAAGCATTCTTTAAAGTTGTGACTGTTTTCTGTTGAGAGAGTGTGATTATAATCTCTTGGGTCACCTCCTTTTATCATTTTCTGATGGTGACTCCAGGGCAGTGGGAGCTGTTCTGTCCTGTTATCTCACCTGGTTCAATGAATCAAGGGCCTATTAAATTTGCTTTTAAGGTGGAGTTCTTAGCTATTTACTAGAACCTTTAGTGTATGAACTACCCCTTGACTCTAAGATAAGAAAAATGAAGGGATTCAAGCTGGGAGGAGGCAGTGGAGCATGGTTGTGTTAAACATACAAACTTGAGACTGCGTGAGTGACGTTCAGACGTTCTGACTCACTGAGTTACTAGCAAAAGGACAAAGCAGTTACATAGCTTCTATGGAATTTAGTTACCTCATCTTTAAAATGGGAGTAGTAATAATAATAACAACAGCTAACACTAATACAATCCAGGTCTCTAATTGGGCATGAGGGTCTCTTTTAAGTGCTTTTCATAATATTAGCTCATTAAATTCTCACAATACTAAGAGCTAGAGACTTATTTTTATCTCCCTACTAATTGTAACTACTTTAATGGCTTATCACGAGGGTAGAGATGACAGTACATGTAATGTACTGATTATTGGGCTTGGCACTTAGCAGGTGCTTACCAAATGCTAGCTATTATTGGTGCATCTTCTCCTCCAGGGTCCTCAGCTGACATTTAGTTTGATGGGTGCCTAGTAAATCTGGCCTGCTTAACCGATTTTTGAAATAAAATTCTCAGAACTAGAAGAGTTATAGTAAAGAGTAACTGCAAAATCAGGTCCCAGGAGACAATATGTAGATAGGAGTCAAAGAGCGGACGGAAGCCAAGCAAAATAGAAACATCATAGAACTGCATTAGTGAAGTATTTAGAAATCTTATATAAGAGAGAAGAAAAGGTAAATGTATGAGGGGAAGGGCATACATACCATATCATGATAAGTATTATGTCATCATGTTGTACAAATTGCACATAACGCTTAACACTGAATTGCCACTTTGCAGAAAGTGATCTATCTTAGGAAAAGGGCGATAAGTTTCTTCTAGTCCCTTTAATGTGATTTGGAAAATGCCACCTTGACTGCCGATTTGTGTTTGATGCTCTTGATTAAATGCAAACACCCACCATTTCCCCCTTAATTTTTTGATCAGCTTAGACAGCATTATTTTTTCTTGCCTAATCTATAGAGAAATTGAAAAGATGAGTGTTTTGTGTGTATGTGTGAATATGAAAAATAGTAAAAAGTTTAAAATATATTACCATCTTAGCCTTACTCTCTGAATGAAAAAGATGAAACATTGTTATTTTTTGTTTAGAGACACTGACTTTATTTTTAGTATGTAATGTCTAGTTGTTTTTTATGATTTTTATAAATGTTTACTTGGAGATTTTCTGTTTTCTTTTTTAGATGAATACATAATTTGAAATAACAAATTATAATTGATTTCTCATTTAGAAATATTTGAATTCCAATTATCATTTCTTGTCACATGAGAAAAATATGTTGTTTGAACATTGATAGTTTGTCAGTTGCTTCACAATAATTTGTACAAATGATAATTATACATAAATTAATAAACTGCTGGTGGGAATCTAATGATGCAACATGCTGTTTTTGATTTATTTCTGAATTATTTCCAGACTGCTGAACTGTACCAAGATTAATTACTTAATGTAACCTACAGCTTCCTCAATTCCAAAAACATGTTCAGTAATATAAAATAGTTATTTTAGAAAATGATGAACTAACTTATGTTTTGTGAGAGATTACTACATAATAAGTGTTTATATAGATTATTAAGTAGTATGTATGTTTTATCTGTTTTTTTAAATCATTTTTATATTACCAGTAATAAAATTATTTAAATAACCTCTTACTAGTCTTTCTAGAGTGATCCAAACAATTTTCTAGTGCTGCCTAAACACGACTTTCACTTGCTGAGTATTCCTGTTAACTCTCACCCTGAATTTATGTGCCACTTAATATATTTTAAAAGTGACAAATAAGAAAAGCCTTAACAACCTTGTAAAGAATTTCTACCTGAGAAATATTTAAAATCAATTAATAACTTTTGTTTTGTTTGTGAATCATACATAAAGTTAACCATTTTCAACCAAGGTTACATTAAGTTACATACAGACGATTGATTTCTTGTATTGTTGCACCTATCTGCCAAAATATTATGCCACCTATAATTATTTTATAGTGTAATAGTCCACTGATAATGAATCTTGTAAGCTTACTTTGTGAACAGTTTTCATTCTATTTAACAAGTGCTCTGTAGGTTAGTAACACAAAATATATGCACCATCATTAAAAATATGAAACCGAAATATAGAAAGATTTAGCAATACAATTAATTTTGCAAAGTATTTTTCACTAACACTAAATCAAAGCTATATACTGTTTTCTGTCATAGAGCAGAGCTGATGCCAGTGTGTGTGTGTGTGTGTGTGTGTTTCCCAAAGGACTTCTACTAAAAGTTGAGTTTTCATTTTTATAGGTTCCTTGGGTATTTTTAAGTGTAGAGCTCTATGGTCTGGTGCTGGGGCACTGTCAGGCTAAATATAAGTTAGTGATCTTATTTTATGATAATTTAGATTCATTCCTAACTTTTAGTTGCTTTATTAACCGAATGGTTTGTTTTGACCTCTTATTGGATCAAATTAAGTTTTGGTCTAACATTTTTTTAACTATTCTGTCTGAAATCTTACTTTCAGTGTAGCTTATTTTGTCAGGTTTAATTCATTAGTTTGAGTATTAAGTCAACCTTAAAACTTTTCACCCTCATCACTTCTCCCCACATTCATACATCCTAATATTCCTGCATTGAGTCATTTTTTAAACGATGTTATTTTCTGTCCATCTTTTTTTTTTTTTTTTTTCCCCAATCATATATGTTTGTAGTATTTGCCATGGAAACATTTTGTGTGATTTTAATCAAGTTGTATTATATGCATCTACATTTTATTATAATTCTCTAAATACCCATGCACTTTTAATTGGCCATATGGCTACATCTCATAATAACTTAATATATAAAATTGTAGGCCAATGAAATGTTGCCACATTTTAATAATTTATTGGTGCATGAAATGATTCCTGCTTAAGCAGCCAGCATATAATCAATTAATAAATCTGGCCAGTGGTTTGGGGACCTGTTTAGTTTAAGGCACTATGTAAATGCAGGATCAGGCACCTCCGAACTTTCATTAAAGGGCACATACTAACAAATGGTTTTCAGCAATGGGTTCATGTTCACCTCCTGCAATTACCGAGTGATTTTGCAATTCTAAAACCCTGGGGATCCAGTAGGCAAAATCCTCTTTTCTGTGTGTCTTGCACTCTGCTTGCTTTCTATCAGATCTCTGCCTTCTTGAATTCTTATACTATTAACAATATGAGTTTCTCCTTCCTGCTTCTCAGGATTATTTCCTCATTCAGAGATGAAAAGCATCTGCAAAATAGAGCTACCTAATTTCACAAGGCCACGCTTTTCTATCAAGAAAGGGCTTTGTATACCATAAACAAATATGAACGTCATCTTTCTATGGGAACAATATTATAGAATTATGAATCATGAGCGCATTACTCCATATTGCTCTCTTGTAGAATTTATTCTTTCTGCTTTGTGTTTTTTAACAAATGTGTTCATACTGTGTTATTCATGCCTGATTTTTATAGGAAAATGTGCGTCTCGTTTGTTCACTCACCGTGCAGGGGCTTCAAGGACAGTGAGGTTCTTTAGTATCTAGAATTCTGATCTGATGATATGCTTGGCTGATTGCCATCGAGCAAGTCATTCAGAGGACTGAAGAATTCTGCTCTCACACACCCTGCATTCATCTCAGGGATAAAAATTCACACAGCACCCCTATTTCTAACTTTTTCACATGTTGCTTTCTCAATTCAGGTTCGCAACTTCTGTTTATTAGACATTTCATGAATTTTTACCATTTTGCTGACACCCAGATATAGCTTTTCCTTTGCAAGGCCAAATGTGCTTATTGGAGTTGCCTAACACCAACGGCAGCAACACAAAGGAAAGAAGGGGAAAAAGGAGCTTATATCCCCAGGTTGATGCTGTGCTATGGTTGGTCTGTTCCTCCTCCCTTCAAGTACCTGCAGTCCTGTGGGATGTTGTGCCCTGATCTGCTTCACTGACCTTGGCTTCCAGTGCTGTTAAAGCGGAACAGGGCAGAGTTTTCCTTTCCTTTCTCTGCAAGTCTCAGGAGTGAAATCTGGCCACTGGCATTTATTCTCTGACCCTTAGCCGCGTTTCCCCTTGCAAAGGAACTAATCAGGGAATTGTCCCATTTATTGATGCTCATGAAACATTCCATTGTCAGTTTCTACAGTTTAATGACCTATTTTTTTTTTTTTTTTAATCCTCAACCCAAGATATTTTTCCATTGATTTTCAGATAGAGTGGGAGGGAAGGAGGGGAAGAGAGAGAAACATTGATATAAGAGAGAGACATGGATTGGTTACCTCTTGTATGGCACCCTGACCAGTGCCGGGGAAGGGAACAGCAACTGAGGTATGTACCTGGAATAGAACCCAAGACTCTTTGGTCCATGGGCCAGTGCTCTAACTACTGAGCCAAACCAGCCAGGAAGCTGCAGTTTAATGAATCCTTTAATCTGTCTTCTTAAATTGTAGATGTATATCCCCAGGTATCTGTCTTTCGCACATTATGAAACCCAAGAAGGCAGTTGAACACTTATTTTTGTGCTGTACCTACCAATATGCCCTGCACAATGACGTCCCTACTACATGCACTTAATTAGACTGCACACGTGCAGATAGGCCCCCTGGGCCTTCCAAAGCAGTAGATGCTACTTTGGAAAATGGTGCAGGCCAAAAGATGTAAGTGAGTCACCTTTCTATCTGGCTTTCCATTGTACTGTATTAATGTCTTCCTTGTGATGTTTTTCCTCTCAAATTCTATTTTCAGCTAGTCAAAGATTGTGCACTTTATATACTTCTTGTCAAACTCATTGGGTGTTTGAAATAGCAATGTCTTTATGATTTTCACCAGAGTGACCCAAGAGTCCTGCCACCTCTGTCATTTATAAGAGTTTGTCTGGAACTGCTTTGCTTTACAAGGGATATAAGTCGCAGAGTTTAAGATTGGAAGGGATCTTGAGGGGTGATCCTGTCACCCTACCTGCCCCAGTAATGGTTGTGGCTAATCTAAACCCAACACTGACATGTTTCTCTAAAAATAAAGCTAGCTCACATTGTGTGGTTTGTCCCATACTCCCCATTGCCAATAGAAGGATCTCTCCAAATAAAGTTTGGGGCATGTAACGTCTGGTTGTAAAAAACCTTTGAAAGCTCTACAGTTTACATTTTAAATTCTTTAGCATATCATTGAAGACCCTTCACAGAAATCTATCACAAATGACTTTCACAGGCTCATATCTTATTTTTTATTCTCATTTAATGTAGTAGTTTCTGGATTCATTGAGTTACTTCTCCATTACCAGGATATGGCATGAATGTTCATGACTCTGTTTCTTTGCTCACACTGCTTGAATTACCTATCTCCTCATTTCAATAGTCAACTCTTTTTAAAGTGTTTTTCCAAAGCAGAATTATCATAGCACTTTGTTCCTATTGCTTTTACTAACTTACACCATGTTATCACCATGGTTAGTTTATCCTCATCTGTCTCTCATTTTAAATTGTAAGCTTTATCACAGTGGAGGCATCACATTTTTATTTCCCCCCTGAGATTTACCAAAGTTCATAATATAGTGAGTCATTCAATAAATGTCTTGAAAAAGTGTTAAATATTGATTCAGTAGGATAAAGACTTATGAGGTTAATGATGCTCTATTGAATGAATCTTGTGACACTCCTGGTATCTGTTTCTGGAAGATGGTGGGTATAAAAAATATTAGTGTTATCTAATCCACAGATAATCACCACACATTCATCAAAACTGTGAGATCAAGAGCATGCGTAAAAACCATTTCATTTGAGCCACTGACCAGTACTTGAAGTCTCTTTCAACATTCCTGGAGAGCACACATCCAACCTCTTCCTGAACTCTGCCTTTGTCCTGGCCTTAGCTAGCCCCGTCCAGGTTGGCATTTCTCACAGTAAGAGAGCTTTACCTGGTGCTGAGCTTAAATTTGATTCCTGTAACTTTTCTCATTGGTCTTATTGGTCTTAGTTCTGCTTTGGGGGACACAGAAAACAAATTTAAACTGCTCTTTATATTGACAGTTTTTCACATAGGAATAGCATTTAGGTCCCTGCTATATATTCTATATTATAGGCTGAATGACCCCCAAATTCACTCTCTGTGTAAGTGTGTGTGTGTGTAACATATGCATATGCTATGTATGTACATGTGAGTGTGTGTGTGTGGGTGTATAAAACGTCTGTTAGTATGTATAATCAATAACTATCCTGAAAACAATTGGAAATAATTTTAATTAGAAATAAGATAACTTACATAGATAGAGGCAGAGAGAAACAAAAGTAGAGATTAATTTCCATGCAAACAGTCCACACTCGGGCCAGTATGTGTTCATATATATAATTTCAGACACATAAGCAAATAAAATATGTCATATTGTTGCATTATACTTCTAGATTTTAGGATGGTCACATTTTTCTGGTTATCTTATTGCTATGCAAGAGATTATCCTGAAAATTAGTGACTTAAAATAGCAATTTATTATAATGTCTCATAGTTCTATGGGTTTACTGGGAGCACCTTGGTGATCCTCACTTGGTGTTTCTCATGCAGTTGTCTGTATCTCTAATTAATTCTTAGAATAGCTTCATGAAAGTGGAAGGGGTAAAAAGCTAGGGATATGTAAAGGAAAAAGCAAAATTTCTACAGAGACTAGAAAATAATGGCGTGAAGGATGTACAATATTCCGTGCTTTAGTGTGTGTTTGCATTTGCTGAGGGTGAGGTGGAATGTGTAAAGCAAAACTTCATCTCAGAGGATGAATGAACTGACATTTAGTCATATCTCTTCAGGTAGGAAGGAGCAGGTGATGAAGTAGAAAGCATTCACAACTCTTTATATAGAGAGGCTGGTGGATGTTTGAAACACTTTGCCAGCTGTAAACTTTCAATGGAAAAAAGAGGGGGGGAAATTGACTGAGAACCCACTTAAGTTAAGAAACAGAACTTTGCCCTGGCTGGTTTGGCTCAACCAAACCAGGATTGGCCTGTGGACCAAAGAGTCACAGGTTCAATTCCAGTCAAAGGCACACACCTCTGTTGTGTTTTGGTCCCTGTCTCTGGTTGGGGCTGTGTGGGAGGCAACCAGTCAATGTGTCTCTCTCACATCTTTCTTTCTCTCTCTCTCTCCCCCTCTTCCTCCTTCCCACTCTATCTGAAGTTAAATGGGAAAAAAATATATTCTCCAGTGAGGGTAAAAAAAAAAGAAAGAAAAAGAAACAGAGCTCCACTTATCCCCACCTGGATGAATATAGAAGAAGGATGGTGAAATAGTCTCCAGTTAGGGAACACCACAGTGTAGGCACTGTGTGCCGTGTGCAGCCACTGCCAGAGATCAAGGGGCAAGCTGTCCTGGCTCTTGGTCAAGGCATTACCGGGGCATTTAATCCTGGAGTCGACGCGATATGGAAGTCTGTACTGATACAAGTTGTCTAATAGACTTCAGGAGGATTATAGTTAAATCATGTATAGTATTCAGGAGATTCTGATTTGTCATACCTTTCACGATTAACATTATTATAAGATTATGATCAAGTCATGTTTACAATAGATAATGTACCAGGGACTTAGCTTAGGGTTTTTGAAGTCCAAATGAAAATGGGAGAGGGGGACATACAAGTAATGACTTCAGAAGTTATGTTAATTATTTTGCTGATATTGAAAAGAACAGAGGAATAAATCAAACGGCAGTTGATTTTCATACACCTCAAAAGCAGAACAAATGGGGGTAGCAACCAACATGACTTTGAGGGAAGTAAGTCACTGTGAGTTAATCTAATTTTATTCTCTGACACAGTGACAGGACTTCAACATGAGGGGAAGCAAAAGGGTTCATAAATCTTCACTATGTTGTGCACCTGAAACTAATACAAAGTAATATTGAATGTAAGCTGTAACTTAAAAACAAGATTAAAAGTAAGTTCATATATCTTCACTTCAGGAAGGTTTAGTTTTTTGTCGCACACATTATCCTCATCAACCGGTAAAGAAAATGTAGTCTTGTGTAAAGGGAGACATGGCTTGTTATTTGTCATTGAATCAGTGACCTGCCGGACAGACCAAGTAAAACTCCAGAAGGGTTTATTGGGTGATGATACTGAATGATATTTGTATTAATCTACAGAATTTAATAATACCAAATATGGAATCTACATACCAGGAAAGTTGCTAACGCTGTAGGAATTTATAAGAATTTAAAGTGAATATAGGAAGCAAGAAAAGTGGTTGAATTGAAGTAAGTTGCAGATCAATGAGAACCATCAACTAAAATGGCACTTAAAAATAAAAAAGTAATATCTAGTGTAATGAAGTGTAAATCATATATCTAGTGCAAAAATATGATAATATATAGGCATTCTGACACCTTGTTGCTATAAATTAGAAATGAGACCTGGTACAGCTGCTTGGGTTATTCATGTAATAATCAATCCTGTGGTATGTTCTCAGTTTAAAGACTGTAATACATTTTCATCTATTTGTAGGTATTTCCATTCTTTAGGTTCTGCAAAGTACTCGGTTGTGGCTTTGAAAAAAATAAGGACTTGTGTTAACTCCTCCAAAAATAAATAATTACCTTTGTAAAGCTGATCTGTTTCATGCTTTTTCATATAAACCTTTTTTTTTTTTTTTTTTAAATTTCAGTGACTAATTGTTGGGTGATCTCTTTGAAGACATTTAAAGAGGTAATTAAACTCAACATGTGTCTTGCTAAGAGTGCATAAAACTCAATTTAAGACATGACAATATGAAGAGCCAGGACCAATTTGGGGTGTAGATAGGCACCAAATACTATGTATGTCATGACTTCTATTGGCTGCAGTGATTGTAAAATATGACCTGATTGTGGGATTGTTGAAATATGAAATTGCATACATCTGTACCAATAAAATATAGTTTACATGTCTTAATAGCCTTATGCTATTTAATCCAGCAATTCCCCTTCTGGGAATTTTACCCTAAGAACAATTTCAACACATGTGCCACAAGAATTTTCTTTTTTTATCCTCACCCGAGGACATTTTTACATTTATCTTCAGACAGAGCAGGAGGGAGGGAGGAAGAGAGAGAGAGAAACATGGATAGGAGAAAGACACATAGAGTGGTTGCCACCCACACGACCCCTACCGGGGCCTGGGACAAACTGCAACCAATGTATTGCCCTTAGCAGGAACCAAACCTGGGACTCTCCAGTCTGTGGGCTGATGCTCTAACTGCTGAGCCAAATCGGCCAGGGCTCACAAGAATTTTTTAAATGTGCAATACCTGACAATTTAGTCAGGGGCTCTAACCTCTTTTCCCTTAGATTGCCAAATAGAAAATGACAACAGCCAACACAACAATTGTCATCCAGTGTGAATGAATAGAAATTATACCCATGTTTTTGACAGGTTAGCAAAACAAAATTTTTTTTGGTGTGCCACAGAATTTGCATAATTAGTTTATGTGTACCACGAGATTAAAAAGGTTGAAGATCCTTGTCCTAATGGAACAATCATGCTAAGGCAGAAGAAATATACAAAAGGACCTTTGCAGTGTAACAGATATTAGTAACAGATATTTGATAACTTATTTGAAAAAATTCAAAATAAATGATAACATGTATGTGATTATCAGTCAATGAAATGACCTTGCATTGTAATGATAAACATGATATTTCCACAAAAATAAATTCACAATTAAGTAAAAAGAGGATCTAATTATAAAATAATTTATATAGTATAACTTTAAATAATAGTCTGAAAATAAACACAGAATTATTTTAGAAATTAAAGATGATTTAATTTTTTAATGTTTTTATTTTTCTGAATTAAAAAAAAACAAAACCTTGGTAATTTTTATTAAGTAAAACAATTATATAAAGAAGAATACACTGACAATCTTTTTTTTTTTTTTTTTGGTTCATGCCCCTAGCAGGGGCTGAACCTGGGACTCTCTCTCTGGTCCACAGGCCGATGCTCCGACCACTGCTGAGCAAAACTGGCCAGGGTTACACTGACAATCTTTAAAGAATGACTCTCTTTATTTGTTTATTTTTTCTCGCTGGCTAATTTAATTTCATTTGAATATCATTTGATTATTTAACTTTGCATTGCTAAATTTGCTGAATATTATTGTTTGTGGTTTATTTAAAAACCCAAAACTAGCGTGGCCAGTATGGCTCAGTGGTTGAGCATTGACCCATGCACTAAGAAGTCCCGATACAATTCCCAGTCAGGGCACATGCCTGGTTGTGGGCCAAATTCTCAGTGGGGACATGCAGGAGGCAGCCGGTCTTTGTTCTCCCTCATTGATGTGTCTATCTCTCTCTCCCTCTCCCTTCCTCTCTCTCTAAAAAAAATCAATAAAGAGAAAAAAAATTTCAAACCTGAAACTAGATTTCACATTTATTTTTATTCCCTTGCATTTTATATATTTAATGTACGTATATAAGTTATAAATATATATCTTTAATTTAAATATATACATTTTCAATGTATAGGTATATGTTATATATAAATATATAATATATAAAATACAGGAGATATATATATATATATATATATATATAATTCTGAATATCTTGTCATACTAGTTGTCCAAAAATATTGGGCAATGATTATGATTTATTTTAAAATTTTTTTATTTAAAAACCTTTCATTGATTTATGTTTGAGAATTTTCTTGTGATACCATAATATCTCAATGAAAAGAAAGCATTTATTTCTACCTTTATTCTCTAATTTTAAATTTGGATATAGTTTCAAGCATACAGAAAGTTTGCAATTATTGTAGTTAATAACCATGAATACTCTATGTTCAGATTCATTTGTTGTTTATATTTTCCTTCATTTGTTTTATTACTACTTGTCTTTCTCTCTCTCTCTCCATATATGTATGTATGTATAATTACATAACTGTATATATACAGAGGTGGGCAAAAGTAAATTTATAGCTATAATACAAATAAATAAATAATATAATAATAAATAATAAAATGATAAACTCTGTTTCGTTTACTCACAACTGTAAACCTACTTTTGCCTAACCCACGGACATATGCATATACATATATGCATATATATTATATATAAAACTTTTTTCTCTGAATTATTTTAGAATAAGGTGCAAAAATCATGCTTCTTGAGTTGAAGTACTCGTGTGTATTTTCTAAGAATAAGGATATTGTCCTACATAACTGCAGTACAATTATGCAAAATAAGAAATTCATTATTAGGAAAATATTATTATGTAACACACAGTGCATCTAGGATCACACATGCCAGATTTGGTTATTACACTCCAGTTTGCAAACTTCTGCTCTGGATACAATGGCAAGACTAATGGGTTGTAGTGAGAAATTGGGTCAGAAAAACTGGTTTTGAGCCCAGGATTACCTCTTATTTGTTGTGTCAGATTGGGGAAGTCACCTGATTAGTGTTAACTTTAGTTCTCTTGCCTACAAGGATTAATATTCCGACAGTGATTCTCAACTTTCCTAGTGCCACCACCCTTTAATACAGTTCCTCATGTTGTGGTTACCCCCAACCATAAAATTATTTTTGTTGCTGCTTCATAACTGTAATTTTGCTACTGTTATGTCTTAGGTGACCCTCTTTGGGGGTCGAAGGACCCACAGGTTGAGAACTACTATATCTAAAGTATAAAGAAACATATGCACATAATTGTTACAACTTTATAATTCTATTGAAATTACTTATGGCCCTGGCCAGTTTGGCTCAGCAGTTGGAGCCTCTGATGTTTCTCTCCCTCCCTCCCTCCCTCCCTCCCTTCCATTCTATCTAAAAATCAATTGAAAAATATTCTCAGATGAGAATTACCCAAATTTAAAAAATAAAAGGAATTATATATAAATAAGAATTTGCATTTTTTTTTGCTTGGCTTGTGTGGCTCAGTGGTTGAGCATCGACCCATGCACCAAGAGGTTGCCGGTTCGATTCCCTGTCAGGGCACAGGCCCAGGTTTTGAGCCAGATCCCCAGTGGGGGGCATGCAGGAGGCGGCCAGTCAACGTTTTCTCTCATGGATATTTCTATCTCTCTCTCTTCTTTCCTCTCTCCCTAAAAGTTAATTTAAAAATTCAAAATAATTTGCATTTTTAAGCTTTAAACCTAGAAAAATAAAATTAAAAAATACATAGTTTTTTTTTTTTACAAATATCTTGATTTACTTTTGACATTTAAATATAAACTTGCTAACTATACCTATAGTTTTCTCTTATTTGAGAGGCTCTGAGTTGACCATTAGTAAAATCATTCATTCCTATGCCAGGTAGAGCTCTTTGCCATCCTGTGTTTTTTACATACTCCAGGAAGATAAATTAGATATTCAACTTAATGCTTGTTCTGTTTGTTGAACTGTTGATTTGATTATACCTGGTTTTGATGGACACAAAAGCACACCTCCTGAATTAATAAACTGGTATTTCTGCTTGGTACTGTAAATAACCAAATCTCTCTGGGCAGAAATTCTGTTGGTTGCTGAGGACTAATGTTACTCTAAAGATGCATGGTACATAGGGAGATTTTATTTGTACTGTCCACAGTGTGTTTGATCTATCTGAAACAACACTTTGTACTTTAAAGGGTACTTTTAATTATTGTTAGGTTGTGCCTTATTTTATTTCTTTTCTTTTTTTAATCCTCACCCGAGGACATTTTTTTTCATTTTTTGTTCAGATAGAGTGGGAGGGAGAAAGAGAGAGAAAAACATCGACATGAAAGGGACACATCGAGTGATTGCCACCCACATGACCCAACCAGGGCCAGGGACAAACTGCAACTGAGGTACGCGCCCTTAGTGGGGACCGAACCCAGGTCTCTCTGGACCTCAGGCTGATGCTCTAACTGCTGAACCAAACCGGTCAGGGCCCTTTTAAACAGTTCTTTTGTAAAACAGTATACCCCAAAACATAAAATCCTGTTTAGGTTGAAATATATTGAGCTTTGAAATTAATGTGCTCTTCCCAACATCCTTCCTTTAAAATAAACAGATTAAGAAAATCTGATTAAATAACTTTTCCCTGATAATGAGAGTGACTTTCTAAAAAAAGAAAAGGTATGCTTGTGTATTTCTGGGAGGCATGCAAGTGGCATTCTGCATTTTTTTTCAGTGCATGGTCTTCAATTAAAATTGACATGAAATTATAAAGTGAATTGGTGCAATTCTCTGGATAAATCAAGCAAAATTCTCTTCTACATCAGAGATCCTCATATGTCAGACATAAGTGCATTTGAAACACTTCAATTATTTTAATAACCACCTCAAATCTCCAATTAAATTTACCTACAAACATCTCATGTTTTTTAATTACTTTATTTTTTTCTGCCTTGTTCTGGGGACACTGTACCTTGTATATAATTCTGAAGCCAATGTGCAGATTCTTACCTCTGACTTAAGAGTGTCTTTCTTGGCTGATGTTTGGAATAGTTAGGACTATTGCTGTTCTTTAGCCCATTATATTTTGCAAGATGTATAATCTATATTTTGCAAAATCTTATTTCAATACGATAAGTATGTAGTGTGTCAGTGTATTTTGGTCTTGATTAGTATTTCTGTGACCTTGGCAAATTGCTTACTCTTTTGGATTTTTTTTTCTTTTCACAGATGCATTTTGTAGGAGTATTTTGAGGACGAATGTTTGCAAATCATTTTGATATTGCCAAGCACCACATATAGTAAGTGATATGTGTTTTTATTTTTCCACTCGATTGCAGTCATGTGGAATGAATTTGGCAGACTGTCATAAAAGAACACATTTCTATTTACAGTTCTTGATATTTGTGAATATTGAGGAAAACTGTGTAATAAAAGATAAAAATTTGATGAGCTGTTTGCTAGTCGGAATTCAGTTGTATAATTTCATGATTTCTAATGACTGATTTTACTATTGTTCTATGTACATAACTCACACAATAATATTTCTCACATATTATTTAAGATTGTTTTCCTCTGAGTTGTAACTTGAGAAGAGTGAAGAAAATAACATTAGTGTTATTTTAGCCAATGTTGATAAGGAAGTTTTAAAAAGGCGTATTGCATTAAAAATTAAGATTTGCTCCATATCAGTAATTTATATCTTGTGCCTTTCATTCTTACCCAAATATTTTAAGTTTATTATTTTTATTTCTATTTTTCAAATAAGAAAACTGAATATCAAGAAGTTTTAATACCTTGCTCAATATCTATTTAAAGTGATGAATCTGGGCTTTAACACAGCTTTTCAAAAAAAATTACTCCCAACAATAACAGAAAAAAAATTAAACGACTTTTATTTAAGAGCCTGAATATTTTTAAGAGCTCAAACATATTCTGATTACTTCTTTGGGTTTTTGTTTTACTTAAGTATTATCCTGAAAATGTTGCAGGCTTTTTCTTTTTTTTTCAATTTGTCTATCATGTCATTGCTTTCATTTCAAGGGATGGTTTCTACTCCTTACTTGAACTGCTTTGAACTAGTAGGAAATAAATGAAATGTAACTTTCTTAAAGATTGTAAATCATCTAAATTATTCTTTTGCAAAAAGTGTTTAGAATTAGAGTTTTGAAGTTCTCCAAGAGTCTTCTTTCATTCATTAAATACAAGTACACAACTAAATGGTACCATATTATTTTAGAGCTGGACGGGGCCATAAAATCATTGATTCCTGGCCTCCACATGCTCAGATTTCTTGTTTGATGAAGTGGGATGATCTGGAAGATAATTCTGAAACTGAATTTCCAAAAAAGGTAGAATCAGTGATGACAGCATTGATGTTTATACATTATCTCCAATTACAACTAACACACACACACAGAGGAAGCACAGTGTAGTGGGTTAAGAATTCAGACTCTGAATTCAGGGCACCTGACTTAATTAATTTATTTATTGAAAAAACATTTTTTTTCTTTATTGATTTTTAGAGAGAGAAGAAGGGAGAGGAAGAGAGAGACAGAAATATCGATGAGAGAGAACATCGATTGGCCGCCTCCTGCATGTCCCCCACTGGGGATCGGGCCCACAACCAGGACATGTGCCCTGACCGGGAATCGAACCCATGACCTCTTGGTGCATGGGTCGATGCTATCACTGAGTCACACCGGCTGGGCCAGGGCATCTGACTTTAAATCCTGGGTTATTACTTACTAGCTTCATGACTTTGAATAAATTTCTTAATTTAAAAAAAAAATTGGATGTAAGATTAGGAACTGCCTCATTTGTGAAGTGAGATAGTGCATGTAGAGTATAGCACAGTTCCAGGGATGGAGTAAATGCCCAATAAGTATTAGTGGTTATTAAATTGGAATTTATTTATTTAGATATTTTAATTCAAGTATGTTTGTTAATAAGCACCATGGCTTCATAATCATATCATGTAAAGTACTCAACAAAGATGTTCAGTGTGAACTCTGCTGATTGACATGCTTAAAAGGAAACTAAACTTCAGCCTTCTTTATAAACAGAGCAAGGCACTTTTTAGCGGACGCCTTTACTTCTTTCAACTATTAGTGACAAAACAAATCGTTCTGTCAAACAGGTATATACAGGGTGAGGCAAAAGTAGATTTACAGTTGTTCATATGGAAATAATGCAGTAATTAATAAATAATAGTAGAAGAATAAATTCTGTGTTTTGAATACTCACCACTGTAAACCTACTTGTGCCCCACCCTGTAAACAGTGTATAAAATAAGCATACGTATATATCCTATTGTGTGTTGACTATATACCTAGGTTGAAAGTGTTCAAATGCCTTTTAGAGAAAAGAGGGACAATTGTGAGCTGCTTAGGGAGTCTGAAATAATTGTTTGAAGGAAACAGGGGAAAATTATAAATACAATGTATAGAAAACAATGCAATGATAACAGGCTTTTTACATTCAACATTTCAGTTACTCTAAGCAATAATATCATAAAGTAGATTTGTTATTATCTCCATTTTTCATAGGACAAGATGTGGCACAGAAAATTTAAGTCTATCATTCATGGAAATAAGCTTGATTCTAAAGCTTCTTTTCTCATCCTCTTAACCTGGCTGTTAAGCACTGAAATTCTGTGGCTGATCCGATTTTCTTTTATTTGCATGAAAACACAGCTCCCAAACCTCAGATCATACTTAAGAATTCTTTAGTAAATAAATAGTTGATGATTTATTTTCAACTAAAACAAATGACAATTGCCTTATAGTAAGTGTTGATGGGACCACTCAGCAATCCAAACTAATTGCCGAGTTGCCTTGAACAATGCTGTTTGAGTTAATTGCATTAAAAAAGTAAAAAAGCTCCTTCCCCAAGGTCAGAGACCATAGCTTGTGCTTTTATTAGTCTTACTTTTCAGAATTTAAAGTGACTGACCACACCTTTTTCTTGCAGTCCTTCAGCCACTTTATACAATGCAAAGAAGTTTGGAATGTAGAGTTCACCCTGACTTACTCATTCTTCTCCCTATTTACGGTCTTCAGGTGCATCAGCTTTCTGGGACATCCTTGAAAACACTTTGGCCATCCCTTCTTAAGTCTTTGGTGATCTTCATCTTTCATTTTAGTCATCCACTGATCCCAGTCTCTTTACACACCACTGCTTGAAATAAACCATCAGCAACGTTTTACCTGAGGGTTATTTTCAAACTTACCATAAAATATTATTGCTCTAAAAATGAAGGGATCAAGCCTTTTGTATTCTCACACTACTCTTTGTTTTAATACTGAAAGACTTATAGAATGCTTTTATTTTCCCTTTTAAGATTTGGTCTGTGAAAGACAAAGCTAGTCATTACATTTAGTAATTCTATTTAATTTAATTCAATTAATATTTACCGCATGCTCCTGTACTACGAGAGGCACTTAGCCAGGAAGTAATAGAGTGAGTGGGAAAGAAAGACAAACATGACTCTCATGAAAATAAATTCTGTCTTCAATTTGAGGAAAGTATGCCCATGCATACATAAAGTAAAGGATATATTAGGTTATGGTATCATGAGAGTAGTCTAAAGTAATCAAATTAACAAAGCTACTTCAAATCATTTGAAAAGGTTATATTTATGAAAAATAAAGCATTAGAGGGGATTTAAGAAAGGAGATATAATTCTGAACTGCTTTGGTTCAAGATTTCATCATGGAGGTTGCATTTGTGCTTGATCTTGATGCAGGTAGAAGTCCAGGAAATGGCATTCCCAAGTTTAGAGGTAAAGAGGCATACGTCACATTCAATGAGTGGTAAAGTATTTAGTTTGGCAACAAAATAAGTTCCTTGCATTGGACTAAGACCAGATAACACTGGAAAATAAGGCTGAAGCTAGGTTGTAGGAAATCTGATAGAGTAAGAAATTTGAATTTAAATTTAATTGGTAGCCAATAAAAAAACAAACAGAGTATTTTGCAAAGACCAATTATGTGAACAAAAAGTTTCTTATTTGACTACTAGTTGGGAGTTATCTTCATGATGGATTTACTGCTGGAGAAATCAGTGGGCCAGATATCCCCGGCACTCATGGGAGTGGGGTTTTTGCAATATCTTCAGAAAATGAATTTTCTAAAACTTGCATGGGAGAATGAATTTTTTTGTGTGTGTGGAGTTATATTACTGGGGTTGTAAAGTCCCACGTTTCTTAGTCCAGTTCTGGAAAAGGGGCATCTGTGGATTCAGCAGAGCTAGAAGCAGGGCCAGTATTCAAGGTTTTCTCTCCATGTTGTAGCCAGGTCCAGATCAGGCATTGTATGGAGTCTACCTGGCTGTGGACCACATGGCAAATGCAGGGCAATGCTCTCCCTGCAACAGGAGTCCCAAGAGAGCCAGAGAGCCAAAGGCTAAGAAAGAGAGGAATACAGAGAAGCTTTCTTTGTTTAGGGGATTCTGTACCTCAAATTTCAAGTGCTCGCAGCATCCATGCTTATTCTGGCTACTTATTTGTTCTCATGTGTGACTGACAGGTAAATGCTTTCCCAGCATAGACCATACCTTAGTAGCATAGATCCATACCTTACTGGACATGCATCTAAACTGCCTTTGTCCAGTCCCTTCCCCCAATGATCATCAGGGAACAGACCTGGAGTGTTCTCTACAGCTTGCTGGCAAAGCTGTACAAATGGGATGCCTATATTATCTAGTCTCCCCTTTACTCCTTTCCTGTTAAACAATAGCCAGAGTATTATAACAGACAGATTTCAGCAGAAAGACTTATAGACAAGAAGAACAATTTTAGAAAAAACCAGCAATATAAGAATGGATGGATGGGTAAGACATGAAGTCACAGCAGTAGGAATAGAGAGGAAAGAACAGATGCAGGTGAGATTTTGAAAAATAATAGGGTCAAGGAATAATAATAATAATAATAATAAATACTTGAGTAGCATTTACTATGCACTAGGCTCTGTTTTAAATGGTTTATATTTATTATTTAATTTAACCTTCAAAGAATTCTCAGAGGTAGACACTAATGTTATCCTCATTTGCACAAGAGAAAACTGAGGCAGCCTTTAGCAAAGTAGATTGTCCCAGGTCAAATAACTAGTAAATGGCAGAGCTCATACTTAAGTCCAGTCAGCCAAGCTCCATAATCTCTGCAGTTAACCACTGTACACCATTTTTCTAAAAAAAAAAAAAGCTGAGATTTCCAGCTTGATTGAACTGGAATATGGTGTTACCAGTGATCAGAGAAACAGATTATTTTCCCCCCAGAGATTACCCCTGCTTTAAGTTAAGCCAGTACCCCTTCTTTTACATTAAGTCTTTGGGTAGGAAGAAAAATTTGACCTTTAGGGAGAAATATTCCTTATGGTTAGTGACGAATCTCTTGTATACCTTCACTTCAGTGCTTGGCAACAGGAGCAGAGTAATTTATGATATTGCTCAATTGTAAATTAGAATAGTAAAAGTGTCATCTTAATATGATTTGTCTTCTTTCCTTAGCAGAACTTAAAGTGATACAAGTTTAGAGTGCTAAATTAAAGATTTAATATCTTGGGTCCGTGAAAGACCAATTATTTTAGACTTAGTTTACCTATCACATTAAACAATAATTTTAATAAGGTAAAAAACCAGCACCCAGCCAGGAGAATATTTCTCTTTTTCTATGTTGGAAGAGAAGCAGCTGCTTAAGAGCATGGGCTCCAGAATTATACTAATGCCTTGGGTTCAGATCCACAAACCAGGCCTCTTTAGCTGTGTGATTATGTGTCAGTTATGTAAGCTCTCTGTGCCTCAGTCTCTTACCTTTGAAATGTGATAGTAATAATACTATGTTTTCTGAATATTATAAAGATTAAATGAGATAAAGCACTTAAAGTGTATCCTAACACAGTAAATTCTCAATAGATGTTAGTTATGTTCATTGAACTTTATATCATTTATCATAATATTTACTTTATAAAATTTAATTACAGAATTATTGCCATTTTAAGGTTTTTTATTGTGAATTTTTGTGCAACAATGGCACAAAACAATGATTTTCACAAGCAAAGACCCATATAACTGTCACACAAATCAAGAAATAATACACTTGCTTCATTCCAGAAAACTGACTTTTTCTGCCTCCCAAACAGTCTCCTGTTCCTTCAGTTCCCTGACAGATACGATTTTTGTAACTTTTGTAGTAACCATTTTTGTGCTTATTATTAGTGCATTTCATCATTTATACCTAAATACAACATTTATTTTAGACTTATTTTTGCATTTATGTCCATAATAATCATATAACATGCATTCCTTTGTGTCTGATTTTCTTTTCTGAATATATATTTCTAAGTTTTATGAATGTTTTTGTACAGTTTATTGATTTTCAATGCTATGTAGTATTCCATTATATAAGATACTACAGAGTTGTATTCATTGTATTGCTGAAGGACATTTGGACTGTTTCTAAGTTTGGGTAATTATAACTCATGCTGCTATGAGCATTTTTTAAATGTTTCTTGCTGCATATGTACATGCATTTCCGTACATATAACCAAATTGCTTGGTTAAATTCTCTGTAAATCTTCCATTTTAGTAGATACTGCCAAACAATTTTCCAAAGTAGTTATATCAGTTACACTGCAATCTGTAGTGTATGCGAGTTCCCAGTGTTTCATCATTACCAGTACTTGGAATAATCAGTCCTTTTAATTTTAGCCATTCTCATGAAAATATAGTTTACATTTCCCTCTTGAATGAATGTGGTTATGTTATGTGGTTAATTGTCATATGGATATTATTGTCTGTAAATTGCCTCGTTGTCTTGCCTATTTTTCTGTTGTGTTGACTTTTTAATTGTTAATATGCAGACATTAGTTATATTTGGATTAAGAGCCCCTTTCAATTAAATGTTGCAAATACCTTTACCCTCTGGGACTTGCTTCTTCAGTTTCTTAATGGAGTTTTTGATGAGGAAGAGTTTCTAATTTTAATTTTAATTATTTTTCTGCCTCTTCACATTTACGTAATTCCACTTACAATTGATTTTTGTAAATAGTTTGAGGTAGAAGTCAACTTCTGTTTTGCTTGCTAATGGATATCCAGTTGTTACAGAATCATACTGAACATTTTCTTTTGCTTCCTGTTCTTCAGTGCCACCCTTGCCATAAATCAAATGTCCTTGTATGTCTGCGTTTGGGGGACCAGTTATTCTTTTGAATTGGTCTATTAGTCTCTTCTTACTACTTGTAACATATTTTAATTGTGATCACTTTTTAATTATTCTTGATATCTATTAGCACAAGTTCTCCCACTTTGTTTTTATGTAAGGCATTTTGACTGCTCTATTTCATATGACTTTTAGAATTACTTTGTCAGGTTTGACAAAAATGCTGTGATTTTATTTGGGATTGATTTCAATTTATTAAGTAAATGTTTAAAGAATAACATAATTACAATATTGACACTTTAAATTTCTGAACATCATATATACTTTATATATTTAGGTCTTTTTAATTTCTCTCAATCATATTTAATGGTCTTATACATTTGGGTTAATTTGTTCCTACAAAGTTTATGCAGTTTAATACTACTATGTATTATACATTTTTAAAAACTTTATTTTCTTTCTGTTTTTTTATATGAAGACATGTAATTTTTTATATTGACCTTACATATAGCAGATTGTAAACTCACTTATTAATTTCAATATTGTTTTAGTAGATTATTTGGATGTACTACATAAAGAAATATGTTGCCTATGATCAAAGATAATTTTATTTAGTACTTTTCAAACTTTATACTTCAGGTATAAACTTTGTCTTATTTTCATGTTTTACTGATTGGCTAGAATTCCAGCACAATGCCGAATGAAAGTGGGGATAGTGGAAATCCTTATTCTCAAATCAAAATGAATACTTTTACCATTTTACTATTAAGAATGATGTTTACTGTATTTTTTTTGGTACTACTATGGAATAGATTTAGAAATTTATTTTTATTTTTTATTTTGCTGGGATTTTTTATTGTAACTTGGTTTTGAATATTATCAGGTGCTTCTTCTGTGTCTGCTGAGATTATCAAATAATTTTTCTTTTTTACTTTGTTAATCTGATTATTTAAATTGATTTTTTTTTCAGGGTTTCAAATTCCAGCAGCAGAGATGCTACTTCTCTGTGTTTAGTGTGGGACCTAGAATGCCAGAGTGTTTTCTGTGTGTATTTTCTACCCTTCCCTTACAGCATTTCCCATTTGCTTGCGTAACCGAGGAAGCCTCTTGTTTCACTGCTGTGTTTCCTCCAGTGGCCAACTACTGTTACTTGTTATTAGGTGTAGTGCCCCTGGTGAGGGCAGGGGGACTTCAGGTGCCTTTGCTCCGTAGACTTGTGCCATGCACTGGGCCTTAGGGTATGCCTCTTTCAGCATTCCTGTCCATTCCCATGGCCTGCAGCCCAAATGCCTCCTTGACTCTGTGGGGTTCATTGGTGGGAGTGTCCTCTTCCTCCCCTCATGATAACAGATCTCTGCTTTGTGTCAGTGTCACATTCTGGGTCCCAGAGAGTTACCTGCTCCTCCAGCAGAGCCAGATAATTTTTGCTTCTACCAGTTTCACAGCAACTACGGATCTTTTCCAGGGCCCCGAGAGTATGAGGATTTTTGTCCTAACAGGCTAAATTTTCTTTTGTGATAGTGAGTGTCTGGGAAATCGGAAAAGATTTTGCACCTTTGCACACCAAACTGCTCTCCTTGGTGCTCTGTCCTGATTGCAGTCTTTCTTCTGAGTGGCCAGTAGATGCTGGGGAAAAAAAGCACTTATGAATGAGTGCTCATCCCTTTGTCTGGGGGATCCCAGGGTGTCTATAGTGTTCTGTTGGTTCATTCTGGACTTTAAGTATTTTTTTTTTTTTTTTACAATTTTAACTGTTTTCTTTGTATCCACTTTTAAATGTGCAGCTATTTTTCTCACATTCTGGCAAGATGAAATGGTTTATGTCCCATCTCTCCTCTGTGATTATTACCCTTTGAAATTTAATTAATCTCTTGGCCTCCTACCCCAGCTCTCTGATGGGCTCAACAAATTTATTTTGCAGATTAGCTGGCTTTTTTTTTTTTTTTTAATGGTTAGGATAAGCACAATATTCTATTGTAGTTTTCCACCTTATACACAAGAGAAAAACTGCATTTTTTTCATATATATTTTAACCCAACTTTTCAAGTTTTCCAAAGCATGATGAGTTTTTATTTTCTCCTCAAATTACCTAGTAGGCATTTACCAGAGCCAGAGGTCTTGAATTAATGCTACTTTTAGTAACCTTTTTATATAGATATGAGTTGTGACTATCATAGTTTTGTGAGGAATTGCAACTCACAGGAATTTCAGTACCTTGGTTATTAGAGAATCTAATCACCTCATGTAGCTTTTTCCACCATGTTAGCAATAAGATTTTATCCTCAAGGGTTTTCTAATGGCTTAAGTAACTACTGGAGCCCAGCCATCGTATTTGGTTCTATGCAACAGAAATGAAAAAAAGAAAAAAGAAAAAAAAGCAATGACAGGGGCATGCTACCAGCTAATTTATCCCCCTCAAAGAGATTCCTTTTTTTTTTACCCAATATTTTCTGCCTACCCATCATTACTTTTTGTTGTAAATGAAGCTGCTACATATAGTGTTTTAACAGCACACACAACTGCCCTGAATATGTTCCTTGTAAGGATGAGGATGAGGTAATCTGATCTCTGAGGCAGGATGTTGTGAGTTAAAATAGACAGGTTCTATTATTAAACAGAGCTGGGTTCTGATCTCAGTTCTGCAAATTACTAGTGTTGTGACCTTGAGCAAGGTCTTATCCTAACTGTATCTACTTTCTCAGCCGTGAAAAGGCATGGTAATAACTATTTGAAGCATTTTGGTGAGGATTGAATATGATAATATATGCAAAGTCTCTATCACAGAGGGAAGGGCCAATAAATGGTTTCTTTTATTGTATCCACCTTATGTTAACATAAATTCAGACATTTAAGGGGACGGAGTCTATTCACACCTCATACTGATTGATAGGCTAGAAAGGCAATTTACCTTGTTTCTCTTGGGTAAAGCTTTATCTTTAAGTGGAATTGAATCACAATTTCTGCCCTTTAAGTCTCTTATTTTTATATTTTAAACTATACTGAAATATTGCTCATAATTTAGGCTTATAATAGTAGCACTTATAAAATGTCTAAGCAAGAAGCAGATAGAATGAGTTCCAGCTCATATTCTGCCATTAGAAGATACGAAACTTGCAAAAGTCATTATAACCCTCTGGACCTCTGTTTTGCCAGCTGACAAATCAATTAGGTGGACAAGTTGGCCTCTGCCACCTATTTGACAGCTTTCAAGCAACACAATTCTGTGCATTTTTATTTGCTTTTGACAGATTCTCTTGTGTATATCATCTCCTCTGAAGCAAGAAATATCAAGACCAGCAAATAAAGTGACAAGGACTTACGTATTCAAATCAGAGTTGAATTCTTATAGGAACAGGCTTTGTTGAGAAGTTTTGCTAGTTCTGAAATGAAACAGTAGATATTAATTGAACCACATGGTATGGTGTGTTAGAAAACTGGCTTCACACTCGTTGTGCAGATTGCTGGCTTAGACAAAGCATATTGCATTGGGCAAGTCATTTAAATTCTCTGAGCTTGAGAATTTATAAAATGGGCAGCATATATCAAAGCCACGATGAGGATCATATGAAATAATGACAGTGTAAAAGTACTTTGAAAACCTAGACAAGTTCAACTGTAAGCTCTTGAGAAGGTTCTGTGAGTTAAGTATAGAAAATGGCCTCACTCTCTGGTATGAAGATTGTACGATGACACTTTACAAATAAAATCCAATGAAATCAAGCTATCAAGGAGCTCTGTTTTAAAGTTTAGGCTAGACTTTGCCAATCTGCTTATCTGCCACTGGAAGTCACGGCAAGTAAGTGTGTGTGTGTGTGTGTGTGTGTGGGGGGGTGATATTCAGTGCACTCCACAGAGGACAGACCAACAAGGCTGTCTCCAGCTTTGTGTGTGAAGTGTCTTCTGGAGGTGAACTTCCAAATGTGATCTTTCTCTGCATCCGAGCCACTCTGCTTGCAATCCATTGAAGCTGAAACAACAGCAAATCATTTGCAGTGTGTGACTATTAGTCTGTCTGCTGTCTTCAGTCGGCCCTTTTGAGATGACAGCTAACGCTCCTTCACTGTAAATAGCACGTTGTTAGTGAAAGCATGGTTGGCATATGGCAAAATAGTTTCTGTTGTTAAACTAATTAAATGCAACAGCAGTGCTCAGTCTGTAAGAAGATAGTCTGTTCTGTGATAAAAGCCTAGAGATTATTTTGTTCCCAGTCTGACATACATCAAACGTATCTAGCCTCGGTTTCTTTATGTGTATGTACATTTACTGATATTGTTGCCACCTTTTAAAACTCTTGAAGTATGCCATATGTATATTAAAGTGTGTACAAGGTACTAGTATTAAGTATACAGATTGATGACTATTTACATAGTTATATACTTGTGTTACTATTCCCCAAATCAAGCTATAGAACACTTTTAAAGCCCAGGAAGTTCCTCTTGCGTCGCTTCCCCACCAATAACATTGTGGTTTTTAATATTTTTAAATTTTGGATTTATATTAATGAACTTCTATAAAAGGATGAAGTGTTTTAAAGGGCAATTCCTATCTTCTAAAATTTTCTGAAAGTATTCATAATTATAACAAAATTTTTTTTTAAATCTACGCAATACAGAATAATGCAGTGACTTCTAATAATAATATTACAAGTAATCAACACACTCACTGTAATGAAGCAGAATTGCAATGTGGAAACCTCATGAAATTCTGCCCAAATCTCCCACCTGTGAACCAAAAAATCGAGCCTCCACACTGACTGGTGAGTTCTTCTAGGTCATGTTGCCAGGCAACCTCAGTCAGTGTCAGAGACACCTACTTGGGCAGCAGAGAGAAAACTGGAAGGTATCCTGGAAACAGAAGGGCCCAATAGAAAGAGAAGGAGCGAGGAGGGAGAGAAAGAAAGAGAGTGTCACTTGAGCACTTATCTATGTTAGTTATGACCACAAAAATTATTTTTCTAGTTATATGCAGCTAGCTTAGAGCAAAGTTTTTTGGGTTTCTACTTCCTTCACTATATTTTCTTTCTTCGCTGTGTCTACAGGTATAAGTGCAAAGTTTTGGCAAGATGTATCATCATTCATTTTTAGGAGAGGAGGATGTTACAAACCATTTTTAGCATAATCAAACCATTTTACTGAGTTCATTGAAATTTTTATTATATAATAGTGTTTGATTCAGTCATGCTTAAATAATCTTATTTTTAAATTGATATACTTTGATAATAACTGGAAAGTGCAGAATAAAATACCTACTATCTGGAATTAACCTTTTTCTTAGAAGGCAAAAAGGAATAGAGAGGAATGTGTGCTGGGGTCCTTCTGGGTGGGTATCAAAGGAGGTGATATAAACAAGCAAACAGGGTGAGAATTTGGGATGGCAACCTCAAATGAGCCATCTACTCTCAGGATGCAACTTTTATGTATTTTTCTAGACGGTATCTTCTGTTCTCCACTATGTTGTATGAAAACCTTTTCTGATCTAACCTTTCTTCCTGTTTACTTTCCTTTCTTCCTTCTTAACAGATGGCAAGGAAAGAAATTAGTGTCTGTAAGATAAGAACAGTGGTTAGTGCTGATTTACCACTATTCATTCTTCCTTTCTGATGCTTTTTCTTCTGTAAGCCAATGCGTTCATGTAAGTCTGGATCTCATCCCTGTATGTGTTCTAAGAGCCTTAACGCAAATAAATATTTTCTTTCTCTTCTATATTCTTCCAACTTCTTCCTCTCTTGATTTCTTCTCATTGGCATCAAACATGTCCAAGTATTTCTCCTCGAAAACAAAAACACACCTGTGCACAAATCCTCCCTTTATTCTAAGCCTATTTTCAGCTACCCAGTTACACTGATCTCTACACCCAGCAATGTTTCTTAGAACGTCTACATTCTGTGTCTCCAATCTGCATTCTCCATTCACATCTCAACACACTGAGGCTTGCTTTCTCTGCTTGTCGGAAAATGTTCTTTCTAAGGTTACTAAAGTTAGTCCTGGGACTATAACAGAATAAACTTCTCTGATCTCTTAGCACAATTTTGTGCCATGAATCATGCCCTCTATTTTAAAAATATTATTTCTGCTGGGATCTATAACACTATACTCTTCTGTTTTTCTCCCCCCACCGCCCCCCGCCCCAGGCCCCTTAGCCCAATGGTTCTCAACCTTCCTAATGCCGCGACCCTTTAGTACAGTTCCTCATGTCGTGGTGACCACCGACCATAAAATTATTTTTGTTGCTACTTCATAACTGTAATTTCACTACTGTTATGTCTTAGGCAACCCCTGTGACAGGGTCAATCGACCCCCAAAGGGGTTGCGACCCACAGGTTGAGAACCGCTGCCTTAGCCAATCTCATTTATGGGTTTATTTTTCTTTCAGATTGATACTTTATAAATTCTTTGTGGTACCTTATTTTTTATTCACACCCATACATGGTCTCACTTAAAAAAAAATTACCAATTCCTGTTGCTTTAATTAAAGTTGGTTTGCTGACTCCCTTTTCTTTACTTCTCTTGAAATTCAGTTCCTACACTCACCTGCTCCACCTGTATGTCCCAGAGAAGCCTCAACATTGTCCAAGTCTACCAGCAAACTTATGAATACCCCTATTTTTTCTATTATAAATTTAATTTAAAATACATAAAGTGACAGGATCAATAAAGAACAAAATAAAGATAGCCTGGCCAGTATGGCTTAGTGGTTGAGCATTGACCCATGCACCATGAGGTCTCTGGTTTGATTCCCGGTCAGGGCACAGGCCCAGGTTGTGGGCTGATCCCCAGTGGAGGGCATGCAGGAGGTGGTCAATTGATGTTGTCTTTTCTCGATGTTTCTATCTCTCACTCTCCCTTCTGTTTTTTAAAAGAAGAAAATAAAGATATAATAATATCAGTATCTCAGCAATGGTGCTGCCCTAGAAATCTTAATCTTGAGCAGGTCATTGATTTTATTTAGAACTGCTAGAATACAAGCTTCATGAGCTTAGGTATCCCAAAGATCTAACATTAGACAGAGAGCATTGGTGTACTTCAAAATTATTTGCCAAAGAAATGAAATAAATAGCTTGTATTTTAATTAATCTTGAATGCTTTTACCTCTTTGAGTTCTATTAAGAAATTATTTTGCTCATTATAATATTGGTCACAAAATAGCAATGGCTAACATGTACCGATTAGTTACTACTATGTGCCAGTTCCTCTGATTCTCATTAACCCTATAATCCGATAGGGTTTTCTATAACCCGATATGAAGGGACAGCTCTTATTGCCATTTTATAAACATAGGAACAACTGGAGTTAGATCGGCAAATTAACCTCTCCATTATCTCTAAATGAAAGGGCGGTGCAGGTGAGACTGGAATCAAACCCTACCTGATACTCCTAACCATGCTATATATTGCTGAATTTTTATAAAAAACATAATGCCTTCTCAGCCTGTGGTTCAGAGAGACCCGGTTTGGTTCCCGCTAAGGGCATGTATCACGATTGCAGTTTGTCCCCGGCCCTAGTTGGGTTGTGTGGGTAGCATCCACTCGATGTGTCCCTTTCACGTTGATGTTTCTCTCTCTCCCTCTCTTCCTCCTACTCTATCTGAACAAAAAATGGAAAAATGTCTTTGGGTGAGGATAAAAAAACAAACAAAAAACATAATACCTTCTACATTTCTGGCTCTTTGATACAATTGTTCATTGTTCTGATGTTTTTTGCTATTATTTAGACTCTTCAGTGTTTCAGCTCTGGCAAATGACAAGTATGAACTTTCTTAGGTATTATCAGTTATCATTTTGGTATAGGTTGAAATGAGGAACGAACATAGAATATGTATTCAGGCTTTGGATAAGAGAAATGGAACTTCTGTAAAATGGTAAATGGAAATTATAAAGAAATATTGGGATGGTCAAACAATATGTTGTTTTCTCCATAGAAGGAGACAAGAATACAAGAAAGTTGGGAAAAAAATGGAAAAAATAATTGACACATGGAAAAATAGCTAATGAATATATCATGCAGAGCTAATTGCAAATTGAAATGAAAATTTCAGGTTAGATGATTTTTATAATTGAATAAAGAGGAGAATATGGAGAGGAAATAAGATGAATAAAAAGGAATATAAGAAATATGATGAAGGAAAACATGATTTAAATATGATCAAAGAGAAATGTAATTTAATAAAATTAAAGGAGTGGGAATAACCAGGAATTAAAAATGGCATAAAGAAAAAAAATTCCATGCATCAGTAAACAGGTTTCATTGAGTCAGATTGCTGCCTTTGTACAGATCTTTGCCAAAAATGTGAAGCAAAAATAAAAATAAAATGTTGATTGCTGTTCTGCTGGGGTGGAGCTGGATGGATGTGAAAAGTATGTGAATTTTTATACTGATTATGGTTTCTTTGCAGGAGAGTAATCATACAAGCATTTTCCTTCTCAGTTTGAACACTGTTTCATTCCACATAAATTAACAGAACAGAGTTTGGAGTGGAGCACATCTCCTGATTGGTTGTGATGTCAATCAGTGGTTAGAATGTATTTACTCTGCTTATCAAAATCAAAAGAAAATATTATAACCATTCAGCCACATAAATAGTGGAGCTTTCCCTTGGACCAAACAAGTGTTTTTGATGGTGAAGCTTTATACTTTTGCTGTTTTAACTATAAAACTATAAAAGCTTTGGAAAAAAAAAATGTTTGAGCTACTTGCTTTTAGATTTTGAACCTTGACTAAAAAATAAACTCTAATAAGAAAAACTGTCTATTAATAACTCATGGTTTCTCACTATAATGTAAACTATAAAGATCTCATTTCTAGAAAGGGAATTGACAATTAAGGTACATTTGAGTTGGGTGACAACAGCTTTTTTTCAGGCCCCCACAAGTCCTTCAGCTCCTTCCATATTCCCCATAGCTGATTTCTGGTGACAAACTGAACGAAGAATTGTTTCCAGATATTGATTAAATTGTCAGTGACTGGTACAAAGTGATAGATGGGCACACATCTTTTGGTGCATCAGAGGCATACTATTACATAATTATTGCATTAAAATAATAATTATGGTAATTTAAAATGGTAATTAAAGATTATATAGATTATATATTTAAAAACAGACAATTAGATTATATTAGTTGTATACTACATCGGTTTCTTTCTTTGTTTTGTTTTTTTTTTTGACTCTGAATGAAAACAAATGCAATGGTGCTTGCTTTTAAGGGTGGCTTTTGTACTCATGGTAACTTGAATTTTGAATCTAAACATTTTTGTCATTATCTCAACAAATGATTTTTTCAAATTACAGTATACTAGTGGTAGGAGACCATGTTTTTCTCTAGCCACAATCACTGTAGTTGTCAGGTATTTTAATTAGCATGACCTTTTAATTTAAATTATATAGAAGAAAATAATATTTGTGTGTTTGAGTAGGCATGTCTTCTAATGTTAAAATGTCCTTACATAAGTGGAATTTCAAATTTGTGCTGTTTCATTTCTATAAGCTTGTTGGGTTTGATGAAATATAGGCTGCAGCAGTGAGAGTGATTAGAAGTGAGTAGTCTTCCCCAATTTCAATGATCACTTTTAAATATTGGATCTGATGGATATTTATTTAGAAGAAAGATCACGAATGATATGAAAAAAAAAGACAGTTCTTGAATCTTCGATGATACTCCGAGTTTGGAAAGTTAGCCACTTTTTTTTTAATGTTCTGATAGAATTTGATGCATGGGACAAACAATTGTCTTTCCAAAGTCTCATAGATTTTATAATATTGGAGAATAACAAAAAAAAAAAAAGAAATTTGGAAACAGGATAAATTAGCCTTTATTTTAATACGAGATTCTGTCCTTCTTTTCTTTCTTATTTACTCTGTGTTGTGAATAACGTTGGACAGACCTTTGGGTCTGTTACATTATATTTGTTAAATTTCATTATATCTGTGTGTGTGCCCATGTATTCACAAATATCACATAACTCAGAATTTTATTCTTTCTCACTATTATTCGTGGTTTTCTTATCTGCTTTAAAATAAAGTATATATTTTCCCATCATTCAGATAATGTATACTATTTCTGGATAATTTTGAAATTAACTAAAATAGTAAGAATAATGCAAAAAAAAAAAATCACACATTTCCATCTAGTTTTTTTCTGTACTTGTATATGAATAAAAAATATAAATAAAAAAGTTGTGACCATTGCAAGTGAGTATCTTGGTTTGTTTAATTTCATATTATTATCTAATCTTTTCTTATGTTATTACAAAATTTCATAAGTTTCTAACAGCTGCATCATATACGGTCAGTTAGCTATATATCTATCTCGAACTCTTTAATAGATAAAGCTGGCATGACATCCCATGCACAAAGACTTTTCTCTAGTATGGGGTTTCAAAAGAGAGTTTTGCAGTAGAATAATTACAATTTGAAAGTACATGATTATTTTTTAAAAGTAGATCAAAAATAATATTTATTTTATTTTATTTTATTTTTGTTTCCATTTTTTATCATTATCATTTATCCCCTTTATACCCTCTTCCACCTCTCCGAGCCCCTCCCCTCTGCAGTCACCACACTGTTGTGGATATCCGTGAGTTCTCTTCTTTTTCCTTTCTCGCTCAACGCCACCAGCCTCCGCCACAGCCCCCGACCAGAGCTGTCAGCCTGCTCTCTATGAGTCTGTCTCCATTTTTCTTGTTAGTCCAGTTTGTTCATTAAATTCCACATATGAGTGAAATCATATGGTACTTTTCTTTCTCTGGCTGGCTTATTTCACTCAGCATAATGTTCTCCAGGTCCATCTTTGCTGTCACAAAGGGTAAAATTTTCTTCCTTTTTACAGCCAAGTAGTATTCTATTGTATAAATGTACCATAGCTGTTGTACCCACTCATTTATTGATGGGCCCTTGGGCTGCTCCTAACCCTTGGCTATTGTAAATAACACTGCAATGAACATATGGATACATATATTCTTTCAAATTTGTGTTTCATGTTTTTTCGGATAAATTCCCAAAATTGGACTCACTGGGTCATAAGGCAGTTCCATTTTTATTTTGTTTGAAGTAACTTCATACTGCTTTCCACAGTGGCTGCACCAATCTGCGTTCCCACAAATAGTGCATGAGGGTTCCCTTTTTCTCCACATCCTCACCAACACTTGTTGTTTGTTGATTTAATGATGGTGGCCATTCTGACAGGTGTGAGGTGATATCTCATTGTAGTTTTAATTTGCATTTCTCTGGTGATTAGTAAGTTGAGCATCTTTTCATATGTCTGTTGGCCATCTGTATGTCCTCTTTGGAGTAGTGTCTGTTCAGGTCCTTTGCCAATTTTTAAATCGGTATTGGCATAAAAACAGGCATATTGATCAATGGAACAGAATACAGAACATGAAATAAACCCACACCTTTAGAGTTGATTAATATTTGGCAAAGGAGGTAAAAACATACAATGGACTAAAGATAGTCTATTCAATAAATGGTGTTGGGAACATTGGATAGATACGTGGAAAAAAATAAAACTAGACCACCTTCTTACACCATACATAAGAGTAAACTAAAAATGGATTAAAGACTCAAATTTGAGACTCAAAGCCATATAAATCCTAGAAGAAAACATAGTAAACTCTCGGATATTTCTTGTAGCAATATTTTTTCTGATATGTCTCCTTGGGCAAGAGAAAGAAGAGAAAAAAATAAACAAATGGTATTACATCAAACAAGAGTTTTTTTTGTTTGTTTGTTTTTTGTTAATCCCCACCTGAGGATATTTTTTCATTGATTTTTAGATAGAGTGGAAGGGAAGGAAGGAGAAAGAGGAAAGAGAAAAAAAAAATCGATGTGAGAGAGTCACATGGGTTGGATTGGTTGCCTCCTGCATGACCCCTACCAGGGCTAGGGCTCCAACCAGCCACCCAAGTACATGCCTTTGACTGGTAATTGAACCCAAACCCTTTAGTCCAAGGACCGATGCTCTAACCACTTAGCCGAACTGGTCAGGGTAAAACTAAAGAGTTTTTGCACAACAAAGAAAACCATCAATAAAATTAATAGACAATGCACTGAATGGGAGAACATATTCACCAATGATACATCTGATAAGGGGTCAATATCCAAAATTTATGAAGAACTTATAAAATTAAACACCAACAAAAATATTTATATATAATAAACCACATTTCTTTCCACAAGAGGTTTTTACTAATTTACATTTCTACCTGCAAAATAAAAAAGGACTCATTTTACTCCAGCTTTACTAATGTATAATTTTGTCAAAAACAGTATTTAATTTTAATTTACAGGTCTTTAATTAGCACAATCCCTAATTAAATTAATTAGTAGTTTTCCCTGATGATAGGGAAAATGTTGCCTTCCTTTTGGGTTGCCGTTTCATGTGCTTGTACATATAAACATATAATGGTAATTGTTGCTTCACTCTCAAATCTTGTAAAGAGACATGATATCTTTCCCTTTCTCATGTAATTTTTGGCAAATTTTCTTTCTTTGTAATATTTCTGTTTTCTATTATTAGATCATATACCCTGTTATATTAGATTGCTTTATATTGATTAACAAGTTATAGTCTTTAGCAATTTCATATAACAAGGTGCTGTGTTAATAAAAAATATGAATTATAATTCTTTAGGGATATAATAATTTTACTTAACTGTTAACTAATTGGGGGCTAATTATTCAGTATTTTGATTTTTAATTCTTTATAACTTTTCTCTGCCTGCTTTTTAGGGTACATATTTATAATTAATAACTTCACCAGGAAGGTTACAGGGAAAAAATAAACTGAAGCTGCAAGTCAAACTACTAAGTAAATATATAGTAGCTTTAATAAGATGTTTTTAATTTAATTTTTAAATTTTTTGGAGTAGAGGAATTTGAATATTTCACTTGTTAGTGTGTTTTACGTTAGTTCTAAGAAATGTGTATGTTTCTCCCATATATCAAATATGGTGAAAAATCACTAACTTAAAATATTCAAGCATACAAATAAAACTTGACTTACATTTGTACAATTTTGTGATAGGATTTGAGAAAGGAGCTCTGACTCATTTGGTGTCTAGGATTTTCTGTGGCCACGTCCCAGCTGTATCTTCTCCTTTATGCTGCTGGGATGCATTTTACCCTGGCGTTCTGGGCTTTCGTTTGACGCCCCTTCACTTTCCTTTTGTCTCCCACTAATCACCAGCTGGAGCAGAGTGACCCTGGTAGAACTTTTCAAGATAATTTAACATTGTTCTTCATTATTTTCTACACATAAACACTCCTGTTTTGGAAAGAAAACCTAGACAAGAAATAGCCATATAATTCTACACATTTCAAAGAAGGAACACTTGTAATTCATTCCTTACATCTTTTGTCATAAAGAATTCAGAAGCCTTAAGGCCAACGAGGAAGCTGAGGTTAAGATTTTCTAACAGTTAGATGTCTCGGTGGAAACATTTGTTTTCTTTTTAACCATGTGATTTATGGCAGACTGTGGCCAGCTTGCTGGTAGATGTCTGCTGGGGACTGTCTCAATGCTCTACTGTTGTCTTAAATCTCTAGGTTTTATATCCAGTTGAACATTTTGGATTTCTGTTTTCCCCTCTTGGTAACTAATAATGGATAAGCTTCAGCCACCAGTATGCTATGTCATTAGATGAATACTGAGCAGCCATTAAATACCTAAAACAAATGAATGATGAGCAATTTTTAGGTTGGATGTAGAACAATTTCATTATCTTTTTGAGGGTCATATATTGCTTTTTACAAGCTTTCTTTATAAAGACTTCATTTCATGGTGTTGTAATGATAATTGTTTTTGCTTGTAAAGTCCCATTAATATATATTTTAGGCTGTGACATTCATAGCATGTTCATAGAATAGATGTTCCTATATCCAAGCATAACTAAAAACCCCAATGTGTAGCAAACTGCCTTGACAAATGGCATTTGTCTTATAAACATTCTCTGGGAAGCTTCTCTCTCTTTCAATCTCTCTATGCCCAGCAATTTTTTTTGCTGTATTTTCTCAACATTAATAATTACATGTAATAACTGTGTTAATGAGAGTTCTACATCTTGAAATCACTCCTAATGTTTCACTTACCTCCTTTCTTATCACTACTCCAATGATTTTCGCCTTTTCCCTTGCTGAATCCTAACCCAGAAGGCAGGGACTGTGACTGTTTATGTGTTTTATTTTCAGTTCCTAGCACAGTGTTGGCATCTGTATTGACACTCAATTGTATCTGTTGGATAAAAGAGAGGAATACTTTACTTTTTTAATTAAGGTAATAGTCTTATTCCTAAAGTAATACATGTTTCTATTAAAAATTCAAACCTTCAGAAGACTATAAATCAATTCTCCTCCTCAGAGATTATCAAGTTTAGGTGACAAATAAAACAGCAGTCAGACTGTCAGCTGCGGAAGCTGACTCACTCAAGCAGGTAGTGTGATTACTTGCCAGGCTCTGGTGCTGGATCCAAGTGACAAAGAGCGAGAACTGAGCCCACCCTTTCCTATCACCTGGTGGGATACAATCTGTTTCCTCCCCAGATATCAGGATTATTACTCTCCCTCCATAGCCATGACATTTGGTGTGTCTTGGCTCAATAAATATAACTTAAGTTTCTTTTTTTTTTTTTTTTCTATTATCTTTCTGTGACTTAGACCTTTACTATGGAAGGATTAGATATGAATGGGACAAGGGCATTTTTACTAAATTTAAAGATAGCTCTATGTTGGCCCACATGGATAATCGTAGTGGGGATTCAGCTAGCAGTGTACACAACCAAGAGTTCATTATCATCTTGTTCTAGGACCATGTAATTTCAACAAGAGAATTTAGGTACCTGAATCAGAATTAAGTTTGAATACGACAGGCTCCCTTTGGCTGGACTGTCACTGTAGGGATATCTTCCAAGCTGGCCTGTATTCCTTGATGGGAGAAAGAAAAATGTGCCAGGTCTTGGAATAGACAGGGTTGAATCCCATTTTTACAAATAGTTCTGTATAATTCCCTACCCATTTCATACTGATAATTACTCAGTAGGCGATCAAGAGAAGATGAACTATTTTGAGGAAGGCTGAATTCAGTCAGCCAACTGCCTTGCTCAGATGGTAGACCAAGTGGTGATAGAAGGTTGGTCAGATATCTTTGTGAGTCAGTTTTTAAGGCGGTCATTCCATTATTCAGTAACATTTTTGAATGGCATGAAGTATGGAAAATTTGTCTAAAACCTTGGTTATCATTTCATTGTTGGGTGGCATTTGTGACAAAATGCCACAACATTATTCGACCCTGGAGGGTCCCACAATTAGGTGTATGCTCAAGAGAAATGATGATATATGTTCATACAAAAACTTGTCCATGAATGTCCATAGTCACATTATTCATGATATCCAAAAAGTGGACACAACCTACATGTGGATCAATTGATAAATGGATAAATAAAATGTGGCATATTTGTGCAATGGAATATTATTTGGCAAGAAAAGGAAATTAAATACTAGTACATGCTGTAACATGGATACATCTTGAAAACATTATGCTAAATGAAGAAGCCATAAAGGACCATATATTGTATGATTCCATTTATATGAAATTTCAGAATGCGAAAATCTATAGAGACAGAAATTAAATTAGTGGCTACCTAAGGCTAGAGGCAATGGGAGCATTGGGAGGTCATAGCAAAGGCGAGCGATTTTCTTTTGAGGTAATGAAAATGGTCCAAAATTGATTGTGGTGACCGATAAACAACTCTGTGACTATACTACAAGCCACTGCATTGTACAATGAATTATATCTTAATAAAGCAGGGTTTTTTTTTTAGACGTTAAGGCAGTATGTCAAGGTGGTGATGGTGGAGTGGTAGCAGTGGATTGGTGAGAAGTGGGTCATATTTGCAGATAGAGCCAATAGAATTTGCTGCAAGATCAAATAAGGGATGTGAACAAAAAGATCTGCCAGAAAACAGTACAAGGCTTTATGGCCAAGTGTCAAATGCTGCTTTGGAGTTATGTAAGGTACAGCATGAAAACAGACCATTGGATTTGGCCATGACTTATATAACAAGGTTTCTATATAGTGGCAGGGGCTAAAGCCTGTTGGGTTTAAGAGAGGATAAGGATGTGGGATGTGTAGACAGTGGTTATGCATAATTATTTACAAAAGTTTTGCATTAAAGGTAGCAGAGAGCTGGAGGGATAGCTGTAGAGAGATATGGGGTCAAATTAGTTTATTTGAAGATAATTATTCATATAGCATCTTTGTGTTGATAACAATGACTTATTAGGAAAAGAAAACTGATGCAGAAGAGACAAGGAGTCTATCAATGAAATCCATGAATATGTGAGAGCAGAGGGTGTTGCACTCCTAAAAGGACAGTTTATCTGTTGCAACACTTGGACTTGTAGATTTAGGGGTGAGAGTAATAGAAACAATCAAGTTGATACATTCCACATGGCACTATGCAAAATTCTCTTCTGATTGTTTATATTTTCTCTGCTAAATATAGAAGGAGAACAAGTAGGTATTTGCTTTATAAGCCTGAAACATCGGCAGAGGCAAAAGTGGCAAAACTGAAGCCTCCCTACTTTGGGTGCATCATGAGAAGTCAGGTTCTTTGGAAAAGATGATAATGTTGGGAAAAAGTAGAAGGCACAGGAAAAGAAAGAAGAGCAAATATGAGATGGACTGACCCATAGACGATGCCATAGGTGTGAGTCTACAGTAGCTGAGCAGGGTTGTTAAATTCAGGACATTGTGGATGTCCCTCATTCAAAGGGTTGCCCGCAGAGGCACATGACATTCTAATGTAGAAGCTTAGTGGTGAGCTGGGAGAAAAAGGCATGCAGACGGCAGTATGGCAAATGAGATGCAAAAGTTTTCCTTCGAAGGGTGATTTGACGAGGCAGTATTGCAGATTGCTGTGAAAGTTCACTCATAGTATGAGTTCATAGATTTCAAATGGAAGAGGCAGGATGGAGGTTTCTTTCCAGCCATGTTCATCTGTTTCATGCAGGAATTGGTGTAGTGGAAAGTTGGATTTAACCAGCATATTCATTTGCTAGGGCTGTGCTAACAAGATATTTCAGACAGGGTGGCTTAAACTACAGAAATGTATGTTCTCAGATTTTAGAAGCCTAAAATCAATGTGTCAGCAGAATTGGTGTCATCCTGAGGACTCTCTGTGGCATACAGGTGGCTGCTTCTCTGACTTGACATAGGCTTTCCTCTGTGTATCTGTGACCTAATCCCCTCTTCTTTTTTATAAGTTTTTTTTTTCCCCTTTATTGACTTTTAGAGAAAGAGGAAGGGAGGAGAGAGAGTTAGATAAATCGAGAGAGAACATCAATTGTCTGCCTCCTTCATGCCTTTACTGGGGATTGGGCCCACAACCTGGACATGTGCCCTGCCCGGGAATTGAACTCCTGGTGCATGGGTCGACGCTCAACCAGTGAGCCACACTGGCCAGACTAATCCCCTCTTCCTATAAGGACTCTAGTCATATTGGATTGAGGATCAACCATTGTGACCTCATTTTACCTTCATTGCCTCTTTTTAAAAAATTTATTGAAAGTATTACAGATGTTCCCCACTGCCAGCTTTTCCCCCCATTGATCCTCTCCACCCTACCTCTGTCCCCCCTAGGCCTTCACTGCATTATTCTCTGTGTCCATGGGTTATGCATGTGCATAGAAGTTATTTGGTCAATCTCCTCCCAACCCTCCCTTTCCTCTGTCTGTTCCATGCTTCCATGTCTCTGGATTTATTTTGTTCATTAGATTTCACATATAAGTCAGATCATGTGATACTTGTTTTTCTCTGATTGGGGTATTTTGCTTGGCATAATACTTTTTGGGTCCCTCTATGTTGTCTCAAAGGGTAAGAGATCTCTCTTACAGCTGCATAGTATTCCATTATGTAAATGTACCACAGCTTTTTTATCCACTCATCTACTGATGGGCACTTGGGCTGTTTCTAGATCTTAGCTACTGTAAATAGTGCTGCTATGAACATAGAGGTGCATATACTCTTTATGATTGGTGTTGCAGGATTCTTAAGATATATTCCCAGAAGTGGGATCACTGGGTGGAATGGAAATTCTGTTTTTAATTGTTTGAGGAAACTCAATACTGTTTTTCATACTGGTTGCACCAGTCTGCATTCCCACCAGCATTGTACCAGAGTCCCCTTTTCTCCACAGCCTCACCAGCCCTTGTTGTTTGATGATTTATTGATGGCAGCCATTCTGGCAAGTGTGAGGTGAAATATTATTGTCATTTTAATTTGCATCTCTCTGATCATTAGTGACTTTGAGCACTTTTTCATATGTCTCTTGGCATCTGTATGTTCTCTTTAGATAATTGTCTATTTAGGTCTATTGCCCATATTTTCATTAAATTGTTTGTCTTCCTTTTTTTACATTGTATAAATTCTTTATATATTTTGGAAATTAACCTTTATCAGATTTATCGGTTGCAAATATGGTCTCCCCTACAGTGGGGTTCCTTTTTATTTTCTTGGTGGTTTATTTTGCTCTGCAGAAGCTTTTTATTTTGATGTAGTCTCATTTGTTTATTTTTTCCTTTGTTTCTCTTGCCATAGGCAATGTATCAGTGAAAATTTTGCAATGTGAGATGTCAGAGATTTTGCTGCCCATGGTTTCTTCTGGGATTTTTATGGTTTCACAAGTTACATTTAAGTCTTTTATCCATTTTGAGTATTCTTGTATATGGTGTCAGTTGGTGGTCTAGTTTCATTTTTTTGTTTTTGTTTTTTGCATGTAGCTATTCAATTTTCCTTACACCATTTATTAAAGAGACTGTCTTTACTCCATTCATTGTATGCTCTTGCCTCCTGTGTCAAATATTAATTGAGCATAATGGCTTGGGTTCATTTTAAGGGTTCTCTGTTCTTTTCCATTGATCTATATGCCTGTTCTTGTGCCAGTACCAGGCTGTTTTGATTACAATCATTTTGTAGTATAACCTGATATCCAGTATTAATTCCTCCTTTGTTCTTCTTTCTCAAGATTACTGCATCTATTCAGGTCTTTTGGTTCCTTATAAACTTCTGGAGTATATGTTCTAGATCTATGAAATATGCTGTTGGTACCTTAATAGGGATTATATTGAATCTATAGATTGCTTTGGGTAGTATGGACATTTTAATGATGTTAATTATTCCAATCCATGAACACAGTATATGCTCCCACTTGTTTATATCTTCCTTTATTTCCTTTTTCAATGTCCTATACTTTTCTGAGTACAGGTCTTTTACATTTATTGCCTCTTTAATAATTTTCTTTATTGATTTTATAGAGAGAGGAAGAGAGAGAGAGAGAGATAGAAACATCAATAAGAGAGAACATCAATTGGCCGCCTCCTGCATGCCCCTCACTGGGGATTGGACCCACAACCTGGTCATGTGCCCTGACTGGGAAATGAACCAGTGACCGCCTGGTGCATGGGTCGATGCTCAACCACTGAGCCACATCAGCCTGGGCCATTCATTGCCTCTTTAAAGGCTTATCTCCAAATACAGTTTCATTCTCATATACTGGGGATTAGGACTTCACATATATTTTATTTTGAGAAAGAGGGCACAATTCAGCCCATAACTACTAATATTGGGGTTTTAAAACTTTGATATATTAGAGCGAGAGAGAGCATATGTAAGAGATGTGAAGTTTTGTTCTCATGTACTTACTATTTAAGATGGACAAACAAATATAAAGACCAATTTACCTTTTTAATATATTGGATGGATAATAGGTACAAAGAGGAAAATAAAAGTGAGGTAATAAAATACAGATTGTGCTGTTATTTTATATAGGTTGATAGAAAAGCTCTCCGTCATTTGACATTTGAGCAGGATAGAAGTAATAGCTGAAGGAACAAAGAGCAGAAAACAGCATAGTACCATGCCCTGAGGCAAGATAATGATTGGTCTATGTAAGGAACAGCCAAGACCCAAGTCACTGCCATGGATAACAAGGGTAGGTGGGATCAGAAAGCTATTAAGTGAAAGAAGCCCTCTTATCTGATGCAACAGTGCCTATAATTTATTTAGTTATTCACAAGTCGATGAAATCAGGGAATCATATGAGAGGTACTTAAACTTTTTTTTTTTTTTTTTTTTTTTGATATGTGCCCCTAGCGGGACCCAAACCCAAGACTCTCTAGTTTGCAGGCCAACACTTCAACGGCTGAGCCAAACTGGCCAGGATGTTTGGTTTTTATCTTAAAAGTGGAATATAATTTACACAGAATCAAATTGCACATATCTTGAGTGTAAAGGTCAAGTTTTGACAATTGCATCCTGTGTAATTACATCAGAAACTGTATCTGTTCCATCTACTTTTTATTAAATTAAAATGTATTTATAATGCTCATAAATCAACATTAAGTATATTTGTGATTTAATATGAAACATATTTATAAATATCAGATATTTTTGTGATGCTTATCTTGTGCCCTGACCTCCTGAATATACACATACTCAACATACACTGCTTCTAGAAAAATTGATAAGGAGAATCTTGATTCTTTTTTCTCATTCTTTCGATGATGTTCACGATGATAACAATATTACTATTATTACCAATAATAGGTACTGTATAGTGAGTCCCTCCTACATGTCAGACACTGTTATAAGAGCTTTACATGTATTAATTAGCTCAACATTCATCATAGCCTTATGAGTTACTACTATTGTTCTTATTTTGTGAATAGGAAAAGGGAGGCATGGATCCTTTAAGTAATTTGAGTTGATCCATACAGTTATTGAGTATTGGAACTCAGATTCAAATTATGGCATTGTAACTCTGAAATAAGTATTTCTAGATTTCAAGCTAGGTTGCTTTCTAACAGTCAAATTTTATATTATGAATGTTTATAAATTTTCTTTAGTTTAAATACAAGTAAGGGTATACATAATTTTTTTTTTTTTGCTTCTATTCCTTCGTTTTTTCACACAAGGCATGTATTTTATGTTATCTTTGTCTGCTTCCATGTCTCTTACTCTGTCTTTCAGTGTGGTGTGATTTTTACAGTGGACCTTTTGGTTTAAGCTGAGGGTATATTTTTCATGTTCCACCTTCATTTTAGATCTTCCTTCATACAAAGAGCAGTCTTCCTGTCTATAAGACCTGTAGCTAATTCAGGGTATTTATTCAGTGCTTACTCTCTAGATTTATCAGTCCCTAAAATAAACCCTGCAAAATTGTCCAGTCACTATTCACAGAGGCTCCTGCACAGCCATTTAAAACAATAAGCATGTTGGGTGCCTGAAACTTCCAGGAGCACCTCCGGCAACCTCCTGCTAACTTCCAGGTTCTGTGGCAGCCTCAACACAGCCTCATGGAATAGACCGAATACATTTGCACCTATTATGCAATTGTCTATATATAGATAAAAATAAGTTTAACAGCAACTAAACTAGACTCCCCAGGTAAGTGTTAACTTCCCAATTAAAAACAAACATGTCTTTATATTTTACTAACACAGTTACCAAACTTCTAAACTTTATCCAGATTTTATTTATTTTTTTAATATTTGAAATCCATTTTGATAAAGATAGGGAAATGGTGTATATTTTCAAACAAAAATCTTGTAATCTCTCATAGAATATCTGGCTTATACTGTTATTTAGTGGGTAGGAAGAAAAGGGAAGGCAGTCTGATTAACAAGATGGTACTTGATAGTTTTCTAACTCTTGAAGTTTTTCTGTCTAGAAAAGTACTTTTTTATATATAAATTTTTTCTTTATTGATTGAGAGAGGAAGGGAGAGGGAGAGAGAGATAGAAATATCAATTGCCTACTCCTGCATGCCCCCTACTGAGGATTGGGACTACAACCTGGGCATGTACCCTGACTAGGAATTAAACCAACAACCTCTTGGTGCATGAGTCGACGCTCAACCATTGAACCACACCGGCGGGCCGGGCTAGAGAAGTATTTTTACTTTTTATTAATTTATTTTTGTTACAGATGTTTCCCCCCATCCCCCTGCAGATACCCTCCTCCCTATCTTCCCAACCAAGCATTTTTGTCTATGACCATTGGTTAGGCATACATGCATATAAGTTCTTTGGAGTATGGTTCAGACCAACAAACCTCAGAGTGTGTGTGGGGGATGAAATAAACTAGAAAAGTATTTTTAAGGAGGGAAATAATTGTGCTAAGAAGATTCTGAAACTATTAGAAAGGGAGCTGTATTTTTGGATAGAAAAGCTAGTAGTTTTTATGCAAAGTTGGTCATCCTCCACATAGGCTTGGCAAGCCAGGGATATTGCAGAGCTTGGACTTGGTTTTAGAGACAGAACAGTGTTTGCAAATAAATAGGGGCTTATTGGATTAAAAACACAATACAGATGCTGATTCTCTTAAATAAACCTGGGTCACCAACTGTGCTTATGTTGGTGAGTGTTACTGTGTGTGTTACACCATCCTGCTCAACCAGTTTTGTTCTCATGTGAAGAGTATTGGAACACAACCTACAAGATGACTGTTTACCAGTCCAGTAGATAAGACCCTTATAATGATCACATGTAGTATATTTTCAAGGTACAGATAGAATTAAAAGCTGAAAACATATAAGAAAAGAGTATTTCCTAAATAAACAAAAATTTAAACAACTTACTCGTATCACAGAAAATAGTAATGGGAGGCTTCTCTCAGTGTTAATGCCTTGATGTGTAGATCTGACAAGCTATGGAATTAGAATAATTTGAATAATTTTTGAAGTAGTAATAAGATATGCTTTTCACTTTTTATTATAGCTGAAGTTAAAATTAAATTCTCAATAATTTTGACTGTTAGGCTCTTAGGAAATGACTTATCTTAGACATTTTAATATTTAATATTAAGTGATTTCAGATTTTTCTATTTTAATATTTGGCATACTTTCTTTAAAAAATGTCCTCATTCTTTATTCTGCTTAAGTCACAGTATTTTGTGAAGTGGATAAGATAGAAAATATATTATAAATAAAGAAAATGAAAAACAGAAAGTCAAAATGCCTATCTAAAGTCATCTTTTTACTGATCTTGTTGTTGTTAATTGTTTTTACTGTTATAATACTGCCTTTAATTTAAACAGGGGTTTAATTATTTTTAAAATAGATTTTCATATTTTGAGAGAAGCCAAGTTTTAAAGAACAGATTATTAAACTAATAAAAGAAGGTTTTAAAACATTTTGGCATGACTTCATCAACAAACACATTTCAAAGAACAAGATAAAAAGAAATGGAGTGTGAACTTATATATTAAAAGAGTCTTAAGAGACCTATTGACCAACCATAATATATTTAATAGTAACCTGACTCAAACAAACTAAAGGTTAAAAAATAAATTATGAGACAATTGGTGACATTTAAAAACCAAGAAGATTTTGAGTGACCTTAAGAAATGACTGTTTTAACTGATTTGACTTTGGGTGGTGGGCACACAATGTAATATATAGATCATGTATCATAAAAATGTATACTTGAAACCTATATGATCTTGTTAACCAATGCTACCCCAGTAAATTTAATAAAAAAGGAAAAAGTAATAAAAAATTAATAAAATCATACAATGAAATTTAAAAAAAGAAATTACTGTTTGATTTTTTTTTAAGGCGTGGTAGTGGTATTTTGGTTATATTCTTAAGTCTGTATCTTTTAGAGTTTTCCACAAAATATTAACAGATGATGTGATGTAATGTCTGAGATTTTCTTCAAAATGATCCTGCGTGCGTATAGGGAATGAATGGTTGGTTTTGAGTCACACAAGATTGGTCATGTGTTGATAGGTTTTGAAGCTAGGTGACAAATATATAGTGTTTATAATGCTATTCTCTTTATTTTTGTATATGTTTAAAATTTTCCATAATGTTAATGTGTTTTTTTTAAGTCATTTTGGTAAAACTATAGCAGAAATGCTGAAAACATTCTATTTTTGACCTTTCAAGAGAAAAGTGGCATGAAATAAAATGCTGTCGTACTTTGTTCTCTGAATGCTTTAATTGATGAGTTTTATTCAAATATTTTTACAATATATATTACTGAATTTTTAGTTGGCTAAGTCAACATATTAAATGATGGAATAACGATCTTGCCAAGATTTTAAAACTTGACTGATTTTATTAATTTATGTTCCTTATAGATATAATATTTATTTTGACAAGTTATAAACTCGTAATATAGTAAAAATGTTAGTTCCCTTGTATTTATAAATCTCTTCTAAGTATCTACCTTATTTGTGATTTTGAACATGAACTTCTAATAACTGAATGTCATAGTGTCAAAAGTCAATTTGGTAAAAAAAGTGCTACTTCTGAGTGGTTCTAGTGAAACACTTCCCAAAGCCTAGCAGCAGTACAGTGCAATTTGTTATAGTGAAGAGAAAATGACAAGGATTACAAAACTTACTTAGGAAAATTTCACAAGGAGATTAAGCACAAAAGGAAATGCCACATAAAGTGGAATGTAGGGCAAATTCCTGAGGAGATCATGGAGAAATAGCAGAAGCTTGTAGGAGTTGGGTCAGAAAAGCTCAGTAGGAAACAGGATGCCACCTTTGTGGCCTCACCATTCATTTCTTTAAGTCACTGTTAATTCCAACATCTATGGAACTCATTATTTTGTCAGTTTCTTCCCATTCAGAAGTGAAGAATGGTATTCTTTCAGAATTCCCTTTGGAACTGTGTTCAGCAGTTGAAGATTCACTCCAGTTAACTCTTGATGTTTTCTTATTTGAAGGATACGCAATGAGATCAGAATCTGATTTAGACACATTTTTTTTTTTATACATGCATGTCAGTCAGTGCTCTTGGCAATGACGTTATTCTACCCAGGGTACAGGCTGTCTCCACAGGTCCTCTGTGTTCACAATCCACTGGTCCCCATTCCAGGTTCCACTCCTAGTTGTTCTTGTATCAACCATGGCAGGGTTTTGACTTGGTCTTTCTTTCCCTCCCTCCCTCCCTCCCTCCCTCCCTCCCTCCCTCCCTCCCTCTCCTCCTCCTCCTCCTCCCCTTCTTCTTCTTCTTCTTCTTCTTCTTCTTCTTCTTCTTCTTCTTCTTCTTCTTCTTCTTCTTCTTCTTCTTCTTCTCCTCCCCTCTCTCTCTCTCTCTCTTCTTTCTTTTTTGTTAAAAATTATTCTAGTGACTTTGGGTTTAAATTTACTTTACAAAGGTTCTGAGTTTAAATTTACTTCCCAAAAGTTCTGAGTTATACTGTGTTTGCCAAACTGACTTCATCTTGTCCTTCTTCATGTTTATCTCTCCTTCCATAGAGAGGAAATAGATTTTCAGGGGACTCACAGACTGGAGAGGATCCATGGACAAGGCCTGAAAATTTCTCAGGATCATATTCTTTTGGAGGATCACTGACCTCTTGTTGAGAGGGGTCATCTGTACAGTCAGTTCTCTCGTTCTTGACTCTGTGGTTCACACAAGAGAGGTGGGTGGACTAACAGGAGGGCTGGAGCTTGTACACGCTGGAGATATGTTGATTTAAAAATATTCCTGGTTGTGATTCATTCTTTGAAAATCCTTGAAGACACAATAAATGTTTGTTTTGGAGGCAGGGGTCAAATATCTTTTACAATATTTTTGAGGGTCACTGGATGGAGGTGATCAGTCGGGTGTTGGGCCTGTGGAGCTGTTTCTAAGGTTACTAGTTCCTGGAGCAGTAATTGGTACCTCAGAGGCATTATCAGTTCCTGGAGAAGGGGCTCTTGCAATTTCTAAGGAGCACGGTTTCTTTGTAACTGCTATGCAGGTGAGCTCACATAGGAAGTTCTCATTTTCTGGAAGGAAATGTATCCAGAGAAGCAGATGAAACAATACCCATAGTCTAATTCCTCTTCTTTGGAAAGGACTCAGTCCTGTATGTTGAAAATTCAAAATGATTCTTACTGGACTAAAATCTTTGAAAGTTCAAAATGATTTCCACAGGGCTGGTTCCTTCAGGAGGTCCTAGAGAAGAAGCCATTTCCTGTTTTTCAGCCAACTCCATCGCCATTCCTCGGTTCAGGCTGCCTCACTTCAACCTATGCTTCTCTCATCACCTATTCTTCTCCCTAAAGTCATCTTTTCACTCTACAACATAACCAGGAATGCTGCTGTTTATGTCTTTATTATCAATTTTATAATAACGGATTTTATATAATGTATAGACATTGTATTATAGGCTCTTTTATTTTAAGGTATTTCTTATAAATCTGGGAAAGGGCACTTAGAAACCATCAGTCTTTTATATACTTTTCCCTGGGACGTTTTTACTACAATAAACTGAAGGGATCTACTCCACCAAAGAAAGACAGAAAATTGGTAGCTTAAGTTGTTTCCCATTCATATTCAGTAAAGCATACACAAAGAGACAAGAAATATAGGGAAATCTTTCTCTTATCAGGTTTGGAGGCTGAGTTCTAATGGTTAGTTATAACTTTTACAGAACAATGAAGTCAAAACAAATCTCAGAGGGAAAGAAGGGGAACAGGGAAAGATTAACCAAAGAATTTATATGCATATATGTATTACCCATGGACACAGACAATAGGGAGGTGAAGGCCTGGGTTGGGCAGGATCCAGGTAGAGGGGGGCAATAGGGGAAAAAAGGGGAGACATCTGTAATGCTCTCAATAATAAAGATAAAATAGGAAAAATAATTAGCATGGCATATTTTTTTTCAAGAAAAATAGTAAGCAAATAAATAAACCCTAAATATCAGGTATTTCTTAAATTTGTAGTTTGCTTTCTTTTTTAAAAAAATATGCTTAATAGCCCTGGCTGGTTTGGCTCAGCGGTTAGAGCGTCGGTCGGACTGTGGTCTGGAGAGACCCAGGTTCGATTCCCACTAAGGGCACGTACCTCGGTTGCAGTTTGGGTCGTGTGGGTGGCGACCACTCGATGTGTCTCTTTCACATCGATGTTTCTCTCTCTCTCTCTCCCTCCCACTCTATCTGAACGAAATATCGGAAAAAAAAATAAATGAAAAAAATGCCTAATAAGTGTAAATTTCATGTAAATATTGAAAGTAGATCCTTTGTATAGTAGTTTTTAAAGTTGTCACTCTATGTACATTTTGAATATTTTACTAGTCTACATAGGTTGTAACAGGCACTGGCATTTGTGTTGCTTTATGATTCAAAGTCAGCTGCCTTTGATTTAAAGAGCTTCTGCCTCAGCAGATTACACTTTTTGATGTTTTAATTTTGAGACAAATATGTATGAAATATTCTGAGTATCTCTATTTAATAGCTCTTCTCCCCAATATCTGTGAAAACTATGCTACTTACATCAATAAATTTATACATCAGTTGATATTGTTTTAAATGTAGCAAATGATTATAATGATTATATATATATTATATATATATATATACTGTATAGATAGAATTAACCATGTCTTTATTGTCCTATGCAGTATAAATAGAACAAATATGTATATAGTATTAATCCTACACTGTTTTTGAATCAATCTCAATGGTTGTGCACATTTTGTTGTTATGCGTTTTAGAATTCTTACTCTGGTTATTCTATATCGGTCTACGTTAGATTGTGTCTCCTCTAATAGTGTATTTTGAATGTATGCTGTCCATTCTAAAATAAACATCTGTTGTAGATACTTTCTGTGAAGACCAAATGAGGTTTTCAACGCTTAAAAACTGATGACTGCCCTGGCCGGTTTGGCTCAGTGGTTGGAGCATCAGCCTGCGGACCAGAGAGTCCCGGGTTCGGTTCCGGCTAGGGGCACATACCAAAAACAAAAAACAAACAAACAAAAAAAAACTGATGACTTATTTCATGCAACTGCCCTTTTTGAGAATTTCAGATTTTTTTTTGTTCTGTATGTTAATAACTTTGTCTTCTGCAAGATGCTTTACAAATGTTATCATACTTAGTCCTCATTGCAAATCTTTAGGTTTGGCATTGTTATTCTCATTTTATAAATGCAAAAAATAAAATTATAAAAGCTCCCACAAATATGAAGTAAATAGACCCAAGTCTATCTGTGTATAAAGGCCAGCTCTTAGCCACTACAATATAGCGTGTTCCAGGATGGTTTCTAGCTCAGTCACATTGGCTCCTTGAAAGTGCTGAAACAGAGTAAGTTCAAACTGCTATTTGACAACCTGGTGCTCTACAGAATGTTATGATAGTAATTTAAGAAGACAATACAACTTAAAGAAATCGAATAATTGTTAAGGGCCCTGCAGAGTAGTAGCAGATCTAGAATTAGCTGTTCGAATTTTAGCCACCTGGCTTGCCTACAACTTACATTTGTTTGGACTTTTAATTCTGAATTTGAAGGTCATGTGCTGATATTTATGGTAACATTAAACGAGTCATAAATTTTATGTTATATCTCCTTTACACAAAAAAAGAAACTGCATGGTAATAATGTTACCCCTTTTCTTTCTTTTTTTCCTTCATACAGTGGGATGCATTTTGCTTTTATGCTGGAGTTCACCTCTGTGGCTTGGATTTATCACAGTAGCATCTGTCTTCAGTCTATTTGTTAACTAGAAATCAAGGAAAGACATGAGGAGGTTTGTTTACTGCAAGGTGGTTCTTGCCACTTCGTTGATGTGGGTTCTGGTTGACGTCTTCTTGCTCCTGTACTTCAGTGAATGTAACAAATGTGATGACAAGAAGGAGAGATCCCTGCTCCCTGCTCTCAGGGGTAAGTGCTGATGAAGCAAAGGTTACTTTCACAGAGATGAGAGAATGGTGGTGACTCATGACAAAACATGATGGGGTTATTTAAAAACAGCTTATTAAATCAGAAGAACATTTTGGCAGAACTATTAATGTCCATTTAACTGTGGTAAACTACTCTAGACTTTTCTTAGCCTCAGTATCTTGTTGGAAGAAGTGAGAAGCATGAACTAACTCTGAGGTTCCTTCCAAATTCTAATAGTTCCTACGTTCTGGGACTGTACAGAAGGAATAATTCAGCGAACATTCAAATTGGACAGAATTTTAAATATAGGCTTTCAGAAGCGAAAGCCTTAGAGACCAAGCATGTAACAGGAGGAAGAAAACCTACTAAAGTAAGATGGTGGGAATTGTAGCAAAATTGAACTGTACCTGACCCCCCTAAGGACTTCCAAAAATAATAAAACAAACTCTTTTTAAAACAAAACACATGTTGGTGGCTAGATCCAACCTATGGGCCATCAGATTGTTGCCCTGTGTTAAGGGCACAAGGTGATTTCAGGTATATCATAAAGTCACTTTAAATCAATATTTACCTCTTTTGAGACCAGTTTCATTGACTATTGAAGAGTGAATCCCAAAGAAACACAGTGATACATATATAAATAGGGATTTATTAAGTGAAGTTATAGACATTCGTTTCCTGCAATTATTTCAAATAATTTTCTCTATGCTTTTTGTTGACTTCCAGATCTATAAAGATATTTTTGAAATATACCTAGTAAATGAGTGCTTCTAAAGTATTTAAGGGTGCTTGAAATTAGTTTTATTATCATTGAATAAAACATTTTTTTCCTTGAAATCTAGCTTACATTAATTCACTGCCTAGCAAAAGATTTCTTCATAAATAAGACAAAAGGTAAACTTTGAGTCCTATTTAAAATGTTTATACCTTTAGGAAGAGTGAACATAAATTCCTGACTTGAGATTTGAATTTATTTAATGAATTTAGTGTGTGATTTTAGTGTTACAGATATGTTTGAAGTTATTTATTCATCAAAATATGCTAAAAACAGAATTTCATTGGTATTATCTGGTTGTGTAATGTTTAGAAAAACACAGAAGAGCATTTCCAAAAATTAATTTTGTTAAAAGAGTATTGAAGAGTCTTGAGTTCACTTTTGATTGTGTAATAATGCTCTCACTCAACTGAGAAATTCTGATTATCTTTCTCTTTTCAAAACGAGTCTAACTTTCTCACTAGTTTTTTACTACTTCAAAGATTTTAGAAAAAAGTACTTTGCAAGTGACTGAGCCTAGACCCATTTAAGTATTTTATATGCATCTTTTATACCTTTATACTAGAATTATTCAAAGAGGAGAACATTATGAGTCTATCAGATTTTGATAAATGGACATGGAGATTGATTTGCTGGTCTTTGGTTAAAATCCCAGAATAAATCAGCCTTTTCTGCTTGTTGAATCAGTTGAGTTGATGCTTGGCTGAAAGTGGAAATGTGTTTTGATGGATTGCCTCAGTTTGGAATGATCACTTTGTCATTTGTTGAATGGAGACATCTAGGTTAGTCACAGAAAATGTTATAATCTGATTCAGCCAAATTATGACAACCTTTTTTACAAATAACAAAAAAGTACAGTTTTTCTGATTTACGTTCTTAATATTCAGTCTTGAATCTCAAAATGTGAAATGTAATGATGCAAAACAAAATAATAATTTGTCCTTGGACTTAAATTGTAAAATTAATCTATGTTCTCTTCATTTTAAAGAATTCTTTAGTTGTACATTATGTTTGTCTTAAATAAATGTAAAATAGATTTTAGGGGTTTAATTACATTTTCTACTTTAACTTAATTTTTCAGAACGTTATTTCATTTAGGAATTTGTCCCGTGTATTTAAAATATATTTTATTTACAGGCAGATGATACTGTACAAAGTTCACTTAACTGAAATTTTCATGTTCAAAATATGTCAAACAGGCCTTTTGACTAAAAAGGTTGATCTTTTGAGACCTGTGTGTCTCCGTTATTAAAACAAAAGGTATGGACAATGTGGTCTCTAAGATCCCTTCTAGTTCTAAATTAAAATTTTTAAACAATGTTTAAGTACCCAATATTAGCATATACTAAATTAATGTTTGATAAATGTTCATTTATTTATTCATCACATCATCAATTATTAAAGTGCCTATGAAGTCAACATGTTGTATACCTTAAACTTACACAGTTATATAGCAATTATATCTCAATTAAAAAAAAGAAGAACTTAGTCTAGTAATGGGCAAAGGAAAAACAAATCCTAAGCAAAAGGGTAAGGACATCTGAGTTCACAAGTGATTGGATAAGATTACCAGGAGGTTACAAGCTCAGGCTTTGTTGAGCAACCTGGTTCTTACCTCCTCCTCACTGAACTGGTTATGTGACTTTTGGCAAATTCCTTAATAAAATTTTTTAAAAAATTATTTTATTTTATTTTTATTGATTAATTAATTTGTATTTGTTACAGATGTTTCTCCCTTTCCCCCCATTGACACCCTCCTCCTCACTCCCTCCCCCCAATATTGTAGTCTATGTCCATTAGTTGTGCATATATGCATATAAGTTCTTTGGTTTATCTCTTCCTGCCCTTCCCTCCCCTCTTTCCTTTGGGGTGTGTCAGTCTGACATCTTAGTGTTCTCATTTAGAAGCCATATATCCTGCTTGCAGGGTTACCTTGAGAATTAAATGAGATGATGTGCATAAACCCCTCAGTGGAGTGTTGACTCATGGTAATGTTTGTATCAACAGCAGCTAAATTTGAGAAGGTGACTGAAAGGTCCAAATGAGGCTCCGAGGGAGAAGCAGTTATTCTGGATGAGGCCCCAAAGGAGGATGTAACTCTTTTTAAAACCATTTATTAAGGGAACTGAGGTCCCTACTACTGTCTTGTAGCTTATAGTAAAAAAAGTAAACATTTTTCTTCCTTTCTCTCTCTCTATCTCTCTCTCTGTAAAAATGCATTTAGAAATGATGACAAGCATAATGCATATAATGAATATTAGAATGAGGAAGAAAATAGATCTAAGTATTAGATAAAATTTCACAGAGGCTATGGAATGTAAGGTGAGGTCTAAAACATTAAACGAACAAACAAAAAAACTAGTTAAAGGAGAAAATACTAAAATGTTTATGAAATGATACTGGTTACCAAATACCCAGAATAGTTCTTAAGTAGAAAAATATAGTGATCTTATAAAATTAGAGTGATTACGACTATAGTATTGGTACAAGGGGACACAAGGGCAGTTGGATTGCCCAGTGGAACAGAGCAGAAGCCCTGGAATAAACTCCCATGTTTGGAACATTCAGTATACGACAGAAGAAAACACTACACATCAGTAGGGGAAAGACTGGCTGTTCAGTAACCGGAGCTGAAAATAAAGTGGCAATCCATGTGGGAAACAGATGAAATTGGATGTCTACTTCATGTCATAAACCAAGATTAACCTTGGATATATTAGTGTCAAAACAAAACTAAAACTTTCAGCAGGAAAAAGATAGGCATCTACTATACCTTGAATTAAGAAAAAAATTCTGAAACACTGCACTAAAAATTTGATCATAAAGAAAATATTGATAAATTTGACTATGTTAAAATTGAGAAAGTTGCTTCATTCATTCAAATGTAACTTAAAGTAAAAAGAGAAGTTACGAAGTGTATATGTTCAAAGAACATGCAACTGAGAGATTATTGTCAAATATCTATATCTATCTATCTATCTATCTATCTATCTATCTATCTATATCTATCTATATCTATCTATATCTATCTATATCTATCTATCTATCTATCTATCTATCTATCTATCTATCTATCTATCTATCTATCTAATCTCCTATAATTAATTTGACAGGCCCAAATAGTCCAATAGAAGAAAAATGGGCCACAGACATGGATAGACACTTCTTAAGAAAGAGAATACATATAACAAAAAAAATCTTAGGAAGAAATGCTGGACATCAGTTTTGATCAGGGAAATATAGAACAAGGCTACAATTACATATTTACATGCATTTAGTTGGCAAAAATTAAAAAGGCTAATAATACCAATTGTTAGAAATGATGCATTTCCACATTTTTATTATAACTTCAGATAGTAGTTTGGCATTATCTTTGAAATCTAAATGTGTGTGTATGACTCATCACTCATAGTCATATATTCAAGAAAATTTCTTCCACATGCACAAATATTTCATAGTACTAATGTTCATAAAATGAAAACTTGAAAATAACCAATATGCCCATTAATGGGAAAGCTGATGAATGAACAGTGGTATATCAATATAAGGGATTAATATATAGTAGTTAAAATGAATGAACTACAATGACTCACACCAATATGAATGAATCTTGACAATATAATAGTAAGTTAAGTATAAAAATTATGTCCTTGAAAGATGATATATATACAGTTTGAAAAGCTAAAATCAACTAAAATTTACAAATATATGCTTTAGAGATATATCTAGATGCAAAAAGATTTTATTATAAAGCAAGCCAGGCTAATTGTGAATATGGGATCTAGGATGTTGACTCTTGTGTGGGGAGACAAGGGGCATGGATGGGATGGGGATGAACATTTTGGCTGAATGTGCATCATTACTAGGGTTCTAGATTTGTTTTGGATGTGGGCTTGCTTGATGTGTTTATTCCATGATATAGATGAGTAAATGAGTGAACAAGAGCCACTGAAATGATTTAAAAATTGTGAAGCCACTGAACAGGTTTAAAAGGTAGAGCAGACATGATCACCTTTGTGTTATGGAAAGATCACTATGGATTTAATGAGGAGAATGGATTGGAGAAAGCCTGTCTCTTCAGGAGGCTGACAGCATTCCATGAATTCTGTTCAGGAAGTGATGCCTGCTTAGAGCAGAGGCGTGGCAGTGAGGTATGAAAGCAGTGGGTAAAACGAAGAGGTGTTGAGATATGAGAGCAAGAGAGATGGACACTTGCCTGGCTCTGATGGGTGAAGGAGACGGAGGTGTCACAGACAAGTCTCAAGTTTCTTACAGGACATTATTTGATTCAATATCCTGAAAGAGAAGAGAATGTAGGAGGCGGCGATTTTGAGGGTAGATGTTCAGTTTATTTTAGACATGTTGAGTTGAGACAACTCTTAAGCCACTGAATGAAATTGCTTCATAGGAAGTTGGCTATGTTATTAAACTCTAAATGTCAAACTTAAAAACCATCACTTGTATGGACGTTTTTTTCCCCCTAAAATGGATTGTGTTCTTCTTTATTAAATGGAGTACATGGAATATAATTGAATCTTTGTTACTGAGTCAGCAGTATCATTTTATACATTAATTATTGAATGATGCTGTAAGTAAAGGATTATTTCAAAGACTATGGGAGCATGTAGACTTTTTTCAATGTTAGATAGAGACCTGTGACTCCTTTTCTTATTTTTTAAGAAGTGCTTTTTGGTAAGTTAGAGCAGCACGTTAACCCTTTTATGACACTCTAAGGCTACCTAGAACTAAAATGCACTGGAGGATATTTCTAACTCCTAATTGGTGTGAAATACTAAGTTGTGCTACTCCCAAATTGGAAGAGTTAGAATAGACATTTGAGTGAATAGGTATTTAAAAAGACCAGTGCTGCTGCAATGCACCTACAAACACTGGGAAAATTTGAGGTTGTTTGGCAGGCTTTCATGGGTACTGTGCAATATCAGATCCTACTCCAGGCTCCCTCATTAAGGGCCTATGTCCTCAGGCAACTTAATTAACCTCTCTGGGCCTCAGTTGCCATGTGAATAATGAAATGAAATGAGTCACGGTTTTAAAAAACTTATGTTAGCCTCCAAATGAAGGATTATATGTTTTTAGCTATTTTTTTCAATAAAAACAATGGTAAGTGAGTTATTTTAGTATCAACTTTTGGTTAGCCATAGATAATATATAATATGATATGAGAGTTGGTGATATGGAGGTGACATGATGGGAAGGGATCTGCTTAGAAACCACAGAAGGGCCTTCTCATCAGTACAGAGGACAAAGGGGATATAACGTTTTCATATTGGTGGTGTGGTTCAGTTGAGTGTTGTCCCATGCACCAGAAAGTAATGAGTTCGATTCCTGATGAGGGCAAAAGCTGGGGTTTTGGAACTCAGTCCCCAGCAGATGGCATGCAGGAAGCAGTTGATTGATGTTTCTCTCTCATCCATATTTCTATCCCTCCCCATTTTTAAGAAGGGAAGGGATTTACCTTTCTCTACCTGATCCTGAATCTTACACATATTCTAGAAACTTAGGAAATCAAATGAAATTTTCTTGCCCCCAAAAACAGAAAATAAGAAATTGCTGCTTATATGTAAACAAAGATAAGTGCAATAGCCAATAATATTAAGAATAATTATGTTATTAACTACTCTAATAATTTATTAATGTTAACTCAGTTAATTTTCCATATATATATATTAGGCATTCTTTTTTTTTTACATATGAAGAAACTGAGGCAGATTCAGTGAATGAGAAAATAATTCTGTTTTCTCCTTTACTTACAAATACTTCTAACACCAGACATGTGGGTTGCTCCTACACCAAACAATTCTCTGAGACATTAGCTGGATGTCCTACAATTCTGACACCATCTACCTGGAGTTAGCATCAGATCCCACAAGTTCTAGAAGACCACTTCACTTCAGTCATCGATTGCAAGTATCAGGTTGTCATTTGTATTTCTGACCAACCACTTATAAATTGTGGTTTCCATGACTTGCTTTTTGGGCTCAATAATTTGCTAGAGTACCTCACAGAACTCGGGGAAATACTTATTTACATTCCCTGGTTTATTATAAAGGATATAGTAAGAATATGAATGAACAGGGTCCTAAGTGTAGGAGCTTCTGTCCCCATGGAGCTGGGGTATGCCACCCTCCTGTTATGTAGATACATTTACCAATCCAGATGGTCTCTGAACCTCGTTCTTTTGGGATTTGAATGGAGGCTTCATCACATAGATATGATCAATAATTAACTTTGTTTCCAACCCTTCTCCCCTTCCTGGAGCTTTGGAGGTGGTGGCTAAAAGTTTCAAGCTTCTAATCATGGCTTGGTCTTTCTGGTGACCAACCCCATTCAGGATCCACCCAGGAGCCCACTCAGAGTTGCCTCATTCTCTCCTGTCATCCAGGAAATTCCAAGGGATTTAGGAGCTCTGTCAGGAATCCAGGTCAAAGACAAAATGTTAGAACACAAGATGCTCTGAGGGCTCTTATCACTTGGGAAATTACAAAGGTTAGAGGAGCTCTGTGCTAGGAACCTAGCAGAGACCACTATATCTATCTTCTTTTATTTCACAGTGAAGTTAAGTGGAAGTGCCAAAATGTTAACAGCCACTAGAATAGGATTTGGTTATTATACTCTAAGTTTAACAAAGGACTCGGTCATTAATAAGTGCCAGTTTGCATTGGAATTTAAGCACTATGCTTCTATTCAGATACCAATCTGGAGTGCATGTTCTGAGAATTTGAATTGAGTGTTTTGTCTTCACTCTCAGAGAAACCTTAGGCTCTGCCAGATCCCTGGTTAGTAGAATATAGAAACTTCAGCCAGGGAAATATTCCCTAGGGTTCCTATCTTTTATAAAACAGTATTAACTTATCTGACATACAAAAGTTGTATAATGTTATTCTTATCCACTTGTGACCCTCAAGACTCTCTCACTGCTGCTTTGAATAGGGCAAATCAAGGAAGTGAGTGGAGCCCAGCTGGTGTGGTTCAGTGGTTGAACATAGACCTGTGCATCAAGAGGTCGCCAGTTTGATTCCTGGTCAGGACACATGCCCAGGTTGTGGGCCCAATCCCCAGTGGGGGGCATGCAGGAGGCAGCCAATAGATGTTCTCTCTCATCGATGTTTCTGTCTCTCTCTTCCTCTCCCTTCCTGTCTCTCTAAAAATCAATTAAAAAAATTAAAAAAGAAAATGGGTGAAATCGTTGACTGGTAATTCCATCTGATACCTCCATGCTTCCCTTGGTCCTGCCTGGGAAACCAACTGGTCCCTTTAATAAATCTAGGGATTTTTGACAGTGAACTATTGTATCAGCTCTTTCTTTTGCTTTTTCTAAACGATTTTCTCATGAAATTCACACCTAGTAATGTACTCATTTATTAAACAGTAAATATTTATTGATTTTGTTTGATTAATCTTTGGTGCTTCAGGGGAAAATTCCAGTGTGCAGGTGTGAAAGCAAACTGGAAAACTGGAAACTGCTGAATTAGAGTGTTAAAACTAACACCATTTTTACCTTTTGGAGGGAGGTGGAAGAGTGTGATTGATTAAAATGCACTGTCAGTATTGGAATTGCTCTGAATAAATTACGATGACTGCTGGTGGGACTTTTCAGATGACGATTTTGACAGACATAAAAAGTGGGTCAAATAGACACAGTCAACTTGGATCAAGGGCAGATATTTCCCAGAGAATTTTCAATAATGTTTATAATTAGGGTTCAAATATTAAGAGGTCTTATAAAGTTTTGACCTTTGATATTTGCTTTGTTCTTTCATAATTCTTTTCATAATTTACTCTGATGTAAATTATGTTCCACACAGATATATCAATGTCAGAAATAAAACTGTATTGTAGTAATAAACAATTATAAGGTTTACTTTGCTAGATGCTTTATATACATAATTTTTATTAATTCTCCAAGTAGCATGTAGGGTAGGTACTATTATTATTCTCATATACATATGAGAAACCAAGAACTAGAAAGGTTAATTAAATTCCTCAAAGTAACAAAACAGGTAAGAGGGAATGAAGGACTCACAGCCTTTTGGGCAGACTTATAGCCCAGTCTTTGAACCACTATGTTATGCTGTATCCCTGATTCAGGTGTGACTGGACTCTTTAGGCAGAATAATCATAACATTTATCTACTATTTATAAAATATTTACACAAATAGGGATATTTCTGGAGGATGACAAAGGAAGTGGTCACTGACCTAGTAAAAAAAAGTGTCTTATTATAACTTGGGATAAAAGTATTCTGTAGGCTCACCATCCCTGATTTCGGACTTTAGCAATTTTGCATTTATTGAGTCTATAGCACACTAATTAATTTAGGTTGTAATTTTTCTCAACAGTTTGGTTTGGGGTTAAGCCTCTGAAGTCTTAGGAAAAAAAAATAGTTAAAAGTGGTGAAAAGGCCCTGGCCGATTTGGTTCAGTGGTTAGAGCCTCGGTCCTTGGACCAGAGAGTCCTGGGTTCGATTCCCGTAAGGGCACGTACCTCGGTTGCAGTTTGTCCCTGGCCCTGGTTGGGGTCATGTGGGAGGCAAACACTCGATGTGTCTCTCTCATGTCGATGTTTCTCTCTCTCTGTTTCCCTCCTGCTCTATCTGAAGACGAATGCAAAAAAAAAAAAAAAAAAAAAAAAATGTCCTTGGGTGAGGATAAAAAAAAAAGTGGTAAACAGTAGCAGCACTATCTTTTTTCAGAACAATTTATATAATTTAAAAAATTTATTAAGTAAAAGTACTGGGGTAGCTGCTGTGAACTATACAGTTTAATCAAAGAGAATGTATGTCTTTAAGAATCATACAGTCTTAGTGGAGACCTGATGTACACATACACACCATGTTAATAAACAACTACATTACAAAATAGAAAGTGGTGGCTGTTGTGAGAGATACCAAGTAAACATTATGGAGACGTATAAAAATTGCGAGGGAGTAGATATGAGAAAGTGAAAACTATTGTCTTTTTCAAAATAAGGATATACGTTTTCGGTGAATTGATTGATTAGAGCAGAATGAGACATAAAGGGGATTTCTAGATTTTAGGTTGAAAGTTAGGATAAAGACAGTTTTTAAAGGATTTTGGTTGCGGGGGGAAAGGAATTTTTAACTTTGTTCTCTAGGAAATGGGGAATCATTGAAGGTTTTTGGAAAAGGTACGGTCTGTTGATTATTAACTAAAGTTTAGAAGGAGAATGCAATGCTGTTTAATATATATGCACGGCAATAGCATGAGGACATTTTTATCTTTGATTAAGTAAAGACTCAGACAGCAAAGTTTTATTAATTAAAGCCACTTGAATTAGATAGTTACTAAATGGAATATTAAATCAATTAAATTGATTTACTTGGCAAATTAATTGGTATGAACAAGAAAGTTTCCCCTCTGTGAGACTGAGTTTAGATACTGTTTTAAAACGTAAGTGTGCTCAAAATTTTAATTAGTATTAAGTAAGCTGAGACAATTCATGAACAAACATTTGAGTACTTGATTTGTGTCAGAACTGAGGCTAGAAAGATAAAGAAGACATGTTCTTGTTTTCATGTTTCAAGGGGAGAAAGGAATTCAGAGTTATATGAAGGAAATGTCAGAGAAAATATATGAAATAAGGAAAAAAAGTTCAGTAACATCATATCTGTCATCTGAGGGCAAGATCTAATTTTTGGTTTCATAAAGACTGGAGTTGCTTGAGTAGAGAGCTGGGCATAAAACTATTGACCAAATAGTTTACTTATAAAATGGAGATTGACAAAATTGATCTCGAATCACTGGAAATCGTCATTATAGGGCTGTATTGCAGCAAAGACAAGTGGCTAAGATTGAATTTTTACCAGTTTTGCCTCTTTTGTCATCTACACCTAAAGCAGTGCCTGCCTCATCCTAGGTGCTCAATTAATAGTTGTTGAATGAATGAAGGATGAATGCATGATCAGCTTGACACTTTTCAAATGTTCTCATGATTGTAGAGTATTCAATTTAGATTGATGATTAAAAAACTTGAAATAACTCAATTATCATGGCAAAAGTTTTTTGTTGGTGTTATTGTTATTGTTTACACACATAGTCCAAACTTTTTATTTTATCCTTTATTGACCCATATAATTTTATTTTCAGTTCAGATTGGAAAATTTATAGCCAAGGGACTATCTTCTCTCCTCCAGAATCTGTCTTGTGTTGCATTTAAATACTGTGTGATGCAGAGACATTTAAGATCACCGTGTACTGGTGTGTGGTAGTACTGTCATTGAAGAGAGCTCTTAATTGAACAGGTATAGCATGTGGGATATGCAGACTGAATCAATGTAGAAAGGATACAGAGAAACCTTTATGAAAGTTACATTGAGGAATTTTGAAAAGAATGTAGGTATGTGGCATATTTAATTGATTTGTAGAATGAAGAAAGGGAAAATGAAGATGATGGAAAATGAATATAAGGAAGATAAGCAAGAATAAGGTGATGGCATTGCAGAACAGGACCCATAGTTAGTTAATAAGTAAGGCTGTATGTAAATATAGCTTTGGGAATGACTGAGGTTAATAATTATTTTTAAATAAATTTTATTGAGGTACATGGAATGCTCCAATTTAAGTGTAAAGTTTGGTGAGTTTTGACAAATGAATCCCAGGGCCCAGCCTCACAAGAATGATCCCCTTTAAAATGCTTTCTCATAATGTTGTCCAGTCACTTTCTCTAGTTCAGTAGTCAGTTTCATGACTATTGGTTAGTTTTGCCTATTATAGGAAATCTGGTTAATGGATATGCACACCACGAACTCTTGTACACCTGGCTACTTTTACTCACCATAAGGGTTTTGAGATTAATCCACAAGGTTGAGTATATCAGTGGTTCTGTTGCTGAGAAGTATTCTATTTTATGTGTATATTATAAGTTGTTTACCCTTGTATAAAGCTATTATGTTCATTCATAAATTTTTGTGTGGGTATATATTCTCACAACTTTTGTGTAAATATAAAGGAGTGGTAGTGAGTCATATGCTGAGTATATTTAAATTTTGTAGGGTACGTATTGCCTGTCTGTTTTCCCAAGTTGTTAACCAATTTGCTATTCTCATCAGCAAAGTAGGAGAGAGCTAATTCATCTTAATTTGTTTAAATATTGCTCTCTGGTTTTTAAAAGGGAGGATAAAAAATCTTTATTAATTCCTCTCATAACTGTCCCTACTATTTGCTTCCATGTAGTGTTTCTCCCCATTTTTCATCTATGAGTTGTAATTCATTTCATTATTAATGTACCTATTTGGGGCATATTTAATTTTACTTATTATTTATGAAATAGGATATCAACTGGATCTCAAAGGAGATTCCTGGAGGTGAGAAATTGTTCTTGAGGAAAGTGGCTCTCTTGTAGAATTAGAAGGTTTGTGTGCCTTGTTGTCAGTATCTTCACCATCATTGGAGCTACCACTTATTGTCTACTGTATGCTGAGACCTACACTCAGAGCACCATGTGCTATATCATTTAGTCTTCAGACATCTCTATGAAGAAATTAAGAATTATCTCAACAAGATTTTATGTACTCAATGTTTTAAATGATCTCTCTTTCATACTACTATTATTAGTTTCTTTCCATTGTCACTGCACCAAAACTGCTTTTATGAAGATAACTTATAGCCTCCATCTTGCTAAATCCAATGGCCAGTACTCAACCTTTATCCTACTTGACTATGAATAACACTGCAAGAGTTCATCATTCATACCTCCTGGTAATACTTCTGTTACTTGTCTTAGAAGCTCTCACTCTCCTGACTTTCTACCTCATTGACTGCTCCTTCTCAGTCTCTTCCACCTTACCTCTTAATGTTGACATAGCCCAGGAAATAGGACTGGATTTATCTGTTCTTTATCTGTACTCACTTTTTCAGTGATCTCATCCAATCGGATCTCACTGCTTTACATGCCATCTTATACTTTTACAACTTCCAAATTTATCCACCTCATACCGTTTTCCTAATTTTTAGACATGTATGACCAAAGGCTTAGTGAATATATTCTTTTGAAGTCTAAGAGACATGTCAAATTCACTTTGTTCAAAACTGAACTTTTTATGTTCCACCGAAAGCCTTCCTGCCTGCAGTCTTTTCTAGCTTAATTTTTAGCAGCTCCTGTATTCCAGTTTGTTAAACAAAAAAAAATCGTAGTCATTCTTACCTTTTCTCTTTCTCTCATATTTCATATGAACATATCCTATTTGTTATTGCTTTAAAACATATTTAGATTTCTCACCAATACACTGATCTCCCCCTTTCTTCCCTTGCTCATCTAGACTCTATTCTTAACAGATCACTTTGATTTAAAAAAAAACAACAAAAAAACTCATGTCAAATCCTGTTCTTTCTTTGCTGCCATCCATTTGTTGGCATGCTGTTACTCAGAGTCAAAATTAAAATCCTTAGATGGCCTAACCAGGTTCCATACCACATGTGCTGAAGTCAGCCACCAAGTTCAAATCTTGTTCATCCCCCCTGTTCATGCCACTGCATTCATATGGGCTTGCTTGCTATTCTTGGAATATGCTAGGCGTCCTTCACGGCAGGGCCTTTGCACTTGGTTTTCTGTTGTCTCTAATGTTCTTTGTGTTGTTGCTGCTGTTCTTATTTTTTCCCTCCCTTCTCAGGCATTTCCTAAAATGTATGTGACAAGAGGGTGGCCTCCATGGCTGCAGTATTAGAAAATAAAAATGGGTCCTCACCCCTGCACTCCCAGTCTTTCCTCTCTGCTTTGTTTTTCTCCACGGCACCTTTTACCACCTGACTTGGTATTTTACTTGTTTAAGTTATTTTCTTCTTTTCCGACTGACAACAATAATGTCAGACTATTTAGCTGACTGCTGTATCTCCTGCACCTAGAAGTGCCCTGCACATCAGATGTATGAAAAGAAGGAAGGAATACGGAGTGATTACTTGCTTAATGCTATCATGATGGGTGGATTTATAGAGCAAGAATTCAACTTTTGTTTCTAAAATAATTTACCACTGGAGAGAATCATCTCAAGACTCTAACTGGAAATCTATACAGAACATAAACAGTGGATAACCATGATCAATATATAACAAAAGCATAAAGTTTTCAAATATAGGTTTTCCAACAGCTGAAAGCATCAGTGATTTTTTTCTTTTTTTTTCACATAACTTTATAATATTAAGAAGAATGTGTGCATTATTTCATATGCTAATATTTTTATACTTGATACAAATTAGTAGATGATTTTATAATCCCTAAAAGTGTCTGAAAAAAAAATTTATGTCCATCTGGAACTTCAGAATGTGACTTTGTTTGAAATAGGATCTTTGTGGATGTAATTAGTTAAGGTAAGATCATACTGAATTAGGGTGGACCCCAAATGCAATGACTGGTGGTTTTGTAAGAGAAAAAGTAAACAGAGAGAGACTCACAGGAAGAAGAAGACCATGTGAGAATGGAGGCATGGATAGGAGTTATGCTGTCACAAGCTGAAGAACACCTTCTAGGAGGTAGACAAGGCCAGGTTCGCCCCTAGAGCCTTTGAAGGGATCATGGCCCTACTGTACTTGCTTTTGGACTTCTAGAATCCAAAACTTTGAGAGAATAAATTTCTGTTGTTTTAAGCCACTAAATTTGTGGTGGTTTATTATGATAGCCTTAAGAAACAAATATAAACACAATCATTAAATTTTTTTAATGATCCATAGTCATAACAGTGTAGGAAGAGTGAAGACATAGTTTGTCCCAAATCACAAAGTAATTTAAACAAGATACTGAAGGTGATGTTAAGAAATCCAGCTCAAAATACTCCCACACATACACTTCTCCAACTTTCTATTTTTATTATCAGGTTAAAAATAAAAAAAAATATTCTAGTTCTATGAAGATATGAATACATATTTTAGAAAATTACCCATACTAGAAAAAACTTAATATTGAGAATGTCTAAACTTTTGCTTACTTAGATAAGCAGTCTATTGCAATGATTGCTCTAGTTCATAATTTGAAGTTCTTGATTCTTGTGACAAAAGGGGCTACAAATGAATTGGAAGCTATGTTGTAATATGTTTTTTATAACTCTTTATAGTGGGTACACAGAATAAAATTTACTAGTATGGATCACTCAGGATAGAATTTTTATGATATGACATGTTGGAATTGGTACCTATATGACAAAGAACAAATGAAAGGAATGATGTAAAGATAGTTATAAAGTGTTAGAGTTGTTAACAGTCTTCGAAATGAGTATTTTCAAGTTTTTAAAATTCAAGTTTTTCAAATAAAATCATATATAAGTAGAAGTTATCAATCCCTAAAATATAGAACTCTTAGGTGTAATAGAGGAATTAGTGACCTATATATCTTTTCCTAGTGAAGAACTGGACATCTAAGGAGAGTGTATCAATTATCAAGGTTAGAGAAATAGTAGAGGGCAAACTAAACCTACCCAGAGCCTTGAGAATTCTGACCTAGTGGCCTATTTAGAAATGATAGTGAGCGTGAAAGGGCCTGTACCATTAACAACCCTGCTTTTGGCCTCATGAGCTCTATAATGTATCTCCCTGGAATGCATCACTATCATATCTGCGATACCCAATGTCATTAAAAGTTACTGGTTTTACCAAGATATACCCAAAATCTATTAAAACACTACTTTTGATATACTTTGGTGTAATATATTTTATAGTAATATGTTTTGTCATATAGGTACCGATTCTATAAAATAAAATTTATAACATTTTATTCTAAGTTACTAATAATTTACTGAAGATTTTTGCAATTCCAAGGTTAAAGTAACCCTTTTCTCCACTCAATTAACATATTACCTTATCTAAACTTCTTCCATTGTATTCTCTTTATTTTAGGCTACTTATGTGCAGTTTTTGTTGCTATTGTTCTTACTAAGGGCATTGTATATTCAAGACTTAAGATATTTCTGTGACTCAGAGAATCATCTACCAGAGTGTCTTTTATAAATTGGGCACAGAACCAACATTTGGTAACTGAATAAACTTCAGTTAAGTTTAGATATTCCTTCCTGCTTTTACTTGATAGTGCTTTTTTGAAGATCCTTAAGTTGCCTGTGCTATTCATATGTCCACCAAGTGGAATGAAATGAGCTTGACCGTATATAGGCGATCTTGTCTTATGACTTGATACAATATGTCTAGGAGTCTATTGATAACTATTATGAACACTGCCTGCCCTCCATAAATATTTGTTCAATGAACATTTGTAATAGGTCTGCATCTCAAAGCTGCAGAACAATTTGTTCTTTCCAATGATTTATGGACTTTTACTTTGACTAGTTCCTGAAATTATCCTGACATTGGGCTTTTTCCTTTGAACTATCTTGCTGCCTTGATGTTCCCTTTCCAATCTATTCTCAACACCAATGGCAGATAAATCTTCCTGAAACATTACTTTGATGATGTTACTTGTCTGCTCAGTGTCCTTTAATAACTCCCAACTAATGGCAGCTCAAAGTCATAACTCCTTAACTCTGGCGCTAGTGACTGTCTACAGTCTGAACACAGCTCACATTTCCAGTCTTAGCTTTAAGTGTGTGTAGAGTGGTTACTACCTATGCTGTAGTGTGAGACAGATCTACATTTTAATCTGAGTCTGTCATTCTCTAAAGGTGTGACCTTGGGAAACCCATATACCACTATAAGCCTTAGCTTCTTCATCTTGATACTAGGAATAATGACCATCCACTTTTATTCCTTCTTTTAATAAATATCTATTGAGTGCCTGCTGTATGCGAAGCACTTCTCCAGGTACTGGGACACATCAATAAATGCAATAGACAAAATTATTGTGGAGTTTACGTGCTTTTTGGAAGGATAGACTATAAGTAGAATAAGTAGATAAATATCCTATAGACTATGTTAGATGGTATAATGCTATGAAAAAAATATGGGTAAGAGGTATGAAGAATTGGGAAGAGGTAGCAGTGAATAGGAAGGTGGTAAGTCAGAGTTGAAACAACTGAAGTATTCTTCCTGCCTTGCTCTCCAGAAATCATAGTGCTAGCAGAAGAATTCAAATTTTAGAGATGCAACTGATTCAAGCTTTCTATTACTTCTTGTACTGTCAGAAGGTCTCAGGGAACTGGAGTTATGAACAAGGAGAAAAAGTTAGTTTTGACAGTTTAATCTTCATAAGTCTTTGTAACTTAAAATAGTCTAGATAAAGGAAAGTGAATATTGCTTTTCTTATATGATGAGCGAGAAACTTTGGGACATCTTTATTAGTATATTATACAGGATGAGGCAAAAGTAGGTTTACAGTTGTGAGTACATGAAACAGTTTATTCTTGTATTTACTGTTTATTAATTATGGTATTATTTTTTGTACAAACAACTGTACACCTGCATAGGTATCACAATGAGAAAGAATAGAAAATATTTTATACCATTCTCTACTTTGCACTTGACTCTCTTTGTTGTTGTTTTCTTTATGTTTATGTATAAACATACAAGTTAGGTAGGAAATAAAGAATTTGAGCAAAGTCTTCTGAATCTTAATTTAAGGCATTATGCATCTTGATGATTTTACTGGTTTTCCCCTAACTATAATCTTCTCAGGGAATCTCAGATGATAGATGAAAACCCAGATTCTCACTGTGTCTTCAAACCTGTGGACTGTCGGATTTTAACAGGATGCTTAGCAGACCCCCCCGGGGGCTTGAACAAAAATGCTTCTGTTTGAACACCAGGTTCCCCTCCCTCTTCTGGTATAACTGACCTCTGCTGGGTCCTGGACAGTGGTGCTGTGTAAAATTCCTCAATTGATTTAATGTGCAAACTGGCCTGACAACCAGTGATTTATGTGATCCTGCCCCCACCTCTCTCTCCAACCTCATCTCCTCTCGTTTTTCCCATAATTTACCTTTCTCTACACACAGGCCTTTTTTCCATGTCCCCAGGTTGAAAGTTATGCTCATCTCAGGGCCTTCGCATTTTCTACTTTACTCAAAATACTTTGCTCCATATTTATTCATTTGACATTTCAACAAGTATTTATTGATCACCTTCTCTCGCTACTGTGGATAAAACTGGGAAAAAAAGAATCCCTTTTAGCCTGGCTGCCTCTCTCTCATCATGAAAGAATTCAATTTAAATATCCGATTCTAACATACCTTTCCTGACCATTTCAGCTGAAATAGCTACTTCTGAACGGTTTTCTATCTCTTTACACTATTTTAATTTTATAGCCCTTATCTATATATTCTGGGCTTGTTTTATCTATTTGTGTGTGAATGAGTTTCCCACCTCTAGATCATATGTTCTACGAAGATGAAAATTTTATGTTTCATTAAACATTTCATCCTTACTGCCTGGGGTAGTATTGACTATATTCCATAGTATTGGAATATACTAGGTACCCTATAATTAATCAACTATATAATGTAACTAAACATGGTCTCTATAGTTCCTAACCTGAACCTTTCTTACTATGAAACTATTGAAGCATGAGCTTTATGGACCGAACGATCATGAACCATTTTCAATTCTTGTATTCTTCATAAAGAGGTCTTCTAAAATTAATAAACTTCAGGCCTCATAAAACCTGGATGCCTCTTATACTTAAACTACTTTTTCTAATCTAATTATGCATTTATTTATTAGAATAGTATTTGTATTACTTTAATGAAAATTACGTTAGTGAAATAATTTTGTTCTAAAGAACAGGCTGTGTTGGAATCATATGAGTTGAGTGAATAAAACATTTGAAACCAATAATAAATGTTTGAGGTAATAGCTCATTTTGAAAAACAAGAGGAGTTCATTTTTGCTTTTATTATAGAAATGGGTTTTTCTGTTAATCTGCTGTGTTGGGCTATTTAAAATTAGCTGCATAGTAAATATATTTAATTCCATACTATTAAGTAATTAATTGCTGCAGAGCATTTGATGTTTGCATATTTTTCAGACCTTTTTTTGGTAAAACATGAATAACATGGAAATATATGAATTGGAAATCTTCAATGCTTGATTTGAAGTGGTACAAAATTAGACTTTAAACATTTATTTATGTGAATGTATATTTAATGTAAAATAGAGCTTTAGTTAGAATAAAGTATTGAAATACTTTTATCTAAAGAATTTTTTTTAATGGCATGAACCCTGCTTTCTCTAAGCAGAGAGGAGTGGGAGCCTTAACTAAATTGGTAAGTCATTTCTCTTTAAGTTCTTTTCAACATTGCTCTTGTCAAGTTGAAGGAACGAATTTTTCTTTGAGAAAGGCTTGAAAGCAAGTGTTGTACTTGAAATAAAATCATAGAGCAGTAAGCAGTTGTTGAAGACTCTCCATGATTTGATTTAAATATTTCTTTCCATCAGTTGTTTCTTCAAGGATAGAGTCCTACCAACTATTCTTCAAAATAAATAAGATTCTTTCCTGTCTTGTAGATTTGTTCATACTATTTATACATCAAGACTCATTTTGCTACTGCAGGTGTGGTCCTTAAACCAGTAACTTTAGCATCACTGCAGAGCATTTTAGAAAAATGAAGAATTTTAGGTCCCACCCCAATCGACTGAATCAGAATCTGTATATTAATAAGATTCCAGGTTATTCATTTTATGTATATGCACATTCAAATTGTAGAAGTAAGGTCCAGGTTTGTAACTTAAAACTTTTTTTTTCACAATTGCACTCATTTCCTACCTATTGAAGTCTTCCCTGAATCCTCTAGAGAAATAAGATGTCTCAAACCTGTGAATTGTTGTATTTGTTAAAAATAGTGCCTTTAATTACTGTTATTTGTGTATAGGCTTCCTCCTATATATGCTATTCATGCTCAATCATCCCATAGCTGAATGAATTTCATAGATTTTCCAAAAATGTTATGTCATTAATTATATTCATGCTTCCCATAACATTACAAATGGAATACTAAATTTAATGCAATCTAGATTTCTCTAAGGTAAAAAGACAGATTGTTGCCCTGGCCGGTTTGGCTCAGCGGTTGGAGCGTCGGCCTGCAGTACAGAGAGACCCGGGTTCGGTTCCTGCTAAGGGCATGTACCTCGGTTGCAGTTTGTCCCCGGCCCTGGTTGGTCGTGCGGGTGGCAGCCACTAGATGTGTTCCTTCTTGTCGATGTTTCTCTCTCTCTCTTCCTCTCTCCTCTCCCTCCTGCTCTATCTGAACAAAAAATGGAAAAATGTCCTCGGGTGAGGATAAAAAAAAAAAAAAAAAAAAGACAGATTGCTGTCTCTAAACTTGCCTAGTTATTGCTTCATCACCATCATTGCTGCTTCTCAGAGTCAGACACTTCTCTTCATGACAAAGTCGGTAGTGAAGAGACCAGATGCTGAGGAGGTCTCCTACATTACTCTCTGGCTGAGACCCAGTAGAATTATGCTTGAATCATCATCTCTACTTCCAACGGGGCAGCATGGGTGTGAATTTTTGCTTTGCCACTTTGCTTTGTGTGACCTTTGTCAAGTACCTTAGCTTTCTAAATCTTAGTTTCTCCAACTATTGAATAGGGATAATGACAATGAAATAATATACTACCTACTTCATTAAGGTTATTATTAGGATTAAATTATATTTGCAGAAAAAATACATAGAAATTAGAATATAATAAGTACTCTGAAATGACAATTATTGATATTATTATTTTGTTGTTTTAAATGTAGATTACTTTAGTGTAACTATCCAAGAAAAGCTCATATAAAAATTTAAAAAATTAAATTATTTCATTTATATTTAACTTAATGAATAACCTCAAATCAGAGGTTTTGAATTTGAAATATCAATATTTTCATGAATCTGGTCAGTAATTCACCTAGCCACACTTACTTAAATAATATACCAGGTTGTTGAGGGGCAGAGGATAAAAAATTAATGTGGTAGAAGGCTTCCTTGCTTTTGAACAGATCAATATCTGTAAGGTAACCAGAGGCGCTTGCAAGTAAATGTCCAGGAATGAATTAAAAATAAATTCACTGTTGATAGAGTTAGGGATCTGAGATTATGGTCTCTGCCAAAACCTGAATACATATTCCTCTTTTATGATCCTGTCTTTCTCTAATGCTTGTCTATTACAATAGGTATTGATGTGCCTGGGTACTTAAAAGGATACTAAAGAGTTGAGCTCTTTGATCAGTAATAGCTTTGAAAATGCAAATGCAAATCATAATCATTCTTTAGTAGAATCTTTGTACCTAGCAACATACGAATTTGTCCATATGATTACAGACATTCTTCAACTTTATTAAAGACATAATTAAGCTGAAAAAAAGAAGAGCAATTTCAGAATCTAAAATGAGGCTGATCTGCTTGAGAACAGACTAAAAAAAAGTTAAAGTTTTAAATCTGGTCAAAAGTCTATGAAAATCAGATGAAAGATAAGTCATATTCTTCCCCAGATTCCAGATTATCATTTACTAATTCAACTGAAGCTCTATTTTGTTCAAGACATTATGCTATGTGCTGGGATATGAGGGTGAGCCAGAGAATATAGCCAATAAAAAGAGAATGGAATGTTGATTTACAATCTTGATTAATGCTTCTAATCCAAAATGATACGACAGTATGTAAATGAATGACTTGATCTTATCTGTGTCAAGGCCCTGAGGCACAGAGGAGCTGAAAGATTTGAGAGGCTGAGAGAATGATAATATTGCTGGAAGACAGAGACCATGGAAGCCAGTGATGTGGTCAAATAATTCTAGGGTATATTAACGATTTTGCTTTTAATTCTAAAAGCATTAGGACACCACTGAAGGATTTTAAACATGGAAGCTGTAAGGTCATACTAACTGATGTGTGAAAAAATAAATTAGAAAACCAGAAAAGTGGGTGGGAGGGATGTCTTATTGGGAAGTTGTTGCAGTAGCTTGGAAGAAGACATAATGGTAGCTTGAACAAGTTTAGTGGCATTAGAGATGGAGAGCAAGAAGAGTAAATGGCTTTGAGAAAGTAAGATTTAGAAGTAGTAATAATCTTCACTTAAGAGATGGTTGGGAATTGTTTGGGACTGAGTGAGAGGTAGTTGGTTAAGATGATTCCAGGTTTTCTGCTTAAGCTATTGTATGGGTGATAGTGAACTTTGCTAAGAAAATATTAGTCTTGGATAATGTTGCATTTGAGGGGCCCTTGAGAGATTCATGTAAGGGTGTTGAGTAGACAGTTGAACAGATGTTTCTGAAGCTTAAGAACTAATTAGGAGGCAGCTTTAAAATACGAAAACTACCATTTTAAGGCAAATGAAAGGAAACACTCATCATGTGAACCTAGGAAACTTGTGATCTCACCTTTCTCGATTGAGAGTAGTAAACAGAGGTACAGTCGGCCCTCGTTTATCGCGGTTAAGCAATTCCAGACTCTACCGTGATAAGTGAATTTCTGCAAAGTAGGATTCTTTACTTAAATACAGTCGTCCCTTGCCTCTTTGAGCTTGAACTTCTGCAGCTTCACTCTATTGCGTTTTTTTCAAGTATAGTAATGTATAGTATTTGAAAAAACCGCGATAGAGTGAAGCCGCCAAAGTCAAAGTGCAAAATGGCGAGGCAGACTGTAGGCTTCCAACTCATCCAAAAGATTGAGATGACTGCAGAGGTGTGGAAGTTCTGTCTCTCAGGGCTCTAGGTCTCGTGAGGTGGCTCTGAGTGTTTTGTGTACCGAGGAGGTGTCTGGGCAAAGGAGGCCAGACCTGGAACCTCATTTCTAGGAAAGAGACTCTGTTTATATGGACTATATACATTGCAATTTCAAATGATATTTTACTATTAAAAGGATTCTTTTTTTTTTTTTCAATTAAAAAAATGTACATCCATGGATGGAAATCCCCTGAAACATTATTAAAGAATACTGAGGGATCTCATTTTACATACCAAACCTATGAGGATGAAGTCACGAAGAGCAACAACTCATACTTATCTCCCAAATTATTACTTTAGAGACTAAATATTGGATTACAAGGACTATTTGTTTCGTCTCATGCAAAATTATTTTTATCCTTGTAATATTTTTAAAAATATGTTTATATTGATTTTAGAGAGAGAGAGGAAGGGAGAGGGAGATGAGAGAGAGAGAGAAATATCCATCAGTTGTTTCACATACGCACACTGACTGGGAACTGACCTGCAACCTGGGCATGTGCCCTGACTGAGAATTGAACCAGTAACCTTTTGGTGCATGGGAGGATGCTTAACCACCTGAGCCATACTGGCCAGGGCTATCCTTGTGACACCTTTTAAAGATAAATTTCAGAAACAATAGGGCAAAAGTTGCCTCAGTCTGCCGTTTCATATGTGAGTTTTGCCTTGTCACCTGAGATCAGCTATACACTGACCTGGATTATCTCCTTTCTGCTTGGAGATTTTTTCCAGTTGCATGGAATACAGTGGTCCACATACAATATTCCTTGCCTTACAATGGAACAACCTGAGGTATATTTTGTCTTGCTACTTTTTTGCAGTCAGTCTTATTATTAATTTGTATTTTATCATACCTTCTATTGGAGCATCATTTGCAGGATTAGTTGGTAGTCTTGGCCTCTTTCTGGCTGTGCAGAACAAATAATTACCACACATAGAATGCCCCTCTACTACAGAAACTGAAAAGGTATAATTTCAGCTTTCATCTGATGCCCTTTCAATCTGACACTCAACTCTAACAAATGCGTGCTGGGAAAAATTGACATTTTTTTTCCTTGTATTTCATTAAAATCCACGTGAATAAACACAGTTTTTAACATTGATCATTTTGGGCCAGTGAAACGTTAGAAATCAATGTGACAGTCTCAGAGAGGAATTATACTGTGGAATTAAACTTTATGATTCATTTGCAAGGATGAAAACATACTTGGCTCATCTTAGTAAGTAAATACTGCTAAATTTATTGGAATATTGATCTGTTTTCAGTGGAAGGATTAAATGAATTTCAAAATGTGGAGGTTATAAATGTATGCAAAGCATTTTCCACTGTGATACAAATCCTGGGCCATTTCACTTTACAAGTCTGTAAAGAGGTTGTTGATAACTGAAAATTCTGTTGTAAGTTGTAACCATCATCTATCACCAAGTTTGTTTGTTGAAGTGAGTATTCCTAAGAAAAAATAGCGACAGGGACAGATTCTTTTCTGCATAGCATCTGTCAGTGTAGAGAGCTGCTTCATTTTATAGGTGAGAAGCTTAACTACCTTTAGCAGGTAATATAGAGCCTGTTCTAAGATACACCCTCTATTTCATTTAATGAAGGGCATGAAGAAGCTATAACTTCTTACTTGACTCATGTTGAATGATCTTAACCAAGCATTGCTTCATTTCATTTTTCAAAGTGATTTGTGGATCACATAACTGGAACTATATATTTAAAAAACCAAGATAACACTAGTTTTTAATCTGCCTAGAGGGGAAAAAAAAAAGAGTATGTGTTCAATAACATCTTGTGGTATTTTTCTTAAAGGGTGCTGGGAATATTTAAGGTGCTGGCTATATTTAACATGCTGAGAACTTTTGTTAGGGTTTAAAGAGAAAAACAAGAAAATTAATTTACTTAAATTATTGAAAGGAGAACTATTTCTATCTGGAAATAATCTAGGTGAATATAAGATATATATTATGAGTTAATTTGTCAGTAATATGAAAAAGCAATCTTGAGCCCTGGCCAGTTTGGTTCAACAGTTAGAGCATTGGCCCGTGGACCAAAGAGTCACAAGTTTGATTCAGGTCAAGGGCACCTACCTCGGTTGCAGTTCAGTCCTTGCCCCTGGTCAGGGTCCTGCGGGTGGCAACCAGTCAATGTGTCTCTCTCATATTGACACACTCTCTCTCTCCACCCTTCCCTCTCTTCTTCCTTCCCTTCCACTTTATCTGAAAATCAATGGAAAAATACCCTTGGGTGAGGATTAAAATAATAACAACAACAACAACAATAATAATCTTGATATAAATCTATTCTATTTATAAACTGCCTAATGTGTTCTCTTATGTGGAGAGCAAAATTTGTTACCAACAATGTGTAACAAAATTTTCTATTGTTTCTTCAATTTTTAGTGATTTTTCAAAATAAATATAAATGTTCCTTTAATCTTTACCAATTCTGAGCTGGAATAGAACTTCCAAAGAAATCTGATACAAGTCATTATAGTGGTTTAAAAAATATGCTTATTTATAGCATTGAAATATTATCTCCAAATTATATAATTTTAAATAAGAAAATTATTTTCTGGTTTTTTTCCTTTTAAAAAAGTATATCAGTAATTTTATCTAAAAATTAACTGTTAATCATGCTAATGCTGGTATTTATTTATAAGCTCTGTAAGTGTTGAAAACTATGACTTAGATTATGCATTTAAAAGAATGCAGTTCCCCTCCTTCCACCCTCTTTTCTTTATTTAATTTTTGGATTGGTTAATATTATTTGTTAAAGTTGATCAGTGACAGTACACTGAAGTGTTCAATGGATGGTTTATGTTTATAGTAACGAAAGATTCAGGCTTTAAACATTCTCTCAAACTGATTTTCATGTTAAATGAGATTTTATTCGCATAATAAAATAAGGAAGAATTTGAGTATAATTTATTTCATTGCAACCCCCTTTGATTTTAGCATTCCATATTAATTTTTGTTTTGTTTGTTTTGGTATGTGCCCCTAGTGGGAACTGAACCCGGGAATCTCTGGTCCACAGGACGATGCTCCAACCGCTGAGCCAAACTGGCCAGGGCTCTATTTTAATTTTTAATGCCAACATGTGGCAGTGTGGTCTAAATGAAGTGAACATATTTTGTTCTGTGCCCGTTGTAGTGTGGCATACTGACAATTTCAAGAAAGGTGTTATCACTTACCTTGTTCTTTTTAGAGAAGACACTGTGCTTCTTCCTAAAGGAAAGGAAAGATGATGGGAGAACAAAACAGATCAATGTGTAATGATATCACAGAACTGCAATAAACTTTACTGGTTAGCTTAAGGAAAGATCTATTATATTTGATTATAGCTATCATCCTTAATTTCTAAATTTTATTTTTTACCATAAAATGCTTCTTTAAAGAAATCCATTGAATGCTAATGTTTTATTTGTAGGAGCTACAGCTTTTTAAGTTTAATGAAGTACCTAACTCTTAAACTGTATTGTGGTCAGTGATGATTTCCAATAACACAGTATGACTAGGTTTATGATAAACTTAAAATTACTTTTGTAATTGACTATTTGGATAATTGGCAATAGATAGCACATAGAACACAGTCACTATGTGCAGTCTTGCTCTAGATACTTGGAAGATTTGGAGGGTAATATAGTAAAGGGTACTGTACAAACTCTAGAAGACTTTGCTATACTAAAGGCAGCCAGAAAAATTAACATTCATATATATCTGAAAAGTGAAATATAGAGAAACAGGTTTCTGTTACCTTTAATATCACTTGAATCTTATTATTTGGATTACATAAATTTTATTATTTTTTTATTTCCATGAGTTGTGTCACGATCTATTTTTAAGCCAAGTATGAGTTATCCACTAGTCCGTTTTTTCAGTCATCTTAATTGCAGCATAATTTGCAAACAATATGATTTACCAATTTTAAGTGTGCATTATGATGAGTTTTGACAAAGGGTATACAATTGTGTAATTGTTAACACAATTCTCTTTACTACCCCAATCCCTGGAAATCACTAATCTGGTTTTTGTAACTATAGGTTATTGTCAAACATTACTGGTGCTTCTGTTTACTTTTGTTTTCTCTTTGTTTTATTTTATTTTGGATAGCTTTCATCACTATCAAGTTCACTGATCTTATATTCTGCAACATAAAATCTGTTAGTAATTCTATACTTTTGATTATTCATTTATATTACTTTATTTTCCAACTCTATAAGGTTGTATATAATAAATGCATACTTTTAAAATGACTATTCAAGATCAAATCTCATCTCTGATTTTTAAACTTGGGATCTTTCATTTGTCGTATGGAAAAATAATTATATATACCTTATAGGATTAAATACAATTATCTATTTTTGCCCTTACCAGTAAACAGTAAACTCTCAATGAATGATAGTTGTTATTTTTATTATTAGTCTTTATGACTTATTAAATGCTAATTCTTTGATAACTAAGTATGTTCATTATATCTAGTTTTTAGCTAAGAGCATCACTTTCCTAAAAAAAGGTCCATTGCTCCCTGGTTAACTCCTTTTCCCTCCAAAGTAAGTTCAAATGTTAATTTCTCTTGAAGTTCTTTAGACAGTATTTTGCCCAGACTCCTCGCCTCACCCCATGCATACAGTCTATCTTTTCTACTGGTAGTTGAGTTGTGTGAAAAATTCCTTTCCTGTTTACTTGATGTTCCTCTTTTATATCAATTTTTACGTTCACTTTGATTTGTTTATGAATTCCTTTTTTTAAGACAGGTTGTTCCTGGAAGAAGAAGTGGGTTTAAACCTTACTTGTCATATTTTCAGCACTAAACACATTACCTGGCATAATAATTACTTAATTTGTATTGAAGGGCAATATACAAAAAAAAATAGATTCTAGGAAAAAAACAACATTTGGGTGTGTTGTTTTCATTTTAGCACTTTTAATGGACTACATCTGCTTCATATGTTAATGGCCTTTCTCTTTACCTGTCTTGGCAAACTATTAGTTTGCGTAATAGTAAAATATGAAGAGTTTACCTCAATAACTGCTTTATATCACATGAAAACATATCCTGACTGAATGTCTGCAGAAGACATCCAGACCTGTGTGCCTGATGCATTTCCCTGTGTCATTATTTATTAAAATGCTCTTCAGGAAGCTGGATTTGATGAAGGCTTACAGTGCTATGTTTTTATTGAAAATATTTGGCTGTATTTAATTTCCTTGGTGTAACTTGTTATGTGATTTCAGCACAATTGTCTAGGTCAGAGCACTTTTGTACTTTTGTTGTAGTTCTAAAACTTGCCCCTTGCCAGATTATTAAGCATTACCTACACGTAACATGAAATGGCTAGGTAGCATTTTCAGTGATGAGATACTGAAACACTGAGCCCTGGGAGCTAGCTTTCTCTTACTGTTTGATCTGGCAATAAAAGAGAACTGTATCTCTTTGACTTTGTCTCTTTCCAAATCTTTACCTTACATTTACTTTTAGTAGTACGTAAATAGTTGGCTTCCAAATATTAAATGCTACATGCATTAATATGAAGGTTGGTTTATTCTGGAAGAATGTCAATTAGATATCACAATATTTTCTTTTTGACTTTGGACTTCCAAATCAGAGAAAAGTCATGCCATACTCAAAAATATATATTGCTTATTGAAACAAAGGGAAAGATTGCTACTGTTTCTAATGAGATGTTTGTTTTAGCTAGATATAATATATAGTAATCAATATGTTCTAAGATTACAAAAATATATTTGATCATATAACAAATACCGACCTCATAAAAATATGGGGATTTGGTAATTAGACATTTGAAAGTCACTGACATGAAGACATACTCTTGGCATTCCGATTTAGATTTGTGGACCTTCACAACTGTAAAGTTGCTTTGGCATTCATTTTTAACCCTTTCACTCCTAAAACTTTTTATCTCAAGTTTTTCCAACCACTTGTGACTAAATTTTTATTTCAGAATGGAAGACTCAGTGTTCTTTATTAGTATTTTAAAAAGGAAAACACCCACTAACTGTGGAAGGGTCTAAAAAGAGCTCAGCATGGCCAAGGAATTAAGGTCATATAGGGTTTAGCCACGTGGCTGAAGGGGATCATTGTAAGAGAGAACTGTGGAAAGTTAGGAAAGAGGCAATTAATACGGAGTCTTCTAGGTTCCGGTAAAATTTTAGATTTTTATCTGAAGTACTGTGGGAAGCCATTGAAGAACATTAACAATAGAAGAGGGGCATGAGAGGGAAATGGCATAATTCAATTCACTTTAAAAAAATTGTAAATATTGCCCTGGCCAGTTTGGCTCAGCGGTTAGAGCGTCAGCCCGCTGGACTGGAGAAGCCTGGGTTCGGTTCCCGCTAAGGGCACGTACCTTGGTTGCAGTTTGTCCCTGGCTCCGGTTGGGGTCGTGTGGGTGGCAACCAGTCGATGTGTCTCTCTCACGTCGATGTTTCTTTCTCTCTCTTTCTCCCTCTCTCCCTCCCACTCTATCTGAAGATAAATGCAAAAATAAAAAATAAAAAAGTAAATATTGCTTGGCAATAAGTTTGGAGAGAAATGAGAGAGGTGTGAGGACCAATAACTAGTCTATTATAGTAATCCAAAGGGAGAGAAGGAGGGGGTTGGAACTTAGGAGGATGATAAAAAAATGCATAAAGATGATATACATTAATACATAGAATGAATGTCTTTTTAAAAATACGTTTTTATTGATCTTTAGAGATTGAGGAAGGGAGAGGGAAAGAGAGATAAAAACATCCATTGGCTGCCTCCAGCACACTCCCTACTAGGGATTGAACCCACAGACTGGGAATCAAACTGACTACCTCTTGGTGCATGGGTTGATACTCAACCACTGAGCCACCCTGGCCAGGCAGAATGAACATGTCTTAATAATAGATTCGATCTGAAAGATAAAGGAGTGGGAAGAATTAGGATGAGATTCAGATCTCTAGTTTAAGCAGTGAATAAATGCTGAGGTTATTTAAATAAAATTGGATGAGACAGTGGTGAGAAGAATTGTTTGGGATTAAAAAGCAAGAGAGCTTTTGTGAAACTGGAGTCTGGTGTTGTCTATTAGATTTGAGAGGCTCATAATTCATCCAAGTGAAGTTGTTAGTCAGTGGTTGAAAAATTAGTCTGGGTTTAGGGAAGAAGATCTTTGCTGCCTCTACCTTGGAAACAAAACAAACACTTATCTAGAAAAAGATACCTATCTAGGCACCAGAGGGGATAACTATTGTTAGACACAACCTAGGTGTTGAATGATCTCACACTTTAATTGGAGAGATTAAATGTATATACACATGTTTAAATGGTATATACCAGAATAGAGCCTTTTCTTGTACTGATTTGTTAGCTTATGCCAGAGCAAGACATAGGGATTATACTAGTGTAAGATACCTTTGGAAGAATTAGGCTACAAAAGTAGGTGCTGACAGATGACCTCAAAGACATCGTAGTCAATCATAGAAATAGGATGTGACCCTAAATTTCCTGGGCATGATATTAAATGTAAAGGAACTCACCCTGAGTTTGGAGATACTGACTTAAAGCCAATGGAAATATATTTCTTGCAGAGAGTGATGTCATGGAATCATCATTTGTTTTCCTGACCAACTATATTACATCTGTACAACAGAATTACATGGAAACAAGTGGTCGAATAAACAGAGCTGTAGTATTAAGGACTCTATGGCGATCAATTAAGTAGGTATTAAGCACCTTAAGAACATGGTGTGAAAGAGCACCATGAACCAGGAATTACAAATGTGGGCAAAAAACAAACAAACACTGTCAATGATGTTTAAGTTAGCTGGCATCATGTGGTGTGGGAAAAAGGGACATCAGTGGTCCTCCTGAGTAATGTGTGTCCACTCACTCTTACCTTAGAGAAATATTTTGAAAAATTGTAGGATTATAAGGACCTAAAGTCTTAATATGCAGTAGAGTCTACATTGAAACAAAAATCTCTAAATTATTTATTAATTAACTTTTTTACTGAACTCAGGTGACTCGTTGAAATGAAAAGTATGAGTACAGTTTTTGACTCAGTATATTACTGCCAGAAATGGTAGTGAAAAGGGATGACCCTCTTTCACTCTTTCAGTGAGAGTCATCATGTAGATTTATATTGAACCTTGAAAGGTGGGGCAATTTATGTCAAATCTGCTTAATCCTGGCCATGCCACATGCTTGCAATAATCAGTTAAGGTGCAATTATGGAGTAACACTTAGATATTATTGTTAAAACATCTTGACTAGTATATTTGAAATACATGAATCCTCTCTTAATCTAGGAACTTTCTAATGAATTAATACATAATTATTTAAAATAAGGCAAAGTAATACTTTATGAAACTGGATTTAGTCACGTTGAAAATGGCATTATTTGATTTTTTTTTTTTTTTGGCCTTAGTAATCTAGAGTCAAAATATGGTGGTAGGTCTATATCATATATTTCAAGCTCTAAGTATAAACCTAAGTCTCAAATCATACCCCTCTATTGCTTTAAAAGGCCACATCCTTTAGTGCCAGAAAGAACAAAGTAGAGACTAGAGAGTGCTTAGTCTGCCTTATGATTTAATATGCCTTCCTCTAAGGCATCAGGGGACTGAATGAAAGAAGCTGAAGGGATTAAGCAGAAAAAAAAATATTTATATATATATATATATATATATATATATACATATTATAACACATAGGCACATATAACATATGTGGTGATAGCCAGAGGGAAAGAAGGGTGGAGGGCAGGTGGTGGTGGGCAAAGTGGGGGAAAATGGGGATGGAAAGAGACTTTGCTTGGGGCAATGGGCACATGATGCAAGGTGCAGGTGATGTTTTATTGAGTTGTACAATTGAAACTTGTATGGTTTTGTGAACCAATGTCATCCCAATAAATTCATTAAAATATATTTATCAATGATAAAAAGGCATAAATTATTAAATATTTGTGGCCTAATTGTGATGATAAAAGCCAACCTATTTTCCACCTTTGTGGCAGTGTGTAAATCAGCTTAAAAATAAAGCGAATAGTACTGCCTTCTCTCTGAAGCTGACTGATGGAACTTGGATGTTTGTAAAGATGCAGAAGGGTATTTTTGGCAAGGTGGATTGTGTGAGGAAAGGTATATTAGTATGGCAAAGCCCAGGGTAATTTCAGGGAAAGAGTGAATATCACAGAGACTGTGTCTGCTTTCATATGTCTTAACAATTTGTTAGAAGTGTTAGCTAGGGAAAGGTATTGATTGATATAATTTCGAAGGCATGTTGACATGCTATCAGAATGCATGAAATTTTAGACAAAGAAAAGTCTAGAGGTAACCTTGTCAGAAGACAATGATATTAGTTTCAATATGAGAAGGATGATATTTACCTGCAGAGAGAAAACAAAACAAAACAAAAGGATAAACAATATATTGAACTATGCTTATTGAAATAGAGCAACACATCAGAGTTTAATCTTTCTTGATCTAGAGGTGGTGTACTGTTGATAGTATTATAAGTAGACTTCCAATGAACAATTTTATAAAGCACAAGTATTATTTTACATAATCTATAAGTTAGTGCTTCCCCTTTTTTCCGGTTTTATTTATTTATTTATTTATTTATTTTTTAAGATATAAAGTATTAAGGCACACAGAGGTTAAGTAACTTGCTCAAGATCACACGATTAATAAATGGTGGGGCTGGCATTCTAAGTGAGGTATCTATTAAGAAAAATGGGACAGATAAAGGTGTAAAACAGGTAGAAGTTGTCCCAGAAGAGCTAGAGAGAAGATGCATTTACCAACAGTGTGCTCTTTGTATCATAATTTGTATTTAGAAAACTTCCACACTTAATTATATAGATTGACAATGATAAAATCCTAAATCTCTGTGGCATAAGGCATACTTGTAATAAATAAATGAGTAACTAATATGTATTTTTATTTTCTTAGAATATGTCTTAGAAATATCTTTCCACATTTAATGAAAATGAGTCACCGGAGGATGATAAATTTTAGAAATCCTTATTATAAGGGAATTAAACTCAATCATATTTAAGAAATATGTTTCAGAGTCAAGTAAGACAGTCATTACATATAGTGGTGCTCTGTTACTTTGGAAAATAAAACAAAATAGTAGGTTTGAGAATATAAAATGATAAATATCCCCAAACTGTGCTAGAAACATGTCTAAATGAGTAATCTAATGTGTGCATTCCTAGCTATACAGCTTACAAAGCAGAACTAAAAGCTTTCGTTTTCAACTTTGAGCTAGTTCAGACTAATATTTTAGAAGATGGTGATAGCTGTCTTACCATTTGATAAGTGGACTGAAACACAAAATTGGCTATTAGCCTAAAGCTTAAATACTTTGTAGGAAGGGGGAAAAAAACTGAAGGTAGTAAATGGACTTCCACTTGGGATTGGTGCCCAGGTTTCAGACTAAACTTGTTTGGGTAACTTTCAAATGTCTAGGGATGAATGTTCGACTGAACTTTTGGAAGTAAAGAGAAGCAAGGAAGCTTTAAACAAAACCATCTTCAGAGCTTCACTGAGCAAAACCTTTTCTGAGATTCTCAACCAGAACAAATTGCCACATACTTATCATGTACATTGAAGACTAACTAGGATAAGGACAGAATGATCGTTTTGTAATGTGGGGAACAGTGTACATCTCGTTCCAATGAACCCTTGGCTGGGGCTGGATTGTGGTGGGACAAAGAACGTCAGTAGTTGACTCTTGGCCAAGTCAAAAGGCTAAGGGTGGAAAGGCCTGAGGGTAAACCTTAGGAAGGTAGAGATGTGAGGTTGCACTGGAGGATATAGGTAAGATTCAGAGGAAAAAGGTCACTTTTGTCATAAGGTCTAAGTCAGGGAGGAGTATATGGACAGAGCATTTCCTCTCAGACAAAGGGAATCTTCACTTTTCAAAGAATGAGCTGTTTGTTAAAGCACTGTTGGGCTGCATTACAAGAAAATAATGAATTAGGTGTAGTTCAAATTGAGGAGTTTATAAACTAGTGGTAGATATAGACCTATAAGCAAATACTTGATCACATAATACATTAAACAGAGACATTGTCTTGCAGTGGTTAAGGGGATGGTCTTGACCTACATTTGATTCTCATTTTTGGCAATGTTAACTTTGAGAGATGCTTTAGTTTTTAAATTTCTATTTCCACTTTCTTAAAAGGAGTTTATAATAACACTGATGTTATTGTGGATTCATGTGTTGAAGATCATCAAACATTTCTAGTTTACTAGGGACAGGATTTGACTTAATGCCAAAGATAGAAATAAACAATGTGGAAGACTGATGGCTTCAGTAATGTGTTTGAAATAATGGGAGTGAATCACATAAATGAAATATTAATTTGAAATATTAGTTCTCTAAACCTTTCAGAGAAATAATATCTGATTGTTTTGTTCTGGAATTTGATAAATGAGTGAATCGTCATTGCTATATTTTTATATTATGCTTTTAATTCATAAATTTTAAATAACTAAAGAAATGTCAAAACTGTATTTATTTACATATTTGGATCTCACAAAGTAAAAGTCAAATTGAGATGGTAATTAATAAGTCAGTGTATTTTAATATCTCATATGCATCTTTACAATTAGCATGCTCAGATAATATACATTTGTTCATTTGACTAATTTCTGAGGACAGAGTTCAGGCACAAACTCTGCTTTGATGAAACTAAAATAACAGTGAATACCAGTAATGTTTAACACCAGAATGTACGTTGCAACCTACTGTCATCTGTGGAAGCGTATTTGGAAGCAAAATAGGACAGGACCAGGTCATCATATATTATTACATTATTTATTTTATATGTAATCTATTGAAAAATACATGTATGGACAAAGTTGGATTCAATCTGAACACTAAATGATCTGATTGTATAATTTGTTTCTGGGCTTTGGGGTCATAGAACTGTTTCCCTAGCAATAGTGGTAGGTGGTTCTGGAATAAGTGTATCCCTTCCTACTAACTCTTCTAGAAAACAAACTGCATTTATAATTATTGTCCTAGATCATCATTTTAGTCTGAAAAACATAACGGAACTCATAATTATATAATTATATAAAATTTAATTTTTATTTTAGAAAAGTAGGTGGAATAAAAAAGCAGACAACTCTTAGCTGCACTGAGAATGAAAAGTCAATGTGCTCTAAGTGCTGCCTCATCACCTTTGCCTATTAGTCAAATTAATTCTTTACCTCGAGGCCCACGGAAGTAAAGTAATTTTCATGATTGTTTTTCTTGTCTATCTTATATTTTTTCTAATACTTAATTGTCTTCAATCATTAAAACTTAACCTTACTAATTTGTGCTTTGTAAGAACATATACTGGGAAATCAGACATGATATAGTCTGGGGAAGCATTTATTTGATTAGGAAAGATTCATCCAGGCTCCTTTCTTTCTTTTTTCTTTTTTAAAATGTAGTGTTAGATTCTTTATTAGGGTGTCTTTGAGAAACAACTCTTTCACCCCTGGTATTGGATTCATAAGGAGGACAATTATTGTTAAGATTGCTCTTACCACCTTTCTTTCATTGCTCAATTTTTTGTCTGTTTTGCTTATTGTTGTATTCTTGGTATTGAGGACAAAAAATGAGTTTCTGTGGAAAGTAACCTCACACGGTGATCTGATCACAGCTGGGCAGGTCGTGGTGGGTAGTCATGCCCAGAATATAACTTCTTTGATAAAAGCGTTATCTTTGACTTCAGCAAGCCCTATCCATTGTTTCTGTGCATCTAAGTTAACACATCTTTGAAATGATTCATGGAAGCTTTTCTTACAAAGTAATTTTAAGAAATTCAGAAAGTATTACATGTATGACCTATATATTTTGTACTTTTACTAAGTATGAAAATTTATAAACATACTCAAACATTTAAATAATTTAAACTTGCTATATTTAGCAAATGTAGATGTTTGCTATAAATTAAATATCCAGTTCTTGCTGAATAGATGCATAACATTTTAAAACAGCTATGGATTCACTTAATAAAAGATTAAAAATGTTAGCATGATATAACATACTGAATTGATAATAATAGTTATATTAGTAAAATTAAGAAATTATTTCTTCCACTGTTCACTACAGTAGTCAGTATTAATATGATCTTATTATATTAACATATCAGAAGATATACTATAAAAATACAACTATTTAGTGGTAATGAGTTTTATTCTCTTGCTTTTCAAAAAAAATATGTGTAAGCCCACTGTGCATCCAAAATTATATATATATATATATATTTTATCCTCACCCGAGGACATTTTTTGATATTTTGTTCAGACAGAGTGGGAGGGAGAGAGAGAGAGAGAGAAACATCGACGTGAAAGGGACACATCGAGTAGTTGCCACCCGCACAACCCAATCAGGGCCGGGGACAAACTGCAACTGAGGTACGTGCCCTTAGCGGGAACCGAACCAGGGTCTTTGGCGACCGCAGGCCGACGCTCTAACCGCTGAGCCAAACCGGGCAGGGCCCAAATTATATTTTATTTAGTTAGAATATAAAAAAAAAATTCTTATTATTTCATTTATGTATTTTGAATAAAACATTTTTAGTAATATTATAAAATATCAAGTCATCGAAGAAAGTTGAAATCTTTAGTGGAATGAACCCATCTATTTCTAAATATGATAAAGAATATTATCATAGATACCCCTTAGGTTGATATAGACACTTTTGAATTATTTGCAAATGTATAAATTGATAATCAACTTTACAATTGGTTAGTTATAAACATTTGTATATCTATATTGAACCGTTTCAATTTTTAAATTTATTTATTAAACATTTAATAATTTTAAAAACTTGCATATTGATAACATAAAATGTGTAAATCATCTCTTAATTTGCTTATATGGTAAAATTTTTTTAAACAACTCAACACATTTAATTAAAATATTTATTTTATGTAAATACTAAACATAACACTAAAGTCAGTGTTATGTTAGATATATAAATAAATACCAATTGCACATTCAGTTTGGAACCAATGAAAGTTTATATGTAAATTATGAAGAATAAGACATTGCTTTTGCTCTCAAAGAGGTTAGAGGCAACTTAGAAATATTTCCAGTTGTTTCATAACTGACATATTAATTTCAGTTTAATTGGGTTAAATACAAAGAATTGTTAGCTACTTTTGATTTTTTTTTCCTCATAGGATTATTTCTGTTACTGATGTACTATAGAATAGCCAAATAAAGTATTCAATTCCCCTGAAATTCTAAACCATTCATTATACACTTGACTTTATGAGATGGAGTAAATATTGAGAAAAGAGATTAATTTCTGACATAACATGAAACTTAAAATAAATATGGACCCAACTTTCTTACTACATAGTGTAGATTAATCTCTCTGTGTGATTTATTTGCCACTACTATCTCAGTGGGTCCATTGATCAGCCCTTAACCTCTGATGGTATTAGTACCACAAAAATTGATTGTCTATCTCTCAATTTGCTCTAACTGAGGGACTGAGGGTGAAGGTGGAGAACAGGTATTAAAACTTTTCCATTGGCTAGCAGAATGCTTTTAGCTTAGTTATCTTTTTACATATGTGTCCTTGATAGGGAAGAGAATAAATCTTTACACATTGCTAATAAGCAAAATACCAAATGAATGGGGACTCAGTAACATCAGCATTTTACATATTATAGTATTGCTTGTTGTCTCAGGAAAATATTTAATAATTAAGAATGTATTTAAACTTAGAAAAAATGGAATGCAGTTTAGTAATTTTTAATATAGATGTACGTAATATGTGGCTTGACAATTTCATAACTGGGAGGAAAGTATATTCTGCGCATTTTTCATTTTTGACCTTAAGTTTTTCTGCTTTTAACTTCTGTGAATACTATATATTTTAGATTTTTTACTTTTTTGGTCATATTACATAATTAGACTTTAAATTTCTATTAGTATTTTATGAAAATGATTATAAAGTGTTGGTTGTTGAAATTGCTAAATTATATTGATATCGATATATAAGCAGAAATTATCTTACCTGTTATAGGGATTACAAGCCAGATACTCCTATATTATAGTTCTGGAAGTTTGAGTACTTATATCATGATTTTTATTTGCTGTGAATTTTATTTTCAGGGTTATGCTTTTATTTTGTGTGATTCTTGGTATTTTGGAAACTTGTCCCTACTATTGTATTTTTTAAAATCCCCTTTTAAATCCCTCACTACAGCCCGGCCAGTGTGGTTCAGTGGTTGAGCATTGACCCATGCACCAAGAGGTCACCAGTTCGATTCCGGGTCAGGACACATGCCCAGGCTGTGGGCCAAATCCCCAGTGAGGGGCATGCAGGAGGCACCAATCAATGTTCTCTCATCAGTGTTTCTCTCTCTCTCTCTGTCTCTAAAAAAAAATATAAGAAAAATATATTTTTTAAATCTCTCACTACATAATCTGCAACATTGAAGTGTTAGTATCTTTGATTTAATATCCAGTTGTTTGCACTATGACAGAATTTATGGCCCCAAACCTCAATTGGTAATGAGAAATAACACTGGAATCTACACTCTGGCTAGGGCCCTTTGCCCTGGGTTCCCGAGGCATATCCAAGCCTGGGGTGGGTTTATTATCCCTTTTGTTTTTGATGGAACAGCTTATTGACTGATTTAAAGAGGGACACAAATATGAGAACATTTTCACATATGTACTTTAATTTTTTTTTCTTTAAAATGAACAACAACAAAAAAATCCCTGCTATCAAGATGAGCTACATAAATGCTTTCCAAACTTTAGTGTGCATAAGAACCACCTGGAGAAATCTGTGTTAAAACACAGATTCTTAGCTATAACCCCCAGAGACTCTGATTCAGTGGGTCTAGGAGTAGAGTGCTTCAGGTTTCCATTTTCAATAATCCCCCAGTGGTTGTTAACGCTGCCTAAGGAGCATGTTATGAGTAGCACATTGGTGGATAATGTTAAGCAATTAAAGATATCAGCCAAGTGTTTAAAAGTTTGAGGATAATGAGTACATTTATTAATTAGGCACACAAAGCATCTTCCATGTGTTTGAATGTTAATAATAGAATTTTAAGGGTGTAAATTTGGTGGTAATTATGCTGAACAACTCTTTTGTTTCATAAAAATTTTACATTAGAATTATCCTAGGAGATTTTTAATTTTTAAAGTTTGTTGGACTGGTTTATACCTCAAAATGGAAGCTGCTGTTATTAATGATCACCAATCAAAAATATGTAAATTATTGATTATTTTCAAAAGAATAGTATTTAAAAGATCATGTCAGATGCATAACACTACAATTTTTGCTTAATATACTTGGTAGTGTTTATTACCAATAAAATTTACATTTAAGTAGAATGATTAACATTCAAAGTTGACTTTTAAAATTCATTTTTTAATGAATTTATCACAAATTTTACTGATTAAAGAAAAGAAGCTAACTTCTATATTGTACCAGTTGCTAGATTATTATTGTATTGATGTGTTACATCTTGTAAATTCATCACCGGTGAACAAAATCTCACAAAATACTAGAAAATTGATTTCAGATTCCAATAATGGTAGACCACCGTGTTGTAGATGAGCATTCCGATTAAGGACAACCAAAAAACCTAGATTCTATTTTAAAAAGTAAAACAAAAATAAATAAAAAACTACACCATAGCCAACATGTATTTGAAAGTCAAATATTAGTTACCAAGTTTGGGAGCAAGGGTCCTGGAAAGAAGTGAAGCCGGAATGGGAGTCCAACACTCAGCACCAAATAATGTTTCTGGTAATTGCCGGTTTGCAAGTGATAATTATAGGGTAAGAAGCCAAACAGAACTTCTGGTAGTCTTCCAGGGATTTAGAGTACACCAATGTGCAAACTAAGGAGGGGCATGGTAAATACCCAAGCTTTCAACTGACTACAGTCTTGAAAGACTACACCTTGGATATTGGGGTTGTCATAGACAAGATTCAAAGGTGACTTCTCAGTGACCCACTTCTTTGTATCATCCCCTCCTCCTGTGTGTTTGAGGACCTTTGCATATGATGGGATATTATACTGTGATTAGGTTCAATTATATGACAAAGGTGAAGGGATTTTGCAGATTATTTTGAGTTAGTTATAAAGAAGATTATTCTGGTTGAGTCTGAACCTAGTCAGGCAATTTCTTGAAAGGAATGTTTTTCTTTCTAGTGAGAGATTCTCCTCCTGGCCTGAAGTAGTAAGCTGCCATGTTGTGAGTGGTCCTGTGGATTCTAGAATTTGAGAGCAGCCCTGGCTGGTAGTCAGGAGAGAAACAGGGATGCTATTCCTATAACTTCAAGAAAATTAATTTTGTCAACAATAATGTGTTTAGAAGAGTATCCTATACTTCAGAAAGGAACATGGCTTGGCCAACATCTTGATTTCAGCCTTATGAAACCCTGAGCAGATGGCATAGCTAAGCTGTGCCCAGATTTCTGACCCCTGCAAACTGTGAGAATCCTCAGTGGTAAAATGAAAAGTTTGGCTTGGTGATTTGTATAGGTTATTTTATTTCTAAATATCATATTCCCAAATTATGTTAGTTAATATTACGTTCTGAATTTAGTGTTTTCAGAATTGACCCTGTATAAAAAGCTTTGTTTTTTGTTTCACTGAAAAGGATTTTATAGACCGAGGAAAAATCCCTGAAAGAATATTCACCAAACTCTTAACATCTGATGTTCAATGGCTGCTTGATGTGTAGGATTACGAGGTTGTGGATGGGAGAAAGAGAAGGGGAACTTGAATATTTTCTTTATATATGTCTATACTTTTGAGTCTCTTTCTTTTTGTAGAAGGAACATTTTACTCTTTACTCTCTTGTACTCCCTGACAGCAACTTTGATCCATTGGTACAACACACCAGGACCTAAAATAATTTTCATTTTTCAAAGTCCATTAGCAACGATAGCCTCATTCAGATTTAATGCCAGTGGGGAACCCATTCCATATTCAATGAAAAGAGAGAGGCCTCCTGTTCCCAGCCCTTCCCCCATTCACTCTGTCCTCGGTGCTCTTGAGCTATACCCATGTTTATCAAGGTCTGTCTCTGGATGTTCAACCTCAGTTTATAATTTACTTGATTATGCTTTATTAGAATCTTATTATGGTTGGCAGGATCACTCAAAATCTTTATTTCTCAAGAGACAGGGAATCAAGTCTGCTCTCACTCTTCTCTAACTCAAGAGACACTTGAGGTATCCATTATTTTGCCACATAACGCCACATTCTCTTCCTGTCTGATCTTAGTGTATTACTACTTGTGTGAATGGTTTCTCCCTATTGGAGGTAAAATTTCTAGTTGTTTTTCTGAAACTCTTATGTATCTTTCTGACAGTTCCCTATACCTAGCTGACTCAAATATACCAATAGAAAAATATATCTATTTTCTCTATTGACATATATACAAAATAGAAAAACAAAACAGAACAAACACATGCTATCTACAAAAAAAATATGTATTCTGTCTTTATAGACAAAAAGTTATTTAATAGAGGAAACAAACCCTCATATATGTCAGCACAAGAAATAAAAAGAGCCCTGGCTGTTTGGCTCAGCGGTTAGAGTGTCGGCCTGTGGACCAGAGAGACTCGTGTTTGATTTTGGCCAAGGGCATGTACCTCGGTTGCAGTTCTTTCCCGGCCCTGGTTGGGGTTGTGCAGGTGGCAACCAATTGATGTGTCTCCCTCACATTGATATTTCTCTCTCTCTCTCTCTCTTCCTCCCTCCCTCCCTCCCTTTCTATCTGAAGATAAATGGAAAAATATCCTTGGATGAGGATTAAAAAAAAAAGAAATGAAAAAAGAAAAATAATAGGTACAGTTTTTCCAGTATCAGAGTTTAAAATGCCTCAATTATTATGTACTTCAAGATTTGTTATTATAACTTAATATGTAAATTATTGCCATAAGAAGGAATCTAATTTAGCAGATTTAAGCCATTTTGTTTTTAAGTTGTGAGTGAAGAGGATGAGAAAAAAAATAAAATTAGTTATTTCTTATTCTAGTCCAGATATAAGGTACAACATCACTGATGAATTTTTGAGAAAATCTCTTTGTTGAAGTAGAGGTTTTCAATCATAGGTCTGCCATTTGCATAAATAAGGGGTATATGGTAAACTGTGGCTGTTGACATCACCATGACCTCTTTCCTCTCCTTAGCAAGCTGTCTTGGCTTCCCAACATTCCTTTAGGAGAAAACACAGCTCTCAATGAACTACTTTTCTTATTTTAGTGTGGATTTTAAAAACTGTACTTCCTTATTTCCACTTGGATATACATGTCACACATGGTCTTCTCCTATAATGGTTATCCTAAGGCTTGGAGGAAATGAAAAAAAAACTTCAATTTTAAAAAGATAATTACTACAAGGACAAGTTTATTTTCAGATATTGTGAATGTTCTTAATTGCAATCACTGGTTTCCTCTGGTATTTACATTTGCGTGCCATGGTTTTGTACTCTCCTACCTTAAAAAGAAAACTTATGTTCTTTGTTTAAATGTTTAAACCTTTTTAGTCCCTATAATATCTTACACAACAAAGAACAAGTAACTTACCATTTGAACGCTGTTGTGAAAATGTGTAGGTTTCTGGTACAGCCTCAGAGATGCCAGCCAAAATGAAACTAACTAGTTCTAGGCAGTTAGCAGCACCGAGTGGCAAATTAGGTTATATATATATATATATATATATATATATATATATATATATATTTACATATATACATTCAATGACTTTTTTATTGCCTAAACACATGAAAATTAATTTGCTATTGTTGACTGTCAAAAGTATTTAGATGTCTCTGCCAAACATGAACAAAACCAGCCCTTTTCTGAAATATAGGGTTATCTTTTCTCCAAGGAAATGATCATTTTTACTAATTTTGAAACTTACTCTATTTGTCTCTTGCCATTGCAACCTGACATGCACATGATGGACTTACTTGATTATTCATAAGGAGGATATTTGGCCTTGCATTACAGCTGCCTTCTGATGTGCTGGAACGAGTGTTGGTTACGACACAAATTATCTTCAACTTCCTACTTACATTTTTAGTACAGGTGGAAATAAGTTTCTGTTGACACTTGTCACTGTATATTGCTTACTTTTTATGTATCTCCCAAAGTTGTTTTTTAATCAGTGTAGTTTTAATGTACTTAAATTTTTATAGCAGTGTAAAGAAGTAATCATGTCAGATTTCATTCTCTTCGTTTGCAACTGAGAAAACTGATAAACAGAGAAATTAATGGATTTTAAGATTGATACACACACACACACACACACACACACACACACACACACAATGGGAAACCCGGAGTCAGACTCCAGTTCTGATGTCCTGTCTGGTGTTCTTTGCTGTATATCTTTATAATTTGTTACAATGAAAGTGGAATGCATTTTGAAGAATCAGACAACTTTATAGTCAAACAGAAGAGCAAACAATGTAGTATATAGACATATATATATATATTTATTTTTAACAAAGTTTGTTCTGTTGTGCTTCTCTTTCTTTGTATTTAGATATTCAGGGGTAATAACAACCTGAGAACTGTCCCTTTAAACATTTCAGATGGTATATTCCCAATTACAAATTCAAAACCTAGCAAATCTATGAATGAAAAAAAAATTACATTTGTTATTGTTGCTATAATTACATTGTTATTTATTGTTTGGGGTTTATTTCCTCTGTACATGACTAATCATAGCCTAAGAGAAGGAACCAGACCTATAAAATGAAATTATGTTAACCCCTTCAGATACAGCTGATTGGCCACACCTTATCTACGCTGGACTAATCAGATTTTCTCAGAAGCTTGTAACTTGGATTCATAAACTCAGGATGAAAGGGTCCAGTCTTTCTTGGTCTCTCACAACCAGAGTGGGAGAATTAGAGCTAGGAAGATTGTAGATAATAGATATATGGAGAAAAGCAGATGAAGAGAAGTAAAGATCCAGGTCACAAACATCTTTTTATTCCCTGATTCCAATTCCCAGAATCTTGACTGCCCTGCTTGCTCTTGGCTTTCTTGAGTTCCACCTGTATTGCTTGTTCATGTAGTTGATTTCTTTCTTACAACCCTATGAACCTTGAAGACGACAAATTAAATCAAAGCTTTGCCAAATTAGTATTTTAAAAATTAAATGTGTTGTTTATATTTTCAAACATATTAATTCCATTTAATATTTTGTTTTGCTGTGGGAATAAAACTTTTATTATCATTTTGGAAAATATACATGTTTAAAAATATTAAACATGGTTTGCTTCTAATCTTACCATCTGGAAGTAGCTTCTGTTAATGTTTTGATATATTTTCTTGTAATCTTCTGTGTATGACAGCACAACACTCATACATACACATATTGATTCTTACTGAATTGTGATCACAATAAGTACCGTTTTATGTTTTACTATTTTTATTTAACAAAATGATTTTTGGAAATTGCTTTTATTTACCACAACATCATTTACTTACCCATTTTCTTATGTATGATCATTGTTGTTGTTTTTTAACTTACAGAATATTAATTGTAACCTCATTGGAGCTTTGATTTTTTTATCTCTTCCTTTATTCAACAAATCTTTATTAAATGTTCACTGTGTATTAAACACTCTAATACAACTAACCAAAAAGATATATTAGCTTACCTTCATGCCTTAATGTGAAAGAGATTAATAAAATGATATGTTCACCAAATTTGGGTCAGTCAATTCTTTGAGGGAAAATAGGTGAAAAAAATTTTCTTAGGTGGAAACTAGGTCTTAAATCATGGCAGAGGGCAGCTTGTTTGCCGTTATATAAGCAATGGCTCAAATGGTAAGCTTCAAGGTGGAGGAGGGGACTTGGAAGGTTTGTAGTTTCAATTGATTATATGACAGCAGAAAATGGATTACTCAGGTGTAAAACTTGAAGTGAGGAGCTACTTGAAGTGAGAAATCTACTGAAATAATCCGCATAGGAAATGAGATTCAGTATTACTGTATTAATATTAGAGAGATATTAAGTTACAGCTTTATTGAAAAGATAATGCACAGTATTTGATGACAGGTTGGTTGTCAGGGTGTCAGAGCTAAGAAGAATCTCAGACTGTTCTCAGTTTTCTGGCTTGCTACTATTACCTGAGATATAGAATGCAAAAGGAAAGACAGGTTTAGTGGAAAGTTAATGAGTATTAATTTAGACAAATTTGGTTTGAGTTATCTATTGGACATCCAGGTAGAGGTGACCAGTCATCAGCTAGTATACTATTCAGCCTATGTTGCTGTAAAGAAAAAGAAGAAGAAAGAAGAAAAGACCACAGACTGATGGTTTAGACCACATAAATTTGTTTTCTTGAAGTCTGAAATCAGGGTACAAAATTTGTCAGCTTCTGGTGAGAGCTCCTCTCCTGGTTTGCCAGATGGTTGCCTTCTCTTTTCGTCCTCAATGATTGAGAGAGAGAGTGGGCAATCTCTCTCCTTCCTCTTCTTATAAGGCCACAGTCTTATGTGAGATTAGGGCCTAACCATTATGACCTCATTTAACTTTAAGTACCCCCTAAAGACCTTGTGTCTAGATACAGTCACCTTGGAGGTTTGAGCTTCAGCAGATTTTTGGGGAGACAATTCAATCAATTGAAGCTAGATATCAATCTGGATCTTAAGTGACATCTTTAACTGGAGATATGGCTGGGTATGCCTTATCATGAAAACAGATGAGTGTGCCCAGGTTGGGCATCCAGAATAAAAGGAAAAAGGTCAAGAACTTCAACATTTATGTTGCTCTCAGAAGACGAGAACGTGGAAAAAGAGATGAAAAACTAAATTTCAGCTGCAGGACACGCAGAAAGTAGGACATCTTTGGCTGCAAAGAAGGAGAAAGTTTCATATAGAATGGAACATTCAATAGATTCAATATAAGGCAAATAAAATGAATCAGAAACTATTTCACCTGAACAAATCTTTAGCTATTGGCACCATATGGTATTGGTGACATTTACCCACTCCTCACTTTTTTCTTGTTACTAGTTTCTCTTCAACTATTTATCCTATTTTACCACAACATTGCGTATACTGAATGATGTTAATTGCACAGTGTTAGACTTGCCACCTATATAGAAATATTCCTTGATGTTTAGTCTTCCATACACAGAAGATTACACTTTTTAATGTCTGATCTTTTAAAAAAGAATCTTGGCAGTGACATATGGTTGAATAAACAGAGTATATGTATCACAGGTGAGTCTTCCTCCAGATGCCAAACCATGACAGTTCTCTATTTGGACTCATTTGAATGATATATGAGGTATATATCCCAGAAGGCATAGCTTAGAATTGTTCAAGCATGACCTTTCTTGGAAGAAGTAAAACATTTTAAGAGTTCTTATTTTCAGAAGGAAATGTATTGAGACTTAGTGTTAAGAAAACTTAACATTCCTACTGTTAAGAATGCTGGAAAAAGTTTTGCAAAATAAATTCTATGTAATATCTAGAAATATCATGGGAGAATAGATACCTAGGAACTGGGAATATATCTCTAGATATTTCCACAGAAAAGTTTAATGACAAAGGTGTTTCTCAAAGCTTAAATTTAGTATTTTGTTGAATTAACACACAACATTAAACAGAACATTTCTTATAAAAATGCATCTCATATGTTATTACATATCTGTAAATGAGATGATTATATATTTTCCATTTTGGTAAACTTTGTCTATGAAAAACATAAAATTTTGGTTTTTGCACCCAAAATGAACCTTGGTCTTCAGATGAATGCATCTTAACAGCATTGTGGCCAAAGGAAGATGGGCAAATATTTAGATAATGTTGAACCTCCTAGCATGTGAGGGCATTTTGTATATTGACATTGTTATGAACTGAAGTAATGTTGACACTGTCCTAAAAAATGTTTTCTGCATTATAACAATTATTTCATTGAGGGCAAAATCAGAAGCTCTATAAGGTCATAGTATATTGTTGCTTATTATTTTGCCTGTGCTATTTCACTAGGGGAATAAATTTGATTAGTTTGATAAATTTATTCTTCACAAGGGCATGATGATTTTTTTTCACTTAATAGCCTGTAATTTTATTGCTGCTTCCGAATTGATTTTTTGTTTTATGAGTTGCACTGGTATATTTCCAAGCATGAAATGTAGAAAAGTATCCTTATAATTTGGGGCATTATTCCTTCATTTAATTCTTTCTACATAAATATACACTTTCAGAAAATGCAACATAATTGCCCTTTTCCAATCTTCTAACATCTTAAAAGTCTGCAATAAATTCTAATAATTAATAGATAACTTTTATGTGATTATTTTAGTCAATTCTTATGGTAATTGAGGCCTTTGTATAGTATGTAAAATTGTATTTATTATTTAATCTGACATAATCTTTATTAGGATTTGGTTATATTTAGTCATGGATTTTCATTCTGCTGCCTTTTTTTTTTTTTTTAATCTTCACCTGAGGACATTTTTCCCCCCTTTATCTTGAGATATAGAGTGGGAGGGAGAGAAGGAGGAAGAGAGAGAGAAACATCAATGTGAGAGAGACACATCGAGTGGTTGCCACCCACAGGAACCCATCCGGGGCCGGGGACAAACTGCAACCAAGAGACATGCCCTTAGCGGGAACCGAACCCGGGACTCTCTAGTCCACAGGCTGACGCTCTAACCACTCAACCAAACCGGCCAGGGCTATTTCTGCTGCCTTTAACAGACATGATCATGCTGTCATAAAAATACACAACATATGGGTTAAAAATGAAACAAAAGACATTTCCTTTCTGTTTGGGATATAGAAATCTGCAAGGGACCTTATTCTCATCATTAAAACAACAAAAGCTGGATACTCTTCAAATTCACATTTTTAAAACATATCAGAGAGGTGAGATCATAGGGCAACCAATTAACCTGAAATTTAAAACAGGACATGAGCACTTGTTTGCCTGCGGCAGATGCCACCAGTCAGTGATAATTTATGATGTCACTTATATGTGGAAACTGAAAAAGCCAAACTGGTACAAACAGAATAAAATGGTTACCAGGGCCTAGGATGTGGGAGGACAGGAGGAATTTTGTTAAAGGGTATAAACTTGGAATTGGTAGTAAATAAGTCCTAGAGGTCTAATAATGCACAGTATAAGGCATATAGATAGCACTATTGTGTTACAATATCAAATTTGCTAAAAGACTAGATCTTAATTATTCCAACCACTAAAAAGAAATGGTAATTATGTAATGTGATAGAGGTGCTAATTATCGCTACAATGGCAATCACATTACACTATATAAATGTATCAAAACAATAAGTCGTATACCTTAGATTTATACAATGTTATGTGTCAAATATATTTCAGCAAAAATAAATTAAAAAAATAAACTTTTATCTAATTAAAAAGGCAATGTTGGCTAGAAGGAGAATATATAAGGAATTTGCACACACCTGCAGGTTTTTCTTTATGGACTTTAATGGATGCTCATTAAAAAAAGAAGAAGAAGAAAAGGATTGGCTAGAGTCCTTGGGCAGCATCTTTTCTAGTTCTGGCTTAGTGTTGGGTAAAGTAGCCACCTCAGGAAAGGCAGGAAAGTCAATCTGGATCCTTCTCTCCTTTTATTTTTTATAGAATAAAAAGCCTTAAACTGCAAAGGGAAGGGCAAACCATGATTCTTAGGGTCCCAGCTGAACACCCACTGTAGCTGGGGGAGAAAGCAGAAAAAGCAATGATATCTCCTAGTCCCAGACCACAGCTGGAGGAAGATAATGACATGCTAAAAAGGCCACAGACCCTAGACCCAGGGACATAAAGTCTAGTTGAGACTGAAGGTTAATCAAAACAGCACAGAACATCCACCATACTCTTGTCCTCCACCAACCAGGCTAAGCTTCCCATGACAAGCGACAGTGGAAAGCTGCAGGGTGAGTAAACGGGAACCCTGAGAGACTTTCTCTGTGGCACAGAGCAAAGGGGAGAGTTAAAGTTGAGGGTGAAGGAGCTATTGAGCAAAACCCTCTGTCCCACTAGTTCTTACCCTAAACACAAGATGATAGTAGAGGAATCTGAAGTTTGTGGTGCAGAGAGTAGCCTTGGTAACGACAAATTCGAACCCAGCTCAGCTCCTGAGTAGGTGGGTTCAAATGTCAGTACCAGCCGGACAGTCATTCTCATTTAAAGACAAAAACTACTTACTCAGTGGCTATTGTCCTATAAAAGCTCTTCACCTTTGTACAAAATTTGAGGCACACAAAATGGAAAAAAGAATGAACTATTGATTTGCACAAAATCACGGATGAATCTTAAATAGATTTTGCTAGGTGGAAGAGGTGAACACAAATGCTACATACTGTATGATTCCATTTACGTGATGTTTGGAACTGGTCAAACAAATAAGTTTTCAAAATAAAATTGGTCAATAGGTGAAATTATTGAATTTTCTCATTGCTGGTTACATCTCTATTTGGATTATTTAAGTGGTTATGGTGGTGGGGTGATGAGGTGTGTGATAGAGATGTTTTTTAGTCGAAAGTATTTTACATTAAAATGTTATTTGCCTGAGAAATGCATGTGAATCTCTGTAGTTTAATTCTTTTCATGTGATAGAATTGCTTATTGGAAATAAAATGGATGCTAGGATTTAGTATAATCTAGAATTTTCAACTGGTGCCAGGACTAGGTTATATTTTCCCCACAGTGGTTAACATCACTGCAAATTATTTCTCGTTACTGAACTACAAAGAGGAGTACTATGAATATTAGCAGATGTGTAGCATGCTATGATCAAACAATAATTGTTTAAAGTACAAAACTATTTCAAAGTACAGTGGTTTAAATTATTAATAGATTTTTAAACATTTTGATAGTATGTTAGATCCATGAATGCACAGATATTATAATTACTGTGTTATTTACTGGTGCCTAATGATTGGAAGATAGGAGATGCTGATACATATTTGTTAAATAATTTCTTAAAGAAATACATCTGTCAGGAGAACACATCATAACTAAACATAATAAAACTATTTTTCTAAGGTGTGTTTTAGAAAAATCTAGAATATATGTCTTGAATATGTTTCACACTTTTAGCATTATTATATTTCAAATATAGATTGAACCCCTTAGTCACAGTTGAGGGAGGAATGGAGAATAAATTATCATCTTTGAGATGAAGATCTTCCATGCATGCCTCATATTGTACATAACCAATAAGTCTTTGCTGTTAACCTGGCTTGCTATTATATAGTGATTTTTTTAAATGATATTTTGTTATAGTATTTTTAAAAAAAATATTTTTATTGATTTTCTTTGAAGAGAGAGAGGAAGGGACAGAAATACAGAAACATCGATGTGAGAGAGAAACATCGATTGACTGCCTCTTGCACGCCCTCCACTGGGGATCAAGCCCACAACCCTGGCATGTGCCCTGTCCAGGAATCAAACCAGGACCTCTCAATTCATGGGACTACACTCAATCCACTGTGCCACACCGGCTGGGCTGTTACAGTATATATATATATATATATATATTTTTATCCTCACCCGAGGACACTTTTCCATTTTTTGTACAGATAGAGTGGGAGGGAGAGAGAGGAAGGAGAGAGAGAGAGAGAAACATCGATGTGAAAGGGACACATCGAGTGGCTGCCACCCACACGACCAACCAGGGCCGGGGACAAACTGCAACCGAAGTACGTGCCCTTAGCGGGAACCGAACCTGGGTCTCTCCGGACCGCAGGCTGACTCTCTAACCGCTGAGCCAAACTGGCCAGGGCTGTTACAGTATTTTTTAATGAGTAAACTTACATTTATCTTTTAATAAACAACTTTATTGAAGAAAGGTAGTGTTATGAGGATTCTACTCTGATGAAATTTCAAATTAGGCTTTGGTCATGTTTATTTATTAAAGAATAAAATAAAATTTAGCAATTCCAAACTTAGGTTGCCTTGATTTCAGTCTAAATATTGAAACCTGGCTATCCTGATAAATGATACTGATCTAAATCTGTACTTGAGCATAATTACAACATTTACATAAAGTTTGTTCTGAAGTTGAATTTCTTTTTTGTGAAGTTGAACATTTTTGTGAAGACTGTTCTTCCATTAAGAACAATTTCAGTGTTTTTTTTTATATAGATGACAAGTGATTCTTACCTCGAATATAGCAAGGGTTTCCAGTTCTGATGTACAGGGTTTCAGTTTCATTTTCTTGGGGTCAGTACCAACATTTGTGGTTCAGGTTGCTTTTGAAGCACCATCTCAGTAAGAGATAATATACTCAGAAAAAAAAAAAAAAAAACAGAGTAAGGATAATGACAAGTATGTTTCTTCAAGCCATGGAGCAGGTCCCTGTGGAAGACTTCAGGCCTTGGTTTAAAGGAATACTTTTCACAATTCTCAAATTTAATGCAATTCTAAATATGGAAAAGAACTTTAGAGGTGATATCTTGTACGGTCAAAGTTGCATTGAAATCAAGCCAGTTCCATGGATCACCAAAGAAATACAAAGGTCCTGCTCAGACAGATGTCTCTTGCAATGAATTTTAAATGTATTTCAACTGTGTATATTTCAAGCAAAGTATCCTGTTATGCTGGCCTCTATTTTGGCAAATCAGTCATGGACATAAAATATGCTGTTAATTAAGATGCTAATTAAAATGAACAGAAAAGGAATGTACCAAAATTAATAGTTGGTCTTCTAATTGAATGGAAGGACACAGTATACACCAGGTGGCTTTAAATCCGAAGTTTGTTCTCTTTGTGTTTAATACCATGACGGTATTTTTATCCTGGAAGTATGGGTCCAGTTTTCTGACATTATTCCTCGTGGAAGATTTTCATAAATAAATGGAAGCTCTTTTCCATTTTCCAAGTCAGAGTTTGGCTTTAAATCTTTGTCTTAGCGTTCCTCGTGGTGTTTTTTTTAAGTAATACGTTGTTCCATAAGTTCAAGAGACTGGTGAAAGGGACAAGGCCCGTAGGCTCTGGGGTGACCACTTTCGGTTTTGTACTTAACCAAGTGATGGGTCTACAGCAGCACCTGAGGGAACCCTAAGAAGCTGGGCTCCTTGGGACGCCTTTCTCCTGCTGGCTTCTCTTTCTTTCTGATCTCTCTGGTTGCTTAGAAGGTGTTGCTAGGCTGATGCCATGCAGGCTACGATGGCTCTGTAGTAAATGGCCCCCTGAATTGTCACAGGAGCAGGAGCCTAGCCACCGACCCAGAGACACCCCCTCCCCCCACCGCCAGAAGCGCAGTGGAGCCACGCCCACCGTCTGGAAGCTCTTTCCTGTCCTTCCCTGTTGTAGTATTTTTAACTTGTCCCTAATAAGAGCTGATTGGCCATTTTTCTTCAAAATATATAAATGTATTGATTCTGAAGCATTATTTATAAAGAAAAAGTAAGTTTTTGTCTTATTTATTGATGCAATTTGCCAACAATTAGTGTCCAACTTAAGAAATACTGCTAAGAAACAGTGACATCCCTAGAAGTCTTCTTTGATCATAAAGTGAGACTATTTCATATTATAGCTCCTTTGTCTGAATTTATCTATACAGAAAATAGCAAAATTGATCCCTTGATATACCTGATATATTCTAATTGCCTAGAATGTGAACCACAAATTCTGCATTGGAGATGCCATCATGTTAAATGCTGTTTAACTTATGCAACATTTATAGAATGATGACAAAATGAAAGCTTCTGAGAGAATAATTGTTTCACCACAAGGCAGTTTATACATCTCAAACTCCATTACTAAAGTGTAAATCACCCTTGACTTATCATTGATCCACCTGATGGACACAAATAATGGCGGGGATATACACAGTTTTAAGATATCTTTTAAGTCGCCTGTGTGTGTGTGTGTGTGCATATGCATACTTGTATACATATTTTTTCACATTTTTTCCTCATTTAACTAAATGTCTTTTTTATTTTTCTGCATGCCATCATATGTTGTTACTTTGACCTCTATTAACTAGCAAAATCTGCCCTCTAATCTAATAAGTGGGTAAACAGAACACTGCAAGAGTCTAGGAAAATTCAGAAGGATGGTCCATAAACTTGACCATGCATTGGAAACACTTCAGGAGTTTTAAAAAATATTTATGTCTTGGATCCAGCCCCAGGGATCCTGACTCAAAATTTTTGTGTGTAAACTGAATATTAGGATTTAAAAAAATATCCAGGTGATCCTAATATACGGTAAAATTTGAAAACCACTGCACTAGGACACAGTTTATGTAAGTCACTAGTATATAAAGATTCTTGTGTATTTTGAAACAAGAAGCAACTGTAATTTAAAAGTGTATAGAAGTTGTTTTTTGTAAGGAATTTAAAGTGATTTGATATATCATATGAGTCTTTAAGAAGGGGTATGAATTGAGGTGTAATTTGTTGTTTTTGTAGAGTATATGGAATGGAAAATGAGCCCTCTAAGAGCAAAAGACATGGGCTTCAATGGTGATTCTGCCATATCCTAAATATTTTGCATTGGCTGAGCTTCTTATGAAAACTTACTTTTTTTTTTTTTAATGTAAGAAGTGCAGAGAGTAATATATTTTTCTGGTGTTTTGAAAATTAAATGTATGTATGAAGGAACTTCTTAAACTTTTAAGTACTTTATAGGTTTCCAGTGTAGTGATTCACTACACTTTGTGGCTTGCTTCTGGCCTTTCATGTGTATAAAGTATGTTTTTTAAGATTACTTTACTTAATAACATATTCACAGTTAACTCATTCGTGTATTTATTTGCTCATTGAAAAGTCATCTACTCACATTCTGTGCCTGTGTTTTAAGACACTCGTTAGGTGTTGTACATCTAGAGCCACACCCAGTTCTTGTCTCAGTCCAACCACTGTCTGACATGGAAGAAAGGCACACCTGCTGGCATATATCTGTATTTTGGATCATGGGGTAGCTAAGTCTAGGATATGCATAACAAAAATATGAAAATACTGAAGCATGAAGGTCATTTTGTAATCCTTTAAAGCCTAAGCCAAATATATTCAGTCATATTTAAGGCATCTTTCTGATGCCTCCTGGGCATTGACATTTTGGTGCATTGATTGGACAGTGTGATTAAGACATTTTTTATGGGAGGCAGTATTAACTACTGGATAAAGGTGTAGGCTTTGAAATCATATTGTCTTGGTTCAAATCTTTGCTCGACATCAAGTCTGCTGCATGATCTTGGGCAGACTTTATGAAGAAACTGAGTTCAAGAGTATAAAATCTAAGACCTTCATTGAAAGAGACTTTGCCAAAATAGTCTAATGAAGTAGATCTTGGACTATGAATTACGAAAGGGAAAATAACTTAACATCTAGTTAATATTCTAGAGAAACTGGCTAAAAATATTGCTGAAACATATGTTATAATTTATATATAAGTTGAATCTTTCCTCTTCAAGTGTAATATAAATTAATATCACTTAAAAATATCCCTCAAAAGTTTTTTTTTCTATTTTGAAGTAAACATCTTTCTTGCTTCCCTGAATATCCTAATATCTTAAATTTGATCTTCAAATTATATTCAGCACAAGTAATAATTTTTGTTAAAAATTACGTATGTCAAGACTTCATCACAAGGTCCTTGGAATAAAAAAAAAAATGATGTATCTTTATTGTTGAAAGTACTACAGATGTTTCTCCCCATGCCCCATTGACATCCTTCTCCCCTGAAAGTAAAATTTTTAAATATTCCAAATATAAATGAGATCATCCAGTTTGTGTCTTTCTCTGATTTATTTCACTTAACATAAAACCTTCAGTGTCCATTCCTGTGGTCAAAAATTGTAGCATTTCCTCATTTGTGACTGAATAATATTCCATTGCATGTATATATTTATTCATCCCTTGGTGGACTCTTAGGTTGTTTCCATGTCTTGGCTACATTGTAAATTATGCTGCTGTGAGCATCTGTGGGTGCAGATAGCTTTTTAAGTTAGTATTTTCATTTATCTTGTATGTATTCCCAGAAATAGAATTGCTGGATAATATGGTTCTATTTTTAATTGTTTGATGATCCTACATACTGGTTTCCACAGTGGCTGCACAAGTTTACAACTCTGCCATCAGTGCACACGTGTTCCCTTTTCTCCACATTCATTCCAGCATCTGTTATCCCTTGTGGTTTTCATTTGCTTTTCCTTAATGACAAGTGATGTTGACCAGGAACAAGACAGGTGTCCCTGCTCTCTTTATGCCTATTCAACACAATACTGGAAATTCTAGCTAGAGCAATCAGGCAAGAAAAAGAATTAAAAGGTTTTAGAATTAAAAAGGAAGAAATGAAATTATCTTGATTTGATGATGACATTATTTTATATATAGAAAATTCTAAAGACTCCTCAAAAAACTATTTGATCTAATCAACGAAGTCAGTTATAGGATACAAAATTAACATTAAAAAATCAGTACCATTTTGCCTGGCCTGTGTGGCTCAGTGGTTGAGTAACGACCCATACACCAAGAGGTTGCTGGTTCGACTCCTGGTCAGGGATCAGGGCACATTCTCAGGCTATGGGCCAAACCCCCAGTAGCAGGGCATGCAGGAGGCAGCCAATCAATGTTCTCTCTCATTGATGTTTCTATCTCTCTCTCCCTCTCCCTTTGTCTCTCTATAAAAAGGAAGAAAGAAAGAAAACAGTACCATTTCTATATACTAACAGCACCATTTCTGAAAAGAAATAAATCAATTGACCCCATTTAAAATTGCACAGAAAACAACAAAATAGAACCCTGGCTGGGTAGCTCAGTTGGTTAGAGTGTCATCCTATGATATACCCAGGTTGTGGGTTGTGGGTTTATCTCTGGTCAGGGCACACACAAGAAGCAACCAATGAATGCATAAATAAGTAGAACAACAAATGGATGTTTCTCTCTCTCTCTCTCCCTCCCCTTCTCCTTCGTCCTTCTCTCTATATAAATGAAAAAAAAATGCATGACCCAAACCTTTAAATTGCTTACAGGCTACTCACAGGAATAATGTACAAGAATTATATTATAATATTATCAATGCCAAAACCGAGTTTGTACAAAATACTCTGGAATTGTGGAGAAGATGTAACCAAGTTTGCCTAGGGATGTCCGGGAAGACTTCATCAAATAGCTGCATTTGAACTTCTTTTGAAAGCATGTATAAGGATTTATCTGAGGCCTCCCTGTGCAAAAGCTTGAGGACATTCACTGTCCATCATGTGGCAGGATAATATTATTGGCTTGGTGACCTGACAGTGTGGTAAGGTTGACCACAACTCCATGTGCTAGATCAAGATGGGCTTTGGTTGCCTTGTTATAGAGCTATAGTTTGGTACATTGAATAAAGATGGAATGACAAGAAAAAGGGGACACTAATGCAGTGGGCTAGGTTGGGGATGATTAATAACAATGTAAAGGTCAGAGATAAGTAGGATCAGAAGATGTTACAGGGTTCAAAATTCAGAAGGACATAATGAATGATTGGTTATGGGGGATGGTGAAGAGGACAGAGAATAAAGGATGATTTTGAATTTTCTATATAAAGGGAACCCTGGGGCAGGAGCAGCTTCTTTGGAGGAGGTAATGAATGTAAAGTTAGTCATGTTTAATCTGCAGTAGCTATGGGAGATATAGTGTAAGATATCCAGAGGGTAAATGGATTGCAGGTCCAACTCTGGTATTATCCATTTGGAAGCCATCACTTGGGAATGAATTAGACATTTGCTGGGCTTCAGAAGATGGAGTGTCTATGGTCAGTACTGGGGAAAAGGGAGGACATTCTGTGCTGACTGATGATGTCTTTAGAATAATGCAGAGACAGGTATTTACTAAACTCAGTGTGTGCCGAGTAACGTGTAATAAGGATGGATCATGGACCTGTAGGGTGAGGCCAAATTATGGAGAAAAGTAATAGAATAATTGAAAGTGATGTGCTTTTAGGTTAAAGAGACTTTTAGAAAAGGTAAATGAAATCACATAATGAAAGAGCCTTTTAAAAACAACTAATCAAGGAGAGGTTGAAGGGCAGACTTGATTACATACAGTCAAACCTGTCGATGTAAGATCATCTAAACCTACAGAGAATTTTTATAAGAAATTATTGGAGCCAAGCTTATGACGTTTTAAAGAAGCAAGATCTTAAATGCTGCAGAGAATGTCAGTTTTGCAGTACTTTTTTTTTTTTTTTTTTACACATTTGGAATTAAGAAGGGAATGCAAGGAAGATAAGATGGAGGTAGGAGAAAGCAAGATATAGGATAGTTATGAGTAAGTGCTCCCTTGAAGGTGGGTGCGCCTTCCATGCACCTGGAAAGAGGATTGCTTCTGACATTTCAAAGGTGTGTTAACCTAGATGCACAAGGACAGTGGAGAGGGCTTGCTCAAAAACCTTGACTAAAACTACCCACCATGACGTGCCCAGGTAGGAATTTATGATCAGATCACCCTGTGAGATACTTTCAGGCTCTGAATTTGTACATACCCCCTTTCTGTCATAAACCCATGTGATTAAAAGAGCTAGTAGAGGAACATAACAGCCATGATAAGAAAAGGAACAAAATGGACATTTATGTTTGCATGACCTAAGATTGAACACTGTATTAGTGAGTTGCTTACCCTGTATAAATATCCTTTATGTCACCACACTGCTACCAATTAGCCTTGTCTTCTTCAAAAAGGTTCCTCTGTCACTCATGCTTTGGTCACCTTTGCATTTGGTCATTTCTGTTCTGCTTCCCTCTCATCCCTTTCTCTTTGTTTTCGCTGACCTGCTGAGTTGGCAGAGAGCTCTGGAGGCAAGTTCTGTTGCTTCAAGAACAGAGGAGAGAACCACGTATCCTGCAGTTAAGATCTTGCTTTCTTGGCAGGCACGGAGAAGCAGGCTTTAAATTCTAGTGAAAACAACTGCCTTAGATACAAGGCAGCGGTTCTGATATTCCTGCAATTTTAAAGAGAGGAGAAAAAAAAAATGGCAATAACAAACAAGAATGAAACCTGACTTAAAGCAGAGCAACACCAGATTGCACTGATCTTTTTCTCTCACTGAAAGACAAAGACTCGTACACTTTTTGACTATCTTTGCATTTTTGCCATTGAAGTTTATTTGTTTATTTATTTATTTATTTATTTACTTTTCTGCGCAGTGAATGTGGAGAAAACACTGCAGGGCTATTGGTGAAGAGCATGATTGCCATTTCCAGACACAAGCCATTTCTAGTTGGGTCTTGCAGGCCATCTCTCCGTTCAGGTTTAACATCTTGGGATGTGACACGGTGCTCCTTCTCATAACTAATTTATAGATTTTCTTTCTAATATGTGACAAACTGCTCCTTTAGTCTTCCGTGAGAAAGCACTAGGCAGGTTCAGCCACATGTGTCTTCTTAGGAATTGTCCTTGCTATATGTTTGGTGGAATTATGTACCCCCGAATTCTAATGTTGAAGTCCCAACTCCCAATACCTCAGAAGGTACCATATTTGGAAATAAGGTCTTTAAAGAGGTGATTAAGTTAACATGAGGCTGTTAGAATGGGGCGCTAATCCAAGAGAACAGGTGTCCTTATAAGAAGAGGAAGAGACACCAGGGATTTGCACAGAGAGAAACGGCCATGTGAGGACACAGTGAGAAGGGAGCCATCTGCTAGCCACGAAGTCAGGCTTCTGAAGAAACCAGCTGGCTAACACCTTGATGTTCAACTTCCAGCCTCCAGAACTATGAGAAGTGCATTTCTGATGTGTAAGCCACCCAGTCTGTAGTAATGACTAATACATCTTGCATTCCAGTCAGTAAGTTGGAATGTAACTCTGCTCTGCAGTACTGGAAATCTGCGGCATCCTGATGATTTGATGAGCCTTCTTTACTCTGACTTGCTCTTAACATGTGTAATGTGATACCCCAGCTAAGTGCTTTCTGTTCTCATTTTCTTGTTAGTGTGATGCGCTTCACTTAGGTGCAGTTTTCATTTTTCTAGACATTTTGAGTGCATTGCTAAAGCTAAAATGAGAATCTCAATAAATGAATAAATAATGATTTAGTGACATTTGCTGTGTGCTTGAACTTTTATTGATCTTCAAGATAAAATTTCCCAGTAGAGAATAATGCATCAGAGGTTTCTATAGATATTATTAAAAATGATGCTTTTTCAAAAACCTATATCAGAAAGCAGGATCTCTGATAAACATGAAGATAATATAGTGATGTAGTCAAGAGTATATGGTCTCGAATTAGCAAACTGTGGTTGAAATCCTGTCTCTGCCTCTTGGAGGCTGGGTAACACTGAGCATGATAATTAATTGAAGTCTCATTTTGCTCGTCTATAGAATAGGGATAATAATAGTGGTACCCTACTCAGAACTGTGACTGACATTGAGTAAACTGATTTATATAACAGTAGTTGGTTTATAGTAAATATTCCCCACATCTGAGCTATTGTTTCCCTGGATTCTATTGCTGGCTGATTGGGGAAAAAAAGATTTTGGGTTAATATTGTTCCTGTTGGAACCTTATTGTGATATTGATTTAAGCCAGGTTTTCTTACCCTTGGCCTTATTGACATATAATATATTATAGTGTAAAAGGTAAGAGACACAATTACCAAATGGATCCAGAATTCTGGATTTACTAGATATAAAAAATACAATTGCAGAAATTTTAGGAGTATAGTAGAGTTTTTCACATACTTAGTAGTTACTATACCAGATTTTCATGCTGCAAGAAGATTTTACATAACCTCTTTTCGGCACGTTAAGAAGCTAGAAAAAAACGAGTTGCCTCTTTATTGCTTATCCAGTCTGTAAGGAAAAGTTTTCTTTGGTTGCCTCTTTGAAGATGGTGTCCTCCAATTTTTGTCATTTTGAGAATTTAAACATTTCTTTCATTTTCATTTGGTTTGATACCTTTTTTCTTTGAACAAGACCAGTTAAACTTTCCAAAATGAGACTATAGCTTTAGCAAAACACGTCTTCCTTCCTCGATGATAGTACATGTTTATTATTGATTTGGATAATTTTTGTCCATATATTATTTTAAATATACCATCTAAAACTGATGACACATTTTTATCAATTCCAGTTCCGTTGTCCTTTCTTCTTTTTGTCTTAGAGTCAACATTGAAATCAGGAATAGAGAGAAATAGAAACAAGGGATTTTAAATGTAATAGTAATTAACATTTGTATATTTTTTTCACACATGACTTTTTAAAAATTTCATAATGGGAGGGTGATGCAGGTATAATTACTAGAGGTGGAAAAAATTGTCTGGGTGGAAAGGCTTTCTTCAGAGGTGAAGCAGAGAGACACACGTGGTATTTAACCCTAGTTCCTGGGGCTCCAGCGACAAGGCTCTTACCCCGTCACAGCGTTTGCTGGATAAACTTTTCTCCCAATTGTTTATAGGAAAGTGAATGTGCATTTCTTGTTTTGATGTGTAATTCCTCTTGGTGGAGTCTTCAAAAGACTGATAAAGACAGAGAGTAGTTTGGGGAGAATGGTGAAGTACCACTGTTTCTTTTTTTTTTGAAAGCTTTGAGGATCTCTCCTGATTTTGAAAAACACAGCAGCCAATTTAGGAAGGAAATAATATTAAACTAGAAATCTACGTTTTAACAATTATGTATCCGATATGGTGGAGTCCTCAAAGAGGGAATATGTGAATACATTGCTGCTTTCTTTTTGAAGTTTAATAACATTAGGGGATATAGATATGTATTTTATATATGATAGCTAATATATATGATGTATACTATAAATGATATATGAAGATACTTATAATGTATACATTATATATAGTAGAAATAATAGTGAGTTGGATTTTTATGAAAACAGTGAGATATTTTAATAATTAATATTTTTGTTATTGCTTTTTCCCTACACTTTTATCCTCAAAATCAATCTTTATCTCAGAAATAGAGCATCCTTATATTGTACTATGGTAGAAAGTACCTGAATTCATTATTGAAAAGTTTAAAAGAACTCACATGTTGCTTGTTTCAGCAACCAAAGCTGAGAATTTTATGTCTGTCCTATAGCACAGACACAATATTTGACCACCTCACCCCTTTCCCACCTTGAGGACACAGGACATTATGAACTCCGGAATAAAATGTCGGAAACTTTGGGAGCATTGTGTCAGACTGAGGGTGGTGCTCAGATAAGAGCCCGCAGTACTTCTAATTCTCCGTAACAGTGTAAGAATATCTGTCTTATCATCTCATGAATCAGATATTGTCTGAATGGAAATCAGGAGATAATGCCAGGGAGACATCAAATGTGCAGAATGTTCTGTTCTGTCGAGTAAAAACTTGTTAAATTTCACTCCTGTTTAAATCTCAATTACTGACAAAAAGCAGGTGGTGAAAAATGATCTCACTGCTTCTTGAAGTTGAAGTCTATAACAATTAATTATTAATTAGGGTTTGAAACAAGTTAGACTGTTTCTTTAGCTTTTTCCTTTCAAATAGAGTGTACATGCTCAATGGTACAATGTTAATAGGCGAATGGATGTCATTAAGGTATATAGGACAAGATTCTTTTTTTCTAGGTAAACATAAACTTGGCTCAAGCACATGGTCAAATGTAAACCATGTGATATTTAGCAAAGCATTTGATTCAGTGTACTGCTCTGTCCTAACTCGAAACGTTCAAAAGTCTATTTAGAATTGATTTTCATTTGTAAAACACTGCACAGTTCTCAGTGTTCCCACTTTTTAGCAAAATCAAGGTTAGGATGCAAAAACCAACGGTTTGAGTATTTACATATTTTTAACTTGTACTCATTTATACTAGCTCTCCTGTACCACACCACCTCCCCAAACCTAGCCTCACTGCTTGAAAATCTTCAATAATAGCGATTGCCTCTTGAATAAAGTCCTAACTTCTTCGAAACCTTTAGGCTTGAACGTCCATGAGTCCACGAGATCAGACACTTGTGTGTCTTATTTGTGGCTGATATTGTCAATGCTGGCTGTTGTGTCATCTTACAGCAGGCACGCAGGAAATATCTGTGAAAGAATAAATGTAGTGAGGTGGATCCCCTGACCTCAGTCCACTTTCCCAAGATTATCTCCCATAATTTATCTCCACATGTTCTCTGTTTCACCCGATGAGCTTATTTTTCTTGTTCCCTAAACATACCCCAAATTTCTCCATGCATTGTGTGTGCCTCTTCTACTTAAGATGGCTTACCCCCATGTCTGCCTTCTCTGTATGGTGTACTGTTCTAGGAACCGTCAGTTCCAGTGCTCTCTACAAGTGTTTCCTCACCTCTTTGAGGTGAGTGAGTAAAAAAGGTTAGGCGAGTGTGTTAACTCCTTTGCGTCAGTACCCAGCACAAAACCTTCACCGTGCTGGGGCTCAATAACTGATTGCTGGATGAAAGGATTTTGTTTATTCACATTTAATTACAGAAGTGATTATCTTTTAGTTGTCACTTTTCCCTGTGGGTATCTTAAACACTTCCCACGGTTGATATGGTTTATTAGGAGTCCAAAAGAACTTGCCTCTTAAAGGTATCAGAAGAATAACTTTTGATTTGAGATACATGACAAGAAGGAATTGTTTCCCCCTTCCATTGGGAGGAAAACATCTTGACTTCAATGACTGGCCTGTCTTACAGAGTGGCTGAATAAATTGCTGTCATAATCAATGATTTAAAATAACCGACATCACCTGACTGGTGTGGCTCAGTGGACTGAATGTCATCCCATGGACTGAGAGGTCCAATCTCGATTCCCAATCAGGGCACGTATGGGGTTGTGAGTTTGATCCCTACTAGAAGACATGCAGGAGGCAGCCCATTGATATTTTGCCCTCACACTGATGTTTCTATTTCTCTCTCCCTCAAAAAATCAATAAAAATAAAATAAAACAACTAACATTATATGGAAAATTCCTTATATGGTACATGATGACAATGGGTACTTAATAAATACTGCTTTTTATTCTTTCCCTTTACTTTTTTCTTTTCCTTTCTGTCCTCCTCTTTAAAAATAATAATTATCTTAAATACATTTTAAATTATTTTAAACTTATAACTCCTTTTAAAACTCTTATGACATGGAGTTTATATTATATCTATTTAGCATTTTTCTTTTCATGCCTTTAATTTCCATATTCAAAAGCTGGAAAAAATTCCATTTACTCTATAGTGAAAATATGAAGACTAATGAAACAATAGTGCCTTAAGCTCCTAGGATCAAGTATACAAATAAAACCTATTTTTAAAAAATATTGTTGGTTGGCAATATCTTGTTTTCCTGCTACTGTCTACTTCCTAAAACCCTTCAGAAAGAATTGCGTGAATAGAAGCTCGATACAGATGCACACGTATGTGAGCAATTGATTTCTAAGAAAAAGGTGCAATGGAAATCGGGTCATAAAAGGATAGCCTTTTCAAAATATCACACTAAAACAATTGGACATCCATAGGCAGAATAAATAGACTTTGATTCGTATTTTGCACCGTATGCAACAGTTAACTCAAAAATCGTCACAGATTCATTATGTGAAACCTAATAGTGTAAAAATTCTAGAAGAAATCATAGTGGAGAATTTTTGTGACTTTATATTAGGCAAAAATGTTCTAACTACCACTCCAAAGCACAGTTCATAAAACATTTATAAACTGACCTTCATCAAAATAAAAACATCAGCTTTTGAAAACATACTGTGTAGAGAATGAAAATACAACAATCTGTTTATAGAGAGAAATGTTCCAAATCATATACCTGATGAGGTAATTTTATGTAATTATATAAAGAATTCTTAAAACTCAATAATAAAAGGCCCCAAATAACCAAATTATAAATAGGAAAAAATATTTGGATATTCATCATAGAAGGTGTATAGCAACTAAGCACATGAAAATATGCTCAACACCTTCAGTCATTAGGGAAATGCAAATTAAAACCTCAATTTGAAAAAACCATACACTTATTAAAATGGTTAACAACAACAACAACAACAAAACCAATAATACCATGTAGAGCAACTTGGACTCTTTTGAATCCAAACATTGCTGGTGGGAATACAAAATTATATAATCATTAAAAAAAAATGTTTGGATGTTTCTTACAAAGTAAACATACAATTGCCACAATCCGCTAATTCCATTGCTAGGTATTTAACCTAGGAAAATGCACACTTCTGTTTACACAAACACCTGTATGTAAATGCTTACAGCAACTCTGGTCTTAATCACCACAAACAACCTAAGTGTCATTCACCTGGACGAACCATGGTACCTCCATATAATGCAATACCTCTTAGCAACTGAAGTGAACTAACTGCTGGTAAATGCAACAACATGAATAAATCTCGAATCCATTATGCTAAGTAAGAAAAAACTAAACTCAAAGGACTATAAACTGTATGATTTTTTTTATGACATTCTGGAAAAACCATAATTATAGAGACAGAAAACAGATTAATGGTTGCCAGGGGAAGGGAGAGTGGCGTCATTTTTCTACAAAAGGGCTCCAGGACATCTTTTGGGGTGATGGAACTGTTTTATGTCTTGATTTTGGTGGTAGATACACAGCTTGGTGTGTATTCCAGAACTGATAGAATTATCATAAAAAAGTGTGAGTTTTGGGTGATGGAACTATTTTATATTTGATTTTAGTTGCAGTCACATGATTATAACTCACAGAACTGAACATAACAAGAGTAAAGTTTACTGAATGTAAATTAGTCTTTAATTTAAAAAAAAATAGAATGAATTATTTCTATATTCATTGGAAGAAGGATATCACTTTGGATTGCCTTGGGATTAAAATTACACGAATCACTGTTAAGTTAACCAGCATTGGTGCAGCTGATGCCATATCTGGGTTCCTTTATGGGTATCTTTTCCTCTACTAAGAGATCTGAGAGGCAAAGGGTTATTGTGGGGTGACTATTTTGGGTTTGGTGCAAAGGAACGCTGGCTGGAGAAGCCTGCAGGGGGTATGCTGGCGTAGGCTGATGAAAATTACATTTTCTTATAGTATTGTGGCTTCCTTAGGGAAGAAGCAGAGTTGTCTTGCATGGCTTTTTTCTTTACACTCATCAGTTTAGACAGAGAAATATTGTTCTTTCATATCCTTACAAACACAAATGCCTATGAATAAATATAAAGAATTAAGGGAAATAACTTTTTTTTTTAAACCTAGAGAATTAACTCTGGTGGCAAACAGTAGAAGCAAGTTTTACCATTAAGGGAAACCAAGGCACGTTCAGAAAGATTAAGTAATTGCTAGTGGTCGCATAGCTAATTAGTTACCAGGTCCAGCCCTTTAACTCAGATAGCTTAATGATGAAGAGCTCGGTCTTTGGAGTTTGCCCATTCTTCTCACCTCCGCCAGTATCCGGGATTTACATACTGGGGCCAAGTGCTTAACTTCTTTGTACTACATTTCTCAAAATAGTTGTGAAGATAGTTCTTACCCCATAAAAGTTTCTTGAAATAATGCATGTAAATAACAGTGTTTGTCATATAAGGTGTATTCAATACATTTGTTTATTTTGTTTATATTTTAAACAAGCTGTCTTTCTCTAAGACCACCTTGCCTTTCTGGCAGAGACAGGTACCACCTTTACATTAAATTCTTTTAGAATTAGGACATTTAGATCCTGTGCCTAACAGTGTAATAGGCATTTGTAAATAATATAATATTTGTAAATGAATTTAGATAATTTGTGCCTTTGTGGAATGGGGAAAAAAGGAAGGACATCTGTAATACTTTCAACAATAAAGATAAATTTAAAAATAAAGAAAGAAACAAGATTTAAAGAAACCTATAGTTTGAGTGCCAATGGATGAAGGGCTGGTGTTGAGAGTCATTTTTGAGGGAAATAGATCTTAATAGCTGAAAGCCTTCCTTCTCACCCCCTTTAAAAACATTTTTTTTTTTTTTTTTTTTTTACAATTGTGTAACTTTTCTAAGAAAACTGAGAGTACACCTGTTCTGTGCTTTGGGTGATGATTCATATGTTTAGCAGAACACATAGATTTTCCTGTAGGAGTACCTATCAAGTTCTTGACCTCTATCACTTTCTTGCCTGAGGAGCTCTGATTTATTTATTTTCCCTTTATTTTATACTCATGATATTTTTCTCCTTTGCTTTTACTTTATGCATATGAATAAAATGCAGCTTTTACATAGACCTTTTTTTTTTCCTACAAATACATTCATTCTTAGTATTTTATCTTTTGTATCTGTAGTATACCATTGGGAAATTTTTGTGTACAAGTGTTTCCTCTTTATGGTTCGGGCTCAGTTCTTTTTCTTGTCTTTTTTTTTTAATTCTCCCATAATATTTTCTGTGCTACTTTCTTCTTTTTTTTTTTTTTTTTTCAGGATGCTTTTTGAAAAAGTGTGTTGACAATTTCAGATAACCCATTTTTATTTTTCATGTTCTAAGTGACATTCTCTGCCTCTGCAATTATCCATATGAACAAAGACAGAAGAGTGACTAAAGGAATATATACTTCACCATAAAAGTTACTGCTAATTGATGACTTATTCTTTTTTCTTAATCCTCATTCAAGGATAAGTTTACTGATTTATTTATTTTTATTTATTTTTTTTATAGAGACAGAGATCAATGAGAGAGAGAAACATTGATTGGTTGCCTCCCAAACGCACACCAACCAGGGACTGAACCTGTAACGTAGGTATGTGGCCTGACTGAAAATCGAACCCGCAAATTTTTTGGTGTATGAGATGATACTCCAACCAGCTGAGCCACCTGGTCGCTGCTAATTACTTATTATTGTATTTATGAGATTTACTCATGACATCCAGAGTTTGGCAAAAGTAGGGTTACAGTTGTTTGTATGGAAAATAATACAATACTTAATAAATAATAATAAAAGAATAAACTCTGTTTTGCATACTCACAACTGTAAACTTACTTTCCTCCCAACATGCATTTTGCATTTTACATAAGAAATCTATGTTAAATAGGAAAAGAATGCTCTTTTACTTCTTAAAAATTAAAGTATAAAAACGTGTGCAGCAATATACATGATGTTCCAGAAATGATCTTTTTGTGCACAAATATTCATAAAATTGATTTCCCTCTTTCTTTCTGAATTCCTTCTTGCCAGGCAGGAGTGTGGGTGTCTTCCATTTATAACATCCCTTAAAGAATGCATGCTAATAGCCAACAGAGCAATTTCGTGTGGAAGGAAAGAAAACCCCAATAAATTTTGACAACAAAATTATTGGTGGAAGTTTCTTCACAGGAAGCTTTATGAAATGAAAGCTATATTCACAATAAAATATATAATAAATTAGATCTTATGAGTGCATCTTAAAACAGTCTTTATTTATTTATTTTTGTGGCTCAGAACAGCAGCATTTAATAATCAGGGAGTGGATCTGACAGAATGCAGTTGGTTGTGAATAGTTCTGTGTGATTTCAGTGGGCCGCACAACATGTTCAGTGTCTAATTAAATTGACAAAATATGATGTATGACATAATTTTGTTAAAAGCAAAATTTCCTTTGCATATGTATGACAAATTTTTCTCTTTAGGCAAAGATATGTAGAGGCTTGATCAAGAATCTAGACTCTGGTTCCCTAAAGCCCATGTAATTGTTTCTCTACTCATATGATTTCCCTCATAAGTAAGCATTCTGTCAAATGTTATTCTGCTCCTTTGCGTATATAGGTACAGCGGTCACTTTGAAGCAGGGATTCTTCCTGTGAGAAGGCAGGATATTCTCTTTGATGTGTTTATCCACAGCAGGGGTCCTTCCACCCTTCCACTTGAGCTACTTTTCCAACCTGTAGCTTCATTTTTGTTTTTGCTAAATAAATTGAACTTGTATTGTTCATGGAATTATGACTGTATAGAGATTAAAGTAAATACAGTGCTTTATTTTTGTTATGGGAGTGTGATCAGTCCTTAATCATCTAGTATTTATTATTTGACCACAGTGTTCACAGCAATTGAAACATATCCTATTCTCTGCAGCACGTGTACATTTTCAGAGACAAATCAAATATATGATCACTATTAAAACAGAGATAAGCACGTAGTTACAAGATTGCATTGAATTTCAGCTATAAGAATGAGAGTGACTAATTGGAGGAAGTATCCTAGAGGTGCAATTTTAGGGGGAAAAGCTGTATGAATAGGAGGAAGGATCCTGTTCCATGTAATGAGGAGTCTGCATAGAGAAAGGAGTTCACTTTTAAAAATAAGAAGCTAACTTTAGAGACAGCACAAAGGTAAGCTAGAGTCCATGTTCAAAAACATACTCTTATTAAATTTCCAGTTTCAGGTTCATTCTCATTAGGAATATAGCATTTTTTTAAGTAAGGCTTTGAGGTTTATGACCTAACCAGAACAAAGGCAATAGGGTATGATCTAATGGTCATTTTCACACTTTAATGCATAAATATATCTATCTACTGGGTCAGAAATTGTCTGTTCATTCAGGAAAAAGAGATTTATTGAAATCTAAATTTTATTGTTAAATAAACCAATAGGAAGTTTTATCTTTGTAGTTATAATTCTGTGATAAGCTTTTCTTCATGCTAGAATTACTGATCCCCCATAAAGATAAAAGCTTAGGTAAGAAAATATGTTAAGTTGATTTTGTCCTATTTCATAGAGCTTTGTATCATTTTATATTGCCAACTTGAAAAGAAAGAAACAATGAGTATTTTTTACGGATAAAAAATAATTGAAGACGTGATGGCCAAAAGTCAGTGTAGCTCTGTTCAGTTTGACATTCCCCAAATATGCCCTCTACTTTCTACAAAGAAAAGTGGATGATATATTTTATTCGGCTATAATAATTTAAGTATTAAAGGACAGCTATGTTTACATTATTCATCATAGAAATAATTTAGCATATTTACATTTTAATCCAAGGCAAAATATTGATCAGCCTATTCTAGTATGTAGTTATTACATTACCTGATCAATTTAACTGTCCTGATCACTTCAGATTCATATATCAAGTACTTTTTTTAGTGCTTAAAAACCCTTGAGTTTTGCACTTGAATTAATTTTCAGTGTTTCTTCTTATTTAAAGTTATTGGTAGAGCCATCATTAAATAAATGGACATTTGAAATCAAACCTATAGCTGATACTAATTTTAAGAACTGCCCAAATTTTGGTTAAACTTTTAAATATCTTTGCCTAAGGCACCAAGACTGAGGTTCCCCTGAATTTGTTACAAACTCTAACACATTTTTTACAATGCTCTAAGGGTGATAAAGAGTGTCAAAACAATAAAAGTGTTAGCATATTTATATGGGCTTTAAAAATAGTCAGTTGCTTACCTATAGTAAAACATTCACATTAGAAAAATTGAGGAATTATATGAATTTATTTTAGTCTTGGGTTGAATATACATGACTCAAGGATTTCTGTAGATAGCTTTCTTATATCTGACTATGTACAAGTGAAGAAAATATTAAGAAAAAGACAGGAAGAAAACTTAAATTTTCCTTAAATTTTGAAACCATTATACATTGACAGTTTGCAAAAAAAATATACTGGGGAGAGGGGCAGGTCTGTGCACTTTCTTATTCCCTTTTTTCTTCTTTTTACCATTAAATATTTATGCAGTACTGACATTAAGTACTGGGAAGCTAAGGTGCACACAATAGACATTGTCCTGAAAAATTTCATAATGGATTGTGAAATAGAAGCACATTACCAGATAAACCCAATGGAATATATTAAGTGCCATGGTGGAGCAAAGAGAAGTAGGACCACACAGTCCTGCTTTGGAGCTGAGATGGGAGTGGAGGGCAGAGACAAGAGGAAGCAATGGTAAAAGAAATATTTTTATTTGTATATGTTTAAAATATATGTATAGAAATATTTGAGTAGGATTTACTCAGAAATTAGAATTTTTTTCTTTTTGGTTTTATTGTATCATTGTATGATTTCAGTATCATTTAGACATTGTGATTAATCTACAAAATAAATGTTTATCACAAAAAAAAGACTTTTAGAGTACTTAATTTTGGAGGAACTCAAAACAATTTGCTGAATGTACTGTTTCATTAATTCATTCAACAAACATTTATTGAATATATGTTCCATGCCAGTCATTGCACTTGAGTCACAGAAGGCAATAAATAATAAATGTACTACATAAATGATGTAGAAAGTTATAAGGCAATGACTCTTCTGGAACAGAGAAACAATAGAAAAGACAAAGGGATAGGAAGTGGTGGGATGAAGGACATGTTACAGATATTAAATAGGAGGTCTGGGTAGGCCTCATTGCACAGGTGACATCTCATTAAATACATAAAGTTTGTCTTGTGAGTATTTGGGAGTTGAGCATTCCAGACAGTGACAACTGCCAGGGTAATGGCACCATCATGCCTGCTGAGTTTCAGGAGCAAGTAGGAGGCCAGTCTGGCTAAAGAAGAGGGAACATGTTGGAAATTAGTAGGCAATGGATTTAAAGAGGTAATGGGAGGAAGATCACATAGGGCCTTTTGATGCAATTATAGACTTTGCGATTTATTTAGAGTGAAAAGAGAAACCATTGTAGAGTTTTGAGAAGTGTGACATAATCTGTATTACTTTTAAAGTGACTATTCTGGACATTGTGTTGAGAAGACACATAGTAGAAGCCAGTTAGAAGCAATGCTAACAATGAGAAAGGTATTATGGTCATCTAGGTGAGAGGAGAAGATGGTTCAGACCAGGATGGAGCAGTGGAAGAATTTCTATAAAATATAACAACCCAAGAACCACTAGTTTTTGAGACAAAGATAGGAATCAAGGATGAATCCGAGGTTCTGAGACTGGCAATTATTATAACCTGAATAAAAAAAATGTCCCCTTTTACCTAACCTGCTGACATTAATATTCAATATCAGAATTAAAGTGGATGTGGTGATAGAATATGAACAAATAATTTGAGAAAAAGAAAGAAAAGAAAATAGGGAAAATAGCCATGATTTTATATTTAAGTTGCTTTTTAAAAAACATTTTTTATCTTTCACTGGTCTTCAGGTATCTTGACCATGGCTACCAGGAGAGCTATAAAAGTTAAGTGATACTAATTTACAATATAAAGATTTGATCAGAAATAACATAAGCTTTATTTTGTTTTCAAGGCATTGTTTTAGGTATCCATATATAAATGTAAAATCCCTACCAACTTGTATGTGCATCATTATGTTAAGTTACTTTATAGACATTCTTTTTTTTTAATGAGTCTTTCTTAACACAATTAAATTGGTTTAATCTATTTTTCATCAGTGAAATGGCCCATGTAGATATTTCAAAATGATTAACTTTTTCAGACTATTTTACTAGTAGTTGCATTTTTTGTAATATACAGTTTTCAAAATATTTTTTAGGACTTAATACATTACCTTTTTCATGTTTTATTTGTTTTCCCATTAGCATTATGACCAGACAAGAGCCCTGCAATAAAGAGATGGCACACTCAGAAAGAATAACTAGGGAAAGCTCTGTAAAGGTGTTGTTACGGTTGGCCCTGGACGGTTTGGCTCCGCGGTTAGAGTGTTGGCCTGCGGACCAGAGAGTCCCGGGTTCGGTGCCGGCTAAGGGCAGGTACCTCGGTTGGGTTGCAGTTTGTCCCAACCCCTCGCTGGAGTCATGTGGGTGGCAACCAGTCGATGTGTCTCTCTCACGTAGATGTTTCTCTTTCTCTCTTCCTCCCTCTCTCCCTCTAGCTTTGTCTGAAGATAAATGCCAAAATGTCCTCTTGGTGAGGATTTAAAAAAAAAGGTATTGATATGGTTGAAACTAACAAGGGATAATGAAGCTTGAGGAGTAGGTTCACAAGACCAAGGTTGCTGTTGCCTCCCCTTCCCCTAAGTAGAGGGAAGGAACAGTTTTATAGTACCCATAGATAGAGTTGTAGTTTGAATTACAGTTGTATCAGCATAAAGGGGCCATTCAAACGAGTCAGTTGACTTTGGTAGAGGAACAAGCCCTGGAACAAAGCAGCTTAACCTCATTTGTCTCACACATGCTGATCCTACTTGCATTCTCATTGGCTAAATACAGGGGAGTACCTTGGGAAAAGGGAGCCAATCAATGCAGTCTGTAAATGTCAGCCTTCAGGGGAACACAGCAAATGGTAGAGATCAGAGAGTATATTTGGAAGAATAAACAGAAATACAGCTAATAAGAAAGCATATTTGGTTAAAGAGGAATTGACTTATATTGAGATCAATATAGATATCAAATATTATGAGCCAACACCACCCATTAAGCTCCCAAGGGAGATAACCTTTTGCAAATAATTTCTTCTTAGTTTATATGTTTATATTTTGAATTTTTATTAGAAAATGTTTTCTTTAAAAAAATTTTTTTTAATTGATTTTAGAGAGAAAGGAAGGGAAAGAGAGAGAAAGATAGAAACATAGATCAGCTGCCTCTTGTGCGCCCCTACTGGGGATTTGACCCACAACGTGGGCATGTGCCCTGACCGGAAATCAAACCAGCAACTTCTTGGTTCACAGGTCGATGCTCAACCACTGAGACACATCGGCCAGGCAGAAAATATTTTCAAACTTACAAAAAAGTTGCAAAAATATTACAAAGAACACCCATATATCCTTTAACCTTATTGCTTTACCTTATTCTCTGTATCTTTTTTTCTCTATTAAATTTTATATTATTCTATTCTAAAACATTATCAACCAGTAGGGCCTGAGTCTTTGACTTCAACTCCCTTCAGAGACTGCAGTGCACTGGCATGCACCAAGTCTGGGATGGGCATGGCAGCTTTCCTGCTTGAGGCCTGCCAGGTAGAAAGCCTTTGTATTTGCCAAAGGTTGGGTCTGAAAGATCACATGTAAGATTTGGGCCAGGAGCCAGACCTTTCAATACTGAAGAAATGCTCAACATCACTAATCATCAGAGAGATGCAAATTAAAACAACAATGAGGTATCGCCTCACACCTGTCAGAATGGCCGCCATCAACAAATCATCAAACAACAAGTGTTGGCGAGGGTGTGGAGAAAAGGGGACTCTAGTACACTGCTGGTGGGAATGCAGACTGCTGCAGCCGCTATGGAAAACAATATGGTGCTACCTCAAAAAATTAAAAATTGAACTTCCATTTGACCCAGTGATCCCACTGCTGGGAATATACCCTAAGAAGCCTGAAACACCAATCAGGAAGAATATATGTACCCCCATGTTCATAGCAGCACTATTTACAATAGCTAAGATCTGGAAACAGCCCAAGTGTCCACCAGTAGACAAATGGATAAAAAAGCTGTGGTACATATACACCATGGAGTACTATGCAGCTGTAAGAAAGAAAGATCTCTTATCCTTTGAGAGGACATGGAGGGACCTGGAAAGTATTATCCTAAGTGAAAGAAGCCAAGCAGAAAAAGACAAATACCACATGATCTCACTTATATATGGAATATAATGAACATAACAGTCTTAGGAATACAGTAGACCCAGACACATGGAAGTTGGACACAGACTGACATCCCTCAGAAGAGGGGATGAGGGGATGGGGGGTGGGGGGTGGGAAGAGATAAACCACAGAACTTATATGCATGTATGCATGACCAATGGACATGGACAACTAAGCCGGGGACAGGGTGGAGGGGGGGTGGGGTGGGGGGTGCCAATGGGGTAAAAAGGTAAAATATCTGTAACAAAAAAATAAATAAAAATTCGTAAAATAAAAAAAAAAATAATAAAAAATAAATAAATAAATAAATAAAAATAAATGTAGCCAAAAAAAAAAAAATACTTTGTCACAAATTTTAATTTCATGAATATTATTTTTCTGCCTGTGATTCCACCCTTGGTTAAGTCTTAATTCTAAAAGCGAACATATGGAATGCTCACCCTCACCATCAATCGCTTTGCAGAGTTTTTCCAGTTCAGTCTTGGTTGGATAAAGCTTTTCCTTAATAGATTCCTCAGCAAGAATATATGTGGGCCACATTCCCGAGTCCTTGCATATTTAAATCACACTGTTATTCTTTAACTTTCTCAAAAATGTCGCTCTGCTTGTGCTTTATTTTGTCTCTCTCTCTCTCTTTCCCTCTCTCTCTCTGTGTGTGTGTCTGATGGCATTCAAATTCTCCTGTATTTCCATCTCTTTGCCTGAGGGCCCCGAAGACTTTATTTTTTTTTATTATTTTTTTTATTTTTATCCTCACCCGAGAACATTTTTCCATTTTTTGTTTAGATAGGGTGGGGAGTGGGGAGGAGAGGGAGAGAGAGAGAGAAACGTCAATGTGAAAGGGACACATCGAGTGGTTGCCACCTGCACGACCAACCAGGGCTGGGGACAAACTGCAACTGAGGTTCATGCCCTTAGCGGGAACTGAACCCGGGTCTCTCCGGACCGCAGGCCTACACTCTAACCGCTGAGCCAAACCGGCCAGGGCCCTGAAGACTTTATTTTTAAACTTCAGTAGCTTTGCTAGAGGATGCCAGAATTTATTGCCCTGGGTCAACTGAAAATGTAGAGTCATGTATTCTTGTATTTTGGAATGTTTTCTTTGATTATAGTGGTAAATATTGAAATACTAATTTTCTTTCATTCCTTTGCTTTTCTTTTTTTATGGACTATAAATATATGGACTTTTTTGATTGTCTTCCAATTCAAAGACTTTATCTCTGGCTCTTTCTACTTTAAAAAATGTATATAATTTTTATTCACCTGGTGAGTTTATTCTTTTTAGTCAATGGCATTTATTAAATTTGTATTTGAATCTGTTTTTCCTTCATAATTTTTCCTTTTGTCTTCATTTCTGAAATGAGTTATTGTTTTTCTTCTATTTCTTTCCTGAATCCTTTCAATTCTTCTGTTTCTCTTTCTATTAGTCCATTTCTGGTACTAGTTTTTATATTTAAAATTCAAAGTATTTTTTATGACCTTAAATACATATTAAATGATATTTAATTCAACTTGAATGCATGCATTTTTTAATTTTACGTTTATTTTTTAGGAGATAGTTTTCATTAACAAACTTGTTTTAGTCACAACTTAAAATGTTTTAAACAGTCATTTTGCATTGATATGGTCTGCTTTTTCTATTTTTATTCATTTTATGAACAGGATTTATTCATTTATTTACTTTTGTTTATAAGTTTAAGAATACCATTTGCTGTCATTTTTGTCTTTTGTCTGTTAAGTTTTTTTCCTCACCAGAGGTAAAAAATTTTTCCGTTTTTCGTTTGGGTAGAGTGGGAAGGAGAGAGAGGAAGAGAGAGAGAGAGAGAGAAACATCGACATGAAAGGGACACATTGAGTGGTTGCCACCAGCACGACCCAGCCAGGGCTGGGGACAAACTGCAACCGAGGTACACGCTCCCAGTGGGAACTGAACCCGGGTGTCTCTGGACCTCAGGCCGACGCTCTAACCGCTGAGCCAAACCAGGCAGGGCTAAGTTTTTTTTTTAAATAATGATACATAATGTTGATGGTGTGTGGACAGTGAAGAGTTGGTGTGTATTGTTACCCTTTATTTTTCTGCAGGAAACACAATATTTGCCTCTTAGTCCCTTATTTTCCTTCACTACCTCATTTCAGCCCTTTTTTATACACCTCATTTTCTCCAGGAAGCAATGCTTCTTCACGTCTGACACATCTGATTCTGCAGTCAAGCCCCTTCTCCGGAGCCAGTGTGATGACCACACAGATTTTTTTCTGTATTCATTATTTTGGAATTTAATACTTGTATTTGTCTTTTGGGGAGTGATTTGGTCTATATTTCATCCTTGTCCTCTGCTCCCCTCACTTTTTTCATGGAATTAGTCTCTTATGCCTTTTCTCTTCTATTTTCTATAAGCCCCTCCCCCGGCTTGTAATATCAGATGACTGGTAGAACCTGCTGGCATTTTCTTTTTCTCTCTTTAAAAGGTTGTGGTGTATCTCCTCATGATATTGCAATCATGGATTACCTCTGGGTTTATTTGCCATTATTGTTGATTTTATAATTCATTTGGGAAGGGGCGGGGGAGATTCAGAGTCAGCTGGCTACCATTGTTTTTCAAACCAAGCAGTTTTCCTTCATCTTTATTTTAAACAAGACCAACAACAGCAGCAAAATTCCAAAAATTTAGAGTTGTTTTGTTTATGTAAACACACAAAGTTTTATTCTTTTAAATGCTGATTATGAAATGAGAGATCTGGTTTCAATAATAGTGTCGTGTTTTTTCAGGAATATGTATTCTGTAAAAGAGCAATACATAAATATGTAAATTTCTCAATAGAATAAGACATTTGACAACAGGCATCTCTTTTTAGAATTGTAATATTTTACTGAAATATTTTATTGAAATTCAGATATTTGTGACACAAAGCTAATCTTCTAGTTAGTAGTGATATAATGAACCATAAACAACATTTTAAAATGTTATAAACAGTTGGTGTATTTACTATTTTTGCAAAAATGACAGGGCAATTTAGTCATTCTACCAGTTCAGTAAACATTTTATATAATTAAACACTTATTTGAATAACATCTTTATAATTTATTTAAAGGTCATTAACGTCTAACTTTAATGACTAACAAAAACTGAACACAAGTTTAGGTAGGATTTTCTCACCATAAAAAAAAAGATAAATTTTTAGATAATTTCTACTATTGGGTAGAATGAAGTAGATGGTCACATGCCATTGCTCCCACTGAAGGAAGTTGGGGAAAAAGATAACAGGTATATTACAAGTGGCATATTTTTAGAGGACATCAGAGAGCTATAAAAGCAAAAAGAAGTAGTTTAATTAAAGTTTTAAATAGAGAAGAATCCTTTCTTCCTATGTGTATTCTCTCTCTCCCTCTCTCTCTCCCTCTCCCTCTCTCTCTCTCTCGTTCACTCTCTCACTCTCTCTGAAGAACTTGTCAAACTGGACACAGTAAGAGTTTGGATTCGACAGAAAGAGTCTAGGGGAGAATGAGATATCAGAGGAGCTTTTGATACCTTTGTAGGGTAACAGATTGGATATTAGAAGAGCACCAAATGGACAGCAGTTCCTAAACCCTCCCCCAGACCACATGTGCTGAGTTCTGGGATGATAAAGGAGATTAGGTTATTAATTAGAAAAGTCAGAATAGAACTTTTCTTCTTCTTATGGTGCTAGTGGTTAAAATCTCATTAGAGAGAATAATGAAATATCCATAAAATGGATATCATTCTTTAGATACAAATAAAGAGTGACTGAGTATATGTAAAGTTACAACTCAGTCCCAGTTTAGCTCCTTAATCTTACTACCTAATAGAGTAAATGCAACACCCTTGGAGAATTATTATGGGAACTTTATCTTTAAAGTTATTTGTAGTATTTATATAAATAACTAGTGAAATTTAAAAAATACTATACAGGTTAAGAAGCAAGAAAATATTACCAGTAAGAGAAAAAGCAAGCAATAGAAACAGAACACATGTGCTCCAAAAAAAGACCCAAGAGTGACTATTATAAGTATGGTAAAGTAAATTTTAAAAGTATGGGAAACATTAATGACATTATGGAGAATTTCAACACAAAATTTGGAATATAGATAAAAAATCAAATGGATAAAATGGATAAATTTTACTATAAAATACAGAATGTGAAATTAAAAATTCATCGGATGAGGATTTACTGAAATCTAGACACAGCAGAAGACTGAATTAGTGAACTGAAGTCAGGCCAATGGAAAATACAAACTGCAGCACCAGATTTTAAAAACATGATGAAAAAACATATATTGTAGGAGAGATTTGTTATGCAATCAAAAGAGAATAAAATACAAATGATTAAGATCTCAGAAAAAGAAGAGGAAGATAGAATGGGACAGACACAACGATAGAAAAATATGCCTGAAACATTTCCAAATATGATGAAATACATCAAGCTACAGATTTAAGAATGTATCAATCCCCAAGCAGTGTAAATATATAGAAAAAAACATCAAAACACAGCAAAGCAAAATATATGAAACCAAAGATAAAAAGAAAATCTTGAAAATAGCCAGAGTAAAAAATATATATTACCATTACAAGATCAACAATGAGATTGACAACTGACTTTTCCCCATTGAGATTGAAAAAAAAGAAAAAGAAATGATCACTTTAAAGGGTTGAAACGGGGGTAGAAGGGGGGAGTCAACATAGAATTTTCTACTCAACAAAAATATTCTTCAAAGATTTATACAAAAAATACTTTTAAAACAAAACTAAATATCTATAGCAATTTTCACTACAAAATATACTAAAGGAAGATCTTCAGCCTGAAGGTAAATAATTACAAATGGAAGCACATACCTACCTATAGAAAGAATAAATGATTTCTAGATGGTTAACTAGAGATACAGGTCAGTACACAAATTCACTTGTACTTTTTTATAGACTAGTAATAACAATTGTAAAATAAAAATATTAAATTACCATTTATAATAGGATAGAGACATGAAAGACCCAAAAGTAAATTTAATAGATGTGTGAGACTAAAAGCCTTAAAACATTGCTTATAGAATTTAATGAAGTGTTAAATAGAGAATATAATTGATCTATAGATTTATTACTATTCTAATCTATATCCAAACACTTTTTTTTTTTCCCATTTGGTGGACAATAATTAGATAATTATAATATCTATGTTGAAATTAAAAGGACATAGCATAGCTACAATAATTTTTAAGAACACATGCTACTGGGTTCCAGGCCTCATTATAAAGTTAGAGAAGTTATCAGAATATGGTATCAGTGCAAGGATCAACAAGCCAAACAGCAGGATAGACCAACATGTATACATTGTGGAAAGGATGATCTTTTAATGAAAATGACCATTTCTTCTTTCCATGCATAAAAATTAACTTGAATGAAAATGACAATTGACAGAAATACATAGTATTATTAATTTTGTACTCCAGGTAACTACACAATTCAAATTACATACTGGATATTTAATAAATAGTTGATGAATCAGTGACACTTAACATAGAACTCATTACTGAAAAAACGTCATTGTAATGTGGAATTAGGACCAGCACCACAATTGACCCTGAGTGTAGGATCCTGGAACTGTCCCTGTTGAAAGCTGGAGGAGGATTAATGAGGGCTGTTCCTACAGGTGTTGATATGTGACTCTAGACTTAAACTTAAGAGGACTCAAACTGAGCTGGCATGCAAGGATTTATAATTCTACATTTATGGAGCCAATCACAAAGCAGGGTTCTGTACCTGGTGATGAAGTAGATAAAGTAAAGAACACATGGAAGGTTGATCTTTCATGGTGTTTCTGTATGAATAGATAAGGGAAACCTCATAAGATGATGTTTGAAATTTCTGAGGCAACATAATACTATTATATAGGTTCACATATTGATAACAAACACAAAATAGTGTACTCAAGAAGGTTAATCTAAATTATCATCAAAACCAGACATAGGAAGAAGTGATATGGATGGAGTAATTTAGAGCTGGAGTCTTTTAATAAAGAATAGGAGGGGACTTAGAAAAATAAACAACAATTGTCAAAGTCATCAAATGAAAAACATCAATTGCTTTTTTTTTTCTTTTTCATATTGTGATAATGAAAGATTTAAGTTTGAGAGAAAAGTTGTAGCATTTAGCTATTAATAAGGAGATCTTAAATTACTTATGGATGATTTAAAATGGATTATAATGAGATTTTTCTGTAAATTGTATTTCTATACTGGGTTGCCTTTTCTAAAATTTCTGAAATCAACCCTGGACAGTTTTCTCAGTGGTTAGAGCATGGCCCGTGGACCAAAGTTTCGCGGGTTCGATTCCAGCCAAGGGCATGTACCTTGGTTGTGGTTCATCCTGGGCCCTTGTCAGAGTCGTGTGGGAGGCAACCAATCTGTGTGTTTCTCTCATCGATGTTTCTCTCTCTCCCCCCACTCCTCCTTCCACTCTATCTGAAGATATCTGAAGAAAGATCCTTGAGTGATGATGAATAAAATAAATAAATACAATTTCTGGAACCAATCATGGACAGGGAAATGCTAATTTTCCAAAAATGAATTTAAAAAATAAAATTGAATGCTTCAGAAATGTTTCCTGATGTATGACTTTTGTTGCAAGTTGTTATCTTTATTAAATCAAGCATCATGGCTTTTCTACTATTTCATTCAATACTAAAAACTGAAATAACAAATTTATTTTCTTTCACTGGACCTATATTGGGAGTTGAGGTCATTTGGATGAATAGCTGATAATAAAAATTTTCCAGAATTTCTGGATTTTTAATTTTTACAACATATGTAAAAAACTCCTTTAGTATCCTTAATTCTAATACATTGTCCTCTGTCCCTAAAGATTATGAATTTATAGCTGAACATTTTTGTTACTGACAGAAAAAAATACATTTGCAGTTTTATCTTTCCTTTCTTGGTTGATCATTTATATAATCCCAAATACCTTTGAACTTTAACTTCTCTATAAATACAGTCAATTTCTATTGCACACAGATTCTGTATTTGTGAGTTTACCTACTCACTATAATATATTTGTTACCCCTGAATCAATACCTGTGTTTCTGTTAGTTATAGTTATTCTTGCATATACACAGAGGAGCAAACACTTTATGTACCCAATGCCACATCCCCAGCTGGGAGAGAACAAGGTAACACTAGCATGCTGTAAACAAGTGTCATTCTACTTAGTGCCAGGTTTTTGCTTTTTTGCCGTTTTTGTTAGTGCTTTCCCTGCTGAAAATGACCCGAAGCATATTGCTGAAGTGCTGTGAAGTGTTCCTAAGAGGAAGAAGGCTGTGATGTGCCTTATGGAGAAAATATGAAGGTTAGATAAGCTTTGTTCCAGCATGAGTTACAGTGCTGCTGGCCCTGAGTTCAATGTTAATGAATTAACAGCATGGAATATGCAGAAAATGGAAGAGGACATTTGCTGACGTCTACAGAAGGCTGTTCTGCAAAGTGGTAGACTGACATCTGTAGTGCAGGAGGAAGCAGTGGAAAAGATGGGAAAGTGGCTAAACTTGTGAATTCCTGAGATGATGACCAAAAGAAAGCACAGTGAGTGAACAGCATTATTGTGAGCTTGATAGCCAAAGAAATGTATCGTCCTGTCACCCAGAGTCAGGAAGATGCTAAACCCCTCTTGGCTAGTGCTGGCTGGCTTGCTCATTTCTAAGGATGATGCAGAAAGAAGATGTTAAACTTGTAGGAGAGACAGCTTCTGCAGTTAGGAGACTGGGAGAAATTTTAAAATACCTGGTGAATATTGTAAGGGAAAAACGTTCTGTGGAAGAGCAGATTTTCAAGGCTGAAGAGACTGGCTTATTTTAGAAAGGACTTTGACAAACCAACCTATATGATGCAAATAGCGTTTTGCATGACAAAAAATGTTGTGACCAGTGGCTTGCAGGAATCTAACCTTGTATTCCAAGAATAGCATTAGTTTATTATTTGTTCATCCAGTGTTCACTGCAACTTTACAGAATGTAATTATTGGGAATAACAACAGTCAACTATACCTCATTTACATATATATATGCACACACATATATTCATTATGTTTGAACATAAGACTTTTTATGAAACTACTGTTCATTTCTATGATGAAAAACATTAACATAGCTTATTGTTTACTGTCAAAGAGACTGGAGCTAATTGCAGTTTTTTTCTCTTTTCATGACCATATATTCAAGATTGGCTCAGAAACTACATCATAGTCTTGGCTGCGTGGCTTAACTGGTTGGAGCATTGTCCCATACACCAAAAGGTTGTGGGTTCAATACCCAGTCAAGGCACCTACCTAGGTTTCCAATTCCATCCCTGTCAGGGTCACATACCAAGGCAAGCAATGGATGTTTCTCTCCCTTCCTCTTGCTCTAAACAAACAAACAAATAAAAACATATCCTCAGGTAAGGATTTAAAAAACAGAAAACAACCTGGTCCTACAACTCATGACTGTTAATATATTAGTAGATTTCCAGAGCCTACATGTATACTTCATATACCATGCTTCATCCAAGAGAATATGAAATGTTTTGCAGAATCAGTAGAACATTGTTTTCTGGTCATAAGTAATAGAGGACTGTAGTTACCTATCTGTCTGCCCTGGGACACCTTATAGTAGGTGGAGGTGGAATAGCAATTTCAGCATTTAGATAAACTTGAATGATGGGACCACAGTGGGCCACCAATTATTTTTTGTAAATCATTCACTGCTTATTTGGAAAACAAAGAATTAGATGAAGACAGGAGGATTTTCTCCTAAAAGATAAAACAAAGTTAACAATTTCCAACCTAACTCAGAGAACTAAGGCTGTGCAAACATTTACATGACTTCAGTACTTGAATATGATAATGTCAGTAATTTTCAAATTATAGTCTGTGGATCTTTGGAGATCTCTGAGTCCCCATCATAGGGTCCATGAGGTCAAATGTGTTTTTCATAATAATACTAAGATATTCTTGGTCTTTTTCATTTTGTTGACATTTACACTGATAGACAATAAATAGTGAGTACATATATCTATGATGAAATGGGAAGTAAACATAAAGCACTTTCATTTCATAATGTCTATGCCAATTATTTGAATAGTAAGTGGGCTAGCTACTTTTTTTATAGAACACTATTTTTAACTGAAAAATAGCTGACAGAGAAACTATGGGTATTCAAAATTGGGTATTTATCAGAAATTTTTCTTGCAATATGAAGTGAATCATTCACCTCAGGGAAAACAAATAACAGTATTTATTGTCGCTAATAAAACTCAAGCCTTCAAGTAAAAATCATACTTTGGGAAACTCAAATTCTTCACTATGAACTTTATAGCTTCCTAATACTTAAAGAATTTTCTGAGATAAGTGATGATACAAGCAAATGCAATTTTTTAAATATTGTGTATGAAATATATCAACATTTGGATGATCTGTATAACTCAATGAATGAACAATTTCCATGTATGATGTTACAATGCATGATGTTATAAAATTATGCAAAGATTAAAAACCCATTCAAAGTGCAATATAGATCAATAGATTTTACCTAGGTGAGTATGAAATATTTATTATTGTGACTTCCATTCCACATTGCAGATAAACTTTAAGAAACTGTTACTTGTTGGGTTTTAATGTGGTATCAAAACAAAATATTTGCAATTGTATGAAACTGCTATAAAAATACTGTTTTAAGTTCCAACTGGATATGTATACGAAATAAAACAATGTGACCAAGACAACATAGCAACTGATTGAATTCAAAGTCAGATATGAGACTATAGCAGGCTTTTTACTAAGCCAGATATTAGATTTCTCAGTAGTTTTTAGAAAATATAATTATTTTGCGTTAAAATATTTTCTGTGTTAACATGTATTATTTTATTATTTTTATAATAAAATATAAATAAATTAAAATGTTAAATTGTAATTTTAATTTGTAATACATTATTAGTGTTGGATATAATCCTAAAAACAAATGCTCTTTAGATTTTTAATTTTAAGAGAGTAAAGGAGCCCTTAAAAAAGTTTGAGAGCTGCTATACTATGTATTATGAATATTTCAATTGTATAGTTTTCTATTATCATAAATAAGTTATGCTTAAAAGTAAAAATGAAAGATATATAGGATAATCAAAAGGAAAGACACACACTTAGCTATTTTATCACCAGTTGAACTAGTAAGTTTGGTACAGCCCCCAGGGTAAAAGTACATGGAAAAGGCATGGCAGCAAAATTCCCAGTGAGTTGATGAACCAACAACAGAAGAAAGGTTTTCCTTGATTGAGGTCTGGAGAATCAGTCAACTGATACAGTATAATGCTATGAGTGGGTGTTAAGATGCTGACAGTTATTGGGAACAATCAGGTTTTTGCATAAAGGTTTTTTTGTTTTTTTCTACACAGTTTGTCAAGGTAGGTAGTTACTATTCGCATTTTGTAGATGGGGAAAATGTAACTTGCCGAAATCACACAGAAAGTGCAAGTTGGGACTGGACTAGATATTCTCCACACCACAACCCTTGCTGTTTGTGCTGTACCACATTGCTATGAGGATTACTTTTCCTTCTTAGGTTTTGGGCCACATCTGTGCAGTGAATACAACCTAGTGTGTTTTGTTTTTAAATTATTAGTATTATAATTTTTAATCCTCACCTGAGGATATGTTTTACTGATTTGAGAGAGAGAGAGAGAGAGAGAGAGAGTGAGAGAGAGAAACATCAATGCATGAGAGAAACATTGATTGGCTGCCTCCTGTATGCACCCCACTGGGGATTGGGCATTGAACCCACAGCCTAGGTATGTGCCCTCTACTGAAATCGAGCTGGCAACCATTCAGAGCATGGAAATGATGCTCCAGCCAACTGAGCCACACCACCCAGGGCTAAATTATTTTTCGTATTGTAAAATTAATGCATATAAAAAAATTAAAAAATTATATAAAAGGTAAGACAATTACCCATGTGTATTTGTTAAAATGAAGTTTCTATATACTATATATATCAACATTTTTGGTATCATTAAATATTCTTTTAAAATAGTTTTAATTTTCTAAGTAGAATTTAACTGTATGTATACCATAATTTACTTTATGAGTTCCTATTATTAGGATTAGACATATTTTCAGTATTTTTCTGTTGTAAATAATGTAGAATAGACACTCTTCAATTATAATTTAGAACATATCTGTAATTTCTTACTCAGAAAAATGTTAAAACTATAATTATTTACATGTACCTCTAAATTACACTGTCATAATTTTTAATAAAAGTTTATTTTAATATTTGTTGTCACTGTAGTACTGGAATAAAACTTTTCATTTTCATGTTCATTTTTATTTTTATCACTAATATTGTTAAGATCTTTACATTGTTTCGTATGCCCATAGGTCATTTTCATTAAAATATATTTATTAACTATTGATTATTACTGGAGTTAATCACCATTATTATCACTTATGTAGTCTTACTGTGTTCTAGGCACTTTTCTAAATGTTTTATATATATATATATACACACACATATAAATATATATGTGTGTGTATATATATATATAATGTGTATTTGTATATATATATGTATACACACACACACACACACACACATTTAATCCTGAAAACAACACTTTGAAATTATGTACTTGTTAGGTTAGGCCAAGATATGATGGCATAATGAATGACCGCAAAATCTCAGAAGCATACAACAACAAAAACATTCTATTGCCTGCTCACATTGCATATATATTGTTGACTAACAGTAGCTCTGTTCTACACAGAAAGATTAGTCTATACTGGGTCTCTGCCCATCTTATAACAAGGAGAAAGAGAGAGGGCTTAACCACAGAATGGCTATTAAAACTTCTCTTCATAAAAGAAAAAGAATTGAGCAAAAGAATTGAAATGGCTAAACTTTTTTTAATGGAATGAGGAATTGTAATCTTTCCATGGAGGGAGTACCACAATCATGGGATCAGTCATGCTTTTAATGAGGAAAAGCAAAGTATTACCTTCTCATAAGGAGTGGCGGCAAATATTTGGAAGAAAAAATATAAACAATCACATTGGATACTATTATTTTCTACATTTTTCAGATGAGAAAACTGTGATACAGAGAGTGTAAGTACCTTACATGTGCTGAGAGATTTAATAAATTGAGGAGCCAGACACAAGCCTACACACTCTGGTTTCAGAGACTGTGCTCTGTTCCAATAATAGGAAACAAATAACTTGTAGTAAAAATCACCTAGCACCTCACATCACAGTATTTTATAAATATGACAACTCTTTAGTGTATTGCCTAAACATGAACTCTTTTCCTTCGATAAATATTAAACTGAATGGGTAGCATGGATGAGTTTTAATCTGGGACTGATTCATGGAAGCCAAGATGAGTGGTTAACCTAGAGGCAAATTTAATAAAACACTGTACTTACTGTTTGGCAGTAATTAAAGGCTTTGCAATTTTGGGTTAGGAATCTTAATCAGCTAAACACAGAGGTTTCATTGCAAAATACGTGAAGTGATACCCTCTATGGCATAGTAAATATCTGTTGATTTTGCTTCTGTGCTGTATACTATAAGTGAAACCTATTAATGTTTGTAGTGTTTCCCAAGATGGTTTCTTGAATCTGTTCTATTTTAGTTCATTGTAACCACCATTTAAAGTAATAAATGTTCCTAAAATATGACAATACAATAATCCTAAAGTTTTAATAGCTAGAGTAGAATTAATAATAAAACTTACTCAAAGGGCCAAGATTTTCTGACCAGAGATTCTGTACATGTTGTTTTGTGTGCTTAGTGAAAGAATTTATAAATTCAGTTGGGTATACAAACTACAAAACCTCATTAGTTTTAACATTGAATATTCATGTACTGGAAACCTTTAGGGGAGTTTTGGTTTATAAGCTTTTATAAGTTTACCAGACTCATTAATTGTTTCAGTACAACTTTTATTTACAAGGATCCCAGAGGTTTTTATCTGACATTTGACTTGGAAAACTTAAAGTGAAACATAATTTCACATAGAGAACTGATCATAGGATCTGAAATAAAAGAGGTGACCTCAAAAGTAATAAAAATAATAGTAAACAAACAAAAGTATATTTCATATTATTTGTGGCAATATTTGTGAGTAAACACGCCTTTTAATTAGAATTAAAATAAGATACCATTTTTATCCACCAAATGGGCAAAAAGTAAAAAAATATATATATAAAACATTCATTGTTGATGAGCATGTGGTCAAATAAGCATTTGCATATATTGTCAGGAAGAGTTAAAACTGACACAACTTTTGAGGAAAGTAATCTGAAATAATAGAGCAATATTTATAAGAATATCCTTTAGAAGTACTCATAAATTTTAACGACAGTTTTATCTACCAGCATTAGTTTTAATATTGAAAAACTGGAGATAATAGTGAAAGGTTTGGCAGATTATGGCCTATTCCTATGGATGAATCTTATATAGTAATTAAAATAAAACATCCTTTCAGATAATACATCACAGGAAATATTAATTGTTTCATGTTGAATGAAAGTAAGAGTATATGAAATTCTTAAACAGAGGATGATCACCATTTTAAAAAGCAGAAGGGAATATAAAATATGTTCCAGGACATTAACAGCAGTTGTAAATTGCGTTGTGGGAAAAAATGCATAACTTTTTTTTCTAAACTAAAGGTATTTAAAAAATATTCTGTAATAAACTTTTATTATCAGTGATATAATCAGAAAACAGTTATTAGATAAAATTAAGCCATTTAAAATTTGTATGTATCAATAGAATGTGACTTCTTTGGAAGAATATATTTTAACTTGTCGACTATCATGGCTACCATCTGGTTTGCTAAATATCTTCAAATCCATACATATTATTTATGTACTTCACTTATTCCAGGTATAATCTTATAATTTGTATATACAGTAGAAGTTATGTTTAATGAATGGCATTTAAGTGTAGGTTAAAAAAATTAAAATGACTTGCTCATTTTAGATTCATACATTTCCTTGTTGTGATGATAAGATGTCTATTAAATAGACTGTAATTGCAAATAGATGATAGATAGATAGATGATAGATAGATAGATAGATAGATAGATAGATAGACAGATAGACAAATAGATAGGCAGAGTAAGTAAATAAGTAAGAAACAAGTTCCAATTAGAGTGAATTTACGTTGAAGGAAAGGGTTTCTTTCATCCTTTTCTATCCCTGAATAATGTTAAAATTGATGGAGACATCTTTGATCACTCTTGCCAGCATCTTCATTGAGAAAACAATAATTTTTGCCTCATTTAAATATACTTATGTTTTTCCTAAAATCAGGGCTCTTAATTTCCTTTTGTTTTCTTTCTTTTCAAACTACCAAATACATTGCATATGTGAGGTAAATGATAGAGAATAAATTACTGAAAACATGTTTGCATTCACACAGAAAGGCAGTGAATACAGTGCTTGAGGGAGCAGAATGTAGAACCATATTGCTTATGTTTGAATCCCAGTATTACTATATGAGCTAAGGGAGGTTACCTAACTTCTCCATGCTTTGGTTATCTTAAGTAGAGTAATATAGAGAAAATAAGGCTACACATTTTTGGAGTTGTAAGATGACATGAATTAATGATTACAAAATACTTAGAATAGAGTCTGGCATATGGCATGTTTAGTTATTATTATTTCAAGATAATTTTCTTCCTAAGTGACTACAATGATAATAATGCAAAGCTATAGCTTTAAGGAATGCATAAACATATTTAAACCTGGGAATAATTTGTTGGGGGACTCTACTATTATATGGAGGGATGTAGAAAATAATCAACATATATAATGAGCCATCAAAAAATTTCTGTATATAGAGAAATGAGTGGTAATCGGAATGTTTGTTGATGAATTTATAATTTGAGAGATAAAAATTATGAATGTAATGGAATATAATTAAAGGGCTTTTTGAAGAAGTTCTTTGGGTTCCCAAAACAGTATGAGAAATATTCATGGATCAGTATTAATTGAAATTTTCTTTATTTAATTTAGTATATTGATAAAAAGAATACTTTTGAAATACATGAAATAAGTTTTAAGTGATTTACAAATATAAGTTGTTATAATTAATACTACTTTTCTTGTTAATAATGTACATCATCATACAAAAAATTGAAACAAAGTAAAGTTAAATTACTTTGAGCCATCTTTAATGACACTGACAATATTGAGAAAGAATACGGAGCAAAATTAACATTCTATTTTACCCATCTGTATACCTTTATATAGTATTTTAAGTAATCAATAGTTTGGATGTGATTATATTTGTATATAATATATCAAAATACATTATATTCCCTCCATGCCTTTGTCTTCCTAAGGTCCTTTAGTTAATACAGTTGATTTATGCAAGTATCACTTCTGGGAGGGAGGTGTACTGTGTATCTAGGCAACTTGGCTGCTTTACTTGAATCATTTACTTATTCTGCAAATATTCTCTGGGTATGGACTAGAATATTGCTAATCTTGTCCAATCCTAAAAAAAGAAAGAGAGAAAAAAGAAAGAATGAGGGAAGAAAGGAAGGAAGAGAAAAAGAATTAAATACAACTTTATTACCTGTATGACCAAGGTGTTGAAGTGGTTCCTTTAGCATTTAATGAAGAAAATTAAGAAAACAGAGTTAAGTAGCAATAAATAAAGGTTAAAATACACATGGGCTAGGACATCAATCTGTAAATGTGATATCAATGGAAAGAAGGTTTAGAATGTTTGCCCTTAAGGGTCTTTTAAAGACCCGTTTTCCTCCACGGGGGTGGCAAGTGAAAGAGCGCTTACTTGATCTCTAACTTGAAACCTTCTTTAGATTCTCCTGACATATTAACATTGGTCAAATTTCAGGATATTCAGAGCTCAGAGCACCCTGCCTTACTCCAGGCACCTGTATATTTACTTTCTCCCTAATCCTCTCAGATGATGTTATCAAAGCATGATGACTTTAGCTCTTTTTCCACATGAGTTGGGACCTTATGCTAGCTAAAGTATCACTCATCATTTCAGTGTAGAAATTTTGCAGTTCTTTAGATAAACTCATAAGCTAGTGTTCAGGATGCCTAGCCAGGGTGTCAGATTTATTTTTTGGGATAGAGGGCAGAAAATGTTGGATTTAGAAGAAAGTTTAGTTTTTGCTGTTTTTTATGGCCTCTTATATAAGTCACCTGGCTCTTTGCTCAAATTGAAACACTTGCTGTGCATGCAAGATTCCTCTATATTTCTAGACTGAGTTTCATGTTTTCACTGTGTGTATATACCTAGAGAACCCCTGTAATCCAGTTGACTTTTAACAGGAATTCCATAGAGAAGTTAAAAGGCTGCAGACTCATCCTCCATCTAAATCTCTTTTTCATTTCTGTACACTGATCTCTACTTTAGTACCCTCCACTTGATGTTTTCACTGTCTTTTCCTTCTTCATTGTTTCCACATTTGAAACAACCTCAATATTAGCATACAGGCCAGTCTTCTTGAGACCTAAGTAAGCATTCTTTTAGCCTACTACCTTCTGCTCCATGTTCCACGGCTACCTCTCTTCAGGACTCACCTTCTTATAATAACTTACATCACTTCTAATTAAGAAATGCCCTATGTCGTTTTACCAGAAAATGTACATCACTGCCCATCATTTCCCTTTATGTGGCAGTATCCTCAGTTATTTATTTATTTATTTCTAGTCCTTGCTACAAGTAAATGATAGTAGAAAAATGGACTACGTTAGATCAAGTATTATCATTCCAAACATACTCCCACCCCAAACTCAGGTCATAGACCCCAAACATACCTTGACATATTTTATTTCCTGATATTCCACAGCCAATATATACTCCTTTACCCAACATGGCAAGGTTTTTCCCATACGACTGAGTAATTTCCCATAGATATGAATGCTGTTAGAGATCCAAAAGTAGTTTGCTTTGAAGGTAGACCATTGTCAAATGACCATTGATTTATCTTATTTATGCTTTGATGATATGTCTGGTGTTTAACAGTATAAAGTAGCCTCAACCTTTAATGGACACTTGTGGTTGAACCACAATAAAGCAGTGTGCTTGAGCCTTGGGTTTTCTTAGTCTCTAGGCTCTAATTCAAGCAATTCCATGTCCATACAACCAAAGATTCTTTAAACATTTTATAAATATTACAGATTTCTTCAGAAATAGCATAGGTTATTGGTACCTAGATCTGGTTAAAATATAGAAACCGGTTTATTATTCCCCTTTCCAAATAGATTCCTTGGATAAAGAGGATATTGACGATGGTTTTATGATGTATGTTTATTTAATAAATTATCTCCTTTGCTTCTTAAAATAATATAACACACATGAGTTTTATTTTCATTGTGTACAAAATGAAGCTGAGGTAAAAGAATATACTTCAGATTGTAAAACAAAGATACAACTTGAGCTGACATTTGGGCTGATGCTTGCATCTGCAAAGCAAAAACTTGCCTCTACATTTCAGAGCAGTTGAGATTTCTATGTGACACTAAAACAAATTCTTGCCCATATTATAAATTCTTTATACCAAAATGTTTCACAAAAGAAAATAAGCCCTGAATGGTTTGGCTCTGCAGTTAGAGCGTCAGCCCACAGACCAATGAGTCGCAGGTTCAATTCTGGTCAAGGGCGTGTACCTTGGTTGTGATTCATCCCTGGTCCTGGTCGGGTCGTGTGGGAGGCAACCAGTTGATGTGGCTCTATCACATCGATGTTTCTCTCTGTCTCTATCTCCCTCCCTCCCACTCTATCAAATGATAAATAGAAAAATATCCTCAGGTAAGGAATAAAAAAGAAAAAAAATAATTCACAGACTCACTAAAAAAAAAAATCTCTGCAATTTCATTTTAAAAGCTTTGAATATTAATTTGTTGATTCTATTAATTTCTTTGTACCTGTTTTCTCGCCTTTTAATTAAAGCTGTTTACCTTAATGCTGTTTAAAATTCTTGAATACCCTTATTTTCTAAATTAGCAGGGACACTTGAGTTTTGAGCATACTTTATATGCAATTTTATTATGATGAATACTGTGAAGTATAACAAACAATTCCTTCCCTCAAAAGAACAAAGATAAATGTCTAATGATTGGTTCAAGAACTAAGGGCTATTGTCCGGCCCTCTGAGTTGGAGGAAGAATAAGTTTCCTTGAGGAAGTACCTTTGAAGGAGACCTTGAAAGTTGAGAAAGATATCTTCCTCCTGTCCTCTGCTCCCTCATCCATGGATACCTCGGTTTAGGACTCACCTTTTTATACCACTTTGAGCCTCTGATAGTTAAGCAGTGCCTTGTGTCCTCTCATTTGATAATCACATCCTGACTGCCATTCCCCTTATGTAGCAGTAGCAGCGATTGTAGTTCAGTCCCTGCTGATGTGAAAAAGTAAAAATGTGGGAGTAGTGGTGACAAAGACAGGTTTTAGTATCAAAAGGAGATTGGCAGTGCTGGGGAGTCCTGAAAAAGGAATGTTAAAAGTCATAAGCAATAACTGAACCTCTATGTTTCTATGGATAGTAGGAAGGGATAGAGACTGTGTTCTCAACCCAAAGACTGAAGGGACAGGTCCATCTGGTGAGAGTGGAGGGCAGACTGAGGAGAGCTACGCTCTATGCAAATAAGCTGTAAGAGTGATTTAGTTTAAAGATTTAGTTTATTTATTGGTTGCTGTTTTTAGAGTACTAATCAGTAGTAGTCCCAAAGTAATATTTTACTATAAATGTCAGTCTTTATTATAATGGGTTAAAGCACATTAAAAAATCATTTTTATTAACTTGCACTTTCCTGGACATTCTCTCTGCATAAGCTAATTGTCAATTTATCATGGGGAATTTGTTGCTGAACTGGTTGATAAGATTCTTGGTTAATATAGTTTCTTCTATGTGAATACTATCTGTGTTTTATAAAAATGTGGTTGATATATCTTGAATATGAAAGGTCTATTTAAATTGTGAACCATGAAACAATATTATAATTTTAAGGCAAGCCAACCAAATTCCAGGAAATTAGTTTTAAGTTAAGTATAATATAATCCCTTAAATTATTTAAATGCACTTAAAGAGATTATACTACATTCTAGAACTGCTTACTAAAATACTAATGCTTTTACTTGCCTCTGTCAATAATGGTAAAAAAACCCATATATTAAAACAAATTCATCTTTCATGCCAAATACAACACACATATTTGTTTTGGCTAAAATAAGAGGGAAGCTCTTTGGTAAAGTTCAGATAAGATTTCATGCTATCAGTGCTGCCTAAGAAAAACTTTATGCATTAAGTAAGATTTCCTTCTTTAGTCCCAATGTTATTTATTTTTTTATTCCTCCACAAAGACCAGTTATTAGTAACATTGTATTTGAAATTGTTTAGAAATCATTTGTATTATGTGTTATTTCCCACAAGCATCAATTTTGAACATTCACATCAAGTTTCTTGCTTAAGAATGAAATTCCTATATTCTCTGTCACTCTACATTTTTCTTGTTCACTAAGGCAATTTAATTACTTTCAAGTAATTTCAAGGTCATGCTTAGTTATTGGTCTTGTGCCTTTTCCTACAGAAGATTTTCTAAAATGAAAATGCCAGAGAATTCAATTCCACACAATTGATCTATATTTATATTCCTGCTGAGCTGTGTTATTCCCCCTTCCACCTCCTCCCCCGCTCAGGAAATAGAAATATTTGGCAGTACTAAAATCAGAAAATAAAAACACTCTAAATGGAAGAAAAGTACCAATTTAGATAGTTTCTTTGAAGGAGGAAAATGTGCTTGATTTTCTTGCCTTGGTTTGAGATCATGACAACTGAAAATGTGCACTAATTGCGGATTAAAACAAAGTGCAATTATGATTTTAATATAAACTGTAATAGTAGTGTGTGAATGACTTCTTTGTTCATGTAAACCGTTGTTTTCAGGTGCAGCTTATCCTCACCAAAGCAAGTTGTAGAAATAATTACATCCATATGCACAAATTGGGGAAAACACAGATGGCGGCTTCATTCAAAATTCACTGACTTGATGAGAGACAGGGTAGCGTGAAAGAGTCTGTGTGCTCTAACTGAGCAATGCATGGCAAAGGAGAGTCTAAAGGCTTCAGAGTCCGAGAGTCTTGAGTTTGATACCTGCATTTAACTGAAGTAGTCTTCCGGCAAGGTACCCAAACACTGAGCCTCAGTTTTCTCATTGTTCACACAACAGAGCTTCTGTGAGGATTACATATGATCGTGCATTTTAAGCTTCAGGCATAAATGGGTTTCATCTCCCACATTTGAGGTTAATATAATGAATAATTCATTTATGAAAATTTTGTTTTCTTAAGTACTTTGTAATTTGGCCTGTTTGATTTTTTACAGTGCTTTTTTTTTTAGCAGACATAGGTGTGTTACACTGCAATTGTTGCCCATAGTCATTGGAAAACATTTCAGCAAGCTGTAATATGAAAATAACCAAAACCTTTTCCATTTATTGAATATATATATGTGTATATATATATATATATATATATATATATTTATGTAGAGAACTCCTTCTATACATGGGTTTATCTTAGCTATAGATATGAGTACTCATGAATTTATAAATATAATCAGTATTCTACATATTTATTTGCATAAACTTTTGATTGCATGCATCCTTAGTCAGAACACCGATTATTTTTTCACCCAATAAATGTAACTTTTGTACAGAGGATTCACCTTTGAGGTGTTTTTGTGTTTTCTTTTTGTTTTGTTTTGTTTTTTTGGTGTTACTTTAAAGCATGGGTTAACTTTTAGGAAACCAAAGATTAAAGTACAACTTGAAAACTAAATATTTACTAAAGCTAGGTATACCTATTTATGTTTTTAAATTGTATATACATAACATAGAGGGACCCAAAAGACTGATGCCCTCAAGAAAGCAACTTTATTAGTTAAGAAGATGGAATACACCCATAAATATACCATGTGCACAATTGAAACATCTTTCTGGATGAAAAAACAATCTAGTTTGTGATGAAATAGATATAATTAGTTCACCACATGTACTCTGTGATCATCATTTGTTTTTCATGAGAGGATTTAGTTATTTATATCAAATGTTTGCAGGTGTGAATTCAGACTCCTGATAAGGTAAAGAAAAAGATAAATTGTTCTCTTCTGAAAGGAAGTGAGGATTGTTGAGAATGTGCAGATTATACACTGTAGAGAAACTGGCTGCTTGTCAAAAATGCTTTGCTAACAAAGTTATATATATTAGTGGCCCTTAAGCTAATTTTTCAGATAGTTATACATATCAGTAGAGTCTTAGATACATACTATGGTACATGATTTTTTAAAAAGTCTGCATTATTGAATCTCAAAATATATTGAATATTAATTGAAGGTACATGTACATATAATTCATGGAGAAGAGACAGAGGCAGGTTAGGCAGTGAGGGATGGGACCATGGGAAGAGAAGGCAGCGACTCCAGGGCAGTTGAGAGGACTTGGGGCTCAGCACACAAGCAGGCAACCTAGTACACAATATATCTGCAGGTTTATTCTGACTCAATAGTTCAAAATAAAACTGAAATCAACATGGGCATTGTGCTCCCAAGGCCAGAAACTCCCAGACCCCGTTTATGGAAATGCAAATTAGAAGCTCCTGGAAAGAGTATAGGTCAATTATGTAACAACAACAACAATAAAAACAAAACCAGAAAGGCTGGTTTTATGCAAAAGGGGAACAGCAATTGTATCCATTCCTTTCTCTGGGACCCTGATGGGTTTGAAAAGAAATTTTATTACTGCTAAAGAATATAGTGCTGGTGATTCTGACCCATTACAATTAATACATGTACTGGTTTCAAGCAAGGCATCATGCCCAGGTTTTGGGTCTGATCCTCAGTGAGGGGCATGCAGGGGGAGGCAAATCGATGTTCTCTTCCATTGATGTTTCTCTCTCTCCCTCTCACTTCCTCTCTCTCTCAAATCAATAAAGGGAAAATAAATTAAAAAAAAAGAAGAAGTAGGGTTCAGACTGACAAACTTTAGAGGAGGGGGGGTGGAGGGGAGGGAAGAGATAAACCAGAGAACTCATGCATATAAGCATAACCAATGGACAGAGACAACAATGCTGGGAGGTGGGGGAGGGGGCGGGAACAGGAGGAGGATGTCAATGAGGAAAAAAGAGAAACATCTGTAACAAAAATAAATTAAAGAATAGAGAACAACAACAAAGAAAGGGATTATAGAAAACCAAAATTGGACTTAGAAAAGAAACCAAAAGCAAGTATAGGGTTGCCACTATGGCGTTTCCTCTCCTCCTCACTAATAGTCTGGGAGAAGTTGAAATTAAAGGAAAGTCACTGAGAATCCTATAGATGACTTAGGACTGAATGCAGTCAGGCAGGAAACACAAGCTTTAAAATGTATGAATGTTGCTAAAACAGAATTTCTTGAAAGGACCAATCAGAGGCTAGCAAGGTGTTATCTACCCCTAGACAACAGAGCCCCATTAGCAACCCACTTGGGTCCCCTTCCTGCTGTGGGAAGTCCATCTGTCTTTCAAATAAACTTCGTTTTGCTTACCCTTGGTCCTTGGTTCATGAACTTATTCTTCGATTTCACGAGACAATGAACTGATCACCCAGCTTGGTTTCAGTAGAACTTACTATATTATGATTATACAGAGACCTTTGTTTGTTTTAGAGACCTTTTTATCTTTAGCATTCACAGGTCTGTCTTAGAGTTTTTTCAAGTTCATTTTATTATAATGAGACTATGCTTTTATATTATAAATCATTATAAGTGTATTACTCTAATTTTCTTATTAATTTGTTTACTACTCCAGTCCCTAACTTGAAACAGTTGAAATCCTTGATTCCTTTGAAGCATGATTATGTTAGCTTGACCAGTAGTCTTCAAATATATTTATTCATGTACTGACTAAGATAATTGAAATAATTGTGTAAATTAGATAATGTTCAATTTGATAAATTTGATTGAGGGTGAGACTATACATGTGGTCCATTTTCCTGTTATTTCTCAATATCCCCAGAATAAGGACTGTGGGAGATGTTTCTATCAGACCTCAAGGCCAGAATAGGTTGATCTTCAGAGCAACAGTATAAATTTCTTGGAATAAAAATGTGAACCTGTAAGTGTTTATGTTTTTCTCTTTTCCTTTGTCCAAATAAAGAGTTAGAACTAAATATTTTCCCAATTTCATAACTGTGTTGAGCTATATAGTATTTTGACAGGAATTGTTCTTGACTTTATGCTAATTATTGTGTTTTACTTCTTTAATGCTTTTGTATCAGATAACTTTGTGTTTCTGTAAATTGCCTTATATCCTTTGTGAGTAAAGTAGATTATGAATAAATAATTGTGAATTAATAGCTATAATGCATGTGAAAGTATTACCATATTGTGAATATGTATTAATAAAAGGTGGCCACAGTCTGTGTCCTATCCACTATAATTTGTTACAATGGCCTTGAATCTCTAATTGATTCTGTAAAAGTAACCCTGGCCTTCATCTCTTCTCTTATATTCTAGTATTATTTTCTCTTGTTTTACCTTTTGTAGATATGAAGAAAAAACTATTCTGTACTTTAGTTTTATCTAGATTCAGACACCAATTTCTTTTGCTCATTAATCATACTATGACACTCCATGTTCTATATATTTTTAAAATATTTATATGTTTTCTAGAAAAGAATTTCATACACAGTTCTTCAGTTGTACATTTGAGACCTGTTTAGTTTTGTTGACCAGTATCACCCCAAAAAATTTCCAAAAAAGTAGAAGTAATAGTGCTTTTAAAAAAATAAAACATTAGAACAATTTTGGAAAGCTTTTTGCATAAAATTATCAGAGCTGTTTTTGTACTTCGATATTGATTGAAAATTGATCGCACTATTGTTTTTTAAAATGCCCAAGGATATTAATTGTTCTATGGTCTGACCCAGTTAAATTCAGACTGCTTTGCAGGAGTCTAGTTTGAGGCCAGTGTTTGAGATTTATTCTGAATCCAGGAGGGGATTTCTTGGCTGTCTCTTTACCTGGTTCTCTATAGTAAATTATAGCTGGCTTATGGTTTAGCTTATTACTGTCCTAGAGCTACTACCCTCCTCTTAATGCTCTCTCCCAAAATTCCCATTGGTACAGAGAACATTTGCCTTTAGACATGTTCATCCTTGTGCTATATTCTAAACAAAGTCAGTTTCTTTGGGGAGAACTTTGAAGATCTCTGTTCTTATGACCTACCTTTTTCCTGGGCAACATCTCTGTGCCTCTCCATTCTATAGAGGAGGGCAGGGCAGTGGTTGCTTTTCTCAAAAGTGACACTCCTGTTGAGAGACAATTCAGTTGCCTCCATGCCTTGGCCACCGAAAATAATGCTGCAGTGGATATAGGGGTACATATATCCTTGTGAATAAAAGTTTTCAAGTTTTTCAGGTAGATACTCAGAAGAGGGATTGCTGGGTCGTATATGGTAACTCTATTCTTAATTTTATGAGGAGCCCCCATACTGTTTTCCACAGTGTCTGTACCAGTTTATGTTCCTACCAGCAGTGAATGAAGGTTCCTTTTTCTCCACAATCTCTTCAGCACATGTAACTACTTGTCTTGTTGATAAAGACATTCTAATGGTTGTAAGATGGAATCTCATTGTAGTTTTGATTTGCATTTTCCTAATAGTGAAGTTGAGCATCTTTTCATATATCTGTTGGCCATTTGTATGTCTTCTTGGAAGAAGTATCTGTTCAGGTTCTTTCTTTTTAATTGGATTGTTTAAAGTTATGCTACATTTGTACAATGGAATATTACTTAGCCAGAAGAAAAGATGAAATACTGCCATTTGCAACAACATGGATGGATCCCGAGAATATTATGCTAACCAAAATAAATCAGACAGAAAAGGTCAAGCACCATATAATTTCACTCATATCTGAAATATAAAACTGAAAGCACCAAATGAACAAATAAGACAAGGAAACAAAAACTCATAGATAGAGACAATAGTAAGGTGGTTACCAGAAGGGAATGGGGTGGGAGGTAGTGAAGAGTAGAGGGGGTCCAATGCATGGTAATGGAAGGAGATTTGATTTTGGGTGGTGAGCACACAATGATATATATATATATATATATATATATATATATATATATATATATATAATTGCACACTTGTAGCCTATATAACTTTATCAACCAATTTTACCCCAATAAATTTAATAATTAATACAAAGTGTTGGCTTTACAAGCAGGACCCTGGGAAGGAGTGGTACCTTCCAGTATCCTGGGTTTTTCACTTCTAGATAGAACTTTTCCCCTGTGAGTGCATTGGGGCATATGTGAACAGGCCCCATTTTTCTTGACCTGCAGGTGTTTCTTTGGCCTGACATGCCTGCGGTAGACCTGTTAGTGGAGGATAGATAAAAGAATAAACCTGAGGCCTCTCAGCCACTGTCTGGAATAGAGATTCTGCAATGCAGTCTGGGGTGAGGGATGAGAAATGCTAGCTGTCTGCAATTTAAAATATTTTAACAATGTGAGCCCAAAATATAAGCCCATAAAAATACCAAATTTGATTTACTCATTCTATCTTTTTGAAAACCTACACTTCCTATCCTACAAAATGTATCTTCAGCAGTTTTCCCAGTCTATTTTAAAATAGCCTCTGTGATTAAGCTTCTTCCTCAGTCTCAGGAAGCTGTTCCATAATTCATTTATTGTTCATAGTCAGGAAATCACTCCGGATATTCAACTCAAATACCCTTTACCTTTGTAAAAATAACTTTTCTCTATTAGGATATTTTATATTTATCCTACTCACTTATGTGCCCCTAATGTTTTCCATTTTGCACAAACATGTTTGTCACAATTATCCAACACAAATATGTATACATCACTGTCACTTTAAATTTTAAAAATATAAAATGCAACAATAACAAATGTAATCCACTGTATTGGGTAAGGGTTTTTTTTTTTTTTAATATAGGAAGAAAAGAACAGATATTTTCATTACAGTCTTTTTCATAATTGTTCAGTGTTCTTAATTTGATGAGCCAGTTAATTATTTAATATAGAATTATTAATATTATTAGTAGGAATACAAAGGGATAATTCAGAAAGCGCCAACTGTTATAACCATAAAATTGCTTAAAATATCTTAGACTGCATAAATAAAGTATAATATTTCAATGATATACAATAACTAAACTTTTTCCTTGTTTACTGCTAAGGCTAATTTGAAGTTTAGTCCTCTAGTCTTGATATTTGATAAATTCTCTCATGATATTTTTGTTGAGAATATCTCTACTTTGGGATGGAGACAGTATAAGAGAAATGTTATTACCTTTTATCATTTTTATAGTATACATCATACTTTCTCATTATATTTTAGCATTAAACTTATGCTTTCAACAGTTTTAAATAGAAGAATTGAAGGCCACTATCAAAATGTTCGTGTCATTTTTGATATCTTTTGTAACTGATTATTGTATTAAATCATTAAAACCATCTAATTCACCTATAAAATGTTAATAAACCCTTTCTTTAGAATTGTAGTAATTTCTGTCAGAAAAATGACATGTAGTGGTTGAACTGAAAGTTATGATTTTTTTACTTTATTGAGGTAATATTAAATATTTATTGAGATATTAATTACCTTATGACCAACTGACCACTGTAAGGTTTTACAGTCAATAACTAAATGGATCGTGTAGATTACTGAACTTTTTTTTAACTAATCAGACATTTACTAGTGTCCTGAGAGTTTATTACACAAATCTAGAGAGGCAGAAGTCCTGTCTGCAACCCTGTTATCATAAGCTGAGTATAGAGAATCTTGCTACCAGGGGAAACATTTCATGCTTCATGTCTGCAAAAGAAAAAAAGAAAAAAATGCTGTTGTGTACAGTTGTTTGGATGGTTTCAAGTTGAGGCTTTGACAGTCTAAGTTCCAGCTGCTCAGGCCTATAAGTCCTCTTGTGAAAAATTGTAAACTCCCAGCCAAGCTAACTGCAGTCATTCCTGATAGATCTCATTTATATTGGTAGGAATTACTCTACACAGATCTCTTTAAAATTAATTTGGTTCTAAAATAAACACTAATTAAAATTATTAAGATGGAAATCTGAGGCAGATGTTTGACATTTTGTATGCATTAGAAGGCCCTGTTGTTTTTGTGAAGGAGTTTTAGTAGACTAAACGAGACATGCACACTATCTATTATAATATGGGTCTTTTGGAGTTTAAAATACAAAGACCCATTTCAACTACCCAATTTGAAATGCATGCTCCTTGTAGGCTATATTTCCTTGAATGCTGAAAATACGTTCTCCAGTGAATCTAATTAACTGAAAACTGTCACTGTTGGAATTGCACTGGTATAGCCAAAGACTTAAAATGTACAGTTATTCTTGCTAGAATCAGAAGTTGCTTTAAGAATACCTAGGAGCATACTTAGGGGCCAAGTAACCATATTAAGACTAAGAGAAATTTATATTTGCACAGAAACACTGTTTACTATAGTCAACACTAGTGACGGTAACTAATGTGAGGTCAGGTGAAGAAGCACCTAATTTTCAAAGAGAATAACATACTGTGTGTGCTTGCTAAGAGGCATGAAATGAGTACAGGGCACACAGGGGTGTAGACAGTTGAAGGTACTCTTTTTGTGTTAAAGAGCTCCATGTAGAGAAAAATGATTCTAGTTTCTGTGCAGTGGCCAAGCAAATATCTGGACTGTGTCCCAGTGCTTGTTCAAAAAATAAATAGAATGCTCAACACATCCACTTGAAAAGCACTAGTAGAAAAAATTTAAATATAAATTCAAGTACTTAAACTTAAGGGCTCAAAAAGATTTCATGTCCCATTAAATGAAAATAATATAATCCTACTTATATCTCGATAGAATCTCAATTGTAGAAGAAATAAAATAATATGAATAAAGAAAATGAGATGTGAAATAGGCAGTAAATGGTGAACATTTCTTTTAAACTCTATTTTTTATCAAATATTTGAAGGTAGAGGATTCTCTCTTATTTTTTCTTCTTCTTCTTTTTTTTTTAGTGATAGCTTTAACCAAAATAATAGTGACTGCAGAGATTATTAAGAGAAACCCAAAAATATAAGTAATGATTGTCTACAATAAAGACTAATGCTCAAGTATTTTTACATTTTAGCTTGGAACAGTTCGGCAATATTTGTTTAGCATCTCTAATATGCTATGCTCTACCAATACAACACTGAGCAGTACAGAGTCACTGTGTGTGTTTGGTGAGGAAGATGAATTATCTATATAACTATTCTTGTAAATATTTGTACAAGGTATTATGCAACAACAATGAAAAAAAAATAGTCCAAACTGAGAATTTAGGGGAGACTTCTTGGAAGAGTTGCTGCACTGAAAATAAAATAGTTAAATAAAAATAAATACATAATATTGTTTATGAAACTTTATACAGTTTAAATAATTTTTCTACATATTATTTCATTTGTAATTAGTGGGGATTCCAGACATTTCACAGGTTATTTTCCTCATTTTGCAAATGAGAACATTTATGATAATGAAGTCAATAACCTTGCCCAATATACATATACTTCAGCATACAGTTGAAGTATATGTATATCACAGAGCATACCTCAAACCAAAGTAATCTTGTTCTAAATACCCCTGCTGCCCCCCAACCACATGAAGCTGTTTGTTAAATTGACTAAAAGTAGTATATAAATATAACCATATAAGGCAATAAATGGAACTGCCTGTTGACTTGTTTTAAAAGTAAGATCTTCTGATGTGGTGGTTTTGTAGCTATTTCCTACATGTAGAGCCTGCCACTGTTCAGAGTTTGGCATTTAATTTTTCCAACATGTTACTTACAGAGTAATCTCAAAATTCATATATGTATCAAGTACCTTTAAAAAGTGGGCACATTTTATTTATAGTTGTTATTATTAGTGTTTTTCTCAAACATAAACATTCTTCTGTGTGGAACACTGTTCCTTTGAACAGCCTGGTAAATACAGTTGGAAAAGTTTCCTATAAAACTAGGCCAACAGACAGTTTCCATGGTAGCAAAATGTCGTGCCTTTCTAATGAGAAGGGTGAAAGTGCTGCTGGGAGAGGAAATATTTGGGCAACGTCCTGTGCCCCTCTGTGGTGGATTGCTGTGCTCAAAGACTTGGGGTAATGCTGCACAGCATCAACGTGTATTCTTATCATCTTTTATTGTCCTAGACTTGATTTTTACAATATTTTACTTTAAACAATTTTTTATTTTTCAATTACAGTTGATATATATTATTATATTAGTTTCAGGTATACAACCAAGTGATTCTAAATGATAGCTTTGCTAGATAGAATAATCTTGTTTTTCATCACTTTGAATAGTTTGTGCCAATTTCTTCTGGCCTGAAATGTTTCTGTTGAAAAATCAGCTTACAGTCTTATGGGAGCTCCCTTGTAGGTAACTAACTGCTTTTCTCTTGCTACTTTTAAGATTTTCTTTTTGTGTTTAAACTTTGACATTTTAATTATGATGTGTCTCGGTGTGGGACTCTTTGGGTTCCTCTTGTTTGGGCCTCTCTGTGCTTCCTGGACTTGAATGTCTGTTTTCTTCGTAATGTTAGGGAACTTTTCTGTCACTATTTTTTACATAGATTTTTAATTCTTGCTCTCTCTTTTCTTCTTCTGGCACCCCCATGATGTGAATATTGGTATTCTTGTAGTTGTCCCAGAGGCTCCTTATAGTATCCTCATTTTTTTTATTTTTTATTCTTATTTCTTATTGCTATTCTGATTGGGTGTTTTCTGCTTCATTATCTTCCAAATCTTTGATATGATCCTCTGCTTCATCTACTCCATGATTGATTTTCTGTAATGTATTCTTTATTTCAGTTAGCATATTCTTCATTTTTGACTAGTTCTTTTTTATATTTCCTATCTCTTGGTTGAAGTTCTCACTGAGTTCATCTATACTTCCCCTAAGATCTTTGAGCATCCTTACAACGAGCACTTTAACTGTATCTGGTAGATTGCTTGTCTCCATTTTGTTTAGTTCTTTTTCTGGAGTTTTGTTCAATTCTTTTATCTGGGACATGTTTCTTTGTCTCCTCACTTTGGATGCCTCTTTGAGTTTGTTTCTATATATTAGGCAGAGCTTCTATATTTCCTGTGTTTAGAAGAGTGGCCTCATATAGCAGGTGTTCTGTAGGGTCCAGTGGCACAGCCTCTCTGATCACCTGAGCTGGACAGTCCAGATGTAACACCCTACTGTTGTAGTTAAGCTTTGATTCTGTTGGTGCATCAAGGGTAAGGATTTACTCTCAAGCCAGTCAGCTGTGAGGATTGGTTAGGATCACTGTGGAGGATTAGCTGTGCTGTGACTGATTCCATGGAGCAAAACTTACTTCAGGGGCCTCTAGTGCCTGCTGTATCCACATGCTTCAGTGTATTGCTAGTAAAGGTGGTTGGATGGTATTTTGACATGGTCTAAAACTGTCCACTGGGTGAACTGACTTTGGGGCTTCCTAGGAGATGTCCTGCCCAGGGCCACCTGGCATGAGTTACAAAGCCATCTGCAGATGGCTGCTTCTTGTGACAGGCTTGGAGATACCTGGGAGAGGCCAAACTGTGAACCAAGGCCAGTACCAATAGTTCTGGGTCTGGGGCCACTGAGTGAGAGGAACGTGGCATGCAGAGGCCAGATTCTGCTAGTATGAGAGATTTTTAGGAAAGTCCAAAGCATGAGTAAAGATAGGTCTTTAGTATGGAGAAGCCACTGGAAAGGGATTGAGTGGGCCCACAAGTTGGGTGGGGCAGAGTCTTAGGGAATCACCAGGAGGGCCAACAGTATTAATCAGATTGATGGAGCATCAGATGTGGTGTCTACCTGTTGGGGGAGGGCTCAGAAAATGAACAATGACCTACCTCTTCCAGCGCGTCTGTCTGGGATAAAGCTGACTCTTCAGCTCTTGCCCTGATGCCAGACAATTCAGTTCTTTCAGTGTCTCTGTCCCCTCCTACCAGCCTCATTGTGGCTTCTTCTTTAAATCCTTAGTTTGTAGGACTTCTGTTCAACTAGATTTCAGAAGGTTCAGATGATGGTTGCTCTGTAGTTTAGTTGTAATTTTGACGTGCTGTGGGAAGATTTAGTACTGCATTTATCTATGCTACCATCTTGATCAGAACTTGCCCTAAACTCTCATGATTAATAAAACACGGGTATTAAGACATAATAGGATAGCAAATATGTAAAAATTATTTGCCAGCCCTAACACTTGCCTTAAAATTGCTACCTTATATAAACTCTAAAGACATTTGATTGAGGAAAAAATATTTTTACAAATAAAAATTAAGATATTTTGATTGGTGTTATCTTGTAATCAATCAATTTTCTTTGTCTCTGTCTTTCTCCCTTCACCCCCCCTTCTCTCTTTCTCGCCCCTTCTGTCCCTTCCCCTCCTCTTCTCTGTCCAAACAAATTTCAGTATTTAACTTGGCACAGAGTAGTTATGTACAATATTTAATTGGCAGACTGACTTCACTTTTGAAGGAAAATATTATTTACTTAACTCATTCTCTTGGTTTAAATGTGGTTAACTATTCCTGCCCAGTTTGTTGTCTTGGGTGCACTCATCTTTAATATTTTAATTTTCAGAAATCTCAGTCTGACATAACCTATATGCAAAAAGCACTAATTTATATATTGGATTAAAGAGAAAATATTGACAAAGTAATTTTATGTTCAAAATAAATTAATGCATGTTACTGTTTTTGTCATTATACACTGCTTCCTATCAGTGAATTTCCCAATGCTAATGCCTAATCCTTTGAATCCAGGTCCAGTTTAAAAAGCTCAACATTATTTGTTTCAATAGAAGAAAAAAAAGCACCTTATACATAGAAGATAAATATCTTTATAAGCTCTACCTGCTACATAGTTGACTGATGTGAGAAAAGTTTTCAAAGTGAAAATTCCTATTGCAAATATCTAGGACTTAATAAATCTGACCTGTATTGTTCATAAATAGCAAATTTAATGTTGCATTGACACTTTTAGTGTCTTTGTGCTGTTTTTTTAATTCTTGCAGCTGTTAGCTTATTGTGCAGATGTTATAATATCTTTAAGTATCCTTTGTCTCATAACTACTTGAAAATTATTGGAGATACTAGATTTGCTACTAGATCATGTAATATGATGTGTTAGCAAGAACATCTTTTATTACTATATCACACAATTTTTAAAAATATTGTGATACCATTTTAATATAATTGGGTTCTATTATAAACCAATACATTTTATTATATATATTTAAAAGATTAATCTGAAAAGAGCTACAAGTGCTTCACTAGAATGGCAAAAGGATCGATGGAAAAAAGAAGGGTCAAGAATCCTATTTTAGAAGGTTTAATTTATTATTTATTTTCAGTTATTGCCAAAAACAATCTAATTTTTTCACTCCACCCTCAATTCATTCTTGTCTTCAAATCTCCTTCATTATGTATAATACATATTATCTCTCTGCATGAAGAGAAGAGGAAAACAATAGCTTTCTCTTAATATCTGAATAGAATGAAGTTCTATTCATTCATGGGCTGTCCCAAAAAATATTCTATTGTTTGTTAAACTTAGAAAAGAAGTGAATAACATGGATTACTTACAAAATTTTTATGATTTCATCTGAATAAATTTAAGGAAATTAAATAATTGATATATTTTTAAAATACATTGAATTTAATATTTATAATGCTGAATACAGTGTTTTTGGTATTATACCTTATAAAAAATTTCAGGATTAAATATGAACTCTTACAAGTTGAATATTACAAACCAAAAGTTATATAGATTAAAATAATTGGTTTTATTTTCTTTAGATACCATATCTATTACACATATTTGATAATGTTTCATTTTTTTTTATTAGCAAGGTTCTAGACAAGATAATGATTTAAGGTTTCTTTAGTTCTGAGATGAGGTATTTTATTCTATATATATTAGTGAATATATAGTAAGACAGAATTATATATATTCTTAAGATATCACTTTTATTAAAATACATATTTTCAGACTAAGGAACATCAGAGGGAAGGGGAGAATAGAGCAGGAAGAGACAAACCAAAGAACTTATATGCATATATGCATAACCAATGGACACAGACAACAGTGTGGTAAAGGTGGGGGGGGGCAGGAACAGGGAGGAGGGGGTCAATGGAGAAAAAAGAAGGGGACATCTGTAATACTTTAAACAATAAATATTAAATTAAAGAAAATAAAAATAAAGACATATTTTCTTTAGATAAGCAAACTGAAATAGAACTTTATGTCTTCCAGTGGAATTAATGAGACATATTCAAATAAAATAAAATCACATATTCTAGACAATGTTTTTCATTCCTCCTTAAGCTATTCCTAGTATTAGGTATATACTCACTCCCTTTCTGGCTTCTGACTCTGGAGGAGCACGCCCAGCTAACATAATTAGTACAGTGGAGAAAATATATAAATATTCTTGTTATGAACCAGAGAGGTTTACAAAAGGCATGCCTTTTTTTCAATTGGCTATTGGCAATGGCATTGAAATGGCTTATACTAGTTTCAATCTCAGTTAAAAATAACAAAATATATCTGAACACTTCTCATCATTTGTGTATAAGAGGCTCAGAGACTTGTATATACTGAGATACATATTGTCTCTTAAAATATTTTCTCAACTGGTATTCTTGCTTCTCATTTTTATCATAAGCAACTATTCCTTTTGCTACCACTGATTAGTTAGTTATAAAATGCTATGCTTATACCAGGTAGTTCAAATACTATTAATAACTTTTCATTGCCTCCAGGATAAATCCAAAATTAGTAGCATAGTTATCATTCCTAGTTCACAATGACTGTAAGGAATACCAGTAAATAGCAACCCTCTTCCCATTTGCCTCCAGGATAAATCCAAAATTAGTAGCATAGTTATCATTCCTAGTTCACGATGACTGTAAGGAATACCAGTAAATAGCAACACTCTTCCCTGCAAGGGTTCTACAAAATTGAAAAATATGAAAAAAATGTTAGCAATTTCAGCACTTTTATTAATGCTAAAGATTACATTGAAAGACATAGTTTAGCCTGACTGGCATGGCTCAGTGTTTTAGTGTTGACCCATGCACCAAGAAGTCGCCGGTTCGATCCCAGTCAGGGCACATGCCCAAGTTGTGGGCCAAATCCTCAGTGTGGGGCATGCAGGAGGCCAATTGATGTTCTCTCTCATCGATGTTTCTACCTCTCTCTCCTTCTCCCTTCCTCTCTCTAAAATCAATAAAGAAAAAAAAATTAAAAAAGAAAGACATAATTTAGTATGGGAACCAAATGGCTCTGTTAATGGAATCAAAGAATCAAGCAGACCTAAACAATGTGACACAAAGGACGTTGGAAGACATCTCCTCAATCATCAAAATAAGTAAGAGAGCAAGGAAGTAAATTAATAAATACAACTTTTTTTTTTGATGGATTAAAACAAACAGCAGATGACATGCTAAGTTTTTTGCAGTTGTAAGTCATCATTTTGACAGAATATTTGCCATTTGTACAACTTTATTTTTTCTTTCAAATCAATGCTAGACTATTGTTTTAGCAAAGTTTTACTGAGTTCTTACTCAGTTCAAAGTATTATACTAGGTTTTATGGGAAATTTAGACTACAAAAGTCCCTGTTCTCCAGTAGCTCATAAACCAGTAGGTAAGATGGACATGAGTAAAAACAAGCAATACAGAAACCCTCTGGGATTACACTAAATAGAAGCAATGCTGTTATGGGTGAATGATGTGCTATGTCAATAGAATGCAAGAAAAGCTAATTTTCCATTCTGCAACAGATCCTACTTAAAAGAAAAATGTCAGAAATAAATCAGAATTAAGAAAAGGCCTGTTTCTATATTTATCTTGATGCACTGTTCATAAAATAATCAAATTATTGAAACATCTCTTAAAATATTCTGAAATTTGAAACTTAATTATCCTATTTTCATCTTTCATCAAATACAACAGTAGTCACATTTTTCCTTAAATATGCCTAATATAATAACTATTCAGTCTTTGCTCAGGAAAAAATAATAATAAAGAGCTTGACAAAACCTTATTTTTAAACATTTATAAAGAACATTGTCAGAAAAGCAAAAGTTTGTTTGGACCAGTTTAGAAAATCTAGACAGTGTTATCCCAGAGACTTCTCTGCAATGATGGAAATATTTTAAAATTCTCACTGTCTAGTACAGTACAGTAGCCACTACCTCATGTGAATCTTGAGTATTGGGAATGTGACTACTGCAACTGAGATACTAAATTTCTATCTAATTTAATTTAATTTAAATTACATATCCACATGTGGTTAGTGGTTACCATATTGTACAACACAACTCACAGATGTATTTATAAAAATTACCCGGGGTATCATCTTGGTTAATTGACGAGGCAAGGAAGCCGATAATGACAAACCAAGGCAGAGAATGTCGAAGACTCTACGAGTTCCTCAGGTCTTTACCCTTCCTTCCCCCTCTTCAGTGCACAAATAATATAATAGACCTGACATTTGATGTTAAAGGAACAAATGAGCCAGACAATTGGAAGCATGAAAAATTTTCTATCTAGGAGGTGGCAAATTGAAGCCACTTCTACCAGGAGAGATACATCTAATGAATTTCATAGTTTTCTTATCTAATATGTGCATGCCAAATTAAAAAAAAAAAATACACCTCTATAATTATGTGCTGAGTAGATCATCAAACAAAGTGAAATCGCTATACGATTTGAAAGGGGTACATACATGGAAAGAGTACCAAAACAAAATGTCAAATATTTGCCAGTTAACTGGATGAGAGAGCTTTTGGAGAGATTGGTTCAAAACTGACCACACAGAACAGTTGGGGTGGGGGGTGGGGCATTAAGAGAACTACAAAGAAAGAGGTTGGTTTGAAGTACAAGCTAGAATTTTGTGCTGCTGTAATCTTAGAATTTACTAGAAGGCCAATGTTTTTCTACATTGAGAATATTTTCTAACTGTGTCATTTAAAAAAAAAAAAATTTCATTTAAATTAAATACCAAGTAAATTGAATATACTTCCTGTATTTTTTTTTTGTTGAAAAACTATCGTTTTTTAAACAGTTTTATTGATTTTTTAGAGAGAGAGGAAGGAAGAGAGAAACATCATCGATGTGAGAGAGAAACATCAATAGGCTACCTCCTGCTCGCCCCCTACTGGGGATCAAGCCCACAACCCAGGAGTGTGCCCTGACCCGAAATTGAACTGGAACCTCTTAGTCCATGGGACAATGCTCAATCCACTAAGCCACATCAGCCGGGCACTACCAATTTTTATTTTAACTATTTACACTATGTAAAATAAAACACTAATTTTCATAAACAAAAGCATACATTAAACATTCAAATGAGAGCCATGATTTATTATTAGAATATCAGCAGAAAAAAACAGATCAGTATCAGTTATATATACATATTAGTATTTCTAGGACACTATATCCTTAGTTTAATGATAATATTCAAAATATTCAGGAACTCTTTTTTCTTAAATGGCTTTTAGAGAAGATACAACAGTAACATATACTATCAGTCTTATTATTCTTTCATTATTTTTAAAAACTGCGATAGAGTGAAGCAGCGAAAGTTGAAACATGAAGTGGCGAGGGACGACTGTGTATAAATAATCTTCATGGAAATTCATTTATCACGGTAGAGCCTGTAACTGATTAACCACGATAAACGAGGGCCAACTGTATATATACAAAATTTATTATGACCTGTATGTAAAAACCTTACAACACCTTCCTCTTTTCAGCACATAGAAAATGTGAGGATGGAAAAATTTACTTCTTTCCTTCTTGGTTCTTTGGCTGGTCTAACAATTAAATGGACATAAGTGAGATTAACAAGAGAAAAACAACTTGAATATATACATATGGGTGCCCCATTAAAAATAGGAGTCTCAAAGAGACTGAGGAAGTCAGCCTTTATACATTTTAGACAAAGAGCCAATAAATTTGTAAAGAATTATTTATGAGACAAAGAAGTTTGGGCTTGAGGTAGTAAATTTGTGAGGAAGTAACAATGTTTGTTTATACAGCCTTCTGAGCCCTAAATTTCCTTATCTCTGGTGATAATGATATCTTTCCTCCTCCTGGCACAGGGACCTTTTACTTGAAGGATGTATTTCCTACTTTCAGGGAGACAAAGGATGGTCAGAGTGTTCTTGAACCAGCTGTTTCTCAAGTAACTTTAATTCAAAATAATCAATGTCCCAAAGTGGCATATTTTGGGGTCAGTGTTGTGGAGTTTAGCCATTTTATTAGGTGTGTAACGGTAATTTTTTATTTAATTTGAGTTTCCAAATAACAAATGAAGTTCATTGTTTTTACTTGTATGTTTATTTGTCATGTTTATACCTCATTGGTCTGTCAATGTACAAATAATAACTTGCTGAGATTTTGATAGAGGTTATTGTCAATTTATAGGTCAAGTTGGGAATATGTAAATGACATTTCACCAATACTGAGCCTTCTAATCCATAAAAATGGAATGTCTCACAGTCATTTATTTCTTTGATTTGTTTAATCAGTTTTATGGTTCTCCATATATAGGTTCCATACAGCTTTTTTTAAAAAAATTTTTTTAATCATCACCCAAGGATTTTTGTTTTCTATTTATCTTCAAGTAGATGAGAAGGAGAGAGAGGGAGAAAAAGGGAGAGAGAGAAACATCGACGTGAGAGAGACACATTGACTGGTTGCCTCCCAAATGATCCCAACCAGGGCCAGGGACTGAACAGCAACCAAGGTGCGTGCCCTTGGCCAGAATCTAACCCATGACTCATTGGTCCGCAGGCCAAAGCTTTAACCACTGAGTCAAACCAGTCAGGGCTGTACATCTTGATTTCTAGTTTAATTCCCTTGTAGTCTGAAAATATATAGTGTATGGTTTTTATTAGTTTAAAGTTTTTTATGTCTCAGAATGTAATCTGCCCTGTTGAATCTGCCATGTAAACCTGAGAAGAATGTATATTCTGCTGTTATTAGATGGAGCATTCTATAAATATTAATTAGATCAAGTTGATTCATTGGACCATTCAGGTCATCTATAGCCTTACTGATTTTCTGCCTGCTAAATTTCTAAGTTATTAAAAGAGGGGTGTGGAAATCTCCTATTAAATAGTGGATTTGTCTGTTTCTTAATGCAGTTCTATCAGACTTTGACTCATTTATTTTGATGTTCTTTTGTTAGGTTCATACATGTTGAAGATTGTTATCTCTTTATGGAGATTTGACCACCATATCAATATGTAACAATCCTCTTTATCTCTGATAATTTTTCTTATTCTGAAGTTTACTTTGTCTGAAGTCAATATAACTAATCCAGCTTTTTCTTGACCTCTGTTAGCATGATCTATATTTCTCCATCCATTTAGTTTTAACCTATCTGAGTCTTTATACTTAAAATGAGTTTCTTGTAGACAACATAGACTTATTTAACCACCCTCACAATCTGACTTAGTGTATATAGAGCATTTACATTTAAAATGGTTATTGGTATAGTTGTATTAATATCTGCTATGTTTGTAAATGTTTTCCATTTATTGAAATTGTTCTTGAAACTTTATCAAATTTCTTTTTTGCCTTCCCTTTATATATTTGAGATTTTATATGATTCTTCTCTCTTACAATATAAACTTCCTATTTTAAAATTTTGTTGCTCTAGGATTTACAATATTAATTTTAAACTAGCTTGGTGTACCTTCAAATGATGTTGTACTACTTCAAATATTGTGCAGGTAATTTTAACAGAGTATTACCAATTTCTTTATCCTATGCCTTATGGCAACTCTTTCACCCATTTCACTGGTCTATAAGCTATACTCATCCAGTACTTTATTACTATTATTACTTTAGACAAATAGTTATTGGTTAATTTATTTTAAACAACCTTGGCAGGTAGTACAGTCTTTCCAACAAGAGGTGCTCAAACAATGGAGTATTCATATGTAGACAGAAAAATGAACTTTAAACTAAACATTTATTCAAAATTAATTTGAAATGGATTGTAAAGCTATATATAATAAGTATAACTATAAAAATTACAGAAGAAAATTATAGAAAAAATTCAGTGATTTAGGGTAGGTAAATATTTCTCAGGTAGAACACAAATTGCAAAATCAAAATAAAAATACATTGATAAGCTAGGATTAATTAAATTTAAAATTTCACTTTTCAAAAGATACTATTAAGGAAAAAATACCACAAAGTGGCAGAAAACATTTGCAACACACATAGCTTATAGTGGATTTTGTCTAGAATATCTGAAGGACTCATAACTCCATAATAAGCTGACTGACACACACACAAAAGACACAGGAAACTAAATAGTGAGCTATTCTATTTATATGTAATTCTAGAAGGGTTAATATTATAGGAATTCAAATCAGTTACTCTGAGGAGCAGATTGTATGCAAATGAGTATAATAAATATTACTTGAAATCTGGAGTAGTCTACATTTTGATTTTGGTGGTAGTTATATACTTTATTGTCAGAACTAATCTTAATAAGGATTAATTTTATTTATTTATTTTCTTTTTATTAATTTTCTATTTTTAAAGAGTGACAGAAACATCGATGAGAGAAAACATTGATTGGTTGCCTCCTGCATGCCCCTAACTGGGGATTGGACCCACAACCTGGGCATGTGCCCTGACTGGGAATCAAACTGACAACCTCTTGGTGCATGGGTTGATGCTCAACCACTGAGCCACACCAGCTGGGCAAATTTTATTATATGCAAATTATATTAAGATATCAGATTAAAAAAACCTTTAATGGGATAGACTAAACATCAAACAAACCAACTCTTGGCCAAAATTTAGAAATTCTTACAGTAAAGGCCTATTTATCTCAATATCTATTGCCATATACAAGTTTGTCTCTCAACAAAAATTACAAAGCATGCCAAAAGGCAAGTTAAAATACAATCTGAAAAAGTCGTCATCAGAAAAAGACTCAGATATGGTTCAGGCATTGGAATTTTTATATGTGAAATTTAAAATTATTATGATAGGCTCGCTGGTGTGGCTCAGTGAATTGATCAATGTCTCATGGACTGAGAAGTACTGGTTTGGGGTCAGGGCACATGCCCAGGTTGAGGATTCGATCCCTAGTAGGAGGCGTGCAGGAGCCAGCCGAAGGATGTTTCTCTCTCACTTTGATGTTTCTATCTCCCTCTCCTTTCCTCTCTTTCTAAAAAAATCAATGAAACATTTTTAAAAATAAAGTAAAATAGTTATGATAATATGTTACAAACTCTAATAAAAAATAGACAACATGAAGCAACAGATGGATAATGTCAGCAGAGATGTGGAAACTTAAAGTTTAAAGGAAATGTTGGAAATTAAAAACACAGTAACAAATAAAGAATGTATTCAATGTACTCATAGTGGATTTGCTTGACCAAGGGAAGAAAGAGCAAACTGAAAGATAGGACAGTAAAAATTACCCAAACTGAAATGCAAAGAGAAAAAAAAAAAAAAAAGATTGGAAAAGAAAAACCCACCTATTCAGGTCTGAAAAAAATAACAAAACAGAAAAAAATTTTCAGAAGAAAAAGATGGCAGTGGGCAGGACCGGAGGGAGGGTGAGTGTATGAGAGAGTGAGCTAGTGTGTGAGAAAGTGTAAGTGGACTTGGAGGTGGATGACCAAACCTGAGCAGTGCAGAGACATGAAGCAGAAAGTTCCTGTGCTGTGGACAGGAGCAGCTGACTACCGCGGTAGACGGCCCTTCAGGGCGCTTCTCCCTGCGCCTCAGGGAGGTTCCACCATTTTGGAAGATCCCAAGTCTTCCCTGGGAGGAGGCAGTGGGAGCTGCTAGGGCCCAGAAACCTGAGCCCACCAGCGCACCTGGCACCATCGGACTCTGTGTCAACACAGACCAGTGCACAGTAGTGGAGCTCCCAAGAGGACAGCCTGAAGCCCAGCACCATCCCCCAGAGTAGCAGTCCAATCAGAGTCAAGATATACCTCCAGCAACAGAGGCTGGGGAGCAGACATCCATCCCCAGGTAACAGAAGCACAGACCAGCAGCTGAAACCCATCCCCAAAAACTACAGTAAAAGCTGAGCAGGAGCTGAGCCCGAGTGGGCAGCAGCACTCCCTAGTCGTCAGTGGCAGGACCTGGGGCTCCACAGAGGCCTGTGCAGTCCAGTAGCCCACAAAAGCAGTGAGAAGCCTGAGCCCCAGAGAGACTGGAGCCATCCAGCTGCCTGCCCATGGGAACTGAAGGATGCGGAGCACCAGAGAGGCCTGTATGACCCAGCAGGGACTGTGCAATCTAGTTACCCTTGGGACTTGCGGGGTGCTGAAGAACCAGAGAGGCTTGTGCAACCAAGCAGCCCATAACATAGGCATAGAGCCAGTCTCCAACGGGACTGTGTGATCCAGTGACCTGTGGGAGCCCCAGAGAGGCCTGTGCAACCCAGCTGTGCACAAGATAGGCATAGAGGATGTGAAAATGGAGGGGGAGTGAATAGAAGCTACACAGATGATCTCCCAGGACCAAACGGGAATTACAATTAAAATAAAGACAAATCCTCGGAAAAAAAGAAACAGGACAGGACCATATAACCAGGGACAAAGATAGGATCTGCAGAGGGGCAAGAGGATGCCAGGTTGGGAGCCCAGTGACAGCAGAAGTCTTAGCTGTGAGTAGCGCTCTTGGGGAATAAATACCAAGCCTGCTCCATATTGCAGAGAGCTGGGACAGAGCACTAAAATAGCCACAGCCACTCACCTGAGGGCTACAGCAGAGGGAGGGCAGACTGGGATGGAACTCTGTGGGGACACTCGGGATTTGGAGGGCACTCAGAGTTTTTGCTGAGTTGCAGCCACAAAGGACAGTGGCCAGTGTGCTACTTACCAGAGCTGTGGGGAAAAGCAGCCCCCCCCCCCTCAGAGATTCAGCCTTTCCCAGGTGAGGCAAAGAAATGCAAATTGAGGCTAATTAACAACCAGCATCTATCCCACCCTCTGGAAATCTTCTTATACAGAACACCAGGGCTACATTCCAAGGCACTGAGTAACTGAGACTACTAGCCTCCAGACAACAAGCTAGAGGATAACTGAACCTTTCCTGGGCTTGCAAATCTACCCAGGAAAGTAAGACTTGACAGTGGTGTTTAATGTGGGCCCGCCTAGGCACATCCAAACACAGTAGCGGGAGCCACAAAGAGCACAACACCAACACCCACAGAGAAAATTTGGCAGGCTCCAAAACCCACTGAGATAGCATAAATCGTGAAACAAAGAAACAAATCCCCAATGAAAGAACAAGAGAACTCTATTGAAGGTGAGATCACTGAAATGCAGCTAAGCAAATTATCAGAGGTAGAGTTCAGAGCCATGATCTTGAGGAAGCTCAACAGCATGAGTAAGGACATCAGCACCATGAGTAAAGATATAGAAACGTTGAAATCCAACCAAGTGGAAATGAAGAATGACATAGCAGAAATAAAGAACACATTGGAGAGACTAACCAGCAGAGTAGAGGAAGCTGAGGACCTGATCAGTGAATTAGAAGACAGGGTAGAAAAAAAAATCAACCAATCAGAAAACCATAAGGAAATAACAATTATAAAACAGGAAGACAGCTTAAAAGAATTGTGGGAGAACTGGAAACGTAGTAACATTTGCATCATAGGAGTCCCCAAAGAGGAATAAAATGGGCAAGGATTAGAGAATATATTTGAAGAAATAGTGATGGAAAACTTTCCTAACTTGGTGAAGGAAAAAGGCATTCAAGTTTAAGAAGCACAGAGAGCCCCAAGTAGGAAGAACCCAAACAGGCCCACACCAACACACCTAGTAATTAAAATGCCTAAAATTAAAGACAAAGAGAGAATCCTAATGGCAGAAAGAGATAAGCATGGGTTACCTACAAAAGAAACTCCATAAGGTTCTCAGCTGACTTCTCAACAGAAACACTACAGGCCGGAAGGGAATGTCATGAAGTAATGAAGTCATGAAAAAAAAGTATCCAAATCCAAGACTACTCTATCCAGTGAGGCTATCATTCAAAATAGAAGGTCAAATAAAGAGCTTCCCAAACAAAAACAGCTACAGGAATATATTAACACCAAACCAGCACTGAAAGATATGCTAAAAGAACTGCCGTAATTAGTAGAAGAAATAGGAAGAAAAATAGAACCACACTAAACAAAAATGGCAATAAATAAGTACATATCAATTATCACCTTAAATGTGAATGGTTTGAATGCTCCAATAAAAAGACACAGAGTAGCTGACTGGATAAGAAAGTATGACTCACATATATGTTGTTTACAAGAGACCCAACTCACAACAAAGGACTAACATAGGTTGAAAGTGAAGGTTTGGAAAAAATTTTCAAGCCAATGGAAAGCAAAGAAAAAGCTGGGGTAGCAATACTCATATTTGATAAAGTAGATTTCAAAATGAAGGCCATAACTAGAGACAAAGAAGGCCACTACATAATATTGAAAGAATTTAACTAACAGGAAGATATAACCTTGGTAAACATATATTCAACCAAAATAGGAACATCAACATATATTAAAAATCTTTTGGAGGACTTCAAAGGAGAAATCAACAGCAATACAATCATAGCAGGGGACTTCAATACCCCACTGTCATCACTGGATAGACCTTCTAGACAAAAAAATTAACAAGGAAACACAGACTCTAAATGAAGTGTTTGATCAAATGGATTTAATAGATATCCACAGAGAATCACACCCCAAAACTGCAGAGTTCACATTCTTCTCAAGTGCACATGGGACATTCTCAAAGATTGACCACATGATAGGACACAAGCTAAATCTCTAGAAGTTCAAGAAGATTGAAATCATGTCAAGCATCTTCTAGATCATAATGACATGAAATTAGAAATCAATTGCAACAAAAACATGCAAAGACATTTGAACAAATGGTGGCTAAATAGTATGTTATTAAACAATGAATGGGTCATCTAGGAGATCAAGAAACAAATTAAAAACTTTTTGGAATCCAAAGAAAATGAACACACAACACAAAACCTATGGGATACAGCGAAAGCAGTTCTGAGAGGAAAGTTCATAGCACTACAGACATACCTCAAGAAGCAGGAGAAATCTATAATAGACTATCTAACCTCACAACTTAAAGAACTAGAGAGCAAACAAAAAGAAAACCCCAGAGCAAGTAGAAGGAAGGAAATAGTAAAGGTCAGAGCAAAAATAAATGACATAGAGACCCCAAAAAACAATAAGGATCAATGAAACAAAGAGCTTGTTTGTGAAAAGATAAACCAGATTGATGGATCCTTAGCTAGACTCACCAAGAAACAAAGAGAGAGAACCCAACTACACAAAATCAGAAATGGAAGAGGAGAAATAACAACTGACACCACAGAAATAGAGAAGATCATTAACTACTATGAACAATTATATGGCAACAAATTCTACAATCTAAGTAAAATGGACAAATTTGTAGAAACACATAGTCTCACAAAACTGGACCAAAAAGAGATAGAAAATTTGAACAGATCAGTAACTACAGAAGAAATTGAAGATGTAATTAAGACTCTTCCAGCAAACAAAAGCCCATGCCCAGATGGCTTCACGGGGGAGTTTTACCAAACATTCAAAAAAGAGCAAACACCCATTCTCCTCAAACTATTTCAAAAAATTCCAAAAGAAGGAAGCCTTCCAAACTTGTTTTATTAGGCCAGCATAATTCTAATTTCAAAACCAGAAAAAGACACTACAAAGAAAGAAAACTACAGGCAAATATCCCTGATGAACATAACGCCAAAAATCCTGAACAAAATACTAGCAAATCAGATCCAGCAACACATCAAAAAAATTATTCACCATGACCAGTTGGGATTCATCGCAGGAATGCAAGACTGGTACAATATTTGCAAATCAATAAATGTGATACACCACATAAACACAATGAAGAATAAAAACCACATGATCATATCAATAGATGTGAAAAAGCCTTTGACAAAATCCAGCATCTATTTCTGATAAAAACACTCAGCAATGTGGGAATAGAGGGATCATATCTTGACATAATAAAGGCCATATATGAAAGACCTACAGCCAACATCATACTCAATGGGCAAAAACTAAAAGAATTTCCCTTAAGAACAGGAACAAGACTAGGATGCCCATTTCCGCCACTCTTATTTAACATAGTACTGGAAGTCTTAGCCACAGCAATCAGAAAGGAAGAAAAAATAAAAGGGATCCAAATTGGAAAGGAGGAAGTTAAACTGTCATTATTTGCAGATGACATGATACTATACATAGAAAATCCCAAAGACTCCTTCGAAAATTTACTAGATTTAATAAATGAATTTGGCAAAATAGCAGGATACAAAATTAACATCAAGAAATCCATGGCATTCTTATACACCAGTGATGAACTCGCAGAAAGAGAAACTAAGAAAACAATTCCATTTACCATTGTGGCAAAAAAATTAGGATATCTAGGAATAAACTTAACCAAAGAAATAAAGGACCTATTCACAGAGAACTACAAGTCATTGAAAAAAGAAATAGTGGAAGATATAAAAAAGTGGAAGCACATACCTTGTTCATGGATTAGAAGAATTAACATCACTAAAATGTCCATACTACCCAAAGCAAACTATAGATTAAATTCAATCACCGTCAAAATACCAATGACATACTTGACAGAACTAGAATAAATACTTCAAAAGTTCATATGGAATCAAAAACGACCTTGAATCTCCACAGCAATCTTGAAAAAGAAGAACAAAGTAGGAGGGATCACAAAACCAGATATCAGGTTATACTACAAAGCAACTGTAATCAAAACAGCCTGGTACTGGCACAGGAACAGGCATATGGAGGAGTGGAACAGAACAGAGAACCCAGAAATGGTCCGAAGGCAATATGCTCAATTAATATTTGACAAAGGTGGCAAGAGCATACAGTGGAGTAAAGACAGCCTCTTTAATAATGGTGTTGAGAAAATTGGACAGCTACATGCAAAAAAGAAAAAAAAAATGAAACTAAACCATCAATTTACACCATACACAATAATAAACTCAAAATGGATAAAAGACTGAAATGTGACTCATGAATCCATAAAACTTCTAGAAGAAACTGTAGGCAACACAATTTCAGACGTCATACACAGCAGAATTTTCACTGATACATCACCTATGGCAATAGAAACAAAGGAGAAAATGAACACATGGGACTACATCAAACTCAACAGCTTCTGTACATCAAAAGACACAATCATCAAAATGGAAAGGCTACCCACTGTATGGAAGAGCATAATTGCCAATGATATATTAAATAATGGGTTAATTTTGAATATATATAGAGTGCTCATATAACTCAACAAAAGCAAGACAAAGAACACAATTAAAAAAATGGGCAGAGGAACTAAATAGACACTTTTCCAAACTGTACATAAAAATGGCCAAGAGATATATGAAGAAATGCTCAACATCACTAATCATCAGAGAGATGCAAATTAAAACAATAATGAGGTATCACCTCACATCTGTCAGAATGGCTGCCATCAACGAATCATTAAACAACAAGTGTTGGTGAGGGTGTTGAGAAAAGGGGACTCTAGTACACTGCTGGTGGGAATGCAGACTGGTGCAGCCACTATGGAAAGCAATATGGTGTTACCTCAAAAAATTAAAAATGGATCTGCCATTTGACCCAGTTATCCCAGTTCTAGGAATATACCCTAAAAAGCCTGAAACACCAATCAAAAAGAATATATGTACCCCCATGTTTGTAACAGCACTATTTACAATAGCTAAGATCTTGTAACAGCCCAAATGTCCATCAGTAGATGAATTGAAAAAAAATTAATGGTACTTATACACAATGGAGTACTATGCAGCATTAAGAAAAGAAAGATGTCTTATCCTTTGAGATGACATGGAGGGACCTGGAAAGTATCATCCTATGCGAAACAAGCCAAACAGAAAAAGACAAGTATCATATGATCTCACTTATTTGTGGAATATAATGAATATAACAGTCTGAGGAATGGGGTAGTCCCAGAGAAGTGGGGTACAGACTGACAATCCCCAAACAAGGGAGTGGTGGGGGAGAGATAAACCACAGAATTTATAGGCATTTATGCATGAACAATGGACATGGACAACGAAGCTGGGGACATGGTGGGGAGGGACAGGGAGGGGGGAATCAGTGGAGGGAAAAGGGGAAACATCTGTAACAAAAATAAATTAATTAAGAAGAAAAAATTTCTCAACAAAATCTGAGAAAATTTGTTTCTTGTAGACATGAACTATAAGTTATTTCGAAAGTTTTTTTAAGGAAACAAAATAGGTCAGAAACTTGGATCTACATAAAGATAGGAGGTGTGTTAGAAAGAAAATAAATGAGTATCAGTATATTGATATTGTTTTTCAGGCAAAGGATCTGTTTTTATAAATAATGTCCATGAAAGATAGAAGTGGCATCTATAGAAACTTGTGAGATCAACTAATTGAGAATGGGACTGAGATTAATTAATTAACATACACAGATGCTTAGGTCAGCTTCTATCATGTCAGCCCAGAGAAAACACTTTTTGTCATGTAGCATAAAGTGTATGTCTATAAATTCTCTTCCTAGACCTGTGTTGGCTATTGAAGGTAATTATTTCCCTGTTGATGCCCCTATAGAGCCTCAAACTAGGCTTACCTCCAAACATTTGTCAGATAGAGACCTAGATGTCTAAATATTTAATAATTTATAAATTCAAGGCAAACTTTTAAATAAAATGTATTTTACCCTTAAAAATAAGAACTGCAATGAGATATCACTACATACTCACCAGAATGGATAAGAATATCTAGTAGTATAAACAATGTGGAGCAAAGAAATTCTTACACATTGCTGATAGTAATGTGACTTGGAGAAAGGTTTGCAATTTCTTATAAAGTTAAAAATGTACTTACCATACAATTCAGCAATTTCATTTCTAGGTGTTGAATCAAGAGAAATGACTACTGATACATTCAACAATATAGATTCATCTTTGCCACATGCTAAAGAAAAAAAAAGTCAGAGACAAAAGTCTAAATATTATATCATCCTATGTATACAAATGCTATAAAAGCAAATGCTACAGTGACAGAACACATGAGCAAGTATGAGCATTTGTGTGGATTTGGGGAATTGTGAATATTTTGTGTTTTGATTGGAGTGGTGTCTAGATAGATGTATATATTTTTCATATTTTATTGAACTACACACATAAATTGAGTGTATTTTATTGTATTTAAGTAACACCTCAGTAAAATCAGTTTTGAAAAAAGATATCTTAACTGTGAGAGCGAAGAATTAACTTTAAAACTAGTAACATATCTGGGTTCTCTCTTTCTCATCCCCACTCCCATTTATTTGAAGGTGGGCAAAACTAGGTAATACTTCATTATCTTAAGAGATATTTTATCATGCAGATAGGGTAATTCCACTTGTATGCAAGATAAAAAAGCTATATATTTAATAATTTTATGAATGCAGTAAAAAGAAAAAGAAGGGATATCCACCATTTACAGATTTCTGGCCAGAGGAATATGCCCACAGGTGTGGGACAATAGATTTAGAGTGAAAAGCAGGTACATTGGTCATTATGTGTTAGAATGATTTACTTACTCTGATATAAAGTTTGCTCTTTTATATTTTTATAGGTCTTTGCATAATTTACAGTAAGCAAATAAAGCCACTATATAAAGGGACTTGGCAAAAATAATTATTCAGTTATTAGAATTATTTTTTAATGTGAAGTATTTGAATATGTAGATATTCTTTGCCTATGCTTTGTGGCAACCCAGAAAAGTCATGGCATTAAGGATGAGTGAAATATATACACTATTCTCTTAATACAATATATTTCTCACTTGTAGGAAAATTTATTATTTTTAACAGATGTGAATTCTATGGATTAACATGAAGAACATTTTATTTTTATTTATTATTTTATTACTTTATTTTTGTTACAGATGTTTCTACTTTTTTCCCCATTGACATCCTCCTCTTGATCCCGCCCCCCAACCCCCAGCATTGTTGTCTATGACCATTGGTTACACATACATGCATATAAGTGATTTTCTTTATCTCTTCCCTCCCCTCCATCCCCCTCTTCTGAGGTTTGTCATTCTGTACCTTACTTCTATGTCTCTGGGTCTATTGTGTTCATTATATCCCACAAATAAGTGAGATCATGTGATATTTGTTTTTCTCTGATTGGCTTATTTTGCTTAGTATAATACTCTCTAGGTCCCTCCATGTCATCTCAAAGGATAAGAGATCCCTCTTTTTACAGCTGCATAATGTTCCATTGTATATATGTACCACCGCTTTTTATCCACTTATCTATTGGACACTTGGGCTGTTTCCAGATCTTAGCAGTTGTAAATAGTGCTGCTATGGTCATAGGGGTACCTACATTCTTTCTGATTGGTGTTTCAGGCTTTTTAGGATATATTTCTAGAATTGGGATCACTGGGTCAAATGGCAGATCCATTTTTAATTTTTTGAGGAAACATCATATTGTTTTCCATACTGGATGCACCAGTCCCATCAGCAGTGTACACCCTCGCCAGCAATTGTGATTATTTGTTGATGGCAGCCATTCTGGCAGGTGTAAGGTGATACCTCCTAGTCGTTTTAATTTGCATCTCTCTGATGGTTACTGATGTTGAGCATTTTTTTTTATATGTCTTTTGGCCATTTGTATGTTCTGTTTGAAGAAATGTCTATTTAGATCCTCTGCCCATTTTTAGTGGATTCTTTGTGTTCCTTTTGTTGAGTTGTATAAGCACTCTATATATTTTGGAGATTAACCCCTTATCTGATGTATCGTTGGCAATTATGTTCTCCCATGTAGTGGGCTCCCTTTCCATTTTGATGGTTGTTTCTTTTGCTGTGCATAAGCTTTTTAGTTTGATGTAGTTCCATTTATTAATTCTTTCTTTTGTTTCTCTTGCCTTAGGCATTGTATCAGTGAAAATTATGCTGCGTATAATGTCTGAAATTTTTCTTGCCTACATTTCTTCTAGGATTTTTGTGGATTCACAAGTCACATTTAAGTCTTTTATCCATTTTGAGTTTATTCTTGTGTATGGCGTACATTGGTAGTCTAGCTTCCTTTTTTTTTTTTTTTTGGCTTGTAGCTGTCCAATTTTCCCAACACCATTTATTAAAGAGGCTGTTTTTACTCCGCTGTATGCTCTTGCCACCTTGTTCAAATATTAATTGTGCATAATGTCTTGGGTCAATTTATGGGTTCTCTGTTCTGTTCCATTGGTCTATATGCCTGTTCTTGTGCCAGTACGAGGCTGTTTTGATTACAATGGATTTGTAGTATAACCTGATATCTGGTATAGTGATCCCTCTTACTTTGTTCTTCTTTTTGTAGGTTGCTGTGGTTATTTGGTTCTATATAAACTTTTGGAGTATTTGTTCTTGTTCTGTGGAATATGTCCTTGGTATTTTGATGGGGATTGCATTGAATCTAGATTGTTTTGGGTAGTATGGACATTTTAATGATGTTAATATATCTGATCCATGAACAAGGTCCATGTTTCACTTTTTTATATCTTATTCTATTTCATTTTTCAATGTCCTATTGTTTTTTGAGAACAGATCCTTTACTTCTTTGAGTAAGTTCATTCCTAGGTATCTTAGTTGTTTTTTTTTTTCTGCAATGGTAAATGGGATTTTTTTTTTTTTTGGTTTCTCTTTCAGTGAGTTCATTATTGACGTATAAATAGCCGTTGATTTCGTGATGTTCATTTTGTATCCTGCTACATTGCCAAATTCATTTATTAGTTCTAGTACATTTTTGGTGGAGTCTTTAGGGTTTTCTATATACAATATCATGTCATCTGCGAATAATGGTAGTTTTACTTCCTCCTTCCAATTTGAATCCCTTTTATTTTTTTCTTCATGTCTAATTGCTCTGGCTAAGACTTCAGCACTATGTTAAATAAGAGTGGATAAGAGTGGTGAAAGTAGGCATACCTGTCTTGTTCCTGTTCTTAAGGGAAATGCTTTTAGTTTTTGCCCATTGAGTATGATGTTCACTGTAGGTTTTCCATATATGGCCTTTATTATGTGAAGATTGCTGACCTTTTTTTTTTTTTTTTAATCAGATATGAGTGCTGAATTTTGTGGAAAGGTTTTTATCGTTCATGTTCTTTATGTGGTATATCACATTTATTGATTTGCAAATATTGTACCAGCTATACATCTGTGGTATAAATTCTACTTGGTTATGGTGAATAATTTTTTAATGTATTGCTGGATTTGTTTTGCCAATATTTTGTTAAGGATTTTGACATCTATGTTCATCAGGGATATTGGCCTATAGTATTCTTTCTTTCTAGTGTCTTTATCTGGTTTTGAAATTAGAATTACACTAGCCTCATAAAATGAGTTTGGATATCTTCCTTGTTGGATTTTTTTGAATAGTTTAAAGATAATTGGTGTTAGGTCTTCTTTGAATGTTCGGTAAAACTCCCCAGCGAAGTCTTCCAGGCCTGGGCTTTTGTTTGCTCAGAGTTTCTGAATTACATCTTCACTTTCCTAAGTTGTTATTGGTTTGTTTAAGTTTTCTATCTCTTCCCAGTTAAGTTTTGGGAGACTGTGTGTTTCTAGAAATTTATACACTTCACCTAGATTGTCCAATTTGTTGGTGTATAATTGCTCATAGTATTTGTTAATGATCCTTTGTATTTCTGTGGTGTCAGTTTTTGCCTCTCTTTCATTTCTGATTTTGTTTATTTGGGTTCTCTCTTTTTGTTTCTTGGAGAGTCTGGCTAAGGGACCACCAATCTTGTTTATCTTTTCAAAGAACCAGCTCTTTGTTTCATTGATCTTTTGAATTGTCTGTATGTCATTTATTTCTGCGGTGACCTTTACTATCTCATTCCTTCTACTTGCTCTGGGTTTTTCTTTCTGTTTACTTTCTAGTTCTTTAAGTTGTACGGTTAGAAAGTCAAGTAGAGCCCTGGCCAGTTTGGCTCAGCGGTTAGAGTGTCGGCCTGTGGTCCGGAGAGACCCGGGTTCGGTTCCCGCTAAGGGCACGTACTTCGGTTGCAGTTGGTCCCCGACCCTGGTTGGTCGTGCGGGTGGCAGCCACTCGATGTGACCCTTCACGTCGATGTTTCGCTCTCTCTCTCTTCCTTCCTCTCTCTCCCTCCCACTCTATCTGTACAAAAAAATGAAAAAATATCCTCAGGTGAGGATAAAAAAAAAAAAAGAAAGAAAGTCAAGTAGAAATTTTTCTTGTTTCTTGAGGTAGGCCTGTAGTGCTATGAACTTCCCTCTCAGTACTGCTTTTACTACATCCCATAGATTTTGTGTTTCTGTTTGTTCATTTTAATTGGTTTCCAGGAAACTTTTAATCTCTTCCTTGATCTCCTTGGTGATCCATTCATTGTTTAATAACATGCTATTTAACATCCATGTGTTTGAATGTCTTTGAGTGTTTTTGTTGTAATTGACTTCTAGTTTCATGCCATTGTGATCTGAGAAGATGCTTGATATGATTTCAATCTTCTTGAACTTGTAGAGACTTGTTTGTGCCCTAACATGTGGTCTATCTTTGAGAATGTCCCATGTGTACTTTAGAAGAATGTGAATTCTTCCATTTTGGGGTGTAATTTTCTGTAAATATGTATTAAATCTAATTGATCTAGTACATCATTTACAGTCTCTGTTTCCATGTTGATTTTTTTCTAGAGGATTTATCCAGTCATGTTCATGGAGTGATGAAGTCCCTGCTATGATTGTATTGCTGTTGATTTCTCCTTGGAAGTCCTCCAGAAGTTTTTTAATGTACTTTGGTACTCCTGTGTTTGGCTCATATATGTTTCCTAAGGTATATACTCCTTGTGGATAGATACTTCAATATTATGTAGTGGCTTATTTTGTCTCTAGTTAGAGCCTTCATTTTGAAGTCTATATTATCAGATATGAGTATTGCTACCCCAGCATTTTTTCCCTTTCTGTTTACTTGGGAATTTTTCCCCCCCATCCTTTCACTTTCAACTCATGTGAGTCTTTTTTTGTGAGGTGGGTCTCTTTCAAACAATATATATGAGTCATGCTTTCCTATCTATTCAGCTACTCTGTGTCTTTTGGTTGGGCATTTAATCTGTTTATGTTTAAGGTTATTATTGATATGTACTTATTTATTGCTATTTTTGTCTATTATGGTTATGTTTCTCTTCCTATTTCTTCTGCTTATTATAGCAGTCCTTCAGACATTTCTTGCAGTGCTGGTTTGGTGCTAATATATTCCCTTGGCCTTTTTTATTTATTTTTGTCTTGGTAGCTCTTTATTTCACCTTATATTTTGAATCATAGCCTTGCTGGATAGAGTAGTCTTGGATTCAGATTCTTGTTTTTCATTACTTTGATTACTTCATGCCATTCTCTTCTGGCCTGTAGTGTTTCTCTTGAGAAGTCTGCTGATAGCCTTTTGGGGGTTCCTTTGTAGGTAATCTGTTGCTCATCTTTTGCTGCTTTTAGGATTCTCTCTTTGTCTTTAATTTTTGGCATTTAAATTATTATGTGTCTTGGTGTGGGCCTGTTTGGGTTCTTCTTACTTGGGGCTCTCTGTGCTTCTTGAAATTGTATGCATTTTTCCTTCACCAAGTTATGGAAGGTTTCTGTCACTATTTCTTCAAATATATTCTCTAACCCTTGCTCATTTTCTTCTTATTTTGGCACTCCTATGATGTGGATATTGGTAAATTTCTTTTGTCCCACAGTTCTTTTAGGCTATCTTCCTGTTTTTTTTTCTTTTTTGGGTTTCTGATTGGGTGATTTATTTCTACCCTGTCTTCTAATTCACTGATCTGGACCTCACCTTCCTCTACTCTGCTGGTTATTCTTTTCAACGTATTCTTTATGTTTGCTATGTCATTCTTCATTTCTAATTGGTTGGTTTTCAGTGTTCCATATCTTCACTCATGCTATTGAGCTCTTTAGTCATGCTGTTGAGCTTCCTCATAATTATTACTCTGAACTCTTCCTCTGATATCTTACTTAATTCCATTTCATTCATTTTTTCTCCTGTTGAATTCTCTTGTTCTTTCATTTAGGATGTGTTTCTTTTTTCACCATTTTTTCTCACTTGGTTTTGGAGCCTGCCCAATTTTCCCTATGAGTATTGGTGTTCTGCTGCTTGTGGCTTCCTCTACTGGGTTTGGATGAGTGTGGGAGGACCCATGCTAAACACCACTGTCAAGTCTTACTTTCCTGGATAGATTTTCAAGCCAAGGAAAGGTTCAGTTATCCTCTAGCTTTTTACCTGGAGGCTATTAGTCTCAGTTACTTGATGAGCCTCAATTTGTAGCCCTTAGCTAAATAAAAAATCCATCAGGTATAAGAGGATTTCCAGCAGGTGAGGCACTTGCTTGCTCTCAGACTCTATGTTAATGAGCCTCAATTTGCATTTCTCTGGCCTGGTGGTGTTTAATTCCTATGGGAGGGGCTGTTGCTTTTCCCTGGGGCTCTGGTTAGGGGCTCCTTGAGTAACATGGCTACTGTCCTGGGATGAAGTGATTCAGCTTAAAACTCCCAATGTCCTCTCCTCCAGCTCTCTTTTGAAACAGGAACCCTGAACTCTCTCAACACAATTCCAGTCCAGGCCTCCCTCCCTCTGCCAGAGCCCAATGTGAGTGGCTGCAACTGATTTGGTGCTTTTTAAAAGCCCTGCTTTCTCAGTTGGAAGTGCTCACAATGAATACAGCCCTTTGCTGCTGTCCGTGGGCTCCCAGCACACCCTTACATGCCTCTGCAGTTCCTACTAAGCTGAATTTGGTGTCCTCTTTCTGTTCTTGATTATATGGGTTATCTCCAGCTGCTTTTCAGTTGGTTTTACCCAATTATTTGTCTTAATTTTAATTGTAATTCAAGTTTGGTCCTGGAAGATGGCATGTGTAGCTTCCATTCACTTCACCACCATTTTGTCCAAACAAAGAGGTTCATTTTATTTATTTATTTATTTATTTATTTATTTATTTATTTATTTATGTATTTATTTATGTATTTATGTATTTATGTATTTATTTAACCCTTACCTGAGGACATTTTTCCATTTTTTGTTCAGATAGAGTGGGAGGGAGAGAGAGGAAGGAGAGAGAGAGAGAAACATCGATGTGAAAGGGGCACATTGAATGGCTGCCACCCGCAAAACCCAACCAGGGCCAGGAACAAATTGCAACCAAGGTACGTGCCCTTAGCAAGAACCGAACCTGGGTCTCTCTGGACTGCAGGTTGATGCTCTAACCGCTGGGCCAAACTGGCCAGGGCCAAAGAGGAACATTTTAAATCAGTGACCATGAGATTAAATTAAATTATGAAAGGAAGCGATACTGTACTCTGTGAATTATTTGATGCCTTTAAATTAACTTTCAATATACAGTATAGTTTCAGCCAGATCAGAGATCCTGAAATGATTTTTGGATTGCTATTGAATAGATCATTGAAATAACTACATTAAAAAGAATGCTACATAAAACTTTTTGGAGAAAAATTTAGACAGGTACAGTATATAAACTGGTAAATAGGACATATTCTGAGGTTAAGCCGCCTGTATTTGATCAGGGCTTCATTTGTTATCTGGACAAGCTTAGAAGTTATTTAAACTTTCTTTATTTCTGTGTTTCTCCTTTCATAAAATTGGGGTGGTGATAAATGGTCTATGTGATAAATGGTGATAAATAAGTCTATGGCCCATCCCATAGACGTATTATGCAGATTAAATGAGTTAATGTATGTAACGTGATTAAACAGTGCCTACCTAGCACATGAGTACAGCTTAAGTGTTACCTGTTTTGTTATTGCTTTTATTAAATGTTAACACACTTTTCCATTGAAAAATTTGTAGTGAAACTTGTAAGAAAGGATATCATAGAAGAAAATGAAAACTGTCAGTGAGTGAAGCAGAACTATGGAATGTATATTATAAAATGTAAGAAATGCTAAGGTAGGGCCTTTTTCTGTGTTTTTCATTGACATGTCAAAGTATCCCAAATAGAGCCTGGCATATAGAAGTCAGTAAATGTTTGTTGATCTCAACTGAAGCGAATGTGGAGAGACAGTTCTGTCATTCCCAATACTTACAAGAGTTGAATGTTCAGTTATATGTGAATAATTATAACTCAACATGTAATAGACTTAAAAGCAGAACTTGAAACTTTTTTAAGAAATATTACTCCAAACTTGAAAAAGGAAATCTGCATGAATTAGATAATTTGAAGGTAAGAAAAAAGGCTACAGAATGTCTTGATATAGCATTGGATTTGATAGGACAAAGAGAAGTTTGTAATAATTCACATTAGATGAGGAAAAAAAAAAACCAGAAATAAATGGAAAAACTCTAAAAAGAAAATTTATTATTAATCAATGAATTCCTGAGTTGTACTCAATGTAGAAATGTATCACGCTGAATCTTAGTTAAATTTGACAAAATTTGGTTCCATCTTTACCGCTCCTTTTTTCTAATCCGCATAGTTAAAAAATGACAAATAAAAATAAAGGTTACCTAAATAATTGCAGTGAAAACTAAATGTTATAATTCAGCCTTGGACCTTCACTTATAGCTTGCTTTAAAGTCATAGGAACATCTTTTTATAAGAGCAGAAGGCTTTACATAATGATACCAGATTCTTTCTCATAAGGGAGATAATGTACCTTTTTCACCACCTCAAGTTGGGGATCTCTGACTATTTTTCAATGAGTACAACATATTATGTTGGTGAATAGGCAAGAAAATAGTAAGTTGTTACTATCATGTGATTCTTTTTAGTTGGGTGTGATGCTTAATATGTAAAGGAACTTTGCTGCATTATTCTACTTTCTGTATTCTTCTATCAACCTACTTTTCCTGAGACACATATTTTAACTTTTTAAATGATCAAGAAGATAAGTTTGCAACACTGACTTGAGAGCTAAGCTCAACTTTATTTTGTAACCCCGATAGCTAAGGTAAAGAGAGATAGCCTGTCTATTAATAATTTTCTATTTAAAACACTTTTGTGCAATCAGACAAAACACCTAAATTTCCAGTCTTGAGATATTGTGAGTCTATAATTTTATAAGATATAAAATTATCTAGGTTTTATTGAATGTAAATCAATATGGCCTAAAACATACAATGCATATGTTTATCCAGATTAATTCTTTTCATCTAATTGGTCTCCCACTTGTGTGTGCATAAAATAGAACAGTATATAGGAAGAAGAAGGCCAGAGTAAAAAAATAGAGCTGGGAGGAAACAATATCTAAGGGATAGTGAAATGTTTTTGCTGTGCTGGAATGGAAAATTAACTAAAATTTGATCAATAAGCAACCCTAAAGTCCACTTCTAAAAAAGACCCTTATAGCTGCACTGAAATATACAAAACAAGCTTAATTTTGAAATTACTGAAGTATTGTACTATAAAATAAGAAAGGCAATATAATTCAAATTGGTTCAGTAATGCAGAAAAATAAATAGAAAATAAGCATGAAAATATAACAATATAATGATATATATTAAATTAATTGCTCCTTCCCAGTAGCATGTAGAGAGTTATTAACCATAAACTGCAATGGAATTACCTGTTAGATGATGTTAACCTCTAATATAAGAGGTTTTAAAATTGTTTTCTAAAGTGACTGCTACTACTTATTTCTAAAGAATACTAGATCTATTGCTAAATATTGGAAGGCAATCATGCAAGAAAATGCTGCTCTTTTCTTCATGTTAAAATAAATTCATGGGGAAAAGCCCTCAAAAGGTTTATATACAATTACCTTGAAAATCAAGTCAAATGCAGAATCTCCAAACATGAATTTTAGCCAAGCAGATTTTAAGTAGTACAGGATTTAAAGTAATGATGAGTATACAAGGGTGGGCAAAAGAGGCTTATAGTTGTGAGTAAATGCAACAGTTAATTCTTGTATGATTATTTACTAATTCTTGTATTAATTTTTTGTATTACCACTGTAAATCTACTTTTTCTCACCCTGTATAATAAAAATTAAACACTTGCCATATGTAGTTATGTAAAGATGGCCTGGCCAGTGTGGCTCCATGGATTGAGCATCATCCCATGGACTAAGAAATCCCTTTTTGATTCCCTGCCAGAGCACATGCCCTGGTTGTGGGCTCAGTCCCAGTAGGGGGCATTGTAGGAGGCATCTGATTGATGAATCACTGTCATATCAATGTTTCTCTCTCCCTCCCTTTCTCTCTAAAAAATCAATAAGAACATATTAAAAAGAAAGAAAAGATGAAGATGAAATCATATTATAAAAGAAAAAAGGAATACCAATAAGGATGTTTAAAAATTACCACACACACACAAAAATCTTGTGTGTGAGTGTGTGTGTGTGTGTAAGTTTTGCCCAAATATAAACATATATATGCTTATATATTATATATATGTACATATATATACACATATATACGATATCCTTATTATATATACTCAGGTGGAATATTAAGGATTTTAAGAGGAAACTATAAAAAAAGGAGGAGGTTATTGCTTATCTTCAGGCTTAGAGTACTGTGTGTTATTTTATTTAGTTCAATAATTTAATCTGTAATTTGTTTAGGTGAGCAAGTACCCCATAGAATGCTTTTGACTTTGTGATGTAACCAAAATTCCCTTAAAAAAACAAGGTTTAGGTAATAAAAGCCAGAGTATATTTGACAATATTTTATATAAATCTGATGAATTTTAAGAAAGAGCTTGTCATTTAAACATGTACCATATTGGTGATTGAGCATTATGCTGATTTTTATGGCAGCATTTTTATTTTAGAATTATCATATGAAAGTAAATACATATTAAATGAGTATTGACTTAGGCCTCACATGTTTTGAGTGGTTGAGTTCCTAGAATGTTTGAATAGTTTATAAAGAGCAAAGGTAGTATATATTGGATTTCTGAAATTTTGATGGCATATTTGCATATTTTAGTCAAAACATTCAATTTAATTACTGTAACTATTAAATTAAGTCATACTTTATTATAGCATATTATTAGTATCCTGGTTGTTTTTATTATTTTTAACTAACAGAAAAGGCCCAGAGGCAGTGGAAAACTAAAAATTCAGTATAAGTAAATGCTGAGCAGTAAGATTTAAATAACTGTGAGTAAATACAAGGATCAGCATCTGGTTTATACAGATGGCCATTAAAATGTTGGAATGCCCCAAACATAAACATAAGGGATGGCTGTAGGAGACAGGTAGTGATTAGATATGTGATTGCTGAAGTTAGCTTTTAGTTTGGGTAGAACATTGAACTTTTTTTTTTTCCTTCCACCAGAGATTTTCTTCGTGAAAAAATAATTATCAAAATGTTACATTTTTACATTACAGTGCTTCTTGCAGAAAATTTACATGACTTTATTTTGATAGCCTGAAATTATTGCTGGAGCTTCTGACAACAACCTGATTTAAAAATCAAGTAACATTTAGGTAATAGGAAATCTGAGACTATTATGTAACAGCTAAATTGAAGACTTGATATAAATTCATTTTTGTGAATTTATATGAAATATGTGAGCATACTGTCAGGGTTACATCTGATCATTTTGAAATGTAAACCCTACAAACTTTCATTAGTTTAGTTTTCAGCATCATAGAGACAGGCAGTACACAATTCCAAGGAATATATGTTGCTTAATATTTAAAATGAAAGAAGCAAATTGTACTTTCATGATTCCACTTTCTGTGCCCCACCATTCTAAACTTCCTTTTTCCCAGTATTTGATTTTCCTACAGCCCCGTTCATCATCTGCATCAGAATGCACGCATATATGCAAGACCTTAACTTACCTTATTCCATTTAATGTGACAGTGTGATTCTCAGGAAAGGCAGCAAAGCATGCCCACCATTTGAATCTAATCCATATTTTTGCCCTAAGAAATCCTGTCCAGTAATTTTCTCATTTTTTCTTGATATTGTGCCATTACAGAAAATCAGTTCAACCCCAGGCCCAGCGCCAAGAAGTGACGATCAAATTGAAAATAGTACCTACCTAACAACCAGCCAACAATGATGAATAATCAACCTTTCTTGAGAGCAAAATATCTTGAGACGAGGAAAGAAACGCATGTTATCATTTTATCTACTGTGATCTCCAAAATGTGCTGTGTGCACCACAGGGATGCATAAGGAAATTAATTGGGGTAGAAAAAGAAAATATTAGAATTTTTCTTTATTTTTACCTTTAAATTTTCTATTTTTGATTTGCTATGATACCTATAATAATCACCCATGAATAAATCTAATTTATTACTGACACTTGCTTATACAGTTTTTTTATCCTCACCCGAGGACATTTTTGCATTTACCTTCAGATAGAGCGGGAGGGAAAGAGGGAGGAAGAGAGAGAAACATCAATGAGAGAGAGACACATCAACTGGCTACCATATTCACAACCCCAACCGGGACCAGGGACAAACTGGAACCGAAGTACGTGCCCTTAGCGGGAACCGAACCCAGGTCTCTCTGGTCCGTGGGCTGACGTTTTAACCTCTAAGCAAAACCAGCCAGGGCTACTTATACATTTTTAACTGATGGAAGAACATGACACCCTGCCCCCCCCCCAAAAAAAAAAATCAAGACCTTTGAGAAGGTATATTAGAGCATTAAAGTAGAATTCAATCCAAGGAAAATGATGTGGTAAGTGTAAAAGTGGTTTAAGTATAAACCTTGTCATATAAGTGGAGAATCCACTACAGTTCCTACATACCTTTCTAAACTTTTTTTTATCAGCAGGAAATATGCCATGCTTCAACCAAGTAGCCAAGAAGAGTATATAAACCACAAAGGCTATTTACAAAGGAGTCAACAGAGTTTAGAAAAAGCAAGAAGAGGTCGTTGTACACTGGGGTCTAAGTAATCGAGGGTTAAGTCATTACTGCACCCTGCCCTTAAATGGAAGAGGAGGAGACAATTATATGAACATATAAAAAAATGGCTGATAGACTGTAGCCTTTGGTTTGTGGTCAGAGCCAGTTTGTGAATACTGCATAAGGAAGAACCAAGGGAGTAAACATCTTGATTTTATTTTTGTTCTACTGTCCAAACTCTTACTGGTTTCTCACATTGGCCAAATCCAATCTGAAGTCAGAGAACAAAGTCCATATGCAGTTCATACAGGCTAGTCTCCTGGGGAATTAATTTGAGAAAGATAAGAGTGGAGTGCGGATCTTGAGAAACTAATTGGAAATTTCCAGCATTCCACTGCTCTTTCTTTTTGGCTTTCTACTCTTTTCAGATGAAAAAAGATGTCTCCCTAATACCAGGGATACACAAATCTCATCAATACAATACTATATCCTATGAACTGATGTCAGTCTAGTCATATTCTCAAACAAAATCTAAAATATTAGCAAACTTCAATGTTCTTTATATGAAGTAATATAGATAAAAGTATGGAAATGAATCCATAAATAACATAAACTATAGCTGCTATAAAATCATGACTCCTGTGTCTGCTCATGAGATCTTAGAAGATAATTACATATTCTTTTTTTAAAATATTTTTTCTTTATTAATTTTAGAGAGAGGGAGAGAAAGATAGAAACATCAATGAGTCTGGCCACTGTGGCTCAGTGGTTGAGCATCAACCCATACACCAAGAGGTCACTGGTTCAATTCTTGGCCAGGACATATAACCAAGTGGTGGGCCTAATCCCCAGTGGGGGGCATGCAGGAGGCAGCCAATTAATCTTCTGTCTCATTGATGTTCCTCTCTCTCTCTAAAATCAATAAAGAAAAAAAAAAAAGAAGCATCAATGAGAGAGAACATTGATTGGCCGCCTCCCACATGCCCCCCGCTAGGGACTGGGCCCACAACCTGAGCATGTATTTTGACTGGGAATCGAACCAGCAACCTCCCAACCATTGAGCCACACTGGCTGGGCAATAATTACATATTCTTTTAGCTACATCCATGCAATGTGTATTCTAAGCTCTATCACTAAGTAGTCTGTATAGTATTCTTCACTTGGTGGTGTATGATCCTGTGGTATAAGCCTTTGATTGGTTTGCCTTTATTGGGTTGCCTCATTGTTCTACTACCCAGCCTATTACAGATGTGAAGTGCTCCAGAAAAAAAAAAATCCAGGTTCCAGAAATAGTTCTGCTTGCCCCAATTGTGTGGTAGCAATCTAATTTCCTGTTGGTAAGTAACATCCATCACCTCAACCATTATTGTGGTCTCTTTCTCTGCCAGTACAGTCAACGATTTAAGGAGCTCATAATGGCCAGAGGGCAGACTCAATTTCCAATTTAACAGAACCATGGTTATGTTCTCTAGTAGAAGCATTTCTCACATGGAAACTAGTACCCTTCTACTCACAAAGCCTGAGGTTATATAGAAAGAAAGTAAATATTACTTCAGTGAGTTATTTGCTGAGAGATTTTACTCAATTCCTTCTTCGTTTCCTGGACCTGTGCATTCCATCCATAGGAGATATGATATCACATCTTGGATATTTGTTTAATGTATATAACATCCTGTGGGATGACATCCCAAATACACAAGGTTTTCTCTCTCAAATTATATTCCAGCAGTCTTTAGTACATTATTCTATTCTATCAGGTCATATGCTTATAGATGCTGAAGACATGAAAGCAGGGAATTTTTTGGGGGTGAGTCCATGGTAGCATTTTTTTTTTTTTTTTTGCCATAAGTTATTTTCCCTGGTCTGAAGTGAGATTATATCAAAATTCAAGAAATATAGGATTTTGTAAGTCTACAGTGGTGGTACTGACAGAATTGTGGCCAGAGAAGACAGATTCCAGATACCCTCTCTTCCTGTAAGAAGATATTTTCCTCCACAATGATGAAAGGGGTCCAATAGAATCACCCTCACACCAGCTGGTCAAGAATGATGCCATAGGAATGGCTTTGTGTTCTCTTCTGCTATTGGCAGTTTGGGTGGCCATAAACATATTAACTGTGGTGAGAAGTTTATGTTATCAAATTTATTCATAGTCTTCATCTGAGTTATCCTGGCCTATTAGTCTTTCCCACTCCCATTGAACAGCCGGAAAAAAAAGCTTAACTGAAAAAAAGAGACCAACTGACAGCTATAGGAAGGATAATTTGTCCATCTGATTATTGAGAGACTCCTCTGCAGTGGAAGTCATTTCTGGAAGAATACACGGGATATTAATATCCATTTTTGCATTCATTTCAAGGGGACTACTTATATGGTCTTCCCATCAGACTTCTTTATCATTAATTTTTCATTCTTGTTTCTTTAACTCTCTTATCAGCTGCCCAACCTATTAGCTACTGCTCATAAATTAGTGTAGATCCCTCACCTCCAGCCATTTCTCTATTCACACAGTAGTCAGTCAGATTTCCTTTCTGAAGTTCTGCCTTATAGGTGGATTTTCTTTCATCCACTCTCTTTCAGGACCACCCCAGAGCAAGGCTATAAGGAAGCAACTTCTAGCATATGCTAACATAGAGGATAGATTATTATTTAATCTAGTTTTACACTGTTTCTTACTTCATTAACCAGTCATAAGACATTCCCCTGACATTATTATTGTAAGCGAACCATCCCTCAGCAAACCCACAGAGAGGAAACCAGGGAAATAAATACCTCAAACTCATTAATATTCTGTCCCCTAACACCTGTCAGTACCTTCCCAACCCAAACTCAAAGAACAGAGGAGCATGGTTGATGCAAACATAGAAGTTAGAAACCTATGACACAGCAGGCTGGATATGGTGCAGAGTGAGGCATGTCAGGCTAAAAAAAAAAAAGACATTCAGCGCAATTGCCATCAAGGAAGTCTCACAATCTAGCAGTAGATTTAATTTTGTGGCTTATAATACTTCAGGGTATTTGACATGATTCATTTTTCTATTCATACTTAATTCAGTATTATTTTATAAGTTTTAATTGCAGACTTTTGTGAAAGTGTTTCTTTATTCATAACAACTGGCTGAGTAATAGTTGTATCACAAGTTCTATGACTAACACTAGTTAATAAGTTTTGAGCATTTTAGTCATTTTTTGCAGCTTAATAATAAATAAAATATTATATTTTAATAATATGCTTCTACTTCCACAGTTAAATGTGCCTTCAGTGAATGCAATGCTCTTTTACTTTTTTGGTCAAAATGTTTGTATTTTTGCAAACTTGTAGAATCTTTTCTGGGATGATGTATCAAATGCTGAGAGTTTATTATTGTGTATCTTAGGAATAATTTATAGTGAATATTGGGTTATGTAAGGGACTTCATAAAAGTGGCCATTGTTTCAGTGTTTTGTTTTGTTTTTAAATTTTTTTATTGATTTTTTTAGAGAGAGGAAGGGAGAGGGAGAGAGAGTGAAACATTGGTTGGCTGCCTCCCACATATGCCCCAACTGGGGTCGGGGATTGAACCTGGTGTGTGCCTTTGACCATGAATCAAATCAAGACCCTTTGGTACTCATGGGCTGACACTCAAACCACTGAGCCAAACCTGCCAGGGCCATTGTTTCACTTTTGATGTCCCCTTACAAAGTGCTTACCAAAGCATTTTGAAGCCAAAATTGGTGTTTTTTCCCCAAAGAAGTCATAGGTTTTTGTTTTGTTTCATTTTTTGGTAGTGTATTCAGAGGTAGGGGAAAATTTCCTATTTAAAACTGAAACTATGGTGATTACTAGAGCTATTAAAAGTATTAAATACTTTTAATGAGGATGCACATTCTTTTTCTGGATTTGTTATTTTAGAGAGAGAGGAAGGGAGAGAGACAGACAGATATAGATGGGCTGCTTCCTGCACCCAGACTGAGGATCCAGCCTGCAACCTGGGCATGTGCCCTGATTGAGAATTGAATCTTCAGCCTTTTGGTAAATGAGATGATGCTCAACCAACTGAGCCACAATGGCCAGGGTAGGAAGCTCAATCTTAATGCAGAAGAAAATAATTTCATATTTCAGCATGATTTTATTACCTTAGTGAACAGTTTATAAGTTGTGCCAATTGTTTCTAGGAAACATTTATGACTATAACATGTGCCAAACAACCTCTTACTGTATGTAAAGATGGCATTGGCTTTAATAGATGTGTAGAATGTTTTGTAAGGATGACTATGAAAGTAAAAACTTTTTATACTAATGTAGGAATTTGCTTTTTCCGAAAACAAACGAAGAACTTTGCTACTATGCTTTCTCAACTACTAAATGCTTTCTTATCTGTTAATTGTAGCAAATTTTCTGTTAGGAATTTTTCTAAGAACAAACCATAATTCTTTTTTTTTTTTTATCCTTACCCGAGGACATTTTTGCATTTATCTTCAGATAGACCAAGAGGGAGAGAGAGAAACATTGATGTAAGAGAGACACATCGAGTGGCTGCCACCCACATGACCCCAAATGGAGGGGCCAGGGATAAACTGCAACCCAGGTTTGTGCCCTTAGCAGGAACCGAACCTGGGACTCTCTGGTCTGCGGGCCAACGTTCTAACTGCTGAGCCAGACTGGCCAGGGCACAAACTATAATACTTTATGGGTCTTCTACTTGCTTGTCATCTTATGTATATTAAGAAGTTTTCTGCCTTCAGGAATACCACCCAACATTGGTCTGTTTTTTTTTTTAATGCCTCCAACATCTACTAATTTCATTTTATAACTGTTACTGTAGAAGCCAAGTTATATCCATCTTCACTGAAACAAGATTTTTTTATTAATATAAGGCTGATATCTATTAGGTAATGTTCCACTTATTTAGAAAATACAGGTAATGCTAAAGAATGTAAAAGCTCTCATCCAACAAGCCATTGCTAATCTTCATTGGTGACATATGTGTATACATTACATAACTTTTTTTTTTATCCTCACCCAAAGATATATATTTTTTTCATTTATCTTTTCAGATAGAGTGGGAGGGAGAGAGGGAGAAAAAGAGAGAGAGAAACATCTATGTAAGAGAGACACATCGAGTGGCTGCCACCCACACGACCCCAACCGGGGCTGGGGACAAACTGCAACCGAGATACATGCCCTTAGCTGGAACTGAATTTGGGACTCTGGTCCGTGGACCAACGCTCTAACCACTGCGCAAAAACTGGCCAGGGCTACATTACATAACAGTTTTATAGAAATAAGTTTATTTGTAACATTATTTCATGATCCTTTTTTCACTTAGGTATATCTGCATTTTTATAACATAGTTTTATTCACTGCATAGTTTTCTTTATATAGATAAACCCAGTTTCTAAAACACACACATCTATCTATCTATCTATCTATCTATCTATCTATCTATCTATCTATCTATCATCTACCTACCTATCTATCTAGAGAGAGAGAAAGAGAGAGAGAGAAGAGGAGAAGAGAATATATATTTATTTTTGCCTGCATATACAAACATAATACTATTTCAATTATCTATGTAGGTAAACTTTTAGCCATATTTATATTTCCCTAGAATATATTTTTTAAAAGAATTCTTGCATCATAATTTATAAGCTAGTTTCATTTTCTTTTTCTTTTTTTTTTTTTTTATCCTCACCCGAGGATATTTTTCTATTTCTTTGTTCAGATTGAGTGGGAGGGAGAGAGAGGAAGAGAGAGAGAGAGAAACATCGACGTGAAAGGGACCCATTGAGTGGCTGCCACTCATTTGACCAACCAGGGCCGGGGACAAACTGCAACCGAGGTATATGCCCTTAGCGGGAACCGAACCCGGGTCTCTCTGGACCGCAGGCCGACGCTCTAACCGCTGAGCCAAACCGGCCAGGGCTAGTTTCATTTTCTTGTATAAAATGTTATCATAAGGAGTGATATGGGCATCCACTATAGTACATATATGAACATATAACATTTTATTTAAATAACAGTGAAGTTATTTAAATATTTTATAGAAGATGAATTTATGGACAATAAAGACAGAGTAATTGGTACATGATTGTGAGGCTAATAGCTGCCAATCTTTCAGCAGCTATACTTTGTATTATTTTTGAGAATCATTTGTGATATTTATATAAGCTATTTTTTTTTTTTTTAGAAATGGCACCATTGGGGATTGAAAAGACATTAATCACATGCTCTCTTTATTTAAATGGTGGTTTCTTTAAATATCTGCTTAGGATCTGAAATGCAATCTAATCAAAACTCCTTAAGGCCACAATTCTCATACATTTTATTTGTGTGACACTATCAGTACACATTTTTGAACTTGTATTAATTTTTATATATGTATATATATACAAATATGCATATATATATATATATTATTTTCAACCCAAATATTAAATACTAGTGAGGGCTAGTATTTAATATTAAAATATGAAGTAGAGGTTTTACTTCTTTTTAAACACTAAAATGGATAATTTTATGCAACTCTGAGATGGAGAAAACCTCTATTTGAATTCTTTTATTCATTGATCAAAGAACTAGATTATCTCAAAGTTTCCTTCTCCTTTTTAAATGTATTCATTGAATGAACAGCATCAGGCACCCAGCTGAGTCAGAGTTGAGGCTGATTATGTGGTCTGTTGAAGAGGCTGATCTAATATTTCTATATTATTTGATAATTTGTATTCTACGAAATGTTATAATTCATAAATTATTTTCACGTACATCATATCCTTTCAGTTCCTACAATAGTTAAGGTAATCTGGAGTTAAATATCTGCCCCTTAAAGTATGTGGACATTAAATTCAGTGAGATGAATGTGTTAAGAGCTATCATATAGCAGACATCGAAGAGTCAAGACCAGAGCCTCATTTCTTTCACTCGATCTTAGCATCATTATGAAGAGTAAGTTAAGGGTACATCAGTAGTGCCTGGAACCTTGTCTTATTATTATATGTTAACATACATATAGACATATGTGCAAACCCCCCAACACACACACGCATATTAAAACAGGTATTGTATAACTAGAAGAGACATTAGTGCAGTGACTACTTGGAAGAAATTAGAATGTTGGCCTGTATTGAATCCTGAGTTCTCTTAATAAACAGACAAGTATGATATTGCTGTGAAGTCCCAGTTACACAGCACAGAGTCTCCCAATGTACCTTGACCTTTGAAAGTATATGTCACCACCGTAAAGGTTATTTTCACTTATTTGAAAATGCTTTCAAGAGAGATTCAAATTGCTCTGGGGATGAAGAATTGATTGTCCAGCTTTCCTGCTTTTATAAAGATATAATGGCAGTAGGTATGTGAAATATCAAAACATTTCACTGGATTTGAAAATAAATTAATTTTGGTATATTTTCAAAAGTTCTCTTTTATTTTGCACAACTTGATTTGCCCAGTGCTCAATTTCATCCCTATATAAACAAGCATGTTAAAAATATGTCTGAGGAGTTTTAACTTTTGGTATTTTGTATTATCTAATTATTAAGTCTTAGTGATTAGTCTGATCTGTTATAGATCTAGAATTAAAAGACAGCATGCAGCATTCAGTTAATGAGTTAAAATAGGTTGTCTCTTTAGTAGAGTATATGGTTTCTAAGTAAGCAGCAAAGATCTGATGACTGTATTATTAAGCCAGTATATAAATAATACAGTTGAGAATCAAATCCAGCACATGAGTTTATTTACTCAGTTCATTATCTGTGTTTTTACATGTGTGTATACCTGTATGTGTCTTACAGCTGTTATTTCAAGAAGCCAAGAAGGACCAGGAGAAATGGGAAAGGCTGTGCTGATTCCTAAAGATGACCAGGAGAAAATGAAAGAACTGTTTAAAATCAATCAGTTTAACCTTATGGCCAGTGATTTGATTGCCCTTAACAGAAGTCTGCCGGATGTAAGATTAGAAGGGTGAGTTTACATGGGTTATACAATTTTATGTATTTCAGAATATCTCAGAACTTCAGTTGACTCAGATTATTTCATTCTAGAAGTATGTGGTTGTGAATAACTATGCTGTCACAAGAATTTGCTGTGCATACATATGATGGAAAAAAGAACTATTTTCTTCTTTGGCAGAGCAAAATATGTTATTTGAAAAACAATTGCAGAACACACAGCCTAACAGGTTTTTCTTCATGAGATACTTTTTTCTTTTTCTCTGCTTTATCTTGCTAAATATAGAGCAAACATGCTCTTCAGTAGACTATTTTCTTGCCAGAATACAAAGCTTTTATACTTTGATTTTTAAAACTATATGCTTGCCATTCCAGCATAAAAGTAGCCAATTGCCTGTATGATTCTTTGACCCTTTAAAAATTATTTATTATGAGTTCTAGCAATATATGACACTGTTTATAATTAGACGCTCAGTTGTCAGACATGGAGAAAATAATCACTTGGAAATAATAAAAGTGCATGAAATATTAAGTTGAAAAATTCAACTTGTATGTGATTCACAGTAAGCCATGATCTATACAGTTGGATAAGTTTTAAGTGCATTCATGAAATTAGATATTTATTTGCAGTATTGTCATTGTCTTATAGAGCCCTTATAAGGCAACCTCTTGGAACCCAGAAAGATACACCCTGAGATTTTAGAAAATTTCTAAGTTTACAGGTATGTTCTAGAACATACTTCTAGGCAATTAGGAGTTGTTCTTTTAGGCATGTAATGACTTTTCTATATACAACAAAATCCTAGTTACTGCAAATAAAATTTGCCACATATAATCGGTTATAGTACATTAGTAGTGTAGTGATATTCACATCATAATACTAAACCTGAATTTTTCCTCCTTTCTGAATTACTTCAAATGAGCCCAAAGTAGAGTAACTGAAACCTTATTAAGATGGCTGGGCCGAGTTGTCAGATGGTTCATTTGGTAGCTAAATAACTGTTTTTGTATATTCTTATATGCTTTCAAAATGTCTCTCTCAACAAAACCACAAGTAACTATAGATTATGGATTATTTTGGTCCCCAGGAAATGGTTAAAACATCAAATATTACATTTGTGCCTTCCAAAAATCTAAATAATTTTATAGGTAGTTTTGTCCATATTTGTACTTTTTAAATATATATATATAGAGAGAAACTTTGCATTTCAAAAAGTACATTCTTTTGATTATTTTATATGCTAAATATATAATGTTATAATGTTGTATTTATTATTTTTATACCCATGCTGTGATTAAAAGGGGTAAATGTGATACTTAGACATTCAGAAAAACCAGGTTAGCATTAGTTCAAATGTATAAAAATTTTTATTTTTAACTATGGGGACATAAATTAAATTTTATATCAGATCTGGGGTGATTAAGGAAATAATCAATTTAGTATGGAACCATCATTTTAGAAAAAGTAAAACCTTCATTGAGAATCCATTGAAAATAAATTTGGCCAGTGCTAGATCTGCTTTTAAGCATCACTTCACATATTAAGCACTTGAATAATTAAGCCCTAAACTGTAGAACCATTCAACATTTTTAAAATGGAGGATGCAAATTGTTTAGTATTAAAAAGTTCACAAAACTTAAAGTTTGAGATTTTGCAAACAGTCTATAAAGTAATATTAATGAAATAAATAATTTTCCATTTCATTTTTATATCACAACATAGTGTATGCTATTAGTACAACAAACAAATAAACAAAAAACATAAGCACCATCCCAATTTCCTAGATAAATCATGAAGTGTTTGCAAAGTCCACTGAGGTCATTTGCAAGTCATCTTGAGTGACTCAGCCTTGTGACTGCCTGGGAACAAATGTTGAAAAACACACCATGAATCAGATATTCAAACTGTTATTTAAAAGATGTCAAAATCTATTAATACTCATTTGATGTAGAAAACATTTTTTTTTTCAGTTTTGGTATTAGTTACAGTTTATATTTGAATATTTATATCTTAAAGGGATGGGAGCACATTGAGAAAGCGTAAATGATGAATGAAATAAATTTAGGCAATATAAAAAGTTAAGATTTACAAATAATTACTTTTAAAAAGCTTATCTAGTGGAAAACTTGAATTGATATTTATTTAGAACGTGTCTGCACTGCTCAAACAGTGAATTCATTAACATATCTCACCATTTTACTAGATAAGCCCTTAAACGGGCTCATTTGAATACAGAAAATTGTTCAAATAATTTAATGTTATATTTGGTTTTAACTTAAATCTACAAATATTTGAAGATGTTTTCAGATGAAAACACCTATGCAAATACTTCATGCTTTCACAGAGAAGAGACAAGATAACAACAGTTTTTCGTGGAGGCAATTGCCATGAGACCTCAGGACAAATTGAAGTTAATTTCTGGGATGTCCACCCCTAGGGATGCTTAAGTACTTATATTAATTTACATATTCACTTAATATACTAAATTTATTAATATTTGAAATACAGCTCCATGAAAGTTGCAAACATCACATTTGGGTTTGCTCATGCTTCTATAGTCAATATTTTCTCATGTTCTAGGCTTTCCTGAAAGTAGAGAAAAGAGCTTGATTATGATCATAATCAATGAGGTGGGTACATGACTCTATTCCATTAAATGCAAAACAAATAAGGGGAATAAAAAGTCGACTCTGGAGATTTTTTTCAAGTAATTAGGTGGAAAATCTTTAGATATGGAACCAAAATACATAAGTTTAATATATAAGGCTTACTGTTGGATCTTGGGTAAGTCATCATCAACCAATCAACAAATCTTTGTTATTTGCTTAATACAAGCTTAGATTTGAGAATAAAAATAAATAGATATGTCAGTTCCTGACTATGAAGATATAAGGAATATATTTACCTAAACAATTAACTGCAATATTGTATGAACAAAGCAATAATTGCAAAAATGACAAAGTAAGAATAAGATTGGACTGAGTTCCTGTTGAAATTATTATTATTATTATTATTGTTATTGTTATTCTTTGGAATTATCTTATGCCTCAGTCTCCTTTTTTGGACTAAGCAGGGTAACTTTTTAAGCAATCAGCTTCTCACTTTACTCTGAAATTCTTTTTGAGTAAGAAATTAGAAGTAATTATTGAGTGAATATTTATTTTTAAAAAGCTATGGACATTATAAATTAAAGCAAAGTGTTAGGTTTCTTTAGCATTTACTTGTAGTCAGATATTTAATAGCACTTTAATTTCTGGTATTGAGTTATTTGAAGGTTAAAATGCAGCTGGCATTTAAATTATATTTTATCAGGGAAAAATGAGAAAAGAGGAAATTTATTTTAGCTATTTATATAAGAAGCAACTAACTGCTTCTTATGTATGCACATTTGCAAGCTGATAAGGAAAAAAAACTAGCAATCTTACATTATTAATGAAAGAAGAACAGTAGCATACAAATGCTGAATAAATTTTCTTCAAAAACAAAGAGTTTATTTACTACATAAAATAGAAATAAACCATAGAACATATTTTTCTGTGCTCAATTTCATAAGTGTACCTGTTCATTTACATGGATTGCCTTTCTCATGAATGAAAAAACGATAAATCTAACATTCATTGCACAAAGGAGAAATAGAAAATGAGAATATTAATTGGATTTCTGATCTCTATTCCACATCTTTTTAATTTGAGAATTACTACAACTTTCATATGCTGGCAAAATTTTTGCCTGTAAAGATAATTTCTATAATACTTGATTTATGTAATATGCTCATGTGTGGAATTAATTTTACTACCTAAATTGAAAGTGATGTGTAAAAATGTCTGCACATGTATGTTTATGTGTGCATATTATATATAAATATATATATATAATATATATATATACACACACATATATATTTGAATAAGATGGAGATGATAGGTATGATTATTATTCTTTTTGGGATAATAGCACTGTTTTAAGATAACTTTTCTTCAAATAAGAATGTTGAGAAAAATATTACTAGGTATGTTCTCTTTCTTTCTTCCTTTCTTTCTTTCTTTTGAAAATTTATTTATTTATTTTTGTTACAAATGTTTCTCCTTTTCTCTCCACTGATTCACCCCCCTCCCTCCCTGCCCCGTCCCCAGTTTTGTTGTCCATGTCCATTGTTCATGCATGCAAGCATATACGTTCTGTGGTTTATCTCTCCCTCACCACACCCTCGTCTGGGGACTGTCAGTCTTTAGCCCACTTCCACGTCTCTGGGACTACCCCATTCCTCAGACTGTTATGTTCATTATATTCCACAAATAAGTGACATCATATGATACTTGTATTTCTCTGTTTGGCTTGTTTCACTTATGATGATACTTTCCAGGTCCATTCATGTAGTCTCAAAGGATAAGAGCTCTTTCTCTCTTACAGCTGCATAGTACTCAATTGTGTATATGTACCATAAATTTTTATCCATTCGTCTATTGATGGACACTTGAGCTGTTTCCAGATCTTAGCTATTATAAATAGTGCTGCTATAAACATGGGGGTACATATATTCTTTCTGATTAGTGTCTCAAACTTCTTAAGGTATATTCCTAGAAGTGGGATCACTGGGTCAAATGGAAGTTCAATTTTTAATTTTTTGAGGTAACACCATATTGTTTTCCTTAGTGGCTGCACCAGTCTGCATTCCCACCAGCAGTGTACTAGAGTCCCCTTTTCTCTACACCCTCACCAACACTTGTTGTTTGATGATTTGTTGATGGCGGCCATTCTGACAGGTGTGAGGTGATACCTCATTGTTGTCTTAATTTGCATCTTTTTGATGATTTGTGATGTTGAGAATTTCTTCATATGTCTCTTAGCCATTTGTATGTACTGTTTTGAGAGGTGTCTATTTAGTTGCTCTGCCCATTTTTTAATTGGGTTCTTTGTCTTCCTTTTGTGGAGTTGTATGAGCACTCTCTATATATTGGAAATTACCCCCTTATCTGATATATCATTGGCAATTATACTCTCCCATACAGTGGGTAGCCTTTTCATTTTGATGATTGCATCTTTCACTGTGCAGAAGCTTTTGAGTTTGATGTAGTCCCATGTGTTCATTTTCTTCTTTGTTTCTATTGCCTTAGGTGATGTATCAGTGATAATTCTGCTACGTGTAATGTCTGAAATTTTGTTTCCTACAGTTTCTTCTAGGATTTTTATGGATTCATGAGTCACATTTAAGTCTTTTATCCATTTTGAGTTTATTTTTCTGTAGGATGTAAGTTGATGGTCTAGTTTCAATTTTTTGCATGTAGCTGTCCAATTTTCCCAACACCATTTATTAAAGAGGCTGTCCTTACTCCACCGTATGCTCTCGCCACCTTTGTCAAATATTAATTGAGCATATTGCTTTGGGTCCATTTCTGGGTTCTCTGTTCTCTTCCATTAATCTATATGCCTGTTCTTGTGCCAGTACCAGGCTGTTTTGATTACAGTGGCTTTGTAGTATCACCTTAAATCTGGTAATGTGATCCCTCCTACTTTGTTCTTCTTTTTCAAGATTGCTGTGGCTATTCCAGGTCTTTTTGGGTTCCATATGAACTTTTGAAGTACTTTTTCTAATTCTGTGAAGTATGCCATTGGTATTTTGATGGGGCTTGCATTGAATCTATAGATTGCTTTGGGTAATATGGACATTTTAATGATGTTAATTCTTCCAATCCATGAACAGGGTATGTGCTTCCACCTTTTTATATCTTCTTCTATTTCTTTTTTCAATGACCTGTAGTTTTCTGCGAATAGGTCCTTTATTTCTTTGGTTAAGTTTATTCCTAGGTATCTTTATTTCTTTGCTGCAATGGTAAATGAGATTGTTTTCTTAGTTTCTCTTTCTGTGAATTCATCATTGGTGTATAAGAATGCCATCGATTTCTTGACGTTAATTTTGTATCCTGCTACTTTTTCAAATTTATTGATTAAGTCTAGTAATTTTTTGATGGAGTCTTTGGGGTTTTCTACGTATAGTATCATGTCATCGGTGAATAATGACAGTTTCACTTCCTCTTTTCCAATTTGGATCTCTTTTATTTTTTTTTCCTTTCTGATTGCTGTAACTAAGACTTCGAGTACTATGTTAAGAGTGGTGAAAGTGGGTATCCTTGCCTTGTTCCTCTTCTTAAGGAAAATGCTTTTAGTTTTTGCCCATTGAGTATAATATTGGCTGTAGGTCTTTCATATGGCCTTTATTATGTCAAGATATGATCCCTCTATTCCCACATTGCTGAGTGTTTTTATCAGAAATGGATGCTGAATTTTGTCAAAGGCGTTTTCGGCATCTATTGATATGATCATGTGGTTTTTATTCTTCATTTTATTTATGTAGTGTATTATGTTTATTGATTTGTGGATATTGTACCAGCCTTGCACCCCTGGGATGAATCTCATTTGGTCATGGTGAATAATTTTTTTGGTGTATTGCTGGATGTGATTTGCTAGTATTTTCTTCAGGACTTTGGCATCTATGTTCATCAGGGATATTGGCCTATAGTTTTCTTACTTTGTAGTGTCTTTTCTGGTTTTGGAATTATAATTATGATGGCTTCATAAAACCAGTTTGGAGGTCTTCCTTCTTCTTGAATTTTTTAAAATAGTTTGAAGAGAATGGGTGTTCGTTCTTCTTTGAATGTTCGGTAAACCGCCACCCCCACCCCCCCACCCCCCATGAAGCCATCTGGGCATGGGCTTTGGTTTGCTGGGAGAGTCTTGATTACTTCTTCACTTTCTTCTGTTGTTATTGGTCTGTTCAAATTTTCTATCTCTTCCTGGTCCAGTTTTTGGAGACTATGTGTTTCTAGAAATTTGTCCATTTCACTTAGATTGTCGAATTTGTTGCCATATAATTGTTCATAGTAGTTGTTAACAATCTTTTGTATTTCTGTGGTGTCAGTTGTTACTTCTGCTCTTTCATTTCTGAGTTTGTGTATTTGGGTTCTCTCTCTTTGTTTCTTGGTGAGTCTAACTAATGGTCCATCAATCTTATTTATGTTTTCGAAAAACCAGCTCTTTTTTTCATTGATCCTTTGAATTAAGTTTTTGGACTCTATGTCGTTTATTTCTGCTCTGATCTTTACTATTTCCTTCCTTCTACTTGCTCTGGGGTTTTCTTTTTGTTTGCTCTCTAGTTCTTTAAGTTGTGAGGTTAGATAGTCTATTAGAGATCTTTCTTGTTTTTTGAGGTAGGCCTGTAGTGCTATGAAATTCCCTCTCAGAACTGCTTTCACTGCATCCCATAGATTTTGTGTTGTTGTGTCTTCATTTTCATTGGTTTCCAGGAAGTTTTTAATCTCTTCCTTGATCTCCTCGGTAACCCATTCATTGTTTAATAACATGCTATTTAGCTTCCATGTGTTCAAATGTCTTTTAATGTTCTTGTTGCAATTGATTTCTAGTTTCATGCCATTGTGATCTGAGAAGATGCTTGATATAATCTCAGTCTTCTTGAACTTGTAGAGACTTAGTTTGTGTCCTAACATGTGGTCTATCTTTGAGAATGTCTCATGTGCACTTGAGAGGAATGTGAATTCTGTAGTTTTGGGGTGTAGTTCTCTGTAGATATTTATTAAATCCATTTGGTCTAGTGCTTCCTTTAGAGTCTCTGTTTCCTTGTTAAATTTTGTCTAGAGGATCTATTCAGTGATGTCAGCGGGGTGTTGAAGTCCCCTGCTAAGATTATATTGCTATTGATTTCTCCTTTGAAGTCCTCCAGAAGATTTTTAATATATTTTGGTGCTCCTGTATTGGGTGCATATATGTTTATCAAGACTATGGTGCATATATGTTTATCAAGACTATATATTCCTGTTGGATAGATCCTTTCAATATTATGTAGTAGCCTTCTTTGCCCCTAGTTATGGCCTTCATTTTTAAATCTATTTTATCAGATATGAGTATTGCTACCCCAGCTTTTTTTTCCTTTCTGTTTGCTTGGAAGATTTTTTTCCATCCCTTCACTTTCAACCTATGTGGGTCTCTTGTAAACAACATATATATGACTCATGCTCTCTTAACCAATCAGCTACTCTGTGTCTTTTTATGGGAGTATTCAATCCATTTACATTTAAGGTGATTATCCATATGTACTTATTTACTGCCATTTTTGTTTAATGTGGTTATATTTTTCTTCCTATTTCTCCTGCTAATTACAGCGGTCCTTTTAACATTTCTTGCAGTGCTGATTTGGTGCTAATGTATTCCCTTAGCCTTTGTTTGTCTGGGAAGGTCTTTATTTGACCTATTTTGAATGATAGCCTTGCTGGATAGAGTAGTCTTGGATTCAGATCCTTGTTTTTCATGACCTTGATTACCTTATGCCATTCTCTTCTGGCCTGTAGTGTTTCTTGTGAGAAGTTAGCTGAGAGTCTTATGGGGTTTCTTTTGTAGGTAATCTGTTGCTTCTCTCTTGCTGGTTTTAGGATTCTCTCTTTGGCTTTAATTTTTGGCACTTTGATTACTATGTGTCTTGGTGTGGGCCTGTTTGGGTTCTTCTTACTTGGGGCTCTCTGTGCTTCTTGAAGTTGAATGCCTTTTTCCTTCACCAAATTAGGAAAGTTTTCTGTCACTATTTCTTCAAATATATTCACTAATCCTTGCCCATTTTCTTTTTCTTTAGGGACTCCTATGATGCGAATGTTACTACGTTTCCAGTTGTCCCACGGTTCTCTTAAGCTATTTTCTTGTTTTTTAATCACTTTTTTCCTTTTGGTTTTATGATTGGTTGATTTTTTTCTACCCTGTCTTCTAATTCACTGATCCGGTCCTCAGCTTCCTCTACTCTGCTTTTTAGACCTTCCAATGTGTTTTTCATTTCTGATATGTCATTCTTCATTTCTTCTTGGTGGTTTTTAATTTCCAACTGGTTGATTTTCAACATTTCTATGTCTTTACTCATGGTGCTCATGTTCTTACACATGCTGTTGAGCTTCCTCAAGATCATGGCTCTATATTCTAGTTCTGTTACTTGCTTAACTGCACCTCATTTATCTCATCTTCGATAGAGGTCTGTTGTTCTTTTGTTTGGCTTTTATTTCTGTGTTTCACCATTTTGACTATCACAGTGGGCTTTGGAGCCTGCCAAATTTTCCCTGTGGGTGTTGGTGTTCTTCTGTTTGTGGCTCCCTCTCCTGGGTTTGGATGAGGCAGGGAGGACCCACTTTAAACACCAGTGTCAAGTCTTACTTTCCTGGTTAGAGTTGCTAGCCCAGGGAATGGTAGTTACCCTCTAGCTTTTTTTGCCTGGAGGTTATTGGTAGAGGTCACCTGAAGAACCTAGGTTTCTGAGTTGAATGAAAAACTACCTCAGGTGCTCAGTGTAAGAGGATTACCCAAGGGTGGGGCAGATGCAGGTTTTTAATGGGCCTCAATTAGCATTTCAAAACCACCGGGTGAGGTTGAAACTCCAAGGGAGGCCATGGCCTCTCCCCAAGGCCCTGGGAAGGTGTAAGATGACCACAGTCCTGCGTGGCTGCAACTCAGCAAAAGCTCTGAGCACCCTCCAAATCCCGAGTGTCCCCATACAGTTCCAGTCCTGTCTTCCCTCCCTCTGCTGGTGCCCAAGGTGAGTGGCTGCTGCTAATTTAGCCTCTGTCCTGGCTCTGCGCTGTGTAGCAGCTTGGGTCTGTAACCGAGGGCACCGCTCCCAGCTAAGGCAGTCGTTCTGGCCGAGGCTGTGGCAGCTCTCAGCCGAGGGGGTAGCACCTAGCCAAGGGCACAGCTCCCAGCCGAGGCCGCAGGTCCCATACAAGGCCATCGCAGGTCCCAGCCTGTGCCGCAGGTCTCAGACAAGGGCGCAGGTTCAAGCTGAGGGCATAGCTCCCTGCCCAGGCCATTGCGGACCGTGGGCTCGCGACCCCACCTCTCACGTCTTCACAAGTGTACCAGGATTGAGTGTCCCTGTTTATGTGGTCCTCTAAGCTGCTTTTCGGTTGCCTTTTCCTGACGATTTGTCTTTATTTTCATTGTAATTCCAGTTTGGTTCTGGGAGATGGTCTGTGTAGCTTCCATTCACTCTACCGCCATTTTCCTCATCCAGACTTTATTTTTTAAATTTACTATGGTAACTATATTTATATTTATATATTTATTACTTGAGTTATTTTAAACCAAAGGGATTTTATACTTATTCACTATTATGACTATTAATGTTTCATTATATTTATATATATATATATTTTTGGTTTTATATATTTAATTCTACATAATTTGGGGCAAAAATGTTTATTTTTCAAATCTTCATTAAAAATCAGAGCTTGTATCAATAAAATGTGATGGATTTAGTTCTAAAAATAAAGAAAACATTTTGAAATAAAAAAAAACAGTTATTCAATGCAGAAATTTTAGATAATTGAATAAAAAAGTTAATGAAATTTAGATAGAAATTATATGAGGAGATAATCCAACTAGAATGGAAAATTGTAAGGATGATGAAGAATCTTGAAACCAATGCTTCTGCCTTTGTTTAAACGTGTCACAATAGGCCGCTAGGAGGTGTTAGAGCAGAAATATACCATGAAGGAAATTCTATTTATAAAAAGATATGCCTGAAATATAGCAGACATTATTTAAAAAGGGAAGCCTGAATTTAACAGGATTCCCTGTTGGCTATTATCTTCACATAAATATACTTAGATTAGAAATTGTCTAAGATAGTTTTCTTAGAAATATAAGCAATCAGTAGTAATAAATTAAAATGAAAAGAAAAAAGTAAACATCAAATTCAGGATAGCTTCAGAAGGGATGGGCATGCCATTTAATTTCCAATTGTATCTGTCTCTGTGTGAGTGTGAGTGTGTGTGTGTGTGTGTGTGTGTGTGTGTGCTTAACCTGAAGCAAATAAAGAGAAGGGAAAGAACTTTAAGTAGAATATTTTGAGCCCTGGCTGAGGTGCTCAGTTGGTTGGATCATTGTCCTCATACGGCAAGGTTTTAAGATCAGTCCCCAGTTAGAGCACATACAAGAATCAGTCAGTGAGGGCATGGATGATTGGAACAACAAATTGATGTTTCTCTCTCCCTCTCTCTCCCTTCCTCTCTCTCTCTAGAGTCAATAGATTTTAAAAAGAATATTTTGAAATGATATTTTAGAATCGGTAACTGACAAGATACAAGGGAAGAGAAAACAAAAATCAAAAGATGACTCTGTTTCAAATATGGGTTTCTAGGTGATTGGCGGTATTGCTATTTCACACACACACACACACACAGAGTGTGTGTTACGTGCCATGGATTTGTCTCCCACTCCAAGTGACCCTATGAATGAGTGATGTCCACACTGTTTTGTCCTTAACAGACTACTCAGCTCCTGCAGACTCATGCCTATGGCTTCTTATATGGAGTCAATTCATTTCATATTTGTTCTTCCTCTTTTCCTGCCACCTTCTATTTACCCAGCATTGTTGTCTTTTCCAAAGACCCTGACTCCTCATGATTCATGAGGCACCTGAAATAGGGCAGCTTCAGTTTTTTCATTTTTGTCTTCGGTGATATTCAGGCTTAATTTACTCTAGAACCTACATGTTCATTGTTCTGATGATCCAGGGTATCCATATAATTCTCCACCAGTACCTTATTTCAAATGAATATTTTTTCTCATATTAGCCTTGTTCACTCTTCAATTTTTCACATTTGTACATCATTTTGGGGAATATAAGGATGTGGATGATCTTAACCTTGGTCTCTAATGACACATTTTGTTCTTGATGATCTTTTCTAATTCTTCCATTGCTACTCTTTCAAGTCTCAACCTTTTGTTGATTTCTGGGCAGCAGTGCCCATTTGAATTGATAACTGAATACAGGTAAGCAAAATCTTTAACGATTGCAAAGTCTTCATTGTCTGCATTAAAGTGTTTTTCTTCTGCATTCATGATTTTGTCCTGTAGATGTCCAAATGCAGCCCTGCTCTGGCACTTTTTTCTTTCACTTTCATCAGAACTTGTTTCAGATCATTGCTACTTTCTGCCAGTAAGACGGTGTCATCGGTATACCATAAGTTATTGATATTTCTTCCACCAATTTTCACTCCTCATCTCTCTGAATCTAGCCCACTTTTCCCCATGCTATGTCCTACATATAGATTAAATAAGTAGGGAGATAAAATGTACCCTTGTCTGACACGTCTGCCTACAGGAAACCATTCTGCATCTTCATATGCTGTCCTGACAGAGGCTTTCTGTCTACAATGCAGGGTAAGCACAGGACAATCAAGTGCTGAGGCACAACCATGTTTTCACAGTAACCCATAGCTTTGTATGATCCACCCAGACCAAGGGCTTACTGTGTGTAAACATAGACTGAAGTTCTATAATTCTTCAGACCACTTCAATATCTAGTAATCTTGAATGCTTCTTATTTTTCTGAATCCAACTTGTACATTCAGCATTTCTTGCTCCATATACAGTAGAAGCCTTTGTTGCATCATCTTGAGCATCATTTTACTTGTGTAGGAAATTAGAGTGATGGTCTTATAGTTACTGGAGTCCTTGTATGTCCTTGTTTGAAGATTGGGGTGTATGTCAAACATTTCTAGTATGGAGGCATTGTTTTGTTTTCCACATTTGTTTTGGTAGAGGGCTCTTGTTTTGTTTTTGTTTTTTTCTTTTTTTGCTGTTCTCTTCTGTCTCCTTACATTGACTATTGTAATAGTTCTCTTTATCTCATGTGACAGTCATTGAAAATCTGCATTCAAGATTCTAGTCCTCCTTCTGTCACGTGCAACTTTTGCCTCTCACCTGTCTTTTAACCACTTATAGTGTTTCTTTCATCATAAATTTGATTTTTCCTTTCTTGTTACGTATGATGTTGTCTTTTTGCATTCTTTCCTAATACTATTCTAGTTTCAGTTCACAATTCTTCTGGTTGTTCAATTAAGTTTGACAGTGCACATCTGTTTTTTATGGGGACTTCAAATCCCTCAGGAATGTCAGTCACATTACATTTAGGCACTGTGATGCTTAGTGCTCTTCTTCAGCATGACTCTAATGTTTGATATTAGCAGTTTCATGGTCAGTACCACAATCTGCTCCTGGTCTTGTTTGGCAACGAGAATATAGCTTCTCCCTCACCCGTGTCCAATTACATAGTCTGTTTGATATCTGTTTAGACCATCTGGTGATATCCATATAAACAGTAGCCTTATTTGGTTGTTTGAAGCATGTGTTTACGATGGACAACTTGTTGGCTTTGTAGAACTCCACAAGCAGGTCGCTTGTTTTATTTCTGACCCCGTGTCCAAATTTTCTAATGACAGTTCGATTCTGCTTTACTTCCTACTTTTGTGTTCCAGTCACCTATAATTATCAGAATGTCTTGTTCTGGTGTGTGATCAATTTTTTCTTGGATACTTGAACAAATGCTTTCAATTTTGTCTTCTTCATCCTCTATATTTGGAGCATAGACTTGAATGATGGTTATGTTTATGGAAAAGTCGGATTGATATTATTTAGCCTGACCTTGGCATCATAGTCCCTGACTCCCTGTGTTACATCTGCCTTGGTGTTATAGCCACTTCATTTCTGGCCTGGCCAGGGTGGCTAAGTTTGTTGAGCACTATGCCATGTACCAGGAAGATGCCAGTTCTGTTGTGGTCAGGGCACATGCCTGGGTTTTGGACTTGATTCCCAGTAGGGGACGTGCAGCAGGCAGATCATCAATGTTTTTCTCTCTCTCTCCTGTTCTCTCTCTAACATGAATAAAAACATACTTTTTTAAACTTGCTTAAAAAAAATAAAAATAATAAAGTCTCTTTGTTTCTTCTGAGTTCGTCCTTTCAAGAGTAAACCATTTGTAGTTGTTTCTGAAAATATCCCCTTTTAGTCCATTTCAGCTCACGAACATCAAGCACCGCACTACTTAAATGGTCCATTATTTGCTTTATACTTTGATTTATGCTTCTTCTGTTTCACATTCCAATGGTGGGTGTTGTGCGGCAGCGTCTTTCTGGCTCTTTGGCTGCGAGTTGTAGTTCTGGCTCTGGTCTAGTTTCCTCATTAGTAACAGGGGTGTTTGTACTTGTTCTCCGCTCTTCCCCAGTAGCAGTGCTTTCCAGCCTGGGGGTCCCTCACAGCAATAGCTCGTGTGTCATTTTGGACTTTTCATCATAGAGTTTTCAAGATAAACAAATAGAACAAAAAAAGGAGAATAAGAAAATAAAATGGTGTCGTGGTTTACCATTTTGTTTTGCTGCTCAGTGTGTAGGTCCAAACCACGTGTGCTTGGGTCTGTGGCATCACAGTCATCAAACACCTACAAAATGTAAGTGACCTGCAGACACACACACAGGGGATACTTTTTTTTTTCTTCTTTACTTATTTTAGAGAGAAAGGAAGGGAGAAGGAGAGAGAGAAACTTTAATGAGAGACAACATCAATTGGCTGCCTCCTGCATGCCACCCACTGGGGAATATGGCCCATAACCTGGGCATGTGCCCTGACCAGGAATCAAACCGGTGACTTCTCGGTCCATGGGTTGACACTCAACCACTGAGCCACACCGGCTGGAGCACACTGGGGCATTCTTAAGTACACTTTTATTCTGGGTAGTGAAATTAATTCCACACATGTGCACATTTGATAAATCATAGTATTGTAGAAACTATTGTTATCTTTACAGGCACAGTTTTTTCCAGCATATGAAAGTTGTAGTCATTCTCAAATTAAGAAGAAAAGATGTGGAACAGAGATCAGAAATCCAATTAATATTCTCATTTTATATTTCTTCTTTGTGATAGCAATGCTACATTTATGTGTACACTGTTAGCATGATTGTGTAAAATATAACTTTTAAAAATGTGATTCTATTATTTTGAAAATTGGACCTTAAAAGTAGACTCTGTGGTTAAAATGTAGTTTTTTTTTTAAACTTGCTTTATAAAAGAAATATAATCTAAAAAATAAAGATAGTTTCTTAACATCTGAAGACTTATTCAGCTTAAGAAAGCATATAGCTCTGCTTTTCCTAGAAAATAATCTTATGTGAAAGGAATATTTGAGTTCTGTATGAAATTCTTCCTCACTGACTTTTTCCCCCATGGACAGATGTTTTCTGTACTCATATCAGTACCTTAAGGAAGGTTAAACTATTTTAATGCCAACTTACAATGTTATTTTGTTGAAGAAGAATTTTATTTCATAGTTAATATACCCATGTCTGTAATACATAGGTTTATTGACATGGGAAATGTTGCCATATGTCTAAAAGTTCTCATTGTATATTGTAATTAATATTTCATGACCTTGCAATGTCTCCTCTAAAAGCCAGTACATTTTCTGAATGATAATTACTGTATTAATAAGAAAATTTGTGTTTGGTCTTTGAATTTTATATTTAATGTCTTAATATTGCTCTGTGATTTTGTTACATTAAATATATTTTTCACTATACATATATTTATAGCATTTAATGTATCTTGCTCTATTTTTCCCCTCAGGAAAGGTCTTATTTCTTTTCCTTGTATGTCTTTTTCTTTTTAAGTAATGATACTGTACAGGTAAGATAGAGACATTTTCACTAAAAGGTCATACAAAACTGTCTGGTTATACTTTATGAGAAGGTTATTATTTTAAGATAGTGTTATATGAAATTCAAATGGAAAGATCTAGTATAAAGTAATTACTTAATCATCATACTATACAAGATAAAGTTGAATTTTACAATGTAAGTTAATAAGTACAATTCAATTTCATAAATACTCCTCTAGGGTCTCCTTTCTGACCAGCATTTTGTGAGAAATATAAAAGCATATATAGTGCACAGTTCCTATCTTACATAACATAGTAATTAGGAGAAGATTATTATCCCATGAATTACTTAATGTACATGAATTAATGAATTCTGTAATAATACTAAATGTAGCTAAAATTCAGTATTTGTTGAACTTTTACGGCGGAGCAGGCATTGCATTAAGTAGTTTACATGTATTAATTCATGAAATTCTCAACAAGAGAATATCCTGTATTTTGTTGCATTTGTTTTATTGATTAGGAAAAATACTCAAGAGGTTAAGGAACTTCACCAAGGTCATGCAGATGATACTTGAATCCAGGCACTATAAATCCCAATATGTGCTTATAACACCAGTGAATGTAATGAAGGAAAAGATGAGCTAGACAGTTATGTTACTAAGAGCTTCACCAAAAACTTGAACCATGGATTAGCCCTTGAATAATTATGTGGGGCATGTAGATATAAGGAAGAACACCAAGATTCCAAGTGGGAGGAGGAGGTGAGGAGATGCACAGTATAGGATGATTATGTGGTCTGTGGAAGAGACTAATCTAATATAACAGTGAGCTTATTTTGAGGACTGTTCATATAGCCATGCTGACTGTACTGACTCATACAGTCATGATCACTACACTCAAGGAGGAACCTAATGTCCATCAGATGACCTGTCCCATGTCTACTCTCATTTCCACTTTGTAAATTAGTTTTTTTAAATATATATTTTAGAGAGTGAGGAAGGGAGAGAGAGAGAGAGAAACATCAATGTGAGAGAGAAACACCAACCGGCTGCCTCCTGCATGCCCTCTATTGGGAATTGAGCCTGTAACCCAGGCATGTACTCTGACTGGCCATTGAATGAAGAACTCTCGGTCTATAGGATGATGTTCAATTCACTGAGCCACACTGACTGGGCCATTTTGTAAATTATTATTTCATAATTTTAACACTTCCCTCACAGCTCCAATACCTCATCTTTAATCCTCGCTGTCAGCTTATGATTTTACTTTCCATTTTATTGAGAAAAATAGAAGCAAATAGAAGAAAATCTCCACTAGTCTCACCACTGCATCTACTGCCTTGTTTGCTCTTGTAGCTTTATAACTCTGCCCTGCTATTATTCTGAATGCATTGTCCATGGTCCTCACAACCAGCCCATCTACTACACACCAGATACCATTTCCTCATAATTACTACAGCACATCATTCCTACAATTCTGCCCACCCCTCTAGTCACCAATTTTGTTCTCTTGGATTATTACTAACAGCATGTAAACATGCTGCTTGTGCTCCTTTAAAAACAAACATACAAACAAAATACGTCTTCAAACAATACCTCTCTTTACTGGTGTGTCCATTTCTCTTCTTTTCTTGTTCAAAATCTTCTTGAAATAACTGGCTGTACTCACTGTCTTGAGCAACACTCCACCTTCATTTTGTCCTAAATTCCCTTCAGTTAACTTGAATCCCACAAAACTGCTCTTGCCAAAGTCACTAATGAACTCTATGCTTCTCCACTGAATTGTGAATTCTCAGTCTTCATATTTCTGGAGCTATCAGCATAATTTGACACTGTTTATTTTTATGTCTTTTTTGAAACAAACTTTTCACTTGGCTTTCAGGTCACTGTGCTTTCCTAATTTTCTAGTGTCTCTATGGCCATTTCTCCTCTTTGTTATTTGTTGGAGCCTTTTCTTCTCCCTGACCTCTAAGCCTGGGTATGTCCCAAGGGCAAGTACTTGGAGCTGGTCTATTTGCTGTCAGCAATCACTCTCTTGGTAATTTCACATAGTCTCTTCCTTTTGTTTGTTTATTTGTTTATTTCTTTTTCATTATTGATTTTAAAGAGAGAGGGAGAGAGAGGGATAGAAACATCAACGAGGGAGTATATCAGTTGGCCACCTCCTACGTGCCCCCCACTGGGGATTGGGCCCACAACCTGGGCATGTGCCCTGACCAGTAATTGAACCGTTGACCTCTTGGTACATGGGTCGACGCTCAACCACTGAGCCACACTGGCCAGGCTAGTCTCTTCATTTTAAATATCATCTCTACTTCTAGTCTAGACTTTTCCCCTAACATTCAGAATTGATGATCCAACAGGATTCTTGGTATCATCACTTTGATGTCTAATACTTACGTGAAAGTTAACATGTCCCAAACTAGGCACCTCGTATACCCACGAAACCTCCTTTTTCCATGAATGTCATCATCTTAGGAAATGGAAGCTCCATGCTTCCAATTGCTTGTATCAAATCTTGGATCTCATCTGAGCACTTTTCCCCTTGTAATGCACTCAGACACATCAGCAAATTCAAAACATTAGGTCTTCTCATCTCCACTGCAATCATCTTAGTCCAAGTTTCATGAGTTATTGTAGTAACCTATTAAGTGTTCTTTTATTGTTTTGTTTTGTTTTTTCTCTATCTCTTTTTGGTACCTCACAGTCTCTGATCAACTATGAGTTAAGAGAATCCTATTAAAGTACTCCTTTTCTTAAATCTCTTCAGTGCTTTGCATCTCCTTTAGCATAAAAACCAAAGTCCTTTCAATTCCCTACAAAAGTCTCCATGATCTATGTTTCAATTACTTTTCCCACATTCTGTATTAGTGCTCACCCACTTTCTCACTCAGTTCCAGGCATAGGTGAACACTAGGGCACACCAACATACTACCACTTCAGGGTTTCTTCACTTTCTATTTTCTCTTCCTGGGATGTTTATTCCTGAAAGATCCACATGGTTTGTCCCTTTCCTTCCAAGGTCTTTACTCAAATGTCACCTCTTCCCTGACCACACGATATAAAATTACACCTACTCATGATACTTTCTAGCTCTCTGCTTTATCTTTCTCCTGTAAACTACTGGCTACCTAAAGAGGAACATGCTTTGCTTATTTACCTTCTTTGTTATCTGCTTTCTCCCCTAGAACATCTGTTCATTGAATGCAGAGATCTTTCTTTTTTATTCTCTGTTGTATCCCCAGCTCTTAGAAGAATTTCTGCTGCATGGTGGATACTCAATAAATATGTTTTGAGTGAATTTATAAGTTAATGAATGATGAGATATATTCTGTTAGTGTGTAGAGGATGTGACAGGGCAGAAAAGCTTGCCTTGATTTTATAATCAAAAGAGAGCTGCTACAAGTTTTCAGAGGGATAATGACATGAAGAAAGAAGTGTAGTTTTTACTGAGCTGAGTTAGCATTTTTGTTATCTTTTTTTTTCTTTTTTCCCAGTCGGGCTGTCTAGCCTGAAGCAGAATAAGGAAAATGGAAATTGGAGTTAAATCAGTGTTGGGAATTATTATTGTGTGTTTTGTAAAATATCAGAGCAAACTTGAAGTAGTTGGACTTTAGTGATACCTAAGAGGGGACTAACAGATTGTTAAATTTAAAGTTGGTGGAATCCTGCCCTGGCCGGTTTGGCTTAGCAGTTAGAGCATCAGTAACAGATTGTTAAATTTAAAGTTGGGGGAATCCTGCCCTAGCTGGTTTGGCTTAGCAATTAGAGCATCGGCCTGCAGACCAGAGTCCTGGGTTCAGTTCCCACTAAGGGCACGTACCTTGGTTGCGGTTTGTCCCTGGCCTCAGTTGGGGTTGTGTGGGTGGCAACCACTCAATGTGTCTCTCTCACGCTGATGTTTCTCTCTCTCTCTTCTCCCCTTTCTCCCTACCGCTCTATTTGAAGATAAATGCAAAAATGTCCTCCAGTGAGGATAAAAAAAAAAAAAAAGTAATAAAGTTGGGGGATCTTTCTTTTTTGCTTCCATGTATTAAGAAATAAGTGGGTGCAACTCTCTAAGCTAGCTGACTATAAATTCTCACCATTTAGTCTTCCTCTCCAAAACTTGAGTTAAGCTTAAAACATAAATGGCATTATTCTCATTTTATAATTAAGGAACCTGAGGTAAAAGGACACTTTTGGGGTGGGGTGGATGAACTATTAGAAATGGCTTTTTCCTATCATTTCTTCTAAACTTGTTGCCAGATTTCCCTTTCAGGCTTTGGATAACTTATCTTCAATGTTTTAGCCATTTGAAGAGAGTAGACTCATTTTCAAATAGTAAAGGATGCAGTATAGTTTTTGGCTGATATTGTGTGGTCATCATACTCTCCAATGTGGCAGTCATCCATATTTTCATATTTACTGGGGGGCAGTTTGGAGACTTCTTCACTATACAATTACCAACAGGGACCAAAGACTACCTGATGACTTCTTTCAGTCTCTGCGACTCAGTTCCTGTTTCAGACAATTATTCACCCAAGCACTTGCTCTGGGTCCCCCTGCCACAGCAGACAGCTCTACAGAGCACAGACCCATTGAGAGTACTTGAGTTAAGCCACCTCCTACATGTTCATTTGCCTTTAGAAGCACATGATGCCATGTCATGCCACACACGAAAAAGTGCAAATGCACTTTTTTTACCCGCCCCCTCACTAAGACTTTACAGATGCCCTAGGATGGTCCTGCCTTGCATGTCTCTAAACACCAAGAAATCAAGTCACGGTTTCCCAAGTACTTCCTCATTGCATTCTGTTATGGCCCAAAGCATCAATTTAGGTTACAGTTTCAGATCCAATCAACATCTAAGCAAAGAATGAGATTCTGATCTATCAAAGACAGTCACAGTCTCTGAGAATGAGTATCTTGAGAATTATGTCATTGGGCTTGATAAGTAAGAAGTACTTTTCTCCCTTAGCCCCAGAGGTAGGAAATACCACCACATACCTGATGCCTTGGAATTCCCTTACTTCTCAGAACTCTTCTTCAATTTCCTATTCTTCTTTCACAGAAGCTAGATTTGGGTGACAGATTCACAGTCACTGTATCAGTTCTGCTATCTTTCCAGTAGTTTATTTTAGAACTTGGATCACTTAACATTAGTTGGCCTCAATTTTGACACTTGCTGAAACTCCATGCAAAGTGATTTTTCTTATCCCAATTCACTTATCCACATTTATGTGTTATCAGACAGTATATAAGTGGCAAAGCCAGGAGTTTTACAAGGCGCTCTGAGTCCACAGTTGTCCTCTTCCTGGTTTTCCTTATTCGAGTTCCTTGAGAGGTCAGAGGACACTGAAATGTGTATAGAGCAATGAGTCTGTGATAATAATAAGATTAAGACCATAAAGGGCAAGCATAAATATTGGTGAAATGCTGTAGTTTGCCTTGTTCAATGAATGTAAACCCGAGGTCCAATGAATGTGTACTATACTATTAATGAGTATTTAACTAGAATAGATATGTCTGCATTTAAGGCATCTAGAAGTTCTTGTGAAATGCATCTCCAGACCAGATGATTGAAATGGACCTTGGAGTAAAAAGAAAAAGAAATGTGAGCCCTATAGTGATATCCTTTTAGAGAGTTCAGAATTGGTATGCATTATAGTGGGAGTGGGGACAAGGGGGAACAACAGGAATGATTAAATGGGTGGCTGAAACACATGGTGTTGATTTCAAATAAAGAAACCCAGAGGGTAGTGGATAAATAATAATGAGAGTAGCACTTGGGAGTAAGGAAAAATTGGACAATTTCATCCCCAAAATTCAGGCAATACAGGATGAGATAAGACCTTTAAATGTGCATTGCCTTTGCCAATGAAAATTATGCAAAAGCAAATAACACTTGGAAGTACATTTTTTTCAATATTTTTGTTATAAGCTCTTGCTGTAGCCAAGAGAATCAGTTTCTAAGAGAAAAGGCTGAGCAAAACAGAATCAAGTGTATTTTTTGTTGTGGTGGTGGTTTCCACCCTAAAATAAATAATTTATATCAGAAAAACAAGCAAAATCTGGAATTGAGTGAGAAAAAGTTTTGTTTACCTGGAATTTAAGTTAAAAAGAAATTTTTATTGCCCTGGCCAGTTTTGCTCAGTGGTTAGAGCGTTAGTCCATGGACTGAAGGGTTTCGGGTTTGATTCCCAGTCAAGGGCATATACCTGGGTTGCAGGTTAGATCCCCAGCCCCGGTTGTGTGGGAGGCAACCAATTGATATGTCTCTCTCACATTGCTGTTTCTCTCTCTCTCTCCCTCTCTTTCACGCCATCTAAAAGTCAATGGAAATGATCCTCAAGTAAGGATTAATAATAAAAAAAAAAATGGGGGAAGAACCACAAATGTGTATATGTGGGGAAATGTCGATTAAACTGTTAAACTTTTGTGTCATGTACAATTCCAATATAATATAATAACTTTTCAAAAGACATTTAGAGTCTTTCATGAACAGTTTCGGTCATCTGAGAGTCAATTCAGCTGTGAGCGATTTTAATAGAAGTAAATTGCTTTAACTGTGTGCTTAATAGACCGGATCACAAAACTGAAGGCCGGAAAACAGGAGGCTGAAAACAGAAGGTAGACATGAGATGCACATGTTTCAATAATAGCCTGGCTGTGGCAGATGCTTTCTGGGAGAACTTGGCTGGAGCTACACAACTGCTATATTTTCAGTGCTATGGGGGATAGACAAAGATAGAATCTTTCTAATAAAGAATATTCATTTATTATATATACATATATTCAATATTTGTGTCTTACAAAGAATAAGTTAAAGAGATGGGGTTCAGTAATGCAAGGCTCCCATCCTTACTAAGCTTAAAATGTCAACCAAAAAATACACATTGGCAGACTGTTAGTTTCACCTTAATAAGATTACAGTGATGAAAGTGTTCCTTTGGTGCCACCTTTAAATATGTGAATGGATTTCACTCTTTCCTTAGTATGTGTATAGTGACCCTTATGCACAATTATTATGACCATTGTTATGACTCATGTTTCTCACTTAAATATTTTATTACATTCAATACACAAAACATCAGGTGAGTTGGTGTCATCATCATCACTTAGTGGTTAGTTGAGTTTTCCAAATCAATTATTTAAAAGGATAAAATTATGTCTCAATCCACAACCTTTGAATACATGAGTGTTCCGCTATTCATTGCATCGCTTTTATCCCTTTGACACCTGGGCCGTGGTGACTGTGCACTCATGGGATGTTTTCCACTTGACATGCAGTAGCTGGGGTGTGCATTCTTCAGGGCAGTTGTCCATTTTATACTTAATATCTGGGCTGATTTGTATTCCTTCAATTTTGCATTCTTCTTGCTGTAATTTTTTATAGCTTTTATTTATTTTAGAGCAGCGGTCGGTTTGTAGCAAACTTAAGAGTGAGGTACAGAGATTTCCATTATGTGCCCTGCCCCCAAACATGCATAGTCTTCTTCATTCTCTATACCTCCCATTAACATCCATTACTATGTATATATTGGCATATCATAATCACCCAAAGTCCATAGTTTGATTTAGGCTCACTCTTGCTTTCACAAATTCTGTGGGTTTGGACAAATGTATATCGATATGTATCCATCATTATAATATCATACAGAGTAGTTTCACTGCCCCCAAATTTATCTGTGCTATTCCTATTCAACCCTCCTTCCTCAATCTCCACCCTTGGCAACCACTGATCTTTTATTCTTTCCATTGTTTGCCTCATCATGGATGCCGTATTATTGGAATCATGCAGTATGTAGCCTTTTCAGTTTGACTGTTTTTCACTTTGTAATATGCATTTAAGTTTCCTCCATATCTTTTCATGGTTTAATAGCTCATTTTTTTTTTTGTACTGAATTGTCTGGATGTACCAGTTTATTTGTCCATTCAACTACTGAAGAGTATCTTAATTGCTTCCAAGTTTGGGCAATTGTAAATAAAGCTGCTATAAACATCCATGTGCAAGGTTTAGTGTGAACATATTCTTTAACTTAGAATTGTATCCACACAGTAACAACACTTGAAGGTGTCATGGGCACAGAGGAATAGAATTACAAATGGATTTTCTGAGGAACAAGATCATAACAATAAGAAGTCAGCAAAAATGGTGGTAGTTAAGTAGGGGCATACGGAAATACCTGTTTGAGACTGATATTTTTATTTCATTTATTTTTATTTGTAATTCAATTTATTGGGATGACATTGGTTAATAAAACCATACAGATTTCAAGTGTACAGCTCAATAAAACATCATCTGCACACTGCATCGTGTGCCCATCGCTCCAAGCAAAGTCCCTTTCTGTTCCCATTTATCCCCCTTTTCCGACTTCCCCCTTCCCCCACTTCCCTTTCCCTCTGGTTATTACCACACTGTTGTGCATATATATATATATGTTTTTATGCTTAACCCCTTCACCTTTTTTCACCCAACCCTCCAAACCCCCTTCCCTCTGATAACTGTTCATCTGCTCGATGTATATGCTGTTTCTATTTCATTGACTAAATGACTTGTTTTTTAGATTCCACATATAAATAAGATCATATGTTATTTGTCTTTCTCTGACTGGCTTATTTCGCTTAGCATAATAATCTCCATGTTCACCTATGCTGTCACAAAGGGTTTAGGTTTCTTCCTTTTTTTATAGCCAAGTAGTATTTTATTGTATAACTATATAACAGCTTTATATCCACTCAACTACTGATGGGCACTTGGTCTGTTTCCAGATCTTGGCTATTGTAAATAAAGTTATAATTAACATAAGAGTGCATATATTCTTTCAAATAAGTGTTTTGGGTCTCTTCGGATATATTCCCAATAGTGGGATCACTGGGTCAAAAGGTATTTCCATTTTTTGAAAATTTATCTTTATTGTTGAATGTATTCCAGATGTTCCTCATTTTTGCCCTATTGACCCCCTCCTCCCCACTCCCACCCCCCTCCTGCTTTTCCCCACACTGTTGTCTGTGTCCATTGGTTATGCACATATGCATATAAGTTCTTTGGTTTATCTCTTCCCACCTCCCACCCCCCCTTCCCTTTGAAGTTTGTCAGTCTAACAACCAATTAGTGCTTCTTAATCCCTTCACCTTTTTCACCTATTCCCCCAATGCCCCTCCCATCTGCAAACCCAGAAAATGTTCTCTGTATCTATGAGAATGCTTCTGTTCTGCTTGTTCATTTTGTTTGTAGATTCAATTGTCAATAGATATATATTCATTGCCATTTTGTTTCTTCATATTTTTTTTATCTCTTTTTCAAGAAGACACATCAACATTTCATATAATAATGGTTGGGTAGTGATGAACTCCTTTAGCTTTTCCTTGTCTGGGAAACTCTATATGGCCATCTATTCTAAATGACATGACAGCTTTGCAGGATAGAATAATCTTGGTTGTAGGTTCTTGCTTTTCATCACTCTAAATGTTTCTTGATACCCACTTCTGGCCTGCAAAGTTTCTTTTGAGAAATCAGCTGACAGTCATAAGGAAACTCCCTTGTAGGTAACTAACTGCCTTTCTCTTGCTGCTTTTAAGATTCTCTCTTTGTCTTGAACCTTTTGCATTTTGATGATGATGTGTCTTAGTGTGGCCCTCTTGGGGTTCATCTTGTTTGGGACTCTCTGTGCTTCCTGGATTGTATGTCTGTTTTCTTCACCAAGTTAGGGAAGTTTTCTTCCATTATTGTTTTAAATAGGTTTTCGATTTCTTGTTCTCTCTCTTCTCCTTCTAGTACCCCCAAGATGCGAATGTTGTTATGCTTGAAGTTGTCCCAGAGGCTCCTTACAGTATCCTTATAAGCAGTGTTTTGAACTCTGCATCTGTTAGGTTGCTTATCTCCATTTCACTTAGTTCTTTTCCTGGAGTTTTTTTCTGTTCTTTCACTTGGAACCTGTTTCTTTGTCTCCTCATTTTGGTTACCTCCCTGTGTTTGTTTTTATGTATTACTTAATGAAAGGTATTACTTAACTAGCTGAGACCAGATGCTGCTTGTTTGAAAGAACTTAGGAAAACCTGAAGCAGGATCCAAGACAGGCCAATCCTATGGTTAAGCAACTGGCAACAGCTGGGGTGGGGCTGAAAGCTGGATGAAGCAAGGCCTGGGGAATCACCAGGGCTGGGCCAACAGTATGAGCCAAGTTGCTGGAGTCCCAGATATGGCGGCAGTCTGCTGCCCCAGGGAAGGGATCACCAAGGGAACAAAGGCCTCTGAGAGCACATCTGTCCAGGAGAAAGCTGCCCCTCCAGCCCTCACTCCAGTGAAAAACAACTCATTTCTTCACCATATGTCTCGGGTGCCTTTCAAGCTGCCTCCCACATGCTGGAGCCTGGAGGGTGCTAGTCCAAGTGATTTCATGTGTGGGCCCTTTAAGAGGAGCTGCCTGGGGCTCCAGAAGCCTCAGGCTCTCTCAGCCTCAGTTCCCATTGGTTTTACAGCCAGAAGTGATGAGGACTTTTCTTCATGACACTGGAACCCTGAGATTGGCGCCTGGTGTGGGACGAGGACCCCTCAATTTTCAGAGAGGACCTTCCCAGCCAAGGTGTCCCTCCTGATTTTTTTCAGCCACACGTGGGTATGGGACTAGCCCGTGTGCACCTTTGCCCCTCCTACCTGTCTCGATGTGGCTGCTGCTTTAATTCCGTAGTTGTAAGGCTTCCATTCAGCTCGATTTCAGGTGGCTTTGAATGATGGTTGTTCTGTAGTTTAGTTGTAACTTTGATGTCATTCAATATTTCTATTTTTAATTTTTGAGGAAACTCTATACTATTTTTGACAGTGGCTGCACCAGTCTGCATTCTTATCAGGAGTGCACTAAGGTTCCCTTTTCTCCACATCCTCTCCAGCACTTGCTGTTTGCTGATTTATTAATGATAGCCATTCTGACAGGAGTGAGGTGATATCTCATTGTTTGAATTTGCATCTCTCTGTTGACTAGAGATGTTGAGCATCTTTTCATAGGTCTTTTGCCCATCTAAACTGAGATTAAAAAAATAACATTGTACAAAAATAATCCTCTAACTAGTTCCTTTAGGGTTATATCATTTACATTCCATAGGTCTTGGTTTCTCATTTATGAAAAAATAAATAAAAGAAGAAGAAGAAGCATTAGATGTCATCCAAGATCCCTTTCAGCCCTAAGATTTCTTCTTAAAATGAAGATTTTGTTAAGCTGTATCCTTTGCCTAATAAAGATCACTAGATCACTTGGCATCCCAGATAATGAAAAGACTTACAGATGCTGGTTGTTTATAAAGCTTTCTAGTAGACAGCAATGCAGACATAGTATGGGCACTATATAAAATTATTTTAATGTTCTAATACATAAGGCGGGGAAAAGTTTAAAGCTGACAGTAGAAAGAGCTAAGAATCCAGAAACTCACAGTATTTGAAGGCAAGGTGGGTAATAGGGATAAATCACCACAAAAATAGCCCAAAATGTTATCTTTGGACTATAAACGGCTTAAATATAACTGAAATATACATCGAGCATGTATAACATTACATTTCTGTGTTATATTGATTGTGTTTGACATTTAGAGTTAAAGCTTAAATACTTAAAATATTTTTTTATGATTTCAACAACTAAAAATATTTTTAACCAAAGGTAATAGTGGCTTGAAGTACCTACCATTCAAAGGATAGAGATGTTAAGCTCACTAAAACATACATAAAACTAAACTTGGCATTCTGGAAAACAAATTATATGGTTCAGGTTTCAGAAGTAAAAACTTTATCGATTGAATAAGGACCTATTACTTATTTAAAAGATTTTTTTATCTACTTAAAATGTTTATGTAATTTTAACATTGAAAAGTTATTCATAAAGAACATAAGAAGGCCCACAATGTATCAGCCTCAAATTCTAGTAATTTAAATTTAGAATGTGAATATAGAATAGTCATTTGAATTTAATAATTTTATTATTAATTTTTTTTTTTTTTTTAGAGAGAGAGGAAGGGAGAGAGAGAGATAGAAACATGGATATGAACCCAGCTGGTGTGGGTCAGTGGACAGAGTGTCGTCCCATGGACTGAGAAGTCCCGGTTTGATTCCTGATCAGGGCACATGTCCAGGTTGCGGGCTCGATCTCTGAGGTAGGGGGGAGGCACGCAGGAGGCAGTTAATTAATGTTTCCCTCTCACTCCGATGTTTCTATATCTTCTCTGAGGGAGGGGGGGAGGCATGCAGGAGACAGTTAATTAATGTTTCTCTCTCACACCGATGTTTCTATATCTCTAAAAAACAAAAACAAAAACAAAAATACAATAAAACCAGGCCGGTGTGGCTCAGTGGTTGAGCGTCAACCCATGCACCAAGAGGTCGCCGGTTTGATTCCGGATCAGGGCACATGCCCAGATTGTGGGCCCGATCCCCAGAGGGAGGCATGCAGGAGGTGGCCAATCAATGTTCTTTCTCATCAATGTTTCTATCTCTCTCTCCTTCTCCCTTCCTCTGTCTCTAAAATCAATAAGGAAAAGAAAAAACAATAAAAACATATTTAAAAAAGAAAGAAACATTGATGTGAGAAACATCAATCAGCTGCCTCCTGCATGCCCTCTACTGGGGATCAAGCCTGACCAGGAATCAAACTGGGACCTCTCAGTCCATGGGAGGACCCTCAATCCACTGAGCCACACCAGCTGGGCTAGGCATTTGCATTTGAATACACACACGCACACAGAATATCTACAAATTTAAAAATTGGAAAATCAAATTGCTCTGGAAAAAAAATCAACCATGTTGTTTATTAAAACTTAAAAGGTTTGTTTATTTATATTAAATCTTAAGTTAAGCAGGGGTTAGGGCTGATTTTTTAAATTTTATTTTGTACTAATGTCTAGCAAAGTATTTTATACTTAATATTTATATATTGATATAGTAATAGATATACTCTTTGAAAAACTAAAATCCAAGTGAAAATTCCACACCAATTAAAATTGTGCCCATTGTCTCAGAACAGTTCCAAAAGAGAACTCAAAAAAGGAAAACAAATGGGAATACTAGTAGGCAGCTGTTTTTGTTTTTCTTCTTTAAATAAATGTTAGTGTGAAAGGAAGATTAGTAAAAATGGTATTCCCTAAAGAGAAGAAAATTATTTCACAGATGTCAATTAAAAGTTTGATATTTTTATTTGGAGATATCTGCCTCTTCCCTTTCTACCAAAACATCAAGCATCAATAAATTTGGATAGAATTCTTATATTTGTCTGTTCTCTTTTGAGAAAAGATATTTCCAGTTTAGGGTTTCTTTTCTTTTCTTTTCTTTTTTCCTCCACTCATCAGGTATTTATCACAATTTTTTTTTAGCCTCACCCAAGAACATTTTTTCATTTTTTCTTCGGATAGAGTGGGAGGGAGAGAGAGGAAGAAAAAGAGAGAGAAACATCAATGTGAAAGGGACACATCAAGTGGCTGCCACCCGCACGACCCAACCAGGGCCGGAGTCAAACTGCAACTGAGGTCCGTGCCCTTAGCAGGAACCGAACCCGGGTCTCTCTGGACCACAGGCTGATGCTCTAAGCACCGAACCAAACCAGCCAGGGCTATCACAATTTTCAGAGATTGATAATTAACTTGGAAATATGTATATACTTACACTTAGCTTTATTATATCAGCAAAATACAAATAAAACAAGCCTTAGAAAGGATGAAATATTGAGTTTGGGTCTTTAGTCATTTTAAGATGTGATTGAGAATGCTGTGAATAAATGCTTATTTACATTTTATTATTTGAGGTTTTTTTTTAATTCTTCAGTTTTCATGCGTATTTAGAATTGTTGGAATTTAGCTTTCTGGAATAAGATGAAACATAGGTTTTTAATTTTCTTATAGTGAGCAAAGTTAACGGATATTCTGAATCTTTCTGCTAGATGAAGAAGCAGTGTAAAAGAAACGTTATCTAGGGGCACTGATTATAACTTTTGGCTAGAGAAAGTGAAATTAAACCAAGATCGGGGCTCCAGGCTGAGAAGAAAATTACACAAAGAGAAAGACTATTAGAAGAACTAAATAGAAAGGATATCATTGGGTCAAACTCCACAGGTGGCAGAAGATTTTCAGTTGATGAGGAGCTCAACAGGGTATTGGGCAGAGCCACTTTTTGCTTTAGATCTTGGTCACAAGGCAGCTGTTACTTAAGGCTCTTTGTGAGAAGTTTGCCTGTCATGACCTAAGTGTGGCATGCAGTTTCTCTTGAAGTCTCACAAGCATAAATAAATAGCTTTCTATTTGTTCTGAAAGACTGCTCTAAAAGAACTCAGCTAACTTGTTCACTAAATAAATATTTTTAGGGGGTCCCAGGTCCCAGGAATGATGTCAGATGCTATGATTGCAAATGTGAATATGACATGTTCCCTGCTATTAGGGTATTTGCATTCTAGTTGAGGAAGAGAAAAGGACACAAGAAACACTTTGTATATGAGAAAACTTAGCACGATTGATTGATCTGTTTCTCCAACACACACATATAGCACTTTAAGAAAGTATATCCCAAGGCTGATAGAGGAATTGTAGTACTAATTAAGCTTTTGATGATTAAGCAACTTTTAGGAACTAGTTTAAATGTCTGAAAGGTTAAAAAAAAAGGCAGCCTGTTCTTTTTGCTTTTGAGAGTGATAAAAACAGTAAACGTTCCCTTCACCTTCAAATAAAGCAAAAGGTTTTTCCTTTTTCCCTTTCCTTCCATTCCCCTTTTCTTCTGAAACATTTTAGTTCAAAAACTATTAGATCCGAGCTAAGAATGGGGGCGGGTCATAGTCAGCCAATCAGAGAGTCCGAGCCCAAACAGGGTGAGAGACAGTCTTTGCAGAAAGGTGAATTTGCATGGGGTATCAGAACTTGTGTAAGCCTTGGATGGCAGTCTCCTGGGGAGTGGCCTGGTATGACTTGTCAGAGCTTGAGTAGCTTAAGAGAGACATCCTCATAGGAGGGGTTCCCCGAACCGAATGTTAGAGGCTTAGTGAGGTGAAGTGTGATTTCACAGGGGCCCAGCCAGTCTGTCCTTGTGAACCAAGGCAGGTGTGCAGGGCATCAATGCATGGGGAGAGGCATTTGGCATGAGGAGCTGGCTAAGTAGGTTGTCCATTTAGGAGCTGACCCAGGGGAGGGTGGTGGAGCCCAGTGGCAAGGTCGTCCACAGCTGCATGTCAGCGCATGGGTAGGGGGAGGAAGCTGACCACATGCGGCAGGTGTGGTACGAATGCTGAGTTTCAGAGCTCATTTGTGTAAGGAAGAAGATGACTGAGATGAAGAATACAGTGGGGTTGATCAAATAGGTCACAAAAGAAAGGTAAGAACATGCAAAGAAACCACTGGAATGAAGCCTATGGTACAGTGAAATTGGGGATATTGATGTTAACCTCTGAATTTCAATATATATAGAGAGAGATAGAAATACATTTTAAAAAGTAAGTGTGCATATGTTTTTGGCTATGTGAATACATACAAGTACACACATACACACACAAACACACACGCAGATTTTAAGATACCCACTTAATGTCACTGGATATGAAGCAAAGAAGAGTGGGATGCACAAAAAAGCTCTTGTGAGCTGGTACTGGCCAGCTGCAGCATCCCTGAGCTGTGCTGTGATGCCCTGTGACTGGGAGGGGTTAACATTGCCTCCTACTCTTGGAACTTGTCCTCAATTTCACTTGCCTCCTACCATTTCTCCATAACTTGAAACCTAATGTGTATAATAACTAGATTGTAAATGTGCATGCTTTCAATCTATACAATGGTTGCATGTACTACACCTCAGTTGAACTACAAAACAGCACATTAGTTGGCAAATCAGATGATAATCCCACTTTGCAGATGGGAAATACAGAATTTGGAGAGGTTAATTGACTTGCCCTAGACCATGCAGTTAATAATTGCAATAGACAGGCAGGATGCAAACCTAGCTTGTATAATTTGGATGCTCTGAGGTCCTTGACTTTGAAATGGAAGCTCCTGGACATCTTATTAAGGCAGCAGCAGTGAAGTATGAACTCATAAGTGCTAAACTGTTTCTCAGCTTCACAGCTTGTTTTTATCAGCTATTTCAAGATTATTCCACTGGAGAGTTTTGTGCTGCTGGCCTGCCGCGATTCACTAATGATATAATCCATCTGTGGAATTGATGATAAATTGTGAGTTATGATAACTCTATTGAGATTTTTATTAATTATGTCCCATCCTGTTACTTCTTTTACTTTAGTAGACATGCTTCTTTTGGTCAATTCAAGAATGAAATACACATTCACACATGTGCACACAATGTCAAGCTAATGAAGTTAGTTTTGATTTTATTTGTCCTTGAGTTTGACCATCAACTATGTATCTGGATTCCTGAAACACTGAGTTTTAATTAACTTTACCAAACAAAGAGGGTTTTAGAGGGTCAATTACAAATGACCATTCCCAATAAAAATGTTCTCTGAACTTAAATCATATAGATAAAATTCAAGTTCCATAAGCTTACGATGCATGTTTTTTCTTAGCTTCTCCTTGGAAAAAAATTGTGAGTCATTGCAATGGGGCAGCCTCAGTATCTGCACTGATAGGTTGGGTGGTCTAAGAGTCATTTCAGCTAGACAGTGCCTCCGCGTCCGCAGGCTCTTGATGAAATGCTGGTGTCCAAGGGAAGGGGGAGGGGAAGAGTGCAGGTGCAGCCCCAGTCTGACCTTGGCTGAGCATCCTAACCTAGGGCACAAAACCCGTGTGGCCAGGCAGAAAGCAGACACCAATCTGTAGAGTTGAAATAGGCTGAGAAAAAGGGAAAAATATGGGGGATAGGGGTTTTTATTAAATAAGAAATATAGATTGATAAAATCAACATTTTCTAAGCTTCACCCAGTTCCATGAACATGTTGGAAAGCATGTAATGGAGTAGATGCACATAAAATAAAAAAACAAAATAAAACAAATGTCAACTTTTCTAAAAGAATTCTTTCCAGCCAAAAGAAGTTTTTAAGCACAACTAGTAGGAATATATGACTTTTAGTAGATTAACTTGAAGTTATAACCAATATGCCTTTTCCTCTATATAAGCATATATAGAACACCTGACTTTTGGTTTATTAAATTTTTGGATTTAGCCTTGAGACATAAAGCTGAAGTATTTTGAAAATTTTAAGCAATTGTGAAAGTGAAACTTTTGTTTTTGTTTCTGCTTTCTCTCATTTTTTATTGTGATTGCGACAGATCACTTTTTTCTATCATAAGTAAATGTTTTTAGTCTTGGGGAAATAAGGACATTCTTCTTGTCAGCATAACTATATTGCTTCTCATATGCTTGATTAAAAAGTCTTTGCATATTAAAAATAGAATTATCATAAGTTCTTATGAATACTAGAGTTGCTATTATTTCATTTCAATGTGGTTATAACTGTGGTCTTTTTTCCTGAGCAAATCATATGCAGTATTTCCTATCATTTTGTTTGTTTGATTAGAGAAGTTGTAAATTTACCCAGTGTTTGAAAAGAACCAGTGATCCAAATATCTGCATAGTTTTACTGCATAAATACATACCAGTATTAGAAACTTAAATAATAATTTGAATGTTAGCATTCTCTTCTCACTTTCTGGAACAGCTTAGTGTGTCCAGCAAATACCTCAGTGTGAGACATAGCTGATCTGTTCATTTCAGCTGTCTGATCAATACCGTGGTCAACTCAATTTAAAGAGATCCACACTGATCACATACATGACATTTCAACATACTAAGTTTCATTCAGAAAGACCTATGTCTTTCTATTGTCTGAATAGTCACATTTCCAAAATATAGATACTGAATACGAGAGACACTCATCAAGGAGCAGAACTAAGATCTATTCTGGATGGAATAATTCAAGCCATTGGTTTCCTTAGTAATTTGTAACAGGAAGGATGTTTTTAGCAAGTTCTTCAAGGTTTCTTAAACTTTAAACGTCATGGACTACTTGGACAATCTGGTTAAACCTATGGACCCCTTCTTGGAATGTACAAAATGTGAAGACAATACGAAATAACCTAATCATATTTAAATATGGTCACAAAATATTTTTAAATAAATATGTAATACAATGATGTATCCTGCAATAGTGCCTCTACTTTGAAGTACTTCTGATAATCACTGTAATCTCAAAAGAGTGATAACGAAGATGACAATCCCAGATACCTGCAATTGCAATGTGTTGATGAAAATGTCCATGATTACTACTAGTGTCAAAGTAACAAGGACTACACTATTTCCATGGTTTGCTGCCCACATTTATAGTTAAAGTACCTGCTGTTTCTCATTTGGTTATTAATGAACTTATGTATCTTTTCCATCCAAGTTCATGAATCCCAGATTTCTATCCTTAGCCCCATTTTGGGGAAGTAGAAATCAGGATAAGAAATCCTGTGACAATGATTCTTCTGAGAGGTAGAAGTGATAATCACAGGCTTGGACTTTGCTACTTAGATTATACACATGTGCACATGCACACACACACATTCGCACATAGGAAAAAAAGGAATGTTTCCCATTTTATATTAGAATGTCTATCTATTTGTTATGGGGATATGTGCCTCTTATAAACTAGCATAATCCAATATATATTTGTTCAAGTTCTAGAAGAAGAACATATAATTTAATTGATAAATGCTCATTTCAAAAATCCCTGGTATCAAGAGAATGAAAAAGCAGTTACTTTGGTTTACATGCCTATTATGAGTAATGGCATGAATGCTGTTACATAAAACAAGAAAGGGGAAACAATCCTGGTGGTGTGTTCCTTTATTCTGTAGTGTTTCCATTATGGTTATTGTTCTCTTTATATATTTCTAAAAAGTGGCTTTTGAAAAATAACATCTATTATGTCATATTTAACATGTCAACCAAAGAAAAAGGAAAAATTCTTCATGAGAATACTTTCAGTGACTTAATTTTATCCAAAAACTCCTCTTAGGACAAATTTATAGTTTGGATGATGTAGACCAGTGCTACTCGAATTGTGGGCCAGCGACCAGCAGCATCTGCACTGCCTGGGAACCATGAGATATGCAAACTCATGAGCATCCTTCTCATCTATTGAGTTATCATTTTGGGGAGTATGGCCAAGGGATCGGTCTTTTAGCAGACACAGACAATGGTAAACAACCGTAACAGCAACCGGAATCAGTTGCCAATATTTAAATACTGAAAGACTTCACATTAAAAAGAATCTAGAATTCTAATCTCATGAAAAAAAGCAAAAGTTAATTTTCTGTGGTACATCCAGACAATAGAGTATTTTTCAGCGGTAACAAGAATGAACTCTTCAGCCATGAAAAGACATAGAAGAACCTTAAATGTTATTGTTCAGTAAAAGAAGGCATTCCAAAAAGGCTACATACTGTATGATTCCAAATATATGACATTTTGGAAAAAGCAAAACTATAAAAAAACACTTACAAAAAAAAAATCAGTGGTTGCCAGGGGCTAGGAACTAGGAAAAGAAACATGAAAAGGTGGAGCTGAGGGGATTTTTAGGGTAAGGAAACTATTTGTATGATACTGTAATGGTGGTTGCCTGTCATTATGCACTTGTTAAAACCCACAGAATGTACAACAACAAAATGGAACAGTGATGTAAACTATGGACTTTAGTTAATAATTATGTATCTATTTTGCCTCTTCAGTTGTAACAAATGTTCCACACTAATGTTATATATATATATATATATATATATATATATATATATATTCTCACCAGAGGACATTTTTGCATTTATCTTCAGATAGAGTGGGAGGGAGGAAGAGAGGGAGAGAAACATCAATTTGAGAGAGACACATTGACTGGTTTCCACCTACGCATTGGGGTCAGAACAAACTGCTACTGATGTACGTGTCCTTAGCGGGAACCGAACCCGGGACTCTCTGGTCCATGGACCGACATTCTAACCACTGAGCCAAACCGGCCAGGGCGAATATAAGATATTAATACTAGGGGAAAATGTCTCTGTGGAGATGGGATGTAGCTTGAAAGAGGGTACAAGGAAACCATATATTTTCTACATAAAACTCTACTATGTTTTATGTAAGCCTAAAAGTGCTACAAAAATTAAAGTCTATTAAATGGACCTGGCAACACTGGGCTGGATTTTTAGTAAAATAATTCTCCACAGTGAATAGCCGCCCCTCTTTCCTGAAGGACCAAGTCACATCATTTGCCTCAATGCCCAGCTTGCCATTTTAGGAATTTGATGCATATGCCCCAAGTCCCCACAGATAATTACTCAAATAATCCCAAAGTAAGTGTTAAAGAGCAGAAATGTTATTCAATTCATTCCATAATTGAAATCCTTTGCCCTTGAGGACACTCAGCGAAGGGGCTAATGCTATCATGCCTTCTCCATTCCTGTGCCTAGCTGCGGTGCTAAGGGCCCCCCATATTGTAGCTCCTTCACTCCTTGGTTCAGCTCTATGCAATAGGTGCTAAAGACAGAAGCAACTTGCTTGAGTTCATAAAAGCACTGAATTGAATGGAGGCGGTAGCACTTGTCTACTGGCAAAGCCGGAATGCAGAATCACCAGCCCGTACCCAAATGTCTCTGACTACTTGGGCATTTGACAGGTTTGACAGGGATTTTTTCAAATGGGAAATCGAATATAGAGTGAAGAAACAATGTCTAAGACATGGGAGCTGCTAAGTGAGAAAATAACTGAAAACTTCGCATGCCTTCTCTCTCACTCACCCTGCATGTCCAGATAGGCAGTATCCCTAATTCTATCCATTATTTATTCCCGTCCCTCTCCACACTTACAGTCACACTGTCCCCGTCCTTTTGGCCTGAGGGTTTGCAGTAGCTGCTTAATTTATCTCCCTGCCACAGCTGTGCGGTCAACTTCCTTCCTTATTCAGCCACCTCCAATTTCTTTTGCAAGTCTGCTAGAATTATCTTCTAAATGCAAATATGGTCATATGGCTCCCTTCCTAACATCTTTTACTGACATTCTAGGCTAAATGCCTTGGAATCATTTAAAACTCCTTCAGTCTTTCTGAGTCCATCTGCAGCCGCTGCTTGAAGGTGCCTTATGATCCAGATACAGAACCACCTCGGAGCTTTTAGGGCACTGTTTTCTCTCGCTGACACGTTAACATGCCGTTCCCTTGGCCTGCCAAGTCCCCTCCTTGCCAAGTCCACCTGACAACCCTCTATCCCATCCTTCATAACCCAGCAAAACCATCTCCTTCCTCTGAAACTTTTTCTGACACCTTCACCCCCTAATTCTATCCCAAGTGCATAAGAAGTACCTCTCACAGAGCATTCTCTTTATACCATTTTGATAGCACTTATTACAGAGCATTCTCTTTATACCTTTTTGATAGCACTTATTATAGTTTATTATGATTAGTTTTTACACATCTGCTTTCCTCCTTTGGAGTGCAAATTAGAGATGATATTTTCTTCTTCTCTCTTCCCCTACATGTAGTAAATATTCAGTAAATGCTCAGTGAGCAAACAGATACATGAATACATGGGTGGATAAATCTGCATGTGAAATATGTAATGTTATTCTTCAGCCTGATTTCATTACAATCACATTATGAAAAGGGAAAGTGCTGGTAAGTTGCACATATGATTTAACTTTTTGTAGATTTTTCTCATAGTCATTTAACAATTGTAAGTATGCATAAAGTTTTCCAAAGTGAGAGAGGGTGGGGGGAAATTATGTAAAATGTAGAAGATAATCCCTTAAAAAATTTTGGCCTGAGCACTGTGGCTCAGTTAGTTGAGCATCGTCCTATACACCAAAAGGTCACAGGTTCAATTCCCACTCAGGGCTCATGCCCAGGTTTCAGGCTTGATCCTCAATAGGGAGGACATGCAGGAGGCAGATCAAATTTTCTCTCTCACATTGATGTTTTCTCTCTCTCTCTCTCTCTCTTTCCCTCTCTCTCTAAAATCAATAATTTTTTTTAAAGTGATTTTTTTTCAGGGTTGTAGGATTCAGTGTCAAAGGGCTTTGCTAATATTTATTGTAAGATAAAATGTCTTGGATTTGTGTTTTGTTTTTTCTGAAATAGGCCTTGAAGTTGTCCTAAATACTGATTTTCAATGGCTGTTTTCTTCATCTGACATTTATAATTTAAAGAGGCTTCAGCTACACTTTCATATCCAGGCAAAGCAGCTTTTCAAGGAAGGACATTTAAGTGTCACTGTTTTGGGTTTGGGGACCCTCATTCATGATGAAAGTATTGAAAAGTGTTAACTCGAACATAATTCTATTTGTTAACTTGACTGCATATCCAATTAGATACTTTGGGAGGCAGACGTTTTTGGACACACATTTTATTACGTGCTTGATTTGAAAGCAGATTTCACAGCAAAACTGACAGAAATATGCTGCTTCGTTTGTAGTGCAATTCACATACTCAGCATGAATACCAATTTATGAAGGTGTCATCAAGTTGTTTAAACCAACCCAAACACGCGCGATACAGATGGCATCAGAGGCATCAGTGTATGAAAAATAATTTGCGACATCTGTAGCCTTCTCACAATCATTTTGGGTTTTGTGCTTTTTGTTCAGTAACTATTTTAAGCTGTTTAAAAATATATGCAGACTCATAGCAACATGAATATTGTTTTCCTGAGCATTAAAAATAAAAAGCTGAACCTCGTCAGGTTTGGCTCGGTGGTTAGCGTATAGGACTGCGGACTGAAGAGTCACAGGTTCACTTTTGGTCAAGAGTATGTACCTCGGTTGTGATTCGTCTCCAGCTCAGGTCTGGGTGGTGTGTCATGTGGGAGGCAACCAGTTGATGTGTCTCTCTCACATCAATATTTCTCTCTCTCTCTCTTTCTCCCTCCCTCCCACAATGTTTGAAGATAAATGGAAAACCATCCTTGGGTGAAGATTTAAAAAAATAAAAATAAAATAAATAAAAAGCTGAGTGTATATAATTATTGCTCTTTAATCTTATATTGCTTTAACATAACTAGAATGTTAAATACATTTTGGAGGTTTATTGTTCTCTCCTTGTTTCTTTGTGGTTCTTTTTCTCAGTCTGACAAATTACTTATTTTTAAATATCAGTATAAATATTGCTTTTGAATGTCTACATTTACAACTTCTTAATGAAAGGTTCACACTTTCATCACTGTGTGATAAAGAATCTGAAAACCACTACCCAAAATAAGCATAGTTAAAATTTTGCATTCATAATTCCAAACTTATTTTTCTAAATTAGTATTCTTATACAGATATCTCTATTTGTATATATAACTAGATAATTCATCTATGTGGTGCTCAGGCAGATTTTATTGAAACTTTTTTAATCTGCTCTGTGCTCAATAGTGTAGCTATCTTACCATATCAGTAACTGTAGATTATAAGCATGTAAACATGTTAATGATAAAACAAATCAACAATGGATCTACTCTTTTGTATTTAGGTTATATTTTATTGCTATGTAATGAGTAATTTTTATGTTCTGTATACCATATTGACAATAAAGCATTTCATAGGAGAATAAGTTTAAAAATTAAGATTAGATTCCAGAAGTAAATTAATAAAGTAGGAATGTATTTCTTAAAAGGAAAATACTAAATCTTTCCTTACGTTAACATTTTCCTCTCTGGTAAGCACTTTAGTGAAATAACAATGTTAGTTTTTATTGGTTGACGTGAAATGAATATGTACTTTTCCCGAAGGTATTTGATCCAGGGCACGGCAAGTCACATATGCATGTTGCTTAGAGACTGTCAATAATAATTTTCTTATATTCAAAATGAATTATAGATAAATACTTAATATTAACAGTATTTCACCATTTTAGTCATCATTTCTTCAATAGCTAAGCTAATATTATGAATGTCACACAAAGTCCACTAATTACTATATTGTTTAAGAACATTTAAGACTTTCTCTTTTTCTTTAGATATTATTGGGAATTATTTATCTCTTGCTTCTCAGTCTTTTAATTTGTGAATCTAATGAGAATGTAGTAGTCACAATATAACTGAAATACTGACTGACATTTAGAGTATTCTCACTGAATGTTAGAGGCTATGCTAAATATTTTATGGGCATTGTTTATTTAAATTTTTTTTTTTTTTTTTAGAACCTATTGAGGTTGGTACTATCATAGCTCTTTTTGCTGATAAAGAAATAGAGGCTTATTATAGAGGTCAAATGATGGCCCAGGCTGACAGAGGTAGTAAATTCAGAAACAGAGTTCCAAACTCAGGCTGTCTGCCTCCGGAAGTTCAGTCAATCACTTAACTACTAACCTCATTCTGGGATAATCTTCCGTGTCTTCCATGCATCTCCAGTTGCACCAATGGCAAACACACAGATTAGTACTGGTCTTATTTATTTATTTTTTCCCAGTGTGAATACGGTGGAGGTATTTCTAAATGTTTGGAAATTGTCAGCCTGTTCTATATACATGATCAGAATTAGTCTGAGCCTCAAAGGGCTGCTTTTGTTTGCTTTTGTGATGTTGATTTTATTCTGAGATCATTGAGGATTCTTCTTTCCCACTATCAGTGTGGAGAATAAACCAAGGGTCCTCAAACTTTATTCTTAAAAATTAGTGAAGAACCAAAAGCTGTTTATATAGAGAGATTATAACAAATTGTTTACTATATTATAAATAAAACAATATATATTTAAATATATTTATTGATTCTCTTAAAATAACAATCTCAGTATATGTTAAATAAAATATTTTTATGAAAAGTGACTTGATTTTACAAATTTAGACACTGACTTAAGTAGTATTAATCTCTTTAATGTCTTAGAAAAGTGCTGGAGTCCCTTCTGCTTGTGTATTCAGTGTGTCGGAAATGTTGCTTTGGTTTGGGTATATGGGGAATATTGGATTTTGCAGAGATGTATAGCTGGAAAAAGGAGATGCATTTTAATAGTTTTTTAAGATCATTATGAATATTTTTATTTGATGTTATAGAAAATTCAGCAGTGGTAGTTTCTCAAAGATCCCCTGCAATGCAGAATCTGAAACTATATCAATGAACGTTCTATGCTATTTTCATATGACAGACACATGAGTTCAAAACTGGGTGGAGACTAGAACAAACATGTGAGATCACACTTAGAAACTGAAAACTGAGGATGGGGAAGAGAAGTACAACTAATTTGTAGTGTATATTGAAGATATTAAAGATGGAATTTTATTTATGTTACAATTAAAAATAAAATAATTTTTTTTCTATTTCTATGGCATTTAAAAAAATGTTTTTATTGATTTTTTTTTTTTTTTTTTTTTTTAGAGAAAGAGGAAGGGAGAAAGAGATAGAAACATCCATGTGAGAAAGAAACATTCACCTGCTGTCTCCTGTATGCCCCCTGCTAGAGCTTGAGCCAGTAACCTGGGCCATGTGCCCTGACCTGGAATCAAACCAGGACCTCTCAGTCCTTGGGATGATTCTCAATACACTGAGCTACACCGGCTGGTCTCTATGGCATTATTTTTAGGGTTCTTTTAACTATAAGTAACAGAAACGCAATTCATAGTAGCTCACCAAAAAGAAGTAAATGATGTACATTTTTTCAAATTAGTTTATTTTGTACAATGGTTAAGCCAAGGAAAGAATAGTGATGTAGTTGGGAATCAGGGATCTTCTGTTTCTCATTTCTGTTCTGTTCTCTGCATTTGCTTCATTTCCTTACACTGTTATACATCTTTCCTCAAATAGTGGAAAACAAGACTTTCCAATTTTTGTCTAATAATAACTTGACTTCCCTGGATACATGTCCAAAAATCACAAGGAAGGCTCTCTTTGGCCTACCTTTGGTCAGAAGAGCACTCTGGGCCACACAGAGTAATGATCAAGAACTAAGAGTCCCAGCAGTCCCCACCTGGACTGTGGTGATGGGTATGGGCTGGTGATAATCCCCAAATAAACCAAAGTCTTTTCCCTGAAGAAAAGAGTAGCTACGAGGCAGACAAAATGAAGGTGTGTACTGCAGGGATTCTTTGTTACAAGATTTTAAAAATTAAGACCATTAAATGTAATTATAAATTACAGTTATAATATGTATCCATGTTAATAAAAATAAAAATCTATTACTGGGCTGACTGCCAGCTGGGAAAACAAAACACAAAAAGGTGTTATGATTATCAGCCCAGCTGAAGCCTTGCATGCAAGTTAATTAGTATTTATTAATGTTAAAGCTGAAAAACACCTAGAAGGTCTCTGAACAGCAAATAAACATTTGATAAACAGCAAACTATTTCTAAATTATACTGACTATTTAATTTGTACTTGTAAATAACAAATGGAGTAAGATATAACTGTTCTTATTTGTGTTTGTTTACATATTGGGCTGAAAACAAAAATTATTGTAGGGAAAAGAAGTATATTTTACTTTATTCTTAAAATAAATAGCATTATCTCACACTCAGAGTATGACAAGTTATTTTTCTGCACCTTACCCTCACTTTAAAATATTTCTTAAGTCTCTGGTTTCTCCGGTTACTAACTGTAATAGTCTTGAATCAATTATTTACTTAGCATGCTTCAGTTTCCTCATTTCAGAAGCAGATTTTATAAAGTTTTGAATGAAGTGATAAAATGGAAACATTTCGAATTGAGATGAATTGTTTTTTCTTATTTTTATAATTATAATATCTGACCTTTCCAACAATAACATATGGAGAGAGAATGGAGACATTTTCAATGATAAATCAGACATAAAAAAAGTAAAAAGTGGGGTAAATCATAGAAGGTACTTTAGAAAAAGTGGAGTTGAAATGCTGAAGATAAGAGTGCTGTCAACTTCCATCTCAATGAATACTAGATGACTAACCACACTGTCCCATGCCACCCATTCCTGCTGAGGTCGCTGAAGTGAGGTGTGGGAGAATGCTTTAGTGATTAAGGACAGCTTTTACCAGCACTAGTAAAAATCACCTCACCTCATAGCAAAAAAAATTAAAGATTCCCTTTTTTTTTTTAATCCTCGCCAGAGGGAGGACATTTTTCTATTTATCTTCAGACAAAGTGAGAGTGTAAGAGAGAGAGGAAGAGAGAGAGATACATCGATGTGAGACATATTGACTTGTTGCCTCTGATAAGACCAGGGCTGGGATGAACTGCAACCGAGGCACATGCCCACGACTCATTGGTCCTGGAGCCGATGTTCTAACCACTGAGCCAAACCAGCTAGGGCAAGATTCACATTTTTATACCTATAATAATGCTTTTTTTTCTATCATTAGCTTTTAGCATGTAAAACACAAGTGGTTATGAAAACCACAAAAAGGGGTGAAAATAAAAGATTTTTAAGCCAAAGTGTCCGATCCCGTAAGATACCTTTTTGGTTTCCTTCTTGTGTGTGTTTCTTTCCACTATCTTGTTCTCATTGAAATGCCATCAAATGCTTCTTGGAGGCAGGCTTGCTCCCATGATGTGAGAGGACTGTAACTCAGTTTTCTGATTTAATAGTGCAGGGCTATTCAGGCATGAAATTACCTCCTTCATGTAGAGCAATCCCCTTTGCCTGGCAAGTCAAGGCTCAAAAACTTGATGTCTACTGTGATTACAGCTGTTGACCCAACCAATTGTTGTGGAGTCAGAGTTAAGCTTTGCTCTGTATCCCACTGAAGGATATATGTGTCTTCAGACAGTTGAAAATAAGTGTGCTGTCTCCTTAGAATCTCAGCATTGTGGAATCAACATGCTGGGTTACAAAGAACCTGATAGGTTGGAAAGTGCTGTATTTTTTAAATTGACTATAAAAATGCTTTTATAGATATAAACATGTTACTTTTAATAAAAATTCTACCCCATTTAAAAATTGTAGAGGAGACAAAGTTCAGCTCAGCTTGTTTTCTGACCATCTGCTACCCAGGAAACAAGAACTTTATTTTTTTTCCTTATTAATATAGATACCCTAAGTGCTATTGTTTTGCATTGCCGCCTCTGAGGTCTGAAAATGGTAATAGTCTACAGAGTTGTCCAATAGTAGTCTAAGTTGAACCACAAATGTGAGCCATGCATGCCATTTAATTATTTTCCAGGTTCACTTTGAAAAAAACTAAAAAGAAATTGGTGAATCGAAGTTTAAATGTATTTTTGTTTACACAATATATCAAACATAGGATCATTTTAATGCTCGATCAATAAAAATGTATTCTATGAGATATTTTATATCCTTTCATTATACTGTCTTCAAAATCTGAAATGTATTTTACACTTACAGTACATCTCGATTTGGAGTAGTTATATATTTAAGACACTCAGTAGCCACAGACTTCTGTTCTTGGGCACTACAGGTCTACCAACCTTAACAGCCCAAAACAATCTGGACTCAAGGGTTCCCTGAACCCTTTGATCGGTGGCAAACACAGGAGATGCAAAGTGGCTGAAAGTAATGGGCAAGGGTACTTGCTTTGGGGGCTTTATCAACATGAAAAAGCTCTAAAGGATAAGTTTCTTATATATACAATGGAAACAATAGCCCATGTTCACACACACACACACACACACACACACACACATACACACAGTACTTATTTTCCTGGCTCACTAACTTTTCTTGTCTTAAATTATGAATGAACAACTTTAGATTTGTTTATATTATTATTTTTTTTTTATCCCCACCTATTTGTATTTATTTTCAGATAGAGTGGGAGGGAGAGAGGAAGAGAGAGAGAGAAACATCGATGTGAGAGAGACACATGGACTAGTTACCACCCATATGACCCCAACAGAGGCTGGTGACAAACTGCAACCAAGGTCCGTGCCCTTAGTGAGAACCAAACCCAGGACTCTCTTGTCCGCGGGCCAATGCTCTAACCACTGAGCAAAACTGGCCAGGGCAATTTGTTTAGATTTTAAAAACTAGAAAGGACTGTTTCAGAAGAAAAGATAGATGGGGAAGGCCAAAGTTGGAAGAAAAGAGGTGTTTTGGGGGTGGGATTATGGAAGAGGGATACATAGAGATTAAAGAGATTGAAGATCAATTACAGGAAGAGACATGCAAAAAGGTAACATTTTGTTCTGTGATAAGGATGCAATCACTTGGGTTATCCATTTTAGTGCCTTTGGTAAAGATGTACATCACTTCGCAATTGGTGAGACGCAGAATGGATGGTGTTTGGACTAACATGATGCCTAGATGGTATGAACTGGCTAGGGTTGCACTACATTCTTCTTCAGAAGGGTTGTGACCACTGACATACCTTTATTTTTTAAACATGTAATATGCATGTCACCCATAATATAGTGTACACACTTGTTTATATTCCACAGCAATATTAAACAAAAACACTTGTTTTGCCTTTTTGTGTATATGAGCAAACATGGCATAACATTTTACATTTATCTCTATAGAATTTGCTTTTTCATAACCCTTGTTAGTCAGAAATTAGTTCCATTTTCATAAAGGTTTCCATTAAATAATTTCCATTGATTTTTTTGTTAAATTCATAGAAGTTCAGAAATAATTTTTAAAGTCAGGGCGTAGAAGACTAGAAGCTTCTAAGCAAATTTAAAATGTTTTATGGTTGTTACTTAAGGGTTAGGTATAGTTGAATAAAATGTTAGAATATCTGTTGCGAAGAGTTGATTTCACTATTTTAGAAACACATAACTTAAAGTTTGCATTAATAATTCTTGTTAACTCATTTTCACAGAAAAATTAAAATTTGTTTAGTTTTTAAATTAACTCTAAGTTCCATTTCATGAGTAAATGAACTATTGACAGACATCAATTAAAATAGAGTATATATCACACAAGCATTAAAATACTTTGGTAAAAGTATATTATTATCATATGTGTGTGTGGGTATGTTTCCAAACAAACAAACAAGCAAACAAAAAATATATATGCATACATTTTGCTTCAGATTAGGATAAGAATACAAAGATATCTGACTATTTCTGAACAATGACAGCAAATATTTTTATCTGAAAACACCTGTAAAGAGTTTACGGTTGTGCACAGAATCAGATGAACACAAATATTATAGGTATATGTCCATGTGATTCGCCCCATGTGTTCTTTTACAGATTTTGATGGTACTGATGTCTCTATCTGCTTTATATTTCACTATCACTGACCAGAACCCATAGACCCAGGCTGGAAGGCATTCACGTTGTGTCCTTCAGTTGCATCTCCAGGGTAGGACAGTTATCTTTGGGGAAGAGTAGGTGTTCTTTCTCAGAGCTGAGCAGTCTGCATAGGTAATTATTTCCTGAAGAACTGTGACCATGCCTAAATATCACTTCAATGTTACAAGTTTTTCTCCTACAACTTTCCTCCAGGAGCCTGAATTTCCCCAGATGCCTGGTCTTGAATCAGTCATCTTCCCGATCTTGACAGGATCTGACAGAAGCACACTGCTCTGTCCCAAGAAGTTCCTGCTGCAGTGCCGTGCAGAATTCCCCTTTGCCACAGAGATAATGACTAAGGATAATTTTTCTCATCTAATTTATCTCCACTAATTCCTTGAGAGCAAATGTCAAAATTTTTCCCTTGCTCTCTAATATTTGCAATCAATTGGTGGCCTCTGGAGCCAGACTTCCTGGGTTTTGATCTCAGCTCTACCTCTTAATAGCTGTGCTGCTTTGGGCAAGTTACTTAACCTCCCTGTGCTTCAATTTCTTCATCTGTGAAATAGAATAATAATAGCATACTTCCTTTTGGGAAAACTGTGAGGATTAGATGAGTTGTGTTGTCAAATGAGTTAATGCATGTAAACCACATTGAATAGAGCCTGGCACTTGGTAAGCAACCAGTGGGTATCAGTTAGAATGATCAGTGTAGATGGCACATCAGAACTACCCAACAAAATGTTTAAAAATCTCCATATCTGAGTCTCAACCTACACTGACTGAATTAGCATCTTGAGCGGTAATTGCCATCCTGTGCTCTTCTTTTAAAGAGTTGTACGATTGCTTCTGATACCCAGCCACATTTGAGACTGACTGTCATAAGAAGGTATCCATAATATCGGTGTCGTGTTTTAAATAGCTACAAATTAATCATATCCTAACAGTGGCCTGGATGTGTTTCATTGACTCTAGACAATTATTTAATATCAGTATTTATGTGAGATCCCAAATGAGAGGCAGAGGCCAATTTTGTCTTTGCCACACATAGAGCTGACCAGAGCTGACCAGTCTGGCTGCAGAGTTGCAGAGAAGAGCACAAGGGATTAAAGTTTATCTATGAAAATAAAATATAGACAAAGAGGAAAATCAATAATTCTGTAAAGTCCCTTAGAGTGAACAGTTATTCCCTGAGGGATTGGTGATAAACTGACTGGGTCTATGTGAACCAGCTGTACCATCTAAATATTTTTATATCTTAGATGTCCCCAAGATTTTCACTGCTCCTTCTAAGGCACCCCTGCATTCTACTCAGGATAAACTATTTTATCTCCAGTATTTTGTTAGCTAAGATCCATTAAAGTCCCTCTGGGTGTCAAATACTGTTCTGTGGGTTTTGCATGATTTTCTCACAGCAATGCAATGAACTAGAAACTATTAATATCACCATATTACCTGTAAGGGATCTGTGGTCAAAAAGACTATGCAATTTGCCCCAAACCACACAATTTATAAACTAGACGGCCAGGATTTTAAGCATTTTAACCTTAAAGAGTCAACTCCAGAACCACATTCTTAAAACCACTACTCTGCACTGCTGCCTCCCTCAACCACAGTGTTTCAGTCAGATCCTTTCAAGAATAAATACATTCTTTTGCACAGACTATTGTTTCTGGGGAACAGAAATGCTCTTACCTAGGAATTCCTTTTTCTCTCCTGACTTTTATCTCCCGCCACCAGCTTTGGGCCCTACTAGACCTTCTAAGTTGTAATTGCTGTTCTTAGCATTTCAAGTTTGAATGCTACTGAGAACTGTTTTCCATTTTCTTCTAATACTTACCATGGGAGAAATGCAGCCATTTCTCTTTTGGGGTTCTTTTCTTGAGACAGGATTAAATAATTTATATCAATAATGCGCTCAACCAGGTGAAACAGAGAATTCCTAAGAAACCATAATTCTCACATAGTTTTAAAGACTGTTGCTCACTTTAAATTTTTCGGATAAAATACTTCACCTTAAATTCATTTTTAATCATATCACCCTGATCCTCTCTACCCCCAGCACTTGTCATTTTCAATACCTTGGTCTGACAAAGGTTGCTGGAAATCTATTCTTTCTTTGGTTAGTGCACAAGGCCTTCTATGCATATGGGGGTATAGCTCACAGATCATTAAACATGAACTTCTTCAGATTTTGAAAAAGTCATAGCTATGGGGCTTCCGTGAATTACCGTGTCTTAACTTTTAGACCAGTGGGTAGTTACATGTGCAAACCAGACCTTCACAGTGAAGCACCTCTCCTACAGCGACACTATTTTGTCCCTGGCAAGCATAATTCCTGCCACCCCACACCCTCTCAAGGGAACAGAGCCCCAGCTTCACTATGAAAGATGCTGCTACTCACATTCACAGAGGGACAGATGGGGTAATACTGACCCAAGCAAACTAGAAGCTGAATATGTGAAGTTCACTCTCCTGCCCTCATTCATTTCCTCTGAGTCAGTTTGAACCAATAGGACATGGTAGAGGGGGAGGAGGGGTTAATGAATAATTTTCCTCTCACCTACATTTTTCTGGCTGAACTGATAATCAAATTAACATGAGACAGATGAACAGAAGAACGGGTTGACAATTTGTTACAGATGTACATGCAGGCATGCCTGAGGGTACATTGAGCAATTGAAGTTCATATGCCAATACAGAGCTTAGAAGAAAGAAGGCTGCGCGGTTTGGGTCTTAAAAGGGCAGGAAGGCACTTCCCATGGAGATGGAAAATCAAATGTTTTGTATGTAAGTGTTTGCGGGAGCATCTTTTACCATGGGACACAGAGAGGACCTTGATCCATGAGCCGTACTAGATCCTCTTTATATCACATACTAGTTTATAAACTATAGTTATCTGTGATGACATCTTCCTTCCTGGAGTAGGTGTTCCATCGAAATTCCTTTTAGGCAGTTAGGGGAAAGGTCTAAGGTATGTCCTGAGACTTAGCTTACAAATAACCAGCTTAAAATAGTCAGTATCCCAAGAGTTATATTTTGGGGTGGCTAACTTTGCTCCCCTTCAGGACGATGCAGATATTTGCTGGTGTCTCAGTAGGCTTACCTCTGAGAGCCATGGGGAAATATAGTCTCTTTTCATTTTGACATTAGGATACAATATTAAAAAGCTTGGGACTGTCACAGCTATTTCCAATAGAAAGAGGCTAGTTTTGGAAAGGATATGATACTCAGAAAAAAAAAATCCTCCAATGACTTATGAGGACTCAGATGGAATCATGTGAAGTCAGATAACTCTGGGCTTTTCAAATCTTTTTCATGCTTAAGTCTGTGTTGTCTGAAATTTTGATGAAATGTAAATAAAAATTCTAATGACACTTTAAGAAAGAAAACAGGGTCCATTCTTGAATTGTAAACTTTTACAGTAGTTCTTTTGTTTTTTAAATTTTTTAATCCAGTGGTGTTAGTCACACCAAAGATACAGGGAAATGAATTTCTTAGCTAATCAGAGGTAAAAATAAGGACAGAACAACAACAACAAAAACCCACAAGGTATATAAACCTCAGTTTCTATATAATTTAAAGGTGTGTACTTAATCAACATGACGATCAATGTGTATTTAAAAATATAGTGAGCCCTGGCCAGTTTGGCTCAGCAGTTAGAGCGTCGGCCTGCAGTCCAGACAGACCCGGGTTCAGTTCCCGCTAAGGGCATGTACCTCGGTTGCAGTTTGTCCCCGGCCCTGGTTGGTCATGTGGGTGGCGACCACTTCGATGTGTCCCTTTCACGTCGATGTTTCTCTCTCTCTCTCTCTCTCCCTCCCACTCTATCTGAACAAAATATCAAAAAATGTCCTCGGGTGAGGATATTAAAAAAAATATATATATAGTGATACTAAAAGGACGCTGCTGCCTGTCATTGTTGATTAGTTTATTTTTAATTATATAAACTTTGTGATATTTACAAATAAAACCAAGTTTGAATAGTCACATTATAATCATAGGTGTGGACTTTCAGAATAAAAGTTATGTTCTTTTGATACTCTGTATTCTGATTTCAAAGTCTTAGGTTCTCTTAACGTCATTGTTTGATGAACTTTCTGTGGAATGCCATTTGGCAATATATTTGCTAAGTGGTCATTCAGCCAGTGTTTAAATCTCGTGAGTTCTAATTTTGATTGGTTCTGTTATTTTCTGCTTCCTACATCAAAACTTGAATCATTCCACTGCTCTCCCATTCCCTTGGTTCCATATAGAAATTCTGTTTAAATATGAAAGCCTATTTGAAATTTAAAGATATTCTTTATAACCACCCCCCTTCTCTAATATCTTCAGGATAAATTTCCTAAACATCCTCAAGTTATTTGATTATTTTTCAACGTGTTCTAAATACAACGAGGTGGTTTCCCCTTAAGGATGTGGCTAAATCTTGGAACAGGAAAGTGGGTGGTGCAGGTACTGAAAGAGATGGCAACCGTCTCCACTTTCATAGAGTGACACTTCATGGAATTCTAAGAGATAGTTCTGAGCAAATAGCATTTTCAGCTGAGATTAAAACACATGGTATAACTGTTATTAATCTTGACAAAATATAAACCTGACTGCAAATTAGAAAATGCGAGCAGGGAGAGTTGAAGGATTGAGGAGTTAATATGCTCATCTTAAAAGCTACAAAATGAAGAAATACCATCTATAGTTGACATAGCAAGAAATAGAGATTTAGATATGGTGTGTACAACTAATAGAGTAATTTACAGTGGTATCATAACTATATCGGGAAGAGGAGCATGATATAAGTGAACTAAATATTAACGTAACATAGCAGAATATCAGTGGCCAATGTTAAATAACCCAATAAAAATAGCATATATGTTCACATTTAAAGAATAGCATATTGTCTGCAGCGATGGAGAAGGAGTAACAGAAAGGATCCCAAGTGTGATGAGCTGGACTCGAAGTGGGGATGTGAATCAGGAGAGGGCAACTTCTAATTTTAGGTTTCTATGTTCATTGTAACCATTTCCATTTATTGCTTTTATTTAAAAGTAATCATTGTTGGGCTCAGAAAAATAATTTTTTTCTGCCATTAGTGTACCTCTTAAATTTGTGTTATATCTAAATTTTAATAGTTTATTATTAATGAGATAGCATACCTATTATGGGAATTACTGTAAAAATGGAATGCAAGAAGAAAGGGTAAGTGTTTTTACTCTAAGAATAAAATAAATTGCAAATGACTTTTTAGGTTTAGTATACTTGAAATATACCAAGTGGAAGTGCAACCTTCATTTTAGGGGAGATTTTAAACTGTGTTATGCTTTCTTGATAATCAAACACAAGCACAAAGTGGGGAGATTAAGCTTTAGGAAGCTTGAGATTCAGTAATTTTTCCTTCCTGATTTTATGCAATATCATAGTGTTTCATAAATTTGATTTTTTACTTTTATTATCCTCACCCAAGGACATTTTTCCATTTTTTGTTGAGGGAGGGAGGGGGAGAGAGAGAGAGAGAGAGAGAGAGAGATCCACATGAAAGGGACACATCGAGTGGCTGCCATCCACAGGACCCAACCAGGGCCAGGGACAAACTGCAACCGAGGTATATGCCCTTAGCGGGAACCGAACCGGGTCTCTCTGGACCTCAGACCGACGCTCTAACAGCTGAGCCAAACCAGCCAGGGCTGTTTTTTTACTTTTATTTATTTGTAAGCAATTTATTTGTAAGACAAGGTACTTAGTGAGCGTGTTTCATAGTAAAAGCTAAACATGATATGTCTGAGTGGAGTAATTCTTGCTTATGTACATGTTAGAATCTTCTATTAGTGAAAAAATAATCAGTCTTATTATTTTGTCATAAAATTTGATTAGGGACATAAAACTGGAGATTGTAATACTATTAAAATGCAGAGACTCTGCCATTTTTGTTTGTTTGTTTGTTTTTGTTTTTGTTTTTATCTAATTTTGGAATGTGTCTCTTTTGGATTCCAGAGACAGAATTTTTTTCACCCTAGGGTAACACATCTTTTATCTGAACTCTGTTTTGAATTTTCTAAGATGTGATAATCATGACTTGGATGGAAAGCATAATGCATAATTCAGATATGCATTACGTCCTTGATCTTATAATTGCTGAGCAAGAATCCCAGAGATACACAGTTGCCATATTCCACATAGGTGCTTCAGAAATTATATCTTTGATTTATGTAAAATTATTTCCACAAAGAAGATATTTTGTTTGGTGGGGAATAGGGAAGAGGGATTAACTCAAAGAAACAAATGTTAAGGCATTCAAATTCTATAAATTGTTATCTCTGTATGCCTTTGTTTTAGGAATAAAAATATGTTGAACAGTGAACATGAAATTAGATGTTGTCCTTTAATATTGATGTCAGTTCTCTAGGTATTATTATTTAACTAATGAATAAAGCATGCTTATTCTTATCTTCTTTATGGTCAATTAAAACCTCTTGCTGCTTTAACTAAGGGGGTGTGGGTGGTGATAAGAAGAGGATCTCACCAAAGATATGAATGTGTGGTCTGGTGAGTGTCTGATCAGAGCGATGGGAGACACCACTACACTTCTTTTCAATGCATTTCCCATAAAGAATGTGCTATAAATTTTGCTAATGTATATGATGCTACTGTTTATCATTTTAGTTAAACTGTGAGCTTAAGAGGCTTTAGGGGCTAGACTAGAAACTTTAACATTCTACAAAATTTTGATGTTTTAAAGTACAAACCAATTTTACAACAACACAATAAACTGTATGAAGGATCTTTTGATGCCCTGGCTGGGTGGCTTAGTTGGTTGAGTGTTGTCCCATACATCAAAAGGTTGCAGGTTCAATCCCTGATCTGGGCACATAGAAGAGGCAACCAATCAATGTTTCTCTCTCTCTCTCTCTCTCTCTCTCTCTCTCTCTCTCTCTTTCTCTGTCTCTTCCTCTCTCTCTAAAAGTCAATAAACATACCTCTGTATGAGGATTTTTAAAAAGTCTTTTAAAATACTATCAGTTCTATATTTGAGGTCACTGTCTGTGTGTGCCGTCATATTAATTGGCATATGTGTAAATAATATATTTTGTATTAGTTTGTGAGTACTATCATCAACTTCAGTTGGTTAACTAAAGGAATCAGAGTCAGCCTTCAAAGCGTTGTCATAGGTATTAATAATGTAATCTGAATGACTGCACAGTGATGAAATTAAAAAATCCATAGTTAATAAAGACAACAGAAAAAGTCTTGCATGAATGTATGTTGATGACAGTGTGGGGAAATAATTCTTTCTAGATGCACCTTGAAATCTTGGCCTGTCTTAGAAGCCTTGGCTGATTTGTTGCTGTTGCTTTCTTGACAGAAATTCAATTTAGGAAGGAGGCCCCGAGACCAATGCATCTGTTACCTGCTTTGTGAAGCATGGCATTGAAAACTGTCCCACACCTATCAGTAATCATGACAAGAAGACGTTAATGATGATGGCACACATGTATATCATCATCCTCTAACTTTATTTAGAGTGACATGGGATTGGGCCCCTCAATAACTATTTCAAATGGACTTAGATAAATTTTCCACTGAAACATACAGAAATAATCAGAATCATAGACCAGGAAATGTTGTGCTGTAGATCACATTTTTTAAAGCATCCTTTGCTCTCTGCTCCTTTCACAGACTTCCTTTATCTTCATTTTGTGTTCTGATAATGGTAAGAGTCCGTTGTAAATGTTGTGTTGTGGGTATTTTTTTTTTTTTTTTTGCCATTATCATGTGTATTTGGAGAATTCTTTGCTTTTCACTTATAGAATTGGTATCTGTTTGAACTGATATGTCCAAAAAGACTGATTTGTGTGGGAGGTGCTTTCCATTCACCTAAGTTCTCTTTCAGAGAGAATGACTCCTGTTGATACCAGTGCCATTTGCGATTCGAGCTTGACATCTCAAAGGCTCTGAGTCACCTACTTTATTATTGCTGTTTACAGTTTGTCTCTTGACAATCACATTTTCACAACTATGTTCCATTGCGATAACTGTCTGGCATTGTAGTGCTTATACTGCTTCGTGTTAGATTTCATTCCATCAAAATGCTTTTATGAAACACCTACCGTATGTCTGGCTGCAGGAGAGGTTGCTCTATGTCTAGCAGAGAAGTCAGATAAATAACTATTTGAAGGAAGAATAATGCAGACATATATGAAGTAGAGAAAAGAAAAACTGTTGTTCACGGGAAGGGCTAGTTCAAGGTAGTCAGGAAACTCCAGTAAGGTAATATTTGAGCTAAACTTTGAAGGATGTATATATTTTAACTTCATGTAGTAAGTACTGTATATTCCCTGATTAAAGATCTCTTTTTCAGGAAACATTACTTGAGAACACAGTTCTGCTTTGGGATTAGTATAAGCACGAATAGAGGTATAAGTTTTGTGTTTAATAAACATCCTTCTGGTGGATGCTTTACAGATGAGGATTATTACTGTCAGTATCCTGTTTCTTCAACCATATTCTAGGAAGCCCGGAGTAACTTAAAACCATATAATAAATTAAGGTTATTAGCCTGAGAAAATTCAAGCATTTTCTTGGCTACCTGATGGGCAGTACTAAGGTCCAAGCTTTCATCTCTGATGAAAATTTTATAAACCAAAATATTTACTAATCTCCCCAGAATTCTATCCATTTTTAACCACCATTATATAAATGGGCACACATAAAAAACATATTATATATATGAATATATATTCATATACATATGTATTCATATATATATAATTGTTTGTTTCATACCCTATTTCGATATTCCAAATTTCCCAAACCTTATTTCTTAGTACTTCAAAATACATATCAGTAATCCCATTTGACCACTATAAGTTATTTCAACTTAAATGTTAATTAGGTTCACCAAGGAAAATTAAGGAAAATGCAAAATCCTGAGTCTAACATTGGATGTTTTTCTGCAGTAGATCTGGGAAGAACAATAAAAAAGGACTTTTAGTATGTAGTCAGTCTATGATATGGGGCCTGGAAGCCATTGATCTAGGTTTTGTATACCAGCTAGTGGAAATATACATTTCTTACATTTTCCAGTTTGTGCTTTTGTTCTCAGGCTACAACTGGCTCGCAAGCAAAAATGTCTCCCAGGGTGTAAAACTGATTGTAACCCAGATGGGGGTGGGGGATACACTATAATAAAATTTATTATTGGTACTCATAACCAGTCAACCATTTTTGCCTTTGGCAGCCCTGCCAGGAAGATGATGAGGGAATAAATGGGAGTGCTTATATTTCTCCCTGTTCACTTGCAATTCTGTTTTCCTGTTAAAAATCTGCATGATTAATAACTTATTAATATTCTGCAATAGGAAGCTCTCAATTTATCGAGGTTGAAAGCCTCACTGCCAAGCTACCAGTGCGAGCATTCCCCGTTGTAACCGAATGGTCTTCTCTATGATAATTGGCTCATGTCACATTTGATGGGTGGAGATATATATATATATATATATATATATATATATATATATATATATATATACAGAGAGAGAGAGAGAGAGAGAGAGAAGATAGATATAGATTTAATTTTTTTTCTTTTTTGATTTTTGAGAAAGAGGAAGAGAGAGGGAGAGAGAGATAGAAACATGGATGAGAAAGAACGTCGATTGGCGGCCTCCTGCATGTCCCTCACTGGGGATCAGGCCCACAACCTGAGCATGTGCCCTGGCCTGGGAATCAAACCTGTGACCTCTTGGTGCAGGGGTTGACGCTCAAGCACTGAGCCACACCGGCCAGGCATAGATATAGATTTTTTTTAATGGCAGTTTTTCTTGTGCTACTAAGCCTCCTTCTAGTCTTGTAATTTCTTTCCAAGTCATTCACACTAGAAGTCTGGAGGCTTGCTCTTACTCCTAATTCCCAGCGGCCCCTTCATCTGTTCCTCCTCCGGTCTCCCCTACTGAGTGAGTGACAACAACTTTCACCCAGTGCTTTGGAGGAAACTTCAGAATTCTTTCTGGACACTTTTCTTTCATTTATCTCCCACCTCAGTTTATTGTTCAACTATCTCAAACGCTCATTCCTGCTCCACAGTGTATCCAGAACAACTGATGGTCACATGGGATGACTGACATACATATCTATTTGCAAGTACTAAGGAATGTGGTGTTAACCATTTGGAATAGCAGGAGAGAGTAGACTCTAATTCACTTCTCTCGGACACCTGGGCTGCCATCCTCTATCACTCTATTGCCTGTTTCCGTTGTTGCCTGTCTCCCATTCATTAGAGCAGCAAGAGGCAACTTTGGAATAATTAAGAATGATGCTGTCACTACCTCAGTAGTGACTTCCCATTAGATTCTTATTGTAATAAATAAAATGCAAAAGACCGCTCTGGCCGATTTGGCTCAGTGGTTAGAGCGTCGGCCCGCAGACCAGAGAGTGCAGGCTCGGTTCCCTCCAAGGGCATGTACCTCAGTTGCAGTTTATCCCCGTCCCTGTTTGGGGTCGTGTGAGTGGCAACCACTCGATGTGTCTCTCTCACATCGATGTCTCTCTCTCTCTCTCTCTCTCTCTCTCTCTCTCTCTCTCTCTCTCTCTTTTCCTCAGTCTCTCCTCCTGCTCTATCTGAAGGTAAATGCAAAACTGTCCTCAGGTGAGGATAAAAAATAAGTAAAATGCAAATGACATACCTTACTTACTAGGCTATCATTAATATGACTTCTTCCCATCTCTTTTCTCTTTTACCACACGTATGCTGGTATCACATTCCCACACGCCCATTTTGATCCACACACACAGGCCGTACTTCTCCTCTTTGAAAATTCAAGCTCATTCTGTTTGGGCCCCTGCCCTTTGCTCTCCTCTGAGGCACTTGACCCCTGACTGAGTCTTCATTAATCAAGTTCAAGGTCAAACATGAGCCACATCTGAAAGTCCTTCTCTAATCAGCCCAACTATAGTGTCAGCATTCCATTTTTACTCTCAAAGCTTTACCCCATTTAATTATTCCATGGCCTTACATATTTTAAACTGCACGTTGATTTAATTTAAATTTGCTCCCCATAAAATAGATAATTTTGTGTGTGTGTTACTATTACCATATTCCTCACCCTGAAAAACTATTTTCCATATTGTAGGTGCACAGTAAATATTCAGTGAATAAATTAGTAATACATTTCAATTCATCATAACTCGAATTCTTGACTTTCTTTTTTTCATTCAAAAATTCCCTGAATTGTGAGAGGTCTTTAGTATGTTTCCTTTTTATAAACTCACAATGACAATATTCTAATAATTCTTCTCTCTCCAGTTTTGATCTCACTGCAATCCGTTTCCACAGAGTTGAGTCTTCCACAAAGTTAACATTTTAAACCAATAAGATGATGGACTTTTACAGTTCCCCAAATTTATAAGATAAAGTCAAAAGTCCTGAGTAAGGCCTAAAAATATTTTATAGTTCAGTCTCCATTTTTATTTCCACCTTCATTTTCTGCTACCTTCCCCTTGTGAACACAACTGTCCAATCACATAAAATTATGAATAGTCTCAAACATACCATATTATTTTGTAATTTATGTCTTTGCCCATGTTAGTACATTATTGCTATGGATGCTCATTTGCGTCAGTTCTCTCCTTCTCATTAGTGGCTTTCACAAATCGCTATCTTAGCATTTATTGTGCTATACGGTAACTATTTCTTTGTATATATCTATCTATATTTCATATTTACAACCTTAATGAGGGATAGATGGGTGGATGGATGGGAGGAAAATATGTTGCTGCTAATCTGTAATCATCATGTGGACAGAATCCTTTCTAAATCATCTGTTGCCTAGACACAGGGCTTTCAACACATTGAGGGCTTAACACTATCTGTAAATGAGGGCATAAAATAACTAAGTACTTATTTTGTGAGTGGCTAAAATAATAGTATTCTCATATATTTCTCTAAAGGAGAATTATCCCCTAAAATGTAGCGGTTTCCTGTGTTTCACACTTGTGTTCTGTCACAGCCACTGGTAACCTAAGCTACGGACACTTGAAGTGTGGCTGACCCAAATTGAGATGTGCTGAGAGTATAAAATGCATATGTAGACTTTGTAAAAGAAAAAAGGAGTGTGAATATATAGGGAATATTTGTAGTGAATTACATATTGAAATGTTAATATTTGGATATATTGAGTAACATAAGATATATGGTTAAAATTAATTCACCTGTTTTTTTTTTTTTTTTCCAAAACTTCTTTGACCTGCCAACTAGAAAATTTAAAGTTATGTATATAGTTTGTAGTATTTTCATTTTATTACAATTGTCATTGTCTAATTTCCAATATGTTTATTATTTGTTAAGAGATCATGTCTAACTGGGCCGGTGTAGCTCAGTGGTTGAGCGTCGACCCATGCAGCAAGAGGTCACTAGTTTGATTCCCCATTAGGGCACATGCCAGGTTGTGGTCCAAACCCCCAGTGGGGGGCATGCAGGAGGCGACCAGTGGATGTTCTTTCTCATCGATGTTTCTATATCTCTCTCCTTCTCCCTTCCTCTCTTTCTAAAAATAAATAAAAAGAAAGAAAAAAAAGTGTCATGTCTAAGTCACAGTATTCATGCCAATGATGCTGCTCTGTTCCTTGGAGCTGCTCGTCATTACTTTTCAAAATTTATTTTCAGGATGAAATAGTTAAGTTACATGAGTGTCATATAGCTTTTAATTTGTGTCTCTAATTTATCAGTAACCCTCCCAAGACATAATAATTAAGTGACCAATTTTTTTTTCTCCATTGCCTGAAGAAATTGAGAATTTTTTCAAAATTTTGTAATATGCCCAACTTTAGTATCAGAAAAAAATAAATTTCTTTAATTTTCTTTATATTTTATTCAGCTTTATCTTAAATGCCTTATTTGTATTTATTTTTTTATTTATACGACCTGCCTTACATTCCTTGAGACATTTATAATGTTTATGCTTATTGGTTGTTTACTGTAAGGCTAATTCGATAACTGAAAACTTTCATTACATTTTTTTCTTTAGTTGATTGAAAGTGTGGTTCTAAAGAATTTTGCTTATTCAGGCACAGGTGATCTATTAAACATCCTAGTTTAGGATCACATTTGTCTAGAATTGTAATAGGAAGAGGATTTCGAAGTTAAGGAATAAGCCTAAGGTTAAGAACAGGGGCTACTTCACCATACAGACTCAGGCATTGGGATTTATATCTAATTGTTCATCTTCCTCCTCTCCAACACCATGTTCTATTTTAGGACTGTATTATCTCTTACCTGGATGACTTCAACATTCTCCTGTTACATTTTTCTTTGACATTTTCCCCATCCTATCCATTCTCTATGCAACTACGAGAGAGATTTTTAAATAATTATTATCTAAAAATATCACTTTCCTAAGTAAGAGCCTCTTTTAATCATGAACTATGTGGCCATTAAGTGCAGAGATGACATCTAAACTTGGTAAGACTTACCTGTGTAATTGAACCCCTGGCTGCCTCTCTAACTAACATGCGTCTTGCTGCTTCTCTCTACCTTCTGTCATATTTTCTAGCAGCAGCAATCATGTCTTCCTCTTTCTCATCTTCATACCCTGCTCCTCTCTTTCCTTTACTGAATCCTTTTGTTGCCCTCCACTTAGTAAGCAATTGATTTGTCTATCATTTTAGTTTCAATTTATTATGAATCAGTTTATTATAAATCACCACGCTAGATGTTTGTTTCATAAAGCTGTGATCTTGCCTTGTTCTCTGAGGCTTATTTTCCTCATCAGAAAAATGAGAAGGACACATAACTTACTTTGTAGGAGAATTAATACATGTGCTTGGCAAATAGTCAGTGCTCTAAGTATTACTTTATTGTGATTCTTGTTATATGATTATCAAAAATGGTAGTACTTTATCATATTGTTGACATGTAGACACTTAGTCTATATGTGTAGACTGAAAGAGAACAGGTGATCAACTACATTGAGAAGCCCAAGAATAAGAAACAGGAAGATGACTGAATTGAAATATGAAGGACAAAACTGTGAAAAAGAAAGCTTGAGGCCAGAAATTTCCAACTGAAACCAGTGATGCCTGCACCCTGGCCTGAACCTTGATCACTCAACTTGACGGTCCCCTGAGGAGTCATTTTTCACACAGCCATTACAAGTTCCCATGGAGACCTCAGTGTTAGGCGACTTTGGATAGGACTAAGGGAGCAGAGTTAATGCTGAAATAAGACTTTTCAGGGTATCCTCTGCAGCAGTATCCTAATTTACTTACAAGTCCTTTACTACTAATTCAGCTCTTTTCTACTTAAAAAATAAATGGCGAGCATATTTTTTTGAGCAACCAGAATGTTAGCAAAAATCCCTTTTATATTTTCTGTATTATTTTATAAACACATATCAAGTTGCTTCCAACTTGTCCTAATTCCAGATCAAAGAGTCGGAATCATCATTGTGTTTGGGTATTAAAAACAAACAAACCTGGAAGAACTAGTTTTCTAAAAGATAAAAGAGGAAAGAAAAGGGGATTGTGAAAGTTAAGGGAAAAAAAGAAAGAATATTAATAAACAGGTGTAAAAGGCATTTCCAACTGGTTGAAATGAGGATATTTACAATCTTTATAAAAGACGATTTAATTAAATCACAGGATACATGGGGTTTTGTTGTTATGGTTATTGTTGACCTATTTTTAGGTCCTAAACCTCAGTGGAGAATTTAATGAAAGCTAAGCTTCTGTTCTCCGAAGCAAAATGCAAACAAATTCAAACTTTTTCCATTTAATTTTAGGGACTAGGACCCATAATTGACCTAAGGTTAATCATTTCGGACTAAATCTGTAAATTAGGATTCATGTTACTGAATTTCACTCAGATTTCACTATTCCCTGCTAAAGATTTTGTTCTTCTAAATTCTAACACTTTTGCCCAGCCGGTGTAGCTCAGTGGTTGAGCATTGACCCATGCACCAAGAGGTCATCAGTTCGATCCCCGGTCAGGACACATGCCCGGGTTGTGGGCCCAATCCCCTGTGGGTGGGTGGGTGGGGGTATTCAGGAAGCACCCAATCAATGTTCTCTCTCATCAACGTTTCTATCTCTCTCTTTCTCCCTTCCTCTCTCTCTAAAATCAATAAAAAAAGTAAATAATAAAATAAATTCTAACACTTTTGTTACTGCTTTAGCACTCAATATCTGCTTCCATCATTTACATTTGCTGATGCTAATCTCTAAATTCTGCTAGAAAGTTTGTTTCCAGTCAAAAGTTTTAGAAAAAAAATATCCAACCTTTCAAATGTTGTCTTACATTCCTGGTACAGTATTTGGGCATTGTCTCAGAGAGATCATTGCATGTTTCTTGAATTTCAATCATGTGTGTGTATATATCTCTAGGGACAAAATCAGTAATTTAAACTTCTTGAAGGATGACTTTCTATTAACCTCCATCTTAGTTTTTACACTAGAATGATATGCATTCTTTCTGTATTCTAACTTTCTGTTATGTTCATATAAACTATTAGATCATTGAAATTCCTTGAATATTTGGATCATCTATTTTTACAACAGTGTTCATAAATTTTTTGTTTTCTTTTTTTTAATCACCGTATTTGTGAATTTTTAGTTATTGAGAAATGTCACCAACATTTGGTGATAAGGTATAAATGGCATCTTAAGTTATAAATTTTTATGAATTTATTTATTTGTTGAACGTAGGAGCCCATCAGGTTGCTAGATGCTTGGAGTACACAGGGACTCCAAGTTAGGACTCTGCCTCAGTGAGGCCTACAGTTTAGAAGATAATTGATAAGCCATTAAGCCACAAAATGGACCTGCAATCATTTGTGATGAATGGAATGGAGGAAAAAGCAGGATACTGTGATATAGAATAATTTGTGAAGGGGCCCACTTCTTTAAGAAATACATATTTTTGTTGTATACATGACAGTAGAATGAGTAGCACCAGGACAAATGAAAATGGAGAATAAAATTTCCATCAAAGAGGAAAACGTGTATTGAGCTGGAATGATCTTGGAACATTTCAGGAACTGGATGAAGGCCAGCGTGCTCACATATATAAGCTAATGGGAGAACATCAGACAATGTGATTTGAAAGGCAAGATTCATATAATGCAAGGTCTTGAGGGCCACGTTAAGGAGTTTGCATTTTATTTAAATTTAATGAGGACCATTTAATGGTTTCACACTGGGAAATGACATGATCATAATTTCATTTTAATATATTGTTTTAAATTATTTATAAAAACAATGGATTGGAATTGGGCAAATATGGTGGCAGGGAAACCATTTAGGAGGTTCTTTTTCTAGTACTGCTAAAGGGACCATATGGTGATTTGAATTAAGACGATAGAGTCAAGATATATTTAGGGAGTAGAGTTGAAAGAGTACAGGTGGGGGGCAGTGTTAGAAATGACTCCTAGATTTCTAGTTTAAATAACTTAAAGGGTGTGGGTATCATTTATAGAGATGCAGAAAACTAGAAGTGTGACAGGATTGATAGTTCAGTTTTGCATATATTCATCTGAGATGTCTGTGAGACATTCCAGTGGATATATCAAGCTGATAGCCCAGAGAAGAGATCAGGGCTTGATATAGAAATGTCTGAGTCATCAGTATATAAATGATATTTGAAGCCGTGGTCCTAGATGAGATTTCCAGAGGTGAAGAGAAGTGATTCAAAGATAGCATTTGGGACATTTACAGGATGAAGGAAGGTAATGTAGAAAATTAAACTGAGTGGAATGATTAGAGAGATGGAAGGATAAATTAAACTGAGTGGAATGATTAGAAAGATGGAAGGATAAACATGAAAGAGAGAGAGAGAGAGAGAAGCAGTAGAAAGCGAGGAGAAAGGAATGGTAAGCGGAGATATTTCCCAAGGTGAGGACTATAAAATGTCCACTGACTTTGGAAAAATGCATGTCATTGGTGATTCTCCCCAAAGCAATGTTGCTAAGATGCTAGAAGCCAGACTGAATTGGGTTTTAAAAAGAATGAGAAGTGAAGATATGGACACAATAATTATAGTTAATTTTCAAGGATCTTTGTCTCTGAAAGTATATAAAGTGTTTGGTGGAGGGGTAGCATTTTGAAAATAGGCAATAAAGCAGACATTTTAAACATATGTTCTCTGCTTAATTTCCTCTCCATATTCTTATATTTTTATTTTTAAGTCAGTAGATACTAGTAGAGAATGTTTACATGACTAGAGAAATAACCTATTAGAGCAGGTTGCAAATGAAGTTAATATACTTTCAATGTAAAACAGTGATTACTAAGAATTGTGCATATTCCTTTCCAAATTTTTTTCACTTAGACACATATTTTTTTATTTGACAAGAGTAGAAATATGGTAGGATAAATCTGAAAATATTCTACGCTCTTCCTATGTGCATAAAATATAATATTCATTTTAGATATTGAAATCAAAGGGCTGAGCCAGTAATTAAAGGTTTCTTTGGTTTAAAGAGGAAGCATGGTCACATTTGCTATAAAGGTGAAAAAGTATGGACTTAGATGTAAAGAAAATTAATTTTGTTGATTTTGAGGTTGAGTCAGATGGCTTTGAGTTTGAAAGTAAATGTTGCAGACAGATTAGCAGAAAGCAGATTACAGATAAAAATTTATAAACTCTATTCATGAAGTCAGATTCAAATGAATAAGACAGATATCTAGCAGATATTAGACTTGACCATAGAGAACAATATTGGGCATAGTATGGGGAATGGGGTATGTGCATGGTTATGGGGAATGAGGAGAAAAGGGAGAGGAAACTTTTGCTTAATAGGAAATAAAAAAGGGGAGGAGACACAAAGCAGAAAGTGAGATTGTGGATGTTGGCAAGCCAGTAGGAGATGATGGCTGAAATAAAACCTGGGGAACCCTTTTTCTGACACAAGGGAGTAGAAAATCATGTTTTTATAACAAGATATATATTTTTTAAAAAAGAAGATAGATGAGTCCAAAATACTTATTAGTGTTTATTTTATATTTACCTAAATTTATTCACATTTCAAGTTGTTCTAGATCATTTGAGAAGAGTTAGAGTTATAACAGCTATTCTCCTGTACCTCTCTTTCCCCATCTTTTCTGTTACTCAATAGTTTTCCTCTCACTACACATTTTTTTCTTCATTTTCTTAGTTAAATGATTTTCACTTCCACTTGTCCAGATCTCTCTTGAGGTCCACCTACATACTGGAATATTTCACTGACAGCATTACATAATTTATCAATTCCTCTTATGAATTCACAATAGCATTTTTGTCTCAGTGACTGGCTCCACAATTCAGTTTATTCACTAAAATCAGGCACTAGCAATTTTTTTTATTTCTTCCCTCTCTGGTACACAAAATAGCTAGTTCTCCATCAAATGCTACTTGTCTTGGATCCGGCCCTAATTTTTTATTTCCTTACATTAAACTGTCATCATGGACACATAGTTAACTAAAACATTCTATCTTGTCATCAAAACATGTAGACCCTGCTTGTGGTGCTGTTGTTTTTGCTTCTCATTCTCAATCCCATCTTATTAAGGTAACATTATTTCAGCTCATAATTAAGGGAACCATCTTTTCTCTACGGTCAGTCTATGTGATTGAAGTGGAATTGCTGCCTTGAGGGGTGGACTTGTGATGGGTGTTCCATTAAGAGCAGCCTGCTACCCTAGCCACAAGTATTAGATTCAGGAATGGCTCGTGATTTGACTAAAGATGATCGATGAGAGAACTTGACTATAATTTGGTTTGGGAAAACACCGTTATTTTTCAGAAGTATTGCTGAGCCGGGTATATAAAAAAGTCAAAAGTTTCTGGTGGCTAACTCTGCAACCATGTGTGGAGAGAGAAGTCAACATAGAGGAACATCTAACCTAAATGGAGGAGAGGTTTGCAACTTTCAGCAGATTCAATGACCTCCATGGAGGGGAGAAGGACTGGTGATTGAATTCAATCACCAATGTCAACTATATAATCAATCAGGTCTATGTAATGAAGATACCATAAAATCCAAAAGGTATGGGGTTGGAGAGCTTCTAGGTTCGTGAACACATGGAAAGAGTGGGTAGCACACTTCGGTAGAGCATGGACGCTCCAAGCTCCTTCCTCCATGCTTTGCCCTATAGACCTCTTTCAACTGGCTACTTCTGAGTTATATTCTTTTATAATAAATTAGTCATCCAGTAAGTAAACTGTTTTCCTGTAAGCTGCTCTAGCAAACTGACCAAGCCTGAAGAGGGGGTTATGGGAACCTCTGATTTAGCAAATCAGTCAGAAGTAAAGGTTATCCACCTGGACTTGCAATTGGCACCTGAAATGGGTAGTAGTCAGTGTTGTGGACCTGAGCCCTTAACCTGTGGGTCTGATACTAACTCCAGGTAGATAATGTCAATGATTAATTGTAAGACGCCCACTGAGTCCCACAATTGCTTGATGTGTGAAAAACAATCCTTTATTTAGTGATCAGAAGTGACAAAAGTCCTGAAAAGAATTGAAAGTAGAGGAGAGGGGACTTTATAATTTGATATTCAAGACTAGATTCACAGTATATCACCATTATGAACTGTGGTGGCTGAAAATGTGATTGAAGGATTTTATTCTTGCAGACTAAAACCCTTTTTATATTGCATAATGGAACATTGAGGAGCCATTTTCTTTCTTTTTTGTAAATGTATCTTTATTGTTGAAAGTATTACAGATGTCACTCCTTTTTTTCCCCATTGACACCCTCCCCTGACTCCTGCCCCCCCTACCTTCACTGCACTGTTGTCTATGTCCATTGGTTATGCCTATATGCACATAAGTGGTTTATCTCTTCCTTTCTCTAACCCCCCTTCCCTTTGAGGTTTGTCTGTCTGTTTCCTACTTCCATGTCTCTGGATCTATTTTGTTCATCATTTTAATTTGTTCATTAGATTCTACATATAAATGAGAGCATGTGATACATATTTCCATGTCCATCATTTTCTAGACCTAACAATTGATTGACCTTTGTGTATTTTTTTTCAATAAAATTCAAGAAGTTAGTGAAACAGAGTAACCCTTGTCCACATGAGCTTTCAAGCACTTGAAATATGACCTAATTGTGATGTGTTACATGTATAAAATAAACAGATTTTGAAACAGGGCAAAAAAATGTAAAATACCTCAATAGTTTTTATATTATATGTTGAAATAATGATATTTTGGATATACCAGGTTAAGTAAAATATTAAAATTAAAGAAAATTTAGTGAAGGTGTAGTTGTTTTATAGATCCTATTTCCTCCATGCGAAGCAAGTTTTTGTTTATTGTTTTTGAGTATCAATATGATAATAAATTATGAATTTGCAATGTAAATGACTTCTATTTCTTAAAAAACCTCCAAATATTACCCTTCTATTTATTAAAATGAGATTAAATCAGGGTGGTACAAAATATTACATTAGGATTTCACTTTGTTTTTAATTCATAGTAATTTAGTATATGTAGAACTTTCACAATAACCACTTTCCATTATTATTTATCAATGTTATTGATTATACTTATTAAGAAAGAAGTACAAAATAACTTGTTTCTCCTTCTTTAAAATTTATTATAAGGGCAGCTATATCAAGCACCTTCAACTTATTTTTTTAAAGTTATTCAAGTTGTTTCTGTTTTCCTAAAGGATTTATATTTTATATTATTTAGGGTTAAAAAAATAGACCCTTATCTTTGCCTTACCTCTTGTGAAATTCTTAAAGAACATGACAAATAACAAATAAAATTTGAACTTCAGTTTCCAGTGATGAAATTCTCACTGTTTAGTACATAACTCACATTTAACTTCTTATTTTGAAAGATACGATTGAGCAAAGTACTATTTCTGGAGGGGATTACATCTGGTCGTACATTTAGAAACCAGCCTAGTGTGTTTGAAGGGAAAACATAATTGTGTAAATTAGTGGGAAGAAAGGTCATCAACAACATTTTTAAGTTTATATTTTAATTTTATGTATTATGTGTTCCATTCTAATTTATATACCTCTTGATTTCAATGATAGTAAAAGATATTATACACATGTTCTAGCAGTTGTTAGCATCATGAATTTTATAGACCTTGCTGACTGATGGTTCCCTCATGTATGCAAAGCTTTAAAAATATCTCTCAATGGAACTTCCTGCTGAGGAATTAGCATTCCAATAATATAAGAAGTATACAATGTGAAGATTAAAATAATATTTGTTTTTCATGACTCTAAGAGAACTGTATGCTTATAGCTAATAAAAATAGAAAAGAGACAGTAACAGTAAATGAAAACTATTTAGAAGTATTTAAAGTAAAATAAATAAATAAATACCCATCTAAGACATTTTCAAAAGTGTCTATGGGGACAGAATTTGTGTGCACTTAAATTAATCAGCTCTGGACGTAGTTAACAATATACAAAATTGCTAGAAAGAGATCCTTGCTGAGCAGTAGGAATTAGGAGGTATATCTTGTAAGGAAAGACCAGGATGATCTACTAAAACAGGGAAAACCCAACAAGGACATGCAGCACAGAGCCAGGAGGGCATTTTGTATAAGATATGGGTTAGATTTCAGGAAATAAAAACAATACAAATTTGACAAAAGAGCTGGACACTCAAAGGTCAAATGCATAAGTAGGTCAGTGAACACAAACAGAAAACGCTCTGACTTTCATCAGGGAAGTCTTCCAGTCAGCCTGGGACATTGGCATTAACCTGGGTTATATTTACTCAGTTTACTTGAAGGCTGTGAACAGGCAATTCTCTAAATTTCCTAGTGTCAGCCATAAACAGAAATGTGACAGTAACCACATTTCTTTCCTCAATCTTCAGACTTTCCTTTCATACTGACTCTTTTCCCAGCCTTGAACACCCCTACCTTATTTCCATCATACCAACAACCAGGTAAACAAAGCTACATATGAATATGCCCTCCCTTGACCTCAAGTCTTCCTCCACGTGTTGCACTATGTCTCATTTTTTCTTAACAATCAAACTTCTAGAAAAAGTCATCACAGGCTGTCTCTACCTGCTTATCTCCAGTGCATTACTCCACCCAGTGTAATCTGGTGCCTGGCCCCAAGACTGTCAATTGAAATTCCTCTCACTGGGGTCACGGATGGCCTCCATGCCGGGAAATCCAGCAGAGACTTCAATCTTTCTAAGTGCCACTGACTATGTCTTCCTTGACATCACTTTATCTTAACTTTTGTCTAAATTCTCTCAGCATTCTTTCAAGGCTTCTCCACGAGTTCTTTTTTTACCTGTCACAACTTAAACATCAGTATCCATTCTTGACACATTTTTTTTTCTCATCCATAATTACTAATTTTGTCAGCAATCGTCCGTTGATGATTTCCCATTATCTGTTTAACGTTTCACTAACTCCAGAGCTGAAATTCAAACATTTTATCTTTTGATTTCCATATCTCTTTGCATCTATCAAAGTCAACATTTAAACTAAAATGATGAATAATTTCTTTTTGCCTCTCTCATACCAGTTTCTCTTAGGGTTTTGGTTATCTATTAGTGATGCTTGAAAACCTGGAGTCATCTAGACTCCTCCATTTCTGTCTGGACACATTAACATTAACCACCAAAATTAAAATACCTCCTCAATGTATCTTTACTTTTTAATCTGCTTAATAAATTATAAAACTTCTTTTACTAATTTGATAAATGTGATGGTAATAATTATAACTAACATTTATTAGTGCTAGTACTGTGCCAAGTGCTTTACATATATCAGTTCATTTTATCCTCCTAATATCCTTATGAGATAAGTATTGTAACTAGTTCCATTTCAAAGAAGTGGAAAGTAAGGCAAACATTGATTGTCACCTTACCAAAGTCCCATCCCAGGTAAATGATTGGCATTCTCGTGCCAAAATCTGCTCCTTAATCTCCTTCTGTGTCTTCAACTTTATAGTCTATGACTTCACAAAACCAAATCTAAATCTAAATCTTTCTACCAATATATATTTTTCCTTAATTAATTAATTTATTTTTGTTACAGATATTTCTCCTTTTTCCTCCACTGATTCCGCCCTCCCCCTCCCTCCCCACCCTCTCCCCAGCTTTGTTGTCTATGTCAATATTTTTTAGGCTACACTTGGGGATCCCTATTAATAGTATATTGTACACCACTAGCATGACTCAAGTTCACTTTAATTATTTCAAACTCTTACAAATAAGCCACTTCAGTTTCTGCGTACAATGAAGTCACACCTCATCAACCCAATCCTCCTCCCAGTTGAGCGGTCTTGGCTTTGGGTGCTCTTTGGGAAATGGAGCTATCAAGGTGCCAGCACAGCTTTAAGGTCTCTGGCCCTGCACTGTCAGGTTCAGGACCCTGTTCCCTGCTGAGGCAGAAGAATGCTACTCCCCACCTAGGAATACCCACTGAAAACTTTGGGCTAAAACTTTGGGCTAAAACCTTCTGAAAACTTTGGGTTAAAACCTTCAGTTTCTGTGCACCTAAGACCTCTAGATGTCCACACATTGAGACAAGAGTGTCCTCAACAACCAGTAAGATGATTTCTGATTAGTGAGGAATGAGGAATCATCTCATATACAACATATTCAACTTTTAGGGCAGATCTATGATTATGAGACAGTGAAACAAACTAATTTCTGTCTCTGGTAAAATAATAAAAAAAAATTGTGATTATAAAATTAGATACAGCTGGCTGCTTGAGCTTCTTTATAGTGTGTATGCCTCTATCCACTTCATTAACTATTTGAGTCATGTTGACTCAACAGTCCCCCCATGAGTGAATATTCCCATATATTTCAAGTATACACATTATCCATCAGCCATCAATGAAAATTTTGAATGTACAGTTAAGAGAAAAACTAGAGATAATTTGTAGAGATTACAAAGTAGAATAAGAAACCTAAAATAAACATTAGACTTGGTAAAACTCTTGGAACTCAAAAAACGGAGGAGAAACTAGTTACTTGGTGATGTACCAAAGAAAGGAATGACCTACTTTCTAGTACTTATGTTCTCTTAGCAATTCTAAAATCATTTTCTTCCAGATCTCAAGCTCTTAATTTTTTGTTCATTTCTTTACCCTAATCTTAAAAATATATGTGCACACATACACACATATATTTCTGAAGAATCAAATGTTATTTTAATTTGAGTGATTTTAACATTATGACCTTGTGGCAGAAGTTCTTAAAAATGTTGATCTCATAAAAGTTCTGCACTTGAATATCTTATTATGAATTTTACTAGTCTTCTGTTAATAATGATGATAAAACAAATTCTAATATTAGTAGTCAAGGGTGAATCATCCTCATCAATGTGTTCAAAGCCACTATCTCTTTTAATTAAGATTCTTATAAGCATAACTCCTTGACTTAGAACTGCACCTAAATGAGCTGTTTTGTTTCACAAGTAGCTACTTCTTTTGACTGTTGGCTTGAGTTTGACTCTGTTCCCTAAAGTTGGAATCTGTAATGTAACATTCAAGATCTGACAGAGGAGTGACCTTTAGTATGTAAGAATTTGACAATCAGAACTGTAGTTTATTTATCATTGGAAAATGAAAAGCAAATCTGTTTGTGGTTTTTAGTAACAGATTCCAATGACAACGCACTTCTTCCTGCAGCCTGTGGAAAAAGGACTTAGATTTCAGACACTAACTCTGTTCACTACTTTAAAAACCGCTCTTCTGGCATGGAAACATTCTCTTTTAGAACACAAAGATCAACATTAAAATGAAGTTTGTTCTTGTCCTGGATAAAAACATCTCTTGTTTTTCTTGTTATAGAAAGTCATTTGTTATACTTTTTATTAGTGTTTGAAGTGGAGCACACAGTGGTCTTTCCTCTTTCCCAAGAGGTTACATTACTGTAGTTCTCCAAGAGGTAGTCTCCCCAACATTTCTCCATAATAGTTTGCATTCCCTCTATAGTTGTCTCAAATCAAGTTTTGTTTGTTACATTGAGAAAGATACCATGCATGACTGCCTTTTCTAGCAGTTCAGGAACACCACTATTTTACTTTTTATTCTTAACTATTCTCTATATACCTTTATTCTATTCTTGCCTGCTTCCTTTGTAAAATGTACAGGTCTGTCCCACTCTCCCTAGAGAAGAAATCATTGGGTATTTTGACTACGTAGAAAACCTCAGTGAAATCCAATATTTAATCTAGATACAATTTAAGTCACCAAAAGAATGCTATCATAAAGTCTACACTGAGTTATATAAATTATTGGTCAATGAGAAATATTTTGAATATTTCACAACTTTATTCATTAGTACTATGTTGTCTCAATGAAACTAAATATTGAGCAGCCAACATCATAAAGAAAAAAAAGTTTTAGTGATAAGAAAACAGATAGGGATAAACCATACAAAAATTAAGAAAAGTATCTTATATTATATTAGCCCCTAAAATGATTTTAGATAAAACATTAGATGACCTGGTCTGTTCTTTTTGTTTTTTGATTTGTTGCTATGTGCCTCATTAGGCATGAAATGTGTAAAGCATTTTTATTTTGTGGGGAAATACCCCCTAGTAGTTTTCCTTGACACACTGAAGAGGCAAAGTCACTGTTCAGGGAGTTACTTAACCTAGATTCTGCTCACAGCAAAGCTATCAGGTATTCGTAAGACTTTTGTCAGGTTGTTTTCTCTCTCTGTAATGCCATTTTGCCACCCATAAAATTAAAGGTATTAAATGGTCTGTAAGGTAACTTTCTTTTCTGTGATTCTATGGGTACTATTATAAATACAATGTAAAATAAGGGAGTAGAAAGTGTACACTCACACATAACTTGGTTCATGGTGGCAAGAATCATGGTCTTAAGGGTCCTGATTCCATAGTATGTCCCAGACCCGATATCACTTTCTCCCTCTTCTTTGCCAACTTCTACCTCTCCTGCCTACATCACTGCATTGAATGTCTCTGTGGACATAATTCTGCAGAAAGGAAATTGGGTTAACTGTCCAGGGAGTAAATTGCAATGCTGGAGTCAGGAGCCTGAGCCATCTGGAAACTAATGAAACAGGGTTGCAATGAGAAAATAGATACTAAATCACCCAAGATGCTTATCTCTCAGGAAGAGAAATTAAGAAAAAAAGTTGATGCAGTATGTTGTCCCCAAGCATGGACTGGTTCAGCAAGTCTAAGTGCATGGAGTAGGTTGAATTAGCAAGGGAGCACCATGAAGTTCTAGAAGCTGGTCATAAACAGGAGCGAGAGGCAAACAGTTCTATTCTTTTTTTAAAATATCACTTTATTCCAACAAGATTTAAAGACAAAAAGTCATAAAGAAGATTAAAATGAAGAGATTTGTCCAAGTCTAGTACAGAGTTTACAAGTGACAGAAAAATACTTGGTTATGTATGGATTTCTACTTTTTAAATAAAACATTGTATTTCTTGGTTAATTTATTTGAAGATAATAGCTAGAATTTCTTTAGCACATAAAACTTATAAAAGTAGGGAAAGGAAAATGGCGGCAGAGAGAATGGAAGCTACACAGACGATCCCAGGACCAAACAGCAATTACAACTAAAATAAAGACAAATCCTCAGAACAAAGCAACAGAAAAACAGTGGGACAGGACCATATAACCAGGGACATTGCTAGGATCTGTGGAGGTGCGAGAGGGTGGTGGGCTGGGAGCCCAAATACAGCAGCAGTCTTAGCTGTGAGCAGTGCCCTCGAGGATAAACTGCTAAGTTTGCTCCACAGTGCAGGGAGCTAGGACAGAGCACTGGATCAGCTACAGTCACTCACCTGGGGCTCCGGCACAGGGAGGGCAGACTGGACTGGAACTCTGTATGGACACCCAGGATTTAGAGGGCACTCAGAGATTTTGCTGAGTTGCCACCACAAAGGCCAGTGGCCAGTGTGTTCCTTCCCAGAGCTGTGGGGAAAAGCAGCAGCCCCACACCCTCAGAGATGCAGCCTTTGCCAGGTGAGGCAAAGAAATGCAAATTGAGGCTCATTAACAACCAGCATCTATCCCACCCTCTGGAAATCCTCTTATGCAGAACACTAGGGCTACATTCCAAGGCACTGAGTAACTGAGACTACTAGCTCTAGGAAAAAAGCTAGAGAATAACTGAAGCTTTCCTGGGCTTGCAAATCTACCCAGGAAAGTAAGACTTAACAGTGGTGTTTAACGTGGGCCCACCCAAGTTCATCCAAACCCAGTAGAGGGAACCACAAAAAGCAGAACATCAACACCCACAGGGAAAATTTGGTAGGCTCCAAAACCCACTGAGATAGCCAAAATGGTGAAAAAAAGAAACAAATCCCAAGTAAAAAAACAAGAGAACTTTATCGAAGATGAGATAAATGAAATGCAGTTAAGCAAATTATCAGAGGTAGAGTTCAGAGCCATGATCTTGAGGAAGCTCAACAGCATGAGTAAGGACATCAGCACCATGAGTAAAGATATAGAAACATTGAAAACCAACCAAGTGGAAATGAAGAATGACATAGCAGAAATAAAGAACACATTGGAAAGACTAACCAGCAGAGCAGAGGAAGCTGAGGACCTGATCAGTGAATTAGAAGACAGGGTAGAAAAAATCAACCAATCAGAAAACCAAAAGGAAAAAACAATTAAAAAACTGGGAAGATAGCTTGAGAGAACTGTGGAACAACTGAAAACATAATAACATTCGCATCATAGGAGTCCTAACACCCATTCTCCTCAAACTATTTCAAAAAATTCAAGAAGAAGGAAGATTTCCAAACTCATTTTATGAGGCCAGCAAAATTCTAATTTCAAAACCAGAAAAAGACACTAGAAAGAAACTACAGGCCAATATCCCTGTTGTGCATAGATGCCAAAATCCTGAACAAAATACTAGCAAATCGAATCCAGCAAAACATCAAAAAAATTATTCACCATGACTAAGTGGGATTCATCCCAGGGATGCAAGGCTGGTACAATATTTGTAAATAAATAAATGAGAAATCGCACATAAACAAAATGAAATTTAAAGACCACATGATCATATCAATAGATGCTGAAAAAGCATTCGACAAAATTCAGCACTCGTCTGATAAAAAATACTCAGCAATGTGGGAATAGAGGGATCATATCTAGACATAATAAGGGCCATATATGAAAGACCTACAGCCATCATTATACTCAATGGACAAAAGCTAAAAGCATTTCCCTTAAGAACAGGAACAAGGCTAGGATGCCCACTTTCAGCACTCTTATTTAACATATTACTGGGAGTCTTAGCCACAGAAATCAGACAGAAAGAAAAAATAAAAGGGATCCAAATTGGAAAGGAGGAAGTGAAACTGTCATTATTTGCAAATAACATAATATTATACGTAGAAAACACCAACGACTCCATAAAAAATTCACTAGACTTATTCAATGAATTTGGAAAAGTAGCAGGATACAAAATTAACATCAAGAAATCAATGGCATTCTTATACAACAATGATGAAATCACAGAAAAAGAAACAAAAACAATTTCATTTACCATCACAGCAAAAAAATTAAGATACTTCGGAATAAATTTAACCAAAGAAATAAAGGACCTATTTACAGAATATTGAAAACTACAGGATATTGAAAAAAGAAATAGAAGAAGATATAAAAAAGTGGAAGCACATACCTTGTTTATGAATTGGAAGAATTAACATCATTAAAATGTCCATACTACTCAAAGAAATCTATAGATTCAATGCAATCCCTATCGAAATACCAACAGCATACTTCATTGAACTAGAACAAATACTGAAAAAGTTTATATGGAAACAAAAAAGACCCCAAATAGCCACAGCAATCTTCAAAAAGAAGGACAAAGTAGGTGGGATCACAATACCGGATATCAGATTATACTACAGAGCTACTGTAATTAAAACAGCCTGGTACTGGCACAAAAACAGACATATAGATCAATGGAATAGAACAGAGAACCCAGAAATGGACCCAAAACATTATGCTCAATTAATATTCGACAACGGTGGCAAGAGCATAAAATGAAGTAAAGACAGCCTCTTTAATAAATGGTGTTGGGAAAATTGGTCAGCTACATGCAAAAAAGTAAAACTAGACCATCAACTTACACTGTACACAAGAATAAACTCAAAATGGAGAAAAGACTTAAATGTGACCCATGAATCCATAAAAATCCTAGAAGAAACTGTAGGCAACAAAATTTCAGGCATTATACACAGCAGAATTTTCATTAATACATCACCTAAGGCAACAGAAATAAAGGGAAAAATGAACACATGGGACTACATCAAACTTAAAAGCTTCTGCACAGCAAAAGAAACAACCACCAAAATGGAAAGGCAACCCACTCTATGGGAAAGCATAATTGCCAACAATATATCAGATAAGGGGTTAATTTCCAATATATAGAGAGTGCTCATACAGCTCAACAAAAAGAAGACAAAAAACCCAATTAAAAAATGGGCAGAGGAACTAAATAGACACCTCTCCAAACAGGACATACAAATGGCCAAGAGACATATGAAGAAATGATCATCACTAATCATCAGAGAGATGCAAATTAAAACAACAATGAGGTATCACCTCACACCTGTCAGAATGGCTGCCATCAACAAATCATTAAACAACAAATGTTTGTGAGGGTGTAGAGAAATGGGGACTCCAGTACACTGCTGGTGGGAATGCAGACTGGTCCAGCCACTATGGAAAACAACATGGTGCTACCTCAAAAAATTAAAAATTGAATTGACATTTGACCCAGTGATCCCACTGCTGGGAATATACCCTAAGAAGCCTGTAACACCAATCAGAAAGAATATATGTACCCCATATTTGTAACAACACTATTTATAATAGCTAAGATCTGGAAACAGCCCAGATGTCCATCAGTAGACGAATGGATAAAAAAGCAGTGGTACATATACACAATAGAGTACTATGCAGCTGTAATAAAGAAAGAGCTCTTATCCTTTGAGACGACATGGAGGGACCTGGAGAGTATTATCCTAAGTGAAACAAGGCAAACAGAGAAAGACAAGTATCATATGATCTCACTTATTTGTGGAATATAATGAACATAACAGTTTGAAGAACAGGGTAGTCCCAGAGACGTGGCAATAGGGTACCAACTGACAATCCCTGGAAGGGGGAGGAGGAGAGATAAACCACAGAACTTATATGCATGTATGAATGACCAATGGACATGAACAACAAAGCTGGGGACAGGGCGGGGAGAAGGGGAGGAGGGTGTCAATGAGGGAAAAAGGGGAAACATCTGTAACAAAAATTAATAAATAAATAAAATTTAGCCCTGGCCGGTTTGGCTCAGCGGTTAGAGCGTCGACCTGCGGCCCGGAGAGACCCGGGTTCGGTTCCCGCTAAGGGCACGTACCTCGGTTGCAGTTTGTCCCCGGCCCTGGTTGGTCGTGCGGGTGGCAGCCACTCGATGTGTCCCTTCACGTCGATGTTTCTCTCTCTCTCTCCCTTCCTCCCTTCCTCTCTCTCCCTCCCACTCTATGAAAAAAATAAATAAATAAATAAATAAATAAAATTTAAAAAACTTATAAAAGTATCTGTCTTTAAGTAGTATTTATCAGGTGATCTTAAATCTTAAATATGATTTAAAAGAGAAACCCATTTTACTGAGTATTCAAACCATTTTTTTAAAAATACAGAACTGAAATTAAGTAAACCTGTATCATGTTTTAGACAGCTCAATGTAGTAGATATCAGCAATATGCAAAGGCAGATACCAAATCTATTTGGCAGAAATTACATTAATGTTCTTCTTTACTCTATAATTATAGATGGATAGCTGCTTTACTTTGCTATAATTCATTACTTTATTTTAATAAATCATTTGGAAATCGTCTTATAATAGATAAAGTGTTTATCACCCATAATTCTCACTCTTCAACAGTAATGTAACATTACAATGAAATTAGGAATAGATACATTTGAGGCTTTGGTGTCCCTGGCAGGCATGGAAGCATGCTATTTTATGTTACAGTTAGCAATAATAATTGAGACTCTGGACATTCATGAAGGTATTTATGGTAGGAAGCAGGGAGGCGTTGATACATAGAGAGTGCACTGACTTGAGGTTATTTATTAAAATTCAAAAAATGCTCCAGAATAAGCTGGTTCTTTATATTTTTTAGGTAAAAAGAGAAATTTACACTTAAAAAAAAATTTTGTGTGTGTGTAAAGAGAGAGAGACCCAGTATTTCATATAGAGAATGAAATACTATATAAAAGAGCACATACTATGTGATATCATGGTTAAAAAGAGCAGGTTAAAAAAAGAGCAGATAAGTGGTTAATTTGGGGGCAAACATTTATTTACTTGCAAATAACTTTTCTGCAGTTGTGATAATGTTTGATTTCTTGATAAGAGTTCAAGCTGCACTGGTGTGTGCGCATATCAAAGGTTAGGACATGCACACTTAAGATTTTTGCATTTTATTGTACTTAACTTTTACATTAAAAGAAAAAACTGATTTAATATCAAGTTCTAGTAGATAAGCATGATGCAAAATGCAGAGGGAGTGTACTGACTGTTTGAAATGCATTAAAACAAGATGGACAGTGGGTCTCACATGAGGAATAAACATGGCAGAATAATGAGGAAGCCAGGACAAGAGCTGCAGGAGGGAACTGGTCCTCCCAGACATTAACCCGCAGCTGTATAATCAAAACAGTGTGACAGCGGAGCATGGAGAAAAGGCAAAAGACTTGAAGCAAAAAGTATAGAGATTACTATAAGAATAACTGGAAGTTTGATACACGATAAAAGTCACATCTCAAGTCACTTTCCTAGTGCTAGTACATGAGGCTGAGACAACTGGTTAGTCATGTGGAAAATGATATAATTGGATTCATACCTCACATCATATAAAAGAACAAGTACCACATCAATCAGAAATCTCAAAAAAAACTGAATTCCTCAATAACCTGGGCAAAGGGAAATGATGTCTATTTGTAATTATAATGCACATGCAATAAAAGAAAATACAGATACATTTGAATACATGTAATAAAAACCCTTTAACATGACAAAAATATAGCTAAAATGAAAGATAAATATCAAACATAGAAAATATTAACAGATATATCACAGGTAAAGGGCTAATATCACTGTAATGTAAAGATGGAAAACAAAGAAAGCAAAGAAACAAAAACCTTCGATACAAAAATGGACAAAGACCTAGAACTGACACACACATACACACACCATTGACTTTTAAACATAAACATTAAAAGATATTTGATTTCATTTCTCATTAAAAAATACAAGTTAAAAGTACTTTGAGATATCTTTATCAAACTGGTGGTAAATGTAAATGTTTGATAACACATTCTGTTTGCAAGTCTATGGGAAAACAAACTGTCAAACATTGATAATTAGAAAGCAAAATGGTACAACATTTATAGGGGTATATTTATCAATATCTAATAAAATTGTATATGAATTCACCTTTGAATTTTAGAATTCTACTTCTAGAAATACTCTGATAATGCACCTCCAAATATATGAAAAATCATGTACACTAGATGCAAGTTAAAGGCAGTAATCATTAATGGATAATATGACTAGCAGGTGAAATTTTTATTTAAAAAAAAAGAAAAATTTTCAAAATCTCAAGTTATCACCTCACAGGGTACTTATTTATTACAGTGGGACATATACTATAAAGATCAACATCACCTACCTCCTGCTATAAGACACAAAGAATGACACATTACTTCAGTTGTATTCTTGCCAAAAAATGGTTACCTGAATCTAAGCTGTGGAAATATCAGACAAATCTCCCTTCACCCAAAATTATGTGCCTGTTGTTGCCATTGACAACAATTTCTGTGCTCAATGGAAATTAATGTGGAGAGAAAAAAAAATTGTTTTTCATTAATTAAGTGGGTGTGGAGAAAAGAAGAGGAATTTATGATTCACATAGTTCCATTACTTAATTCAGCAGCCATTAAACCTTGCTATTACTCTTTGATATTTTAAAATTTTTATTTTAGTTGTTAATGCTACTTAGTTTCTATGCTTTAATTTCTTCATTTATTTTACACGTGAGACTTTGATTTTAATTTTGTTCTTATTCATGACTTTAAAATATTTTTGTACACCCACACATACATATATATATGTGTGTATATATACATATATGTGTGTATGTGTATATATGTATTATATATATATATATATATATATATATATATATATGATATGGTATTTAAGTTTTACACAATGGGAACAAAGAATAATTGTTCCCTGTAGCATATCTTTAGTGTCGAAAATCCGTGATATTTAATTTTAGAATATTATTGAGTGTAACACTGATTTATATATATACAAAATATTTTATAATAAAATAGTTATAGTTGAACACATAGATATATATTGCTTTATAGTAAACACGACTAGAAATAAATGAAAACATTGTCTGCACCAAAGTGAAGAAAATAAATTCTCGTAAAGCCCACATACTTTACTCTGTCAGATAAATGCTCCATTCCAATAAAGTGTAATGCTCTGCTTGATTTTTTGCCTCACTATTCAGTCCATCCCCAATTCTCAATCTAAAGATGAAGCAGTGCCTCTGGAAATAGAACTAGTCATCTTTATAGTCAGGATAATAAAGGACTTCTAGGCTCAAGGCAGCCTTGTAGAGTTGTCCGGTATGTGTGCAGCACAGAGACATCTAGCTGAAGGACTGCGTGGGTGCCCTTTACTTATGATGCTCTACACTTTGCTGAGTGTCTATTTTTCACTGGAAGAAAGGGACCTTTTTTGGGGGACAAAGGCCTAATTTGCTTTTAAGTCTGTGGTGGCAGGCTTACACTGTCCCAAAGGGGTGTATTTTTCTAATCACATAAAGACCAAGATAGGCTGATGGTGACCAAGATTCCAGTTCAACAAGCCCCTTTTATATCTTGCCTGATCCTGTGTGTCTCTGTCAGTTCCCACTTTGATCCTATGATCTAGTGCCCATGTTATACCCTGATTCATGAATTGTTTTCTGTACTTGTGTATTAATGCCTTTGATCCAGTAAAAGCAGAAGCCCAGTTTCTTCATGAGTGATTATTTCCTTTCTCTGAACTCGCAGATGCTGTGGTGTTCTGTTTCTGAATTCATCATCTGGAGTTGGTCTCTGTTGTCTGATCCTAGGCCCCACAAGTGTCATCAGCTTTTCTTTGAGTACATTTTCATTTTGCTTGTGTAGGCACTACATGGCAAAGTTTTCGCCCCTTGCCAATACCAGACTGTTCTTGACATAGGCTTTTACTCTGAAACATCATCTATAACAGTTCTCTCCGGATACAGAGCTTCATTTGACCCAGTGAACTTTCCTTCTTTCTTTTTTAAAATCTCTAAGATCATCTTCCCCCAACAATGTACATTTCATAACCAACATATTGTTCAATATGTAGACAAATTCTCATCTATTTGATTAATACTGTAGTCCCTGTTCTCCCTGAGGTCTATCTTCCAAGACTCCCAGTGGGTGCCTGACACACAGAGAGTACTGTTGTGACAGGCACCTCCCACAGACACCAGAGAGGTTGGACAGCCCCTGAGTCAGAAGAGGGCTGCCCCCAACCTTGATTCTTGTTTTCTCATATACATGAATTTAAATGAGAGACTTTAGATAATATCTGCATTGTGTTAAGTGCATTTATTAAAACATTGAAGCAAGTGAATTTATTTAAAAAAATTAAGCATGCACATTTATTAAAGAAGCAAGGCAAGCAGATTCATACATCTGGCTTATGAACCACAGGCAGGCTCTCAGCTCCTCTGAAGAGTAAGTGTGTGTGTGTGTGTAGGAGGGGTTCTGCCTTATATACACTCTTGTCTATACGTTTTTATAAAAATTCCTTTGCTAACATCCTGGCACACATGAACTCTGAAGGTCTCCCCTTTTCTTTGTTATGGCTTTTCCACAATTTATGGGAAGCATCTGGAAATTAAATCCTCACTGCTGGCTTTTGTTAAGCAGTGGGACAAGATAAGACTATACTGTTCTTTTCCCCACCTCCCTGCTGTTTTAACAGCTTCAGGATGATTTGTACTATGTGGTATCTGATTCCTCCTCCTCTTATGCCCCTTCGCTTCCCCTTCCTCCCCTGCATTGTTTTGTGATAAGGAGAGGTTTTCACCTTTTGTTTTCAAGGAAAGGTCCTGCTACAAGCAGCTTGCAAAACTTTATGGCTTTATTTAATTTTCTTGCCTCCGTTTTCCTCTTCCACTTGTCCTGGAATTTTTCTAGCTTTTCATTGTCCTATCACACTACATATACTATGCCCCCCCACCCCCATGCATATATACAAAAGGACACACTTTGTGGCTTCTATTTGGCATATCCAAACTGCTAACATCACTACTCTAATGCTTTAGGGTGATTATTAAGTAAAGTCAGAGTTACTTGAACACAAGTACTGCAATAATGCTACATTTAGTTTGATATCTGAGGGGACTACAAAGTGACTAAGAGGCAGGGAGTGTATACAACATGGATAAGCTGGACATAGGATGATTCACGTCCAGGATGTGAATGAGCAGGATGGTGAGAGATTTTATCACACTGCTCGAGTGTGCCATTTAAAACTTATGAATTGTTTGTTTTTGAAATTGTCTATTTAATATTTTCAGGCAGCAGTTGACCATGGGTAACTGAAACCACACAAAGTAAAATCATGGGTAAGGAGGGACCACTGTAAATAAATCCTTTTTATTCAAAGGCTTCTATAGCTAGAAAGTCGCATTAGACTACTAAGAACAAAGGGATCCTTTCAGATCTTTTCTTGAAAACAGTAACTGTAGTATAATAGCAAATTTTTTACACACTTCAGAACAAGTTCTGTTCTCTCAGTGTGTTGTTTGGTAATTCAACACACTGAGAGAACAGAACTTGTTCTGAAGTGTGTTGAATTACCAAACAACCTATTTATATGAGAAGGAAAGAGAAATATATATACAAAACATACCAGAGTTTAGGAAAATAAGCTGTTGAATATCCCTGGGGAAATTTGGTTTCACAGAGGAGGTTGACTTGACCCCTACCTTGAACAGTATGTGTGTTATTCAGGGAAGAAAGCATTTCAAATACAAGGAATTCAGAGACAGAGAGACAAAAATGTGTGTGAGAGAGCTTTGTTTCCTGAAAGAACTTTGAGATATTCAACATTGCTGAAGAGGTAAATGCCCTAGTGAGAGGAGATGACAACAGGTGCTGAGCCATAGTCAGAGAAGCCTTTGGGTTTTAGCTTTGGGCAATGAAGAACCATCAACAACACTTGAATAAAGAGTGGCTGTTTGGATCTTCATTTAGGTCTCCAAAGAGGAACATATACTTTGAGGATCAAGAACGCTCGACAAATGTACCATATTGACTCCATGCCATAACTTAACCAAGTGATGGTCTATGAAGAGGATATAGCAGAAGGGAAGGATAGGGAAAGATAAGAAAGGTACTGAGGGAGGAATATTCAGGATTTGGTGACCCATGACGTCAAAAGCACCATCATAATGTCAGTATCAAAGCTTCTGGCTTTGGACCTGGGTGGATGGTGGCTTCCTGATCTCAGAAAGGTGAGAAACTTGAGGCTCAGGGTGGTCGGCTGACCTGAATAAGCCCATCAGTGAAGGCAGAAGCAAAGCCTGGTCCAGATTCCAGAACTATTGATAAAAAACTTAGTGATTTTTTACTAACAAATGTAAGAAATTAAACCTAAGAATAACAATAGTGAGTAGTTTTGTTGCAAAGTCATTTTCATCACAGTTATCACATTCAATAAACACATTTAGACAACTCATTGTTAAGTACCTTCAGTAGCATGAAAGAGTTATATTCAGAGGTCACAGAAAAGAAAAAACCTTATAAACTTGTGTTACAAAACAACAAAGGTCACAGCACTTTCTTGAATGGTATTCTTTCACTTTTAGCCTCAGAGTTGAATTATATAGTTCATTTCCAAATTTAGTAGAGTTCTTCACAATAGAAATAATACAAAATTTTCTTGTACAATACCCATTTTTATGACTTATAAAAAGACTTTATTAACTATTGACATCGTGGAAATAACTCCAATAGAACTATATGATTGCCATTTATTTGGTAGAAATTACATCTATGATGTCTTAGTTTTTAATATAAACCAGATGTCTGATGAGTGTATCCAGTCTGCTAAAGTCAAGATGAGGTCAGTTTAAACCCCAAAAGAATGATATATAGAAGTCCAGAGCTGTTTCTAAGATTTATTCGACTCCCCCAGTGGATTTTGGATTTTGTCATTACTTTTGTGACTGTTTTCTTCATTTTTCACGGTGCAATCCAGATACTAAACCTGGTTTCTTTCTAAAATTAGAGAAAGTCATGCAAGCAGGAGTGCAGTAAACTTGTGAGTAGGGCAGATTTAATAAACAATAGAAGGGGAGGGGAGGTTGCATTACAACATTGTAGTCAAACGTGAACTTCAGACATAACTCATCTTCAAAGTATCCTCCAGATATCACAACACTGAGGAAAGCCCACTGGCTACTCCAGCCTCTCTAAATGGTACTTCCTTATTACCTCTCCCTGGTCCCTTTTACTCCTTTCTTCAGTGTTCCTCACCTCCTGGCTCCATCTTATTTTAGCAAAGCAGAGGCTCCCCTCCTCTCATTCAAAGCTAGAAATTCTTTGCCATGCAGAAGCTTTTTAGTTTGAAGTAGTCCCATTTATTAATTTTTTCTTGGTTTGTCTTGCCCCAGGCGATGTATCAATAAAAATTCCACTATTTATGATGTCTGAGATTTTTCTGCCTACATTTTCTTCTAGGATTTCTATGGTTTCACAAGTGATATTTAAGTCTTTTATCCATTTTGAGTTTATTCTTGTGTATGGTATAAGTTGCTGGTCTAGTTTCAGATTTTTTGCATGTGGTTGTCCAATTTTCCCAACCAAAACCATTTTTATTGAAGAGACTGTCTTTTCTCTATTGTATGCTCTTGCCTCCTTTGTTGAATATTAATTGTGCATACTGTCTTGGGTCGATATCTGGTTTCTCTGTTTTGTTTCGTTGATCTATATGCCTGTTCTTGTGCTAGTAACCAGGCCGTTTTGATTATGTTGGCTTTATAGTATAGCTTGATATTTGGGATTGTGATCCCTCCCACTTTGTTCTTCTTTCTCAAAATTGCTGTGGCTGCCCTGGCCGGTCTGGCCCAGTGGTTGGAGTGTTGGCCCTTGGACCAGAGAGACCCGGGTTTGGTTACTGCTAAGGGCACGTACCTTGGTTGCAGTTGTCCCCGGCCCCTGTTGGGGTCGTGTAAGTGGCAATCACTCAATGTGTCTCTCTCACTTTGATGTTTCTCTCTCTCTATCTTCCTCCCTCTCTCCCTCCCACTCTATCGGAAGATAAATGCAAAAATGTCATTGGGGGAGGATAAAAAAAGAAAAAAACAAAAAAAGATTGCTGTGGCTATTCAGGGTCTTTTATAGTTCCATATAAACTTTTTTTTTTTTTTTTTAAATCTTTATTGTTGGATGTAAAATGTATTACAGATGTTCCACATTTTTCCCCCATCGACCCCCTCCTCCCCCCTCCCGCCCCCCTCCCACCTTTTCCCACACTATTGTCTGTGTCCATTGGTTATGCATATAAGTTCTTTGGTTTATTTCTTCCCACCCCCCCAACCCCTTTCCCTTTGAGGTTTGTCAGTCTAGCAATGAATTTGTGCTTCTTAATCCCTTCACCTTTTTCACCCATTCCCCCAAGCCCTCTCCCAACTGGCAACCAACAAAATGTCCTCTGTATTTATGAGAATGTTTCTGTTCTACCTGTTCATTTTGTTTGTAGATTCCATTGTTGATAGATATGTATTCATTGCCATTTTGTTTGTTCATATACTTTATCTTTTTCTTCAAAAAGACCCTTCATCATTTCATATAATAATGGTTTGGTAGTGATGAACTCCTTTAACTTATCTTGTCTGGGAAAGTTTTTATATGGCCATCGATTCTAAATGACAGCTTTGCAAGACAGGGTAATTTTGGTTGTAGGTTCTTGGTTTTCATCACTCTGAAGATTCTTGCCACTCCCTTCTGGCCTGCAAAGTTTCTTTTGAGAAATCAGCTTACAGCCTAATGGGAACTCCCTTGTAGGTAAGTAGCTGCCTTTCTCTTGCTGCTTTTAAGATTCTCTCTTTGTCTTGAACCTTTTGCATTTTGATGATGATGTGTCTTGGTGTTCATCTTGTTTGGGACTCTCTGTGCTTCCTGGACTTGTATGTCTGTTTCCTTCACCAAGTTAGGAAAGTTTTCTGTCATTATTGTTTCAAACAGGTTTTCAATTTCTTGTTCTCTCTCTTCTCCTTTTGGCACCTCCAAGATGCGAATGTTGGCACACTTGAAGTTGTCCCAGAGGCTCCTTACACTATCCTCATATTTTTGGATTCTTTTTTCTTTTTGCTGTTCTGATTGGGGATTTTTTGCTTCCTTATATTCCAAATCGATGGTTTGCTCCTTGGATTTACGTACTCTATTATTGAAGCTGTGTAAATTATTCTTTATTTCAGTTAATGCCTCCTTCAATTCTAACTGTGTATCCATGATTTCTAACTGGTCCTTTTTTATGCTCTTGAGGTCCTCCCTAAGTTCACTGAGGTTCTCACTAAGTTCATTGAACATCCTTATAAGCAGTATTTTGAACTCTGTATCTGTTAGGTTGCTTATCTCCATTTCGCTTAGTTCTTTTATTGGGGTTTTGTTCTGTTCCTTCATTTGGGACCTGTTTCTCTGTCTCCTCATTTTGGCTGCCTCCCTGTGTTTTTTTCAGTGTATTACTTAATGAGAGGTATGGGGCTCACTGAGACCAGATGCTGCTCGTTTGAAAGAATTTAGGAAAAACTTGAAGCAGGATCCAAGACTGGCCAATCCTATGGTTAAGCAAGTGGCAACAGCTTGGGTGGGCTTGAAAGTTGGGTGGGCTTGAAAGTTGGGTGGGGTGGGGCGGGGCCTCAGGGAGTCAGCAGGGCGGGGCTACCAGTGTGAGCCAGGTTGCTGGAGTCCCAGACATGGAGACTGTCTGCTGCCCTCAGGAAGGGCTCACCAAAGGAACAAAGTCCTCTGACAGCACGTTTGTCTCTGAGAAAGCCCCCTCTCCAGCCCTCGCTCCAGTGCCAAACAGCTCAGTTCTTCCCTGTATGTCTCTGGCGCCCCTCGAGCTGCCTCCTCTCCTAGCTTAGAGGGAGAGAGTCCGATAAGTCCCTGAACGGGCCCTTTAGGGAGCTGCCTGGGGCTCCAGCCGCATCAGCTTCCCTGAGCCTCAGTTTCCGCTGTTTTTTCCAGCCAGAAGTTATGGGGACTTCTCTTCCTGGCACTGGAACCTGGTGTGGGACGGGGACCCCTCAGTCCTCAGGAAGCACCTTCCCAGCCGAGGGAGCCTCCAGATTTTTATCCTCCACACGTGGGTAGGGACCAGCCCGTCAGCCACCGCCACCGCCCCTCACACTGCCCCTCCTACCAGTCTGGATGTGGCTGCTGATTTAATTTCGTAGTTGTAGGACTTCCATTCAGCTTGAATTCAGGCGGTTTTGAAAGATGGTTGTTCTGTAGTTTAGTTGTAACTTTGATGTGGTTGTGGGAGGACACGATACCGTTTACCTACGCCGCCATCTTGACCGGAAGTCCCATATGAACTTTTAAGTATTTATTTTAGATCTGTGAAATATGATGCTGGCACTTTAATAGGAATTGCATTGAAACTATAAATTGCCTTGTGTAGTATGGATATTTTAATGAAGTTGATTCTTTCAATCTATGAGCATGGTATATGTTTGCACTTTTCTATATCTTCCTCTATTTCTTTTTTTAATGTCCTGTAGTTTTCTGAAAAAAAAGTTTTTTACCTCCTTGGTTAAGTTTAGGTATTTTATTGTTTTGTTGCAGTGGTAAAGGGGATATATATATATATATATATATTTTTTTTAGTTTCCCTTTCTGAGTGTTTGTTATTGATATATTAGAATGCCATTGACTTCTGGATGTTAATTTTGTATCCTGCTATTTTGCCAAATTCATTTATTAAATCTAGTAGATTTTTGATGGAGTCTTTAGGGTTTTCTATGTACAATATCATGTCATATGTGAATAATGACAGTTTCACTTCCTCCTTTCTGACTTGGATGCCTTTTATTTTTTCTTCATGTCTAATTGCTGTGGCTAAGACTTCTAGTATTATGTTGAATAAGAGTGGTGAGATTGGGCATTCCTGTCTCGTTTATTTTTTTAAGAGAAATGCTATTAATTTTTTCCTGTTGAGTATGATGTTGGCTGTAGGTTTTTCATATATGGATTTTATTATGTTGAAATCTGATCCCTCTATTCCCAATTTGCTGAACATTTTTATCAGAATGGGTGCTAGATTTTTGTCAAATAATTTTCCAGTGTCTATTGAGATGATTATATGGTTTTCATCTTTCATTTTGTTTATGTGGTATATCATATTTACTGATCTGTGAATATTGTAACATCTTTGCATCTCTGGGATGAATCCAACTTGGTCATGGTGAAAGCTTTTTTAATGTGTTGCTGGATCTTATTTGCTAATATTTTGTTAAGGATTTTGACATCTATGTTCATCAGGGATATTGGCCTGTAGTTTTCTTTCTTTGTAGTGTCTTTATCTGGTTTTGGAATTAAGATTATGCTGGTCTTCCTTATAAAGAATTTTGAAGTCTTCCTTGTTGAATTTTTAGAATAGTTTGAGGAGAAAGAGTATTAGTTCTTCTTTGAATGTTTGGTCAAACTCCCCTAGGAAGCTGTCCAGACCTAGGCTTTTGCTTGCTGGGAGTTTCTTGATTAGATCTTCAATTTCCTTAGTTGTTATTGTTCTGCTCAGTATTTTGTCTCTTCCCGATTCAGATTTGGGAGAATGTGTGATTCTAGAAATTTTTCCCTTTTGTGTGGGTTCTCCAATTTCTTGACGTATAATTGTTCATAGTATTTTTTAACAATCCATTGTATTTCTGTGGTGTCAGTTGTTATTTCTCCTGTTTCTTTTCTGATTTTGTTTATTTGGGTCCTCTCCCTTTGTTTCTTGGTGAAACTGGCTAAAGGTTCATCCGTCTTGTTTGTCATTTTAAAGAACCAGTTTGTTCTTTCATTGATCTTTGAATTGTTTTTTAGTCTCTGTCATTTATTTCTGCTCTGACCTTTACTATTTCTTTCCTTCTACTTGCTCTCGGTTTTTTCTTTTGTTTACTTTCTAGTTCTTTAAGTTGTAGGGTTAGATAGTCTATTAAAATTGTTTTTTGTTTCCTGAGGTAGGCGTGTAATGCTTACTTACTAATACTCTTACTTCCCTCTCAGGGTTGCTTTTGCTGTGTCCCATAGATTTTGTGATGTTGTGTGTTCATTTTCAATGACTTCCAGGCAGTTTTTAATTTCTTCCTTGATCTCCGTGGTAACCATTCCTTGTTTAATAACATGCTATTCAGCTTCCATGTGTTTGAATGTTTTTAATGTAAATAATTTTTAGTTTATGTCATTGTGATATGAGAAGATACTTAATATGATTTCAGTCTTCTGTAGACGATTAGTTTGTATCCTAATATGTGGTCTATCTTTAAGAATGTCCCATGTGCACTTGAGAAGAATGTGAATTGTGCAGTTTTGGGTTGTATTAAATGCTTTGATCTAGTGCATCATTTAAAGCCTCTGTTTTCTTGTTGATTTTTCATCTAGAGGATCTATCCAGTGATGTCAGCAGGGTGTTGAAGTCCCCTGCTATGATTGTATTGCTGTCGATTTCTTTTTTGAAGTCTTTCAGAAGTTTTTAAATATATTTTGGTGCTCCTATATTGGGTACATATATGTTTACGAAGGTTATATCCTCCTGTTGGATAAATCCTTTCAGTATTATGTAGTGGCCTTCTTTGTTACTTATGGCCTTTATTTTGAAACCTATTTTTATTAGATATGAGCATTGCTAAGCCAGATTTGGTTTTTTTTGTTTTTTTTTTTTCATTTCCATTTGCTTGGAACATTTTTTCCCCATTCCTTCACTTTCAATATGTGTGTCTTTTGTTCTGAGGTTGGTCTCTTGTAAAAACATATATATGAGTTATGCTTTCTTATCTATTCAGCTCCTCCGTCTTTTGGTTGGAGCATATAATTCATTTACATTTAAAGTTATTATTGATATGTACTTATTTAATGTCATTTTTATTATCACTATGTCTCTCTCTATTTCTTCTGCTTATTACAGCAGTCCTTTTAACATTTCTTGCAGTGCTGGTTTGGTGCTAATATATTCACTTAGCCTTTTTTGTTGTTGTTGTTCTGGGAAGCTCTTTATTTTACCTTCTATTTTGAATGATAGCCTTGCTGGATAGAGTAGTCTTGGGTCCTTGTTTTTCATTACTTTGAATAATTCATGCCATTTTCTCCTGGCCTGTAGTGTTTCTGATTGAGAAATCAGCTGATAGCCTTATGGAGGGTTCCTTTGTAGGTAACCTGTTGCTTTTCACGTACTGCCTTTAAGATTCTCTCTTTGTCTTTAATTTTTGGCATTTTACTTATGATGTGTCTTAGTGTGTGCCTCTTTGGGTTCTTCTTACTTCCTAAACTTGTATGCCTTTTTCCTTCACCAAGTTGGGGAAATTTTCTGCCACTATTTTTTCAAATGTAATATCTAACTCTTGCTCATTTTCTTCTTTTGTTGGAACTCCTATGATGTGAATGTTGTTATGTTTTATGTTGTCCCAAGCTCTCTTAAACTGTCCTCCTGGTTTTTTATTTTTCTTTTTGGTTCTCTGATTGGGTGATATTTTTTTCTACCCTGTCTTCTAATTTGCTGATATGATCTTCAGTTTCCTCTAATCTGCTGGTTATTCCTTCCAATGTGTTCTTTTTTTTTTAATCCTCACCCGAGGACATTTTTCCATTTTTTGTTCAGATAGAGCAGGAGGGAGAGAGAGGAAGAGAGAGAGAGAGAAACATCGATGTGAAGGGACGCATCGAGGGGCTGCCACCCGCACAACCAACCAGGGCTGGGGACAAACTGCAACCGAGGTACATGCCCTTAGCGGGAACTGAACCCGGGTCTCTCTGTACCGCAGGCCGATGCTCCAACCGCTGAGCCAAACCGGCCAGGGCCCAATGTGTTCTTTATTTGTGCTATGTCATTCTTCATTTCAACTTGTTAGTTTTTCACTTCCAGTTCATTCATTTTCATTGTTTCTATATCTTTGCTCATGCTGTTGAACTTCCTTATGATCATTTCTCTGAACTCTACCTCTGATAACTTGCTCAATTTCATTTCATTTTATTTCATTTCATTCCACTTATCTCTACTTCTGTAGAATTCTCTTTTTCTTTCATTTGTGATTCTCTTTTATTTTATTTTACCAGTTTGGCCATCTCAGCAGGGTTTGGAGCCTGCCAAATTTTCCCTGTGAATGTTGATGTTCCACTAATTGTGGCTCCCTCTGATGCATTTGGATGAGTATGAAAGGGACCACATGAAACACCAAGGTCTTATCTTACTTTCCTGGGAAGAGTCTCAGGCCAAGCAAAGCTTCTGTTATCCCAGAGATTTTGCCTGCAGGCTGATTATTAGTCTCAGTTACTTAATGAGCCTTAGGTTGTGGCTCTCAGCTGAATGAAACATTTCTCAGTTAGACAGGGTAAGATGATTTCCAGTCAGTAGGGCAATTGCTTTCCCTTGGGTTAATGTTGATTTGAGAAGGAAGTGGTTCCTACACTGTGGATTATTGGCACAGCACAGGGATCCATGCCTCAGACTTCACAGTTCAGTCCCAGAGTTAGGACACCCAACACTGAGGGTCAGGTCCTAGGCCCAAACCTTCAGAATCTTGTCTCTGCCTACTGGCTTTCTGGTATTCTTTGGCTGTTAATGAGCCTCAGGTTTTACTTCTTTGGGCCTGGTGGTGTTAAATTCCTGAGGGAGGGGCAGTTGTGTCTCCCCCAGGCTACAGCAGCTCTGGGAAGGGGCTCTTTGAGGAATATGGTTACTGTCCTATGGGGGAGTGACTTAGCATAGAGTTCCTGATGGCCTCCTTCTCAGCTCTTTTCCCAGTGCCACGAACCCTGAGTCTCCTCACATAGCTCCAGTTCAGTCTACCCTCCCTCTGCTGAAGCCCAAAGTGTGTGGCTGTAGCTGTAATTTAGTGCACTGGCCCTTCAGGGAAGTGCCGGTGCTCCCTGCAGCTCTCCCTGATGGATAAAACCTCTGCTCTGGTGAGTTGTTCAGCCAGGTATTATGTGGGTGATTTTCCCTGTACCACCACTCTATGCTGGGTAGCTGGCTTGGTGTTTTAATCCCTGACTTCTCAGAGGGAACTGCTTACAGCTAAGATAGCCCTTAACTGCTGTCTTTGGGTACCCAGCCAGCCCTCTCACACCTCTGTACCTCTTACCACTCTTTATGACCCTGGTTATAAGAGTTCTCTCTAGTTGTTTTTCAGTTTGCTTGTGCTGTCTCTCTCAGCCTGCTGGGGGGTTGGCACAACACAATGAACTACAAGCACATGCTGGTAGGAGTGAGGAAGAGCATAGCAAGGGAGCAAATGCTTCATATCTCTGGATGCAGCTCAATTTATTTGCAGATCAGTTCCCCATGTTACATGTGGATTTATGTAAATTATTTCCTTGGGCTGGTGTCTCTGCAAACCATACAGCCTAGCATTGTCTCTTGCTTTTTACGGTGGAAAGAGAGTTTAAAGCTAAAAAAATAACAAACCCAGACACTCCTGAGTTCTACAACTCATTGTCTATGCAAGGTAGTGTTCCAACCTTTGACATGCAAACCTTATCTTATACACATGCAAAGGAAGCATTCACATGCACTCAAGGAGGTTTTTCTGCCTTCTAGACAAGTCTGTCTGTCCACACACACACTTTGATCCTAGGCTGGCTTGGTTGCAAGAACGCATATCACAAGGTTACAAATTGTCCATCTACCAACCCCCCATTCCTACATGCTTGTATTTATTTAGTTGTAATTCCAGTTTGATCATGGGAAACAATCTGTGTAGCTTCCATTCACTCCACTGCCATTTTTTTCTATGACTGATTTTTCAGTGTGAAAATCTTATTGGGATTGGTCAAGTAAGTGGTGTAATAACTTAGAATTGGAGGATATAATGAAGAGAGAAGAATCTTGAGGTCAATTTATAAACAGTAGTTAATCTAGTTAAGGTATATATTGTTCTGAGAAGGAAGCCATTTTCCCACCTGAGCAACCTTTTCTCCTTAGAAAGAGGCTTGTTTGAGCAACTTATTTATTGTTTGAATAAATTTATTTTCTGGAAGTTCTTAAAGCATGCGTTAAATCTCTTTATACATTAACAGCCTTGTCATAGTCCTGAGAGTTAACTGCTCAAGGTCAATTGAGATGACCCATCTAAAATATATAGTTCAATGCCTGCTACATAATTAAGAGTTTAATAAATGTTTACCACTTAGTATTAGCTTTCTTATTATGATGTTTCTTAAATCAGGGCTTGAATGCTGGAGGAGATGGCCTAACTCTGGCTGAGAAATGCAAGATTTGATAATAACCCACAGGGAGCAAGTAGTGGTGGGAAGTCCTAGCTTTGGTTAATAGGAAGGAACACAAGTTGGTAAATAGCTCATTGATATTCAAGAGCAGGCAAGAAGCAGAGATATCAGCAGGCAGGCAGAACATGACTCTCTGAGTTCTTTCAACAGAAAATAATAAGCAGAGATTAAAGTAAGCAAAGAGGAAGATTTAATAGCAAATAGCCACAGTCATCAGAAAAAATTTAGATTATGGCAATAAGTGATTAAGAAGGATTAAAAGAGAAAGAGGTGGGGACTTTGTTCCTCATTGCTACACTCGACAAACAAGCAAAGCAGTTCTCCAGACAGGATGGTCTAGACACCAGATCTATTCTTGAAACTGCACCGGAAGTGAAGAATACGGCAGAAGCTTGCCACAGGAACTAAGAATAAATGATAAATTATTACAACATGACAATGGTCAGGATTCTATCAAAAGCAAGGCTGTCCGACCGGTGTGGCTCACTGGTTGAGCATCGACCCATGCACCAAGAGGTCTCTGGTTCGATTCCTGGTCAGGACACATGCCCAGGTTGTGGGCCAAATCCTTAGTGTGGGGCATGCAGGAGGCCAATCGATGTTCTCTCTCATCAATGTTTCTACTTCTCTCTCCCTCTCCCTTCCTCTCTCTAAAATCAATAAAGAAAAAAAAAAAAAAAAAAAAAAAGGCTGACCCAATTAATATATGGACCTTATCTATATTTTATACAGTCTTTCATAACAAAATAATAGTATAATAAAAAATTACATTTATATAATTTCATTTGTTTTCCTCAAAAGGCATGTAAAATTGATATGGCAGCAGTGTTACTTCAATTTAGTTGATGACAAAACTGAACCTTAAAGAGTTTACCCTGTCCGATGTAGCTCAGTTGGTTGGGCATCATCCTGTGTACCGAAAGGTTGTTAGTTTGATTCCTGGTCAGGACACATGCCCAGGTTGCAGGCTTGATCTCCAGAGGGGCCATGCAGGAGCAGCTGATCCATGTTTTACTCTCACATCGATGTTTCACTCCCTCTCCCTTCCTCTCTCTTAAAAAAAAAATACATTAAAAAAATAAAATAAAGTTTGTTCACAGAGCCTAAATGTAAATGGCAGAACTGGGAGGCAGACATAGGTTTTCCAGACAGAGAACTTGCTACAATATGTCCAAATAGAAATGGTGTTACTTAGGTTTGAGGGGAATATGTTATAATAGAATAACTCGTAGACCCATTTCCTTATACTCTTTTTCTTTCCAATCCCTAGTTTATTTATTTGCCCTGGCTATAGAAGATTGAATAGCAAAACCAATTGAAGATGTGGGTAAAAAAAAAAAAAAAAAAAAAAAAAAAAAAAGACATGGAAAATGTGATGTTTCTACACCTCTAGTTCAGATAATAACAAAGCAGAATTATGACTGGGAAACTGATCTGATCATTCAAGCAATAGCCTGACTGTGAAGTTTATTTCCTCAACCCCTTATTAAATATCTTTTGTGACATGGAGAATGCTAGATTCTGGAGAGTCAGAGATAAATAAGATGAATCTTCCTTCTTCGTTTAAAGAATCCCTTTGTCTATTGGATTAGATAGATTTATTATGAAAAAGTGAAATAAGGTTAAAAAGATTGCCCTGGCCAGTTTGGCTCAGCAGCAGAGCATCGGCCCATGGACCAATTAGTCTCAGGTTTGATTCCAGCCAAGGGCACGTACCTTGGTTGCAGTTTGTCCCTGGCCCTGGTCAGGGTCATGCTGGAGGCAACCAGTCAATGCTTTTATCTCTCTCTCCCTGTCTCTCCCTCTCTGTCTACCTGAAAATAAATAGAAAAATATCCTCAGGTGAGGATTAAAAAATAATGATGAAAAAAATAAAAAGATTGAGGCATAAATGAAGTAAAAAACAAGGGAAGGAGGCAGAATAGTTCTTTTCAGGGTTAGGGAAGACTAGAGAAAGAAATTACCTGCTTTCCTGTTTCTCTTTCATCCAGTTTTTCAATCTCCCTTATGGCATATTTCAAATAGAAGTCAATAAGCAAGGGAGTCTTGGAAACACATCAGTTACCCAACAACTCTCCCACCCCATCTATCCAAACATGTGGAAATAAATAAAAAGAGCAAGGAGTGGCTCTTATAGCAAATAGACCAAAGATGAGTACAGGTTCTACCTGGATTTTAAAATAAAGGTGTTTGGGAAAGATGGATAAAATCTGATTTAAAATAAAATGAATTACTGAAGTAATTATGACATAGGAATTTGCTTTTGAGAAGTTTAATAAAATATAAATAAAAATCAATATATAGAAACCCATGAAAAACCAAGTGCTTCGTTTTATTGAGATCCCAAGCTGTTTAATGATTACAAAAGAATTAGTTTCCTGTTGTCCAAGTCTTCTTTGCATGGATGCATTGGAAAATGATGAAATTTCTCTCTATGATTATGAATGTTAATGATTTGGAAACATAGAAACCACGTGCAATTCTGCAGAGTTCGGTGCAATTCCCATAGCTTTTAAAAATAAGAAGGCGATAGAGGACTTGTAAGTCTTTATTTTTAATTACTATTATTAATATTCTTTGATTGAGGCTGGAAAAGGTAACCACTGACTCACTGAACAATAATGCAACAAGTCCTGCAAACTACAGTGTTGACAGCCTTTGTTTGTAGTCCTAAATGGATTGTGTCTAACTAAACCACTGTGCAATTATGAATCCTTAGTGATTTCCCATTTCATCTTAAAGTCAATTTTTCTTTCTTTGATGTGGCATGTTGTATTCAGTCACTTATCTGAAAACATCAATATGGTTTTGAAAATGATTTCCATAGTGTGTGCATGCCCAAGGGGGAAAATGGTAAATTGCTACACTATATCATTGTATTTGCATGTGGCAGACATTGGAAACATAATCTTACCCCCATATTTTCTCCAAAGGAGAATGGGTGGATTTATTTCTTATATATTTATAAATCAACAGCTGATACAGAGAATACTGGACTTACATTGGTGTATATCCAGAAGAGATTGTATGTGAAGAGACTTTCTGAATCTAGGGCTTGCAATTACAGAAAATAGTGACTTATTAATTTCATTTTCTATAAACATAAATAGATATTGACTTTATGTATCTTCTTTTAAAATGTTGATGTAAGCAAAAACGTTTTATTTATACACTTATATACTTAAGAGCATCTATATTCTTAAAAATCAGTGTCTGTTGAATAACTTTTGGTAGCAGTTCTCAACTTGGGTTGTACATTCAAATCCCCAAGGCAGATATTTTAAATCCCATTACTCATGACCACACCCGGACACTGAAATCAGAATCTCTGTTGCTAAAACTGACACATCAATGTGCTGTTGTTTTTTTCAAGCTCATGGGGTTATTCCAAATTAAGAGTCACAAATATATTATTACAGAATTAAAAGGAAATAAATTTTCACTCCAAGTATTACAGATTTAGCATGTCATAATGTAGTATAAATATGAAATATTGCTATGATAATGCTTTTGATTTTATTAGAATACCAGATTTCATGAACTTAATTGGACTAGTAGGCATCAAATCTTCCTTTCAAATTAATGAAAATGGCTATTGCAGTCTGTCACTTCCACCCTCAGAGTTAATTACATAGACATTGTGCTTCCACCATAATGTCAATTTTGCCAATCTCATTTAGATGTTTACATAGAGAAAAATAGAATCTTCATTAAACAGATTACTGAAAGAGTATTTGGTCTGTATGTACATAGTTTTAATGAAAATTGATTTTTTTATGCTGTGTTTTAATGAAAAGATCCTTGGGAAAAAGGTTATTTCTCTATTTGAGTAAGCATATATATTTCAGTATAAAATTAAGACATATTTATGAATAATTTAAATGTTCTTTTCTAATTTTTCAGACACCAGTAATATTTACAATATCTGATATAACATATAATATGGGAAAAATCATTACTGCTACTAATTTTATTAAATAATAAATTACTTTATTATTATCATTTTTACTTTATTACCCAGAGTATTGAGCTAGCTCTGTGATTTGACACTTGTACTCTGTGAAATCAAGATGATTTGAATTAGTCAGTTTTGAAAGTCTTTTCCAATTCCAACATTTGGTGATTCTAAGTTTTACTTTGTAGACCACATAATATCTATGACACATTTTAGATTATCTACATTACTCTTAATCTGTAAAAGACATAAAAGCTGAGGTAGACAGTATTTAAATTATTCTTGTAATATTACAAAGAAGAAGTTGTTGGTCATCTGTCAAAAGAGGAGAATATTAGAGAAGTACATTCTATTTAAGTACTTACCCCACTTTTATCATATAGGTTTCTTTTGTTTGTTTGTTTATAATTATGTCTGGAAAATCAGGGAGTTACAAACTCTGACAGCTTATTCACTAAAGTTATTAAAAAACAACAACAACAACACTTTAAATATTTTTTCTGTACTAAATAAAAATTATTATTTTTACCTGTTCTAAGATATGCACTTTTTTATTGTATATGTCTAAAATCAGGAAGAGTTTTATAGTTGATGGTTAGTTACAAACATTGTCTACCAGCTGGCAGTTGTTATGAGGAATCATTTTTAATGCTTGTGAACATAGTCATGGCTGTTCATATAGTCATGCTTCAACGAAGTTAATGTGCACTGACTGACTATATATACTACATGTGTAGAATTTGTCATCCAGTATTTTTTCAAAGAGATTACAATAAGATTCAGTTGGAAAAAAAAGTTATTGTTTGTAAAGAAAGGCAAGGATATTGCAGCAAGAATTAAATTTTTATAGGATGAAGCAAATATTTATTGTTGGAACAATGACAGCAATTCTGTATCTTTATGCTAGTCAACAGCTGACTGATTTATACAGTCTTGCGTCTTATCATGTCAACCAGGGATCAGCAGAGTAGACATCGCTGGAGATCTTAATGGAAATACAAAATCTTGGGCCCATCCCAGACCTACTGAATCACAATCTATATTTTATCAAGATTTCCATATAATTCATTTGCACTTCAAAGCTTGAAAAGCACTTTACAGTACCAGGGAAAATACACAAAAGAAGATGAAGCTGTTTTATATTTTCTTACTATGATATGTGCTAATTATGTTTCTCATATGTTAAGTAATACAACCTAAAGCAAGAGAAAGCCACTTCGAGTAGATAACAGATGATTAGTCTATTGGCCATCTGTATGTCCTATTTGGGGTGGAAATACAGACTGGTGCAGCCACTGTGAAAAACTCTATGAAATTTCCTCAAAAAATTAAAAATGGAACAACCTTTTGACCCAGTAATCTCACTACTAGGAATATATCTGAAGAAACCCAAAACACTAATCTGAAGAATATATGCATCTCCATGTTCATTACAATGCTATTTACAATAGCCAACATTTGGAAACAGCCAAAGTGCCCATCAGCAGATTAGTGGATAAAAAAGCTGTGCTATATTTACAAAATGCAATACTGCTTGGCCATAGAAAAGAAGGAAATCTTACCTTTTATGACATTCTGGATGGACCTGGAGAGCATTATGCTAAGTGAAATAAGCCAGTCAGAGAACGATAAATACCATATGATCTCACTTATATGTGGATTTTAATGAACAAAATAATTCAACAAACAAAACAGGAACAGAAGCATAGATACATGCAACAGACTGACAGCTGTCACAGGGGACAGGGTTTTGGGGGCTGGGTGAAAAAAGGTGAAGGGATGAAGCAAAAATATATATACATGACACATAGACACAGACAACAATAAAGTGATAGAGGAAAAGGGGAGGAGGTAGAAGGGGGCATAAATGGGGACAGAAAGAGACTTTACTTTGGGGGTAAGTGCACAATTCAATATACAGAAGATGTTTTATTGAGTTGTACACTTGAAACCTGTTTTGGTTTTACTAACTAATGTCACTTCAATAAATTCATTTTTTTTAAAAAAAGAATACATGAAAAAAACCTTGAAGTAACAAGAAATGGGTGTGATAAATTCATAAGCAAGCATGGCAATATCAATAGAAATCTATGTCCAAATAAGTTTAAAAGTTTTTTCTATAAACTTTAAGTATTAAGTAGATTTAGTGATAAGAAAACATTATGCCACAGTTCATTTGACAATTGTTTTTTCTTTACTAGTAGTGCCTAAAATCATGCTGTACCTTACCATAGGTGAAACAATAGTTTAATGAAATACAGGCAATCATACCAGTTTAGTGTATCACAAAGCTATCAGAAGCAATGAATATTCTTGCTTTTGTTTATACATATATCATTGTACTTGAGGTAACTAGATAAACTAACATAGAAAATGATCTTTTTGTATAGCTTAAGAATTATTTTATAAATGATTTTATTAGTATACAAAGTTTTCTTTGCTAGATAACTGTTCACATAGGAAGAAGGGGAATAATTAATAGAAATATTAGCCACATTTTATTTTCATGCTACATTAAATAATGACTCCATGTAAAGATTCTGTAAGTAAACACAATAGCTGCTTAATAGTAAATTAGTTCAATATAACTTTGTCACATATTATAAATACATAATTAATGTTTGTGAGTAGAATATTTTAACCACAAAACTAGTTTAAGAAGGTAGATCTGTGTTTGCTCTTATTTTGATATTTTAAATGATTTATCTAAATTGATACCTCATCATATTTTCTTTGTTGGCATTTAGTGTAACATACAAAAATTTTACTTATAAATGTATCACTTTATTTCAAATAATACTGAATAACCTTTATAGACTGTTATCCTTGGGTTAAAACCAGTAGTTGTTGATTGTTATACTGCTTTCAGCCTGATTTTCCAGTTTTTACTTCTTTATTGATGATGATGATGACAGTATGATGATGATATTTTTATCTTTAACCATATTTTTTCTTAGCATGCTGAAATTGATGGGGTGATTTTTGCTTGTTGTTTTGTTGTTGTTGCTGTTGTTTATATATATGTTTTATTGATTTTTTTAGAGAGAGAAAGGAAGGGAGAGGGAGATTTAAACATCGATGTGAGAGAGAAATATCCTGCATGCCCCCTACTGGGGATCAAGCCAGCAACCTGGGCATGAGAATCTAACCAATTACCTCTTGGTGCAGGGAGGATGCTCAATCCACTGAGCTACACCGACCAGGCTTGATGGGGTGTTTCGTTGAGGCCAAAGAATTGAGAGTTGAGGAAAATCATGGAGAGAACATTTCTGACTTACCAGAATGGCTCTCTAAATTCATATAGTGCTGAGCTACCTGGAGTTACAGGTCAAATGATAAGCATGTAGAAACTACTTTAATCTTGCCAGCAGAATGGGAAAAGGTGATTATGAATCAAACTATCTTTTACTCCTACATTTTTCTTTTCATGTATTGGCAATATCATATATATCATGGATGTTTAATAAATGTTTTTCAACAAATATATGCTGAAGAAAAGTAATAGTTCAGGTATGTGTACATTCTTACCTGGTTACATTGCAGGAGACTTCACTGAGCTGGTGAAATTTTAAACTACTTTAAAAGATGATTGAAATCTCAATAGGCATACAATCAGTGTTTGTTTTAGTGTGTGCCTTCATCCCTCACATTTTATTGGATTTTCTCATTCACCCATGAATGAAACTAATTATAACAATGCTTGTTTTGTGTCATATATGAGTTTGTTCATGAGTGGCAAGAAATATTGGTTCATTTTATTTTATGGAATGATTTTAATTATCTAGCTCTTCAGAAAATTTTACATGAAAAAATAACCTAAGGTGACTAAACTTTAATTCCTGCTATGCGTACTCTGGGGCATTTTTTTAATATTCTGTAATCACGATGACTTAAAATCACCTACATGAAAAAGAATGTCTGACTGTTGACAAGTTGACAGGGGTAAGGACCACTGGCACGTTAAACTTCGGATGACTGCAAAAGCAGTATGCATGTTATTTATCTAAATGTACCTTTTTTGGATTGATTACTAGCAAAGTAAAATCTAGGCTGCTTTGGATTAATAGGCAAAGTTAACTTTTTTTTTCTTTAAACATCAAGTTCTAAAGTAATGACCATCATGATTCAGCCCCTTACTAATCAGTATGCTCCAGAGACCAGCATTATCTGAATCATCTGGAAGCTTTCTTAAAAATACAGAATCTCAGGCTATAACCCAGACCTACTGAATCAGAATCTGCATTTTAACAAATTCCTATGTAACTCCTGTTCCCATTAAAGTTTGAGAAGTTCTGGTGGCCTACTATTCCCTTTCTTGATCTTTGATTTGATTCTATTGAGAATATAATTGAGAATCTGCTAAGTACATTTTGGCCCCTAAACTTTTTTTTCAAAGTAGACATGGTTTGTCAAATAGAACGGTAAGCATGCATGACTAGATTTTAGAACAGAAAAAATAATCTCAGCTTTACATGGTTCAAAATTCTGTAGATATATGTCTCTTTTATGTTCTCATGGCTTTTTGAGTTATACAATAATTTTTCTTTTCTAAACAAAGAATAAAATTATATCCACTAGATGAATACCTCTATCCCCGTTGTACCTGGTGCTCTATTGACAGTCTCAGAGTGTTATTTTAGCTTTCTTCGATGTGTGGAAATCATGCTGCTTGGTTCCCTGCAGGAGTTAAAATGAAATATTAGTAATTATGCATACTTAATTTTCAAAATGCCGACTGATTACTCACAGCATTTATTAAAAGGAAAATGATGGCAGAAATGCATAAAATGTTTTCTTAATAAGGACCTTTCAAGTCTAAAATGGTGCTATTATGGATATTTTTTTATTACAGTGATCAGAATAAAAAATGAATTATTTATTAACATATCCTTCTTCTTTTTCCTTTTCCAGATGCAAGACGAAGGTCTACCCTGATGAACTTCCAAACACAAGTGTAGTCATTGTGTTTCATAATGAAGCTTGGAGCACCCTCCTTCGAACTGTTTACAGTGTTATTAATCGTTCCCCACACTATTTACTTTCTGAGGTCATCTTGGTAGATGATGCCAGTGAAAGAGGTATAAATATTTTTCTCATATATTTTCTTAAATTAGAAAACTTTATTATGGTAAAAAAAAAAGACAGCTGGGAAATGATCTGTATTTTCCTTATAATTAGACTAACCCTGAAACCACCCATCATCATCAGTGCATTTTCATCAATGTATCCAGGCAAAGCCAACTCTAGAGACAAGGCACTAATTATTACAGTTTCTCTCATGATTCCATTTGGTTCTTACTAACTCAGAAAATCAACCAAAATGACTTTCAAAAGGGTTCCTTCTTGCCCCAACTCAACTGCTCATACGATTGAACATTGATATGACTTTATGGATACTTGTCTTTTTCTTTTCTTTTAGTTCAGGTGAATGCAAAATAAGTTATAATTGAGGAACCAACATTTGCCAGTGTGGCCCAGTTACTCCATTAGAGTCATAAAGTCTTCCTATTTTATCCTGATCCTCATCAGCCATGTGACAGGGCATAATGAACTCTACATTGAAATACTGAAGAAATCTCTGTATCTTTACGTCACCTACTGCAAAAAATGTCCTCTGGACTGTGCCACCATTTCTGTGTTGAATGTTCATCTGGGCAGTAGTATTTCTGCTGTGTCTTAAAACAGTTTCAAAACGTTCTTATCAATTCTTATCGCACGTTACAGATTTTCTCAAGTTGACATTAGAGAACTATGTGAAAAATTTAGACGTGCCAGTAAAAATTATCAGAATGGAGGAGCGCTCCGGGTTAATACGGGCCCGCCTTCGGGGAGCAGCTGCTTCCAACGGGCAGGTCGTCACTTTTCTCGATGCACACTGTGAATGTACCGTAGGGTGGCTGGAGCCCTTGCTGGCAAGAATCAAGGAAGACAGGTGAGAATTCGCGTGTTACGTCTGCCTGGGTTATGACAGAACCTGTCAGGACAGTTTGCACTTTCCATCAGAACTTCTCTTTAGGTTACTATCTGCAGGTATATTTTCTAGCTTTTCTTCACTTAATAAAGACCTTGGCTTGTTAGTGCTGAATAGGAATACTTGATTAAGGAATAACCAAACAATTCAAACAGAAAGCATGTGTTGGATATTCATTTTTTAGGCGAAAGAAATCAGTCAAATTTGAAATAGTACAATTTTGTAAAATACATTTTCAGAGCACTTTATTGTATCCTCATGACCACTCTGTGAGGTAGGTAATGTAGATATTCTTACATGTACCTAATAATAGGGAGGAACGCGTAAATCAGGTAGCATGCCCCAGTTATGGAAGTGATGGGAGCAATTCAGTTCTTCCTGTTCCCAGATTAGTCTTCTTTCTACTAGGTTGGTGTCCTCATTCAAAGTCTAGTTCAAAACCACATTGAGGATCTTAAGAAATAAACACACATAATCCCACATTCCAATCACGACTTAAAAAAAAAAAAGAAAGAAAAACATAGCACAACTATAAAGAATGCTTAATTATTTAAACAATATGGCCATTTTGTACATACAAATGGTGAAACCTGAAAGATTGTATAATATTTTATAGAAATGAAAACCCCTCACGGATGCCTGCAATTCTCTCTGATGATGATGCTCTGAGGTATGAGCTTTTTTTTCCCCCCAAAGATATACATAAACATTGGTGATAAATGAGTGTAATTCCTAAGCACTTAAGGAAGACAACTCTATTGAATACTGCCTGATATAAAAACATAACATTGTATAACACCTTGCTTGCAAAGTCATTTCACTTGCAATAGAAAGGTCTTTCTAGAACTGAAGTTTTTAATTAAGCACCCAAGACAGGAGCTGTGTAGTGTGAGCTAGTCCCACTATCTCACGAAAATGACAAGATTTGGTACTTGCCATGAAGATGGATGGAGGTTGTCAGTAAAATGAACCATAGCAGTTGAATAAAGCAGTAGGAACCTTTTAGTCAACTGAGTGTGGTACACAGCTAATAACATTTTCCCACTCTGTGTATTGTACTGTACCCACAGGAGAGTAAGACTGGCAAAATAAAATGAACTTGGAACATCTTAAATGCATTTCCTGGCAACGTTTCATACATTATGCTATTTTTTTAAACATGTGTTTCATATTCAACTTAGTGAGTTTTTAATATAATATTGTTTCAATACGGTCATGCACAGATCATTTACTTTTTAATCTAACAACATATTTAAATTATATCTGTATGTAATGAACTCTAATGTCTTATCCTACGTGTAAGTTCTAAAGTTGTCATAAATAGATAATAAAGTCCTGTTCAAAGTTATTAGATCTAATTTCATCTCCCTACAAATTAAATTGTTAAATTTAATGAAAAAAGATACTGATTTTGTAGGGACCATTGTTACCAAAAGGTTTTTCAAAGGGTAGATGAATTCTATTGATTTCAGAGAACTATAGACTTTAATTAATTGTATGAAATATAAAACCCACTGAAAATGTATTGGTGATACTGGTGTTACAAAACCAGAATAAATGATGGACAGCATTTATTTCTTTTCCACATCTATGGGTGATTCAAAAATGTATTTGTGCTGGCCAGTGTGGCTCACTGGATTGAACATCGTCCTCTGGACTGAGAGGTCCCAGTTCAATTCCTCATCAGGGCACATGCCTAGGTTGTGGGCTCATTCCCCAGTAGCTGGCATGCAGGAGGCAGCCGATTAATGTTTCTCTCTCACATCAGTGTTTCTCTCTCTCTCTCCCTTCCTCACTCTCTAAAAAAATTAATAAAAACATATAAAAATTGGTAAAATATATTTGTATGTTCACTTTCCACCAAATATAAAAACTAAGCTTTGCTCTCCAGAATTAGCTGCAAACTTGGGTAGATCTACATATTAACTGTGAAGATGACACAAGGTTGATTCCATAATAAAACAGATAAGCCTGGAGTAGGGGAAGATGAGAGGGCACAACATGGATTAAAAGATTACCTAATGATCTCCCATGGTGAAAACGTCCTTTCCCTAAAAAGCCACCATCAAGAACCCCAAATCTCCTGACTATTCCTCTTACTTTAAGAAAAGATGGGTCAGGGTATAAACACCAGAAACTGAGGTTAATTATCTTTCTCTATCTTAAACTATGTAGATTGTTACAATAAACTCTTAATTATAGGACAATTCACTCAAATTGACATGGTCCTAATATCTTTCATAGGAAACACCTACTTATACTGATGATCACTATTCTGTTGTTATTTCTGTTTATTAATTTTTGTTTCTTTGTTTTCCATAATAGGTATTTTTTTCATAAAGATTTTCTTAAAGCAATTTCTTTAAAGTCACCTAACCCCTCTGAGATTCAAACTATCAGATCTAATTTGCAATCATCCATTCTCTACTCCCTGTATGCAATTACTTTTCTATAAAAGAAATAACTGAAATGATGCATAATATCAAAGCAGCTCTACTAATCATGCTGTGGGTGGAGGTTTTATGAATAATAGACCATGTTCATCCTGCTGAGTTAGTACTCAGAATGCATTTGAAAATCAGCTTGGAGATCAATTACTATACTTGATTAGATTATACATGGTAGTATAAAGCTGAATGTAAAAATATGTGGTAAAAGGAAATAATTCCACAGATAAAATGGATAAAATAAAAATAAAATCCTATTAATGTCACAAAATAATTAAATTTCAATATATCAGCTATACTGAGTTTGAAGAAACAAATAAGCATTGAACTTATTATTTATATGTAAACTGGTTTTACTTTTTCTGCAGGAAAACAGTTGTATGCCCCATCATTGATGTGATTAGTGATGATACCTTTGAATATATGGCTGGGTCAGACATGACTTATGGGGGTTTTAACTGGAAACTGAATTTTCGTTGGTATCCTGTTCCCCAAAGAGAAATGGATAGAAGGAAAGGCGACAGAACATTACCTGTCAGGTATGTAGATTCTATCTGTCAAAGGGTAGCATGTGTATTCCTATAATAATTAAGAAGTTTATACATTTGTGTTTTCATTTTTAAGTCTTTAAAAGTCATATACATTTTATTCATATACACATATGTGTTATCACCTTTTACATGATCATGTAAGAATCATTGGCTACATTAAATGTAGCTTAAATTAGGACAGGCAAATTTAAGTATTGGCAGAAGTGCCAAATTTTTTTGGAAACTATATTCTGATATTCAAAATATATTTATTGTAAGTTTTCTATGCAACAGATATGTGCTAGTCTTGCCAATTCAGGTAGATATATATCTTTCCTAAATATATATGTGTTATAGTAGAGGTATATGCAAAATTTAAATGACCAAAAATGTTTTGGTAAATGTTCTAAATGTATCTACCTTAAAGATCTATGTTCCTGCCCTGGTCAGTTTTGCTCAGTGGTTAGAGCGTTGATCTGCAGACTGAAGGGTCGTGGGTTCAATTCCGGGTCAAGGACAAGTACTTAGGTTGCAGGTTCAATCCCTCACCCTGGCCGGGGTCTTGTGGGAGGCAACCAATCGATGTGTCTCTCTCACATCGATGTTTCTCTCTCCCTCACTCCCTTCCACTCTAAGAATCAATGGAAAAATATTCTCAGGTGAGGATTAACAACAACAAAAAAAGAATTATCTTCCTGACAGATACAAGAGAAAAATCCATCTAGGAAATT